>NC_066617.1:68146866-69526948 GCF_025201925.1 Gopherus flavomarginatus
AAACAAGTTAGGTATCACACTCTAGATGTTGTTCGTTACCACCCTTAGGGCTGGTCCACACTACGGGGGGGAAATCGATCTTAGATACGCAACTTCAGCTACGTGAATAACGTAGCTGAAGTCGAATATCTAAGATCGGATTACTCACCCGTCCACACTGCGCGGGATCGATGTTTGCGGCTCTCCCTGTCGATTCCGGAACTCCGTTAGGGTTGATGGAGTTCCGGAATCGATATAAGCGCGCTTGGGGATGGATATATCGCGTCTACATTAGACGCGATATATCGATCCCCGAGCAATCGATTTTAACCCGCCGATACGGCGGGTAGTCTGGACGTGGCCTTACTCTTGTACCTGCTAGTTCAAACAAAACAGCTTCATTCATAATGCCGTTATTCCATCCTTATCTTACGAGGGGTCAGTGTGTTCCTGTACCATCTCTTGGGAATTTGTTTACATAGTTATTTTAGAATTCTGGTGTTCCTGTTCCATCCTCTCCGATCAGGAATGCACGTAGTTAGCTAATACCTGATGTGTTACAATTCTGCCAAGGCCAGACTCCCTTTGGTTCACCTTGTCAGCTATGCCCAGGGCTCCAGCAATGCCCACATAAGCATGTTCCCCGTTCCCCGCAACCCCTTCAACAAACCCCTTCTCCCTAGTACAAAAAAAATACGATGAATCTTAACTGGAGTCAAATGCCATCTATACAATAATTTATAAAAATTGTCTTTATAAGCTGCACAAACTGAAAATATGTATCGCCTTTCCCATAGAGAGACTCATTCATCCAGATCGATTTCTTTGTCCAAATCCCTCTCCCATCTTTCCATCTGAGTTGTTTTCTTAACATCTTTTTTCAATCAAAATTGTATACATCTTAAAACTTAAATCTTTTCTTCCAGCTTGCTCCTGAGTTGACTCCTCAAACATGGTTAAAGCTCTAGATAGCGCTACCTCATATCCAGATTTCACAATAAAACTTATGACCTGAAAATATGGGATCTTTACAGTATTTACATTATTACATACCTCTTGGTCTGATTTCTAATCAGGACCCAAAAACAGCCGTCCAAATTGAATAATTGCAGCTCTTACCCCACAATGAATAGTCAGATATTTCTTATGGATAAATTCCTGGTCATTAGTGAAAACAGCTCAGAGAGAGGGCCTTGATAAAGGAATTTGGTACATTTGTCCAAAGCTACTAATGTGGTCTGGATGAATGGATGACTATTTTGGGTGACTTAAATTTCTTTTTAACCCAACATTTACTATGAATAGCTGAGCCTACTGAGGGCCTGGAAAAAAAAGGGATCTGCGAACCCTCTCAATATGAATGTGATCTTTATTGCCCAGTTTTCATACATCAAAAAATATTTTCCAATGTGTCCAGCAGATTTCTCTTTTCAGTCTCCTCTGGAATACCATTCATCCTTATGTAATTCCTTCATTCCCTGTTCTCTCTTTATTTCAGTTTTTACATTCTTCCATCTAGATTAGCAATGCTGTCCAATTGCTCATTTAATGCTCTTTTCACATCTATTTCCCTACTTCTCAGTAATTTTATTTTTTATATCTTTAATGTAAGCCTGGAACTCTTTTCTCATATCCTCATTCATCTTTTTAATATCTAATAGCAGGTCTTTAAATCAGCCTATTCTATATCACATTCAAATTATTTTGTAAAGGAGATCACTATACTGCATTTATTTACTGTGGATTACCAAAAAGGGACATAATTAGCATCTTATAAAGAATAATACTTAATGGTTGTGCTGCTCTTTGAACATCTAAAGAGAAGTACAGTTAACTAATTAATGTAAGAGTTCTTCAGCAACTTGATTATTTTGATTTATAAAATTTCACCTATGGCTGTGGGTGCATTTTCAATTCAATTTTTAATATAAAGCAAAAAAGATTCAGAATCCCCATATTAACATGAAACCCCATCCAGGCACATAAAGTATGAACACTGATGAAGCTGCTACCATGGTCTCGGAACACCATTACTTTTTTAATAGTTACAAGATAGTACTGAGTTAACTTTTTTCAGATCAGCAAGAACAGTTTATGATGTGACCAGGGTTTTTAGGTTGTTTGATTGTTTTGGGGGGAGCAGGGGGAGAAGATAGGTAGTGTTAGTATTGTGGGATGGCTTTTAGTTTTAACGAAAATATAAAATTTAATAGGACAAGTCTTGCTCTGACTCTACACAAGGGCTACATCTACACTACACACCACTACAGTGTAGCAGTGTAGACAGGAGACACCGTTTGGGGGAGTAGAGAGAGTTTAAGATATGTACCTGGTGTCATAAACGGATAGTTAAAAGAGTGAATAAAACAGAAGTACTTCATGTCTCTTTTGCCTGTAAAGGGTTAACAAGATCAGTGAGCCTGGCCGTCACCTGACCCAGAGGACCAATCAGGGGACAGGATACTTTCAAATTTTGAGAGAGGGAAGTTTGTGTGTGTGCTGTTAGATTTTGGTTGTTGTTCTCTTTGGGTTCTGAGAGTGACCAGACGTGCAACCAGGTTTCTCTCCAATCTCCCTGATACAGGTTCTTATAAATTCAAAATAGTAAGTACTAGGTGATAAGGCAAGTTAGGCTTATGTTTGTTTTCTTTATTTGTAAATGTGTATTTGGCTAGGAGGAGTTCAAATATGTATTTGGCTGGAAGGAGTTCAAATTTGTATTTGCTGAAAGGATTTTAATTTGTACTTGTATACTTAGGCTGGGAGGGTATTCCCAGTGTCTATAGCTAAAAGACCCTGTAACATATTCCATTTTAAATTTACGAAGATAATTTTTACTGTTTTTTCTTTCTTTAAACAAACACTTTTCTTGTTTAAGAACCTGATTGTTTTTTATTCTGGTGTGAGACCCCAGGGGACGGGGTCTGGATTCACCAGGGAATTGGTAGGGAGAAAGGAGGGAAGGGGGAGAGAAAGGTTAATTTCTCTCTGTGTTAGGATTACTTTCTCTCTCAGGGAGAGTCTGGGAGGGGGAGAGAGAAGGAGGGGAGAAGGTGGATTTTCCTCTCTGTTTCAAGATTCAAGGAGTTTAAATCACAGTGATCTTCCAGGGTAACCCAGGGAGGGGAAGCTTGGGAGAGGCAACGATGAGGGAAAGGGTTGACTTTCCTTGTGTTAAGATCCAGAGGGTCTGGGTCTTGGGGGTCCCCAGGCAAGGTTTTGGGGGGGACCAGAGTGTACCAGGCACTGGAATTCCTGATTGGTGGCAGTGCTACAAGTACTAAGCTGGTAATTGAGCTTAAAGGAATTCATGCTGGTACCCCATCTTTTGGATGCTAAGGTTCAGAGTGGGGAATTCTACCATGACACCTGGGTATATACCCACACCCTTCAGATGGGTAATCCAGGCCTCACTGACTACCCTGCTATTTACACCCATGCTACAGGGGCTATGCAGGTATGTAACTACGTGCAGAAAGAAATTTGCAGTGTAGACATACCCATTGGCTGTAAATCAACTCACTCTATTGCTAGATTAAAAGGATGAAAGACTTTTCTGAAGACGTTTTATGATTCCGCCTGTTTCACTTGACAAAAGTATTAGTATTAAGCATTTTATCAGAAAATTGTTGTATCACCAGTGTCCATGTATATTTGGGCTTCTGCAAAGGCCTACGAATGGTTCTATATGTTTACCATGTATACGATGGAAGTTTTGGAGAAATGTTTAAACAATCTCATCATGTCAATTAGGTAGAGGAGAATCATCATCATCATCCAGATTAAATTACATTTTATCTCACTCCTACAACTCCTATAGGGTAGCGCTGCCAGCAGTTATAGGGGTAGGCAAGAAGTGTGGCCACTATTAATTTTTTTGCTCTGATGAGCTGACCATGTTTGCTCTTTTGCTACTGATTAACTTGTTTTATTTATTTTTATTTATTTATTTATTTGGCTTGGTCACTGGAGGAGGAGGTGGCACCAAAAACCTATTTGCCATGGCCAGCAAAATGGCTAGGTCTGCTCCTGAATGTCACCATTTCGTTAGAGATTATCTAACTTAGTACGTACACGGGAAAACAGAATCAGCCCTGTTTTAGGAGAAAAAACAGGGAAATAATATCTTGACAAGTGGGGGGGAAGGAGATCAAGGAAAACAGACTAAAATCTCAGGAGCCCACATATATTGTCTAAATCTACAACATAATTATTGATGTTCAGCATACCTTTCAAATGAGGGACACAAATCTGATACACAGAGTCAAAAAGAGGGATAGAAGGGGGAGAAACACACTTCAAGAAACAAATTTGTTGGTTGCTCCATGACAAAATTCTATGAGATCACCAGATATCAAAATGTGCTACTTAACTGATCAATAAACAACTGTATTATAAGTTAAATCGGAAAACAACACTAATGAATTAACTAACTTCTACAATATTTAAGAATGAATATCCTTTCCTAGTTAAACAAAGTATATATTTATATTAATTATTTATATTATATTTAAAATAGTCACTTTTCCATAACTGGATCTTAAAATTTGTTAACCTTTCCAATTCTGCTCAGTTTTAGAACTAGTTCATGATATATTATTGGTTTTGACAAAGTCATGAAAGCTCAGATTAAGCATCTATTAAAATATACATTTTATGACAGATTTGTCAGGTTAAATTTATTGCTCAGACATATTTCTGGTTCAGTAGTATCAAATTATCCCAATCTGAGCTTTCATGATATGATTTCTATAAGGAGAGAACATTATTTGGTAATAAATTTCATAAACTACCCTAGTTTGATCCCCATAAAAGTGATCATAAGAAATTCACTCTCAGAGGCAAATGTTTATATTTTGTTCACTCGTTTTCCTTTGCTTAAAGCTTTATGTTCTACAAAAAAGTTTATGTACAGGAGCATGTGTATAAATTATTATACATTAGATAAAGGAACACAGTAATACGTTTATGTATTCATATATGCACACAATTTACTTAATTACTAAGAGGTCTAGTCATTTGGTAATTCATATATTTCACTGCCACTGACATTAATGAGAACTGCACATAAATATAATACAAGTGATTCATAAGTGATTTCAAAGAAGGAAAAATTAAACTGGGGTGGTACATTCCAGTGCTGGAGGAAACAATGGGGAGAGGCCCGTCTCTCTCACACCCTTCAAATTAATCAGTTATGGTGTTTGGAACAGTTTAAGAACGTCCATCTTCCTCTCAGGATGGATGCCCACACCTTTTGCTAATTCCTTCCTTTACCCAGACACATGCACACATCCTACCCATTTTTATTATAGCCTCTAGAAGGGCCTAATGACCTACTATTCTCCTTGATGGGTCTCTCCTTTCTTGTCAGAGGCAGCCTTCGGGGACTGTAATTCCCAATTCCAAGGTCAGGGAGTCTCATCTTCAGGAAATGATCAGATAGCCTGCTCCTGAGTTATTGTGTCTGGTCTCTTCTAAAGGCAAGTCAGGCAGTCCCTTCCACTCAGTCTAATTGGGAATCACTTTATAAGTGTGGCCGGGCAGCCCATGCCCTCACTCTTGTGCAGAACCATTAAGTTAGTAGGACATGGGAGAAATCTGATGGACATTGTGGGTTTTCAAAACATGGTTATGCACATTAGAGCTTGGGATCTGGAATTTTTTATTTTAAAATAGCAAGTTAGCAGAACCAAGCAGAGTGGGGGCTAAATCCTGCCACATCGAAGCTCTGGGAATGGGGCACTTCTATAACTTGATACCAAGTGTCCTGGGAAGAACAGGCTACCCAAATACTAGACTGGAGTCACCAAGTCAACTCTAAAAAGGAGACCTCAAATCCCATGGGAGTAGCAGACCCCTAAATATCTCACTGAAGTGGAAGCACAACCCACCAGAAGACGACAGGTCACTGAGTTATTCAAAGAGAAAACACTGTTGACAAGGGGGAGGCCTATTTGGTTAAGGGTGGGAACTTACAAGGATTAGGAAAGGCAGCTGCAGGCCTGATTGAGGCCTCAGTTTTGGCTGAACATCCATACCAACCTCTGAACCATTCCGAAGCTCTCCTATCATGACTATTTACCCTAGGAATCTTTTGAAAACAAGGGTCACTAAACTATTGTGCCATAATGCTTTCTATGAGTGTTTTGTACTGATTTCCATAACTGCAATATCTGACTACCTTATCTTGTGATAAATAATTTAATACTGTGCACACAACATTAATTGGTCTACTAGAATCCCTGTATCTGCTACCACAAAATTAAACAAAATCTGCTTTTACAATTCATTGAACTATTGTTTAAGCATTTCAAATCTTCAAAAGGTGCCTCATGGACCACATACCACCCTTAACTATAAGTTTCCAATCAGTTTTTGACACTCAGTAGATAACTTATTTTGCCAAACTCCCACTCTTCTACCTAACTGGGACTAACTGTATGATTGCCATAATGTGGCCAGTGATCAACAGTGCCATTCTTGATAAGGGAAAAATATCATGGTTCTTTTTGAACTCCAGTCTCTAGAATTATTTCTTGTCTTTAGACCTTCGGCCAGATTCTCTATAGTCCTGTGCCATGTAGATATTCACACCAGAGCAAAGAGGGCACAAGCAGTACCACTTTTACTCAGTAGTATTTTACACCTACTTTGCACTGATGTAAATGAGTACCCAGGGTTCAAGACAACAGAGAATCTGGCCCATTTTATTTAATAATGGATGCGTTTTATTATCTACGTACTACATACACTTCGCATACCACACTTTGTCCCTTGATATGGCTACACACACACACACAAACTACACAAATAAAGGCAAAGGCTAGATAGTAAAAACAGGAAACAATATTTTATTTATTAAAAATAAGGAACGTGATTGCTGCTCTACCTCACCCTACTCATGCTCTCTTCATTTTAGTGCCCTAATCTTTTCCTGACTAATTTGAGTGCTTGCAATCTTTGAGCAGCTAAATCTTTGTTAGCATACTATGAATAATAATGAAAAAAGTGTGGGGGTGGGGGAAGGAAGCTGAAAAGAATTTAAATTTTAAGACAAACACCAGCTGCAGTTCAGCTGTGCAACAATTAATGGGTCAGGCAGGGCCCCTTCTTGCCTCTCCCCATAACATGAAGGCAGAAGTATTTTCTGTGAGATTTACTTGAAAACTTGAACAATAAAACTGAGAAGATACAAAATACACTGCAGAAGAAATGGGAGACATTAGAGAAGAAGTTTGACATTTACTGTACATCAAAATGTAATATGCCTGAGGGTAGAAGAGAGTCTATGAATTTAAATAAGTGGAGAAGAAAATGCTCAGCTGGGGGGAAAGGACATTGGGGTTTTTGGCATTAGAAAGATTCTGAAGCAAGGATTTTACTAGCAGACCATAAAATGGAGAATCCATGAAAAAACATTGCCAGGGCTACAAATATCTAGATCTTTGGTCCATGGAGAAGAAAAAAAGAATCCCTCTAACCAGGTAAATTTTACAGAAAATAAATTTTTGCATTCTTGGGTTAACAAACACCACACAAGACGACAAAATTAACATGCTTCTGTGCTGCTAGATCTTACAAAGAGGAAAAATGGGATAAGGACGGGGTCTCACTACAGCTACTATCTAGTGTCTGGAAACTTCTTACACATAATTAAAATCAATCTGTATATCCTGAAAATAACAATGACGCTTAGGATGCCTGACAAGCACAGCTAGTTCTTCTCGCTCCTGGCAGTTTCTTAGCATCTTCCCAGACTTCTAATGTTACAGCCAGAAACTGGAAAGAGATTATTTGCTAGAGCTGCTAGACAGAGATTTGGAGGGCTTTTTAAAAAAAAATTTTCAGCTGCAACTGTGTAAGGTGATTGGTGAGCACAAATCATCAGTCACCAAAGTCGGCCAATCAAAAAATTGCAGTAATCAACATGCTGACATTTGCCAGAATGAATCAGAGCACAATGACCCTTTTAGCTACAAACACCAGTAGTTGGGTCCAGCCAAGCTGTGCTCAGTGCAGAACCTGAGAGGGAATACAAACGTAAAAGTACACCACCTTTCTGCTCCTACAATCTGCAATTATCTGTTCATGCACCGGTACCAGTGCTTAATTTGTGCCAGGGCTTGCCGGGCCTGAGCCCTGGCACCTCTAGACTTGCCGAGTCAGTTACCAGTTCCAGCATGGGCAGCAGGAGGCTCATGCAGGCTGCAGAGTGCCCTTCTGTGCTGGGGGTGCAGCTGCTTTACCCACATGTTCCAGCACCGCTGCCTCGCCTGCACAAGCCAGCAACATGCTGGATGCCAAGAAGTGCAGCTGCAGCTAAATTGGTGCAAGCGGAGCTCCCACATCCTGGGCAACGAGTCCTTCAGGGCCGGGAACATCACCCCTCAGCAGCACTTCCGCCAGCACCCCAGAAAAAAGAAGCTTGGATAAATTGGATAAATGACCAGGGAAGAGTGTACATATATTGCTCAGGCATGCAGAAGTGAAATCAGTAAGGCCAAATCACACTTGGAGTTGCAGCTAGCATGAGATGTTAAGAGTAACAAGATGGGTTTCTTCAGATATGTTAGCAACAAGAAGAAAGTCAAGAAAAGTGTGGGCCCCTTACTGAATGAGAGAGGCAATCTAGTGACACAGGATGTGGAAAAAGCTAATGTACTCAATGCATTGTTTGCCTCTGTCTTCACAAACAAGGTCAGCTTCCAGACTGCTGCACTGGGCAACAAAGTATGGGGAGGAGGTAACCAACCCTCTATGGAGAAAGAAGTGGTTTGGAACTATTTAGAAAAGCTAGATGAGCACAAATCTATGGGGCCGGATGTGCTGCATCCAAGGGTGCTAAAGGAGTTGACGGATGTGATTGGAGAACCATTGGCCATTATCTCTGAAAACTCGTGGCGATCAGGGGAGGTCCCAGACGACTGGAAAAAGGCTAAGGTAGTGCCCATCTTTAAAAAAGAGGAGGATGATCTGGGGAACTACAGGCCAGTCAGCCTCACCTCAGTCGCTGGAAAAATTATGGAGCAGGAATCAATTCTGAAGCATTTAGAGGAGAAAAGGTTGATCAGGAACAGTCAGCATGGATTCACCAAGGGCAAGTCATGCCTGACTAACCTAATTGCCTTCTATGAAGAGATAACTGGGTAAGTGGATGAGGAGAAAGCAGTGGATGTCTTATTCCTTGACTTTAGCAAAGCTTTGGATACAGTCTCCCACAGTATTCTTGCTGGCAAGTAAAAGAAGTATGGGCTGGATGAATGGACTATAAGGTGGATAGAAAGCTGGCTACATCATTGGGCTCAACGGGTACTGATCAATGGCTCCATGTCTAGTTGGCAGCCGGTGTCAAGCGGAGTGCCTCAAGGGTTGGTCCTGGGGCTAGTTTTGTTCAATATCTTCATTAATGATCTGGAGGATGGCATGGACTGCATTCTCAGCAAGTTTGCAGCTAAAACTAAACTGGGAGGAGTGATAGATATGCTGGACGGTAGGGACATGATACAGAGAGACCTAGGCAAATTAGAGGACTGGGCCAAAAGAAACCTGATGCGGTTCAACAAGGACAAGTGCAGAGTCCTGCATTTAGGACGGAAGAATCCCATGCACTGCTACAGACTAGGGACTGAATGGCTAGAAAGCAGTTCTGCAGAAAAAGACCTAGGGATTACAGTGGCCGAGAAGCTGGATATGAGTCCACAGTGTGCCCTTGTTGCCAAGAAGGCTAACGGCATTTTGGGCTGTATAAGCAGGGGCATTGCCAGCAGATCGAGGGACGTGATCATTCCCCTCTAGTCGACATTGGTGAGGCCTCATCTGGAGTACTGTGTCCAGTTTTGGGCCCCACACTACAAGAAGGATGTGGAAAAATTGGAAAGAGTCCAGCGGAGGGCAACAAAAATGATTAGAGGGCTGGAGCACATGACCTATGAGGAGAGCCTGAGGGAACTGGGATTGTTTAGTGTGCAGAAAAGAAGAATGAGGGGGGGATTTGATAGCTGCTTTCAACTAACTGAAAGGGGGTTCCAAAGAGGATGGATCTAGACTGTTCTCAATGGTACCAGATGACAGAATAAGGAGTAATGGTCTCAAGTTGCAGTGGAGAAGCTTTAGGTTGGATATTAGGAAAAACTTTTTGACTAGGAGGGTGGTGAAGCACTGGAATGGGTTACTAGGGAGGTGGTGGAATCTTCTTCCTTAGAGGTTTTTAAAGTCGGGCTTGACAAAGCCCTGGCCGGGATGATTTAGTTGGGAATTGGTCCTGCTTTGAGCAGGGGGCTGGACTAGATGACCTCCTGAGGGCTCTTCCAACCCTGATATTCTTATGATTTTATAATTCTAAAAGGAATTGCATTTGGCTTTTTGAATGTTAGTGGAGATAGAAGATCGAGGGAAGGAGGGAGGAAGAAAAAAGTATGGTTGAAATTACTTTATATTGCAAAACCTATTTAGAAGTGAAATTGGATGTTGCGTTAATATTTGTTCTCTTGTTGCACCTTTATTGCTTGTATTTTGTTTAATGGGGAAAGGATGGGGGCACCTGATTGCAGTGAGTGGTTGCAGGAGATTATGCCTGTGTAAATAGATAATGGAAGATCCTGCTGCATAAACTCCAAAAAGGTCAGAACTTGCTTGAAAGAGATGCTTATTAAAAGAAAACAAGACTCATGGAAGATATCATTACTACTTAATGGGGGAATAGATGCTTCAGTGCATGTACCACTATTACTCCTGATGGAATTCTGCACCACTGCACAGAATTCATGCCTCCTCCCCCGCGTGCAAGTTTCTTTGTTCCTTGCAGAAAATGAGTCCAGACTCCCATTCCACTGAGCCCCAACCAGCTACACCCAGATCCTTACCCTGCCAAGTGCCCTAGCACCCAGACCCCCGCACACCCAGAACCCCTGCCAGGTCCCAGCCCCCCACACCCAGACACCCCCCTACTGAGCCCCAACTACCTTCACTTGGAGACCCATACAGAATTCCATTGCCTATGCAAGTGCAACACTCCACTGAGCCCCCATGCATCCATATCCCCCACTGAGCTGCCTGTACCCCAACTGCCTCACACAGAACCCTCTTACCCTACACCTGGTCCTTCTACACTTGGATCCTGCTGGGCTGAGCTTCCCTGCCCACACCTGGTGTAGCTGGCACAGAGAGGCAGGGACCCGGACTGTTTCTGGGACAGGCCCAGCCGTTGCAATGTGTCAGGGTTGGATGCAGCCTCACCACCAAGTCCCTGTCCTGGGAGGAGAGGGTGGTCTACAGGGTGATCTCCCATCTCCATGCAGCCAGTGACCTGTACTCCTCACTGCCATGCTGGAGCAGAGTTTTAAAAAAAAATCACTCAATTTTTTTTTTTTTTGGTGCAGAATTCCCTCAGGAGTAACTAATGAGCTACAGAGCGTATGGAGAATGAGGGAGTTATGAGGTGCACCTTCGTTTACCTTTCGATATGATCCTGCCTGACTGCAAGAAATTAAAGGAAGCAGTTAGTGGGGAAACAGGAAATGAAACAATCACAAAGATAATTTTCTTGACTGTAACTTATCAGGGAGAAAAATAATGGGAAAGCTATTAATTGAGGAATACTTCCTGTGTGGCTTCAGGTAAGCCGGCAAACTTTATTCTTCCCATTTCTGAACCCAGATTGAAAGGTGATACCGACACTTAAAAGATACTGGGCCTAGGAAGGAAGGCAGATGGGAATGGGTTTTCAGCTGCTTCCATCAGTGGGGAACGCTGACACAGGCAGGGTGAAACTGCAGCAAGCAGGGTGTCTCTCTCAGACAGACGGGGATAACTGGGATGAATGGAACTTACAAAATCTTGCAGGGAAAGATTACAGTGTAAGTAAAACCCATGCATACAGTGTAGGCCTTTCTGTGTGTTTATCTCTCTGCTTTGCAGGGTATGCACCTTTGGGTGAATAAACAGTGCTTTGTTTTGAATAAGTTGTTTTTGAGTCACTTTAAATAAGTTGCTGTCACAGGTTCTGGGAGGAAGAGGACCAAATACGGCTGAACCTGTCAGGTTAGGAAAAAGGGTGGCCTTCCACAGTAGGGTTGCCACCTGCTCATGTTCCAGCTCCCACGACAGACTCACCATCACATTTTGCATTAAACTGGCAGACTCAGAAACACCAAGAACTGCATGGGCCATGGAGACCAAGCTACGCATGTTACTCATAGAAGTCTCCCCAACATCAGCCTTGATGTATTCTGGGAAATTTGCCCGCTTGCTGTCCACCTCTCACACCAACACCTTTCACCAGCACTACATTTAAGCTGTAGTTTATGACCACATGCATATCTTCAAATAGAACATCTTCAACAGAACATTAATACATTTGGAAAAAATACACATGGCACTGCTCAAAACTGGGCTGATATGGAGATGTGTTTATAACAAAACACTTATAACCAAGAGCCCAGTGCTCACTTTACACTAAATTTAAAAACATTTGCTCTTGGATACAAACCGATCCAAACAATAAAATGAACTTGTAAAAAAGTTAATTTTGTTTGGTTTCTTTCATTTTCCTCAGTAGGGTTTCAATAGCCTCCATCAGACAGGCACATAATCCCAAGATACAATAACAATGCAGACCAAAGCTCTCTCTTTTCCCAAGAATTTGCCAGTTAACCATGCACAAAGTGTTATGGCTATGGAGCCAACTTAAAAAAAATTAAGGAAATTAGTCAGGGAAGTGGATTGGACTGAAGAACCCAAAGATCTAAATGTGGAGGAGGCTTGGAATTAGCTTCTGCAACTTTGACTTAAAGTATCTGAACCCTGCATCCCAAGCAAAAGGGTGGGGGGGAGGAATGTAGTGAAGGGTTGCAGACCAAGCTGGATGAGCAAGCATCTCAAACAGGTGATTTAGAGAAAGCAAGGTCTTGGAACAAATTTTGAAAGAGAAAATAATTAAGGACAGAGTTGACCAGTAACCAGGATAAAATACAAAAGGTAGATTGTGCCACCTCAACCTGATCTCCTTCTTTGAGAAGATAACTGATTATTTAGACAAAATAAATGCAGTAGATCTAATCTACCTTGATTTCAGTGTGGCATTTGATACAGTTCTACTTGGGAAATTATTAGTTAAACTGGAGAAAATTTAATATGAGAATTGAAAGGCAGGTAAGGAACTGGCTAAAGGGGTGTCTACAACAGGTTATACTGAAAGGTGAACTGTAAGGCTTGATTGAGGTTGCTAATGAAGCTGCTCAGGGACTGGGTCTTGGAACCAATCTTATTTAACATTTTTATTACGGATCTTGGCACAAAAAGTGAGTGTGTGCTAATAAAATATGTGGATGACACAAAATTGGGAAGTATAACCAATACAGAGGAGGACCGGAATATCATATAAGATCTTGATGACCTTGTAAACTGGAGTAATAGAAATGGGATGAAATTTAGTAGTGCAAAATGCAAGATCATGCATTTAGGGACTAACTACAAGAATTTGTGTTATAAACTGGGGACTTATCAGTTGGAAGGGGCAGAAGAAGAGACCGGGGTGTATTGGTTGATCACAGGATGACTATAACCTGTCAATGCAATGTGGCCATGAAAAAGGCTAATGCAGTCTAGGATGCTTCAGGTGAGGAATTTCTAGTAGAGATAGGGAAGTGTTAGTACCATTATACAAGGCACTGCTGAGACCTCATCTGGAATACTGTGTACAATTCTGGTCTCCCTTGTTTAAGAAATATTAATTCAAACAGATCCAGAGAAGGGCTACTAGGATGATCGGAGGAATGGAAAATGTACCTTATGAGAGGAAACTGCAAGACATAGCTTGTTTAGCCTAATCAAAAGAAGGCAGAGGGGAGATATGATTGCTCTCTATCAGTACATCAGAGGGATAAGTAGTCGGGAAGGAGAGGAATTATTTAAGTTAATCATCAGTTTAGACATGAGAACAAATGGATATAAACTGGTCATCAACAAATTTAGGCTTGAAATTTCTAACCAACAGAGGAGTGAAGTACTGGAACAGCCTTCCAAGGGGAGCAGTGGAAGGCAAAAAAACATACCTGAGTTCAAGACTGAGCTTGGTAAGTTTATGGAGCGGATGGTATGATGAAACTTTCTAAAATAGCATGCGGCCATGAGCGACTGCCAGTAGCAAAAATCCTCAGGGGAAGGAGACGGGACACTAGATGGGGAGGGCTCTTAGTGCCTACAGAGAATTCTTTCCCAGGGTATCTGGCTGATAGGTCTGGCCCACATACTCAGGATCTAAACAATCTCTATATTTGGGGTTGGGAAGGAATTTTTCCCCGAATCAGGTTGGCAGAGACCCTGGGATTTTTTTTGCCTTCCTCTGCAGCATGGGGCACAGGTCTCTTGCAGGTTTAAACTAGTGTAAGTGGTGAATTCTTTGTAACTTGAAGTCATTAAACCATGATTTCAGGACTTTAGTAGCTCAGCCAGAGGGTTGGGGTCTATTTCAGGAGTAGATGGGTCAGGTTCTGTGACCTGCAATGTGCATGAGGTTAGACTAGATGATCATAATGGTTTCTTCTGACTTTAAAGTCTATAATATGAAATATCTCAAATGTTAAAGCCCTGAGTTTTAATCACTATCAAGGAAAGGCAGATCTGAATGAAATTTTTAATTGATATGGTAAAAATACAATTTTGTTTTGACTGATAGTCTGTCATATATAGTTTACTTTGAAAGACAGAACTTCCATTTTGAATCTACATTTTGAGTTATTTGTCTGCATTTTTAATTTTATAGTGGTCCTATGTCAGTGGGAGTTCATGCAGAAGCGGACATGTTACTGCATATATACCCAATCGAATACTATCATGCTTTATGGGCCATGAAGTTTGGATTTTATTTAGCATGAATTAGTAAATGTTTTTTAATAAATAGTCTTCTGCTTAATTACAGGAGAAGCTTCTACAGCACATTTAATCAACAATATGGTGACAGTCTCTTTAATTGGAGGAGGGAAACAATCTGCTTTCTTATAAACTTTGTATAGGCACTGTAGTCAATACTGCTTGGTACGAATTGTAGCTGATGAATTTAATTTGCTATTTATTGGATTATTGATTATGCAACAGACTATTTGAGAGAGGAAGTTATCTGAAGACTTATACTGCTGCTAGACTTGACTTGTTCCATAGAAAATTATTTTTTAAATGTAGCTGTTGCTTAGTAGTTTTGTTATAAGTAATAAAACCAGTCGAAGTTTAACATAATATAGTATTTTAATGTCTGAAGAATGGTCTTCCGTTTTGAGTTTACTTTCAATTTACTTGCAAAGCGGCTTTTATCCTTCCAGAATATTGGAAATCTATAACGGAGCTTGTTAACTGAAATGTGTTTATTTGTGGATACTTCATTGCAAGTATTTTATTTTGTTTAAAATAACTTGCATTTGTTTTAGAGCTTTAAGAATTCTTCCTGGAGGACTTACTGATTTGACAATTGTTTGCATTGTCCTTGAAAGATGTACCTTAAGATTTTGTATCAAAGATACTGCAACAGATTTGCAATGAAGCCTGTTTGACTCAAAGGAACATTGTCACGCTAAACCTATTTTTTTTAAAGTTTCCATATAATTTACTTTTCACAATTTATGCTGTTTTCTCTAACACTCTGATTTATTTATTTTAAACCAGACAGACAAAAGGTGGAAAGAGAAACTGAAGGCACAGAGGTGAAATAGCTAGCCTGAAGTCCCACAGCAGATCAGTGGCAAAGCCAGAAAAAGAATCCAAGTCTCCTGATTCCCAGTCCAATGCCCTGCCCTGGAATAAGTCGGTTTCATAAGTCAGTAGATCAGTTTCATTTTCTTATGCCCTAATAATATTTACTAGCCACTTCTACAAATTGCATTCTGTACTTCATAAACAGATTAGTTTACCATCTATGCCCAGTTGGCAAGTATTGTCCTGATTTTACAGGAAGGAAAGTTGAAGCAGAGGTACTTAAATGATTTGTCCAAGATCACAGTTCTGCCACTGACTCTCTTCATGATTATAATTCAGGAGTTACTGGTTCCCAGTTCTCTATTCAGTCTATTGTTCTTTTTAGCATTGTGGCATTGTGTTTGATACCCAACAGCCCAGGTGAATGGGTAATACTCCTCCTGCAAATAAATGTTTTTATTAATACTTAAATATAACACACCAAAACATTTCTCTATTCAAATTTTTAAATTATTTTTTCACTTTAGGACTAGAGAAAAAATGGAGGAGACAAACTATATTTTCACATTTCCCCAAACAGTAAGTGGAATTGTATGAATCTTAGTAGGTTCAATCAGCAGGCAGTATGAACAGTTTGTTTGGTTACTACTCACATTGAGTTTTCACTCCTTGAGTTAGACTTTGTGTATGTTTGTCCCTGAATTCAATCTCTGTGAAACTCAGGCAAAAATGTTGTGTCTCTCACATTTGGGGGGGAACATTTTAAGAAAACAGCACTGAGTTTCAGGCCACTTGCAAAAAATTTGCACAGCTCTGATAAAGAATTGTATTTTGTAATATCCCAAGCCAAGTATAAAATATGTCTCCTAGCAGTGGCAAACCAAATTCAGAACTTTATAGGAAATGTTCTCATTTAGAAGGTGTAGGGAAAAAGTCTCTACTTCCAGTGAAACTCGTAAGTGAGCTTTTTATTTTATTTTATTTTATTTAGACTTTTTTCCCCGTGTTTAAACATATCCGTTTCACCCTGACACAATGTTGCAGATCTACTTTTGATTATTCTTCCATTTAGCTTAAACTGAATTAGTTCATGATCACTTGAACCAAAGTTGTCCTCTATAACCAGTTCTTCTATGAGGTCCTCACTACTCACCAAGTACCAAATCGAAAAGGGCACCAGATCGCTACCCCTTCCTGCTTCTCTACGTGGGCACCAATGATATTGCCAAGAATGACATGCCTCTGGGAAGAAGGATAAAGGAGTTTGAGGCACAAGTGGCGCTCTCGTCCATCCTCCCTGTGCAGGGAAAAGGCCTGGGTAGAGACCGTCAAATTGTGGAAGTCAATGAATGGTTACGCAGGTGGTGTCAGACAGAAGGCTTTGGATTCTTTGACCATGGGATGGTGTTCCAAGAAGGAGGGCTACGAGAGAGAGACACACTCCACCTAACGAAGAGAGGGAAGAGCATCTTTGCAAGCAGGCTGGCTAACCTAGTGAGGAGGGCTTCAAACTAGGTTCACCGGGGGAAGGAGACCAAAGCCCTGAGGTAAGTGGGGAAATGGGATACTGGCAGGAAGGACAAGCAGGGGAGTGCAAGAGGGGAGCACTCCTTTCTCAGACTGAGAAAGCAAGACAATCAGCGAGTTATCTTAAATGCCTATACACAAATGCAAGGAGCATGGGAAACAAGCAGGGAGAACGAGAAGTCCTGGCACAGTCAGGGAGCAATGATGTGCTTGGAATAACAGAGATTTGGTGGGATAAGTCACATAACTGGAGTACTGTTACGGATGTATATAAACTGTCCAGGAAGGACAGGCAGAGCAGACAAGGTGGGAGAGTTGCATTGTATGTAAGAGAGGAGAACAACTGCTCAGAGTTCAGGTATGAAACTGCAGAAAAACCTGAGAGTTTCTGGATTAAGTTTAGAAGTCTGAGCAACAAGGATGATGTCATGGTGGGAGTCTGCTATAGACCACGGGGATGAGACTTTCTTCTGGCAACTATGAGAAGTTACTAGAGCGCAGGCCCTGGTTCTCATGGGAGACTTTAATCACCCTGATATCTATTAGGACAGTAATACGGCAGTGCATAGACAATCCAGGAAGTTTTTGGAGAGTGTAGGGGACAATTTCCTGGTGTAAGTACTGGAGGAGCCAACTAGGGGCGGAGCTCTTCTAGATCTACTGCTCACTAACTGGGAAGAAGCACAAGTGGATGGGAACCTGGGAGGCAATGACCAGAAGATGGTCAAGTTCAAGATCCTAACACAAGGAAGAAAGGAGAGCAGCAGAATAAGGACCCTGGACTTCAGAAAAGCAGACTGACTCCCTCAGGGAACTGATGGGTGGGATCCCCTGGGAGAATAACATGAGGGGGAAAGGAGTCCAGGAGAGCTGGCTGTATTTTAAAAAATTCTTACTGAGGTTGCAGGAACAAAACATCCCAATGTGTAGAAAGAATAGTAAATATGGCAGGCGACCAGCTTGGCTTAACAGTGAAATCCTTGCTGATCTTAAACACAAAAGATGCTTACAAGAAGAGGAAGATTAGACAAATGACCAGGGAGCAGTATAAAAATATTGCTCAGGCATGCAGGAGTGAAATCAGGAAGGCCAAATCACACTTGGAGTTGCAGCTAGCAAGAGATGTTAAGAGTAACAAGAAGAAAGTCAAGGAAAGTGTGGGCCCCTTACTGAATGAGAGAGGCAATCTAGTGACACAGGATGTGGAAAAAGCTAATGTACTCAATGCATTGTTTGCCTCTGTCTTCACGAACAAGGTCAGCTCCCAGACTGCTGCACTGGGCAACAAAGTATGGGGAGGAGGTAACCAGCCCTCTATGGAGAAAGAAGTGGTTCGGAACTATTTAGAAAAGCTGGATGAGCACAAATCTATGGGGCCGGATGTGCTGCATCCAAGGGTGCTAAAGGAGTTGACGGATGTGATTGGAGAACCATTGGCCATTATCTCTGAAAACTCGTGGCGATCAGGGGAGGTCCCAGACGACTGGAAAAAGGCTAAGGTAGTGCCCATCTTTAAAAAAAGAGGAGGATGATCTGGGGAACTACAGGCCAGTCAGCCTCACCTCAGTCGCTGGAAAAATTATGGAGCAGGAATCAATTCTGAAGCATTTAGAGGAGAAGAGGGTGATCAGGAACAGTCAGCATGGATTCACCAAGGGCAACACATGCCTGACTAACCTAATTGCCTTCTATGAAGAGATAACTGGGTATGTGGATGAGGAGAAAGCAGTGGATGTCTTATTCCTTGACTTTAGCAAAGCTTTGGATACAGTCTCCCACAGTATTCTTGCTGGCAAGTAAAAGAAGTATGGGCTGGATGAATGGACTATAAGGTGGACAGAAAGCTGGCTACATCATTGGGCTCAACGGGTACTGATCAATGGCTCCATGTCTAGTTGGCAGCCGGTGTCAAGCGGAGTGCCTCAAGGGTTGGTCCTGGGGCTAGTTTTGTTCAATATCTTCATTAATGATCTGGAGGATGGCATGGATTGCACTCTCAGCAAGTTTGCAGCTAAAACTAAACTGGGAGGAGTGATAGATATGCTGGACGGTAGGGACATGATACAGAGAGACCTAGGCAAATTAGAGGACTGGGCCAAAAGAAACCTGATGCGGTTCAACAAGGACAAGTGCAGAGTCCTGCATTTAGGACGGAAGAATCCCAAGCACTGCTACAGACTAGGGACTGAATGGCTAGGAAGGAGTTCTGCAGAAAAAGACCTAGGGATTACAGTGGCCGAGAAGCTGGATATGAGTCCACAGTGTGACCTTGTTGCCAAGAAGGCTAACGGCATTTAGGCTGTATAAGTAGGGGCATTACCAGCAGATCGAGGGACGTGATCATTCCCCTCTTGTCGACATTGGTGAGGCCTCATCTGGAGTACTGTGTCCAGTTTTGGGCCCCACACTACAAGAAGGATGTGACAAAATTGGAAAGTGTCCAAAGGAGGATGACAAAAATGATTAGGGGGCTGGAGCACATGACGTATGAGGAGAGCCTGAGGGAACTGGGATTGTTTAGTGTGCAGAAGAGAAGAATGAGGGGGGATTTGATAGCTGCTTTCAACTATCTGAAAGGGGGTTCCAAAGAGGATGGATCTAGACTGTTCTCAGTGGTACCAGATGACAGAATAAGGAGGGTTAAGAATCACTGATCTAGACCATCCCTGACAGGAGTTTGTCTAACCGGCTCTTAAAAATATCCAATGTTGGAGATCCCACAATCTCCCTAAGCAATTTAATCCACTACTTAAGCATCCTGACCGTTAGGAAGTTTTTCCCAAACTAAGCCTCCCTTGCTGCAATTTTAGCCCATTGCTTTTTGTCCTATCCTCAGAGAGGTTAGGAAAAGCAATTTTTCTTCCTCCTCCTTGTAACAATCTTTTACATACTTGAAAAAACTGTTATGTCCCCTCTCAGTCTTCTCTTTTTCAGACTAAACAAACTCAGTGTTTTCAATCTTCCCTTATAGGTCATGTTCTCTAGACCTTTAATCATTTTTGTCACTCTCCTCTGGACTCTCTCTAATTTGTCCACATCCTTCCTAAAAAAGTAGTACCCAGAAGTGGGGACAATACTCCAGCTGAGGCCTAATCAGCAAGGAGCAGAGCAGAAGAATTCCTTCTCGTGTCTTGCTTACAACACTCCTGCTAATACATCCCAGAAGTATGTTCGCTTTTTTTGCAAAAGCGTTACACTGTTGACTCATATTTAGCTTGTGGGCCACTATGACTCCCAGATCCCTTTCCGCAGTACTCCTTCCTAGGCAGTCATTTCCCATTTTGTATGTGTGCAACTGATTGTTCCTTCGTAAATGGAGTACTTTGCATGTGTCATTATTGAACTTCATCCTCCTTACTTCAGACCATTTCTCCAGTTTCATAGAATCATAGACTATCAGGGTGGGAAGGGACCTCAGGAGGTCACATCTAGTCCAACCCCCTGCTCAAATAGGGTGACCAGATGTCCCAATAAAAATGGGACCATCCCGATATTTAGGTGTTTGTCCCTATATTTCGCTCCGCCACCAGCACTCAGTTCCCCATCCCCACCCCCCAACCGCAGGCAGCACTGGGCTTTTTTTTTTTTTCGCTCCACTGGCGGACACTCAACCCCCTATGTGTCCTGATATTTTCTCTCTCTCATCTAGTCACCCTATGCTCAAAGCAGGACCAATCCCCAACTAGATCATTTTGTCTAGATCATTTTGAATTTTAATCCTATCTTCCAAACACTTGCAACACAAGTACTTGCGTTACCCAGGATCCTTGCATTGGTGTACAAATATCTTACCTGTTGCTGTGTGGCTTCGCTCACATTCCTTGCCCCAGGTACAGTCATTCTACTGCCATTATCGCCTATCTGACTGGTATCATCACTATCCTTCCTCTTAAGGTCCATGCTCCTACTCTCTGCTGTATCCTTTCTTACTTGATTTTCCTCCCTCTCAATGTTAAAATCAGGCATGGAGATTACATGAGCATCTCCCAATGGTCTCCTTTGAGTTCCTAGTTTAAAGCTCTTTTAATGAGTTGTGCCAACCTCCATCCCAGAAGTCTATTTCCCTCCATACTCATGTGGAGTCTATCCCATGAGAACTGTCCTCTGTTCATGAATGCCTCCCCAGTCCTCCCTATAGCACCACTGTCTGAGCCATCTGTTGATCATCATATCTTTTCTCACCTTCACTCTCCTGTAGGGACAGGCAGAATCCCACTGAAGATCACCTGAACCTCCATTTCCTTAAGCACCTTCCCCAGCCTGGCATAGTCTCCCTTGAGAAGTTCCAGTGAGAATCTGTGTCATTTGTTCCCACATGAAGGATAATCAGTGGATTCTTTCCTGCTCCCATTAGGATCCTCTTCTGCCTCTGGTCCACCTCTCACATCTTAGCTCCTGGCTGACAGCACACCCTTCTGTTCTCTGAATCAGCTAGCGTGACAGGCCTGTCTGTTCTTCTTAGTAAGGAGTCCTGAATCATGTACATTTGCCTTTTCCCGGTGATGGTGTGATTTTTCCAGCCTTCTTCCCATTCTTTCTGGCTGCAAGTCCTCTTGTTTTTATTCTCCCTTGCAATCATCTGCAAGTCATCCTAAATCTTCCTGGGGCTCTGAACTCAGGTATCTTCATTGGCTCTTTCCCTCTTATTGGACTAGCCGCTCTTCTCTTTTTTCTTGCCCTCCCTTCCTCCTTAAAGAGATTTAGGCACTAGGTTCTGGCTCAAAAGTTTGACTGTGCCTTACAATTGCAATAATCTGATGGAATATGACTTGCTGATTTTTAAATGTAATTTTCAATCTACTATTCCATTACAATGAAGTTATTCCACACACACATAAATTGGTGTTTTTTTTTTTAAAATCACTAATTCTGGTCTGTGAAGCTACTTACCTTTCCCTACCACAGCTCCATTGCAATATGGCTGAAATGTGCCCTGGCATTGTAAACTTCAGAGGATCAAAAATGTTTTCATCTCACAGAAATAGTGTATGTGTGTAAACAGTAGAGAAATGTGACTAAACAAGGAGCCCACACTCCCAACTATCCACACTTGGGCATAGCCACTATACTTTGTCCTCTACAAAACTTCAGCAGTCATTGGAACAGGTGGAAAAATGAAGAGGGGAAAGAGAAGTCTGGCAGCAGCTGCTCTAAAAAGTACATTCTCACTCCTACACTTGTAACTAACAAGGTTCATGTAAAAATAAACAAAATTAGTTAGTGCTGCTCTGAAATGCACTGAGTCATCCACCATGGTCTGTGACTCCCGTTAGAAGGTCACACAGTGCAGCCACTATTTCAGAAAGAATGACAGCAAGTCAGCCAAGCTGTTATACTTTACTGATGGGAATGGCATTAGCATGGGTCCACTGGCCCCAGCCAGGAGATCCTCCAGGCATCATGCATCTCACATGCTCTCTCACACATTCCCACTGCACTAAGGAAATATTATGCATTCAGGGGAACTCTGAGCTGCACAAGGGTTTGGGCTGCAGTTTAGTTTGGCCACCACTAGTGGCCAGCATGGCACTTATGTAGCAAGATGGCTTTTCATTGTTATCCCCAGCCATAGGAAACCCCACTGGAGAGAGGGAGGTGGCTTCAGCACAGGGGCATCATTTCAAAGAAGTTCTAGTGTGGGAGAAGGGGAGCAAAATTTTGCCAGTATCCCTGCTTCTTCCACCTCAAAAGGCCGCAGCTGCTTGTGGGGAGTTAGTGAACTGGTTCCACTAGGGTTGCCAACTTTCTACTCACACAAAACTGAACACCCTTGCCCCCCTGCCCGCCCCTCCTCTGAGGCTCCACACCCACTCACTCCATCCCCCTTCCTCTGTCGTTCACTCTCCCCATCCTCACTCACTAGGTCATTTTCACTGGGCTGGCTAAGGGGGCTTGGGTGCAGGAGGAGGTGAGGGCTCCAGTTGGGGGCGCAGGCTATGGGGTGGGACCAGAAATGAGGAGTTCAGAGTGTGGGCGGGGGCTCTGGGCTGGGGCAGGGGACAAGTGGATTGGGATGTAGGAGAGTGCTCCAAGCTGGGATCAAGGTGTTCGGAGAGTGGGAGAGAGATCAGGGATGCAGTGCAGGGGGAGCTCAGTGGTGCAGGTTTTGGGCGACACTTACCTCAAGCAGCTCCTGGAAGCAGTGGCATGTCCCCACTCCAGCTCCTATTCAGAAGCGCGGCAAGGCGGCTCTGCACACTGTCCCATCCACAGGTGCGGCCCCTGCAGCTCCCATTGGCCACAGTTCCCAGCCGCTGCGGGGGCTGCGCCTGCAGACAGGGAAGTGCGTGGAGCCGCCTTGCTGCCCCTATGCATAGGAGCCGGAGAGGGGACATATCGGCTGCTTCCCGGGAGTCGCACAGCATGGAAGCTAGCAGGAAGACTGCCAGCCCTGCTGCGCAACACCGCCAGACAGACAGTCAATGGCCCAGTCAGCGGTGCTGAGCAGATCTGCCAGGATCCCTTTTAGAGCAGGTGTTCTGGTCGAAAACCAGATACCTGGTCACTCTAGGTCCCACGCAGAGAGATGTGGGGGGAGGAGGGAGAACAGTCTGGGATTGAGTTGCTCACTGATGGCCAGCCTGGGGCAGGGATTAGGACTTGGCTTGATCTGTGCTCAGCTCTGGCGCACGCTGCCACTACTGCTTCCTGTCCAGCCAGCAAGGAGCAGCACTGACAGTGCAGTGATCAGTCAACCCCACAACAGACGCTACAGCTCCAGGGGACACACCACAGAGCTAGTGAGGAGCTAGGAAAAATCAGGGGGAGGAGCCAGGAACCAAGGTTTAGGGGAGCAATTGCCCCCCTGCCCCATAGCAGTAGTGTAGTCTTGGGTCAATGTGGGTAGAGTTTACCCACTTCTCATTTGGGGAAATATAAAGATTAGGTTAGGTTAGTTTATCTACTTTTTTTAAAAAAACCTCTACGCCACTGCCCCATAGGAAATGACACCTCTGCTTCAGTGGTGCGTGTGTCAGTGCCACAACAGTGGAGGTGAGAGGAGCTACTGCCATGGGAAGAAGGGACGAGGAGCAAGTGGGGGAATGAGTGGGGGTAGGGGAACAAAATAAATTATTGTGGGGGAAATGGAGACAGGAGCTACTAGGAAAAAGGGTAGTTGAGATGAGTAATTACTTGGCAGAAAGGTAGGCACAAGGGCTACTTGGGGAGCGGGAGCTGTTATGGGGAGCATGGGCTAATAGGGGAACATGAGGGTGAAAGGGGCCAATGCCAGCTTACAGCATCTCTCACACATGTTCTCTTCTGCCCAGCAACCACACCTTCCTCAAACATCACTGCTTCCCTCAGCTCCCCTACAAGATGCCTATGTCCCCCTGCCCCCAAACCCTTGATCCTCTTCTTATGAGGTGTGCAAGGAACAAGGCCCTTGCCTCTTCCATACTTGCTCTTCATGCTTGGAGAATCCAATCAGGGAAATAAAGTCTCAAGGGAACACCTTTCACCAGCACTATATCCATACAGGATTTTACAAACATGTCTGTGGATCTGTGCAAATTATCTGTCATAAATAGATAAAATTTGTGATAAATAGATAAAATTTGTGTAAAATGTCACATGGAACTGCACAAAATTTGGCAGGTATAAAATCATAGAAATGTACGGCTGGAAGGGGCCTCGAAAAGTCACCAGGTCTAGCCCCCTACGCTGCGGCAGGACCAAGTAAACCAGACTGGCCCTGACTGCTTTTTGTCCAACTTGTTTTTAAAAACATCCAAATTATAGGAACCCCTCACCTCCCCGACCTCCCTTGGAAGCCTATTCCAGACCTTCACTGCCCTCATAGTTAGAAAGTTTTACTTAACACCTAACCTAAATCTCCCTTGCTGCAGAGTAAGCCCATTACTTCTTATTCTACCTTCAGCAGACATGGAGAACAATTGATCCCCATCCTCTTTATAACAGACCTTAACATATGGGAAGACTTATTAGGCTGCCCTTAGTCTTCTTTTCTGAAGACTAAACATCCCCAATTTTTTCAGCCTTTCATCACTGGTCAGGTTTTCTAAACCTTTTATCATTTTTGTTGCTACCTATCTGTTTCCAATCTGTCTATATCCTTCCTAAATTGTAGTGCCCAGAACTGGACAGAGTTCTCCAGCTGGGGCCTTACCACTGCCAAGTACAGCGGGACAATTAACTCCTGTCACTTACAAACAACACTCCTGTTAATATACCCCAGAATCATACATACATACATAGCCTTTTTTCTTTCTTTTTTTTTTTTTTTTTTTTTTTGCAGCTGCATCACATTGGCAACTCATTCAGTCTGATCCACTATAAATACTTATCAGCAGTGCTACCATTCTAGACACTTGTTCCCCATTTTGCAGCTGTGCATTTTATTTTGTGAATTACTTTGCACTTGTCTAAATTGAATTTCATTTTGTTTAATTCAGACCAAATCTCTAATTTGTCAAGGTCATTTTGAATTTTAAACCTGTACTTCAAAACGCAGGCAACCTCTCCCAGCCTGGAGTCATCTGCAAATTTTATAAGCCTACTCTCTACTCCATTAGCCAAGTCATTAATGAAAATATTGACTAGTACCGGACCCAGGATTGACCTTTGTGGGACCCCACTAGATACACTCGCCCAATTTAACAGTAAATCACCAATAATGACACTTCACTCTGTCAATCTGTTTCCTCACATCCCCCCTGGTGAGACAGGTACCCAGAAGTCACCTACTACAGGACAGGCCCAACAAGGAAAACAAAACACCACTGGCCATCACGTACAGCCCCCAGCTAAAACCTCTCCAGCACATCATCAACAATCTACAACCTATCCTGGAAAACGACCCTCACTCTCACAGACCTTGGGAGGCAGACCAGTCCTCACTTACAGACAGCCCCCCAACCTGAAGCAAATACTCACCAGCAACTACATACCACACCACAGAAATACTAATCCAGGAACTAATCCCTGTAACAAACCCCATTGCCCACTCTGTCTCCATATCTACTCTAGCGACACCATCAGAGGACCCAACATCATCAGCCACACCATCAGAGGCTCATTCACCTGCACATCTACTAATGTAGGGGTCGGCAACCTCTGGCACACGGCTGGCCAGGGTAAGCACCCTGGTGGGCTGGGCCAGTTTATTTACCTGCTGCGTCAGCAGGCTTGGCAGACCATGGCTCCCACTGGCCGCGGTTCGCCGTCCCAGGCCAATGGGGGTGGCAGGAAGCAGCGCAGGCTGAGGGATGTGCTGGCTGCGGCTTCCCGCCACCCCCATTGGCCTAGGACGGCGAACTGCGGCCAGTGAGAGCTGCAGTCCACCGAACCTGCCAACGGAGCAGGTAAACAAACTGGCCGGCCCGTCAGGGTGCTTACCCTGGTGAGCCACGTGCCAGAAGTTGCCAACCCCTGTACTAATGTGATATATGCCATCATGTGCCAGCAATGCCCCTCTGACATGCACATTGGCCAAATCAGACAGTCTCTATGTAAAAGAATAAATGGACACAAATCAGACATCAGGAATGGTAACATATGAAAGCCAGTAGGAGAACACTTCAATCTCCCTGGAAATTCAAAAACAGATTTAAAAGTAGCCACACTTCACAAAAAAACGTCAAAAACAGACTTCAAAGAGAAACTGAAGAGCTACAATTCATTTGCAAATTTAACACCATTAATTTCGGCTTGACTAGGGACTGGGAGTAGCTGGCCCACTGCAAAAGCAAATTGTCCCTCTCTTGGTATTGACTCCTCCTCCTCCTCAATTATTGGAAGTGGACCACATCCACCTGACTGAATTGGCCTTCAACACTGGTTCTCCGCTTGTAAGATAATTCCCTTCTCTTCATGTGTCAGTGTATCTATGCCAGTATCTGTAATTTTCACTCCACGCATCTGAAGAAGTGGGGCTTTTTACCCATGAAGCTCATGCCCAAATAAATCCGTTAGTCTTTTAAGGTGCCAGCAGACTTCAAATACAGTCTTTCAACCAGTTGTGTACCCACCTTATAATAAATTTATCTAGATCATGTTTCCCTAGTTTGCTTATGAGAATGTCATGAGGAACTGAGTCAAAACCTTACCAAAAAAATCTACTGGTGCCCCCCTACAGGCAGGCCCAGGGTCTCTCCTATCCAGACCCAACTCAGACACCCACCAGCCATTCTTGCTGAGGCTGTAAGAGTTGGAAAGGAGAGCTGCTTAAGCCAACTAAAAGTCTTCTCTTTTCCGGATGCAGGAAGGAGGGTGTAGGCAGTCTCTAAGCACAGCCTAGGTAGGGCAGACAGTAAGATATCCAAGCTATAGAGAGCCCAGGAAAGTGCATTTTACATATAATGTATGTACATTTTAAATGCAAATTCATTAATTTTGTTCTGCCACTGGCCTGCTGAGTGACCTTCAGAGGTAACTTCACCTCTCTGTGTCACCATTTTCCCCACACAAAGGGAAGATGATGATACTGGCCTCTTTTGTCAAGCGCTTTTATTAGTAGATCTCAAAGTACTATATAACAGCTAAGTATTCTTAATATGAAATTAATTAACCTTAATGCTTTCCCCAGCTCTGGCTGCCCCAGGATCTCCCTTCCCTGGGCTTGACTCAGGAAAACAGGCACTGGAACACATACATGGCTCCCACGGCCTCAGAAGAGGAGCACTCACACCACATTCTCCTTCTTAGATGAAAACTCTGGCAGGAGGGGCGAGTCAGGACTTTTTAGGAGAGACACACCATGGGAACTGAGAAAAATGGCAGCAGGACAGAAAGGAAAGAGGGAGTTGCAATGAGTTCCCTTCGGGTGCCACCTGGCCCTGGGATACCACTGAGCCCTCTGACCCACCAGCCTGGATTCCCCTCACATCGTGCTGCTGTGACAAGCCGAAAAGCCCTCCAACCTGCACTTTCACCCGCACACATATCGGTAGGGACACACCCAGCTGTAGTTACATGCAGGCTCTCAGACAAGTCCCTGCATAGGAAGGCTACAGCTAAGGCAGCTCCCAATTCCTCAGGCATGCATCCCCTCTGGAATATAAACCCAAAAGTATACCATCTTGTGCTGCACAGGGAACTGCACAGGATAGGCTCATAAAATTCACCTCCACCCTCAGTGTGGAGAGATATATTCAATAGCCTTTGCCCCAAGTTATGATTCCCACACACTTCACTCCAGCTCTCTGGTTTAGATAAAGCAAAAACAAGTTTATTAACTACAAAAGATAGATTTTAAGTGATTATAAGAGATAGAAAACAGATCAAAATAGATTACCTAGCAAATAAACAAAAAATCCAAACTAAGCTTAATATATTAAATAGATTGATTATGAATAGCAGATTCTCACTCTAAGAGATGATACAAACAGGCTGCAAATTCTTAAGCAGCAAGCTGCACTTGCTTTACAGCTTGGAATTCCCAGGTGTTTCATGCACAGGTTAAAAATCCCTTTAGCCCAGATAGAGCACTTCCCCCAGTTCAGTCTTTGTTCCTCAGGTGTTTCCAGGAGTCTCCCTTGGGTGGGGAGTGAAGAACACCAGATGATGTCATTCCCTGCCTTATATAGCTTTTGCATATGGTGGGAACTCTTTGTACCCAAAGTTTGGTTCCCAAACCAGTCTGTGGAAAAACACTGACATCCCAAAATGGAGTCTAGAGACATGTGGCCTCATCACATGTCCTTGTAGAGTCATAGCAGACATTACTCAGAGGCAGTCTGTAGCGTTATAAGGAAGGCTCCCGAGGTGGGAGATAAGCTTCTCCTAAGGCCTATTGTTTTTTTCCTAATGGCCCATTCCCCGCCCACTGTCTAGACTGAAAGCATCTCGTCTAGTGGGCATTACCCAGGTGTAACTACATTTGAAATACAGATATATAGTCAATTATTCATAACTTCAGATACACAAATGATACATCCACACAAATATAACAACAACACTGTGAAGAATATGGGGTGCAGTGTCACAGGAGTTAGTTTGGCCAAAACCAGTGGGCGTGGGCTTGTCTGCATGTGAGCACTTGAGATGGGGCCCCTTAATGAAGAGCAGAATAGAAGAAACAATGGACAGACTTGTTCTGGGAGCGCAAAAACATAAACCAATAAAAGACGTACTCTTCATCTTACCACATGATCATATTTTTGCATTTGATACCATTTTATTTTTTGAACTTTGATGTCAAATATGTCTTTAATATTACCAGATGTAATCTTAATTCTGTACATCCACTCCACTTCAATACAAAATAACAACCAAATGAGTAATTTGGGGTGAAGAATGAATTTCTCTCATAAAACAATGCCAAAACTTCTATGATTGTGACTGCTCAGCACTGCACCACAGAGTTTGGAAATAAATTGCATGAACACTGAGATAAGCTGTTCTCCCTTCCCTTCAGGCTCATAGTACTCCTTCTCGTGGCTCTCACGCAGTCATCTCAAACTTGCAGTAACGAAAAGGATTCTCTGATTTTAATAGCTCATTAGTAAAAAAGGAAACAAAAACACATATCTAGCACTGTATACTTCCACAGCTCTTTACAGATAAACATTCACAAAACCTTCCCTGAAAGTAGTTATCAGCGGCTCACAGTCATGCTGGGCATAACAAGTGGGGTAATGTAGGGATCAGTTCTGGGTCCAGTTCGGTTCAATATCTTCATCAATGATTTAGATAATAGCATAGAGAGTACACTTATAAAGTCTGCATACGATACCAAGCTGGGAGGGGTTGCAAGTGCTTTGGAGGATAGGATAATAAATTCAAAATAATCTAGACAAACTGGAGAAATGGTCTGAAGTAAATAGGATGAAATTCAATAAGGACAAATGCAAAGTACTCCACTTAGGAAGGAACAATCAGTTGCACATATACACAATATGGGAAATGACTTCCGAGGAAGGAGTACTACAGAAAGGGATCTGGGGGTTTTAGTGGACCACAAGCTAAATATGAGTCAACAATGTAATGCTGTTGCAAAAAAATCAAACATCATTCTGGGCTGTATTAGCAGCAGGAGTGTTGTAAGCAAGAAACGAGAAGGAATTCTTCCACTCTGCTCTGCGCTGATTAGGCCTCAGCTGGAGTATTCTGTCTAGTTCTGGGTGCCATGTATCAGGAAAGACGTGGACAAATTGGAGAAAATTCAGAGAAGAGCAACAAAAATTATTAAAGGTCTAGAAAACATGACCTATGAGCAGAGGTGAAAGCCAGTACGGTACAGTACGCCGTGCTGACAAGAGCCGGTACATAATGCTGGCCTGGTCTAGCTTCTCCGGCGGTGATTTAAAGGGGCCAGGGCTTCAGCCACTGTGGGGAGCCCCAGTCCTTTAAAGCACTGCCAGAGCCCTGCCTCCACTAGGGTAGCGGCGGCAGGGCTCTGGCAGCGATTTAAAGGGCCAGAAGTTCCGATCACTGCGGGGACCGCTGAGCCCTTTAAAGCACCGCTGGAGCTCCAGCAGCGGGGCTTGAGCAGTGCTTTAAAGAGCCCAGGGCTCCTCACAGGGGCCGGAGCTCTGGAACCTTTAAATCCATGCCCGAGCCCGGCTGCCAGAACCCCGGGGTCTCGGAAGCTGGGCTCCGGTGGGGATTTAAAGGGCCCAGAGCTCACAGCAGTGGCAGGAGCACTGGGCCCTTTAAATACCTGCCCGAGCCCTGCCGCCGCTACCCCAGCAGCGGCAGGGCTCCATCAGCAATTTAAAGGGCCTGGGGCTCCCCATAGCAGCTGGAGTCCCAGGCCCTTTAAATCAACTCTGGAGCCTTGCTGCTGCTACCCTACACCAGCCCTAGCCCTAGCCCAAGCCCTGCCGCCCCAGGGTAAGGGTGACAAGGCTCCCACGGTGATTTAAAGGGCCTGGTGCTCTACGGCAGCCAGAGCCCCAGGCCCTATATTTCGCCCCTAAGCCCCAGGGCTCCCAGCCGCCTCTGCAGCTGGTAGCTCCGGGGTGATTTAAAGGCTCCCAGCCACAGCCAGAGCCCCAGGGCCTTTAAATCTTGAAAGGCCCCATCTCTTCCAGGTGAGGCCACATACCCCCGCTCAGGACTCTGGTACACCGATAAGTCCTTTAAGTTACTTTCACCCCTGTCTATGAGAGAAGATTGAAAAAAAATGAGTTTGTTTAGTCTGGAAAAGTAAAGACAGAGGGAACATGCTAACAGTTTCCAAGTACATAAAAGGTTGTTACAAGGAGGAGAGAGAAAAAAACTGTTCTTCTTAATCACAGAGGATGGGACAAGAAGCAATGGGTTTAAATTGCAGGAAGGGAGGTTTAGGTTGGACATTAGGAAAAACTTCCTTACTGTCAGGGTAGTTAAGCACTGGAATTAATTGCCTAGGGAGGTTGTGGAATCTCCATCTTTGGAGATTTTTAAGAACAGGTTAGACAAACACCTGTCAGGGATGGTCTAGATCAGGGCTGGCCAACTTGTGGCTCCAGAGCCACATGCGGATCTTCAGAAGTTAATATGCGGTTCCTTGTATAGGCGCCGACTCCGAGGCTGGAACTACAGGCACCAACTTTCCAATGTTCTGGGAGTGCTCACTGCTCAAACCTTGGCTCTGCCACAGGCCCTGCCCTCACTCCTCCCCACCCCACAGCCTCCTGCATGCCCCAATCAGCTGTTTTGGGAGGTCCAGGAAGGGAGGGGAAGATGCTGATTGGCGAGGCTGCCGGTGGGTGGGAGGTGCTGGAAGCAGGTGGGGGAGCTGATAGGGGGTTGCTGATGTAACTGTGGTTCTTTGGCAATGTACGTTGCTAAATTCTGGCTCTCTCTCAGGCTCAGATTGGCCACCCTTGGTCTAGATAATACTTAGTCCTGCCATGAGTGCAGGAAACTGGACTAGATGACCTCTTGAGGTCCCTTCCAGTCCTAGGATTCTATTATTCACTACCCTGAAGATACACCATCTCTGGGTGAGTTTGCAGATTATTTGTTTAATTCCTCTGACGTATTATACAGACATTAAATTGATTTTTAAAGATATATTTTAACATTAGTAGAGTAATTCTAGCTGATTCTCTACGAACATAGTGCTTTCTATTGTTCCTTTAAAAATATTTAGTTCCAAAAACTATGGGCTAGACCAGGGATCAGCAACCTTTGGCATGTGGCCTGTTAGGGAAAGCTGCTGGCGGGCCGGGATGGTTTGTTTACCTTAAGTGTCCGCAGGTTCAGCCGATTGCAGCTCCCACTGGCCACAGTTCACCATTCCAGGCCAATGAGGGCTGCAGGAAGTGGCACGGGCCAGACCACCTCTTCCGGCAGCCCCCATTGGCCTAGAAAGGTGAACTGCGGCCAGTGAGAGTTGTGATCAGCCAAACCTGCGGACACTGAAAGTAAACAAACCATCCCAGCCCGCCAGTGGTTTTCCCTGATGGGCCGCACGCCAAAGGTTGCTGATCCCTAGTCTAGATGATCATTTTGTGATTTAGCTCATAGTAAGGGGCATTATGCTATGATGCTGTTCTTATAGTATCCCAGGATGAAGACTGTGCCTCAAAGAGTTAATCACCCTCCTGGTCTCCCTGCTGCTTTGGCAAGGGAGTGAATTGTGACACGTGAACACCTGTGGCAGCATACACCCCAACTCACCAGCGTCACTACACCCCAGGGCATGTTGTTGGAGATAGGAGTAAAACCTTCACCTATCTGCATGGGGAGGGCTGAATGCAGTGGTTTTGCAAAGCATGTTTCACCCAGCACACAGTAAGTGGCAGTACGGGACAAGGGAGTAAGAGATCACCTGGGGGGGGGGGAGAGATAGCTCAGGGGTTTGAGCATTGGCCTACTAAACCCAGGGTTGTGAGTTCAATCCCTGAGGGGGCCATTAAGGGAACTGGGGTAAAAATCTGGGGATTGGTCCTGCTTGGAGCAGGGGGTTGGACTAGATGACCTCCTGAGGTCCCTTCCAACCCTAATAGTCTATGATTCTATGATTCTATGATAATACCTCATATATTCCTGTCATAACTGTCCTACTCAGATCTGAACCGTAGAGTTCAGAACATGAGAAGCTAGCATGAAACCTCCAAACTTAATTACCAGCTTGGATCTGATATCGCTGCCACCAGCCAGAAAAATTCCAGTGTCTGGCTCACTCTGGTCTCCCCAAAACCTTCCCTGGGGAACCCCCAAGACTCAGATGCCCTGAGTCTCACCACAAACGGAAATAACCCACTTCCCTTCTCCCTCTTCCCCTCCAGGTGTTCCCTCCCTGGGTTCCTGGAGAGATATACAGATTCAAGCTCCGTGAATCTAAACAAAGGGATTCCACCCTCTTTACCTCCTCCCAGATTTCCCCACCCTGGGTACTCTCGGAGATTCCCTGCTTCAAGTCCTTGAAACACACGTACCGAGAGATCAATCTCTCTCTCCCCTCACCCAGAGGGTATGCAAAGTCAGGCTTAGTAAATCTAACACAGAGATTTTTCCCCTCCCTTCGTTTCTTAGCCTTAACCAGTGAAAAACACTTAAACAGGTCTTAAAAAGAAAGCTTTATATAAAAAGAAAAAAAGACATAAAAGGTCTCTGTATCACGGTGACAATATACAGGGTCAATTGCTTAAAAGAAAAATGAATAAACAGCCTTATCCAAAAAGAATACAATTTAACACACTCCAGCAACTACACACATGTAAATACAAAAAAAAAATATAAACCTATTGTCTTACTATCCTTGTACTTACAACTTGGAAACAGAAGATTAGAAAGCCTGGAGATAGAAAGATCATTCTCAGAGCCGAGAGGGTCACCGAACTAAGACAAAGAACAAAGAACTCACACCCAAAACTTCCCTCCACCCAGATTTGAAAAAGTCTTGTTTCCTGATTGGTCCTCTGGTCAGGTGTTTGGTTCCCTTTGTTAACCCTTTACAGGTAAAAGAACATTAACCCTTAGCTATCTGTTTATGACAATTCCCTTGTACACAGGACAGGCCATGATGTGGCCCCCAAATAATTAAAGGCATTAGTGGCAACTCCATGGTTAAGGATGAGTTCTGTTTTTCAGTTAAAAAAAAAAAGTGATTAAATCCCTTTTTCGGCATGTAAAGTGTTGATACTATAACTAAAATTACAATATTCAACCACAGGGTAGAGATTTAATTTTCTGGGAAGCTGCAAGTGAATCTATTGAACACTTCATGAGTTCAAACAGTAAAAAGTTACTCCCTCTTGAAACCTTATTGGTGAGTGCATGGTTTCTTTTTTAAATCTCTGTAAAATGGCTTCGTTTTAAAACCTTCAAAAATTAGGCAGACTAAGAACTAAACGAAATCTCTCTATATAAAAAAGTTAAATTCTTACAATTAATGCTAACTGTTTCTATTCACAGAACACTTCGAGGACAAATCATGACACCAGGACCCACCACATGGACATTACACAATACCCCAACATTATCAACTAACCAAGTCTTCCCCTTATCATAGCTGAATTATCTGTACTCTCCAAAGGACTGAACTTCTGCCCCACTACAGAACCAGATACCGCACTAACAATGAAGACTCAGACAAAGAATTATTTCACAAGAAAGATGACACCATCCACAACTAACACGTCCCCACTGGCAGTCACTAGAAAAAAAAGAATAACCTGATTGACAAACCACAGTGGACAAAACCACACACTTAATCATTACACTGATTGCGTTAGGGAAAAACCCGACTGTGAAATCCTTAACAAACATCACATTCAACGCTATCTCCGCACTGCTAAGAATAGCAATATAGTCCCTAAAAGTGAATCACCAGATAGCAAACAAACCCAGCAGGCCAAGGTGGTGCCACCATAGTCCTCAACCATGATAACTACATCAGTGAGGCCAACTAACAACTCATGGATACCACCTATTACAAAAAATTCAAAGACAACGCCACACCACAATTCACCCAGTAATTTAAGGAGACCATCAAATCCTTTCAGAAACAACTCCAACCTCATCCCCCAGCTAACCCATTCCAGAGACCTTCTATATGTTTCTCAAGATACATAAACAAGAGAACCCGGCAGAGCCATTATATCTCACCATGGCACTGTTACTGAAGGAATATCGGGACTCACAGAAACCATCCTCAAACCAGTCACCACACAAAGGGCCAGCTCCTCCAGAACACAACCTACTTCCTCCAGAAACACATTAACAACCTCCCTCAGAACATCTTCCTTGCCACCATGGATGTCATACCTCCCTATACCCCAACATCCCTCACCAGAAAGGCTTTGCTGCCTCCCTCAAATATCTACAAGACAATGGACATTTAGATATCTACCCCAAACACATCATACAACTCAGCCATAACAATTTTACATTCAGCAAACACTCTGTTCAAACTATGGGAACAGCCAGGTGTACTAGGATGGCTCCCCAATATGCCAATCTCCTCATGGGCCACCTTGAGAAAGAATACCTGGACTAATATATCATTGTTTTCATGGTGTATCTCAGATACATGACATTTTCATCCTCTGGACCTAAATTGCCTCAGATTTCCACCACCCATCCATTGAACTTTCTCTAGAACACTCCCAAACAGCATCAACTCCCTGGACACCACGATCAGCTTAAACAATGGAGTGCTATAAATGACTATTTACAAGAAATCCACAGATCCCCACACCTATCTTCACAGATACAGCAATCACTCCAAGCACATCAAAAAACCCATGTTATCTAAAGCCTGGCACTCAGATACCCATAGAATATGCTCCAAGGAGCAAGTCTGGGATACACACCTTAACATACTTAATCATTACCAAAAAAGGACACTCCACCTGAGAAATAGATTGTGTAATGGAAAGGACCACCCAAACACCCCAAGAGAATCTGCTTCAATACAAGGGGAAAAAACCTCACCAACTGCACCAACCCTTAGTTTCACCAACCCCCCTCACTGGGTATCAAACAATAACAACCTATACTCTATATGGACCTCATCCTGAAAATAAAATCTTTCCTGAACTCCCTCTTCTGGCCTTCAAACACCTCAAGCTCATCAAAAGCAAATTCCCAACATTCCAAGACACACCAACTCAAAGTGGCACCCCACCCTCCTGCCAGAAAAGATGCAAAACCTGCAGACGTACCTCCACTGCTAACATCATCAATTTCCCCCCTCTCCCCGCCCAAAAAAAACCACGTTTCAGGACCCATGGGTCCTACACATGCCTATCACAATATACGCTGTAACAACCACCATGTGCATGGAATCAGACAATCACTAAGCTCAAAATGACAGTATGATTTTCACACAGAAAAATGATGAGACAAAACAATGTCACCTGTATGTGAACACTTATCACAAAAATGTCACTCCATATCTGACCTCTCAGTACTCGTCCCCAAAGGAAACCCGCACAACACCTTCAAAAGAGGAATTTAAGTTCCCAGACTCATAGAAGTCTGCTAGACACTAAAAATCATGGACTCAATGACACTGGATTTATAGCTCATTACAACAATCTGTAACCCACTAACCCTCCTTTGTCCTACAACTGCACATGTGTTTACTGCCCATTTCCCCTTGAGTGGTCCATTGCATCATGCTAACTCCTTATGCTTAGCAATCTGTTCCACCTTGTCTTTAGCTGTGACACTGATTATCTTTCCCACACTTGAAGAGCTCTGGTTAAGCTCAAAAGCTGGTCTCTTTCACCATCAGAAGTTGGTCCAATAAAAGATATGACCTCACCCACCTTGTCCCTATTCAAGTAAGCAGATAAAGCACTTTAATTAAATGAAGGGATATCTACAATTTTGCACTCTAGAACTCTGGCTCACAACATTTTAGATATAAGCTCTTCTGAGAGAATAAATGAAGTCCCTGGCCACCAGAGTTGGAAGAGGAATCCCTGCTCCTGCTGAGCTTAGGAGTTTCATACAGCAAGTACCTTTCCAAGCGGATGTGGTCGCAGGGCTCCTCTCTTGGTCACAGGAGCTCTCCTCTTATGACAGCTCACCGCAGATTAAGTAATGTTTATTTTCCTTTTGTTCAATTTTTCCTGACAATTTTTTTCTACAAAAAAATTTTAAACAAATGTTTTTGGAAAAAAAAAAATCTATTCAGTGTGAGGGACACCATTTTCACACCCTTTTTAATTTTGACTTCTCCCCCTGTAGAAAAAGAGGCGGAAGGGGACAAGAGGAGGTTAGGGTGAGAGAAAGTGGGATTTTCCTACAAAAATGAAATGATTAAAAAAAATGTTGTTTCCGCTTACATTTTTGATTTGGTCAATAAGCCATTTTTTGTCCAAACAAAAAACTAAACAGAAGCCCACACATCAATGAAAAATGTGGTCAGCTCTACTTAAGAGACAGCATTGATTCTTCATCTCAGTTCTCCTCCTCTGCAGAGTTGCAGAGCACAGCTAAGGGCTGGAAGTATGGTTGCCAGTCCTGCTGTGACACCATGGTTATAAGACAACAGGAGCTGTCCCAATGCAAGGAGCAAATTCCTTCCATCACCTGGGCACACACTGATTTTGAAAGCCTGGATCCCTGACTGTCCACTTCCTTTTTTGGCCCCACACCAGATCCATTTCACAACCTCACCAACTTTGCAGACCACTGGATGGGCTTCAGGGGATAGAATGTTCAGACCCTTCAGCTACAATGCACTCAGGTGTTCCCATATTCACAATGATGCAAAAGGAGAGGAAATTAAAGCTGTAATAAGTTAAAGCTTTCTGGGTTAAATGCAGTCAGATTAAAAAAAATATATCTTTTTTGTGCCATTCACATATGAAGTCACCTTTTATGGGTAACAAACTTGTATAGAACTTTTCTGGACAAAGACAACATAATACAAAAAATGCTGTTTTCAAACTATGAATTGTTCTAGCTGACAGCACAGTAGGTACTATAGATGGGATTTACTGCATCTGATAAAAAAAATCAAGTTTTATATATGATGTGAGAAAAAATATCCAATGGGAAATCTGCACTGAACCATAAATCATGAGAAGAACATGGAGATTAGACTCCTAGAAGCACTGCACATTAAATGAACAGTATACAATTCAAAAGCAATTGAAGCAAATTCACTACTTTTGCTATTATAACGTAGTAACTGTCAATTTGAAAGATGAAGGTTGCTTATTTCAAAAGATCCCATAAAGTAATTCTTTTCCTACCTAAATTATAGGTACTTATAAACTGTAGTGTCATTCAGCCAAACAAATTCACAACACACCTCAGAGAATATTCATAAAGGATTTAGAAAAATATCTTCATTTATTGACCTAAACATTACAAAGCAAGTCATCACTCTATCTTCTAGAGGCAACAGTGTTGGAAAATGTCAATTACTGTATTTCTTATCTGACAAACTACTACTTACTTAACAATACTTTGCATTCCTATAGCATCTTCTACCCACATCCCTCAAAATACTTTGCAAACATCATCAGCTTATACAGTTACCTAGTTTTTGCAATGAGAGCTGATGATGTTTGCAAAGTATTTTGAGCGATGTGGGTGAAGGATGCTATAGGAATGTGAAGTATTGTTACGCCTACATACAATTTGAGATTTTATGTTTATTACATATAAGTACAAAGGTGTCTCACAAGTCACACTTGGCACTGTAAGGTTTATCCAAATTACTGAAGATCAGAAATTAGTGAGAAAGTGATCATCACATGAAAAAAGCAGGGAGAATGTCACAAAAGTCTACTTTCCTCATTTATTTTTATTATCTTAGCTTTTTGTTTCATACTAGAATATACTGACACAAATAGTAAAGTACTAAAGTCACAGCACATCTTTATATGTAAGGAAGTCACAGCAATTATAAGGGCTTCACCATAAAAAATCTGTATTAATAAATGGTGGGGGGAGGGTATGTGTGTGACAGGTTGGATCACAGAAACCACCTTGGGAGCTGCTACCTGATGTGCCAAGACTACTTCTATCCCTGCTTTCCCTGCCAGCTCAGGACTCCAGCACCCTGTCTTGCTGAGCCAGATACTCCCATCTGCTCCAACACAGACCCAGGCCTTGTCTACACCACAAAGTTGCAGCGCTGGTGAGGGGGTTACAGCGCTGCAACTTAGGAGGTGTACACACCTGCAGGGCATTACCAGTGCTGCAACTCCCTGTTTGCAGCGCTGGCCGTACACCCGGTCGAACCTCGGGTGTAGAGGATCCAGCGCTGGTGATCCAGTGCTGGTCATCAGGTGTAGACACTCACCAACGTTTTTCTTGACTTCCGTGGAATAAGCAGGTATCCCAGCATACCTGAGGAAGCCTCTCCAGTAATCAAGAAAACTCCACTGCCCTGTGCTCACCTGACCCCTCCTTTAAATGCTCAGCTGTAGTGTAGTCTCCTTCCCCACGGTGTGCTCCGGTGTTCCCCGACCTCCCCTCCAAGCAGGTCTCCTTCCCCGCGGTTAGCTCTGGCGTTCCCCGACCTCCCCTCCAAGCAGGTCTCCTTCCCCGCGGTTTGCTCTGGCGTTCCCCGACCTCCCCTCCAAGCAGGTCTCCTTCCCCGCGGTGTGCTCCGGTGTTCCCCGACCTCCCCTCCAAGCAGGTCTCCTTCCCCGCGGTTTGCTCCGCTGTTCCCCGACCCACCCTCCAAGCAGGTCTCCTTCCCCGCGGTGTGCTCCGGTGTTCCCCCCCCCCAGCACGGAGGCAGCCACGCGGTGTCCCTGCGCCGCAGGGTAGGGGCGAGCTCAGCACACAGTGCTGGCAACATTCATCAATAAGGTCGTCAGCTGCTCAGGATCCATTCATTAAAAAAAATCGCAGAAAAATCACTGTACAATCACAATGCTGCCACACTGCTCCGAATGTCTACCAAAGCAACACGGGGCGTTGGAATAGGAACAGGAAGCGGAAAGACAATCACACTTCCTTCCTCTTCCCACAAGCCACAGCGCCGATATGGGACGAGGTGCTCTGTGAGATAGCCGCCCACAATGCAGCACTCCCAACAGCGCTGCAGTGTGGCTACATCTAACACCACTTGCAGCGCTGGTTGCTGTAAGTGTGGCCACTCTGCAGCGCTGGCCCTATACAGCTGTACTAACACAGCTGTAACAACCAGCGCTGCAAAATTGTAGATGTAGACATACCCCCAGAGTCTGAATTACCTGCCCCAAAGCTGTAGGTTTACCTGAAAGCAGCTAACAGAAGTGTTCCTGTCTTTAACACTCAGATGCCCAACTCCCAATGGGGTCTAAGCCCAAATAAATCCGTTTTACCTTATATAAAGAGTATGCAGGGTAAACTCAAATTGCTCTCCCTCTATAACACTGATAGAGAGATAGGCACAGTTGTTTGCTCTCCCAGGTATTAATACTTACTCTGAATTAATTAATAAGTAAAAAGTAATTTTATTAAACACAGAAAGTAGGATTTAAGTGGTTCCAAGTAGTAACAGACAGAACAAATACGTCAACAAGCAAAATAAAATAAAATGTACAAATCTGTGTCTAATCAAAGTGAATACAGGTAATCTCACCTTCAGAGATGCTTCAGAAGGTTTTTTTTCTCAGACTGGACACCTTCCAGGCCTGGGCACAATTCTTTCCCCTGGTACGGCTCTTGTTCCAGCTCAGGTGGTAGCTAGGGGATTCTTCATGATGGCTCTCTTCTTTGTTCTCCTCCACCCCTTTATATATCTTTTGCATAAGGCGGGAATCCTTTGTCTCTCTCTGGGTTTCCACCCCCCCCCCCACTGGAAAAGTACCAGGTTAAAGATGGATTCCAGTTCATGTGACATGATCACATGTCACCGACAGACCCCAAGCCTTCATACCTCCCAGCCTGACTCACAGGAAGGCTTGCTTGCAAACAGAGCCCCAGTCAATTATCCTGGTTGATGGGAGCCATTAAGACTCCAAACCTCCGTTAATGGCCCACACTTTGCATAATTACAATAGGCCTTCAGAGTTATATTTTATATTTCTAGTCCCAGATACAAGAGTGATACATTTATACAAATAGGATGATCACACTCAGTAATTATAAAATTTGTAATGAGACCTTTTGCATGAAGCATATTCCAGTTATGTTATATTAACTGATTACCATATTTTTATAAAGCCATATAGACTGCACAACATCACGGGGGAAGAGAACAACTATCAAATTTACATTTTTGCTTCCCTCACCCTCATGTGATGTGGGGGGAAGAAGAAATGGATGGCAAGGCAACATTACGTTGGCAGCCACCTTACTAAATTTTTGATTCTTTGAGTAGTAGGTTGACTCAGCACTTTAATGCTCTCATTACTGAACTACCACCGTTAAACCACACAGCTCTGGGATTTAGGTTCACCATTACAGTGCTGTCTTGCCAAAATATGAAAATGTTGAGAAATTTTCACTGCAGTTGATATAGTGGCTATTCCAGTAGAAGTAAAGACAATTTAAATGATAGCCCTCGTCCATACTACCCCGCCGTATCGGCGGGTTAAAATCGATTGCTCGGGGATCAATATATCGCGTCTAATCTAGACACGATATATCGATCCCCGAGCGCGCTTATATCGATTCCGGAACTCCATCAACCCGAACGGAGTTCCAGAATCGACACGGAGAGCCGCGGACATCGGTCCCGCGCCGTCTGGACGGGTGAGTAATTCGATCTTAGATATTCGACTTCAGTTACGTTATTCACGTAGCTGAAGTTGCGTATCTAAGATCGATTTTCCCCCTCTAGTCTGGACGAGCCCTTAGAAACATTGCAAACTCGGGAAGATGTAGACACAGCATGCAAGAGTCATTAATGCTCATCTACAACTGCTTTCTGGTCCTCATAACAGCCATCAGCATTCAATAAATGAAAGATACAAGGCAAGGCTACGTTCAGAAGCAAGTTAACACAATGCACTCTTAACAAAATAAAATATTAAAAACAAAAATATTTTAAAGTCATGAGTAAAATATGCATACAGTTTTCTGCTGCAGAAAGAATTAATCACCTATATGACACAAAACGACAAATATAAAGTAGATTAAATTAGATCATACATGGTGTGCTGAGATGTAAAATAAAGGTTTTTAAAATCAGCAATAATGTGGCAAGACCTTATCATTCACAAGAGTTATGCAGGTCATCCTACATTCCTGTTAAAAACTTTATATGCCAGTACACCATCACATTTTCTACGGAAAAAGCTATGTTAGAGATGGTTTAGAATTTTACACAAAACGTGATTGAGACTATTTTCTTCATCTCTTCACCTCTGAAACTCAGTTTCCCTTTCCACCAGGAATTCAAAAGTACAAGAATCAGGGAAAGAAAAATTATAACTGATACATTTAAAACACCTCCAAAATGTCCTAAAATAGCTGTTCTGCACTTTGCAAAGTCTGTTTTTTCAGCCAATATCTTGGGCTCTTCCACAGGCATCAAAATGTTGTGTATCACACTGAAAAACTGAGAATCTCCTCTTCCCAATGGCATAAAGTTCCAATCCTCACCCTGTGTGGTTGCAAGGCATTGGACAGGTCGTTGCTCCAGCACTTACAGTGGTCTATATATTTCACCCTAGACCAATTTAATTTTGTCAGGACACTTCATGTTGGGGGGCAGGGTGAAGGGAGCAAATATTTATTTTGCAGGTTGATTTATTTTTTTTTTTTAAGTGGACATTTGAAAATGAACAGAGCTCTAAAATGTAAGAATAAGAACTGGGAAGATGGATTAGTGAACAGTGCACAGGTGAGATAGTCAAAAACATGCATGACAAACAAAATGTATCACATGGCTATGCAATTCCTCACATGGTTCCACAATTTTAATCAGGGTGGATAAAAATCAATGGTTTAAAAAACAAATTAAAAATCTATTTATTTGAATTTTTTTTTTATAAAAAATGGTTTGAGAAAAAACTGTCTAAAGATAGTTTTAATTAAGATATAGCTCAAAGATCTCATCATGAAATAGGGATTATAAATTCTAATTCTATAGTATGAAAATATATTCATGTAATGTTTAAAAAAAGTTTTGTAAATGAGTTCCAATAGTTCATGGATTAGGGACCCAATCTTATGCGGTTCCAGGTTTTAGATGCAGTTGTGATAAAAAATAAATAGCTGAAATAGGCAGATCTTCCTGTTACAATTTCATCTTTAAAGTAGTACTGAGTGTCAGTGAACACAATGAGTAATACTAAATGAGCAGTATGGTAATAATAATTAAAATAACTGCACTGACTTATTTTGTTTAGGAGAATCCATCCTAAACATACAGGATTCTGAAGACTATCTACCTTCAATATCATCAAAATTTTCTATCGTTTCAGCGTTATCTGCCAATGGTAGTATTTCAGTCATATCATGTCTGTCACACAGCCCAAGTATATCACCTGTAGCAAAAACAAACAACAAAAAAAACCCTCCATCATCCAGAAACAACCATAGATAAGTTTGTGATAAAGTGTATGAAAAGAGAAATTGAGCAGTGTGCAAAAAGGTCTAGAGGGTGAAATTGTTAACCTGAGTCTTGATGGGTGGAGCAACGTCCACAATGATCCTGTTATATCTGTTGTCACACAAGCACAAGAAGGGAATGTCTTCCTTACAGAAACAATTAACACGTCTGGAAATGCACACACAGCAGAATACTTACAAGCAGCAGCAGTAAAAGCTATAATAAACTGACCAAAAAAAAAATCAAATGTCTAGTACACAGCTTGGTCACAGACAATTCTGCAAATGTAACCGAGATGAGAAGAAATTATTTAGAAGAGAGAGTCCCAAGCTAATAACATACGGTTGCAGTGCTCATTTGGTGCACCTCCTAGCCAAAGACTTCAGTGTTCCAGAAATAAAGGCTAATGTTGTTGAAATTGCAAAATACTTCCATAACAACCACTTTGCAGCAGCTGCTCTGAAAAAAGAGGGAGGAACCAAGCTAACTCTCCCACAAGACATGCAATGGAACTCAGTAGTGGACTGTTTTGAGCACTATATCAAGAACTGACCTAATCTGATGATAGTTTGTGAACAAGCCTATTTCTGTAGCCTTGAACAAAATGCAGGGAAATAGCTGTTTTATTGCTGACGCTGTTGAAATTTGGAAGGAACTGAGTAAGATCTTAAAAAGAGACAGAGTTAAATTACAAGCATTAAAAAAACAAATGGGACAAGCACTATCTGCAGCTCATTTTCTTGCAAATATTCTCAATACTCGGTACCAGGGTCAAGAGGAGTTGACTATGACACGGACATCCAGCAATCATCCCTCCATAATGCCAACTATAATAAACTTCAGAGCTAAGGGTGAAGTCAAGAAATAGATGTTTGCTGATGTTTTAAAGAAAAGGTCACACCAGTAAACTGGTAGAAGTCACAAGCACTTGGATTCAGAGACTGTTGAAGTGATAATCTCACTTTTAACAGCCGGAGCTTCTTCTGCCGGTGTAGACAGAATATTTTTTTCCTGTGGACTAATTCATTCCAAATTGAGAAATCGTTTGGGACCTGAAAAAGCAGGAAAGCTTGTTTTTCTTTTCCAGATTATGAGCTAACAGGAAAATGAAAGTGAAGACAACTGAGGCAGCTGCAGAAGCCAATATTTTAAGTTTCTCATATTGACCTGGCTGATAGTCTATTTAATTGTTTTGTTTTGTTTAAATATTTCATTTAACTATTTTAGTTAAAAACAATTTTAACTAAAACAAACCTGATTTTAAAAAACCTGAATGTTTAACTGAATTCAAAAATTCATATGCTTGTTTTGTTAAAATATTTTGTTTGCTGTTGAAGAAAAAATCCCAAATACATAACATTGTTTTAGTTAAATAAAACAATTTAAATGTATGTCTCCTGATGTTCTCCTCTTACTGCAGCACAGCAAGAAAATCCTCCAAATATTAATCATTAACCTGTTGAAATGGAGATAGTTCACCTCTCAATGACTTCATAAATATCTGCTTCAATTACCTTTGGTAAAAGAAATAACGAAATAATAATTCATTTTCTGGTATAGCTGAAAAACTAATCTGAAAAGTTTTCAGAATAAATCACTTTAAAATCAGGGTGGATTTGATTTAAATCAAATTGATTGATTTAAATCACTAGTCAAGAAGGCTCAATTTAATCATGGATTTCTACATTAAAAGTGAATTCTTGTTGGTTGTTATAACCTTAATATATATTCTTCACAACTCAAAGATAAATGTAGGTTTCATTTTTAGAAGGTACACACTATACATTTTTAATCTCACACAATTTTATTTATATTACATACACACGCCACACCTCTCTACTGGCAACTAAGGTTGCAGCAGGACATATGCCACCAACCCAAATCCTTGAAAGCATGGTATGATGAATTGGGGTTATGACTGTACAATTTTGAATTCTGACAGATATTGTGAAGTTGCATTATAAAAACTGCTGTATTGTCTGTGCCTAAACATTTGCGTCTCCACCAATGCTGAAAGACCCTGTAGCACGTATACACTAGATCAGGGGTCAGTAACATAGGCATGTGCAGTACATTTCATTAGGGTGTGCATCCAGGGAATTATTTATTTATTTATTTAAAGGCGAACATCATAAAGGTTGGGATGCGGGAGGGAGTGCAGGGCGGGGGGGGTGCAGGAAGCGGCTCAGGGCAAGGGATTGGGGCAGAGGAGTGGTGTGGAGTGCAGGAAGGGGCTCAGGGCAAGGGAGTTGGGGTGTACCAGGGGGATCAGGGCAGGGTGCAACAGGGGGTTCAGGGCAGGGAGTTGGGGTGCAGGAGGGGTGCAGGCAGGGGGCTCAGGGCAGGGGGTTGGGGTGCAGGAGGGGTGCAGGCAGAGGGGCTCAGAGCAGGAGGGGTATGGGATGCAGGCAGAGGGGCTCAGAGCAGGAAGTTGGGGGGTGCGGGGCAGGAGGGGTTCGGGCTCCGGCCCAGTGCCGCTTACCTGCAGCAGCACACTCCCTGCCTGCCTGCCCTGGCCCCACGCCCCACCGCTCACCACGTCCCTGCGTGGCCCCTGGCGGGAGGGGGCACAGGGCTCCTCGCACTGCCCTTGCCATGCCTCCAGGTACCTCCCCTGAAGCTCCCATTGGCCACGGTTCCCTGTTCCCGGCCAATGGGAGCTGCCTGGAGCAACACATGGAGCCCTCGGCCCCCCCGGGAGCCCCAGGGACGGAGGGCTGTGCCAGCCACTTCTGAGAGCGGCACGGGGCCTGCGGCACGATGGGGGGAAAAATCCCACAGGCATTAGGGTGTGCCTGGGCACACCCCATGCACACGCGTATGGTCAGCAACCTCTGGCACGCGGCTCGACAGGGTAAGCACCCTGGCAGGCTGGGCCAGTTTGTTTACCCGCCACATCTGCAGGTTCAGCCGATCACGGCTCCCACTGGCCGCAGTTCGCCGCTCCTGACCAATGGGGGCTGCAGGAATGGCGGCCAGCACATTCCTCGGCCTGCACCACTTCCCGCAGCCCCCACTGGCCTGGAGCAGTGAACTGTGGCCAGTGGGAGCTGCAATCAGCCGAACCTGCGGACGCATCAGGTAAACAAATTGGCCCGGCCCACCAGGGGGCTTACCCTGGCGAGCAGCGTGCCAGAGGTTGCTGACCCCTGCACTAGATAGACACAATGAGAAGGTGCTTAGGACTTAGCAATCCTATTTAGGTACAAACATCTGGAACACTGTGTAAACTTCCCCCTTAGAAAACCAGTTAAGCTGACTCCTGATGGCAGAGAAGATAGAAGCAATGGAAACATACCAGGAGTAGAACAAAAGAGGCCAGGTGATCAACAGGAGTTTAAATAAAGAACCACACAGGAACAGAGGGTAAGAAACAAGAAGACAATCCATGAGGCAAAAGAGAGCATGGTCACATAAGCTGGGTTAGGGGCTCCAGGAGGGAGAAATCATCCAGCACATAGCAGCCTTATGAAGCAGCAGTGCCTGCCAACTTTCCTGAGCCCAGCTGTCCCAAGGACTCTGGATAACCCAAGGGACTCAGATCCCAGGCCCAAGGAATCCATCGAGTGGTGGGGAAACTAAGGCAGGGGACATATGTTTAGCATTTGTTAATTAGTATGAGCTGTACTCTCCTGTGTTTTCATTGATTAAATATAAAGAGCATAAAAGTGTTAGTCTGTGAAGTGTGCATGTGTATATGTTAACACAGCAGTTATGAAGCAGTCGAGAGAGTTAAACAGTAAACCAGCAGCTTCACACCTTTGGGACAGAATTCCAGGCACAGTGATCAAGCCATCCTGTATGTCTGGGAGACTCCTATTTACAACTCAATTTAATACTATTATCTCCTGCATAAAAGTAATACAAAAGCATCCATTTATGCCAGATTAAAAAAATTCAGCTATGGGTACGTCTACACTACGGGATTATTCTGATTTTACATAAACCGGTTTTGTAAAACAGATTGTATGAAGACGAGTGCACGCGGCCAAACAAAGCACATTAATTCGGTGGTGTACGTTCATGGTCCAAGGCTAGCGTCGATTTCTGGAGCGTTGCACTGTGGGTAGCTATTCCATAGCTATCCCATAGTTCCTGCAGTCTCCCCCGCCCCTTGGAATTCTGGGTTGAGATCCCAGTGCCTGATAGGGCAAAAATCATTGTCACGGGTGGCTCTGGGTAAATGTCGTCAGTCATTTCTTCCTCTGGGAAAGCAACGGCAGACAATCATTTCACACCCTTTTTCCCTGGATTGCCCTGGCAGACGCCATAGCACGGCAACCATGGAGCCCATTCAGCTTTTTTTTTACTGTCACCGCATGTGTACTGGATGCCGCTGACACAGGCGATACTGCAGCACTACACAGCAGCATTCATTTGCCTTTGCATGACAGCAGAGACAGTTATCAGTCGTTCTGTACTGTCTGCTGCGCCATTGTAAATTGGCAACGAGAGGACGGTTATCTGTCGTTCTGTACTGTCTGCTGCTGTCATGGGTGCCCCTGGCTGAGGTCGGCCGGGGGCGCAAAGACAAAAATGGGAATGACTCCCCGAGTCAATCCCTCCTTTATGGTATCTAAAAATAGAGTCGGTCCTGCCTAGAATATGGGGCAAGTGTACTAGAGAACCAGTGTATCAGAGAGCACAGCTGCTCCGTGTCAGATCCCGCAGAAATGATGAGCTGCATGCCATTCTAGGGGGTGCCCCTGCAACAACCCCACCCGTTGCTTCCCTCCTCTCCAAACCTTCCTGGACTACCATGGCAGTGTCCCCCCCATTTGTGTGATGAAGTAATAAAGAATGCAGGAATAAGAAACACTGACTTGTTACTGAGATAAAATGAGGGGGAGGCAGCCTCCAGCTGCTATGATAGTCCAGGCAGGACATTAAGCGGTGTGGGGGAGAGGAGCCCAGCATCCCACTGCTATGATAGTCCAGGCAGTATAGGATCTTTTCTTTACACATGAAAGGGAGGGGGCTGATGGAGCTCAGCCCCCAGTTGCTATCATGAGGACAGTTACCAGCCATTCTGTACCATCTACTGGGAATGACCGGGAATCATTCCTATTTTTGCCCAGGCGTCCCCGGCCGGCCTCACCTGAGGCCAGCCAGGAGCACTCACAGGCTCATGACTAGGACGGCTATCAGTCCTACTGCACTGTACTGTCTACCACCAGGGAGGGGAGGAGAGAGGATGCTGCTGTTTACTGCTGCAGCACCATGTCTACCAGCAGCATGCAGTATACATAGAGTGACATATAAAAAAGTAAGAAATGATTTTTCCCCCTTTTCTATCACAGATGGGGAGGAGTGGTAAATTGACGAGATAGACTCTGAACCACCTCGGACAATGTGTTTGACCCTACAGGCATTGGGAGCTCAGCCAAGAATGCAAATGATTTTCAGAGACTGAGGGGACTGTGGGATAGCTGGAGTCCTCGGTACCCCCTCCCTCCCTCCCTCCATGAGCGTCCATTTGATTCTTTGGCTTTCTGTTACGCATGTGACGCAGAACTGTGCTATGGACTCTGTATCATAGCCTGGAGATTTTTTTCAAATGTTTTGGCATTTCGTCTTCTGTAACGGAGATCTGATAGAACAGATTTGTCTCCCCATACAGTGGTCAAATCCAGTATCTCCCGTACGGTCCATGCTGGAGCTCTTTTTGGATTTGGGACTGCATCACCACCCGTGCTGATCAGAGCTCCACGCTGGACAAACAGGAAATGAAATTCAAAAGTTTGCGGGGCTTTTCCTGTCTACCTGGCCACTGCATCCGAGTTCAGATTGCTGTCCAGAGCGGTCACAGTGGAGCATTGTGGGATACCGCCCGGAGGCCAATACCGTTGATTTGCGGTCACACTAACCCTAATCCGATATGGTAATACCGATTTTAGCGCTACTCCTCTCATTGGGGAGGAATACACAAATCGGTTTAAAGAGCCCTTTATATTGATATAAAGGGCCTCGTTGTGTGGACTGGTACAGCGTTAAATCGGTTTAACGCTGCTAAAATCAGTTTAAACGTGTAGTGTAGACCAGGTCTATGTTACCCAGAAGTATATGTGCCAGCCACATGTGCAAGCAGCTCCAGGGACAATGCCCACAAGGTAGTTACCCAGCACATCTTGGAGGGACTATTCAGATTAAGTGAGTCATCAAGACAAACTTAACAGACAAAGGACCATGGGAGACTCCCATCTACACTGAATGGGCTCTACCTGCCATGACTAAGCAAAATTATGCATGGACATCTGACTTGCCCATGTGATTCCAAACCCCATCTTGTCACCTGTGATTTTCTACTAGCTGTGCTGAGGGCTTTATTTGAAACAATGAGTTTCCCTCCAAATGGCAGAAGCTATAAAAGACCCTAGAAACACCTTCATTTTGCCTCTTTCCTGCTCAGACCTCTGGATTATGAATTTATACTATTGGGGGCATTCTAACCAATGGCGTGAAGACCTTCCAATGTTTTGAAAGCAACTAGAGACTTAACAAGCCAGCAGTTTATTCCCCCACTGCTACCAGGGCGGCAATGTATTTTGCAGCCCCAAGCACGGTGGCTTTCGGCTGCATGCCTGCAGGAGGTCTGCTGGTAACACAGATTAGGCAGCATGCTTGCAGGAGGTCCGCCGGTCCCACGTCTTCGGTGTACCCACTGCCAAATTGCCACCAAAGCCGCGGGACCCGCAGACCTCCTGCAGGCATGCCACCGAAGGCAGCCTGACTGCCGCCCTCACGGCAACCAGCAGGCCGCCCCCCACAGCTTGCTGTCCCAGGCACACGCTTGGTGCGCTGGTGCCTGGAGCCGCCCCTGACTGCTACAAGCCAGAACAAGGAACTTTGCCATTACTGTATGTATGTGATTCCTTTAACCAACTTTAACTCTCACCTTTCTTTCTTTTTATGAATAAACCTTTAGATTTAAGATGCTAAAGGACCGTCAACAATGCGATTATTGGGTAAGATCTGAGTTACATATTGACCTGAGTGTGTAGCTGGTCCTTTGCGATCAGAACAACCTTTTATTTGATGAGACTGGTTGCAAAGAACCACACATCTTTAAATCCAGTGTTTTGGGGGGTGATACAAGGAGTGGAATATCTAAGGAAACTGCTTACGTGACTTCTTGTTAGCCAGTCTGGTGAGACAGAAGTATACTGTTGTTGCTGGTTTGGTATATCTTATGGAAGAATAACCACCAGTTTGGGGTGTGTCTTCCCTATTTCTCAGCACTTTGTCCTGAATTTGGTATTCTCAGTTTTGACCCGCAAAGGCACGGTTATACCATGTGCATCACAATGCAATGCCACTCATTCTAATTTGGAGGGGTAGGTATAGGAGCAAAGAGTGCTACCTTCACTGTACCTCAGCAGGATCATAAATAAGGTAACACACATTTCTATGTGATTATTTAGCAGAGTAATACAAGGGAACTCATAGTGTGTTTATTCAGATAGGCTTTATTAGCAAATTAAGTACCACCACAAATCTCCCAGAAATTAATTTGAAAATGTTAGTCAGTATGGTTCTGGGAGACGGGCGAGTTTAAGTATCGACTCCAAGCAGTCTTTAGTGCTTTAGTCAAGGAGGTTAGGTGGCTGGACAGAGGGTTCCAATGCAGAGAGGGAGAGGTGCCAGATAAAAGGTTTGTGTTTGAGTGTGGGCCTAGGAACCCCAAGATTAGTTTGCAGAGTGGTAGCCGTGTTAGTCTATATCAGCAAAAACAACGAGGCGTCCTTGTGGTACCTTAGAGACTAACAAATGTATTTGGGCACAAGCTTTCATGGGCTGTTCCTGGACTCCGTTAAGGCTCCAGGAGCTTGAAACACCTGAATTCAGAGTAGCAGAGGCTTGGCTTTCCCTCACTGCAGTCCTAGTAGGTAGCCAGTAGGGACCACTCACTAGAATCTGTGACACACGGAAACAAGTTAACGGACAAGCCTCAGCATTCCTGATCACCTTCACAGATCTACAGCACTGTACATAACATACTCCAAAAAAGTAAATCATTTCCATCTCCAACACATTCCAAAATGCAATATGCACCCCAGTTTTATCCAGTTAACTATGTCATACAAAACCTTGCTAGAAATGCCACACTCTCATAAACAGACACATCTGACTATTAAATAGTCCATTAATTTGGGAAATTAGTGTTTTAATATTGCTGAGATCACCATTAAGGCTTTGCATAGCACCAACTTGCATTTCTGCTATTCTTAATAAAATAATGTATTTCTGGAATATCAAGGTCCATAAACTTTTAAGAAGGCCCAAGGTTGCACCAGGATCCACTAGAACAAGTCCTTGACACCGATTTATAGTCCCACTGAAGCCAATGTGATTCTGTGGGGATCTGCACAACTAGCTCAGGCCCATACACTACAAATTAACACATGGAATCTTCACCTCTGTCTGGTCCATGTTCAAGAGATAAGACAACTCATTAATTGCAATGTATAAATGCTGTGAATCAATTAAGATTTTGTAAAGGATAGAGAGTTAGTGCTTTAACTAAAGGCTCCAATCCTTAGGTACGTGCTTAAAGGTTTTCAGGATCATAGTCCAATGGCTCAATTTTGTGTACATTATTCAGGCATTACACATTGCAGGAGGTCACAGTTCTAGACCATGTGGCAAGACAATTTATTCCTTAGGTTGTCCTGACACAAATCCAGTAAACAAAAGGAAGAAAATACACTTTTTATTAAAATAAGTCTTGGAAAGTTTCAATTCTTATCATAAGAGGAGCCTTCTCTCCTAAAGCACAGCTGTCTAGCATTTTGTCCCTCTTTTTGCACCCACACAGTAAGTTGATAAGTTGGGAATTACTTTATCACAAAACTTTGTACCTTTGCATAAGCACGAATGGCAGAGAGCTCAAAAACAACCTGCTGCTATATTTTAAATGCTAATTAAAAAAAAAATACCCTGTGTAGTTCAGCTATATAAATAACCTGTAGCAAATAAAACTAATTTGGCCCCTTGTTATATCTGCAAATTGCCCACAAGCATTTTACAATTCTCAAATTAACTAATTTGAAATTATAAGAATTTGTAGTTGTTGCTCTAGATCTACATCGGCTATATGAAGAAGATTATAAGAATTATCTCTCAAACAGCACTTTTCATATATAGATCCCAGAGTGCTTTATAAATAACTAGATCTGTAGACTTCAAGCAGTTCATTGCAGGTATTTGCAATATAAAAAGCTGTAGCTATGTTGTTTAGTTTGGACACAAATCATACAAAATTATTTCTACTTCCTGGATGTAAAATGATTAACACTTAGAATCAGGTTTCTGGTGATCAAACTTGAATTTGAGCTCAAATTTCACTTTCCCTGTATATTTTCTAATATTACTTTAAAATGTAATGTTTCTATGAATTATTTATTTTACTAAACTTGTCCAACAGAATAGTCAAAGAAAGTAAACTCAAAAAGTATGTAATCACAGCAGAAGAAAATGCAGTTTTTTTTTAATTTGAGCAAATATTCACTGAATTTTTTGAAGGGTTTATCTGCTCCTACTGCCCAGTCACTAACAAAAGGTGGAAGATGATGCAAGGCCTTAAACAACTAGGGTTACTAATGTTCTCCACAAGCAGTTCCCTCTTTAAATGTGTTTTCTGGCTAACTGACCAGCCAGAGAAGAGCCAACTCTCCACACTGGACATCCAGCAGATTCCTAAAGCAGTCGCAGCTTTAGGCCAGTGTTCTATCACCCAACCAGCCTAGCAGACCAGAGTTCCATCTCATTTTTCTTGTCTTATAATCTCATCTGACTCCACTAACAGTGGGCCATGGTAGAGACTAAGCCCTCTAACTTGACCTCCCTTGAAAAGTTGCACTTCAGCTCCACCACTGGGCTTCTTTGGCCCTGTGGGTTATGGAAGGCCTCAAATACAGGCTTGACATAGCCTGCAGGATGCAGCTGGTTGGTTGAATATTGTTATATGGAGGTAGGAAAAAGGAAGCTGAATGGGACAGTTCTTTGTTATTGCACATAATGCCCTGTCAGTCTAGAGCCAGCTCTGTTCCTAACCATGTTATCAAGTTCCCTCTTCCACAACTAGCAGTAACAAGACTGCTATAGTAGAGTACTAACGTTGAACAGAATCACGGTTTCATTCTCTGTGGTCATAAGAGGAGAGGGGCATTTTTCAGGAGGTGAAAGTGTTGATATATGTGTCTCCCCCACCAACTGCCACTTTTACCAGGGTTCAGAAGCTAACTTCTAATGGTACGAAGCCCTAAAACTGTTTTGGTGAAGAACAGCTATCCCAATTTATGTCTTCTATAATCAAAGATTGTAGAATCTCTCTCTCTCTCTCTCACTCACTCACGTTGAGCAACCCCTCATAGGTCAACGTAACAGTAACAGTATTTCCACCAAAGAATTTTTATCAATATTAAACTTCCTGAAAGAATTTTACTACAACTGAAATTACATTTATCATAATCCATAGTCGATGTGAGGGCTGTTCTGTAATAATTTATGAAATGTGTGACCTAGTTATTGGACTATTTACCGTATCCATATATTGAGTTAATTCAATAGCAAAACTGTCAGGAAATACAAGCAGAAAGAAGGACAAGAGTCCAGATAATGTTGCTCCCTCAAACTCCTCCTGAGCTGCTCAAACTCAGAAAACAAAGGGATACAACAGGACCTGGACTAGATTAAAAAAAAAAAGTGTCACTCTTTTGCAGGGGTGAGGAGACAGAAAACTAAGATGAAACAAGACTCCAAAGGTTGTGGTATCTGGGAAGTTAAACATGCCTAAAGCAGGCATCTCTGCTAAGGGAGGACAGGCCTTTAAGTAAGATACACATGCTTGTAGACCTTTTCTCTTATTATGCTTTGTACCCACAGTTAAGATTAAACACTACTTTGTTGTAAGAATGCAGTTTTGGGTCACTACATTCCCCACTGCTCACAAGCCCTCAAAGGAAAGGGTACAATAGCCTCTGACCTGATCTAAGAGTGGGGGAATTGTGGAATTTCCCCTATGGGGGAAGGGATATGCACACAGAGACCAGAGAAGGGGCCATAGGTGCAGCTAATCCCGTAACTAGGACAGACAGCTTGCCATTTCAAAATATTTTAATAGCTGCTGATTTACGTTACCTTACCTAGAGGCTAGACAAATATTTTTCTATGCTGAGGTCAAAAGTATCATCAATAGGCTTCAAGCACTTTGCATTAAATTATTTAAATTGCTCTGCTGCAAATGAGGTTATATGTGGCTTGAAGCTGTCCCTTAAAAAAAAAGTTCCTTTTTAGGTCCAGTGGAAATATATGACTTGTTGTGCAAGGGTAAAATCACTTATGGCCTGGAGAAGGATCTTCTTGTGTCTGAATAAAGCCGACAATTGCTTTCTATATTTACACATCTAACAAACAGAAGATAACTAATTATGGGGCAACGATTCCTTCACAGTTTAGGAGATTTCATAAACCAGAGAACACAAGCTTAAGTGGTTTATGATGCTGTCAAAATCTTAAAACTCCATAATTCAAAAAAATTCCCTTTTTATTTTTAATTATATAAAGATCACTCCTATGCTCATAGGACTGCTATACTCTCATTCTTTGTCAAAGTGGCTTTCACATTCAGAAACTTCTTGTTCTCCAATGAAGTAGTTTCCACTTACCGCTTTCTAGCTGAAATTCTTATTGCTGTGGTGACTGCTTAAAGCTTGTAATTGATGGGTATGCCATATTTGTCAATAAAAGCAATAGGCTATGGGGTGTTTAGAAACATAGATTGCAAGTTTATATACACAGATTAAGAGAAATATATTCTCACACATCTAATATTTACCAGTAGCTTGCTAGAATCACTTCCTGATGAAACAAGTGGACTAATTTCCATAGAGACAAATCGTATTACATCTAGTATAGCTGCAGTACTATTGCCTGGAAAATAAAGCACAGATCCTCTCTCAAGCTTAGAGAAGGAAAGCAATCAGCTGATTCTAAGGGTACGTCCACTCTACAAGCTGGGGATGAGAGTCCCAGATCTGGCGCAGAGACATACTCTAGCTCTGTTTGAGCTAGTGCACTAAAAAGAGTACAGTCACAGTAGCATGAGATGCCAGCTGTCCTGAGTCTTAGCATCTTGGATGGGTATGTACCTGGGGACGCTACTGACGTTGCCACAGCTACATTCTATTTTTAGCATGCTAGCGCAAAGAGCGCTAGAGTGTGTACATCTCCTTGAAGTGTGTATCATGCAGCTTGAAACATAGACATTACCTTTATTACAGGTACACTAAGAGTAACATATATATAAATAATATTTTACATTTAGTACAACTGCAGCTAATTCTTCTGAAAATTATTCCCTTAGAAGGGACACACAATTGCATATTTTTGAACACCCTTTAAATTGCAATCATATCTTCAATTTTTTATTTAAAGGGTTTTCTGTTTTGTTTGTTTGGTTTTTTGCCACTCAGACTTAAGGGAGAAGGGACCATCATGATCATCTAGTCTGCAAACTGCAGGTCACAGAACCTCACCCACCCCCTCCTCTAATAGACCCTTAACCTCTGCTTGAGTTAACAAAGTCCTCAAATCATGATTTATAAATACTTCAGGTTACAGAGAGTACATCATTTACACTAGTTTAAGCGTGCAAGTGACTAATCTGACCCGGGGGCAAATTCCTTCCCGATCCCAAATATGGCAATCAGTTAGACTCTGAGCATTTTGGAAAGACCCACCAGCCAGACACCTGGAAAAGAATTCTCTGTAATAATTCAGATCCTCCATCTAGTGTTCAATCACTGGTCACTGGGGATATTTGCGACTAGCAGTGGCAGATCGGCTACATGCCATTGTAGGCAGTCTCATCAACCCATCCCCTCCGTAAACATACCAAGCAGTCTTGAAGCCAGTTAGGTTTTTTGCTCCACTGCTCCCATTGGAAGGCTGTCCCAGAACTTCACTCCTCTGATGGTTAGAAACCTTTATCTAATTTCAAGCCTTAACTTGTTGATGGCTGGTTTATATCCACTTGTTCTCGTGTCCACATTGGCACTTTATTTAAATAACTCCTCTCCCTCCCATGTATTTATCCCTCTGATGTATTGATAGAGAGCAACCATATCTACCTTCAGCCTTCTTTTGGTTAGGTTAAACAAGTCATGCTCTTTGAATTTCTTCTCATAAGGTAGGTTTTCCATTCCTCCAATCATCCTAGTAGCCCTTCTCTGGATCTGTTCCAGTTTGAATTAATCTGTCTTAAACATGGCAGATCAGAACTGTACATAGTGTTCCAGAGAAGGTCTCACCAGTGCCTCGTATAATGGTACTAACACTTCCCTACCTCTACTGGAAATACCTCACTGGATGCATCCTAGGACTGCATTACCTTTTTCACGGCCACATCACATTGACAGCTCATGGTCATCCTGTGATCAACCAATACACCCAGGTCTCCTCCTCCGCCCCCTCTAACTGATAATTTCCCCATCTTATAGCAATAATTCTTTTTGTTAGTCCCTAAGTGTATGACTTTGCACTCTACACTATTAAATTTCATCCCATTTCTATTACTCCAGTTTACAACGTAGTCCTTCCTGTATGGTATTCAGTTCTCCTCCATATTGGCAAAATCTCCCAATTCTGTGACATTTGCAAATTTTATCAGTACACTTCCACTCCTGTTCATATTTGTAAGGGGCTCTTCAGCAACAGATGTGAGGAAGGCTGGTTTGGTGGTTAAGGAACTGTGTTTTAATCCCTAGATCTGCCAAAAACTTCCTTTGTAACTCTTGGCAAGTTACTTAATATTTGTGCCTCAACTTCCTATCTGTGAAATGGGGATAATGTGGGGCTTCTTTTCTCCCACTTTTTATCAGACTTGTCTAACTAGTTTGTAAAGGACTGCTTCTTACTCTGTATAGAGTGCCTGGGGATCTGCAGACACTACTCGGATTCCTCACTGCGCATTGAAGGAACCAGTGAAGCCGACTATACACAAAGCTCTGCTAAATGCACAAAAGTGAACTTAAAAAAAAGAAATCCACTAATTTATTTTGGTTATAGCCATCTCGAGTTACTTCTAATTATAAGAGGTATATAATTTTCAGCCAAATATGATTTTCAACTTATTGGGTCTTCAGCATTCTTAGTTGGTGAACAGCTATATTTTTTTTTAGCATCATACATTTGAATGTGCACAATAAAATGATACATTAGATAGGCTATAAATTCCAGTGAATATATAAATATAAGAATTTTGAAGTACCAGTAATTTACAAGCACATTTGTAAGCATGCAAAGCACCCTTTTACCCTCAGCAGCCCCTTCCTGCACCTCCCAGCTGTTAGCTCTGCAGGGAGAGGCAGAGGCTAACAGCTAGGAGCTGCAGGGCGGGGCAGCTGCTTTAGCTCAGCAGGGAGAGGCAGCGGCAAAAACAGAGGCTCTCCCTGAAGCTCCCAGCTGTTTGCTGCGGCCACTCCCCAGAACTGCACATCTCACAGCTTGCAGGCTCCAGCAGCTGCTGTGCAGGGAGGAGGCCTAGCAGCACCATGTGACAAAGCGGGGCCAGCAAACCCTGGCAAAAATGGTGGGGAGACCCCACATGCCCTCCTCACGCAGCGCCTCTGGCTTCTGCCCAGCGGGGAGGAGGGTCTCAGGGCTTCAGTCCCATGGGGCATGCCTGCCAGGGCTTCAACAGGAACAGGGCTGAAGCCCCGAGCCCTGGCTCTTGAACTTCTGAAGATTGTTGTATGCAGCTCTATCAGGGCCGGCGCTACCATTTAGGCAACCTAGGCAATGGCATAGGGCACCAGAATTTTAGGGGGGGGCTATTTTGCCGGGGGGGGGAGGGCGGCACGTGGGTCCGGTGGACCTACCACAGTCATGCCAGCGGACAGTCCACTGCTGGAAAGGCTCCGGTGGAGCTGCTGCAGTCATTTCGGCGGACTCCTGATGCATTCACTTGAAAAGAGCAAGCGAACAGAGGATTCTATATTTAGAACTTTATATTCACAATCATGTGGTAACATAATGGCCTGGATTTTCTAATCAGGTATTTGAAGTCTCACTACTGGCTATCCACATTGTCATCTCAAGCGAGCTTCTACTGGACAATATGAAAACCACTTCTACAAAGGGCACTTATATTGACTATATTAGCACAAATCAGAAATCCTGACGGTGACACTAAAACATCCACCTCCTCTTAAGCCAGTCTCCTGCGGGACACGCGGAGGTCCAACCTACACCTCCTCAAACTAACAACAGATCTGCCCCTCCACATCTATGAAAGCACGAGTTTTCCTTAATTCAGCATGATCAGAGCCCCCATCTCAAGGCATATTTGAAGCCTCAGTCCATGTAATAACAAGCCATTAGTGAAATGGGGGGGAGGGGACTTATTACACAGAATTTCTTACAGTTAATTTTTAAATGGTTCTCAATATGTAGAACAGTGAAAAAGCAAAAGCATAAACTTCAAACAATTGTCTAAAATGTTAGTTATACCTTAACCTCAGACAAAACTTTCACAGTAAATATACTTTCATATTCCAAAGATTCAACAGTGTTGTCATTACAGCACTTTTTAACTTTTATTTAAAAGGACAGAGTCTAGACTAAAAAAGACACAGAATTAGCAACTCCAAAATCAAACGCAATGAAGTCAGACAATTCAAATGCCTGCAAGAAAATATGCAATAAAGAAAAAGACACTGAAATACGGAAAATGTGCACCCACAAAACACAGTCAATAGATGGAATACTCAAAGACAACGACAAATAAATGTTACTTCTTCACAATATGTTTTAAAAAACTTGACAGCCAGGCTGATAACTAAACGCTATATTGTATAGTATAATAAACAATGCACTTGCCCCAAAATGTATAGGAATAATGCCCCCAGTCTTTATGGGCCAAGATTCCTGGCTCAGCTACATTTCAGATGATGCACCAGATTATCCCCTCTAGCTGAACCACAGGAGTACACCAGGGAACTCTCTGGCTGTGGTAAACCATGAGAGATGTAGTCCAGCCAGGGAGCCCCACCCATATACAGGGGAATGGGGCCATAAGGTATCTATATTACAAGTGACATTTCCAAACTGAAATTATTCAGTATCCAATTGAAAAACCCCAGCATGTTTGGTTTTGGGTGTTCAATTCTTCAACAAAAAGTCAAGATGTTCCATGGAAAAAAATCTTTTTGTGAAAGATTTCATTTAGCTGAAAACTCAATGTTCTACTGAAAAAACAGTATTGAGGAACGTTTTCAACCAGCCCTACCAATGACCAGCAACAATGACACCTGTAGATTTTCAATAATTATTAAACATTTAATTACTTGTCAGAGGTGCCATAAGACTAAAACAAAAACAAAACCCAAAGGCAAACACTTCTAAGCACAATAGATTTTCCAGTTGACCGAGTCACTGGGGGATTCTTCCTCATAACAACCATAGTCAAGCACTGACTACAGATGAGAAGTCTCCCTGTAGTCTTGTTAAAGCATTCCAGTTCTCTACACGGGAGTTACTCTGTAATGTTAATAAAAGTGTAATGTTATAAATTGTTGAGAATTAAAGAACCATTTTGTCCTTGCGATTAGGTCAGTCTCTGTAAATGATACGTGGTTTATCTCAATAAATGTAAGAATGAGTCTTATCAAAGTGGAACATGACCCAGTGCTTTAATAAGATTTTATTTGGATTGTGCTGATGAGTATTTTACTGGAACAGTGAGCTACATATATCACATCGGTATAAAAGACTTTGCAGAAAGCGACACAGCCCCATCCTTGAGAATACATATATTTCTAAGTAATTAGTAAAGTTGTGTTCTTGCATTATACATTTACATCATAATTTTCATAAGAAAACTGAAACTAATTAATTAAATGTATTAAATGTATCCAACTAAAAACTAAACCATGCAAACTAAGGGTTTGGCTACACTGGAGAGTTACAGCGCTGGTGGTGGCTTTACAGTACTGTAACTTACTCCCCGTCCACACTGGCAAGGCACGTACAGCGCTGTATCTCTGTGGCTACAGCTGCTTGTACTCCTCCTCCCTGAGAGGAATAAAGAGTATAGCGCTGCTACTGCTGCGCTGGGGCACCAGTGTAAACAGGGAATAATCTTAGTATGCTGTGACTGACCTCCAGAAGCTTCCCATAATCCTTTTAAGTAAAGGTTCTGCTCTTTGATTTGTTGTGATGCCTCTCTTTGTTTTGTTGTGAACTTGGGGCTCCCGGAGCTGCTTATCTAAAAAACAAACACAGCTACTGTTCCCTCGAGCGGAGGCAGGCAGGGGGATTCCTTTGGAATGTCCACAGTTAGTGTTTGCTTGAGAAGAGAAGCAGCCTGGAGGTGGGGAGGAGGGTCCGTTTTGGAGCAGCTGCTTATCTGGTCTGAAGGCTATTTGCATTTAGTGAATGGGGGTTGGGGAAGGGGTCGAAACTTTTTAAATGATTGAAGGTTGGTGCTGTGTATCTTCAAGTCCTTAGAACTCGCAAAATTCCACTCTCTCCGTCTCCCCCACGCTCCCTGTCACACTCCACCCTACCCCCGTCTTTTGAAAAGCACGTTCCAGCCACTTGAATGCTGGGATAATTGCCCATAATGCACCACTCCCAACACCACTGCAAATGCTGCAAATGTGGCCACACTGCAGCGCTGGTAGATGTCAGTGTGGCCACATTGCAGCGCTTTCCCAACACAGCTGTACGAAGACAGCTTTAACTCCCAGGGCTGTACAGCTGCAAGTGTAGACAACCCCTAAAAAAAGGCCCTGGGCACTGTTACAGCAAATAACTCCAACGAAAAACTGCAGAACTGGAATTAATTTGCAAACTGGACACCATTAGATTAGGCTTGAATAAAGACTGGGAGTGGATGAGTCATTACACAAACTAAAACCTATTTCCCGGTGTTAATTTCCCCCTACTGTTACTCACACCATCTTGTCAACTGTTTGAAATGAGTCATCCTGATTATCACTACAAAAGGGTTTTTTTTTCCTCCTACTGATACTAGCCCACCTTAATCAATTAGTCTCATTAGAGTTGGTATGGCAACACCCATTTTTTCATGTTCTCTGTGTATTTTTTTTAATATATAATCTTCCTGCTGTATTTTCCACTGCATGCATCTGATGAAGTGGGCTTTACCCACGAATGCTTATGCTCAAATTTGTTAGTCTCTAAGGTGCCACAGGTACTCCTCTTCTTTATGTCTGTCTCTGTATTTCCACTTGATGCTCTTACATATTAGCCTACATGGATATAGTTTGGTTTAAAACTTGGACTTCCATAAAATAACACTCATATTTGCTTTAGTTCTGTCAGATGAGAAAACACCAGAAGAATAGTTCTAAGAGAACAACAAAGAGATTCCCAAGTACAAGTAAAATATTCTATTACAGAATAGTTATTCTGAGTGTTCTGTCTAGTATAAAGGCAGAAAAAACCTGCACCTCCACCAATGTAATATACACTATCATATGCCAGCAATGCCCCTCTGCTATGTACATCGGCCAAACTGGACAGTCGCTACGGAAAAGGATAAATGGAAACAAATCAGATATTAGGAATAGCAATATACAAAAACCTGTAGGAGAACACTTCAACCTCCCTGGCCACACTATAGCAGACCTTAAGGTGGCCATCCTGCAGCAAAAAAACTTCAGGACCAGACTTCAAAGAGAAACTGATGAGCTTCAGTTCATCTGCAAATTTGACACCATCAGCTCAGGATTAAACAAAGACTGTGAATGGCTTGCCAATTACAAAACCAGTTTCTCCTTCCTTGGTTTTCACACCTCAACTGCTAGAACAGGGCCTCATCCTCCCTAACTGAACTACCTTATTATCTCTAGCTTGCCTGCATATTATATATATATATATATATATATATATATATATATATACACACACACACACATACACACACACACACACACACCTGCCCCTGGAAATTTCCACTACATGCATCTGACGAAGTGAGTATTCACCCACGAAAGCTCATGCTCCAAAATGTCAGTTAGTCTATAAGGTGCCACAGGATTCTTTGCTGCTTTTACAGATCCAGACTAACACAGCTACCCCTCTGATACTTGAAACTTTGAAGTTTGGCAACCAGCCCCTAGCAGCAAAGAGTAGTGTTGAGCGCAGAATGCCCCCACTGGGGCATAGAACAAGTAACTAGAGGTTTGGGATAGAATGCTTCAGGGCACATAGGCAAAACAAAGCTAAGTCACAGGGATAGTATTTGCAATTTATCAAGAATAAATAATGTCCAAGAAGTCACCTCGAGCTTTTAAGGGTGGATTGAACTAACAAAAGGGCACACCATTTACAAGAACAAAGAAAGGAAAATCCTCTGACATTTACATCTCTACCACTGAATCACAGCACAGAGGCAAAAAGTAAGAGAATATAGCAAACATAGAACACCATAAAAAATTCTCATTAAGGGCCCAATTCTCCTCCCTTCAAAGTCAATGGAAAAATTCCCATTCCATTGATGGTGCAGATTCAAACCCTAAGCGCATCATTATCTTTAAGTTGGTCTCAACACGTGGAGTACTAGCCTGTTGAATCCCCAAATATCTGCATATGCCTGGGAGTATTCTTGTAAATGTTTTGTGAAAATACACATGCATGTGTACATGCACACTCCAGAACAGAAGATATTTCACAAATTTCTGCTGCTGTGGCACAAAATTCTTCCGTTTGTTCCAGGAGACTATGCTTTACTTCATTGCAGGATAGATACACACCAGCACTCACACACATTAGACTCGGTGCGCTGCTCCAAACGTTAGATTTTTACAGTGGTTTCCACGTTTCATCAGGACTGTTGTCTTAAGAGTAACTGATACTACATCATTTCTCCTGAGATCTGCTTCTATGTCCATATTTATTCCCTATGAAAAACTTTCCCTTTCACATTGCAGATATAAGTTTATTTTGTAAGCAAAGCCACTGCCCCATCAACTTTAGGGAACTGACTTTTTGGTTTCAAATCTGTAATGTTTCACGAACTGCCTGTTATATCTCCCAGTTTATTCGGAAGCTTACATTCTGCTTTAATTACATCCTCCCAAAGCAGAGTGGAGAGAAATAGCAGGCTCCTTTTCAGTTCCTAAGGGGACATTTTTACCAGAATGGATTGTTTATCACCTCCTGTTCATTCTAAATGCCAAGAATCTTAATTAAATTTTCGGCCATTCTCAGAATGAAATACTTTTTAAAACCAGTCAGATAACTCTCATTTCCTCCTTCCAGGATGAATGTGAGGATACCCAGGTTTGATTATTATTTTTGATATTTTTGGATTATCCCCTTTTTATTCTAGGAGAAAATGAAGAACTTCTCTCTCAACACAAACAGAAGATACTGGGTCAATGGAATTTGTACTTGCACTGGCAGATAAATTCTACCTAGATAAGATTCCAAAAACTACAGAAAAGACTAGCTTCTTTCACCATTTAAGGAGAACTATTTCCCAATATAATAATTGCTGTGTTGTTACCACCAACTATTAAGGCTGCCATGATGAAATCTTTTTCCAGTTGTTTACTTGCTCGTCAAACTTGCCAATTTTCAATCTTTTGGGCTGATGTTTTCCATGCTAGTTTGTCTCAGGCTGAATTTTTTTTTTTTTTTTGGTTCAGCCGTTTCCAAGAATAAGGTTATAGAACGTTGGTGGTTTTTTCCCCTCTACCAAAGTTAAAATTCTGGTTACCTCTTCTTTGAGAAGCTCCTTTAGAAGCAGGGCCCGGGCATTTGCAAGGGTGTGGCTTTTGTGTCAGGAATGTGCCTTTTGCTGTCTCTGTGAAAAGCTACCCCAAATTGGCCAAATTATAAGAGTTTGAAGAAAAAAAAACACAACTCAGTCTGAACCTGCTTAGTAGAGACTTAAAAATTAACAGCTAAATTCCACAAGGATTCTGTCCACACTGGGTACACTCCACACCCTCACAGCACCTACATATGATCATGCACCAACACCTTCTCCAGAGAGCAGCTGTGCATGCTCCATTCAAAGCTAGACAGGTGAAGCTAGACTTCCCCTGCAATGTCTTCTCCAGGGCAGCATGTAGCCCCTCTCTCTCCTTTGATCTCGGGAACCCTTGGCTGACACCCACCCAAGCAGTGTACAGAAAGAAGCTACTAGACTCGCTGCCCATCCTGGATAGCAGTCACTGATAGATCTATTCTCCATGAATTTATCTAGGTTTTTTATTTTTAAAAAACCCTGTTATAGTCTTGGCCTTCACAACATCCTCTGGCAAAGAGTTCCACAGGTTGACTGTGTTGTGTGGTTTGAGCACTGGCCTGCTAAATCCAGCATTGAGAGTTCAACCCTTGATGGGGCCATTTAGGGATCTGAGGCAAAAATCTGTCTGGGGACTGGTCCTGCTTTGAGCAGGGGGTTGGACTAGATGACCTCCTGAGATCCCTTCCAAGCCTGACATTCTATGAAATACTTCTTTTGTTTGTTTTAAACCTGCTACTTATTAATTTCATTTGGTGACCCCTAGTTCTTGTGTTATGAGAGGCAGTAAACAGCACTTCCTTATGTCCTTTCTCCACATCAGTCATGATTTTATAGGCCTCTATCATATCCCCCCCTTAGTTGTCTCTTTTCCAAGCTTAAAAGTCCAAATCTAATCAGCTCTCCTCACATGGAAGCTGTTCCATACCCCTAATCATTTTTGTTGCCCTTTTCTGAACTTTTTCCAACTCCAATATATCTTTTTTGAGATGGTGCGACCACATCTCCAGGCAGTATTCAAGATGTGGATGTACCGTGGATGTACCATGGATTTATATAGAGGCAATATGATTTTTTTCTGTCTTATTATTTATCCCTTTCTTAATGATGCACAACATTCTGTTCACTTTTCTTGACTGCCGCTGCACACTGAGGGGATGTTTTCAGAGAACTATCCACAACGACTCCAAGATCTCTTTCCTGAGTGGTAACAGCTAATTTAGAACTCATCATTTTATATGTATAGTTGGGATTATGTTTACCAATGTGCATTTCTTTGAATTTATTAACATTGAATTTCATCTGCCATTTTATTGCCCAGTCACCCAGCTTTGAGAGATCCATTTGTAGCTCTTCACAGTCTGCTTAGGACTTAACTATCTTGAGTAGTGTTGTATCATCTGCAAATTTTGCCACCTCACTGCTTATCCCTTTTTCCAGATCATTTATTAATATGTTGAATAGTACTGGTCCCAGTATAGACCACTGGGGGACACCACTATTTACCTCTCTCTATTGTGAAAACTGACCATTTATTCCTACCTTTTGTTTCCTATCTTTTAACCAGTTACCAATCCATGAGAGGAACTTCCCTTTTATCCCATGACAGCTTACTTTGCTTAAGAGACTTTGGTGAGGGACATTGTCAAAGGCATTCTGAAATTTTAAGTACACTATATCCACTGGATCTCCCTTGTCCACATGCTTGTTGACCCCCTCAAAGAATTCTAGTAGGCTGGTGAGGCATAATTTCCCCTTACAAAAACCATTCTGACTCTTTCCCAACAAAGTATGTTCATCTAGGTGTCTGACAATTTTGTTCTTTACTACAGTTTCAAAGTTTGCTGGGTGCTCAGGCTTACTGGCCTGTAGTTGCCTGAACCACCTCTGGAGCCGTTTTCAAAAATTGGCGTCATATTAGCTATCCTCCAGTCACTTGGTAGAAAAGCTGATTTAAATGATAACTTACAAACCACAGTCAGTAGTTCTGCAGTTTCACATTTGAGTTCCTTCACAACTCTTGGGTGAATACCATCTGGTCCTGGTGACTTATTACTGTTTAGTTTATCAATTTGTTTCAAAATCTCCTCTAATGACACCTCAATCTAGGACAGATCCTCAGGATTTCTGACCTAAAAAGAATGGGTCAGGTTTGGGAATCTCCCTCACATCCTCAACCATGAAGACCGACACAAAGAATTCATTTTGTTTCTGCGCAGTGACCTTATTGTCCTTGAGTGCTCCTTTATCATCTCGATTGTCCAGTGGCTGCACTGGTTGTTTAGCAGGCTTCCTGCTTCTGATGTACTTAAAAATGTTTTGGATGTTATTTTGAGTCTTTGGCTAGCTGTTCTCCAAATTCTTTTTTGGCCTTCCTAATTATATTTTTACACTTCACTTGCCAGAGTTTATGCTCCTTTCTATTTTCCTCACTAGGATTTAACTTCCACTTTTTAAAGGATGCTTTTTTGCCTCTCACTTCTTCTTTTACTTTGTTGTTTAGCCACTGTGGCACTTTTTTGGTTCTCTTGCTATGTTTTTAAATTTGGGGTATACATTTTAAGTTGAGCCTCTATTATGGGGTCTTTAAAAAGTTTCCATGCAGCTTGCAGGATTTCACTTTTGGCGCTGTAGCTTTTGATTTCTGTTTAACTAACCTCCTTTTTGTATCGTTCCCCTTTCTGAAATTAAATGCTACAGTGTTGGGCTGCCGTGATATTTTCCCCACCATAGGGATGTTAAAAATGTAATTATATTATGGTCACTAATACCAAGTGATCCAGCTATATTCACCTCTTGGACCAGATCCTGTGCTCCATATAGGACTAAATCAAGAATGGGATGGGGCAAAAGGGTCATACTTTAGTGGTCACACACCCACCTGCCTGTTGTCCCTCGAGATTACTCCTCTCTAGAGCCTGGAATGGAACTCACGATTCCTGAGCCTCACTACTTGTCTGTCAGCAAACAGATGTGAAATCTACTAAGTGTGTCTCTCATCCCTCCTCTAGTGTGGATTCACATAAAAAGAATGACAACTAACTATTGCTATCAGTTACTCTGCCAGCTCAAGCGATTGTTCTAAAGGTTCTAACCCTCTTGATAACCACATGGGTATTGATGCAATGCCACATGATGGCATTTCTGTATTTTCGGGGGTTTTTAAAACACAAAGAGCATTAAGGTTACAAAGTCAAGCACTCAAAAGAAGGTGCACTTCATGAGGCAGAAGTCCCATGGCAAAAATTGTATGTGATCATGTAATTAAAGACTGTATTATAATGCATACACACAAAGTGATCTGAATTAAGATTGACACACAACAGTTTAAGTATTCTAGATATATATTATATAAAAATGGATTTAGTGAAACGGTACCGTCATTGCCCTACACAGACACAAGTAATTCATCCAAAGGGGTAAAAAACACGGGTGATGTTGTGCTGGGAGTCTACTACAGGCCACCTAATCAGGTGGAAGAGGTGGATGACGCTTTTTTCAAACAACTAACAAAATCATCCAAAGCCCAAGATTTGGTGGTGATGGGGGACTTCAACTATCCAGATATATGTTGGGAAAATAACACAGCAGGGCACAGACTATCCAATAAGTTCCTGGACTGCATTGCAGACAACTTTTTATTTCAGAAAGTTGAAAAAGCTACTCGGGGGGAAGCTGTTCTAGACTTGATTTTAACAAATAGGGAGGAACTCGTTGAGAATTTGAAAGTAGAAGGAAGCTTGGGTGAAAGTGATCATGAAATCATAGAGTTTGCAATTCTAAGGAAGGGTAGAAGGGAGTACAGCAAAATAGAGACAATGGATTTCAGGAAGGCGGATTTTGGTAAGCTCAGAGAGCTGATAGGTAAGGTCCCATGGGAATCAAGACTGAGGGGAAAAACAACTGAGGAGAGTTGGCAGTTTTTCAAAGGGACGCTATTAAGGGCCCAAAAGCAAGCTATTCCGATGGTTAGGAAAGATAGAAAATGTGGCAAAAGACCACCTTGGCTTAACCACGAGATCTTGCATGACCTACAAAATAAAAAGGCGTCATATAAAAAATGAAAACTAGGTCAGATTACAAAGGACGAATATAGGCAAATAACACAGGAATGCAGAGGCAAGATTAGAAAGGCAAAGGCACAAAATGAGCTCAAACGAGCTATGGGAATAAAGGGACACAAGAAGACTTTTTATCAATACATTAGAAGCAAGAGGAAGACCAAGGACAGGGTAGGCCCACTGCTCAGTGAGGAGGGGGAAATAGTAACGGGAGACTTGGAAATGGCAGAAATGCTTAATGACTTCTTTGTTTCGGTCTTCACTGAGAAGTCTGAGGAATGTCAAATATAGTGAATGCTTACGGGAAGAGGGTAGGTTTAGAAGATAAAATAAAAAAGAGCAAGTAAAAAATCACTTAGAAAAGTTAGATGCCTGCAAGTCACCAGGGCCTGATGAAATGCATCCTAGAATACTCAAGGAGTTAATAGAGGAGGTATCTGAGCCTCTAGCTATTATCTTTGGGAAATCATGGGAGACGGGGAAGATTCCAGAAGACTGGAAGGGGGCAAATATAGAGCCCATCTATAAAAAGGGAAATAAAAACAACCCAGGAAACTACAGACCAGTTAGTTTAACTTCTGTGCCAGGGAAGATAATGGAGCAGATAATTAAAGAAATCATCTGCAAACACTTGGAAGGTGGTAAGGTGATAGGGAATAGCCAGCATGGATTTGTAAAGAACAAATCGTGTCAAACTAATCTGATAGCGTTCTTTGATAGGATAACAAGCCTTGTGGATAAGGGAGAAGCGGTGGATGTGATATACCTAGACTTTAGTAAGGCATTTGATACGGTCTCGCATGATATTCTTATAGATAAACTAGGAAAGTACAATTTAGATGGGGCTACTATAAGGTGGGTGCATAACTGGCTGGATAACTGTACTCAGAGAGTAGTCATAAATGGCTCCCAATCCTGCTGGAAAAGTATAACAAGTGGGGTTCCGCAGGGGTCTGTTTTGGGACTGGCTCTGTTCAATATCTTCATCAACGATTTAGATGTTGGCATAGAAAGTACACTTATTAAGTTTGCGGACGATACCAAACTGGGAGGGATTGCAACTGCTTTGGAGGACAGGGTCAAAATTCAAAATGATCTGGACAAATTGGAGAAATGGTCTGAGGTAAACAGGATGAAGTTCAATAAAGATAAATGCAAAGTGCTCCACTTAGGAAGGAACAATCAGTTTCACACATACAGAATGGGAGGAGACTGTCTAGGAAGGAGTATGGAAGAAAGAGATCTAGGGGTCATAGTGGACCACAAGCTTAATATGAGTCAACAGTGTGATACTGTTGCAAAAAAAGCAAATGTGATTCTGGGATGCATTAACAGGTGTGTTGTAAACAAGACAAGAAGTCATTCTTCCGCTTTACTCTGCGCTGGTTAGGCCTCTACTGGAGTATTGTGTCCAGTTCTGGGCACCGCATTTCAAGAAAGATGTGGAGAAACTGGAGAGGGTCCAGAGAAGAGCAACGAGAATGATTAAAGGTCTTGAGAACATGACCTATGAAGGAAAGCTGAAGGAATTGGGTTTGTTTAGTTTGGAAAAGAGAAGACTGAGAGCGGACATGATAGCAGTTTTCAGGTATCTAAAAGGGTGTCATCAGGAGGAGGGAGAAAACTTGTTCACCTTAGCCTCCAATGATAGAACAAGAAGCAATGGGCTTAAACTGCAGCAAGGGAGATTTAGGTTGGACATTAGGAAAAAGTTCCTAACTGTCAGGGTAGTTAAACACTGGAATAGATTGCCTAGGGAAGTTGTGGAATCTCCATCTCTGGAGATATTTAAGAGTAGGTTAGATAAATGTCTATCAGGGATGGTCTAGACAGTATTTGGTCCTGCCATGAGGGCAGGGGACTGGACTCGATGACCTCTCGAGGTCCCTTCCAGTCCTAGAGTCTATGAGTCTATCCACAACAGATACAGCTTATATTTGTAAGTATCACAGTATTGAAATTCACGTAGTGTCAGGGCTTCATGTATTATTGTCCACAGAATTAGTTGAGAAATCCACTTCTTGCTTTGTGTTCAATAGGATTCTGCAGTCAGCCTTAGACTTGTCAGCTCCTCTGTTCTCAGTGAGAGAGTTTAACTCTGAAACCTAAAGACAATTTAAATGTCAGTGTTAAGTGTGGTCCAGTGGATACAGCACTAGACAGAAATTCAGGAATCCTTGTTCTATTCCTGGTTCTTCCACTGGTCTGTTGGGTGACCTTGGGAAAGTAATTTAACCTCTGTGCCTCCATTTCCCCATCTGGGGCTAATGATACTGACCTATTTTGTAAAGCACTTTGAAATCTACTGTGTACATACATATACATACACATACACAGCTTTCCATCAGTAGATTTGTAAGTGCTTTACAAAATAGTTGTGTGTTTAGATGATTAGATAGAGAGATGTATTATGTTTTAGGAGAAACAGTCACCTTATGTAATTTTCCTAGAATGCTAACTGCCTCTCAAGCCTCCTCAAGTATTCCTTTCCCAACTGTCAAAACCTCCAGTTTATTCCTTCCCCACAATATAAAATTAAAATAAATACTGAAACAGTGCCAACGACCCGAGTCAGGATTCTGGCCATGTTTTGCCAGGCATTGTACAAACACATAAAATAGCACAGCCTCTTTCCTAAGATCTTACAGTCTAAAGCCCTGATCCTGAAATATACAGTGCATGGGCAAACCGCTGCACCTGTTTAGACTGCACCATAAGTCAGAGGGGCTCTATGTGGGCCAATGCACTGCAAATTGCAGGACTGGAGCCAAAGCTGACAAGAACAGACGAGTTTGGAGAAAAGGATATAAGTTGTAAGTTAAATCAGAATGGTGACAGACATGTCTCGTTAAATGGGGTTTAAGTTGATTTTTACATTATTTTTAATAAATACAGGGGGCATAAGCAGATGTAACTGAACAACAGGAAAGTCATGTGAGTAAATAGTAACAAGGGAGGGAAAAGAAAGGAAGAAAGGGCAGGAGTGACATGGAGGTAAAAGGAAAGAAAGGGAGATAGGGAGAAAGTCAAGCTCATAGTCCTGCTACCAGCAAGTGGAGTGGGAGGATGTGGGGCAAACAATCAAGAGACAGAAAACAACATACAGAATCCAAATTGTAAAAAATCACTGCTAGCCAGGGACTGTAATGGTTTGGGGAGCTTCCCAGCTATCGATGGGAAAGTTCCTGAAGTTTGCTCCAACCACAAGATACCCAATTCCACCTCCCTCCCTATGTGGATCTCCTCTCCCCTGTCAGCTTAGAACCCACATTAAAATCCAGGTCAAGGAGGCTAAGGAAATCCAGCTGGAAAATAATAAATACAAACTATAGTACTGATTTATTATTCATTTTCATAAATAATTCATAACATACCTAATCTTTCTAAATTTCAGATTGAAACTGCCACAGAATTTCCAGTCTGCTGCACCAAAGTGACACAGAATCCAGGGACACTGCCAGAGAACTTAGATCCGATTTGCCATAGAGTCTCAATAATAGATAACCTCAGCTTGAAGGGAAGAGACTGAGAAGCAGCTGTGTGAAAGCTGAATTCATTTTTATTGACACCATTCATAATATGTGCAGGTGGCCTAAGGCATAAACACAAATTTGGTTAGTCTCAATTCTCCTCCAGGAAGTATTCCACAGGGTACCAAATCACCTGTCTCACTCCCAGCAAAAGGTCTGCAGAACGAGAGACACCAAGTGAATGGGTATCTGCCAGATTCCAACTTTTCCTGTTCCTTCAAATTGATTCAACTTGTCATCAGATCACAGGCAAAGGAGAAACAGCGGAGAGAGAAAAATATTTCCAACTACATTTCATAACATGACAAGACCAGAGACAATTTAATAGTCCCTTAAACAATCGTATGTTTGTAGAAACACACCCCAGGAGTTGCTGTTCCTTTCATCCAACACTTTTGAAACACTTAAGTATACAGCAGAGAGCATTCAGGGATGAGTCTTTCCAACAGTGAAAATTTGACTCTGAGGATTTATTCATGTGCTTTGCACTAGGGAAAATTAGTGCTTATCTCATACCTTACTGGTTTGGGGCCCACTCAACTACCACTCATCCACATAGATGCTGAAAGTCTGTGATCTCACATTTTCAGCACACAGGCAGAGACAGAATAAGTAATCATTCTAAGCCTATGTGGAGGTGGGGAGCTGCAACAGGAGGCCACACAGATTTCTGACTGTGCTACAGGCAGCTGAACTGAAAGATTGGAATTGAAACTGGAGGATTCTTCAGCATGCAACCTCCCTTTGGATTCCAATAGCATCAGGGCGTCTCCCCAGTCACAAAGGCAGATGACAGGGAAGTATATAGCACCCAGGGCAGTGCATTTCCCAGTGCAGCAGCTGGGCAAGGGATCTCTCTCGCCACCAGGGAGGAGAAAAAATGACAACATATGCAAATTTCTCCTATATTTACCACCTCTGTTCCCTTGGACCTTGGTAACTTGTTTGCAATATGTCCCTTATTTTCTTTCTGAAAGGATGATAAGTGTGCATCATTCACTACCCCAGCCATGTGCTTTAGCTCAGATTTGGATAGATCACCTCTAGGTTTAAGAGTTAAACCAATATTTGACCTACATGGCTGCCAATGCTAGTTTCTATTCACCTTGTATCTGATAAAGGGGAGGCGTTCCAGGCATATGCATGCACAGGTAAACATCTGTATCTCAGTGGATAGGCCCAGATATAAGTTGGAAGTTTTGGATTACTTGAATTCAAATAAATGCACATTGGACCATATCCACCTTGCCATGCTCACATGATTAGTCCCAGTAACTCACATGAGCTAAGCAAGCAGAATTTGACAAACTATGCATTTAAAGTAGGAACAAATGGTCACTTTTTATCATGGCAAAAGGTTAACAGTGGGGTGTCACAAAGTTAAATACACCAAAAAACAGGTGAGCAACGAGCTAACAAGATTTCCAGATGATAAAAATTTATTTAGGTTAGTCAAGACTAGAGGAGACTGAAGCACTTCAAGAGGGCTCTAACCAAGCTAGGTGAATGGGAAACACAAAGATTAACAAATGCAAAGTAATACATATTATAGGGAACAATTTTAACCCTCTTACTGGGCTCTAAATTAACTGCATCAACTCATGAAGAAGAGCTGAGCGTCACCCTGGACACCTTAATGAAGATTTCTGCTCAATGACCAATAATGATAAAAAGGAAACAAAAATTAGTATACATAGGATGAAGAGTAATAAGAAAAATACTATAATGCCTTTATATAAATAATAAAAGTACACTCTCACCTGGAATATGATGTTCAGTTCCAGTCTTCCCATTTCAAAAATGACATAGCATAAATAGAATGTGTTCAGAGACAGGCAATGAGAATGCTAAGTAGCACAGAACTTCTCATACCAAGAAAGGTTGTAAAAAAGACTAAGATTTTATTGATTTTAGAGAGGAAGTAATCAAGGTGGGACCATGATACAAGTAAATAGAGAACTTCTGTTCACCCACCTCAATAAAACAAGAAAAAGGAGACACTGTAAATGAAAAGTGGCATTTTCAAAACTAATAAATGGAAATGCTTTTTCACATAATGCATAATCATTGTGGAACTCATTCTCACAAGACAGTATCAAGACCAAGAGTATCTGAATTAAATTAGACATTTATACAGATAGCAGGAATATCCAGTTATAATAGTAAATATTAAAAACAGGCACTTTGGAAGCAGGGCCAGCTCCAAGGTTTTTGCTGCAAAAAAAAAAAAAAGCCGTGATCGTTATCTGCAGCTCTACTGCCGCCATTTCATTCTTCGGCGGCAATTCAGCAGCCTGTCCTTCATTCCTAGAGGGAATGAGGGACCCACCACCGAATTGCTGCCGAAGACCCAGACATGCTGCCCCTCACCATTGGCCACCTCAAGCAGCTGCGTGCTAGGCTGGTGCCTGAAGCCGGTCCTGTTTGGAAGGCATATAAACCCTCAAGCTATAAGGCATAAATATCAATATCTTTATTGGAGAAACTACAATGTTTCTCTTCAAACAAAAAATTCTCTTTTATTTAAAAAAAAAATACAAAAACAATCTATTGTAACATTGTGTTTGAGATTTTAAACAAAAAAAAATAGATTCAGAGTTACAGAGCAAACAATAACCCTAATACTGCACTTACATATGAAGGCATTCTGGTTAATACAACACATCTTTACCAGGAGTTTAGGTATGGTTGTGAGAGAATTATAACTTTGAAGAAGTTATTGATTTTTGTGCATTTAAAAATAGTCATAGTATCATTTTTGGACTTAACTGGAATATTTCTATTTTTTCATTGTAACTAGGATTAAAGCTTCAAATACAAAAAGTATATCCTGAGCATATTTATCCAAAGCATTTCACAATGAAACAGATACCTCAAAACACATTTGCAAAGCTGCAAGGGACATAATTAAATTGTAATTTGAAACCCAGAATTCTTGTTTCAGGAAATTTAACTAATTCTTGAATTTAAATCATCATCTGCCTTTTAAAAGAGCGAAAAACCCAACGCTATTTTCCAAAGAACTCATGCTCTGAACTATATTTATACAATTTATACTGTATATAAAATAAGCAGCCTAGGGAATTGCTAGACCTTTAAGTTATGCATTCTCCTAATCAAAGTGACATTTTATTGGAATCTCCTCCATCTGCTTCTATTTTTGCATATCACAGTACACCTACCATTTAGTTTTGCTAATTCATGATTTTTTAAAAAGTTTTAATTGACACATTTTAATAAAAACAAACAATCACATTCTAAAGAAATGTCACAAATGTGGGGATTAATTTAAATAGGCATTATGGTCTTCATATACAGTAATATACACCTTTAATAATAACTTTATAATTAAACTACCTTACTTCAGTAGTTACAGGCATTTTTCCACAAGTCTTCCCTACTCCTCAGGTCCAAGGTCTTTCCTATAGCTTCCTTAGCTCACCACAACCTTGAAATGCCCCATTCCACATTACCACAAAGGGGTTCAAGTATCAGGAAAATTAACATCGCCCAACAATAGAATCTATTCCTAGTGTGTCCAGGGATGACCTAGTTGGATGTCTCATCAGCCATGACTGTGGCAAGGTAATATAAATCTGGTCAAAATGAATATTATTCCTCATGTTCCATTCATATATCAGCACCTCCCAGTACGCGCTGAACAAACTTCCATAGGACAATTCTCTGAATTGTCTGGGAGTTCTCAAAACTTGCGATTAAACTAAAGCACTTTCGTTTTCATGAGAAGTGGAGGCCTGCTGGTCTCCTGAATCTTTTCCTGTATCCCCTCCCCCCATGTTATCCTGGAATGCTGATGCCTTGCTCTTACTTGGCAAAGACTCATTTGAGCCTACTGCACTTTTCTCTTTTTTATAGAGAATTTCAGTGTGTGTGAAAAACTTTCACACAGAGATTCGCTTCCTGGGCTGGACACCTACATCTAGTCCTGATGATATCAGTTCTAAAATACATTCGGAGTTCCAAAGAGATCCCCTGAGAACTTTTATTAGCAAAATTTTCAGTACTTTCAGCTGAACCATTAGAGGTTTGTTGGAGCAGGTATACATATGAGTAAATGTGTGTGCTCATAAAAGCTATAGAGTGAGGATCCTTAATATTGTACACTAGAGTCTTCATAGAAACAAATCCAAAGATGGGTAAAAATCAATGATTAAATTTAAAAAAATCAGTTTATTTAACTAGGATTTTAGATTTAGATTAAATACATAAAGAAACTGTTCAACACTTCCTTTGCTTAATAAATCAATTTTAAATGCAAAACAAGATTTTTGCCTCACATATCTAGCACATTTAAGGTAGTTGTATTTAATAAAAAATAATGATAAATGTTTTGTGAATTTTAATTGAATAACAATTTCCATCCAAGTAGCGATTGACACAAATCACAAGTAAAAAAATTCTAGTAAACTACATATTATTCATCACTTTCCAAGATAATAAAAATTATGAATCTTAGTATATGTATGTTAAGCTATTTAATTACTTAAATAAATGCATATAAATGCACTATATCATCCCAGTTGGCAAAAAGAACCAGTTTTAGTATACTGACTATAACTTTGTTTTAATGATTACCAGCCAATGAGAATCCACCTTTTTTTACAAAAATAAGCAGAAACTGAAAATAAGATTAAGATCAATTATATAATTGAAATGCTCCTGCTTGACACAATTCATAATTTAAGTCCACTTTGATTTAAATCTATCCCCCCTGCACATACATACAAATATTAACTACTAAGTAGAAGACTAATCTCATTTTTTCAATCGGTCTGGGGCACACACAAGCACAAAAATACTATTTTTTCCAAAATATTGTTACTTCTACATCTACCGTCTCCATGACTTAATATGATTCCATCTTCAACACAGCTAATGGTGTGATGCATTTAGCAAGTCTGATGATTATATTTATGTTTGAGGGGAGAAGAGGCAGGACCAAAACATAGAGCCATTCATGAGTCTTAAGCCTAATGTATTGGATTCTACAAATCAACTTTCAACTTCACCTTGACTTGTGTTCCTAAGGATAAATGCCAATGCTTTTCTTTGGCAGGAACACTTGTTATCCACTTTATTCAGAAAAGGCATCCATTCCTCCACTTCTACTCTACCTATACCTTCCCAGAAGCAGCAAATAGAAAACCTTACCGACGTAAGGACTTGGACACAGATTAAGAACAGTATTTTACTGATTTGAGAACAAGACAGAGTTGAGTAACGCCCAAGTTCCAATTTCAATTTGCCGACTTCCTCCATGACCTTGCACACGTCATGCGATCTGTCTCAGTTTCCCCATGAGATAATAGCTGTCTGTTATTATTGTAGCAAGGGTTACTTAACGTTTATAAAGCATTTCAGAAACTGAAATATGCTACATAAATATAAAATTATTAGACTGTGCTGTTGGTATCTTGGACCAAGCAGCTTCAAATTTAATAGTTTTTTCCTCTTTTAAATCATTTTCATACAATTAGATTGCAGTAGCACCACAAGGTGTTATAGCACTTCCCACACAGAGGAAGTGGTGTGCCCAAAGAACAAAAAACACCTAAAAAGACAGTAGACAAGGGGGTACAACATATAGCAAAGTGACAGTGTGAATAACTCCTAGATACCTTTTGTTTTTGAAGTTAAATGCCCTAGATCCCATTGTCCCTATTCTTCTTTCACAATTCTTCTACTCACACACCCGGTTCCCAGCTGCAGTCCCAATTTCTTATGCACTTTCCTCCCCAACATTTGATCCTCTCCTACCACATAATTAAATGCTTTAACTCATAAGATGAAGTAAAAAGTGCAGTCCTTTCCAGATAAAATGTTCATGAAATGGAATCCTGATTTATGACAATAGAGATTGAGTGAAATCTTGGCTCCATTGATGACAATGATAAAAGGCCAATTAACTTCAAAGGGGCCAAGACTTCGCCTTAATTATTTAATACTAACATCTGTCCAGTTTCTAGACTGATCAAGGGAGTAAATTAAAAAAAATACAGTAGAACCTCAGAGTTACGAACAGCAGAGTTACAAATTGACCAGTCACCCACACACCTCATTTGAAACTGGAAGTACGCAATCAGGTAGCAGGGACCCAAAAAAAGCAAATACTGTACAGTACACTTAAACTAACTAACTAACTAACATACTACTAAAGGGAAAGGTTTTTTAAAGGATTTGACAAGTTAAGGAAACTGTTCCTGTTTCATTTAAATTAAGATGGTTAAAAGCAGCATTTTTCTTCTCCATAGTGAAGTCTCAAAGCTGTATTAAATCAATGTTCAGCTGTAAATTTTTGAAAGAACAACCGTAATATTTTCTTTAGAGTTACAAACGTTTCAGAGTTATGAACTACCTCCACTCTAGAGATAGTTCATAACTCTGAGGTTTTACTGAATAACAAACCAATGCTTGTGTTTTATAAGAACCACATGGACCCCAAAATTAAAATTTAGGGTTTGTTTCAGCTCTAGAGCTCTTTATTTTCAAGCGGGTCCTACATCCTGCCAAAAAATATTCTCCCTTTCCTAACTAGATAATGACTTCTAAAACCCTGTGTCTGATTACTGATGATTAGGCACCACTTAAGCACACTGAAATCTCAGACTCGTTCTCAGTAATATGTTTGTTGCCCAAGGTGATTAAATTCCATCTGTGTGTGTTACTTTATCATTTAATGTCTATCTGTTACACATGTCCATCACTCATAACACAATAAGTTTAATTAAAAACTTTTAAAAGTATTTTTGACTAACAGTTAAATATTTTTCACTTTTTTCTTACAGCGTAAACAAGGAATAACTAAAGAGACACTAATATTTAAAACATGCCTTTCTTGAAAATGGGCTTTTAATTCATGAAAAAATTCTTCCATTTTTTCTAAGGTAAAAGTTTAAAGATATTTTCATTCCTTTTTACCTCTCTGCCTTTCCTCTCACCCACTATATCTATCTAGATGACGTATTTAAGGCCCTACTTAAATCATGAATGACTGTCAAATAATTGCAGCTGAGTTGTGGACAAAACATGGAAAATCGCAGAAAAGTAATAATGGCCCTTTATTAATTGTGGTAATTTGGAAGACAGACAAGACCTATTTGTTTAATTAAAAGTTGCTGCAACAATATAAATACTCAAGTGTTATGTTATGCCTGCTAAATTTTTTTGATAACCAGATATTTTGTTCCAATTATATTTTAATGCACCAGGCTGACAGTGGGAGCCCCAGCCACCAACCACTCGGGGCTAAAAGCGGAAGCCCTGCCATGTGTGAGGCTGACAGTGAGAGCCCCCGCCACCAGCCACTTGGACAAGAGCGATCGTGACATGAAACAAACTGTTTATTTCTTTATATAACTAGCCCCTGATCTAGCAGAGCACTTATGCTCGTCCGCAGCTTTAAGAACACTGACTTCAGAAAGAACTCATGCTCAAAATTACACACAAGCTCTGAGAGGTCTGTTGGATCAGGGCCCTAACCACTACCTGAAAATGTAACCAAAATATACTGGGGATTTAAAATTAACAACAAACTAGTCCCAACAGGTCCTATCCTGTCATACAGCTTGAACCAGGCAAAATGTTGAGCACCATGCCACAATACAGAAAAACACATATATGTGTTTAAGTGCTTTGCTAGATTACCCCCAAGCTTGGCAAATTGCTGGCTCAATCCCACTTAAACAGGTCTGTGCAACAATACTGTAAGTCAGGGGTCGGCAACCTTTTGGAAGTGGTGTGCCGAGTCTTCATTTATTCACTCTGATTTAAGGTTTCGCATGCCAGTAATACATTTTAACATTTTTAGAAGGTCTCTTTCTATAAGTCTATAATATATAACTAAACTATTGTTGTATGTAAAGTAAATAAGGTTTTTAAAATGTTTAAGAAGCTTCATTTAAAATTAAAATGCAGAGCCCACTGGACTGGTGGCCCAGACCCGGGAAGTGTGAGTGCCACTGAACATCAGCTCGCGTGCCGCCTTCGGCACCCGTGCCATAGGTTGCCTACCCTGCTGTAAGTCATGTCATCTTTTTTTCATTTTGTGGGGTTTTTTTAAATGCTGGATTAAAACATTGATTGATTGCAAAGAGAATCCCTGTGAAAGTAGGATAATATCAGTTTTTAAATTATACACCCAGCTTTGCTTACTACATTTTAAATAAACGTACTACCACAATTGATAAAATCAGCACAATTCCAGGGACAGGGCTCGACTGTGTTCCTTCTGCTATTCTCCACTAGAAACACACAAAACATCCCAAGTCTACAAAAACAGTGGGTACATTTTTAAACACAGTTAAAATGTTTTGCCCCATCCCGTAAACACTTATGCACGTTTAACTTTACTATGAGTACTCTAATGAGACCTGTAAATTCAAGCTCTTTGTAAACTCAAAAACTTGTTTTTCTCACCAGCAGAAGTTGGTCCAATGAAAAGATATTACCTCACCCACCTTATTAAAGTTAAACATATGAGCAAGTGATTGCAGGACTGGATCGTTATCTGCAATATTTTCAGTGACAGCACGCAGCAAAAAAATTTTAAAATAGAATCAAGAAAATATTAATCATATTGCTACATTTTTAGGGTAGGTCAAATTTAAACTTCAAAAAATACTAAACTTGCAAGACTATATTTACATTACAATGATTTTGTCAGCTCATGTTACGTAGGAATAAACTACCCAAAAGTACACTTTAAAAAAATGATTATATATTCTATGTAACTGATTATAAAACATGGTTTTGCAAAAAAAGGTAACATATACATGTAATTGCATAAAATTCAGAAATGCTTTCCCATTCACCAACTGACATATTCAACATCTTTTTACAACATGCACTCCAAGTAAATATATTAGACTTCAATTTTAATAATTAGAAGACTGGAAGCAAAACTAAAAATTGCAGGGAACAGTGTTTATAATTAGTGTATGCATTTACTATTAATAAAATAATAAAAAGACACATTAAACAAGTAAATTAAAGACTACTTTTTAATTCATTTCTCTAGAGTATTAGCCTAAACATGAAGGAATTGTATGATTTTGAGAAACAGGGTCCATCAGGCTATTATTTGTTTTACTGATTTGCATCTATGCCATAGAAAACCATCAAACAAACACATCTAGTTACAAAAAGAGCTCTGTCAGGAAAAAAAAAAATACTATCAACCCTGAAAAGATCATGAAGAACAGAGCAAGGAGTGCAAGAAGAGGAGAAGATGTCAAATGAAGTGTGATGTCAAGGGCAAGAAACATACTAAGACACATTTTTCAGATTGTCTACTACACCACAATTCAACCGTAAAAGAAGTTGCTTATATTTAAGCCAGCTACTTGGTGAAGTTGTTTTCTTAAAATTCTGGGAGTTTGTTGCTTGTGGTTTTGTTTGTTTTTTAATTGTATGTAATGTTGTAGTAATATATTTCCAGGTAAATTTTATTGTTGTAAGTGTGGCTTCACTCATTGTTTACTGACCATCACTTTTTATAAAAATGGGGGTCACAGTGACTAGATAATCAATACTAGCCTGTTAAATGAAAGCAGAAAGAAAATGCACTTCAGTCCCCAGTAGACCCTTTTCTTCCTATTTCCAGGCAGGGTGACTAGACAACAAGTGTGAAAAACTGGGACAGAGGTGGGGGGTATTAGGTGCCTATATAAGAAAGACAAAGCCCCAACTATCGGCATGTCCCTATAAAAACCAGGACATCTCATACCCTATTTCCAGGGCAGATAATTAATAGCTGATAATCTTCAAAAAAATGCAGTTGTGTACACAGATTGTCTTATATCATACTACAGTAAAGTTTAAATAAATGCACTCTAACAGTGGAAACTGAGATATAAATGTATCTAAGCAGAATGAAAAAATATAACTTTTACAGTGATACAGACCATACTTCCCCTGCCCGGCCCCTCTGACCCCCCACATATCACAAAAAAGTGTACCTCAGTACAAAAACAGTTTACCAAAGCTGATATCTTATAGCCAAATGCCAGGACTGAATCTTTCCATTTATTTGTCCTGAATCCTTCAGACAGAAAGAAAAAGAAATTCAGTTTACTAGCTTTTTATTTTAAAATTATATAGAGAAAGAATATAGGGAGTGTGCACGCGTGTGTGGTACATATATCCCACAAGCCCAAAAGGCCATTAAAAAGAAAGACTTACATAGACTTTATTCTTTGGAAGTTTGAACCAACATATTTACCACCAAAATTAAGGTCCAGATTTATTTGCATTTCCTTGACCTGAAAACCCATGTTTGTCCTACATCCTAACTATCAGCAATCAGGGCCTGCAGTCAAGCTTGGAACCAGGTAACTGATCTAACAGATGTACAACCTGATTGACCAGACCTGAATTGGCTGAGAGGCATCACCAAGCCTGTTCTTAAGCCCAGCAACAGCATCAGGGCTGCAGCTGCTCAATGCTTGTGCCTAAAGCTGGAATCACTCTTGTGCTTGCCTTTTTCCCAGCCTTGCTCAGATCCTGTCTCTGACCACTAGGCATGGCTGCCTATAGCTCTATTCCATGACAATAATCATTGCTCAGATTGGGATGGGTTGCATACAGACCCAAAACTTTACCCTGGTGGCTTCCATCTTGTGTTCAAGAATCTATATTTTCATTTAAAAAAATAGTCAAGTCTATCCCATTAATGGTTGTTAAAATAGGGTTTGCGTTTTGAAGATTAACAGAAACCCGGGCAGTGATGTCTGCCTGAATGTACAGACAGCCTTAAGGCAATAGCTCAGAGAGACATGAACTCCCCCCTCAAGCCAAATTATGACAATGTTGTTAACTTTGTCCCTGCTAATCAAAGCATGTAAGGAAGAAGAAGGACAATTATGAAGACTTTTAGAATCTAAGTGGTGTTTCATTTTGGCATCATGGATGGGCAGAGCTTGAGAGAGTAGCACCACCTATATTTTCCCAATCTTACCCATGTGAAAATTACAGTCACCAATACAATTTCATACTAAATTGCAACACTCAAGAGAATAAGACAATCTCAGGCATGCTGTAGACTTAAGTGTTTACTTACTGGTAAATATCCTCTAATTTGTCAAATAAGATACCAAAACACAAAAGCCCCAAATTTAAAGCTACCAAATTATACTATTAGCTGATCAGTTGCATTGTCCCTATCCTCCAACCAATTGTTCTACTGTGGAATTGCAAATCCTGGACGTTTATCTAGCTTCTGCACAGTTTGTAAACAGACTTATCAGTCTCCAGGTGAACATGGAGAGTTAAATGGACTACAAATTCTAATTTCAAAATGTGTTTGCGTAATAGAAAGTATTAATTCTACTGATTCTATCAGATCACAGTACACATACAAACTTCTACAACAAAACAGTCAAAACTTTTATCTTATATACTACTGATGTGGCTGGGGGCAGGATTTGGGGGAGGTGTTGTTATTAACAACTCTAAGCAGTTTACCAATGTACTCCTCAAATAACTATGAAAAAGTTCCTTGAATATATTATCTGGTTGTATGCTTAAGTCTCCTTAACCAACACACAGAATATCACGCTATCTACAAATATGACGGGGGGGGGGGGGGTGGAAAAGAGCCACAAATCTGGCAGGAAGAGACGTGAAGGTAATATCATTTGCTAACAGTTCTCTTGTCCTTTTCAGAAAGAGATCTTGGAATAATAAAAGGAACTGACTCCATTGCAAAAGGCAACAAGAGACTCGCCCTAATTCAGTGCTGGAATAAGCAAACAGATCCCTACACAAAAGTCAATGGAGTTAAACCCACCTTCTACCAGCAGTGCATTTAGCTCTGATTCTGTGGCAATATTTTCCATGTGATTACCAATATAGTTTTTGCATAGTTTCTCTCTAACAGAACAAATTACTGTTATGTAACGAATGGATTATTTACATAAAGTACAGATGCTTTACTTACACACGTTTTATCACTGAAGTTAATTCTTCATTTTGTTACTCAATGGTCTTATTACTCCAGAAGAATAACCTTACCTTAAACATTGGTCCTAATACTGCCCTCACTGTATCTGGACATATCCCACTGACGTCAACAAGAGGTCTGTGCAAACGAGGACAAAATTAGATCCTTTGCTTTGCCATTTGCCCATGGTTTATGCACAGATATCGAGAAGACAGATGGATAACGACGTTTTAGCAAAGGAGTCAATCCATTGCACTTATAATTATGCTTGCTAAGTCCAGATGCCAGCAATTTCTCAACTAGCTAGTGATGACCAAGATTACCTATACCTTGTCCATTCTTACTTCCTAGTGCTTGGTGATGACAGAGAAATATACAAGCTCCATGAAGAGGCCAACCCTTCCCCAATTTAAAAAGCTGACAGTTAAAGAATACAAAGTTTATTTATTTGTACTGTAGTAGTATCCAGTCAGGATCAGGGCTCCACTGCACGATGTGCTATACAAACACATAGTACACACTCCTTGACGCACTGAGCTTACAATCTAAATACACAAGACAAACAAGTCAAAAGGTGCATAATAATTCAAGTATTTTCCCCAATTTCCTATAAAATTAGTTCCCTCACAAAACACAGCTACCCCAGACAGAGGTTGCTTACCCTTGCTGACCTAATGTGCTTTCCATCATCCTGCTGAAGGGAGTTGGGCACAGTGTGAGAGAGGGGAAGAGGAGAAGAAACAGCTGATCAAATGGTGCCTGTTACAGAGTGAGAGAAAGTATACGGTGACCATAGCCAGTTCCTGCTCCCAGTATCCTCTGGCAGCTGCTACCACTCCTATCTTGCCACTCAATATCTGATTCATGAGTATCATATACATACCTTTCCTGTCTATGCTAAAATATATTCCCTGGGTTCAAGAGTAGGCACACATTTGAATAGTATTAAAGGACAGTGTCAATCCAAAATATAATTAAATTTAAAAAAAAAAAAAGAAAATGAAATTCAAAGTAGTTTCAGGTCACCTCCCTGAATCCCTCTGCCAATTTTGAGGGAGAGACAATGGGAGAGGTGTTACAATTTACCTGTTGCTTAAAATGCTGCATGAAAAAAGCCCGTATGCAAAAAGTTTAAGCTGTTGATGTCCCCTTAAATTGCAAAGACTTACTGTTTTATTCAAGCACCTCAATATAAACGAATTGAGATGCAAGTCCACCTTGATGAAGATAAATTAAAAAGGTGCCATTTATCTATTAGAGCTGGAAAGGTTACAACACTTCATATACAACAGGGATCTCAAACACGAGGCCTGCAGCACTGTTTCCTGCGGCCCGTCAAGCAGCCCGCGCCCGCCCCTCCCCTCCCTAGCCTATCTCCAGGCCAGGGGTGGGCAAACTACACCCGCGAGATTGCCTCTTCTAACCCCGTGCCACTCCGTGAAGCAGCTGGCATCACGTCACTGCAGCTGGCAGGGGGAGGGGGTGGAGAAGCAGAGGGCTCCATGTGTTGCCCTGGCTTCTAGGCACCGCCCAACCCCCCGCAGCTCCCATTGGCCGGGAACGAGGAACGGCAGCTAATGGAGCTTCGGGGGAGGTACCTGGAAGCACAGCAAGCAGCGCGCGGAGCCCTGTGGCCCCCTCCCCCAGGGGCCACAGGGACATGGTTCCAGCTACTTCCCGGAGCGGAGCAAGGCCGGGGCCAGCAGCCTGCCCTGGCCCCGGTGTGTGCCGCTGCCACCCCAGAGCCCGAAGCCCTCTTGCACCCTGCCCCCCCAACTCCCTGCCCTGAGTCCCCTGCTACACCCCGATCCCGTGCTCTGAGCCCCCTGCTATACCCCACACCCCTTCTGCACCCCAATCCACTGCCCTGAGCCCCCTGCCTGCACCCCAACCCCCTGCTGCACCCCAATTCCTTGCCCTGAGCCCCTTGCAGCATCCCACACCCCTCCTGCACCCTGAGCCCCCTGCCTGCACCCCAACTCCCTACCCTGAGTGCCCACTACACCCCTCAGGCAGCCTCTGGGGGCAGGGAGAGGGCAGAGTTGAGGTGGGGACTTCAGGAAAGGGGTTGGAAGAGGTAGGGTCTCATGGAAGGGATAGAGTGGGGGGCAGGACCGGGGGCAGCGAGGGGTATGTGTGTCAGTGATGAGGCCCTCAGGCCAATGAACTAGCCCTCATAGTCATTTGAGTTTGAGACCCTGATATACAACCAATCTTTAAAAGGAGGTATCTGTTGCTATAGTATTTACCATACAAAGCTGACTGAATGTGATGGTAAATTGTGATTCTGTTTTAAAACAGTAAGTCTGTTTCAAGAATTCCTTACATTTTAACAGATCTCTCTCTCTCATTTTTAAAGTAGGTTCTCTTTAAAAACAAAATGCAGCCTGCTTATTCATTTCGAGAATAAGGCAAATTCAGGTGCAGAAAGGATGTCCAATACCATTTCTGCCCATTTTACTCCATAGAGAGGGACTGTTTCTGACATTGTACAGGGTTGGGCATACTATCAGCTCCTACCAAATATGTATACTTCATTTTTCACCAGTTAAAAAAATAATTCACCAATACAAAAAATAATTCTCACCAATATGATCTGGCTGGCAGAAGAGGCTTAAAAAAAAATCTTGAACCATGGACAACTGGACTCTTCAGTGCAATTGTAAAGGAACTAGTTATATAAAATTTATACCTTGTTAATTTGTAGCCTAAAAAAGGGCTTGAAACCTGAAAACTGGCACTTATTGTCTTGTTTTAATTCAAAATGTAAAGTCTTCGGGACAGGCAACCATTTCTTACTGTATATTCATGCAGCACCCAACAGAACCTCAAACCAATTGATGTCTCTGGCTGCACAGGTAATACAAATAAGTAGTAATAAAGCTGGCACTAAAATTTTGAAGAAAGTGCTACATTATAGAGGAATCATGATTCATTAAGTATTAGAAGGGTAGCCATGTTAGTCTAGATCTGTAAAAAGTGACCAAGAGTCCTGTGGCACCTTATAGACTAACATAAGTATTGATTCACTAAAGAAGTGCACAATGAGAAGTTTTATACAAAAAAAAAGTTATCGAGTACATGTTCTGGCAATATATTAGAACATACACAAATATTTTTTGCTATTATGGAGAGAGTGTTGATGTTCAGTTTATCTTCCCACAAAAAGGCGCCAGCAGTTATGATTGGCATTCACTCTCAAAAGATTAGTTTGTTAGTGTACAAGGAACTTGGCCTTCAATTTTCTTTGACTAATAATGTAAGGCTGATGGTCAAAGTTATAACAGCCCACAATTCAATAAAACATTAGATGCTCAACTTCATATATATCAATGACACCTAGCTAGACGATGTTGCAGCAGCTAGTATAGCGTAGTTTGTATTAGCTGAAAAATTAGCACAAGCCAAAGGAAGAAAATCAGCAAGGAAGTAGCGGGGCTGTGCTATTAGCATCCAACCTGAAATATAGTTCTTCTACTCCAAGCTAGATTGAATATAGGAAGTTCATCTTGTGAGAATCCCAGGATGCAGTTGAAACCAGTGTGCACATTGTCCTGTTACATTACCAAATCCTGTCATAAAATGATTAAGTACCTCACCAGCATAGTATTGACAAGTTAAGACAGTCAGTGCTCGGTAACTTCAACATCCATGTGGAAGACAAACCGTTTGAAAAAGAGTTTAGCATTTCATTGCCCCCATGTTGGCCATAAACATCCCAGACATTGTTGGCTCACTTCACACAGCTACTTCCATTCTTGACCCATTGGTTGAGTCGGGATTTGAGACGAATAATTTGGAAATTTTATATAAAAATGATGGAGTGACCACTAACTCCTGCATTTCGAGGCTGCACCTCTCTTATTAAGGTAATGAACCTCGTTTGATGCTTCCCCCTTTGAAGGGCATAGAACAGTGGATTTGTTTTGGATAATGGATAGCTTAATCCATGTTGTCTCAGTCAATGGTTTACATGACAAATTCCTGCCGGGAAGAAATTTCCTCTTATTTTGCCAATCTAGTTTCTCTGATTCAGGCAGAGCTGTCACCAACAAATTTTTGACAATAAAAATCCTACATCTCCCCTACCTGAGTTGGGAGCACTTTGTTCAACAACCCATTCTAAAGACTCATGTCCTGTTCATGAAAGTAAATGAAAAGAATAGGGCCCACTGTTGGTGAAGACCGTCAGTCCCTCCTGGAAGGAGCACAGGTTGCTGGCTTCTCTTAATAAATAGCATATATTGCTAGTGATTCAATAAACCATCACTAACTGGCAACAAAACAGGTCAACTAACACCCTGTATCTACCTTTCCATTTTGGGTTAACATTACTGAAAAAAAACGTTATGGGAAAACAATCAAGTGTTTATTGGCTTCAGAGTTCCTTGTCTTATATGGGTACCACTGGGTATAACACAGAAACAGCTAAGGTAGATGAGCTTTTCTGAATGATGGATGAAAATCAGGTATCAACAAGGATCACTTTACATCCACATTCCTTCAGTGCTGTTGCTCAGGAGGTGCCCTTGATTTGGCTGCATCAGATCACAGGGGAGGTGGATGGGGTTTGCTCTTATATGGCTCTTTTCCTCTCTCGCTACAAGGATGATAGTGAGAAATTGTTCTTGCTTCCCTGAAGGCATTCTTGTGTGGGATTCCACAAGGTCCCATCTTGTTTAATGTGTAGCTTTTGGGAGGATTAGTGACAAGACATGTGTGGCAACGTATGCTGATGACACCCAACTTTTTAATCTCCATCTCATGCTAGATAGCTGGAGAAGTAGTCTTGGCCCTACCCAGTGTTTAGTTAAGATTAAGGCCTGGATGAGGACTAGCTGTCGGAGAAACAATTTAATCAAACTGAAATGTTGGTTGGCTGGGAAAAGCAATCAGAAGGGATGCCAAAGATAGCATCTGTGTTTTGTTGTTTAAGTTTGCAAATTAGGAGTCAGGTTAAGTTTTCAGGTGGCAACTACAGCCAAACCAGCTTTTTCTTATTTATATATGGCTAGAAGATATTCTTTCAGATATAAATCCTTGTCATCTGTTCCTTTCTTACCTCAGGATTAGACTACTGCAACATGCTTTGCATGAGATTACATTTTTAAATCATCCAGAAACTGAGGCAGTGCAAAGTCTGTAGCATGATTTTTAAAGCAGTCAGTCAATCTTGTTGTATTGCACCACTGCTCTACTCTGCACTTGCTGCCCATAGGCTTCTGGGAGACTTCAAGGTGTTAGTTTTGACCTACAGAGCCACAAAAGAGACTTAAGAAATTTATCATCTGAGAGATTGTAACTGGCATTATTCCTCAGGGAGAGAGGCAGCCAGTGGAAATGCTCAAATAGACCAATCACCAGTTTAACAAACAAGGGATTGTTGTCATGGGGGCCTGCCAGCTTTGGGACTTTGATTTCTTCCTTCGTGCAGATTTTGCTGACCTTCAAGCCAAGCTGCAAAATCTATTTTTTCTGTCTTCGAGGAGCAGCAGGGGAAAAGAAAGGTGTTATTGTCTCTTGCTTTTTCTGTTACTCAGCACTGAGTTAGTGGGGCAAGACTGTGCGAGTCAATTATGACAACTGTATATTTAACCTGTCAAGAATTCATGGAACTAAGAATAGGTGCTCATTTTATACACAACAAAATAAATGAACTTTTTTAAACTATGTGTATACACTAAGGGATACCAAGCAGTTCTGCAGGGAACAAACAAGACAAGTTGATGGATCACTTGATGATTACCTGTTCTGTTCATTCCCCCTGGGGAACCTGGCACTGGCCACTGTTGGAAGACAGGGATACTGGGCTAGATGAACCTTTGGTCTGATCCCTTATGGTCATTCTTATGTTATTTGTTACATTCCTGTTAAACTTGATCAGCTATGAAGCTGACACTGGAGTCCCATAAAAAGTTTTTATTTGATTAATTTAACTTGATTGGAAGGGATATTGAATAGTATGAATTCCAGAAATGTTTTTCTCAAAGTATTTGCTCAGTTGTCACCTAAGAAAGCATTTTAAACTGGATTTGGTTTAGTAGCTTAGACAGAAAATCTGGGGAAAGTGTGCCCTGAATTTTAATGATTCACCAGTGTAATATGATGTGTCTTCACATGTCATTTCTGAATTGACAAGGTTTACCACAACAGCCATATGTTAGTTTCATTACTCAACAGAGCATAATTCCAGTCTTCTAAAAGAGGACACTCACTCATAGTAAGCTTAGTAGTGGAATCCAAGAAAGACCAGTCTCTACAGATGCCGTTTCATTATGGTATTAAATTATGGAGGCAGCAGTACCAACTCCACTGTTAAAGGATATGTTGCAATCTGCACTTAAACAAGACTAAAATCCTTCATTCACATTTTAATCTACTGGCTTTAGTCTCTAGATTTGGCACAATAATTCTCCAGAAACCAAATGAATGCTCCATACAATTTATAAAGAAAAACTGTTACTAACTTTTGCTGAAAAGACATTTAAAAATTCTTTTTTTAAATGTTAACTTGTTTTCCTCACTTTGCTTTAGATCTTCTAAATAAACCACCAGAAGTCCCACACCACTCCCTCCCTCTCATCCACCCCCTCCACCACACATACATACACACACCCTTTCTCATCAGTATTCTTTGAAATTTTAAACTTAAACACAAACTTATTCTTTTCATTCAAAATATAGTTAGATTTGATCAGCTAGCCTTGGCAAAACTCAGTTAATTTGTTTTGACTTAAAATAAAGTTCCATTGAAATTTTGTTTTCATCAAATTCTTCTGACCTGCTGTATCCCTGACTCAGCATCTATGCTCTCTGTACATACTCTAGTGAGCCAAGGAGACAGTCTGAGCAGCAGGAATTATGGCATTGCCATAATTTTGCCAGAAGGGGGAGAGTACAGATATGCAAGATGTGTGCAGAGGGGGGTCAAGGAGGTTCCTCAGCTGAGCAGGGAATCTGGGGCTGCAGTGAGAGTCTGATGTGTTTGCATCAAGATATCAGTCTTTGTAAGGTTCCTCAACATACCAAGGTAGCAGCACCATGGAGAGCTTTTAAAGAGCCAATGACCTAGCACAGACACAGCTTGCTACACTGGGCCTACTGCACTACACCTCTGGTGTACTGGACGAGATGAGTCTCTGCACTGATGCAACAGCATTGAAGGGTTCCCCAAAGAATGCTCCTCTAATACTGCCGCATTGGTGTGCTGGAGAGCAGAAGCAACGGTAGCAGGAAGCCCTTTAAGACTTAATCCCTCAACATAAATGTGCTGGGACTGACATACAAGGACTGTCATACAGCTCCCCGCTCTCCTAACAAGGCTTCTCTCTCCTCACTGTACGTCTATCACCCCTATGGCTCCCACAACCTGCCTATCCACACACCCCTGATTTCCTGAGTATACCACACCACAGGGAGCCAAAGAGGTTCCATGGGGAGCCAAAGATGATCAGGCAGCTACATATAAAGAGGAGGTTGTGTGTTGAGTAGGGATGTTGAGGAGAGGATGAGAAGGAATGTGTGTAAGATCATGGGAGAAAAATATAGGACTTGAAGGGGGAAGGGCCTGGGGAAACAAGATGTGTGTTCTGACAAGCCACAGGTGGTCCATCATAGTGGACCTCTCTGTTCCACTTCTCTCAATAATGTTTCTCCTACCTTAAGTTCAATTCCCCCCTCAATTCAGCCCTACTAGTCCCATCCACCCACATCACCACATATCCTTGGGTCCATAATCACAGGATCCCACCTAACACCCCCTCAATGCCCCACTCCTGTATATTGCTCCCCAAATTCTCCAGATCCTTGCTCCTCAACGTACTCCCCATCATGCCTCCTACTTCCCTATTACAGTCAGCTTAAAAAAAAACCCACTGTGTGCATAGGATATGCGCACATCAATGGTTAAAGCTAAACATGGAAGAGAACTAAGAGAACATTGTCTGGAACTGGGTTCTACAAGAGAACATGGAGAAAGAATGCAGCTCTCCAAGGGACAAGAGAGACTGTACAGTGGAGGGGCATGGGAGACATCAGATCTCAATACGTATTGATTCTTATCCATACCAATAAACCAATAAGCATTGAGATATTAAGGCATTGGGAAATTAAACTTTGGAGTTCAATTTGCTAGCCTACATAACCTACTAACATAAACAATACAAATTATTTTTATAACATTGCTTATTATATGTATTATGGCAGCCCCTACAATCCCCCAAATGAGATGGTCCCATTATGCTAGGCACTGCACATACACTTCAATACCAGGCAAACTGGTTCAAACTATAGTAAAGAATAGAATTATCAAACACAGATGAGCACAGTATGTTGGGGGAAGAGTCAACACAGCCTTTGTAAAGGGAAATCATGCCTCACCAACCTATTAGAATTATTTGAGGGGGTCAACAAACATGTGAATAAGGGTGATCCAGGGGATATAGTGTACCTGGACATTCAGAAAGCCTTTGACAAAGTCCATCGCCAAAGGATCTAAGCAAAGTGTGGAGTCATGGGATAAGAGGGAAGGTCCTCTTATGAATCAGTAACTGGTTAAAATATAGGAAACAGAGTAGGAATAAATGGTCAGTTTTCACAATGGAGAGGTAAATAGCAGGGTCCCCCAAAGATCTGCACTGGGACCAGTGCTGTTCAACATATTCTTAGCTGATCTGGAAAAGAGGATAAACAGTCAGGTGGCAAAATTTGCCAACAATACAAAATTACTCAAGATAATTAAGTCCAAACCTGATTGTGAAAAGTTACACAGGGATCTTACAAAGCTGGGTGACTGGGCAACAAAATGGCAGATGAAATTCAATGTTGATAAATGCAAAGTAATGCACACTGAAAAAACAATTTCTATACATACACGATGAGGTCTAAATTAGTTATCATTCAAGAAAGAAATCTTGGAGTCAATGTGGCTAGTTCTCTGAAAACATCTGCTCAATGTGCAGCAGCAGTCAAAAAAGTGAACAGAATGTGAGGAACCATTAGGAAAGGGATAGATAATAAGACAGTAAAAATCATAATGCCACTATATAAATTCATGGTACGTACACACCTTGAATATAGCATGCAGTTCTGGACACCCTATCTCAAAAATGATAAGTTAGAATTGGAAAAGATATAAAGAAAGGCAACAAAAATGATTAGGGGTATGGAACAGCTTCCATATGAAGAGAGATTAATAAGACTTTGATTTTCAGTTTAGAAATGAGATGTCTAAGGGGAATATGATAGAGGCATATAAAATCATAAATGGTGTGGAGAAACTGAACAGGGAAATGTTATTTACCTTTTCACATAATATACAAACCAGGGGTCACTCAATGAAATTAATAGGCAGCCCATTTAAAACAAATATAAGGAAGTACTTCTTCACACAACACACAGTCAGCCTGGGGAACTCAGTTCCAGAGGGATGCTGTGAAGGCCAAAAATATAACTGGGTTCAAAAAAACATCAGATAAACCTATCCTCCATGAACTATCAGTGGCTATTAGCCAACATGGTTAGGGACAAAACCCCATGTTCTGAGTACCCCTAAACCTCTGACTGCCAGAAGTTGGGACTAGACAAATGGGGACGGATCCCTTGATAAATTGCCCTGTTATGTTCATTTCCCCTGAAGCATCTGGCACTGCCCACTGTCAGAAGCCAGGCTACTAGGCTAGATGGACCATTGGTCTGACCTAGTATGGCCACCCTGATGTTCTTGTTAGACAGTCCCTGGCCCAATAAGCTTAAAATCTGAATAGACAAGACAGTGGATGCTCCATCACTGATAATTTTTAAATCAAAATTGGATATTTTTCTAACAGCTATGCTTTAGGAATGATTTTGGGAAGTTCTCTGGCCTGTTTTATACAGGTCAGACTGGGTGACCACATTGGTCCCTTCTGACACTGGAATCTATGAGAAAGGAAGTATTAGCCCCATTTTACAAATAGAGAACTGGGGCAGAAACAAATATAAGGGCTAGAGCCACGAAAGAAGGTGAGGGGGCCGGGGGGGAGGAGGGAGGAACGACTTAGCTCAGTATTACAATGCCTGACTTTAGGTGCCCTGCCATCCAGTGGAATCCTCAGTTCTTAGACACCCAGACTCCATATACAATGCATATGGAGAGTTAGGTACCTAAAAATGGGACTGTCAGAAGTCAGCACACTAAGTAGGGACCCGTCTAAGCTAGCCAGCAGGAAACGGTGAGGAGCCCTGCCCCACAAAGGTAATTACGTACTTATCTCTGCTGCAGATTTACAGCCATGAATTGACTCCTACAATTAGATACCTAAGCCAGTCACCCCTTTCTTGCCAAAAAAAAAGTCGGGGGGAGGGAGAGAGATGGTTGTGGTCATGATGCCCTTAAACCCTCTAGTTCAGCAGTTAGCACTTACTAGGGATGTGAAAGACCTGGGTTCAAGTCCAAATCAGGCAGAATGGGTAAGTGGGATCTGAACCTGAGTGAGTGACCTAATCATGGGGATATAGGATGTCTCTCTCTCAATCTTTCCTACTGAAGTTGTTCCACTCTGCAGGAAATACTTAAATATTGACTGGGCCAGGAAAAGACGGAGTGCACTAACCACTTGGCTAGAGTTTTTTCTCACTCTCTCTCCCTCTCTGGCCCAATTAATATTTACATATTTCCTACCGACAGGACCAACTTCAACATGAGAGATTGAGAGAGATATACCCCAAAATACCTGTAAACTAGTGGTTAGGACACTTATCTAGGAGACAAGGTTCAAGTCCCTGCTCCCAAACAGGCAGAGCAGCAATTTGAACTTGGGTTTCACACATCCCAGGTGAGTGCTCTAACCACTGGGCTATAAGTGGACCATCACTACTGCCTTCTCCCTGTAGGTTAGGCATGCTCTAAGAATGCCTACTGGATTGGGCCCTGCAGGCAAGATAGATGGGGAATGCCTAATTTGAGAACCCCACTGGGGCTTACACACCGTACTCCTGGGGAAATTCTGCAGGTCTATGTGCCCACAGAAAACGCCCCTCCACCCCTGCAGAATTCCTGTGCTTCCCTGTAGAAAATGACAGGGAAGTCACTTGGCCTTGCATGCAGTTGGGTTGGGGAGTGTCACTGCTCTCCCCCAAACAGAGATGAGGCATGGGGGGGACACGAGATTACGTGCCACTGCCCTCCCCCCCATTTCTGCAAGCACAGAGCTGCCATCTTAAGGAGGCTGTGTCTTGGCTCCCCTGATTCTGTAGTTCAACGCTGCCTCTTGGGTTCTAGGGCCAGTTTGCTCCCCTTCTATGTGCCGGGAGCCTTCCTGTTTTCTGTGCAACACCGAGTGCCCACAGTGGGGCTGGGTAAGGAGGAGGTGGGGGAAATGAGGGGAAAGGGTTGAGGGAGTGGGGAGAGGAGGCAGTGGGGAAGGAAGGGAGGGTGGAATAGGGCAGGGGGAGGGGAATGTGGAAGTGAGGGGAGGCGGGGATGAGATGGGGAAGAAAGGGGGAAGAGGGGAATCGTGGAGGGAAGTGGGAGCACAGCATGCACCATCCTCTTGGCAGCAGCTGGGACTCCCCCATTAAGAAGGCCCATCGAACCCTGACCTTGACAAGCCCTACCTCCCAACACCTGGACCCTTCCCCAACGAGCCCCTCCCCACACCCAAACTCCCACCCCACTGAGCCCCAATCAGCTGCACCTGTAGCCCTACTCCCCCAGCACCTGAACCTCCCCACTGAGTACCCCACACCCAGACCCCTCCTGCTAAGCCCCAACCACCTTCACCTGGATACCTTGCAGAGTCCCATTGTCCCTGCACCTGGAATCCCCACAACAAGCTCCCATGCATCCAGATCTCCCACTGAGCCGCCTGCACCCAGACTGCCCCACACATTGGCCTGTGCTCCCCACTGCCATGCTGGAGCCACATTTATTTACTGACAAGAAACCTTTGCAAAATTTTGCATAATTTTAAAATATTATGCATATATAGTTTTTATTTGTTTGGTGCACAATTCCCTCAAGAGTAATGCCAAGCTGCTCAGTGGCATCAGGACTTACTTAGGTGGCTTTGCATATGGCCACCAGCAGAAACTTAGGTCCCTTAATGATTTACCAGTGGAAACTTGATAGAAAGTAGTTGAGGCTGTTGAAAAGGGGAACTGATGGGAAGAGTACTGATGGTCTACAGAATGACAACTTTTTTTTTCTTGCTTGTTGTGGTTTGCTTTATAGAAATATGCCATTTAGCAACCTTAATTCAAAGTTAATGGATCTTTTTGTATTGAATTATACAGAACATTAAAAACCTGTGTCCAAACCTACTGATGATTACAGAAAAGCATCAAGACTAAGACTAGCTTTCCCCCTCCCACCCCACTAACAGGGCAAGTATTAAAAAGGATCAAATACAAAACATATATAATACAATTCAAAATAAGGTACATCTGTATTTATGAAACGTTCCTCGAGTCAATATGAAATTCAATTTTATTCTGTAATTTTTTGTTAATTTGGATGTAAAAGATGGCTGTGATATTAGGTTAAAATAAATATCTTATATACAAAAGAATTATACTAGCATGATGTGTGTGTGTGTGTGTGTGAGAGTGAGTGTTAGTTATATATATATATATATATATATATATATATATATATATGAATAGAAATATTGTCTGGAAACAGCAGAGGGGTATGTTAGCACAACTGGCCCTAAACCAGAATTTAACTGTATTTGTAATTGCCTTTTAAGTCAATGCCATACTAAACTCCTACATTAGGTAGAGATGCATCTTATTTCATTTCATTAATACACTGGCCATTTTTCTGGCCAGTTTGAAAAGTTTCTAATCTACTCTACTATTCAGGTTCAAGGACAACCTGATTCAACAATGATTACTTATTTTGATCACTATGTTTTCCTGAATTCCAAAAAGAAAAGTTTGAACAAATTCTAAGTTAATTAGCTAAGCTTGAGCAATGTACAATGAAACATACATTAGAAATAAACTATTTACTCTAGGTTCTGAAGAGCTTTACTTACCCCGTGGAAATAAAATACAAAAAAAGCATCAGAGTTTCTAAATGTTAATTTGCTGAGCTTCATATTGAAAATAAGAGATACTACATACAAAATGTAAACAGTTCATATCCTTGTTTGTTCATAAGTTAGCATCTTAGCTGATTTAGAAAGATAAAGTTAAATAGAGAGAGAGTGTGTAGTAATTGTGTACAGTACTAAAAAAAAAAAAAAAAGGCAGAAAGCACAATACCCATTCCTGACTGATTTTTTATGCACAAGAAGGATTTTTTGCTTTCACTATCTCTGCAATATACAGATTAGATCTTTGAAAGTTCCCACATTTCTAAGAAATAGCTAGCATATTGTGACAGGTCAGTCCTCTACTCATTTCTGTATTTTTCCAGAACACAGCACCACACATTTACTCATGTCAAAAATATGCATCTAGAGTTTAGCATACATGTGTAATAACGTATCACATTAATGTAACATAAGAGGATACTTAATTTATCATGATTGAAATGAATACTAACATTTCAATTATCCTTTTTAATTAATGTACATTGTCATCTTCCCTACTTTAGTGACTTACAACACTTCTGAAACAGGCTTCACTATCCAGCCTGAGACCAGAAGTTTCTTCCTTAGAGCAGATCATGCAATCTCACTTTGAATATTTTCTAGGTTCCTTCTTAGCAATACATAGATGTATCCAATAAGAAAACAGTCAAAAGAAATAAAATTCCCTTGCTTATTAGTCTATAGAAAAACCAAAGACCTCCTCTACCATCTAGAGGAGTATATGAGATTGTACATAAAAAACTTAATTATCAAAAATTAACAACTTTTTACATATAAATCATGAAAAAGATACAGTCTAAAATTCCCAAATGTTTGTTTTACTGGATTTTTTTCTTTATACACATAATCCTTTCATAAAGCAGTGACAATGTAATCCTTGGTGACAGAACTTGTTTTTGTCATTACTATGACAAAGTTGTTGTTTTATTCCACACAAAATGAAATCAAAGCATTGTTGGTTTTGAAAAGTGACCAGAAAACATCAAATCCATCATTTTGTAACAGGATTTAACTTTAACCAAATTTATTTGAGAAGGCTGCTACAATCCCTTGTTGACCTCCTTAAAGTTTTCTTAATGGGATTTGCAAATTTTTTTCCCCAATGTTATTCAAATTGTATGAATACTTAAGATGACATCATCCCCTCTGAAAGTAAACCCCAGAATTTTTTCCCATTTTCAGAATTTACAGTTTTGAAGTCCTGAAATTCTGACAACTTCTAAGGACCAGTCGTTTAGACCTCAGTCCTGCTAGCCACTTCCACATATTCCTGGAGAGCTAGGTACGATCTGTAATTTACATTCAGCTGAGAATCTAGAAGTTACATACATCGATCACCAGTAAGTATCATGAATAAAACGGTTGCTGTTTGCACAAAAGCAAGCTGAGGCTTCGTTTTAAAAGTTACCCTATAATTTACCTTCTTGTATCGAAATTTATAAAATGTGTGACCTGCAAGGCTGCAAGAAAACGCAAAAATAAGCCAAGTCCTCTGCAAACATTCTCAGAGTTACATGAAGATATACTCCATTGGTGCAACTTTCTGCGTGTAGACATGTCCTTAAAAACTGCAATCCAGTACCTGTGCAACTCTACTAAGAAGCTGAAAAGGGCAGCAGCTTTCACCCATAGGACTGCCTTCAAGTTTTACATCCACTGAACAGGATTTCCCCGCTTTCACCAGTGCAACTCTATTGCCTTAAGGAGGTTGCTTCCGATTTACCCTGGTGTAAGTAGGAAGCGAATCAGGCCCATCCTTTAGAAAAAACACTCCGATATTGAATTTCACGCATACCACCTACAACCCCCTCCCCTCCCGGGTTTCTCTTTGATCACACCGCCTCGGCAACTTTGTAATCCCCCCGCGCAGGGCCAGCCCGGGGTCGGGCTCCAGAGGGAGCGCACGAGGAAAGTTTGCAAAGCCTCTCTGCGAGGCAGCGAGCCCCCCGCAGTCACAGCCAGCCGGAGGGGGAGGCCCAAGGGAAAAGCCACGAATCCGGGAGCTGGAGCGCTGCCCCGGCCAGGAAAGTTAGCAGCCAGCAGCAGCTACAGCAGCAAGGGAACGTGCCCCCTGCGCGGCGCTCCATGCCTGTCGCTCTCCCGCTCCCCCTTTGTGCCCGGCTCTCGGAGCGGCTCTCCGCTCCCTCCCCCAGCGGCAGCCCAGGCAGCGGACCGGCGGAGCCCGGTCTCCGCGGCTGCCCGCCGGGGAAGGAGGGAGAGCAGGAGGCCCCGGCGGCATTGCAACCCCCGCTTTCTTGCCCAAAGCGCCGGTCCCAGCCCGCCGCCCCGCGGGCTCACCTCGCTCCGGCTCCGCTTGTAGGCAGGTGGGGATGTTCTTCTTCCAGCCGGGCATGGTTCCCGCGCGCACCCGGCTCCTCACGGCTGCTGCGGCGGCGGGCGGCACATTGCAGTGCGAGGCGGCGGCGCCCCCTGCTCCTCCTCCCGCGCTCCGGGGGAACTCGGCGGCTCCTCTGGGCAGCCGCAGCCTCGCTGTGCCGGGGGGAGGGGGGCTCAGACCGGTTCAGCCGGGGACAGAGCGCTCGCCTCTCCGCTCCGCCGCCGGCCGCACAATGGAGACGACGAGCGGCGCTGGGGCCCCAGCTGACTCTCCGCAAGGCAGGCAGGGAGGGGGTGTGAACCAGGCGCCGCGCAGGGCGGGGGAGGGCAGCACCTCCCTGCTTGGCCTCCAGGTAAGAGGCTGCCGCGGGCCTCCCCCGCCTGCTGGCAGAGCGGCGTATTGTCTTGCGGAGCAGCGCGCCCCGAATCCGTAGCCCCGCGCCTGGCTTCCTTGTCACCCGGGGCCAAAGTATTTATCAAAGCACCAACTTCTGCCTACTCAGAAGGAAGGTGGTTTGCCTGTAGAGGCAATCAAGCTGCTCCTGGCGAGGATGAGTGTACAGCTACAAACAGATAAACAAGAGCCTGCAGCTCAGAGAACTCCTGCAGCTTCAGTGAAGGCAGGACTGCTCTTGTCTTTGCCAAGACATCCCCCTTACAGCCCATTTTGGCCTTTTAGAAGGAGCTACTACAGGCGCAGCTGAACAAAGGGTCCTGCACTGGGTCTTTCTCATGTGTAATGGAAAATGTATCTAGAGATATTGTTTCTACCTGCAACAATTATCAAATCCATTTTAGGATAGAAAGAAGCCATCTGCATCTAGATTCCCCTTCTCCTGGGACACTGAGGACACTGAAACAGCTGTTTCATGTTACATTGTCTCCAAGGGGGGAGGGGGAGGGTCTAAATCTGTTCTGACAGCATAAAATCATGAAATAACTTGATCACTTTCAAAACAGGTGGCTTTGGGAGAGGAGATTTATTGCCAGAATAACATAAGAACTGCCATACTGGGTCAGGCCAGTGCTCCATCTAGCCCAGTGTCCTGGCTTACAACAGTGGCCAATGCCAGGTGCTTCAGAGGGAATGAACAGAACAGATAATCATCAAGTGGTCCATTCTCTGTCGCCCATTCACAGCTTTTGGCAAACGGAAGCTAGGGACACCATCCTGGCCCATCAAGGCTAATAGCCATTGATGGACCTATCCTCCATGAATTTATCTAGTTGTTGTTTTTTTAATCTGTTAGTTGTTTGGCCTTCACAACATCCTCTGGCAAGGAGTTCCACAGATTGACTGTGTGTTGTGTGAAGAAAAACTTCCATTTGTTTATTTTAAACCTGCTACCTACTAATTTCATTTGGTGACCCCTAGTTCTTGTGTTATGAGAAGGAGTGAATAACACTTCCTTATCTACTTTCTTCATAGTGTCATGATTTTATAGACCTCTATCATATCCTCCCTTAGTCACCTCTTTTCCAAGCTGAAAAGTCCCAGTTTTATTAATCTCTTCTCATATGGAAGCTATTCCATATCCCTAATAATTTGTATTGCCCTTTTCTGTACCTTTTCCAATTCCAATATACTTTTTTTGAGATGGAGCGACCACATCTGCATGCAGGTGTACCGTGGTTTTATACAGAAGCAGTATGATATTCTCTGTCTTATTATCTATCCCTTTCCTAATGACCAAAACCAATCTGGAGATATTGTGGTGAGTAACTGTGCATTGACAATCACACCTTAGATTCTAGTCAAGTCAATGCCCAAAAATTTAATTAACATTTAAGAATGAGCCACAGTGCCCCTTGCCCTAGAATACTGAGTGCATCTATACTTGCCCATCTGGGGAAAAAAAGTCAGGAAATAAATCAAAGGTACACACCACCCCTTGGGAATAGTATTGCCAGCCTCGAGATCAAAAGACTCATATTGCACCACAGTCTCCTAGGACCTATTGCAGCATTTTAGAGCTCTTTGATTATTAGAGCCAGCTCTAGTTGGGGAAGCTGTATTTGGGGAACCCTTTAATCAAATGACCTCAATTTGCACTGCTGACTCTATGCCTGGCACAGCAGTATTATGATGGGGGCAGAAGTGCCACCACAGTTAAACTTATGACAGCTTTTATATTTTAATGAGGGGGAGAGAGCCGCAAACATTTCTGGGTTTGGGGGTAGCATGTCCTTTTAAAACTCTAATTGTAGTTTGAGCACTTCTTAATTTTTCTAAGGCAGCTTGTAGAGGGAAAAATATTGTTAGATGTTTGCTATGACTGTTTTAAAAGGGAGTTACATGGCTAAACTTTTTTAGTGTCTAACATTCCCTTCAAACTCCTTTTTCACAGAAACCACAGTATTTGAGGGCTGAAATTGATAAGTGTGAACCTTTGCTTTGTGGAGAATGGATGAATTATTGTAGAAAGTTGAGGGAAGGAGAAATCCCTGTTTATTTTTCACGATAAACAAATTAGTGTTTTAACTGATGACAGCATCCTAGCAGCACATTTGTCAATGTTGATAGTAAACCAGACCTTAAAGTAGAGCTGTCTTATGGGTGCATTTCCTGATGCTCAGATACCCCTTGGATCATGTTGACATTGAGGAGAGTCACAGCTACTTGCTCTTCTTTGATTTCCATCCCATTGTTGAAGAAAAGGATGAAGAGCATGCAGCATGATTGCATTTCCCTAGTGCTACTGCTTCCTACAGTCTTTCATCTTCTCTTTAGGTAATGTTATTTTCCCTTTCCAATTCTTCTAAAGAAAAATTGGAGTATACATTTGAATTTTAGAGAACTCCAAAATATTAACTCTTAAATTAAAAGCTTTGCTCTCAAGGCAAGATGTCCAAAAGGTGCTCCATCAAAATGCAGGCAGAAAGCAACTAGTATGCACAACACATGTTTAGAAAGCTGTCCAGGCGAGGATTCAAACTTACAGTACATGGGTGCCAGTCAGGTTCAGTGGCCACACAATGTCTCCTGGAGTCACCCACTCACTGATCTTAGGCTGCTTGCAAACTCTCTGGCTTGCAACAGAACTCCTGTGCTGCTATACAGGTTCAAATGATTTTCTCTATCTTGTCAACTTGGCTCAGATCACATTATAGAGCCAACTTTCACCCTGAATAACTTTTTTAATATTGCTTCCCCAAAAGGGCAGTAAGTGCTGAACACTAGCTGAGATCAATTCTGAGTGGGTGATACCTGTTTAGGGAGGATCAGAGCCATAGTTTGATCCCAGGTATAGTGCATGGATGGACAGATACAAGTTTGATTTAAGGAATTTCAGTTTCTCAGGAATCCTTTGCTCAAATGACCTCCTTGAGACTCTCATGAGACAGCACTTTTCAAGCAACCTGAATAAGCATATAGATTTTAGAGTACTTTGAAAATTGATTGTTAAACTCTAAGCTAGTCTCAGCCTTAACTATAGTGGTGTTACTCCCCCAGAATAAAAAAAGTTCTGATTGCATATGGAGTCTGGACCTTGCAAAGGTAGAAGTGGGGGATGTTCTCTTCACCTCTGATTCCCAGTGTGATTTCTGGACCAAATTGGTTTAGTAAGCACATATAAAATATAGTATATAGCCACCAGTCTTTGGTCTATTTTCTTGTCTGTTTTTCCCTCATCTAATGTTGGCCAGCCATTGGGTTTAGGCAGCATTGTCATGCCTATGATCTGTATGTAAAAAACTGTTTTATTGAAAGAAAGCCCCTCAGAATAGATACAATTCTAGTTCCTTACTTTATCACACCTCTTACATTTGTACATGCTAAGGTTAGTAACAAATTAAGCTAAATTGACCTTAGCCACTTATTCTGAATTAAGGGTGTCTGCACACACATTTGCCCTGAAAAAAACTAATTTTGTTTTAATTCACTGATTTTTATTTCAGTGCCAGTTTGTGTGTAGGTCAGTGCCTAAAATCTGCCCTTTCACCTCAAACTCACACACTCATATACCCTACTTTTTCGGATTCCCCTTCCTCCCACCACCCATCTATGCCTATTGTTTTCTCATTCCAGTTTTTCTGCTTCTGTATCCCTTCCCAATATTTCTTAGCTTTCATCTTGCTAATGTAAACAATCTTCCAAAGGTATCCTGCTTTCATCTGTACTATGCTTAAGCCCTTTTGTTTTCAGTTTAAACCAATTTTTATAAAAAAAATCCCAGGTTTTACAAAAAGTATTATTCAGGTTTTTTTCAGTTTTCACCCTACTTTTGTATCATACCAACAATGGCTGGTTTATACTGCTTTATATACTATACACTGAAATGTAAGTACAATATTTATATTCCATTTGATTTATTTTATAAATATATGGCAAAAATAAGAAAGTAAGCAATTTGTCAGTAATAGCATGTTGTGACACTCCTGTATATGTATGTCTGATTTTTAAGCAAGTAGTTTTTAAGTGAGGTGAAACTTGGGAATACATAAGACAAATCAGACCCCTGAAAGGGGTACAATAGTCTGGAAAGGTTGAGAGCCACTGGTTTAGAAGATACAACCAATAAACAAACAGATATGCACAGGGGCGGCTCCAGGCCCCAGCACGCTAAGCGCGTGCTTGGGGCAGCAAGCCACGGGGGGCGCTCTGCCGGCACCGCGAGGGCAGCAGGCAGGCTACCTCCAGTGGCTTGCCTGCGGAGGGTCCGCTGGTCCCGCGGCTTCGGCAGACCTCCCGCAGGCAAGTCTGCAAGAGGTCCGCCGAAGCCACGGGACCAGCGGACCCTCCGCAGGCAAGCCGCCAGAGGCAGCCTGCCTGCCGTGCTTGAGGTGGCAAAATCCCTAGAGCCGCCCCTGGATATGCACACAAGCTCTGAAGTGCATATGCATCTGAATGTACTGCTGAATCTCATGGCCACGATGTACACACTTCAAGCTCTTAACAGATTACAGTTTAAAGATCTGACACACTAAAATGGGAAGAAAATGAAAATCTGTATCAGAATATGTTTCAGAATACAAGGAAGTATTTGAAAATTTAACACAACAAAAACAGGAAGAAAGGATGAAGTTGCATGTAAATGGTGTGGCCCAATTATTAAATGTAAATATTTATAGGCTTATAGTTCTAAGTATACAACAGTAAACTGTTACTCAAATTAAAAGTTTTATTTGGGGATTAGAGATACATTGTTTTCTTAAATAGAGGTGGCATTGTGTTTTGACTTCTGTTTTAGTTCTGCAGCAAACTACATTGAATTCCATTAATCAAAGCATGAATCTACTGAATACTTTTTCCCCTGCCCTTCTATCCACCAAAATAAACCCCAATATTTACCCAGAAAAATTAATATTTTTTCTACTGATTTTCACGTGTTTTTGTTGTTGTCAAAATAAAACACTGAAATTCACAGGAAAAATAAAAACAAAACAAAAAATGAAGGGTCCTAACTATGCTTCAGTTTTAGTTCTTTTTTATTTTTATTTTTTTAATGCTAAAAAGAATCCCAATAGGCTACAAAACAGAAGTCCGAGCACATACAGACATTTTCAACCTTGCATTTAAGTCCCTAAGGTACCTACTTTTTTCACGTCATATATTTTTTTTAAAGTTGCCTACCGCATGAGGTTATATTCTTCTGTATATTTTCTATGGGCCCAGTCCTGCTCCCATTGAAGTCAGTGGAAAATTGAAGCAAGTTTACTATTGATTTCAGTAGGGGAAGTTTAGGCTCTAATTTATCAAGACAACGTGTGGGCTATGTTTCTCCCTCTGCCGTTAGTTTTGGTATACACCAAGAGCAACATTTTTAAAATCACATAAGTGTCTTAGGAGCCTGAGTCCTATTTGGTGCTTTTGAAAGTGTTATTTCAAGGCTACAGGCTTCTTTCCTGTTTCAGAAAGGAATTTCTCCACTTTAAGTGTATGTGTTCAAGCCTACTCAGCACATAAGAATGTCCATAGTGGGTCAGATCAAAGGTCTATCTAGCCCAGTATCCTGTCTTCCAACAGTGGCCAATTCCAGGTGCTCCAGAGGGAATAGACAAAACGGGTAATCATCAAGTGATCCATCCACTGTCCCTCATTCCCAGTTACTGGCAAACAGAGGCTACGGACACCATACCTACCTATCCTGGCTAATAGCCATTGAGGGTCCTATCGTCCATGCATTTATCTAGTATTTTTTTTTAAACCCTGTTCATGTTTTGGCCTTCACAACATCCTCTGGCAAAGAGTTCCACAGGTTGACTGCGTTATGTGAAGAAATACTTCCTTTTGTTGATTTTAAACCTGCGCCTACTAATTTCATTTGGTAACCCCTAATTCTTGTATTATGAGAAGTAAATAACGCGTCCTTATGTACTTTCTTCACACCAGTCATGATTTTATAGATTTCTATCATATCTCCTCTTAGTCATCTCTTTTCCAAGCTGAAAAGTCCCAATCCTATTAATCTCTCCTCATATGGAAGCTGTTCCATTCCCCTAATCATTTTTGTTGCCCTTTTCTTAACTTTTTCCAATCCAATATTTTTTTTGAGATGGGGCGACCACATCTGCACGCAGTATTCAAGATGTGGGTGTACTATAAATGTATATAGAGGCAATATAATATTTTCTGTCTTATTATCTATCCCTTTCCTAATGATTCCCAACATGCTGTTAGCTTTGATTGCCACTGCACACTGAGGGGATGTTTTCAGAGAACTATCCACATTGACTCCAAGATTTCTTTCTTGAATGATAACTACTTTAGACCCCATCATTGTGTATGTATAGGAATTGTTTTTTCAGTGTGCATTACTTTGCATTTATCAACATTGAATTTCATCTGCCATTTTGTTGCCCAGTAACCCAGTTTTGTGAGATCTCTTTGTAGCTCTTCACAATCTGCTTGGGACTTAACTACAGGACTGTCCCTAGCTATTTTGGTGCCCTATGCAGCCCCCCTGGTGGGGGGGGCTGTGGAGGACCCCAGACCTCTGTGAGGGGCAGCGGGGGGCCTGTCCCCAGGTCTCCACAGAGGGGTTGTGGGGGCCCTGCCCCAGGCCACCCCAGCGGGGCTGGCCCCAGGCCTCCGTGGGGGACGGGGGGAGGAGGGCTGGCCACCTGCAGAAAGGGAAGTTACCTGGCACCAGCCTGGTCCTCTCCTCTGGCTCCCAGGCTTGGGAGGAGGGGGAACCTCTCCCCAGCACTCGGTGGCTGCGCAGATGGGAGCCAGGGGAGCAGAGCAGGCTGAGGCCAGGATGCTCTACTTACCAGTGAGTGCAGGCCCAACTGCTTCTGGAGACTTCAGGGAAGTGGGGGCAGGGCGGAGCAGGGGTGGGGGCTCGGGGGAAGAGCCAGAGCAGCGGCTGGAGCAGCACGCATCTGCGCAGGGCATCAGGAAATTTGGTGCCCCAAATTTCCTGGTGTCCTATGCAGCTGCGTACTTGCGTATGGGTAAGGACAGCCCTGCTTAACTATCTTGAGTAGTTTTGTATTGTCAGCGAATTTTGCCACCTCACTGCATATCCCTTTTTCCAGATCATTTATGAATATGTTGAATAGGACTGCTCCCAGTACAGACCTATGAGGGACACCAGTATTTACCTCTCTCCATTCTGAAAACTGACCATTTATACCTACCCTTTGTTTCTTTACTGATCCATGAGAGGACCTTCCCTTTTATCCCATGATAGCTTACTTTACTTAAGAGCCTTTGATGAGGGTCCTTGTCAAAGACTTTCTGGAAATCTAAGTACACTCTGTCCACTGGATCCCACTTGTTCACACACTTGTTGACCCTCTCAAAAATTCTAGTAGGTTGGTGAGGCATGATTACCCTTTACAAAAAATCATGTTGACTCTTCCCCAACAAATTATGTTCATCTATGTGTCTGATAATTCTGTTCTTTACTATAGTTTCAACCAATTTACCTGGTACTGAAGTTAGGCTTATCGGCCTGTAATTGCCGGGATTGCCTCTGGAGCCTTTTTTTAATAATTGGTGTCACATTAGCTATGCTCCAGTCATCTAGTACAGAAACTGATTTAAATGATAGGTTACATACCAGAGTTAGTAGTTCTGCAATTTCACATTTGAGTTCCTTCACAACTCTTGGATGAATACCATCTGGTTTATGTGACTTATTACTGTAATTTATCATTTTTTTCCAAAACCTCCTCTAATGACACCTCTATCTGCGACAGTTCCTCAGATTTCTGACCTAAAAAGAATGGGTCAGGTTTGGGAATCTCCCTCACATCCTCAGCTGTGAAGATGCAAATAATTCATCTGGTTTCTCCGCAATGGCCTTATCATCCTTGAGTGCTCCTTTATCATCTCGATCATCCAGTGGCCCCACTGGTTGTTGAGCAGGATTCCTGCTTTTGATGTGTTTTAAAAAATTTGCTATTACTTTTTGAGTCTTTGGCTAGCTGTTCTTCAAATTCTTTTTTGGTCTTCTTAATTATATTTTTACACTTCACTTGCCAGAGTTTATGCTCCTTTCTATTTTTCTCAATAGGATTAAACTTCCACATTTTAAAGGATGCTTTTTTGCCTGTCACTGCTTCTTTTACTTTGTTGTTTAGTCACGGTGGTATTTTTCTGGTCCTGTTGCTATGTTTTTAAATTTGGGATATACATTTAAGTTGAGCCTTTTTTATGGTGTCTTTAAAAAGTTTCCATGCAGCTTGCAGGGGTTTCACTTTTGGCACTGTACCTTTTAATTTCTGTTTAACCTATTTCCTCATTTTTGTGTACTCAGGAGAATAAATGGAATAAAACTTCAAGATCCTTTTGTACCATCCAGATTCCAAATCATTGCATCTCCTCCACTACCACTAATTCCTTGCCTTTCCAATGGGTTTTCCACATTATGGGTGGAACAGAGCTCCACTGAGCCCTAACATTGCACCTTTTGATCCTGCAATTTGCTCTTTGCCATTGCCATATTTCTGCAGAATTCCGTTTCAGTGATACAAATTTGTACCGGATTGCCATGCTTTTGTCTTCAATTTACAACCACCTAGTTTCCACCTAATTCACAGTGTCATCACTTTTAAAGAGTAAAATTCCTTGGGACTGACAGCTGGATTTTTCAAGGTCCCACAAGAGTCATAAAATCCCAGCTGCTGTTTTGGATTTGCTCCAGGGCTATTAAAAATTATAAATATGGACTGACTTTTCAGGAATAAGCACACTGAATATTAAAGAAGCATCTGATGTTATTTCTGCCACTGACTGAAACTAATAAATTACCTCTATTGTGTACCAGATTTTTGTTTTTGCTTATTTTTGTAGAGTCGACTTAACCAATTATTTGGTCTTTCTGACAAGTGTCTCCATGGAATCACTGGAGGAATTTGCAGGGTGATATCAACTGCTTTATTTGGGTGAGTCTGACTGCATTTTGTTATTCAGATTAGCAACAGTTACCTGTATTGAATTGACAACTGGTTTTGAAAGGCCAGAAAGTGGTTGTCCATTTGTTAGGACACATTTCTTAGGCCTTGGCTACACTGGCGCTTTACAGCGCTGCAACTTTCTCGCTCAGGGGAGTGAGAAAAACACACCCCTGAGCGCTGCAAGATACAGCACTGTAAAGCACCAGTGTAAACAGTGCCACAGCGCTGGGAGCGCGGCTCCCAGCGCTGCAAGCTAAACCCCATCAGGATGTGGAGTACGTGCAGCACTGGGAGAGCTCTCTCCCAGCGCTGGCGCTGTGACCACACTCGCACTTCAAAGCGCTGCCGCGGCAGTGCTTTGAAGTTTCAAGTGTAGCCATACCCTTTCAGTGAGCACATCACACCAATACTGTTACGTGCACTGACTTCCAGTTCATTTGCATGCAGGAGCGGCTCTGTATTTTGCCACCCCAAGCATGGCAGTCAGGCGGCTTTTGGCGGCGTGCCTGCAGGAGGTCCACTGGTAACACAGATTCGGCGGCATGCCTGCGGGAGGTCCGCCGGTCCTGCGCCTTCGGCGTACCTGCCACCAAATTGCCACAGAAGCTGCAGGATCGGCGGACCTCCCACAGGCATGCTGCTGAAGGCAGCCTGACTGCCGCCCTCAAAGGCGACCGGCAGGCTGCCCCCCACGGCTTGCTGCTCCAGGCACGTGCTTGGTGCGCTGGTGTCTGGAGCTGCCCCTGTTTGAGTGTACATGTTTTAACTTTAAAAAGCTTCAAGTGAATTGAATCCTGATTTCTAAACAGACAGCCTCTCTCATTTGATCCTGCAGCACTGAGCTCTTCTGAGATGTTAAAATAAAAAAATCCTGATTTAATCAAGGGGGGTGGAGGTAGGATATTCTTGATGAGGTCCCCATATGTGAAATGTCCTTCCTATTTCAATTAAGAGATTAAATGTGTTGACTTCCTAATCACACTGCAAAGTCCATTTGTTCTCCAAAAGCTTAGATAGGAGGAATAAGATGTTGGATGCTGGTGATAGTTCAGCTCTGGGAGAAGCTGGGGGGCATTTAAGAGAATTTATTATTGCTCTTGGAAATTGAGTGGGATTTTAGTAGCTTTTTAATAACTGTGCATGTGATCAGAATACTATGTGGATGCATCTAAACTGAAATAAATAAAACTGAGGATTTGGAGCTTTAAACGTATTTGTATTCCAAATACCTAACAGTATCACACAGGCATTTGGGATTAAAAACAAAGCTTCAAAAGCAGACAAAGAACCCATCCTCCAAAAGAGGAGATCCAAAATGGCATTTGCAAATTGCTGTTGTCTTCCAGTTCTTGCTGGCCCTGATACTGCAGTGCATTTGGATCTGTGCAGGTAGACACCTATGCCCATGTGGAGCTCATTCACTTCAGTGAGACTCCACACAGATGGAAGGGTCCACCCATGCAGATCCAGCTGCAGAACTAGCACAGTGATGGCACTGTAATTTACACTGTGCACTCTAAACTGTTCTAGCTGGCAGCTATGTTAGGTTCTTGTCCTCTTATATGGGGACAGAGACCCACATTGTGCTAGCAATGATTACATGTATAAATCATTAATAATGTGATTTTAGTTCATTAAGAGGAAGATACAAATCTTGTCATACCTGAGTACTGGGCACCCTGAAACTCTGTTGTATACAATGTTGTCTTCTCTGTATACTACTGTTTGTTTTTCTTCCCCTGTATTTTCTTCTTTTATTAAAAAGGCCGCTTATCTTCAAAGCTGTTTGTCACAGTGTAGTAGATCAGATCAAAAGGTTCATGGATGAGACATTCAGGGTATGCCTACACTTGAAGTTTTCAGTGTTTTTTAACGTATTAATTAGCAAATGTTAAAGTGGAGCAAGCAGGGGCACACCTTCCCCCAATGATCAGCAGGGGCACATAGCTCCTCCAGCCCCAGGGCCACAGAAGGGGTACAGAACATGCCCCACCAAAAGTGGACAAATTCTTGCGCATGCCCCTGAATGTTAACAAAAATGGTAGTACTACATTCTAGTGCAAACACTAAAGTTTGTTGTTAATTATCAGGGGGTAGCCCTGTTAGTCTGTATCCACAAAAACAACAAGGAGTCCGATGGCACCTTAAAGACTAACAGATTTGGTTTTTCACCCGTGAAAGCTTATGCCCAAATAAATCTGTTAGTATTTAAGGTGCCACAGGACTCCTTGTTGTTTTTTTTTTTTTTTTTAATTGTTGTTAGCTGTGTACCCAAACATTTATTGCTAGCTGTACTGAACGGTAGAGTACCCAGTAACAAATGCTTGTATCTTGTCCACTGTAGAATGTATAGTTCTGTTAATATTTGTTAATTCACAGCTGTTAAGACATGGCTAACTATTCAACTATAGACATACCCTTAGGTAGGAGATTATGCTAGAAGGGTTTGGAGTCCAGCTTCAGCAACAGAAGCTAGTGCCAAAGGTCCTGAGTTCAACTGCCACTGATGGCCCGAACTGGAGGTCTTTATATATGCAGTATAGCACCAAAGATGACCCTCATATTCACTTCTAACCTTATGATTCTATGAAAGGTGTGCATGGTTCTTTACACAAAGAATACAAATAGGGGCTAAGATTTTCCAGACTGACTAGTGATTTTGGCTCTGCAATATTCAGTTGTCCAACCTGAGACACCATAAAAGAGCCTGTTTTTTTAGAAAGTACTGAGAAAAAAAAGTCAGATCTTTTAGGTGTATGAGGTTGAGCACCCAAAAACTGAGTCAGCCAATATGACTAATCATTTTGGGAAATCTTGGCCATCATCCCAGCCCTAAGATGCTTGCACCTTACTTGTATAACCTATATCCCATGAAAAATTTGATGGCCTCCTATTCTGCACTGTTTTACAACTAAGAGTATTTCTCTCCATTTTAGGATTTTGATTCCTCACTCTTATACACATTTACTATCTGTACAAAAAGCTATTAAGTTGAGGAAAAAGCAGTGAAATACTCTAAAGATCTTTCTTTCCCCACAGGCAAACTTAGCCCCACTTCAACATGCTACATAACCATGGGCTTAACTCCATCTCTGTTCAGCAATGCATTGAAGATTTGCTTGAGTCCCATTGAAGTAAATAGGACTCAAGCACATGCTTGAAATTAATCACATACTTAAGTGTTTTGCTGAGGAGGGATGGTTTACTGAATCGGCACCACAATCAGCAGGAACTAACTCAGCCAGTTCAATTAAATTATTGTATGTTTACATGGAAAAATACTTAAAACACAATTCAGAATTGATTCAAATGAATCCACTGGGGAAAAAAAAGTTTAATGCAAAGTACTACTATTTTTAACTGTGTTTGTATATAATTTAAACAAACACTAATATAACACAAATAAAACCAATGATTCCCTCTCCACCCACAATGATATACCCCAAATAACACATTGATGTGCAGAGTTACAGCTAAACATTAACATATTCTCTCAGAATTGTCTCATTTACTTCTGACTTTAAAGGATTTTTTAATTTTTGTCCAGATAATGGCAAGTGGCAATATGAAAAAAAAGGCTTTGATATTTCTGAGAGAAATTTGTGTGGTTATGTAGTGCAGGGTATTATTGTTTGCATTAATCTTTAATTTAAATTAAACTTTAGTTTATAAACAACTTTGTGTTAGAGTAACTGCATGTTTCATATTTGAGCCTGAATAATGTTTGCATTTTATATTTATTTTGATTTTTTCTAAGCCATTAATAAGATAGGTCCAATTTTCAAACGCAGATGCATAAAGGTAAGCTCCTAAATCAATATTTCAATTCCTAAATAAAAATGGAATAATCTTTCATAGGGCTGAGCACCTTGAACTTCCCTGGACTTCAGTGGGATTTGTGGGTTCTCAGCAACCTTGAAAATAAGGCCACTTTTAAGCCCTGATCCAGCTTGGTACTTAAGTATTTGCCCAATTTTCAGCATTGATTTCACTGGTCTATAATTTTTGAGAAGTCGTCTGCTTCAGAGATAAAATGTGATATTTATTATGTATTCTGATGTGCTGAATTCAAATATGACAATTAAAACAACTGATTGGCTACTGTTTCTAAGATATTTAAGTTTTTACATTTTATGTCTATGTATATTGTGTAGATAGTAGAGTTTTAATCATAAATTGTAAACCTAGGTCTTTTCATGTGTTTATGGTTGCTTTACATGATAATATTTCACCTGTCCTGTTTATGTAACACTTTAAAAATCAGCAAAAGGGTTATATAAATAAAATTTATTATGAAACAAAAGGCAACAAACTATTATGTACATAGTTTAGTCCTATTCAGTGTCTACTCGGCGCTTCTTGGCTTGTCTCTTGTATTCATTAAATGGAGCATCTCTTGTCACTGTCCAGCAATAGACTGCAAGCATTGATGGGCTCCATTTGCCCTGATAGCCTGCCAGGAGATTCCACTGCTGTAGTCTGGAGCCCAACAGCTCTGCCTTACTCTTGGGTAGTTCCAAATCCCTGACAAGGTCATTCAGTTCACCTTGTGTTATGAGGTGTGGTTCAGAGGAGGAGGATGGGAGAAAATGTGGGTCCTGTGATATTGATGGTTCAGGACCAGAAGTTTCATCCTCTTCCTCTTCCTCGTCTGACTCAAGTGAGAATGATTCTGGTGCATCAGGAACCGGCAGTCCTTCTCCGTGGGGTACTGGGCATATAGCTGATAGAATGTTTGGATAATGCACAGTCCACTTTTTCTTCTTTGGCACACCTTTCCCAACTGGAGGCACCATGCAGAAGTAACAATTGCTGGTATGATCTGTTGGCTCTCTCCAAATCATTGGCACTGCAAAAGGCATAGATTTCCTTTTCCTGTTCAACCACTAGCGAAGATTGTTGCACAAGTGTTGCAGCATATGTGTGGGGCCCACCTCTTGTCCTGAGCTCCAATTTTGCAGCCAAAATAAAGATGATAGGCTTTCTTAACCATAGTGGTTAGACTGTGCTTTTGTGATGCAAAAGTCACTTCACCACAAACTTAGCAGAAGTTATCTGCACTGTTCACACAAGTACGAGGCATCTTTGCTCACTTTAGCTAAACAGAAATGTGTCCCTTTGCAAAATCAAACACTGACAAATAAGAGAGCACAACACTGTATGATTTCTAGAGCTGATATAGGGCAATTTGTTCAGCAGAGTGATGTAAGCTTCGTTATGATTGCATCATCCATGACTTCTAGGAATAACATGATGCAATTCATATCATGTATGATGCAATACCAGCTTCAGATTGCATCATTCATTGTTTTGCCTAAAAAGCAAGTACTGTCCAAACCCAGTCATAGATTTATTCATAGATCCAGTCAAAGATGTATTTTAGTCATTTCTGGTTTAAATTGAGATCCCTTCCCTTTATAACTCACATATCCTCCGCCATTCCCAAGGGTTGTATATACTGACCCAATAGCATATCTTGAAAACTAGAGCCAATCAACAATTTTAAGCATCATTTTCATTCTCAGTGACCCAGAATTAGTAAAGTTGGACTACATTTATTTCAGAAGCATTTTGGCTGTAGAGCAGTGTTTCATCTGCTTAAGAACCTTCGTGAATTGGGGCCTTAGTTAGGAGCCTAAGAGTAGATTTAGGCAACTAACTTTAGATATCCAGATTTGAAAAGTTTGGTTTTGGTGTACTATTAAAATAAAATACTTTAAATTAGACCCTGTAACAGTCTTGTTCTTTTAGAAAATTAGTTCTGTAGCCCTTTAAATGACTTACAAAACTACCAGCTTAATGAAAACAACAAATTATTAATATTTGCAATCCAAATTATTGCTTTCTTTTTTATGCACATATTGAATTATAAATCTAAATAGATTATTAACTAGAAACTGTCCTTTAAAAATAAAGGTACTTACAACTCTTGTATCAGAGAGTTTGCGTTAGTGGCTAAAATGGATAAAGAATGAAATTATCAAAAGCTCCTAAGTGACTTTCAATGAGATTTAGGTGCCTAAGTGACTAAATCTCTTTTGAAAATGGGACTTAAGCACTCTTGAAAATCCCGCTATAGAATCCTAACTTCTAGTGATTTCAGTGGGAGTTAGGTATGCAGACACCTTTAAAGATCTGGTACCAAGTCACTTAGACCCAAATACCTTTGAGGATCTAGGTGCTTAACTCCTATTGAAATCAACAGGAGTTAAGAACTTAAATACCTTTGAGGATCTGGGCCCTATTCACACTTGAAAATTTGACCCCAAATCTCAAAAATGGATGTTCGTTAATGATGCTGAAAACTCACCATGGTGAATTTTTGCACACATTTCTTCCCCAAATGTAAATGAAATACATTTATTTCATTTAATGAAAAATGCAAGTGAACCCAAAGTTATTAAATTCTTGCTATATTTTCTATAGTACTATTACTATATATAGTATTGAAATCATCATAAAAAAGACCTTCCCATGTGTGTCAAGAAAAGTATTATACTCTTTATAGTACATATTTCAAACCTTTATATGTACAGTCCAATAAAAGGATGCTAGATTTGCATTTTATAACTAAAAAACACATTCTTACATAGATATAACACATCAGAAGAACATTGAATAAGTATGCACAACAATAGAAGCCTTGAATCATGCTCACCTTAAAATGAGATTTTCTATTGTTAGTATTAATTATGTATGTTGAAGTAAGAGTTTGTTACTTTTCAGCCTGCGTATGGTCCCGATCTAGCAACAGACTATGGATGTGTGTAACTTGAAGTATCTAAATACTCCCACTGACTTCAGTGGTACTACCCACATGCTTAAAAATTAGCACATCCTTAAACACTTTGCTGGATCAGGGCATAAATCAGTACCATTGGGTCAATCCAGCAAGTCTTCCATATGCAGAACTCATACTGAAGTCAGTGGGAGTTTCATCCACTGAGGGTAAATAAAAAGTGTAATACAGAAGAGTGCTGATAAGAGAACTTTATTTCCTGGCCCTAGTCACCTGACATGGGAAAGATTACAAAAGGAGAAAAAAAATCCTGCCACAGGACAAGGGTCTGTATCCACTGGAGAAGTGGCTGTTGTTACACTGAGGGCTTGAATGCCTGGGCCCAACATGACATACAGCAGTAACACATTCACATTTATTAAGGTTAATACTGACCCTTTAGAAATATAGGCACACTACATGATGAGGCCATTAGACAATGGGTATAAAATCAATATGGCACATATCAATGGATTAAAAATTGGCAGGGCTGAAATTGTAATTGTATATGGTTAATTCCCAAAAGCAGGTGTATTTCTACTAGTCATACAGGAACAAAGAATCAGGCCATATTTACAGGGTGGAGGACTATCTTGGGAAGCAGTGTCTTTGAAAAAGACTTGAGATACTCAGCTGACCATAAACTGCCGCTGCAGTATTGTGGACAGAAGAGCTAATGTGATCTTTGGCTGTATCAACAAGGAATATCAACTAGAAGTAGAGAGGCGTGGGCAGTGGGTATAATAGGCCAGGGAGGCTCTGCCTCCCCTAGCTCAGCCGCTGTCACGGGACCCCAGTTGCAGGTTTGACAGGGGAAATTTTTGCTTTTTATTATGCCTCTTGCAGGTTCCGGGGCAGCTGAGAAGGCTGTATATGCTATTCAGCTTCCTGGGTTAATTAGTAATCTCCCTAAGGGGCCAGTGGGTCTTGTGGCTCCAGCCTTGGGGAAGCAGCGGGGTTCGGGCCAAGGGGGAGAGGAGGGATGCTCAGGGTTCCTGCCACAGGGGGAAGGGGCAGGGGGTCTCAGGCCTCCAGCTGCAGACTGGGGCCAGAGGCTCTGGCCATGGAGAAAGGGTAGGAAAGCTTGGGCTCTGAGGGGGCAGGTGGTCTCAGGGTTCCAGCCACGGAGGGGGCAGGGGGACTTGGGCCATATGGGGGGATGAGGTCTTGGGGCCCAGGCTGCAGGGGGTGGCGAAGGAATGGAGCCGGCAGCTAGCCTCGCTGAAATGGGGCTCTATCCACCACCCATGTAGAGAGGGTATATTACCTCTGTAATTGGCACTGGTATGACTACTATTGTAATATTGTATCTAGTTCTTGTGTCCATAATTCAAGAAGGTTTGGATTATTGCTGCAGAATTAGGTACTTCCTTTAACTTGAATAATGTATATGATAGTTCTGTTGCACTTGGGAAATATCTATTTTGAGATCCACTACTCACATATTTTAATGCAGAGCTGTGAATTCAAAATAATAATTAACTGTGGTAAATTCATTTAGGTGTTAGTACCCTATCCTGCAATCCTGGCTGAGACAAAAAATAAAAATAAGTCAGACAAATCCTGCCCTCACTTTCACCTATGCAAACCCACTGATGTTACTTGAACTGCAAAAATTGGATAATTGATTTCTGTGAGTGTGTTTTACCCAAGAAAGAACAAGATCAAGTCCCTAATGCAAATTAAGAAGATATTTATGATGTGATTCATTTTGAACTGGTAATTGGCTTACCTGCTGATTTTTATTTATGTATTGGGAATGACAATCACCATTACCACTCCCATGCTGTTATACTCCTCCAAAAAGTCTTGTTACAAGTGTATTGTATGTCTGGGTTTTCCTTGAACATTTTATTGCTTCTCTTCACAATGTCTTTTGTATTGATTTCTATAACAGATGGCTGTAATAACAACTGATTGCATTAATTATAGAATAGTTTAAATGTATGTAGTGCATTTCATCCTCATGGGAATGCCAGAACATTTCACAAAATACTGCTATCACTGTACATGAGAATTACATTAAAAGTTACAAGAGTTTTAACTCAGATTAATTGGAATGTATTTAAACTCTCCCTGTAACCTTTCAAAAAGGAGGAAGGGTGAGGCAACTCTGGAACTAACTTGCTGTTTTCCTGAAAAAATAATTAAGGTAACATTGTTTTGACAAACTCGAACTGTTGGGAAAACTAATTGGTTGTTTCTCAGCAAAGAGACAAGATGAGTGAATTAATACCTTCTATTGGACCAGCTTCTATTGTTGAGAGAGACAAGCTTTCAAGTTTACACAGAGCAAAGACTCAGTACTGCAGGATACTGAGCTTTCTCAGTTCTTTACAGAAGGAGAATGCTCAGAACATCAGAGAATTAAACCCTTGGATTCTGGCAAACTCATTAAGGTTTTTTATAGTACCTTGAAAATTAAGAGCTGAAGCTTATTTAAAAATAAGTCAATCAATATATTGTAGTCAGAGAAAATAGCACTTGTGTTAGTGAATGCAAACACTGATGCTTTGTGCTGTGTTCCTTTCTCTCACATCATACAATAGGCAGATTTATATCAAGTGTATATATTTATTTTTTAATGAAACTCCCTAGCTAATAATTTTCACTGTGATGTACTTTGATGATAGTACAATATTGTGCTACCTGGAGAAGAAGAACTGCATTTTACAGTCTATTCATTCTCTCTCTTCTTGGAAGGCTCCAGGAACAGAGTACAAAATACCATAAAATGCGTCACAACCCTTTGGAACAACAAGGACCGAATAACTCAACAAAAGAAGATGCCTTGATGTGTGATTGTGAGTGGCAGAACATATTAACCATCAAAACGAGCTAACAGTAGTGTCCCAACAGTAACACTAAAGAAGTTGAAACACCACAAATAAGGTGACCTGTAATTTTACCATGCAGTAAAATGGCTTATTAAATAAACTGTAATACAACCTACTTAGCTGGGTAAACTGCTAATTATTCCCAGATCAACAAATAGTGTCACCAATATTTAATTAGTCTCTCACTATCCCTGATGGTTCCCTTTCCCCTTCCCCTCCAAACACCCATGATTCTAATATATCAGATTCTTCTTGAGGGATAATACAATACCCCAGTTCAAATTTTCCAGACAGGCTTAAAAACCTTAGGATCAAATCATCTCCTCCCACATTAAAATTCACGTGAAGTCCCTTTCGGGGAGGAAATCTACACAGATGTTCCCTCATAGAGATTTTCCCCCACCCATGATCCCATTGGAGGGTTTGTTCCTTGCCTATGGAAGGACTTTGGGCCCATTTCCAAACCTGGATGATCCCAGGAGATAGCCATCCATGCTGAGGTTCTGTCTTTCCTCAATGGCTGTGTCCTCCAGGGAGCTTCTTGGCTCTCTGGCAGCACAGCCTCAATTGGTATCATCTGTGAATTTCAATAATGTTCACTTTGCCCTTAATAAAGATGCTAAATTAAACTGGACCTTACACTGATTCCTGCAATTCCTCCTTAAAATTCCTCCTTCCACCTCAATATACTGTCATTTAGTTTTACCCTTTGTTTACAGTCCTACTATGGCAATATTTGAATTCAAATCAGTTTGACAATTTTGTGTAATATTTCAGAAGATGCAATCAAGTGTTTTACAAAAATTCAAACATATATTGCATTCCTGTTATCCACCAAGGCCCCAGTCCTGCAGCCTTTATTCATATGTCAGCAAGGGACTATGCATTTGAGAGTAACTGGTCCCTGCTCCACTTGTGTATCACTCCCCCTGCCTCTTCAAGCCCAGTGAAGCTCAGAGTTTTCTCCAGGGTCCCAAAGGAATGTTTCATACTGCTGCAGCTCTCTCACGCCCCTCCTGCTAGGCCGGGTGTGGGGAGAGAGAGAGAGAAGGATCCACTGATTTTCACTCCTTTCTGCTTATGAGAACAGAGGAGGCAATCTATTGAGGGTATTATGAACAAAATTAAATCATAGCACCTTATCACTAAAAGCCTGCTGCCACAAGGTGCTGACCCCCTCCTACTGGAGAGTGCTGACCATCTGCAACTCACTTTGAAGTCAGGGAGAGAGAGGAGGATAGTAAATATTTACCAGTATGCGCTTGCCTCTAGTGATTTTGAGTTCTAAGGACTGTTCTTTCTAGCACAGGCTTTTCCCCCCACAGAAATCAATAATTCTGACCAAAAAGTATATCAAAACATGTGTTGGACATCTTTAGGGAAATTGTGAATCCCAAAACTGAGAATGTTATCACATTTCCACTCCACTGATCCTCCATCATTGACACAGAAATCTCAGTTTTCCAACTTGGACACTCTCATAAGAGCTCCAAACTCTGCATTTAGACTCCCCAAAATGAGAATTTGCAGTAGGTGTGTAACAGGTTCACCAACCACAACAGCACTTCTCCAGGCCTGATTGGGCATAGCAGCTTTCTTCCCCTATGCCACCCCCATCAATGGTTACTCTGTTGCTGCAGTGGTCTCTCATCCCAGAATTCAGGGTTCCCTCCTCACAACTCAGCCCTCCAACTAGGTCACTGTATGGTCCTCCCATGCTTCCAGAGTATCCAAATCTCCCCAGACCAGCTGTCTGGATGGCACCTCCAACAGTCCTGTGCCACTTCCCAGTGGCTGATACGGGAATCCAGGTTTTCCCTTTGCGTTCCAGTCCAAGGACCCTATAACCAACAGGCAAGGTCTACACAGTCCTCCTCACTGTTGCTGTTTTCCTGGGCTTCTTTCTACCCTGTCTTTTCTGGTCCTTATTCTTTAAAACTTCTCTGGGGTTGAGGCTTCTTCCCAGGCTAGGATCCCAGGGCTTATTCTCCCCCATAGACTGTTGTTGTTGCTTCCATCTCTGTCATCATCATCATCGTCGTCATCATCTTCTTCTCCCCCCAGCGAGTGACTCCAGGTCCTACTACTAACTTCCTCTAGTTATATTCCTTACATAGCTTCTCCCCCAGATGGGCTTCATCAGCAATTAGTATTTCTTCAAGTGCTTGCACATGTCCATTTCACTGTAGGCATGTGTGCGCCCTGAGCAGAGTTGCCGGAAATTTTCCCCTCAAGGGTACCCATCAGGGTGGCTCGGGCACCCTGTGGTGCCATAAGCACATAGCACTAGTATAAAGGTCTCAGCAACCCTGTGCTCTTCTTTCCAGTTCCTTCTTTCCAGCCAATCACCGATGTAGAGGGGTAAGAGGGCAGGTCGTGGAATGGACATGAGCAACACATCTCGAAGAACAACAGTTATGGAAAAGTAAGTAACTTTTTTTATAAATCCCAGGGCCTCCCTTCAGGTGCAACTCTGAGGGTTAATTGGCCTCTTCTGGGCCATCTTAACCCCTTTAGAGCTGGTGTGGGGTGAAAACCCCATTAAAAGGTGCATAACTATTTTCTGGACTTAAATTAACATTTAAGTACCCAAATTAAGGGTTTAGATGCTGCTGTTTGAAAACTGATCCCACAAGCTCATTACAATTTTTTTAATGTTTTGCCATTCAACTGAGAGCAAACCAATGTTTTCCCACTCTACATATGTTGTAAGCTCTTTGGGGCAGAGACTGTATCCTTGAATGTTTTACAATGCAGCCCTTTAGTGCTACCATATGTAAATATGAAATAAGGATTGATTACAATTTTATAACACACCTGGGATCAATAACTGTGAAAAAGAAAAACAGTGAACATTCTACCATAAGAGAACACCATGCGATATGAAGTGCCTACATTGTATCTTACTGCATCTTGTTCTTTACTTTTGCTTTTGATGCTTTTCCCTTGTGTTTTATACACCAGATTTTTTTTTTATGAAGACATATGACACAAACTATTATGCTTTTTTTGGTGTGTGCAATTCTGAGTACTGTTAAGTGTCACCAAAATACTATATATTGTTTGTTTCAAACAACAGAAAGAAAGAAAGGTGTCCAGGTGGAGTAGCTTCTCCAAAAAAACTACATAAAATGTCCCAAATCTTGGAATATATCACAAAATAAGTAGGGAAGGAAATGGAGGTACATGTAAAACATATTGCAGAAATAGGATTGCCAACTTTCTAATCTCACAAAACCGAACACCCTGCCCCTGCCCTTTCTCCGCCCCTTTTCTGAGGACTCACCTGCTCACTCCTTCCCTGTTCCCTCCATCACTCGCTCTCCCCCACCCTCACTCACTTTCTGTGGGCTAAGCCAGGGAGCTGGGGTGTGAGAGTGGGTGAGGGCTCCATCTGGAGGTTGAAGCTCTGAGATGGGGCCAGAAATGAGGGACTTAGGGTGCAGAAAGGGGCTCAGGGCTGGGCAGGAGGCTGGAGTGCAGATGGGGGTTCAGGGTGTGGGCTCTGGCCAGGCAGCATTTACCTCAGGCTGCTCCCAGTCGGTGGCCAAGTGCGGCTAAAGCATGCTCTCTGCCTGCCCTGGCTCCACGTGGCTCTCAGAAGCAGCCAGCATGTCCATCTCCTAGGCGCAGGGGTGGCCAGTGGGTCTCCGCATGCTGCCCCCACACCCACAGGCACTGCCCCTGCAGCTCCCATTGGCCACAATTGCCAGCCAGTGGGAGCTGCAGAGACAGCGCTTGGGGCAGAGGCAGTACATGGAGCTTCCCTGGCCACGTCTGCGCTTAGGGGCTGCAAGAACATGCTGGCTACTTCTGGGAGCCACGTGAAGCCAGGGCAGGCAGAGAGCGTGCTTTAGCCCCACTGCGCCGCCAACTGGAGTTTTAACGGCGCAGTCAGTGGTGTTGACTAGAGCTGCCAGGGTCCCTTTTCAACCGGGCATTCTAGCTGAAAACTGAATGTCTGGCAACCCTATGCAGAAACAGTGTGGTGTTCATTCTTAATTCTGGAATTTTAATTTCCATGTCATAACATTGTTTCATCCAAAATTATTACAGTTTTTCCTGTGAAGAAACTTATTAATCCTCTTTAGCCTAACATGGAAGAAAAGCTAAAAGTTTGAATTTATTTTATAATGGATAAAGAATTTTAAGCTTGAAATGGTTAGTTTGTTTATTGGTAGGTACATATTTTTATTGAACAGCTCAAAGCCAATAAGAATGATAATAGAAACAAGATGTTTCTCCTTAGACTACTGAAATATTAAGTGTATATCATCACATTTGGAGAAAATAAATTATTCTTCTATGTTTGTATGAGCTGCTTACAAGCTTTTCTTCATGCCAAAAGTGTATTGAGGAGGGGGAGGTGGAGAAGACAGATCAGAGACAGTAAAGTTATTAGGAAATGATGGAATATGTTATTAAATATCAACAAATGTGTTCCTCTCCCCACTTTGCTTGAGGAAGAGGAAACATATCCACTAGTAAGTCTTGAAAATGTACAGTGGCTTGTATAACTGGCTTAGTTTTTATACTTAAAAAAAAGCATACTCTCAACATTAAACATTACCTATCTATATACACACAAGGCAACTTTGTTTCATTTTTTTTATTTTACTGAATATATAGTGAGCCTTTCCTTAATGAACATGTCTGCATGTCAGTGGAGGAATGTTAGTTAAGACATTTGTATGCAGTGTTGTTGTAGCTGGGTTGGTCCCAGGATATTAGAGACACAAATTGGGTGAGGTATTATCTTTTATTGGACTGACTTCTGTTGGTGAGGGAGACAAGCTTTCAAGCTTACACAGAGCTCTTCTTCAGGTCTAGAAAATGTACTCGGTGTCACAACTAAGTACAAGGTGGAACAGATTGTATAGCATAAATAGCACATATTTCAAAGGACCATTCAAAGTGAAGTGGTTCATTAACATCTCTCCCAGAAGCCTGACCAATGTAAATTTATTACTCAGTCTACCCCTCCCTCAGTGTGGAGAGGACAGTGCACCAGCCCATGTTCCTGAGCAGATTTCCTTTTGCTCTTCAAACAAGGTTTTAGGTTAAGAAAAAAACATATATTAACTACAGAAAGATAGATTTTAAGTGATTATAAGTAATAAGTGTACAGATCAAAGCTGGTTATCTAAGAAATAAAACAAATTTGCCATCTCAGTTCTATTAACTAGACAAGATTTGAATCAAGCAGTGTCTTACCTTGATAGATGATATAAGCAAGATCTTCCATACACAGGCTAGAAGTCCCTTCAGCCTGGGACCACCTGCCCAGTTCAGTCTTTATTCCTGAGGTATTTCCAGGTGTTTGGGGGTAGTGAGGCCAAGTGATGATGTCCCTTTCCTTTTTATAGCTTCTGCCATGTGGTGGGAACTTCCTTGTCCCAGAGAAAGCCCCCAATACAGCTAGTGGAAAAGTATAGGCACAAGATGGAATCCAGTGTCACATGAGCTCGTCACATGCTCTTGCATGCTTTGATGAGTCATAGAAGGTGCCACTACCCATATTCTGGCTAGAACATTCACAGAAAAGTCCATCAGGTGGCGATAAGCTTCGTCCATGGCCCATTGTGTTCATTGATAGGTCATCAACTTGAATAGTTCATTCACAGTGTGCTGGCAAGACTGGATATAAACTACCTTCTGGGAGTTACCACAGGAACAAACACATTTAAAATGCAGGTACTTAGTCAATATTTATAACTTCAGATACAAAAATGATACATGCATACAAATAGGATCATCATATTCACCAAAGCATAACTTTTCCATTGACATTTCATGATACTTTGTACAAGATACATCATAATTATATCACCATGCTAAATGGGGGGTATCAGGTGTTGCTCTGGGGTACAGAGCATCACAATTAGTGGGTTATAGATTGTTGTAATAAGCCATAAATCCAGTGTCTCTGTTCAGTCCATGATTTTAGTGTCTAGCAAAGTCATGAATTTAAGCTTCCAGCCTTGTCTTTTGAAGATATTTTTCAGGTTTCCTTTGAGGACGAGGACAGAGAGGTCAGATATAGAATGATCACGTTGTGAAAAGTGTTTGCCCATGGTGACATGGTGTTTTTGTCTTTAATAATTTTTCTGTATGAATTCAATTGAGGGCATAGTGATTGGTTTCCCCCACATCTTTGTAATGGTGCATTTAGAGCAGTGGATGAGGTACACCACATGTTGTGATAGGCCTGTGTAGGACTCATGGATTTTAAAAAGTGTGTGGTGGAGGCTGTTGATCACTGTAGCAGTGGATGTATGTCTATGGGTTTGCATCTGTTCTTCTGGCAGAGTCTGGTGCTGTTTTGAGTTCATGTGTCCTGGTTTGTGAGGAGCATGCTTCTGATAAGTTTGGCAAGGCTTGGGAGGTTGTTTGAAGGCCAGAAGAAGGGTTTTGGGAAAGATTTCTTTCAGGATGTGATCCCCATCAAATATAGACTATCATTGCTTGATGATACCCTGTATGGGTTTCTAGTACCCATAGCTGTTCCCATGGTTCGGACAAAGTGTTTGTTGTTGAATGTTGAATTTCATCCTCACTGTAACTGCTTATAAACCCAACTCAGAGTAGGATCATTTCTTTGTTCTTCCACAAAGTCCCCTTCATTGGACAGTAAGTCTAAGTTGATGGGTGATGGCTTGTCCCCATGACCCTGGTCAGGTCTAGGCAATGGGTCCTTCATCTGTAAGGATGTTCTTTCTCCTGGATCTTCATCTTCCTTTGAGTCCCCTTCTTCCCAAGGCTTCCTCTCAGCCACTGAGGCCTCCTCCTGCCTTCTCGGGTCTTCCAGCCTCAGTTCCACTTTCTCCATTGAGGCATCCCACCACCCTTTGACATTTCCTTGAAGAACTTCCAGTTGTGCTCAAGTATGACCAGGTAGGTCAGGTCTTTTGTGACTCTGGTCTGTACCTTTTCTGGGTGTTCTTGCATGGTCAGTCATACTTCTCTCACTGGGTAGGGTCATATGTCCTATGGATACACTGGAGGTAGGTTATGTCCCCAGCTCTATCTCCTGTCTCCACCAACCTCTCCTGGACTAAGGTCTGACTATAGCCTGAGTCTATCAGCCCTTGTATTGCTACTCCATCCACTTGTATTGGGATGAAGATCTTCCCAGGGTTCCTCTTTCATGCCCTGTTATTTGCTGTCCGGGTCTGCTCATAATTAAAGTCCAGGCATTTCTGAGGTGTCCTTGCTGGTCACATGCAAAACAGCTCCCAGTGTGAGGAGTTGGTTTCTTGGTAGTTTCTCCCAAGGGAGGGAATCCCCTTGGATATGGTTGGTTGGCCATGTCAGGTGAGCCCTTCCTGATCAGTGGATTGTGCATCCAAGTTCCCTCAGTTACCCTTGTCGGTGTTTGCGTATTGATGCTCCTCTGGGACCCAGGGCACACAGGACCAACTTTTGGTGTTTCAGCCTCTGCCACAAGGGACATCAGGTACTTCTCTACCAACAATACTCAATACTGCCTCTGCCAGTGTTCCCAGCCAATGTCTCACCACATATTCATGTCTTCCTGCTGGAAGGATTTGGGTGAATTGTTCTATGATGATCTTTTCTGCCACCTTAACACTGGTATGTCCCTCTGGCTGGAGCCACCAACAGCAGTGTTCCTTCAGGCTCTCAGCAACTGCTCGTGGCCATGTGCCAGAGGGAATTTCTCCAGGTGGAAATGAGTTGTTGAAGGCATCAAATATGGCTGCTTTGACATGCAAGTAGTTTGGGGCAGTTATTGTGGCATAACTTCAGTATGCAGCCTGGGCCAGTCCGGTCAGTAAGGGTTCAAGAGGGTGGCCCAGTTTCTCTCAGCCATCAGGCCATGATGGCCATCTTCTCAAAAGTGACAAGGAACTCCTTAGGGTTGTCCCCGGGCCACATTTTTATCAGCTTTACCGGGGTTGGATCAGCGTTCCCCCTCCAATGGATAGGCTCAAGGTCACCCTGGATAAGCCACTGTTGTTGCACCTGCTGTCATGCTGCCATATCCTTTATCAGCTGCTGCTGCTGTTGGGCAGTGAGTGCTGGAGCAGTTGGCTCTGCTGTTGCTGATGCTGTTGGTTTCAAGAAACCATTTTAGCAGTTTCTCGATATCCATCCAGGGCTGAGTGTGTGGTTTATTTTTTTTCTCTTTCATCCTGCTATCAGGCCTGGGACACTATTGTGCTCCTGTTTTCTACCAAATGTAATAGGATACTTGTTGGGCTGCATGGTCTAGTGGTTAGCACCTAGCCAGCATGGGGGCAGTGGTAGCGGAGCCCAGACCTGCCCACTACACTGGGCTCCAACCCAGGGCCCTTGGAGGGTCAATAATGTTTGGCTTCCAAGGGGGCCCTCTGAGTTACCCTTGCTACCACTACTTTCCTTCCTCAGCTTCTGGTTCCAGATAAGGTAAAAGAAAGAAAACCCATCAGCCCCAACAGGGCTCAGCATATGGTCCTATTCCCTCAGGGAGGCTTCTCTGATCCCTTTTCCAGGAGCCTTCAGGGTAGGTCTGTCTTCCTTCCCAGCCTCCCACTTCTGAGCTGGGTTGCTCCCTTTTCAACCCTGTCTCCAGTTGGAGTATGCTCTGCAAGGTTGGAGGGACACTGCTACCCAGGTCCAGTATTGTACTTTAACTCTTTCTGGCCCAATGTGTGGAGTTTGTATACTTCATCACACCCACCCATAACAATTTTATGTTCAGCAACACACACTTTGCCCAAACCATGGGAACTGCCATGGGTACTAGGATGGCTCCCCAATATACTAACCTCTTCATGGGCCACTTTGAATAAAATTTCTGGACAAATGCACCAAGAAACCAATAATACACCTCATATACATCAGTGATATTTCCATCTTCTGGACAGAAGACCTCAACACCCTCAGATTTTCACCACAACTTTAGCAACCTTCCATTAAAATTTGTCTAGAACTATCCCTCACTAGCATCAATTTCCTGGACAACACAAACAGCTTCAACAATGGAACTCTACAGATAAGTATATACAAGAAACTTCACAGATAAGCACTGTAGGTAACCACTACAAACACACCAAGAAATCTCTTACTTACAATCTGACACTCAGATTCCACAGAATATGCTCCGAAGAGAAAGTCAGGCACATACAGTAATACACTTAAAACTGCTTTTACTAAACCAAGACATTCCACCAGAGAATTATATAGCACCATGGAATATGCCAGCCAAATATCCCAAGACAACCTGCTTAAATACTGATGTAAAATCCCCTCTGACCTCACACCCTTACTTGTCACCTACCACCCCACACTCAAACTCATATGGAGTATCATCAACCAGTTATAACCCATAATTTATGGGGATGACATGCTGAAATATATCTTTCCTGAACCCCTCTTCTGGATTTCAAACAAATCTCCAGCCTCTCCAAGCTCATCCTCAGAAGCAAGCTCCCCACAGTCCAGGACACACCAACTCAAAGCGGCACCAGACCCTGCCAGAACAACAGATGGAAAACCTGCAGACATATCTCCACTACTATGGTGATCAACACCCCCCCCACAACACACCTTTCAAAATCCTTGAGTCCTACACATGTCTATCACAACATGTGGTGTACCTCATCCAGTGCAATAAATGCAGCAACAAATATGTGGATGAAACCAATCCATCACTATGCTTTCAAATGAATTCACACAGAAAAATGATAAAAGACAAAAACACCACATCACCTGGGATTGAGCACTTTTCATACTCTCTCTATCTGACCTCTCCATCCTTATCCTCAAAGGAAATCTGCAAAATACTTTCAAAAGACAAGACTGGGAGCTTAAATTCATAACTTTGCTAGACACTGAAAATCATGGACTGAATAGAGACACTAGATTTATGGCTCATTAGAACAATCTATAACCTACCAATTTTCCATCCTCCCATGATTGGAGAGGTGTTAACAGGCCACTTCATCTTGAACGGTCCCTTGAAATATGTGAGAGAGAAGCTGGATGAGATAATATCTTTTACTGACTAACTTCTGTTGGTGGGAGAGACAAGCTTTTGAGATTACAAGCTTGACTTTCTCACCAACAGAAGTTGGTCCAATAAAAGATATTACCTTACCCAAATTGTCTCTAATATCTTGGGACTGATATGGCTACAACAACACTGTGTACTTTGAAATAAGGGTTAACTCAATGGTACCCAAACTATGGGGCGCATCACCCTGGGAGTGTGCAGCAGGGCCTGGGCCATCCCCCATGGGGAGCAGGGAGGGAGCACCACCCAGCCCCGCTCTATCTCAAGACGCAGCTCCACTCCACCCCCAGCCCAACTCTGCTCTGATTCCCTCTCTACCCCCAGGCCAGCTCTGATCTAGCCCCAGCTCTTACCTCGTCCCCAGTTCTGCCCCCGACCCTGCCAGCAGGTAGGGGATCTTGGGGGACAACTACTGCACTGGTGGGGTGCAAAATAAACATTATTAAGAAAATGCAAAAACAGGGAAAATTCAATAGTGAGGGGTATGGGGTTTGTTAAGGTACACAATTGGGGAGGGGTTTCTTTTAGTAAATAGTATAGGGGGTTTCAATAGTGGGGTACAATACAGTGGGGTACAATACAGTTGGTAACCAATTAACACTGAAGTATAAATGTAACAGGTAGCTAACAATTTCTATGTAAAGGATGTGTCACAGCAGCATATAACCAACTAATAGTTATGGGTAAAATGTGTTAAATAACCAACAACTCTAGGTAAAAATGTGTCACAATGGTGTAAATGTAAAATGTGAGGTGTGTCAGAGAGAAAAAGGGTAACCAATGGGGTTTTATGCTGGACTTCAGTAATACAATTGAGGTTTGGCAGCAGTAGGAGCGGGGTGAACACGTGGGGGAAGGGATTAAAAGAGAGAGAGAGAGAGAGAAAGGCAGTGGTAGAGGAATGAGGTTGGGGGATGGGGGAAGAGGAGCATGTGGTGGAGCAGAGACCAAAGGCAGAGGCGCTGTGGAGGGAGATTTAAACTCAGGAAGACACAGAGAGCAGACAGGCTGCAAGTTTAAACAGCATAGAGACTGCAACGAGTGACTGGGGAGCTCGGGGGGAGACATAGGCAAGCTTGAGTGGGGGGTGTTTAGGGCAGCGGGAAGACAGACTTAACCACAATTATACAGAACACAGCAAAATCTTATTTATGATTTAACTTAACCAAGACTACACAAATTAGCAAGTAACAGAACACAATGCAACAATTCTTTTTTAAACCTAACTTACAGAGCACAATACAAACAATTCTTTAAACCTAACTTAACCACAGCTATGCAAAATGAAATTACAACTTATCTAGACTAAGAACCTGATTCTAATAGGTGCACCTTACACTATGCCTGGGGGGAGGGGGTGGCTGCAAGCCGGCGGCCCAGTCCAGGAAGGCACAGCTTAGCAGCAGCACAGGCTTATTTTTAGCAGCAAAGGCGCTGCGGAGCAAGAAACAGATTACAGATACAGACCAAGGAGTTAGCTTGGGTCTGTCTGCTGAGGAAACAAGGCCAGCAGCTAGGACATGGGGAGTCTGCAAGAGGGAGTTCATACCAATCCCCAAGACAGCAGCAAGCACAGAGGCAGGAACAGCAGTAGCATCGGAGGATGGAGAGAGGACTCGATTCGCTTACAATAATCAGGAGATCTCCAGGCACAAATTCGTTGTTCGTGGGAGGGGAGTTTAAAAACAGGGATAAGCTCAAAAATAAACGAGAGCGGGGAGAAGGCCCCCCAAAGACCCGTAGCTGATCAAACCAGGTGGCAAAGCAAGGACCTTCTCCGAGGTCTGATCAGAAAATGTCCGGCTTTAAAGGCAGTTTCCCACCAGTACTTTTGATTGGCTCCTCTTGATACAGGGGAGGGGAGAAGGCAGGGAAAGGCTGCAGGTAAGCATAGGCATGCCTGGGCATGTTCTGAGCCACAGGTATGACTCATATGCTTAATTAGTTGGCCACTTCAGGTCTTGCATTTCTGGGCAGCGCCCCCACACCAAGCCCGGGTCTGAACAAAGGAGCCAAACAAAGAAGAAAGAAGCCCCCTCCCTAGGCAGAGCAATGGCTCCAGTTAGTCTGTACAAGCCATTCCTATGAATAGGGCTGTGACTTTAGTTAGCACAACGGCCAGGAGGGGCGGCCACACAGGACAAACAGAAAGGAGAGGGGAAAAAGGAATGCAGCAGGGGAACAGCTGTAACAGACACCCCCAGCTTCATCTTCAGCTCAAGCTCCTATGCTGAGCCAACCATGCAGTAATTGGGCGGGGGGCACAGACATATTCCATTACTGGTAAGGGGGGCTGTGATGGGAAAAGTTTGGGCACCACTGGGTTAACTGTTTATGCTAAACTATCTGTTCCACCTGGTATTTAACTCTGACATGGTGTAAATTTCCCAGATCTGAAGAAGAGCTCTGTGTAAGCTCAAAAGCTTGTCTCCCTCACCAACAGAAGTTGGTCCAGTGAAATATATTACCTCACCCACTTTGTCTCAGTTGACATTTGGCAGCCTGCAATATTCATGTGTGAGCTTGCTCTGAAGTACTTGGATATATAGAATGCTTACCTTTTACCCTGAGCAAATAGAAATCATACCAAATGTTAAATAAATTAATTGTCTTGTATCAGGAAACAAGTATGATTGTATGTGAACTGCTTTTAAACAATTATGAAAAGCATGTACTTTGCAAAACTAAGTGAAAGGAGATTCACTGTGGATAGTTAAATGGACTATACAGTAGTGTGATTTATTGTGCATTATTCTGAGATAAAATAGACTGTATTGTGCTGTTTTTGTAAAAATTTAAAATTCCAATACATGTGGGCACATTGTGAAAGAGCAGTTTCTGAAAAATTAATTTCTCACTTGGTATGTTATAGCTAGTCAGTAAAGTGCTTGCTTTACAATTCAATGATGAATCAGGATGGCATCATGAAATGCCATGAAAAGATGATATCTTTTCTGTTCCAATTAATATATTAAATATGCACTATCAGAAGCTTTTAGGATCTGTTAAATTCAATTTCACTCTTTCTCAGACACACCTCCTTCCTCCATTCCCTCTCATATCATATCCTTGAAACTCTTAGGGTTACCTATATGCATAACTATGCAGAACAAAACCACAAATGTATTAATTTGAAATTCTATTTAATTAGCTTTTGCATTTCACGCAACTCTTCTTTGAGGTCAATACTGACTGTTGTCATTACTTAGTTTCAGAATACAATATCATATGATTAATGGAAACAGTAGCAACTGTAGATACTTATGAGGCCCCAACTTTGTGGCTTCACAGATGATCATTGTCTGGCTTTAATAAGTCCTTGCTGTTATATATAAAGTTATCAATTTCTCCTTTTAAATTTGCATTGTATTATCAATGGGTTTGAATGCACACTGTGACTCAGACCTTCTGCTGGAATTATTGAATGTAGATTTCAATATAGTTTAGATGTCAATTAATTCTGAATAAAAAGCTGGAAAATGTATGAAATCTGCTTTACTAGGGCAGTTCTTTATTATGGCAACATAACAGTAATGCTAGTTACTCTGTTACAGCAAATAGTAGTTCCAACTTCTCCCTTACCAGCCCAAATTGAAGAGTATGTTACACTATCTTAAAATGCCACAGTAAAAACTCCCAGGGTGAAATCCTAAATTAAAAACTGAACTGAAAATTTTTAGTAACCATGAAAGAGAAAACTAACTGCTGAAAATTTCAAAGTACTGGGGATATTTCAGCTACTCTAATATAAAGATCTCAAACTGGGGGTGGGCTTCCTTAAGGAGATGTGGAATGTATTCTGAGGGGTTGTGAAACTCTTTAGGAGGGGGGAAATGTACTGTGTCCATTTTACTCACAGCAATGAATAACTAGCAAAGGTGATTCCTCCAGACATATCAGGTCCTCAGGTGGTACCATGTATTTGACTCTAGATGGCACTATGCATTTTGACGGATTTCTGTTAAGCTTGCATAGTATTATACAAAGTCGTTGCCATCTGTACATTAATCTGTTTGCTATGATGTGGTGTGCACATTTAATTGTAAGCATCAACCACAATCACAGTTTTGCTTTTGCTCTTCTTACAATGGATTGTTGGCTCAGTCTGAATGAATGCCTTACTGTTTTTAATATTTAGTGAGACTTTCATGGTGATTTTTTTTTAACCAGTATATATATTTGTGTGGCGGGAGTGGGGACATAAACTACTACAGACACAAAAAAGGTGGGGGAGGTGATCAAATAAGTTTGAGAACCACTGGTCTAATAAAAAAAATTCTAAAGCTCTTACACATTAACTGTCAATTATTATGAATAGTTGCTTTTGTAGGTGTGACAGGTTTCCCCTGGGGTGCCACCTGTAACTGGAGTACCACTGAGCCCTCTGACTCACCAGCCTGGGCTCCCTCTTACACTGTGCTGCTGTGACAAGCTGCAGACCAGCTCCCAATCCTGCACTTCCACCAGCATTCACACAGGTAGGGACACAGTTACACACAGCTGCAGTTACATACAGGTGCTCTGACCAGCCACTGCATGGACCAACAATAGAGAGACTACAGCCAAAATAACCACCAGTTTCCCAGCCTAGGACCCCAGAGCTGTACTGTTCTGTCCTAGTCAAAACCCCGACCAGCATGAATTTATTATCCAGCTTGCCTCCCCCTCAATGTGGAGAGGAAATACACAAGCCTTTACCCTTTGAACTAAGATTTCCAAGCACTTCATTCCAAACTTACTGATTTAGATTAAAACATAAAATAAGTTTAACTATAAAAAGATAGATTTTAAGTGATTATAAGTGATAGCAAACAGATCAAAGTAGATTACCTAGTAAACAAAAATGCAAACTAAGTTTAACATACTAGAAGGATAGGATTTGAATTAACAATCTCTCACCCTGACTGATGATATAAGCAGGCTTGCAGATTCTCAAGGCACAAGCTGCACTTGCTTTGCAGCTTGGGATCCCCACCCCCATTCCAAGTCCTTTTCTTTTGGAGCTTCTCCTAGGTGTTCAGTTTTGGGGTAGTGAAAAACAACTGATGATGTCAGTGCTTGCCTTATATAGCTTTAGCATATGGCTGGAACTCTTTGTCCCAAACTCAGTTTGTGGAAAAACACCGATATCCAAGATGGAGTTCCATGTCATGTGGCCTGGTCACATGCCCTTTTATACCTTGCTGAGTCATAGCAGCCATTACTTGTCTTACAGGCTGTCTGGCGCATTCTCAGGAAGGTTTACCAAGTGGGGGATAAGATTCTCCTAACGCCTATTGTTTTTCCTAATGATCCATTACCTTGAATAGGCCCTTCACAGATGGCTTTCTAGACTGGAAGCATTCTGCCTAGTGAGTGTTGCCAATGTGTAACTACATTTGAAATACAGATACATAGTGAATATTCATAACATCAGATAAAAAAGATACATGCACACAAATAGGATAATTATATTCCACAAATCATAACTTTTCCAATGACACCTTACATGCCCCATCTTGTGCAAAATGCATGATAATTATGCCATAATCATGTCATAAGAATATCACTATCAAGAATATGGGGTGCAGGGTCACAGTAGGTATCACATGATACCTACTGTTATTAGGTTATGTTTGGATTTGTTAAATAGATTCCTTTTGTTTCACAGTGCTAATTTAGGGCCTTAAATGTAATGATAACTTAGTGGCTATTGTCCTTTATTCACACATACAGTCAATGGGCACTTCCATGGAGAGAATGAGTACAGAATATGTACCTCCTAGAGCCAGAAATGAATGCTCAAAATATACTGATCTTTCTTGGCTAAGTGCCACATTTTCAGTTTATCAGGCATCCTTTTCACTGAAGGGGTTAACTCTTACAGACAGCTAATGTTCACTGTGCTTATGCTAGAATACATTCAGTATAAAATATTTATACTTATCTCTTGGAATTAGCATAAAAAGACTAGTTTGTTCAAGATAATGGCATTAAAGAAGAGTAAAAATGAGAACTGGAAATAAGCTAATATAATCCTTTTTAACAATATGGGCATCAAGGGAAGAACTGAGAAATGTATATCTGACCTTGATTTTGGGAAAGATTCTAAATCTTTGGTAAGGGGTAAATTAGAACACTTTGAGATGTACAAAGTGGTTAGAGATAGTCTCATGGATTTACAAAGGGGAGTACATAGTTAGAAAACTGAATTTGATGAAAAGGAGACACAGAGCTAAATATTTTCAGAGTGATGATGATGCAGCCCAAAATGTCTTTCAATCGCTCTGCTCACTTCACTTATACATTGAACAGATGGGGTGATAAAATGGAACCCTTTGTAAATCTGCAGGTAAGAGTCCTCAGGGAGCAAAAAAACATTATCATTTATGACCTCTATGAAAGAAAAGAGAAACTCACTGAAGGGACAGTCCATTAGCACCACCAGAACCTGCCAACAAGTCAATAATATCTAGCATAAAAAAAACTGGTGAATTTAATAAAATCAACATGGACACCTTGCCGTGGTCCTTTGCCACAAAGAGATAATAAACCAAGACTATCAGTGCAGCCTTCATTCCACACCCAGAGCTGAAGGATGACTATAGGATTCAATAAATCTGTATGGTTGGAGTTGCCCAGTAGCTTTTTTCTCAATAAATTTTCCTAAGAAAAGGAAGTTTGAGATGAGGTAGTAACTAGCAAGATCATTAATATCTAACCACCATCAATCATTTAAAGTTAGGTGGAACTTTGCCCTTCATCAGAGAGACATTAACAATCCCCCTCCATTAGGAGCCTATAGTTTTTACTGGACTTAAGCCATGAAGAACGTGGGTCTGTCTAACAAATCTGAAAGACAGCAAGCTGGTCAACATGTTCCAAATTTCAAATTTTCAACAATTTTCATTGAAGATTTTTGGGTTTTCCAACCAGCTTTAGTGATGGGAAATGCTATTTACCTGGGTCTGAACAGGGAATTGGATAGTGGGGCCTAGGCCACCCAAGAAGAGTTAAACTCCAAACTCTCCTGGACTTATTGGTAGGATTCTGGTAGTTCCACTGCATACACTCCAACCTCCACTTCCTCTGCTTCTTGTCACTTTGTAAATGATGACTCTCTAAAAGGATGCTGCAGGGAAGAAAGTGTCCTGATGCCACCATGTCAATATTTGAAGACAGATAGTTACAATTGTCCACTGATGACCTGCAGTAAATATCTTGAAGACCATTTCAGAACCACATTGGGTCCACCAATCTCCAATGGTGAGCAAAGGGCTGCACCACTATTATTAGGAGTGGTTAAGAAAATTAGGATTATATTAATTAGAAAGTGGGGTTTTATTCAAATATATAAAACATATGCTGGGAAACTAAAAGTTGAAATTAAGAAAGGACTAGAACTAAGGAATTTCAGACACATTCCTTACAGAGAGGGTATTTATTATGAGGAATGGACTATTAAAATTATTATTCATTAATATCTGTATGGCTAAACAAGTTTAAAGATAAGATCACTCTCTCAAAGAACGTACAATAAAAATACATGACAGGTGTTGTCAGAGGTGTGTGTTGTCAGAAGCACTACCGGTGTGGTGCTCTGCTCTGCTCTCTCCTTGTTGGTATCACTCGGCTGCGTGTGTGTGTTCCCTCTGTGTGCTGCCCCAGCTCTGCGCAGATAGCTGACACAGCAGACCCGAAGAGAACCCCCAATGACCACAGAGTCTAGTAAGGTACGAAGGCACGTCGGCCAGGTTTATTGCGATCTCGGACACAATTGTAGTTCCCCGTAGATTACTTAGTCTACCGGGCATACTACGAGAGAGTGCCTCTTGGCGATGGACCCGGCTCAGTCAGTGGCGGGACTTTCCACTGCCCCCTAGGCCGGATGAAGACATCGCCCCAGGGATACATTTTTATACACAGGTACAAACAAGTTACACATCACTCCTGACGTATTGAGGTGCAGCCCCTCCACGCAGCAAGGTACAACCCCTCTACGCAGTAAGGTGCCGCCTCTCACCTTGTACATGTTGGTTCTATCAAAACAACTCTATCCATCATTTTACCCTTTTGCCCCTGTCATTGGGATGGGTCAGTCTGTTCCTTGTTATCTGTGTGGAATGTGCAAGTATGTGAATGTTCTGATCTCTAGTGTTCAGTACCTTTTAGGTACGTATCTTCTTGCATCAGCCCTTTCCTTGCCAGCTTCTGTGAGCAGGGCCTGCCTCTGGCTCACAGCTTCACTTTGCTTTATGTTAGCAAAGTCTTGGCCATTATTTTAGTTCAGGCCTCAGGCCTCATACTGGGCCTTTATCAGGGCCTTCACTTACTACAACAGGGCTTAAATGGGAGGTGGTAGGATGAAAGGGTGTATGAGGATACAGTTACCATAACCTTACCCAACATACCATCTTGTATTTTAGAATCAGCTCATTCCTTTCATCATAATATATTTTAAAGGGAAGTCTCTACGACTTCAGTTTACAAAGAAACATTTCAAAACACAAACTGAGTGTAGGAATGCAGTGATATTTGCACAATCACTATGAGAGGTGAAAACTATCCCTATTCATCTCAGATAGATGTTAACTCAGATATCAAATGATGAAAATGGAAATGTCAGCATTATTAACTATTTCATTGGTAATAAAAGAATGTAGGAAAGGAAAGGGAGGATTGCAATCTGTTGAGCATGTCTTGTTTAGATGAGTTGGTGGCCATGCTTAGGCGGCACACAGGAGACATTACCACTGTTTTTTCATCAGTCAAGCAGTCAAGCCTAAGAGTGTCTGAGCCTCACTTAGGGGGAGTCAAGTAGGAGGAGCTCAGTAGAACCCATGGGTGTATCTGATCCCCAGTGAGGAGAAGCCAAATCCGCAAAGGCCACTGGAATACAGCCCATCATATGTAATCCTAATTTCAGCACTTGCGCAATCTACTGTGAGTGCTGTTTCACTTTGGTGTAATTTTGTGGGCAGACCCTGGAAAAGTACTACCACTTTTCTCCCCACCAATTTGAGTCCTGGATGACACAGAGATGAGTGATAGGGGATTGGATGCAACAAACAGAAAAGTGGCAGAGTGGTGACACTTAGCCAATGCCCATTGTGATTATGTGGCTGTGCAAATGGTTACTTAGTCGACCTCTTTGCTGACACATAAATCCACAAACGTCAATTTTCCAGCAATCTTCCATTCCTCTGCATGTCTGCCTGCCGTTCCTTCTCCACACAAAGGAGTGTCTTCCATGAACGGGAGAGTTCAGTGGATTTTCTTCACCTGCTCTGTTCAGCTAGTTTCTTTTATCTGTGTCATAAACAGATAGCTAAGGGTTAATGTCTCTTTCACCTGAAGCACCTGACCAGAGGACCAATCAGGAAACCGGATTTTTTCAACTCTAGGTGGAGGGAATTTTGTGTCGGAGGTCTTTTGTCTGTCTGCCTGCTTTCTCTGAGCTTTGGAGAAGTAGTTTCTGTTTTCTAATCTTCTGTTTCTAAGTGTAAGGACAAAGAGATCAGATAGTAAGTTATATGGTTTCTTTTCTTTGGTATTTGCATGAATATAAGTGCTGGAGTGCTTTGATTTGTATTCTTTTTGAATAAGGCTGTTTATTCAATATTCTTTTAAGCAATTGACCCTGTATTTTGTCACCTTAATACAGAGAGACCATTTGTATGTATTTTTTCTTTCTTTTTTATATAAAGCTTTCTTTTAAGACCTGTTGGAGTTTTCTTTTCTGGGAAATTTCAGGGAAATTGAGTCTGTACTCACCAGGGAATTGGTGGGAGGAAGAAATCAGGGGGAGATCTGTGTGTGTTGGATTTGCTAGCCTGATTTTGCATTCCCTCTGGGTGAAGAGGAAAGTGCTTTTGTTCCCAGGACTGGGAACGGAGAGGGGGAGTCACTCTGTTTGGATTCACAGAGCTTGTGTCTGTGTATCTCTCCAGGAGCACCTGGAGGGGGGAAGGGAAAAAGGATTATTTCCCTTTGTTGTGAGACTCAAGGGATTTGGGTCTTGGGGTCCCCAGGGAAGGTTTTTCAGAGGGACCAGAGTGCCCCAAAACACTCTAATTTTTTGGGTGGTGGCAGCAAGTACCAGGTCCAAGCTGGTAACTAAGCTTGGAGGTTTTCATGCTAACCCCCATATTTTGGACGCTAAGGTCCAAATCTGGGACTAAAGTTATGACAATCTGCATCTGCCCTTTCAATAATAGACTGGGAGGCAGCAAAAGATTCAACCCACTAAGGACAACAGCAAAGATAAGAGTGACCTGTTCTACCAGGCCTTCTCTAAGAGGCAGAGTGGGCAAAAGCCATGAAAGGGATCACTTAGGGGAGCAGATAGAGAATGAAGGAAGGAGATGGTTTCTCTTCAAGGTTCCTAGATTATACAGGAGTAGAGTTACTGTTGTGGAGATTAATCACCCTGTATGCTATGGACCTTCTCCTGCTACTCAGTCCCTAAGTACGTTTCAGATGTATGCAGCTGACAAAGGGGCCTGCCTCGTGACAACCTAAACCTTGCAAGAGTGAACCCTTGCTCCTGTGCAGGTTAGGAAATGCAGAAAAGGGAAAGGTCACTGCCATGTAGAACTACGAATCTTTAGAGATCTCTGCTCCTGTTCATTTTGGGAACTGTGGTATGTAGTTTGTCATGTTGCTGTATTTCCAACTTGTGTCTCCAGCCAGACCAACCAGAATCCCCTCCCAAAGAGCCCCTAAACCCTAGAGGAGAAATATTCCAGTATTACTATTCAAATAAATAACTACAGTGATTACAGTAGTATGCTTTTAGAATTAATTCAATATAACTGAAAGTTATAAAATAATTTTGTAATCAGTTAGAACCAATGCATAATGTGGCATGGCTCTGCTGCATAAATCAGGGGACTTTGACATATAATTTAGTCCTAATGTGCTTCACAGTACTAGGGGTTTTGAATTTAGCTGTGCATCTTCTTAGTTCTACAATGTGGCATTGACCTTTTTCTCCCTTGCATTTTTGCTAATGCTTCCAACACAAAGGGAGAAGTCAGTAAAACAAATTGCCATTGTAAACATCATTAGAAAAAGAGTTAAGTAGATAGAAGAAAGAAGAAATATAAGGCACACATGCTGGCTAGATAGATAGACTTTAATGGCTCACATGAGCTCCATCCTTCCAAAACTGTTGCTATTTCTCTTTACAAAATATGTGTACTGATTTTCTAACTGAATATATACAATGATGTGATTAATATCAATTCTGCACATGTATTTATATGTAAGCCTCCACAATAGCTAGGATTTATAGTTTTATAAGGATACGAAATAGAAACAGTGAGAACAATTCTTCCAAACCACCTTACAATATCAAAAAATGAAATGATCTGTAAGTATATTAAACAAGGGGCAGCCATATGTTAACCAAAACTCTGATGTCTCCTTCACATAAAGAGAACAGAATGAGTAAGCAACAATGATGGCTTAGGAGGCTTTTATTCAGTGTCAATCTGACTCATTAATAAAGCAATACCAGAATGATTTTAGGAGACATTATGATGCTTAGATGTATTTGTTTTCAGATTAGATATAAAGCTAACAATTCTGGTGTCTTATGATCATTAAAAATCCTGTGCCACTTTTTGTAAAAGTTGGACTGTCAACTTGTTGCCCTAATGCCTAACTCAGTTTCAGTCTGGGTACTTACATTCTATCTATTTACATCCCCACTGTAGTTTCAAGTAAATATGTTATTTTTGACTCCCAGGCCTAAACATTCATGTTGTATTCCTGAGAGATGTTAAACAGGTGCTGTATTGCTTCTCAGAGGTGGTTATCTGCCTGGCACAGTGATTCGTATACAAATGCTCAAACCTAAATAAGGCTATTGCAATTGATAGGATTGTGAGAAAGCACGTAGATTTTGGCCTGTGGTTTGTGCGATCAGGATGAAATGCACCCAAACAGAGATTGAACACTAAGCCTATATCCCACATAAACCTTGTATTGACTTGAATGGTTCATAGGCTTTGGCTGTGCGCTCAGTGGTGGATATAAAATTAGTGGGGCTCTGTGCGCAGCTTCATTTTCTGGGGCCCTGCGTCTAGACCCAGCCAAGAAAAAGAACATTCTCTTATCTCCCCCCTCATTTTTCATTCTTTTTTCCTTAATCCTCCTCCTATATTATAAGTAATGGGAAGTAAATGAAAATAAAGTGAGGTACCTTCATTGGGGCAGGGGGTTGGGGTGCAGGAAGGAGTGCAGGGGTCGGGCTTTGGGAGGAAGTTTGGGTGTAGGGTGTGGGCTCTGGGCTGGGGCAGGGGTGTGGGGTGTGGAGAGGTGAGGGTTGCAGGCTCTGGGCTGGGGCAGCGATGTAGGAGGGGGACAGAGGGTGGCACTTACCTCAGGCAGAGTGGCTCCCAAAGCAACCAGCACGGCCCCCCCATCTGGCAGCGGCTCCTAGGTGAGGGGGGCCCAAGGGGGTTCCACGTGCCGCTGCCTGCAGGCGCTGCCCCTGCAGCTCCCATTGGCCGCAGTTCCTGGCCAATGGGAGCTGCAGAGTTGGCGTTCAGGGCGGGGGCAGCACATGGAGACACTGCTCCCCCAGGTCCGCAGGACATGCCAGCTGCTTCTAGGAGCAAAGTGGCGTGGAAGGAGGGAGGCAGAGTGGGCAGGGAGCCACCTTAGCCCTGCTGCTGGCACATCTCTGCATGCCCCTTGTGGGGAGGGGTGACAGCAGGTCTCCATGCACAGCCCGGGGCTGGGGCAGTACACAGAGCCGCCTCCCCACTCGCCAGGGGTGCACAGAGACGTGTCAGCAGCCAGCCGCTTCTGGGAGTGGCGTGGGGCAACTGGCCATGGCATGCAGGCAGCCTGCCTGCCTGAGCCCTGCTGCGCTACTGGCCAGAACTCAGGGGAAGGTTGTCAGATATCTGTCCTGCATTTTGGGGGCCCCCTGTCATTGGGGATCCTGTGCCACCACATTGTTTGTTTCATGGCAAATCCGCTCCTGCCATTGTCCCTTCAGAGTCCACTTGTTCAACTTTTGCAGTCATCATGGTATCCCCGCAACTCGGCAAGTGATCAGATCATTCTGATGTTTCCTTGCCCTAACTTTTTGATGAATGTCCACTATTCAATTCTTCAAGCTTATTAATATAAGATGACAAACTGTCTTTTTGCTTAGCTTCATCTTCTTGCCGCGCCTTCATTTTTTTGTGTTTTTTGGCAGCCAGTCTCATAGTGTCGCTTCATTATTGCTGATGTAAGCAGAGTCAGGATGAGCTCTACCTTGACATCTGGTGGTGAATTGTGGCAAGTTGTGGAAAAGAACTTCAGGGGCTGAGCTTGTTTGCATAGGCACACCCACCCCACCTAGCCTGAGCCCACAGCAGCCCAAATGTTCACTTTAACTGTTGTGGGATCCCCAGTTTCTCTGTTATTGGGGCAGGAAGAATAAATTGTTGTTACCCTAATTATGTGAATCAAGGACAGTAGAACTGTAGTTGGCATTTTTTGATGGAGGGACTTGCCATCAACTAAGTAGCACTTGCTAGATGATGGACATGGGTTCCAAAACTCAGTGAATTGAGAGACATGGAGGACAGGCATTTGTACCTGATGGTATGGGCTCCTTTGAGGGCCTGAAACACCAACTGCATTTCCTTATCTCTCCACTGTGGCATATCAGCACTAATCTTGATTCTATTAGGAGTCTAGTTACAGGCTACTGAGCTGAATTCACCTTGGGCCAGTGGTGCACTAGCACTGGGCTTCCCCTGCTACAAGATGAATTCACTAAAGAGCTGAAATCACTGAGTGCTGTGTTAAGTAGTGGGGGGCCTGAAGATATATGGCAGAGTAGTTGGTGGGATGGCTCGGGCTGCTCACCGGACAGCTAGTGGAGGGGCTGGCAGAGTGAAGCAGTTGGCAGGAAGGCTGGAGCGGCTCAGACCGCTTGGGATGTGCTACAGACCGCCGGGATCTGATTTGGATATGGATAGAGACCTCTTTAATGTTTTTAATGAAGTAAACACTAATGAGAATTGTGTGCTCATGGGAGACTTTAACTTCCCAGATATAGACTGGAGGACAAGTGCTAGCAAGAATAATAGGGCTCAGATTTTTCTGGATGTGATAGCTGATGGATTTCTTCACCAAGTAGTTGAAGAACCAACAAGAGGGGATGCCATTTTAGATTTGGTTTTGGTGAGTAGTGAGGACCTCGTAGAAGAAATGGTTGTAGGGGACAACCTTGGTTCGAGTGATCATGAGCTAATTCAGTTCAAACTAGATGGAATGATAAACAAAAATAGATCTGGGACTAGGATTTTTGACTTCAAAAGGGCTAACTTTAAAGAATTAAGGAAATTAGTTAGGGAAGTGGGTTGGACTGAAGAACTTGTGGATCTAAATGCAGAGGAGGCCTGGAATTACTTTAAGTCGAAGTTGCAGAAACTATCAGAAGCCTGCATCCCAAGAAAGGGGAAAAAAACCATAGGCAGGAGTTGTAGACCAAGCTGGATGAGCAAGCATCTCAGAGAGGTGATTAAGAAAAAGCAGAAAGTCTACAAGGAGTGGAAGATGGGTGGGATTAGCAAGGAAAGCTACCTTAGTGAGGTCAGAACATGCAGGGATAAAGTGAGAAAGGCTAAAAGCCATGTAGAGTTGGACCTTGCAAAAGGAATTAAAACCAATAGTAAAAGGTTCTATAGCCATATAAATAAGAAGAAAACAAAGAAAGAAGAAGTGGGACCGCTAAACACTGAGGATGGAATGGAGGTTAAGGATAACCTAGGCATGGCCCAATATCTAAATAAATACTTTGCCTCAGTCTTTAATAAGGCTAATGAGGAGCTTAGGGATAATGGAAGGATGACAAACGGGAATGAGGATATGGAGGTGGATATTACCACATCTGAGGTAGAAGCCAAACTTGAACAGCTGAATGGGACAAAATCGGAGGGCCCAGATAATCTTCATCCAAGAATATTAAGGAACTGGCACATGAAATTGCAACCCCATTAGCAAGAATTTTTAATGAATCGGTAAACTTAGGGGTTGTACCGTACGACTGGAGAATTGCTAACATAGTTCCTATTTTTAAGAAAGGGAAAAAATGTGATCCGAGTAACTATAGGCCTGTTAGTTTGACATCTGTAGTATGTAAGGTCTTGGAAAAATTTTTGAAGGAGAAAGTAGTTAAGGACATTGAGGTTAATGGTAATTGGGACAAATTACAACATGGTTTTATAAAAGGTAGATCATGCCAAACCAACCTGATCTCCTTTGAGAAGGTGACAGATTATTTAGACAAAGGAAATGCAGTAGATCTAATTTACCTCGATTTCAGTAAGGCATTTGACATGCTTCCACATGGGGAATTATTAGTTAAATTGGAAAAGATGGGGATGAATATGAAAATTGAAAGGTGGATAAGGAACTGGTTAAAGGGGAAACTACAACGGGTCGTACTGAAGTGTGAACTGTCAGGCTTGAAGGAGGTTACTAGTGGAGTTCCTCAAGGATCAGTTTTGGGACCAATCTTATTTAACCTTTTTATTACTGACCTTGGCACAAAAAGCGGGAATGTGCTAATAAAGTTTGCGGATGACACAAAGCTGGGAGGTATTGCTAACACAGAGAAGGACCAGGATATAATACAGAAAGATCTGGATGACCTTGTAAACTGGAGTAATAGTAACAGGATGAAATTTAATAGTGAAAAGTGCAAGGTCATGCATTTAGGGATTAATAAGAATTTTAGTTATAAATTGGGGACACATCAGTTGGAAGCAACAGAGGAGGAGAAGGACCTTGGAGTATTGGTTGATCACAGGATGACTATGAGCCGCCAATGTGATATGGCTGTTAAAAAAGCTAATGCAGTTTTAGGATGCATCAGGCGAGGTATTTCCAGCAAAGATAAGGAGGTGTTAGTACCGTTATATAAGGCACTGGTGAGACCTCATCTGTAATACTGTGTGCAGTTCTGATCTCCCATGTTTAAGAAGGATGAATTCAAACTGGAACAGGTTCAGAGACGGGCTACTAGGATGATCCGAGGAATGGAAAACCTGTCTTATGAAAGGAGACTCAAAGAGCTTGGCTTGTTAAGCCTAACCAAAAGAAGGTTGAGGGGGGATATACTTGCTCTTTATAAATATATCAGAGGGATTAATATTAGGGAGGGAGAGGAATTATTTAAGCTTAGTACCAATATAGACACAAGAACAAATGGGTATGAACTGGACACTAGGAAGTTTAGACTTGAAATTAGACGAAGGTTTCTAACCATTAGAGGAGTGAAGTTCTGGAACAGCCTTCCAAGCAGAGTAGTGGGGGAAAAAGACATATCTGGCTTTAAGACTAAGCTTGATAAGTTTATGGAAGGGATAGTATGATGGGATAGCTTAATTTTGGCAATTGATCTTTGATTATCAGCAGATAAGTATGCCCAGTGGTCGGTGATGGGATGTTGGATGGGATGGGATCTGAGTTACTGCAGATAATTCTTTTCTGAGTGCTGGCTGGTTAGTCTTGCCCACATGCTCAGGGTTTATCTGATCGCCATATTTGGGGTCAGGAAGGAATTTTCCTCCGGGGCAGATTGGCAGAGGCCCTGGAGGTTTTTCGCCTTCCTCTGCAGCGTGGGGCATGGGTCACTTGCTGGTGGATTCTCTGCAGCTTGAGGTCTTCAAACCACAATTTGAAGACTTCAGTAACTCAGACATAAGTTAGGAGTTTGTTATAGAAGTGGATGGGTAGGATTCTGTGGCCTGCTTTGTGCAGGAGGTCAGACTAGATGATCATATTGGTCCCTTCTGACCCTAAAATCTATGAGTCTATGAGCTGGTGGAGCGGAGCGGCTGGCGGAGTGGCTCATGGTGAAGGCTGCAGCAGAACCCCACAGAGAGGCAGAGCAGTTGGCCTCGGACCACGTAATGTGCCCATTAACACCCCTGTGGGCACCCCCCATTTCCACCCTGGCTGGGAGGTAAAACATTGCAGATAAACTTTTGAACTCTGGGGCTGCACTGACCAGGGACAGAGACTTTCGGGTTGTTGGACTTCAGGTGATTTTTTGGATTGCTGGACTTAAGACCCTGAGGGGAAAAGGACTGCCAAACTTACTTGGGGATGAGTCTTTTGCTCATGGTCTGTATTATGAATCCTGTTTGTGGGGTTTCCCCAACATAATGCCGCATTGTTTCCTTCCTTTATTAAAAGGATTTTGCTACACTCAGACTCCGTGCTTACTAGAGGGGAAGTATTGCCTCTTAGAGGTGCTTGGGGGGAGGGGGTGGTATGTAATTGTCCCAGGTCACTGGGTGGGGGCTTGAGCCAGTTTTGCATTGTGTTATTGAAATGGAACCCCTAGATACTGAACCTGGCCCTTGTTGCTACAAACTCAGACGGGCAGGGTTACACTAAAAAACTGACCTTGATATTAGGCAGATTAAAAATGTCTGAAAGAGCAGGAGTGTAGCCTGGTGGGGGCAGGGTGTGGACCATTCAAATAGGTTTAATGCCAGTGGTACTGGAACATTTTTTATAGTGGGGGTGCTGAAAGCCAGACCCCTGTCCACGCCAGGCATGGGTCCAGACGTGGGTGGGCTGCGGGGTAGCAGCCGGGACCATAGGCGTGGGAACTAGGGGAGCGGGCAGGGCTGCCAACAGAATTGCTGGGCCCCTGGGCAATGTGGGGGGACTGGAAGGGGCGAGGCCTCAGGTGGAAAGGACAGGACCGGGGGTCAGCCTCCCTCAGTCAACCCTTAAGCACCATTTGGGCCCCGCTGCCCGAGGCTCCGGCGGCGATTTAAAGGGCCTGAGTCTCCAGCTGCTGCTGCAGTAGTGATGGCGTTGGCCAGGAGCCACGGAACCTTTTAAATCTCTGGGCCCTGGGGCAGCTGCCCCTTTTGCCCTCCCTGGGTGCATGGGATGTTGAAGCACCCCCACATTTTATGCGTGGCTCCTCTGCTGCCCCTTGCCACTTACGTTAAAACATATTGTTAGGAGCACAGAACCACCCAGGCCGTGGGGGCTGCAGCATGGCTGCAGCAGCTAAGGACAATTGCAGCTGCCTGCTTTGCAAAGACCCAGCAGCCAGGGGAGGTAAGCTTCTCATTGAGGGCTCTGTGCCGCAGCATGATATGTTTTGGTGTAAATCCGCTCCAGGATGTGCCTCTGTATAGGGGTGAATTTCACTCTCAGTTTGTAAAGCACAGTAAAGATTGGGAACCACTTAGATAAAAATCTCTATGCAGCTGTAAGATTATTAACATCGTAGAAAAAATAGTACCAATATCTAAAGAGACCAATTAGCAATGTAAATACATTTAGAGATTCAAGTTTTCATGAAGGAACATATTGTGGAAAGTAGACTGAAAGTATTAGGCACACGGTATAGCATGATGCATTATTACATTAGAGCAAAGGTAATAATTCATTCTACATCTAGGAGAGAACGTGCTGGAGGGCAATAAATGGACCACATCAGTCAAGACTGTCATATGAAGTATAGAATTATAATAACCACATGTCTATACTGGGAGATGGCGCCTTCCAGGAAATGGCAATGCTCTAGTTAGCAAAAGAAGCATAGACTTGAATTGAAGTGGGAATGTTTGTTTAAAACAATTAACAAAAAAAGTTGTAATAGTTGAGTGAATGTGATTACAGGCTTTAGCGTGTCTACAATGACAGTGCTGTCAAACATCTGTGTTTAAAATGACTTAGTTAAACAACCAGGGCATATGCTAGAGTAAAGCTTCAAACATTTTTGGCACCGTGGAATCAGTCCTGTCTTGAATGTATGTATTATTAAACAGGGCGTGACTTAGATGATATGCTGCAAAGAAATGTGTAACCCCATGTTTTGCATTCTATGATATGCTTTCATTGAAACACTAGGATATTTTAAACTCAAAAAGATGAATCTCAAAGCTGTTTTTCTTTGTAAATAAGTTGTATAAAAGGAAAATTTTGATAAATTCTCAAGAGTTTAAAATAAAAGATATATAGGCGCCTGACTCACGTTGATTTAAATGGAAATCAGATGCCTAAATACATGTAAAAGTCTGGGCCACTGTTGCAAGATGTACAGGGTGACAGAGTTTGTTTTGGGTTTGCTGTATTTTTTACAGTTTTCCTTACCATCAAAAGATTTAGATATGATAGAAAGGAAGTTTTATCTTGGAATGGATTTGAAAAGCTTAGCAAAAATCCTCAAACAGTTGCTTGACTTGGGATGGGATGAGTCTATTATTTGTAGACATACTGGATACTAAGCATTTAAGGATGTAGATTTGCCTGGTGCAGATTCCTAATTCAATGTATATACCAAAGTATATACGAAAGATACAATCCTTGTGTCTGGCTGAACTATACTAGGTGCAGGACCTGAGAGGTGTAGGGAAAGAACAGTTAAAAACGACTGTGTGCCATCTTTATGCCCCTGGTACTAGCCTTCCTCAGGGCTGCTCCAGCTTGCAACTGCTGGTAACAAATCTGACTAGCTAGGGATTTACTCATGCCAGAGTAACACTCAGATGCCCAGTTAGGGCAGCTTTATGTCCTCTTTGCTTTGCCAGAGCAATGGCTAGGAGGTTAGCATGCTCTGAAAGCTATTGATGTCACCAAACTCTATCATCTCACTATTACCCTCTCCTCCCACCCATTTGTTAGTTTTTCACCAGCTCTTTTCTCTCATTATGTGCTTAAGCTGCTGGTCTGTGGGCCCACAATTCCCCAAAGTACCACTGCAATACAAATAATAATTAATAATAGTGTGGTGCAACGGGGCCATATGGGGGCCAAGATGAGACTCGGTGTCTTCAGCACATAAATATTTCAGAGTCTAAATCTTTAGTCACTGAGCTAAGAGTTCAACATTTAACGTCCCTGATCCTGCAACGTGCTGAGCATCTCCTGAAGTAAGTGAGAGAGGGGGCATTCAACATGTCTCACAATAAAACCCATAGTCTTTAGCTGCTAAGTTGTTTCATGTTCTGAAGTCATCAGCAGGTAAATACCTCTCCTCTCCCTTGTTCTCACTTCCCCCCAGCCTTGTGGAAGCTAGAAGATGTGGGATAGGAAAGACCTTAAGGTAGGAGGGGGCAGCAGGGATTCTGGACAGATGGAGGGAGTTACCTGTGAGGGGACCACAGGTTTCTAAAAGTGCTGTAATGGCTAACTGCTCCAGTGCTGAAGTCTGTATGTTCTGAAGACTAGAGTAGTAAAGATGTACGTAAACATTTACACATGTAAAATATGAAGGTCATCAACATGTTTCTCTCTCTCCCATTTTGTCTTCTCTGCAGCCACCCAAACTTGTGGAAGACAACCAAAGCAGAGAGAGCAGGGGCCTCAACATAAAGGTCTTTGGGAGGTAAGAGAGATTTGGATCAGTTTCAGGAACTTGTGGAAAAACAGTGCCAAAAACAGTTCAGCCATTTCACAGCATCAGGGCTTAGTACCAAAAAATACATCTTTCCATTTTATGTATAAATAGAGATATTGACAAGATGCTGGCCTTCATCGGGATATGGATTTCATATGTAGAATCATCTCTTTCTCACCTTAGTTATTGTGATATTTTCTCCATGTAATAAATCCAGAGCAATATAGAATTAAGGGCTCAATTGCTATTTGCTTACATCAGCCTACTGACCAGATAAGAGTTTCTTTCCATATTGTACATTTCATTCCATACAGAAACTTCTGCAAAGAACCAAGGTATTGTAAGGGTGAGAATCTTCCCTTTCCGCTATTTTGAGTTGGAGGTGTGAGATTTGTTTGAACCTAATCACAAAAGAAAAACTGGATTAAGAGCCAGAATTGTTTGATCTAGCCTGGAACCTGAATAAGAAATTTTAAATTCAGGAAGTGATAAATACCTTTTAACTAACTCCTGCTGGTTCATGATTTTTTAAAACCATATAAGAATCTTTTAATAAAGATTTGTATAGGAAAACAGGGCATCTGTTCAAACAAAAATAAAGATGCCTGAGGCTGAGAGATATATTCACTTTGGGTTACTTATATAAGTGGCACAGAAGGGCAACAATTCCCATTTTGATAGATATTCTTTCACATAACAGTAATTCAGATTGGAAATCACTTACAGAGAGTAAGAGAGTGAGAAACAAATATCTACCAAAGTAGAATCTGAAGAGTAGTTAGACTGGAGAATAGTTTGACTACCCTCAGAAAGTGTGACTTCATGTTCAGATTAAATAAATACAACTTTGATTTGCTAGAATTGATTTATAAACCAAAGAAGTGAGCATATTCTTTTTGATGATGCAAAAGTGGATAGCATGAGTGGTAAATGAAAGATGATGATTACATATAATTAATGCATATTAGAAAGCAAATAGCTAATCCATTAAGTGCTGCATTTGCTTGTTTAAATTTCTCTTGTTTCAATAAAAGATTAAAAATACATTTTAAAAAGCTTTTCCTATTAAACAATTCTGTTTATCTTTAGGAAAACTAAATAACTAAAAATAAAAAAAAACTAGAATTTTTTCATAGATACAAGTAATTAAAATGTTCCATACAGTCACAAAGTTGTTTGGGGGGTTTGTTCAAAAAGGGACAGTTAGGTTTTCAGCTAACCCCTTAACATGTGTAATCTATCTATCTAAAACAATTTTTTTGGCATTACAATAAGCAATAACTCTATGCATCTATTTTACATAAAAACCAAACACAAAAGGCAAGTTGACAATTCCAAATATAAAATTATATTATTTAACAACTCGGGTTAGCACTATTCTTTTTTTTCCCTTTACATTTTCAATAATATATTTGCAGGCCATAAAAGAGCTCTGATTATAACAAAAATGTGTTGAATATCTTATATACTTTTAAGCAAACTCGGTTACCCTATTAGCAGCTAGTTCAACATACAGGTGCACTGCAATTATATCTCTTAGATACTACACTATTGCTTTTAACCCCTTATTTATACACTTCCTAATATACACCATTACATACACTCAATCTTTTTCAGGGAGCTGAATTGCCATGGAAAGATATATCTGTGGATGCTATTTAATCAAGAGAGAGGCACAGAAGAATCTTTATCAGTCACAGCAGAAGCCAAAGAGGAATCATAAAAAGCACAGCTCCAGTTAATTGTCTCATCTTTTGTCATCTCCAGTTAATTGTCTCATCAATTAATCTTGTGCACAATGCAACACATTAATTTCCATTTAACTCTTTCAAATGCTTTTGCACTTACAAGTAGCAAGAAAAAGAAAAGCTAGTATGATGCCTAAACCATTCTTATGACTCTAAATTAGATACTGTATTTCATTTTTATTTAAAAGAAGGAAAATGACTGGAATACAATGACTTAAGGAAGAGAGTATGAAGTTTTATTCTAACATTTTACAAAAAAATCCTAGAATTTGGCTCAGCTGTACAAAGATACTTAGGCACAGAAACCCCAGATTTGGGCACCTAAATCTTGGGTATAGGTGCCTAAGTCCCAGTTTTAGCTTCACTATGGGTACGTCTACACTACGGGATTATTCCGATTTTACATAAACCGGTTTTATAAAACAGATTGTACAAAGTCGAGTGCACGCGGCCACACTAAGCACATTAATTCGGCGGTGTGCGTCCATGGTCCGAGGCTAGCGTCGATTTCCGGAGCGTTGCATTGTGGGTAGCTATCCCGTAGCTATCCCATAGTTCCCGCAGTCTTCCCCACCCCTTAGAATTCTGGGTTGAGATCCCAGTGCCTGATGAGGCAAAAATCATTGTCGCGGGTGGTTCTGGGTAAATGTCATCACTCATTCCTTCCTCCGGGAAAGCAACGGCAGACAATCATTTCTCGCCCTTTTTCCCTCGATTGCCCTGGCAGATGCCATAGCATGGCAACCATGGAGCCCGTTCAGCTTTTTTTTACTGTCACCATATGTGTACTGGATGCTGCTAACAGAGGCGTTACTGCAGCGCTACACAGCGGCATTCGTTTGCTTTTGCAAGATAGCAGAGACGGTTATCAGTCATTCTGTACCATCTGCTGCTATTGTAAATTGGCAGTAAGATGATGGTTATCTGTTGTTCTGTACTGTCTGCTGCTATCATGGGTGCCCCTGGCTGAGGTCGGCTGGGGGCGCAAAGGCAAAACTGGGAATGACTCCCCGAGTCAATCCTTCCTTTATGGTTTCTAAAAATAGAGTCAGTCCTGCCTAGAATATGGGGCAAGCATGCTAGAGAACCAGTGTATCAGAGAGCACAGCTGCTCCGTGTCAGATCCTGCAGAAATGATGAGCTACATGCCATTCATGGGGGGTGCCCCTGCAACAACCCCACCCGTTGCTTCCCTCCTCCCCCAAACTTCCTGGGCTACCGTGGCAGTGTCCCCCCATTTGTGTGATGAAGTAATAAAGAATGCAGGAATAGGAAACACTGACTTGTTAGTGAGATAAAATGAGGGGGAGGCAGCCTCCCGGGGCTATAACAGTCCAGGCAGGACATTAAGCAGTGCGGAGGAGAGGAGCCCAGCATCCCGCTGCTATGATAGTCCAGGCAGTACAGAATCTTCTCTTTACACAGGAAAGGGAGGGGGCCGATGGAGCTCAGCCCCCAGTTGCTATGATGAGGACGGTTACCAGCTGTTCTGTCCCATCTACTGAGAATGACCAGGAATCATTCCTATTTTTACCCAGGTGCCCCCGGCCGACCTCACCTGAGGCCAGCCAGGAGCACTCACGGGCTGATGGTGACGACAGATAGCAGTCATATTGTACCGTCTGCCACCAGGGAGGGGAGAGGAGCGGATACTGCTCTTCACGGCTGCAGCATTGTGTCTACCAGCAGCATTCAGAAGACATAGGGTGACATTGAAAAAGTCAAGAAACGATTTCTTTCCCTTTTCTTTCATGTGGTGCGGGGAGAGAGTAAATTGACGAGCTATACCCTGAATCACGCTGGACAATGTGTTTGAACCTACAGGCACTGGGAACTCAGCCAAGAATGCAAATAGTTTTCGGAGACTGCTGTGGACTGTGGGATAGCTGGAGTCCTCAGTATCCCCTCCCTCCCTCCATGAGCATCCATTTGATTCTTTGGCTTTCCGTTACGCTTGTCACACAGCACTGTGTAGCCTGGAGATTTTTTTCAAACGCTTTGGCATTTCGTCTTCTGTAACGGAGCTCTGATAGAACAGATTTATCTCCTCATACAGCGCTCAGATCCAGTATTTCCTGTACTGTCCATGCTGGAGCTCTTTTTGGATTTGGGACTGCATCGCCACCTGTGCTGATCGAGCTCCGCGCTGGGCAAACAGGAAATGTAATTCAAAAGTTCGCGGGGCTTTTCCTGTCTACCTGGCCAGTGCATCTGAGTTCAGATTGCTGTCCAGAGCGGTCACAATGGTGCACTGTGGCATACCGCCCGGGGGCCAATACCGTCGATTTGTGGCCACACTAACCCTAATCCGATATGGTAATACCGATTTTAGCGCTACTCTTTTTGTTGGGGAGGAGTACAGAAACCGATTTAAAGAGCCCTCTATATCGATATAAAGGGCCTCGTAGCGTGGACGGGTGCACCATTAAATCGGTTTAAGGCTGCTAAGATCGGTTTAAATGCATAGTGTAGACCAGGCCTATGTTCCACAAAACTCTCCCCAAACCCTGTAGGTGTCAGGAGTGAGCACCTTCAGCTGATCCTGAGGATTAGCCAGCCCAACCACCAAGTGTATTATGAGGTCAACTGTATTGCAGTCAGATTGCTTGATTGGCCAGCCCAACTTGATTGGCTGAGGGGAGCCGGCAGACCTGCTTTTAAGCTCAATAACAGCAAGCTGCTGGCTGCTTAAAGCTTTGGCTTGTAGCTATGATTGCTCTTGTTCCTGTTCTGCATGAGCTCTGGTCTTGATTCAGCCCTGTTCCTGACTCTAGTTCCCACTCTTGGCTCTGGTTTCTGGCTCCCTTAGCCTGGTTCTATCCATTGAGCTGAACTGCCCCCCTGACAGTAGGAGCCTAAACTCACTCAGCACCTAAGTTCCTGCCTCACTCTACTGTCCAAACACCTAATTCCCAGGTAATTCATAAACTGGGGAAAGATAGGCATTCATCCATCTAAGTTGCATGAGGGGCCTGATCTGCTAGGTATGCGCAGAGGCTAGCTATCAGGTCATGTCCTATTCAAAATCTGGCCAGAGCAGATAACTTATTGTCTAGTGGTTAGAGCACTCACTGGGGATGTGGGAGACCCAGGTTCAGTTCCCCCTTCTGAGTGAGGGGGAAGAAAGGTTTTCAACAGGGGTCACACACACTGCTTGGGAGAGTGCTCTAACCACTGAGCTATGGGATATTCTGAGGTGAGGCTCCCTCACACTCTCCTGTTGAAGTTGTTCCACTGTGAATACATACTTAGTCACTGGGCCAGAGAGAGAGACAAAATGACTCTGTATCCACTGCTTAGGACACGCACATGCGAGTCTGAGGGCCAGTCCTGCTGCTCCAATCACTCATTCATTAGCTTTCCACAGTGGAACAGGCTCGACAGGAGAGACTGAGAAGGCCCCATATCAGAATATCCCACAGCTTTGGGGTTAGAGTATGCACCTCAGAGAGGGAAGACTCCCTGTTCAAATCCTTACTTCCCCTTCAGGCAGAAAGGGGTGACTTGAAGCTGGGTTCTCTATGTTGCAAATGAGTGCTCTAACCCCTGGGCTCAGAGTGATAGGGTGAGCTGCTCCTCCAGCTGGTTTGTGTGGAGCAAGGGAGACACCTTGCTCACTTCCCCAACAAATGCAGTATACACTTGAGGGTATCCCTACATGGCAATAAAAGACCCACAGTTGGACTGGGTCAGCTGACTTGTGTTTGTGGGGTGGCAGCTGTTGCAGGTCTAAAAATCACAGTGTAGACATTCAGGCCTGGGTTCTGAGACCTACCCCTCTCATGGGGCCTCGGAGCCCAGCTTCCAGCCCAAGCCTGGATGTCTACACTGCAATTATTTAGACCTGCAGCCTAAGCCCTGTGAGCCCGAGTCAGCTGACCTGGGTTCTGAAACGAGTGTCATGGGTTTTTTATTGCAGTGTAGTTGTACTGTTAGCTGCCTAACTCCAAGGGCAGGTTACTGTTCCTGGATCGCTGAACTGAGATAGGCACATCCCTGCAGCCGGAACTGAGTTCCCTTCATCTGTGAGAGGGGTGGGACTTAGCATACAACCCTCTCATTGGCATCTCCCATTGATCAGCTTGGGTTGCTAGCTTTGCTTGCTTTTGTGGATCACATTCTAAAGCACCTCCCTCTCCCCATTCATTGTATAGGGAGCATAGGTGCCTAACTCATGATTTGCAGATTGTGGTGGTGTTCCAGTGATTTTCTATGTGCCTATAAGTTAGGCATTACAACACTTAAGTCCCTTTGTGGATCCAGGCTTTAGTACTTAACAGAGCGTTGGTGCTCTATCCAGCACCATCCTTAGGATTTCTGATATTTTGACAATAAAATGAGGAAAGCAATTTGAAGTGTATCACTACTGACTGGCTTTCTTGGTTATCTATAAAGTCTTGACAGAGTGGATAGAAAAATGTGTAAGCAGTGCATCTGTAATACAAAAAAACAGTTACAAATATCATTACTACCCAGTATAGTAAACAAATTTCATGTACAGTTCATCACATCAGTTTCTTCCAGTAATGCTTCTTTCCAAATGCAGTGCTGTATTTTGTACAGAGAGAGAATAAAGGTGTATTAATAAGAAAGCCATCCATTTTCATTTGATTAGCATTCAAGTCTGATGACTAAAGAGAAATATAAAATTGTCCAAGTTCTTTACTACTAAGGGATCAGCTGTAATCTTCCCCAAGGATATATTTGTTGTATTTAACTCCTTCTCATTCCCTTGCATGTTCTGCCAAGAGTAATTTTCCTATTGTCTTCTTGATACTGAGGGATATATTAGTGTAGTATGTGAAGATGAAATCAAACTAATTTTTAAGAGAAAAAGATTCAAAGGTAGAGCTGGGTGAAGTTTATTTGCTGAAAAATGCAGTTTTGGTTGACCCCAAACTATCCACAAACATGACGTGAATTTGTTGAATAGCTTGTTTTTCTGGGACTTAGGTAACATTCACAGAATAGCCAGAACAGCAGGATCCTTCCTAATATCTTTTAGATCAGTGGTAGAGATTTAGGAGACCCAGATGTGATTTCCTACTTTGTCTGCTGAGGAGCAGGGAGCTGACATTCAGTGTCTTATATTACAGGTGGGTGCCATAAACACAAGGCTATAAGATATTTCGGTGTAGCTGTTTCTTAGTCTCTTCTGTTGAAGCTGTTTCACTGTGTGTAAATAATTAAATAATCATTGAAGCAGCGATATAGAGTCATTTTTGGTTTCCCTCATTGGCCCAATGACTATTCAGGTATTTTATACAAGTGGAATAACTTTAACAGGAGAGACTGAGAGCTGCCCATTCCAGGCCATCCTATAACTCACAGGTTAGGGCCCTCTCTAGACCTATGGAAAACCCAAGTTCAAATCCCCCTTCTAATAATTATTTTCTTATTTCTACACAACTGGAACCAAAAGAAATGGAAAGACAGTCATGCTAGAATATCCCATAGGCCAGTGGTTAGGCCATGTTCCTCCAAGTCCCTGCTCCAGAGTTGGCAGAGTGGAATATTGAGCCTGCATCTCCTACGTCTCAGTTGAATGCCCTAACTAGTGGACTAAAGGTTATAAGGGTGGCTTCTCCTTTCCCCACTCACCCCCAGTTTTGTGAACCTAGCCCTTAATTTTCTTTGCTTTTATGTTAAAAAGTCTCTTGCTTGGAAATTAAACCATTAATTTTAGATTGAATAAAACATTTTGTTTGACCTGAAACAATTTTTTTTTGACTTTTTTGATTCCCCAAAACTTTTCTGATTTGGTTCAGGTTTTCCCCAATTATTTTGGAATTGGCTGTAAACTAAAAAATCAGTTATTTTCCCTGCTCTAGTATGAAGGTGACTTTGAAAATAAGGTCGGTTCTAATTCAGAGCCTTACTGTTAGCCCAAAGATTGTTTAGTTAATGAAGAGAACACCTGTAGCCAGAATTATCTGAACTAAAACCATTTCCTCCTAAAATGCTCTTATTGGGCCCAGTTCACTGTTGTGCTGCACTTTGTGTAGTCATTTATACCAAAGCAGAGTGGGTGTACCATTGTGATCTGCATTTACTTTTCACACGCATTAATCGTCCCACAAGCTAGAAATAGTGGGGGATCAAGCTTCAGAATGTTATTTAAACTACTTACTGAAAGAGATGGCTAGTAATGTTGAGCCTTTCCTTGATTATCTTACAGTGAGGGTTTAAAGTATTCAACTTCCATTTCATGATTGACCCACCAGGGTAAAGCCAAGTGAGTCAAGATTCACCTTATGAGTAGGATAATCAGATAACAAATTGAACCAACTGTTTGATCAGTCATTCCACAAACTTAATAGATTCCATTCTGGAATAGGTTTTATGCATGGGATGTGTGAGTAATACATATGCAATGGCCCTGGGGAGAAGAGTCCCTCTAGATATCTGTCAGAAGCTGAGCGAGTGCAGAGATAAATCTATTCATAGCTTCAGATGACCAGCAGTGTGTGGTAAACAGAATAATCCTCTCCAAAGAGAAGGTTTAAACTACTGTACAACTGAAATCAACTTTTGTAATAAAAGTCAGCAGCCATTTTTAAGGTTTGTAATCTTAGAAGAAAATAAAGGAAACGCCTGTAAATAAGTATTTTAAAAAGTCTAATGACATGTTAGAAAAGGTACCAGTACTAAGTTATCAGAAAGGATTAATGAGTTGTTGTCAAAGTATTAATTATGGATCTCTGTTTTACTTTCCATTCATATTTTGGAGGGGAACAGGATGGCTTAGAGTATTGATAATGGATTGGGGAGACTTTTAACTATCACTAACCCCATCATGTGTTACTAATAACCGAAGGCTGTTATTAATAACCAAACACCTAATAGCCGTTCAGTGACCTATGTGAAATGAGCTTGGTGGCCTCCATCCACTGTCCATAGGAAAGCCCCCCCCCCAACCACCACATGTTTGATACTAAGGCTTGGTCTACACTACCAATTTATGTAGGTACAACTACATCACTCGGGTTGTGGTTAGACTGACCTGGTGTAGACAGTGCTATGTTGATGGGAGGGCCTCTCTAATCGACACAGCTACCACCTCATGGAGAAGTGGAATATCTACACCAATGAGAAAAGCTCTCCCATCAGCATAGGTAGCATCTTCACTAAGTGGTATAGTGGAGCAGCTGCACTGCTACAGCACTGTACATGTAGATAAGCCTTAACTGCTAATCTTATTGGCAATCTTGGCAGTGAAATCAAGGATTCAGTGGGCCACAGTGAACTATCCTCTCACCCCTCCAGATCAGTCTTGAAGCACATTGGAAGACAGCGTAGGGAAGCTCACACTCTTACTGCCTGCTGTGTCTGGTCTGTGGAAGCTTTTAGTCACCAGAGCTTTTAGTGCAGCATCTTTCATCAGCACTAAAATTCACACACAACCATCTTACCGAATGTGTACCATGTGTTTTACAACTTCATGACCTGAACTGTCTGACTCTTATTTGAACAGAGGACAATCTCAATTTTAATTTAAGGTGTGTGTGTAACTTTTTAGAAAGCATTAAAAATGTCATCACTGTCTCCCAATATTAACTCTTTTTAAAATGCAATCTTTGATGCATTACCTAAGGAATATACTATGATAAAGAGTTTCCCTTTTCTTTTTCACAGTCCCACACTTCCGAGGCTAGCAGATGCTCAGCATACTGCAGAGGCTGCACTCAGCCCCCAGAATAAGGGAACTGCTTCATGTTACTCAGTAGCAATCCCTTCAGCTGATTTAAAGCTTTTGTTAAATAAACTGTGATCACTAACCTGCAAGCCTATGTTAACTAACTCATACTCTCATTCTGAATGTCCTACAGGTCTTGATATGAAATATCTTTAGTATTGCACAATAGGAGTTTTCTGAATGGCTGCTAATAGTGTCATAATTGTTATAATAATCATTTATTATTATTATTATTATTATTTTGTATTACATCAGTGCCTAGAAATCCCATGAGATCAGGGCCCACTGCACTAAGTACTAAAAGACAGTCCCTACCACAAAGATCTTACACTCTGAATAGACAAGACAAAGGATAGGAAAAAGAGAGTACTATTATTAGCCTGATATAACTATATCAGTATTTTCCCATGAAATATACATGTATTACTTTTCCTCTGTCCAAGTTAATTTTCATTTCATCACTACAAGATAGTCCCATACTCACTGAGTTTCATATTGCGTCCTGGTAAACCAAGTTTACTGAGAGTGCATTCAGGCCATGATTCAAGAAACAATCCCTATTCAGGACAGACCAGTGGGACTTAAACTTAAGTGCTGAGCATGAATGGATTAGCAAATGCTTTAGTGCTTTCCTGAACTGGGGTTTTACTGACTATGGTCTGACTGTCAGAAGTACTGAAAGACAAGTGGGGGTGAGGGAATATCTTTTACTGGACCAACTTCTGTTGGTGAAGATACAAGTTTCTGAGCTCCACAGAGCTCTTCTTCAGAACATACACAAATCCCAGCTAAGTGCATGGGACCTACAGGTGCTCATCACCTTGGAAATCTGGCTATATATTATTATTCCCTACCCAGAAATGTATTCAGATTTTTAGGCCTGCTAGCTAATGTAATTTCACATAAACCGAAAGTGTGCAATCAGAGTAAGTCTGTTATGTAAGTGAAAGCCATTGGAAGTGTGTTACTACTGGCCTCTGGTATCACTGAGGCAAGGACGAGTGTCTTGATTAGCAAAGATTTGTGCATGTTCTGATATTTCAACAGTGCTGGAGAAAAGGGGGGAAATACAGTTCATCCATAAATGCTGTAATTTCCAGAAAACCTATGGTTATACAATGCTTCAGATTCTGAGATTGTCATAGCAGTTTCCCTCCCTCTTGAGGTCTGATTCTACAACCCTGATTTACTGTGACTTCAATAAAAATACTCACAAGAATGGGTGCTGCTCAGCAGACACAGGGCTGAAGGGCCTGGTTCTTTGTACTGAGCATCTGTACAGTGGTATGCCACTGCTGCTTGCCTCCCATTCAGTTGTGTTATAATCTGCTGTCATTCCAGTTTGAACCTATGGGCAATAAGCATGGGCCTCTTTGAATACTGCAGTAAAGCTTAGAACATCTGAAACTATATATGCACAAGGAAGAGCCTTTGCAATTGGAAAGGCAAGATAAATCCCAGCACAGGATTTTTTGCTTGCATCTCATTTCCAATGGAACAATACTTTCTTGCTAAGACATATTCCACTTCTTATATTTTCCCATGCCACTTCCTGCGCCATTCAGCCACTCAGTTCTCCTTCAAATCCTGCCTTACATGTGCTTCTTTTGCTTTCCTTTTCATCACTGATATCCTCTCCAGCATGGTATCTCACCACTTGTAGACTGTAATCTCCATTTAATACAGTAATTTTGTCTTCTTGCATGTTGGTAAAGACTGTGCATGCTTCTGATGCAATATAAATAATTAATAATAATTCCCAAAGAGGACCATTCCATTTATCTTCAGTGGTCCTCAAGGAAGTGGATGAAATAACAGCTTGTTCCTTTACAAAGAATCCATTAATTTTTTTTCTTCACTGTAAGAACACTGAGCATGTTGGCAGTAGAACACTGCTTGAACTGAATAATCTGCAAAAGGGGTAGAGTGATTGCACCTGCAATTTTGTGGGTTCAAAATTATGGATTGGATCGAGGCCCCTTTAAAACTGTGGCCATAAATGTTGCTTCTGATCAGCTAGGAAATTTTACTGAACATAAACTCAAAGATAATTTTCCACCAAGAGCTGAGAACACTGCTAATATCATGCTTCAACAGAATGTTTGGTAGTTAAAAGGCCAGTAATTACATTTTTATACAAAAATCAAAACAGGAAGAGCCAAGAAGATCATTGATTCAGAATGATGAGCTTTACAGACAGTTTTTAATTAATTTGTTGCTTCCTAAAAAGTCAAAATTGATCTCTTTACAACATGCCTGGTACTGGCTATTGACATAATATAATTGATCATTCCAAATTTAAAAGTCAAAACCAAATACTGACATTATAAAAAAATGCAGAAAAAAATTATATATATATATAGTCAAGTAATGTACTACTTTACTGCCCATTTCGTGGTTGATATTTAAAATAGTATACCTCTCTGCCAATGGAGGAGAATCTAATTATGCTGAACTTTAGGCTAGAAGTAACACAGTACTCTGATGGAAAACTTTATAGAGATGATAATCACACTAAGGAATACATTAGAACATATTGTGTGAAGTATTATAGTGACCTTATTATGTTTATATTACTAGAGAAAACCTGCTTACTTGTTTGTAAGGCTTTTTGATATTTTAAAATAATCAACTCAGAGTACATGGTATTCATGAGTACGTTATACTGTTTCTTCCTATAGTGATCAAATGCTTTATATTGCTGCTGAATCCGTCTGGTCTTGGCTCTGCAGTATAAGTGATGAGTCCATGCTTTCTTCTTTGAGTTGTCAGCTATACACATTTTAAATACAGAAACCTAATTATGGTCCCTAAAGGCATGAAGCTTCTTTAGGTCTTGTATGTTTGCAATTAGTAGTTGCTGAAACTCCTAAAATGCTATTAGTCACATACTTGCTTAGCTTATCAGTATCCCTTTAATCTCCCAAAATATACATGAATGTTCTAAAAATGAATTTAAATTAAATCAGATTTAAAATAAGGCAATTTTAATTTCCAGTCTCCAAAGAATGGAACAAACAAAAATCCCAAACACACACACACTGAAAGTTAGTGTGTTCTACTTAACATTTTAAACAGACAATAATGAGAGAAGTCATTCATCACCATGGGTGAATATTGTAAGAATAGCTGGTGCAGGCAGTGGCTACTCTCCCGTCTTATGATAGGGATATAAACTTTGAAACCATGAACCTATGTCATGAGGCTTAGGCCAAGAAGTACAGAACAGTCTCTTACACACCTGTGTGTTATACATTATTAGAAATAACAAATACATTATCATTAGATATTTCTCTGTTCCAAACACCTAAAAACTGGCAAAGAAAATGAGAACACATCCTCAGCTAGTGTAAACAGATGCAGCTCTGTTGATTTTCAATGGGGTGATACCCAAGAGCTGAAGTTCCGGTCCCAAATTTGCTGTATTTTGAAGATTATGGTAATGGCAGAAATGCACTGGCACAGTGGTCCCAACTGCTGACCTGTGTATTAGTAACGCTGCACAAGTTTTTTCTTCCTGGGTAGTCTAAAGTCTCTCTCTTATGGCCCAGTCCAAAGTCCATTAAAGTCAGTGGCTCCTAAGGGCTTTGATCAGCTTTGGGATAAGCCTTTAATGGATAACCTTCTCTACTGAGTACCACTACTTACCTCCCATTTAGTTGTGTGTGCTGTAAACCACAATAAACCTTGGTAAATGGGTGTAGTTGCCCTGTATGCCTGGGAAACACATATTCATATATATTTAGAACTTTTTTCTTTGAACTTTTGATGTTGGAAGTATAAATGATCATTCCAAGGCAGCGGTCAACTACTAACTAATTATCATGCTAATCAAAGCTGGCTTCAAGATGTGGTTTAGACTCATTATCATTGTGGTATCCCAGTAACTTGAAGACCATTCAGGTTTAAATGCAAACAAGAACAAACTTTATTCCAGGGGTCTTACTGGCACCTTCTGTAGGTTTCTGTTCCTCATGACCTCCCCTTCCTCCTCCTCCCCAGCCCCTCTTCTCCTCCTCCTGGTTTCTTAAAGAAGCCGCACCTCATAAACAGTCATTCACAAATGCTATATTTCCCCTCTCCAAACACTTTTAACAGCCATACAATAACAAACTATACAATTTTAACCTTCAAAATTCCAGAAATTCCTTTGGATGTTACACCACAAAGTCCTGCAGCCAACATGAGGGCCCACTGGAGTGTAAAAGTCTACGCACATCACCTTTGGCACACCAGCAGCTGGGGGAGGCAGGGTTGGAAGTGAAAGTGGAGCCACTGCTGGAGCAGGAAAAGCCTCTGTTGGGGCAGGCCTTACATTTCCAGCTGCTGATGGTGCAGGGAGGATTTACAGACCTGCTTCACCTGTGATGGTCTCCCATACCTGCACTAAATTAGTGATATGCCAATGGGATCCATCATACAATTCATATGTTAGTGCTACTAGATACCATGTAACCTGTATGGAATGAAAACTATGGCCCAAACTTGGACCCTCTGTGTGGTCTGCGAGCAGATACATATTGCCCCACCACCAGGGCCTTCATTGTAGCCCTCTGTTTCTCATTGGTGTAACCTTTTTAGTATGTCTGAAACTTCGGTACATGGTTGTGAATCTCCCATAGACCTGTATTCCTGGGATCTTTAAGAAAGGGGAGTAATAAGTCTAATGATAAGCACAACTCTCACCCCAGCAAGCTGGGGACTGACCTGTAGCTCTCTGGTAATGCTGTAATAGTGAGCAGAGAGCATACGGCAAAGGCAAACTCTGGGACAGATGAGCCTGAAGCTCATTCTTCAATGTGCGATTAAATCTCTCTACACCCCCATAAGCCTGAGGGTGGTATCTGGACATGCTGGGTCCCTTTATCTGCTAGGAAGTAGGTGAAACAAGCAGAAACAAACTGCAGTCCATTATCAGTAGTTATTGTGTAGGGATAACCCCAACTAGAAAACCACTCCTACAGTCAATCACTGATGACTTGTGCTGTTACGAGGCTATCGCTGCTCCCTCTGGCCATTTAGAAAATATATTGTAGGCTACTAACAGAAACCACTGGTGCTGGGGGCAGGAGTTATTTCTCCTCGTGTGTCTAGCTGTATGGACTGCCACAGCACAGGCCGCAGCAAGGTACAGATCATGGGTGCACCAGTTGGTTTATAGGATTTATCACTAAGTAAACATGGTTCACAATTCCTGACCAACTTCTCAATGTGACTATCAATTCCTGGCCACCATACCACTGTGTGAAACCGCTGCTTCATATGTAGCACTCCAAGATGCCCTTCGTGGGCAGTGGCCAGAACCTCTGCCTGCCTGGCCTCTGGTACTACCACCTGGGAGCCCTGAAGTAGACCATGATCACCTCATGGCAACAATTCATATTTCACAGGGAAATAAGCCCCCAGATAACCTGGAACAGTTTTTGACCAAAACTGACCAAGACTGATGAACATGTCTGAGAACTTCTTGTAACACTTCTTCCTGGGTCAGTGCCCCTGATAATGCAAACAAGAACAAACTTTATTCCAATCATTTGAAAGTGACAAGAGAGAGATCAGTCTTTACTGATTAGCCTTTTCCTGGCTCATAACCCCCACCCCTATTTCTGTGGATTTATCAGGAAGAGCCAGGACAGGTGATCAGCCACTTGATTGAGATTACTTAGATGGTACCGTACTGAGAAGTCATACAGATGTAGGCAATCATCCCATCTATGAATACAAAGGGGGTCGATGCCCTGACCCAGATGATGTTAACAGTGTGGTTAATGCTTGGTGGTCAGTGCGTAATGTGAAAGTGGGGCCATAAAAATAAAGATGCGACCTTTCACATGCCCATATGCATGCTAAGGTCTCCCACTCCCCTGCCAAATATTTCTGCTCAGCTGAGGAGAGCACTTGGGAGGTGAATGCCTCTGGGTGTTCCACCCGCTGGAGAGCACGGCACTGAGAGCTCCAGCTAAGGCATCACATGTCACAAAACTAGGGGCTCGTAAGGCTAAATGTACGAGTGTGGGAACTGATGTAATACGTTGTTTGAACTGTCACACTGCCTGTGAACACTCTGTCCCAGACCACATTGCTGTGTAACAGGGCTCGTAAGGGTGAAGTGAGCAAAGCATAATCTTACTCAAAACAAAAGCAATAGATAACTCAAGAAATGATACTTCTGACCTGTCTATAGGGTCTGGCAGTTGAACAAAGGCATCCACACTGGACTCCTATGGGGTGATTCTACTTGCCGACAGATGATGACCCATGAAATCCTGATGAAAAACACTCTTCTCCAATCTCGGGGTCAGATGATGGTCCTTAAATGGGGTTAGTATTGCATGTACAGAAGCATCATGGTCAGAAAGATGATCTATAGACTCATAGACTCTAGGACTGGAAGGGACCTCAAGAGATCATCGAGTCCAGTCCCCTGCCCTCATGGCAGGACCAAATACTGTCTAGACCATATGAAGCAGGATGTCAACTAGATAGATGATCACCCCAGGAATGCCTGCTAACACTGAAACCATGACTTTTTGTAAATGGCTAGGGGCTGAAGATAAACCAAAAGGCATCCTTTTAAACTGAAAGAGGCCCGTATGGGCGAGAAAAGCCATGAAGTTCCTGGAATAAGGGGCTAATGGTATCTAGAGAGATCCCTGGCAAAGATCCAAGTTAGAGAACACATTTGAACCATGACATTGCACTGCCAATTTCTCCTCAGCTGGTAGAGTATAGCAGTTGGGGATGATTGCCTTGTTCACTTTGGTGCAAGTCCACACATAAGCGTAGTCCCTCTTTCTTTCTTTTTTGTAACAACAAGGTTTGATACTCATAGTGAAGAGTCAGCTGCTTCTGTAATGTCCTCCTTGATGGCTATAGCTTCCTTTAATGCCAGGTGTGGTCTGCGGAATGCTTGTATAATTGGGGTGGCCAACGGATCTACCTGTGGATGATGCTCATTGCTACAGCTACTGCTGAGTCCAGAGGAGATCTTGGGGAGCATGTTTCTCCAATCATTCCATACAAGGTGGATTTCTGTGTTCTGCAAGTCTAATACTTTAAAGCCCAGTGCCTGGAACAGATCCAGCCCCAGAAGGTTGCCCCAGAATGGTCCATGTAAAATAGGAACACTCTCACTTCTTGTTGATGATACGACACAGGGAGATCTATCATCCCCAGGAAAGTGATTTTTGCATTGTCATATCTTGACAGTGTGGACTGCACAAGACAAAATAGGCAAAATATCTATAGTATGTGATATAGTTTATGAGTGAGACTCATGCTTCATTGTCCACCACCATCAGTATCTTCCCACCAGTTAAATGGCAGGGGCAGATTTTAAAACTCTCCTGGTCCTGTGTAAACCGAGTTGATCTCCTCAGCATGGAATCTTCCTCTATCCCCCAGTCATCAATATAGGTGATGGCTGGGGCAGAGAAACACCATCTGGCAAAATGGTTATGTTTTCCATATCAGTGTCATGTTTATCCCTGGGCTGAACAATCTCAGAGCCCCTGACAGTGATGGGCTCGGCCACAGTTGCTACAGTGACGACCCATGCCGGCACTCTTCGGCATCCGTCAATGATCGGGGCTGATCCTCTCTGTCACCCACATGGTTACCTGAGCCTCTATCAGTGCTCTGTACTGGGATTGCTGCAGCAGTGGATGATGTGAATGATGCCTTTGAAGAAGAAGAAGAGTCTGGGAAAGAGTCTAAGGCTCTTCAGTTGCAAATTCAAATTGACAGCCAATCTCCACTGTCCTGTGGAGTGTCAGGGAATCTGGCTTCATCAGGAAGGGCTCCTGTAGGTGTGGGGATGAAATCTGCACCATAAACTGATCCTGAATCATCTCGTCATTTAGGATTGCAAATTTGCATGTAACTGCCAGTTTCCGGAGCCTGACTTCAACCTGGCAGACTGATTACCTGGGGAGTTGAACTCACTGCCAAAACTTAATAGTATAGCATCGGGTGTGGGGTGAAAGTGCACTGCTAGTGCCCTTACTGCCTTCTCATATGATGTGCCAGTATCCAGAGTGGAGAAGATCCAAAAGCCTTTGGTACCTACCCTGTGAAGAAGTGTGCACTGGCGAGCTTCAGATGCCACTTCCAGATCAGTTGCCATGAAGTACACCTCAAATGCTGTGATCCATCTGGTTCATGGCACAGGTGGGTCCCCTCATAGCATCAGGAATGGGGCAGGTACTGTTACAGAAGCTGGGAACTGTATGGTAGCTGGAGGCACATTTGGGTCTGACATCCTCATTGTCACTGTTGTATCACAAAAAACTTGAAGGTTTAAATGCAAACAAGAACAAACTTTATTCCAGGGCACCCCTCTAGGTTTCTTTTCCTCATGACTCCCACTGGGGACTCTCCTCCTCTAGGCTCCAATTTCTGCTTTCTTAAAGGAGCCATACCTCAAAAGCAGCCATTCCCAAATACAGTAACTCCTCACTTAACGTTGTAGTTATGTTCCTGAAAAATGCGACTTTAAGCGAAATGATGTTGAGCAAATCCAATTTCCCCATAAGAATTAATGTAAATGAAGGGGTTAGGTTCCAGGGAAATTTTTTTCACCAGAAAAAAGACTATATTTTATATACATACACACACACACAGTATAACAAACAATATAATACTAGTACACAGTGATGATGATTGTGAAGCTTGGTTGAGGTGGAGGAGTCAAAGGGTGGGATATTTCCCTTACTGTTAAATGATGAACTAGCAATTGGCTGAGCCCTTAAGGGTTAACTCTCTCACTCTGAAAGGCAGCAGGAATGGAGGGAAATATGTGCATTTCCCTTAAGTACACTGCCTTGTTAATTAGATCAGCTTACTGAGACAGCAGCTGCTGCAAGCTCCCTCCATCCTGAGCCCTGGGGTAAGCAGGGTGCAGGAGCAGGGGAGTGGGGGACACCCTGACATTAGCTCCTCTTTTCTTTCCTTCCTCTCCTCCCCTCCCACCCCCGGCACAGCAAGCAGGAGTCTCGGGGAGCTCCAAGGCAGAGGGCAGGAGCAGCACATGGCAGTGGGGGGAGGGACACAGCTGAACTGCAGGCAGCTGTTGCACAGGGAACTTAAGGGAGAGGGGAGCTGATAGGGGGAGCTGATGGGGGCTGCCGGTCCACCCTGGTTCCAAGCCCCCACCAGCTAGCTGCAAGGGCCTGCTCTTCCTGCAAGCAGTAGACAAAGCAGGTGGCTGCCAAAAGAGGTTAGAAGGGAGCATTACACAACTTTAAATGATCATGTTCCCTAATTGATCAGCGACATAACAATGTTAACTGGGACAACTTTAAGTGAGGAGTTACTATACTACAAACATCACAAAGGAACAGCTAAAGGACATGTATGTCAGGCTTGGGGACAAGAAGTGAATACTTCCAGACAATATAATTTACTTGAATGGCCATGGATATTGGTAACAAGTGGACATTGGTTAACATAAGCTAATACCAGAGACTGAATAGGTTCTTAGGTTCATTGTTAATGTGCAAAAAGAACAGGAGTACTTGTGGCACCTTAGAGACTAACAAATTTATTTCAGCATGAGCTTTTGTGAGCTACAGCTCACTTCTTCGGATGCATAAAATGGAACACACAGACAGGAGATATTTATGCATACAGAGAACATGAAAAGGTGGACGTATGCATACCAACAGGAAGAGTCTAATCAACTGAGATGAGCTATCATCCGCAGGAGAAAAAAAACTTTTGAAGTGATAATTAAGATGACCCATAGAAGGTGTGAGGAGAACTTAACATAGGGAAATAGATTCAATTAGTGTAAAGACCGAACCATTCCCAGTCTCTGTTTAGGCCTGAGTTAATTGTATCTAATTTGCATATTAATTGAAGTTCAGCAATCTCTCTTTGGAGTCTGTTTTTGAAGTTTTTTTGTTGCAAAATTGCCACCTTCAAGTCTGTCACTGAGTGGTTACAGAAGTTGAAGTGTTCTCCCACTGGTTTTTGAATGTTATGATTCCTGATGTCAGATTTGTGTCCATTTATTCTCTTGCGTAGAGACTATCCGGTTTGGCCAATGTACATGGCAGAGGGGCATTGCTGGCACATGATGGCATATATATCACGTTGGTAGATGTGCAGGTGAACGAGCCCCTGATGGCGTGGCTGATGTGGTTAGGTCCTGTGATGGTGTCACTTGAATAGATATGTGGACAGAGCTGGCATCGAGCTTTGTTGCAAGGGTAGGTTCCTGGGTTAGTGTTTATGTTGTATGATGTATGGTTGCTGGTGAGTATTTGCTTCAGGCTGGGAGGCTGTCTATAAGCGAGGACCAGTGATTTCCCTACACCCCCCCTGAATTTCCCCAACCTCCCCCAGTTTTGTGAGCTAGTTACATACCAATTTAATGACTGTTTGGAAATCAATACACACTTTAAAAGCTTATACAGTGTATGATAAAATATGTGTATCTGAAAAAGTATAATAGATTTGAAAAGTATGAACATAGACTAGCTTCCTTGCTTCCTTATACAGCTGTTGTTTTTTATGATGTCAGTGCATTCATTTCGGTGATGTTGGCCAACCTAATAATTTCAAATGATGATTTGTTAGCAAAGTCTAAATGAGCTGTCCCTGACAGCTAGTGATGAGCTGGGGCTGTGAGGAAAGGCTTCAGGGCCAGATTATATTCACATTCACATCTAATCTACCTATGTATCCAGCAAACAGAGCTGTGTTGTCCAAGTAATAGATTTTGGCTGGGGTTGGGTTACAAACCACTTGAATGTGGGGGGAATGGGGGATGAAATGTTGTTCTTGTTGTATGAGTAAAGGCAGTAGAACTGTACTTAGTCTGTGATTATTTGAAGGCATCAAGAGAGAGGGTGGGGATCTGTCCCTCTCCACTGTTTAAAGACAGAGCTGATTAGGCTCCATAGATAGTCTTTTGTTCTGTTAAGTGACCACTGCAACTGAAATCACTGACAATCAGGTCTAAGTGCTTAGTCTTGTTGTGGGGACAGTGTTCCTGTGGGGACAGTGTTTTTGTGTAAGAGACAGCCCAGACTGCACTAGCAGTGAGCGAGGTTCCCACACTGAAAGCTCAGCTGAAATCACTGAGAGCTGGTGGAACCTCAAGAGACAAACTCGCAATGGTCACAGTGGCAGGTGGCAGCAGAAGGTGACTGCGCAGGGCCATTGGCAACAGAGTGGTGGAGTGAACAGTGGCACAACGAACAGACATGACCAGAGCGAACAGTGAGCAGCTGGAGGAACAAGCAAGGTGCCTTCTTGTCCCCCACTGGAAGGTGTACCCACGTGAAAGCACCTCTGAACTCTGAGAGTACGTCTACACTACAGGATTATTCCGATTTTATGTAAACCGGTTTTGTAAAACAGATTGTATAAAGTCGAGTGCACGCGGCCCCACAAAGCACAATCGTTCGGCGGTGTGCGTCCACGTACCGAGGCTAGCGTCGATTTCTGGAGCATTGCACTGTGGGGAGCTATCCCATAGCTATCCCATAGTTCCTGCAGTCTCCCCTGCCCTTTGTAATTCTGGGTTGAGATCCCAATGCATGATGGGGCAAAAACAGTGTCGCGGGTGATTCTGGGTAAATGTCGTCACTCATTCCTTCCTCCGTGAAAACAACGGCAGACAATCATTTCGCACCCTTTTTCCCTGGATTGCCCTGGCAGACACCATAGCACTGCAACCATGGAGCCTGTTTTGCCTTTTGTCACCGTCACCGTATGTGTACTAGATGCTGTTGACAGAGGTGGTACTGCAGTGCTACACAGCAGCATTCATTCGCCTTTGCAAGGTAGCAGAGATGGTTACCATCCCTATTGTACCGTCTGCCATGCCATTGTAAATTGGCGATGAGATGATGGTTATCAGTCGTTCTGTACCATCTGCTGCTATCATGGGTGCTCCTGGCTGGCCTTCGCTGAGGTCGGCCGGGGACGCAAAGACAAAAATGGGAATGGCTCCCCAGGTCATACCATCCTTTATGTTTTATCTAAAAATAGAGTCAGTCCTGCCTAGAATATGGGGCAAGTGTACTAGAGAACCAGTGTACCAGAGAACCAGAGAGCACAGCCGCTTCCTTGTCAGATCCCGCAGAAATGATGAGCTGCATGCCATTTTAGAGGGTGCCCCTGCAACAACCCCACCCATTGCTTCCTCCCTCCTCCAACTCTCCTGGGCTACCGTTGCAGGGTCCCCCCATTTGTGCGAAGTAGTAATAAAGAATGCAGGAATAAGAAACACTGACTTTTTAGTGAGATAAAATGAGGGGGAGGCAGCCTCCAGCTGCTATGATAGTCCAGGCAGGACATTAAACGGTGTGGGGGGGGGGGAGAAGAGCCCAGCCTCCTGCTGCTATGATAGTCCAGGCAGTACAGAATCTTTTCTTTAGACATGAAAGTGCGGGGCTGATGGAGCTCAGCCCCCAGTTGCTATGATGAAGATGGTTACCAGCCGTTCTGTACCATCTGCCGGGAATGACCGGGAGTCATTCCTATTTTTACCCAGGTGCCCCCGGCCGACCTCACCGAGGCCAGCCAGGAGCACTCACGGGATGATGAGGATGGCTATCAGTCATTTTGCACTATACCATCTGCCACAGGGGAGGGGAGGGAAAGGGAGAGGATGCTGCTGTTCAGTGCCACAGCACTGCGTCTACCAGCAGCATGCAGTAGCCATACGGTGACATTGAAAAAAGTCAAGAAATGATTTTTTTCCCTTTTCTTTCATGGGTAAATTGACGAGATAGACCCTGAACCACCCCGGACAATGTGTTTGACCCAACAGGCACTGGGTGCTCAGCCAAGAATGCAAATGCTTTTTGGAAACTGCAGGGACTGTGGGATAGCTGGAGTCCTCAATATCCCCTCCCTCCCTCCATGAGCATCCATTTGATTCTTTGGCTTTCTGTTACGCTTGTCACACAGCACTGTGCTGTGGACTCTGTATCATAGCCTGGAGATTTTTTCAAATGCTTTGTCATTTCGTCTTCTGTAACGGAGCTCTGATAGAACAGATTTGTCTCCCCATATAGCGCTCAGATCCAGTATCTCCCGTATGATCCATGCTGGAGCTCTTTTTGGATTTGGGACTGCATTGCCACTCGTGCTTATCAGAGCTCCACACTGGGCAAACAGGAAATTAATTCAAAAGTTTGCGGGGCTTTTCCTGTCTACCTGGCCAGTGCATCTGAGTTCAGATTGCTTTCCAGAGTGGTCACAATGGTGCACTGTGGGATACCGCCCGGAGGCCAATACCGTTGATTTGCGGCCACACTAACCCTAATCCGACATGGCAATACCGATTTCAGCACTACTCCTCTCGTCGGGGAGCAGTACAGAAACCGATTTAAAGAGCCCTTTATATCGATATAAAGGGCCTTGTTGTGTGGACGGGTGCAGGGTTAAATCGGTTTAACGCTGCTAAATCTGGTTTAAACGCATAGTGTAGACCAGGCCTGAGTTTCCACTGACCAAGGACAACACCGGTGAGTAGAGTGTGGTGGAGGGAAAAGTGAGGGGCATGTTAAATAAACATTTGTTTGTTGGACTATATTTTAGTCACTTTGCTCCAGAATGCTAGATTTGTGACTGGGAATGGAAACTTACATAAATATGTTTCCTAGTAGGCCAAGATTTTTTAAATGCAGTATTTGCCAAGGTTGTTATCTCACATTGTTGCTATCTTGAGAGGTCTTTATGTTGGGGAGTTTCTGTACTAAATATTTTTATTATTATAATTAATTTTTACATAAGAATGGTCATACTGGGTATCATAACCTTAGTCCCAGATTTGGACCTTAGCGTCCAAAATATGGGGGTTAGCATGAAAAACCTTCAAGCTTAGTTACCAGCTTGGACCTGGTACCTGCTGCCACCACCCAAAAAATTAGAGTGTTTTGGGGCACTCTGGTCCCCCTGAAAAACCTTCCCTGGGGACCCCAAGACCCAAATCCCTTGAGTCTCACAACAAAGGGAAATAATCCTTTTTCCCTTCCCCCCTCCAGGTGCTCCTGGAGAGATACACAGACACAAGCTCTGTGAATCCAAACAGAGTGAATCTCCCTCTCTGTTCCCAATCCTGGAAACAAAAAGTACTTTCCTATTCCCCCAGAGGGAATGCAAAATCAGGCTAGCAATCCAACACACAGATCTCCCCTTGATTTCTTCCTCCCACCAATTCCCTGGTGAGTGCAGACTCAATTTTCCTGAAGTAAAGAAAAACTCCAACAGGTCTTAAAAGAAAGCTTTATATAAAAAGAAAGAAAAATACATACAAATGTTCTCTCTGTATTTAGATGATATAATACAGGGTCAATTGCTTAAAAGAATATTGAATAAACAGCCTTATTCAAAAAGAATACAAATCAAAGCACTCCAGCACTTATATTCATGCAAATACCAAAGAAAAGAAACCATATAACTTACTATCTGATCTCTTTGTCCTTACACTTAGAAACAGAAGACTAGAAAGTAGAAACTGCTTCTCCAAAGCTCAGAGAAATCAGGAAGACAGACAAAAGACTCAGACACTCAATTCCCTCCACCCAAAGTTGAAAAAATCCGGTTTCCTGATTGGTCCTCTGGTCAGGTGCTTCAGGTGAAAGAAACATTAACCCTTAGCTATCTGTTTATGACACTGGGTCAGACCAATGGTCCATATAGCCAAGTACCCTGTCTTACAACAGTGGTCAAGGCCAGGTGCTTCAGAGGGAATGAACAGAACAGATAATCATCAAGTGATCATCTCCTGTTGCCCGTTCCCAGCTTCCGGCAAACAGGCTAGGGACACTCAGAGCATGGTGTTGCATCCCTCCCCATCCTGGCTAATAGCCACAGATAGACCTGTTCTTCAGGAATTTATCTAGTTCTTTTTATAATCCTGTTATAGTTTTGATCTTCACAGTGTCCCCTGGCAAAGAGTTCCCTGGGTTAACTTTATATTGTGTGAAGAAGTACTTCATTTTGTTTTTTTTAAACCTGCTGCCTATTAATTTAGTTGGGTGACTGCTAGTTTTTGTGTTATGTGAAGGATTAAATAAAATTTCCTTATTCACTTTCTTTGCACTGGTCAAGATTTTGTAGACCTCTATCATATCCCCATTAGTCATTTCTTTTCTAAGTTGAAAATTCCCAGTAATTTAAATCTCTCCTCCTGTTTTATACCCCTGATCATTTTAGTTGCCCATCTCTGTACCTTTTCCAATTTCAGTACATATTTTTTAGGATGAGTGACCAGATCTGCACACACTATTCAAGGTGTGCACGTACCATGCATTTATATCGAGGCAATATGATATTTTCTGTCTTATTATCTATCCCTTCCTTAATGATTCCCAACACTGTTTGCTTTTGTGACTGCTGCTGCACATTGAGTGGATGTTTTCAGAGAACTATCCACAATGACTCCAAGATCTCTTTCATGAGTGTTAACAGCTAATTCAGATGCCATCATTTTGTATGTATAGTTGAGATTGCTTTCCAGTGTGCATTACTTTGCATTTATCAACATTGAATTTCATCTGCCATTTTGTTGCCCAGTCACCCAGTTTTGTGAGATCCCTTTGTAGCTCTTTGCAGTCTGCTTGGGACTTAACTATCTTGAATAGTTTTGTATCATCTGCAAATTTTGCCACTTCACTGTTTACCCATTTTTCCAGATGAATATGTTGAAATGTACTGGTCCCAGTACTGACCCCTCAAAGATACCACTATTTATCTCTCTCCATTCTGAAAACTGATAATTGATTCCTACCCTTTGTTTCCCATCTTTTAACCAGTTACTGATCCATGAGAGGACTTTCCTCTTACCCCATGATGGCTTACTTTTCAAAAGTCAATTTAAAAGAAATACTTTTTTTTAAATGTTTATTTTTTTTAGAAATCTAGACCTGTTATGTACTTTGGTGTAACTTGCATTATTCTTATGTTAAATGTGCATAATCCTAATAAAATATTTACTTTATTCATGTCTCTTTTATATATCTTATTGGTCCTGACCCCCCCCTGTAAATTCGAACACCTCCCCCTAATTTCAGTTCCTGGGGAAACCACTGGCGAGGACTGGCCTGTCTCCCAAGATCTGTGAGAGTGAGGGATCATCTTAAAGGATAGGTTGTAGATCTCTGATGATGTGCTGGAGAGGTTTTAGTTGGGGGCTGTAGGTGATGGCTAGCAGCGTTCTGTTATTTTCTTTGTTGGGCCTGTCCTGTAGTAGGTGGCTTCTGGGTACTCTTCTGGCTCTGTCAATCTGTTTTTTCACTTCAGCAGGTGGGTATTGTAGTTTTAAGAATGTTTGATAGAGATCTTGTAGGTGTTTATCTCTGTCTGAGGGATTGGAGCAAATACGGTTGTATCTCATGATCCATTGTCTACAGCCAAGCTCTAAGATACAACACCACTAGCCATCACCTACAGCCCCCAACTAAAACCTCTCCAGCGCATCATCAAAGATCTACAACCTATCCTTAAAGATGATCCCTCACTCTCACAGATTTTGGGAGATAGGCCAGTCCTCTCTTACAGACAGCCTCTCAACCTGAAGCAAATACTCACCGGCAACCACACATCATACAACATAAACACTAACCCAGGAACCTATCCTTGCAACAAAGCTCGATGCCAGCTTTGTCCACATATCTATTCAAGTGACACCATCACAGGACCTAACCACATCAGCCACGCCATCAGTGGCTTGTTCAGCTGCACATCGATCAACGTGATATATGCCATCATGTGCCAGCAATGCCCCTCTGCTATGTACGTTGGCCAAACCGGATAGTCTCTACGCAAGAGAATAAATGGACACAAATCTGACATCAGGAATCATAACATTCAAAAACCAGTGAGAGAACACTTCAACCTCTCTAACCACTCAGTGACAGACTTGAAGGTGGCAATTTTGCAACAAAAAAACTTCAAAAACAGACTCCAAAGAGAGACTGCTGAACTTGAATTAATATGCAAATTAGATACAATTAACTCAGGCCTAAACAGAGACTGGGAATGGTTGGGTCATTACACTAATTGAATCTATTTCCCTATGTTAAGTTCTCCTCACATCTTCTATGGGTCATCTTAATTATCACTTCAAAAGTTTTTTTTCTCCTGCGGATGATAGCTCATCTCAATTGATTAGACTCTTCCTGTTGGCATGCATACTTCCACCTTTTCATGTTCTCTGTATGCATAAATATCTCCTGTCTGTGTGTTCCATTCTATGCATCTGAAGAAGTGAGCTGTAGCTCACGAAAGCTCATGCTGAAATAATTTTGTTAGTCTCTAAGGTGCCACAAGTACTCCTGTTCTTTTTGCGGATACACACAACATGGCTGCTACTCTGAAACCTGTTAATGTGCAGACATTCTGTGTAAAGAAAGATATCTCCACATAAAATGGGGAAGAGTGGAGACTGCATCTGCACATGTATACACTCTCTCTCTCAATTCCCTCAGAAGCCTGACACTGATGTTTTCCCAGACAGGGACCAATGAAGCCAGAAAATGTCTACAGTACTGCAAGAGACAAGATGGGTGAGGTAATATCTTTTATTGGACCAACTTCTCTTGGTGGAATGGACAAGCTTTTGAGCTACACAAAGCTCTTCTTCGGGTCAGGGGAAGGAAGCACAATATATGAGATAAATACAAGTTGAGACAGCTTGTTAAGCGGAAGGGGTAATGGGTGGAAGGTGGTCACATGAAAAGAAGAAGACAGTTAGAGGTGATATTTTTACACATAAAGGGCTTCAAGTGGGCAATTAAGGATAGCAGGCAGTGTGGTATGTTACTACAGTGAAGTGAAGACTCACTGGTGTGGCACCTCCTGCTGGTCGCCTGGGAATTAGCTCTTTTCCAGCATACAGAGCACCCTCTGCAGGCCAGTGTCTCGCCTGCTTCTGGCCCCGTGTCCCTCCCAGACTCTGGTGCCCTTTTACCTTGGGGTTCTGCCCCCTGCAGTAACCCCCCACACTGGGTCTCCCCTCCCAAGGGAATTCCCAGCCCTTCTATCCCCACCTTGCCTCAGTGGCTACTGCCAGTCATCATCTAGTCCCTGCTCACTGGGGCAGTCTGTAATGGCCACTCATCATTGGCAAGGGGTTAGTACCAGCTGCATCTGCCTATCCCTGGGCTGCACCTCTGCAACCCCAGTAACTGCTTTGGCCTTACCCAAGGCCTGCAGCTTGGGGGTTTGCCAGGCTGGAACTTCCCAGCTCCCCTTTGACTTTCCCCAGCACTTTCTTCTCAGGCAGCTAGCCCTTCCCATTCCAGGGCTAGAGTGAGACTCCTCCTGGCCCTCCAGCTCTCTTATCAGGGCCAGCTGGGCCCTGACTGGCATGGCCTCAGCTGTGGCTGCTACTCAGCTTCCCCCAGCTGTTCTCACGCCTTTTCCCAGCTGCAGCCATCTCCAAGGCTGCTCTTAACCCCTGTGGGAGTGGGGCAGCCACCCCTCTAAAGTTACAAATTGTTTTAATGAGCCTAAAAACAGTGTCCCTGTTAAGACTGTGTGTGATGGGTTATACAAACCCTCATCCTGGGCAGGAAAGGGTTAAAGGACAGTACTGAGCACAAGTAGCTCTGATCCTCCAGCCATGCAGAGCATGTTCCAACTGGAGACAGGATTGAAAAGGGAGCATCCCAGCTCAGACAGGGAAGGTTGGGAAGGAGGACAGACCTACTCTGAAGGCTCTGGCCAAGGGCACCAGAGAAGCCTACCTTTGCCCACCACACCGCACCTCTGATTAAAAGAGGATCTGGACAGTAAGACCTGCCCAGTGGGAGGCAGCACTAGGTCACCTAACCTACCAAGAATTCTGTTACATCATGGCTGTTGGTGCCTAGCAGAGTTATGAATTTAAATTTCCAGGGTTGCCTTTTGAAGATATTGTACAGGTTTCCCTTGAGCACAAGTACAGAAAAATCAGTTATAGCACGATCACTTTGTGAAAAGGATTTGCCCACAGGTGATATGGTGTTTTTGTCTTTTATGGTTTTTCCTAGTACTCACAGAAACAATGATGGGTACTAGGATGGTTCCCCAATATACCAACCTCCTCATGGGCCACCTCAAGAAAGAATTTCTGGGAAAATGCTTCACAAAACCCACAATGTACCTTGTGGTCAGATGTTTGGCTGCATGTGTGTGTTCTCCCTGTGTGCTGTCCCAGTTCTTCACAGACAGCTGGCACAGACCTTGAGCGAACCGCCCAATGACCACAAAATCTATTAAAGTATGAAGGCACTCAGGTTTATTGTCAACGAAGCTCCCCAGATCAATGTCTACAGTTATACTAGCACATGTATGCAAGTGACAATGGATGCAGCTCAGTGAATGGTGGGACTTTCCTTCCCCCCTTAACGGGCCAAAGACACTCCCTCTGAGATCCGTCTTTATATACCAATACAAACAAGTGACGTATTGCCTCTGATGTATCAGGGTGCCACACTCTGACATATTAGGGTGCCAACCATTGCCTTGTGTCTGTAGGATCGATAAAAAACATCTCTATTCATCATGCTGCAATCCTAACTTTATTTTAGGATTGGTCAATGTGTTCCTGTTATCAGTGCTGGTATTGGGGTGTTCTGGTACCACCTTTATGGAATGTGTTTGCTTATATATTCTTGTGCCTAGCACTACTTAGGAATGTGTTTCTGCAGGATCAGCTCTGTTCTTGTCATATTCTGTGAGCAGGGCCTACCTCTTGCTCACAACTTAACATGACTACTTTAGCCCAGGCCTCAGGCCTCATACCAGGTCTCTGATACAAGGCTTATGTTTCAGGCCCTTTTTCTACTCTTACTACATTCCTGAGATACATCAATGATATTTTCATCCTCTAGACAGAAGATCTAAACTCCATCTGTGACTGGGTGCCTGGAGTGGACCACACTGAGAACGCTACCTCAGGGCAGACTGCAAGAAACAGAATGACAATCCCAAAAAATTGATGGTTTATTCTATAATTAGATTAACCAAACCAGTAACAAAAGAGCTGCTGTAGCACCACACTGATTAACAAGAAGCCAAACACAGTCCCCTTTATGCATTCCAGCCCATGGTTCCCATCCAGACAAATTGGTCTAGTATAGTGAGAGGTTACTGAAAACTCAATTCACTGTATGTGAGGGTCTATCAATCCCAAGGGGTCAGACACTTACCCCCAGGTCAATATGTATCTCAGATCTTATTCAAATATAACTGTCAGCCAATCCTTAGTAAACTAACTAAAGATTTATTAATAAAAGAAAAGAAGAGAGTTATTGAATGGTTAAAAGATTATATATATTACAAATGCTTGCTAGGTCCTTATATCAGATTTATAGCAGTGATGAATGAATCTGCTGGCTTGCAAAAGTCCCTCTGGAATTATCCCAAAAGGTTAGAATCCAAATGTAGCTTAGATATAGAGTCTGTTAGAGTCTTTCCTTGCATTTTCCAGGGTATTCCAAGTAAGTAATTGGAGATCCCAGTCCTACGGGTGGTGGGTGAATGCGCCCTTGTGGGAGGCTAGCCCCTGGTCCCTCCCACTCTGTCCGAGGCCCCACCCCTTCTGACTCCCCCCCAGAGCCTGGAGCACAGCCCCCACCAACCTCCCATGGCTGCCAGGACCCCCCCCCTCCACATGCACCCCAGGCCCCAGTGCACCGGGTGGGCGGCATGACCAGAGTGCCCCCAGCAGTGGGTGGGCGGGCAGGCGGTGCGGCTGGAGTATCCCCAGCCCTGGAGTGCTGGTCAGGCAGTGTGGTCCCAGAACTGGGAAGACGAGTGGTACAGCGCAACGTGGCTCCAGGCCAGGGGCTTTGTGTGCACCACGGCCCCTGCCAGCCTCAGCCTCCTGGCCATAGAAGGGAACAGCAGGCAGGAGGGGGCCTGGTGGTGGAGTATGCGTGGGGCCACACCAGGCTGTTTGAGGAAGCACAGCCTTCCCCTGCCTATGATACCCACCTCCCTGGCTTGAACCTTTTCTTGTTTAAAGTTCGGCAGACTAGAAATGTGGGAGCAGGCCCAAGGCTTCACTTTTATAGCTGAAACAGCTGTCGAGTGTTTTGAGCACAGCACATGACTGAGGATTCTTTTTTGTTGAACACACACTGACCCACTACTTTGAAGTTAACATTCAATTTTCTGTGCATACACAGGTAATCTAGTTACACTCATTTACATAAGGCAACAGCCGGGCATTCATTATAACAGGGATAGATACACTGAAGACAATGTAGATAATATTATTAACTTCCTGGAGTGTCTCGCATCTTTGATCTTAAGGTTAACTGAACATAGTCGCATACATAATATAAGGCAATTAAGACATGAAAAAGATGTAGCATCTAAAAGCTAATTTGGTTACACTGGCAAACTTCTAAAGAAGGACACTGCCAAGGGGGATGAGGGGCAGCTGGAGGGGGCTAAATTACTAAACAGGGACATTCCACCTGAGAAGTAGATCGCAGTATGGAAAGGGCGACCCAAATACCCCAAGAGAATCTGCTTCCATACAGAAAAAAGAAACTCATTGACTGCACACCCCTAGTTGTCACCACCCACCTCCCATTGGAACCCATACAGGGTATCGTCAAATAGTTACAACTCAAGTTTGACCACATCCTGAAGGAAATCTTTCCTGAACCTCCTCTTCTAGCCTTCAAACAACTCCCCAACCTCACCATGCTCATCATCAGAAGCAAGCTCCTCGTGGACCAGGAGACATCAACTCAAAGTGGCACCAGCCCCTACCAGAATAACAGTTGCAAAACTTGCATACATATCTCCACTGCTACAATGATCAACACCCCTACAACACACTTTTCAAGATTCTTGAGTCCTACACATGCCTATAACAACATGTGACCTACCTCATCCAGTGGATCAAATGCCCCAATAACAACTTGGTGGGTGAAGTCAGACAATCGCTATGCTGTTGAATGAACTCACAAATTAAAATGATAAAAGACAAAAACACCATATCACCTGTGCAGAAACACTTGCCACAAAGCGATCATTCTGTGACTGATTTTTCAATACTTGTCCTCAAGGGAAACCTGCCCAACCCCTACAAAAGGTAGAGTTACCATACGTCTGGGTTTTTCTGACATTTTCTCTTTTTTGATCGTCTGCCCTCTATCTGGGTGGATTTTTCAAATAACAGGAAGTGTCTGGGATTTTTGTGGAGCAGACATTGCAGCACAGAAAGAGCTGGCTCTGTGTCCCAGCTGTCTCTCTGCTGCAGCTGCAGCTGCCAGATCCCACCCACCCAGGCCCCTGCACCCAGTTCTGGGGAGGAGGAGAGGTAGAGAAGCACTGATGGATGGCTGGTGCTGTGTCCTGGGCCTGTACGAGCTTCCCTGCCAGCATGACAGGGAGCAACACTACCCCACTACCTTAATAGTGAAGCTGCAGGTACCCCCTCTAGCACCCCCAAATACCCCTTCCAGTACACATATCCCTCCAGCACCCTCAAATACACCTCCCACCAGTACACACACCCCTCCAGCACTCCTTAAATACTCCGTCCAACACCCCCAAATACCTCTTCCAGTACACATACTCCCTTCCTGCACTCCCCCAAAATCCCCTCCCAAATACCCCTACCAGTACACCTACCCATCCAGCACCCTCCCAAATACCCCCTCACAGTACACACAAACCCTTCCAGTAACCCCAAATACCCCCTCCAGTATCCTCTAAAGGTACCCCTCCTCCAGCTGCCATTGCCTCCCTCTTTGGCAGTGTCCTCTTTTTGGGAACCTGAAAGATATAAAAGGCAACCCTGGAAACTTAAATTCATAATTCTGCTAGACACCAAAAGCCACTTAACCGGGACTCTGGTTTTATGGCTTCTGCTAGACACCAAAAGACACCAAAAGTACTTAACAGGGACTCTGGTTTTATGGCTTTTTACAACAATTTGTAGCACAAGGCACTGACAACTTCCCTTAATTGCCTGCTTCAAACCCTTATGCTTAACAATCTAACCCCCAATTGCTCACTCCATTTCAAGTGACCGCCTCCCACATGTATTATCTTTATCGTGAAAGTGCGCTTTAACATGGCTTGTGTAGTAGTAGCATAGTGCTAGGAGAGAGCTCTCCCCGTGTTCTAAAAAAATGTGTATTACCCCTTCTGCTTAACAATCTGTCCCTTCTTGTATGTAGCTCAGAGACTCTGCTTCCTTCCCTGAAGAAGAGCTCTATGTAGCTTGAAAGCTTGTACCTTCCGCCAACAGAAGTTGGTCCAATAAAAGCTATTATCTTACCTCCCTTATCTTTCTCATATCCTGGGACCAACAAGGCTACAAGAACATTGCTAATATATAATACTACAGGGCTAAGGAATTATTCTGTTAATTTTGTGCCTTGTCACATGCTTAGATTGTAAACTTTTTGATGTAGGGATCATTTTGCTTTGACAAGGTACAGTGCCTAGCAAAAGGGGGCCTCAATCCCTGATTGCGCCCCCCCCCAGCCTGAAGGTAATATAAATAAATAGCCTAGCAAAGATTTCCAGAGTGTTTGTCAAGGCGTCTATGTCTTCAGCTGTCTTATTTTAGGTTCTCTTTCTGTAAAATAGCAAATAAAAACTTCCTTTCTTTAAGCCAAACTAAACTGGGTGTATTTGCTGGCAGGCACAACCAAGCAAAAACTGAACTGAACACTGGTCTCCAAGGAGGTAATGCTAAGTGATTGTAACTCTGCCTGTGCAATGGGTCATAGGCTCAAAGATTGCAAACTTTTCTGAAATGGTACCACAGAACAACTGGCCAGGCCATTGTATGTACAGGGAGGGGCAAACGATCTGTGGAATAAGAAGCAACAGTTACAGTCCTACACAAGACTCACAGGTTCCTGCCTTATGACTTGAAATCTTATTACAGAGCCACAAATTATGTCTTCATAATCAGTGCTGCAGGAAGCTTTCTAAGGCCTTGGCTACACTGGCACTTTACAGCGCTGCAACTTTCTTGCTCAGGGGTGTGAAAAAACACTCTCTGAACACAGCAAGTTACAGCTCTGCAAAGCGCCAGTGTAAACACTGCTCCAGCACTGGGATCGCGGCTCCCAGCGCTGCAAGCTAATCCCCATGGGGAGATGGAGTACCTGCAGCACTGGGAGAGCTCTCTCCCAGTGCTGGAGCTGCGACCACACTCGCGCTGCAAAGCGCTGCTGTGGGAGCACTCTCGCGGCAGCGCTTTACGGCTGCAAGTGTAGCCAAACCCTAATATATTTCTCTTTGCTTGATCCAGTAACTGTTTCCTATTATGTAAAACAGCTTGATAAAATACAGCACAAGTAGGTAAGTTTAAAGAATATCAGGGTCTCACATCAGATCTTCACTGCTATCCTATTGAAGGCAACAGTGTATTTGTTCCTATTGATTGACAATACATGTCCAAAGCTAAATGTTTCAAATAGACGCTAACATAAAGAAATGTGTGTTTCTGTTTGTTGAATTCTGAAATAACATTAGCCGTCCCTCCTGGCCCTTGGTCACATCAGATCTCCTGAGATAAGCGAGTATTATTTAGGGCATTACTTAGGTGGGATATATTCATGAAACTATAAGGTACTTAGTGAAGGAGTTAGTTAATCGATAGATAGCACTCTTTCTTCCATATGAGTACTGAACCAGTGTTCCAGCATGATGTGAAGGGGTACCATGCAGCTGGAGGTCTTTTGAATGAGTGATACCACTAATATCCATGGGACTTTTCACAAGAGAGATGGTATTAACTAGTGCCCTAGCTAACTTCCACTGTGAGTAATTACATTTGACCTTCCTAAATCTGCAGTTTTAAATGGATATAGTATTACATTCTTCACTTAGGGTACATCTATGCTACCTGCCGGATCGGTAGGCACAAATCAATCCAGAGGAGATCAATTTATTGTGTCTAATCTAGACGCGATAAATTGATCCCCAAGCATTCTCCCATCAACTCCTGTACTCCACCACTGCGAGAGGTGCAGGCAGAGTCGATAGGGGAGTGGCAGCAGTTGACTCACTGCTGTGAAGATACGGCAGTAGGTAGGTCTAAGTATGTCAACTTCAGCTACGTTATTCACATAGCTGAAGTTGCGTAACTTAGATTGACACCCCTCCCACCCCAGTGTAGACCAGGCCTTAGTGTTCTAAACTGTTGTGTACTGTTACCATGCTAAATAGTTTCTGTACTGCACTGCAGATGTGGCTGTATTTCAATGACAGATATACTGATCCTATGGTTCTGGTGGGATGAAATCCTAGCAGTTGTCAGTAAGTTTACTGAGGAAGAGAGATTTCTCATAAAGACAAATCAAAACAAGGCACAGTGGTAAAAAGTGTCACAAACTACAGACTCTCCCCTCAGAGCCTAGGAAGAAGCCCTGCCTTCACCAGGCACTCTCACCCTTTCTGTATCTTCAGTAGCCCTTTTAGATCCCATCCCCTAAAAACTTGTGCAAGAAAGGGTCAAGGAAACTTGAGTTAATCTTTCTGGACAACTAGGGACAAGGTAGTACTGTTGTATCCTCATGCAGGTTTGTATTTTAATGTGCAAAGTGCTTTGGAACCCTTTGGGATGCAAGACACTGTATAAATGTAAGATATGTTTACTGATGTGGGGTATATTCGAGTGCTCTTTGAAAATCTTTGCTGAACTCGTCATTCAGTCTGAGCAGCTTTTCATACCGCTACTATTCACCTATTCTTTTCTTCTTTACCATATGAGTGTCCCATACCCACTATTCCAGTGACTGTGCTTCCAGTTGGAATATTATTTTCAGAACCCGGGAGCTATTTATCTGGGCAAGTAATTGAAGTTTTTATTAATAGAAGCAAAGAAATCATCCATGATCTTCAGTCTCTGCTGGAGTTCTGTAAATAAGAAATGTAATTTGCACTTAGTAATGAAACTTGGACTGGAATGGAGATAGTGTGCACAGGTCATTCAGACACAGATCAGTGTGATTAACATTGCAACCAGGTTTGGTCTTTTGGCAGCAGGTGACTTACTGCATCCTCTCACTTAGATAATATACCTACTGTGAAGCGACAATTTTAAAGACCTGCTTAATATAAAGATGTGCTAGAGAATTAGTGAATTAAAAATGGTAAGCTCAGCTGGAAGCTCCGCAGGAACAAAGTCACTGAAATTCAGTTTCAGTTGCTGCACTTTTTACATCTATTTATAGGGCCTCCAACACAGTAGTATCGGGGCTCCTTCAACAGGCTGGTAACAAGTTGCCATCATTTCAAGTCACTTGTCGGTCGTAAACAGTTCAAATTATAAATTCATCACAATTAAATGATCTGGTGCTAATTGCTCTTTTGCATGTAATTATCAGTGCAGATTTAATCAGTATGGAAATATCACTACATGACAAAAAGTAAAAATAAGACTGGGAGAAAAATGCCTGAAAAAAACCCAGCAACAAAAACGCTTGGTGATCAGACTTTTTAGTTAATCCTGAAACACCATATTTGGTTACATCTCTCTCGGTGAGCATCTCTGGCCAAGAAAGCTTTTATAAGTGTAACCTTTCTGCCAGGTGCAGCTATCAGCAACAAGGGCCGGGTTCAGTATCTAGGGGTTCCTTTTCAACAATACAACACAAAACCATCTCGAGCCCCCACCCAGTGACCTGGGACAATTACACACCACCTCCTGGGCACCTCTAAGAGGCAATATTTCCCCTATCGCAAGCACAGAGTCTAAGTGTAGCAAATACTTCTAACAAAAGGAGGGAATTAACTCAGCATTAATTTGGGAAAACACTACAACTAGGGTTCATAAACACAAGCCATGAGCAAAAGATCCCTCAGGGTCTTAAGTCTATCAACCCAAAAGTCCCTTTAACAGGCCCATCCCACTCAGAGTTGCTATCCTTAGCCAGTGCAGCCCCAGAGTTTAGAGGCTTATCCTCAGAGTTCACCTCCCACCCTGTGTGGAAGGTGGTGGTGGTGAGGGGGGTAAGGAGGCTCTTTACATGCTGCATTGCTCAGGCACTCGCCCATCGCCCCAATGGCCAATTGCCATGCCTGTGCGGGGCTCTGCTCTGGTCCTCTCCATCAGCTTCTCTGCTGGCAACTTGCCACACATCTTTGCCAGTCGCCCTGCTGGTTGCACCTCTCCACCAACCACCCTATTAGCAGCTTGCCACACCTCTCCACCAGCCACCCTGCTGGTTGCACCTCTCAGCCAACCACCCTACTAGCTGCTTGCCACACCTCTCTGCCATCCTCCTTGCTAGCTGCTTGCCATGCCTCTCCACCAACCGCCCTAGTGGCCACTTGCCACACCTCTCCACCATCTGCCCACTCTCCAAGATGTCTTCAGCCCTTCCCCCCCCCACCACACACTTAACACAGCTCTCAGTAATTTCAGCTCTCAGTGGTTTCAGCTGTTAATGGGGGAGCCTCACTGCTAGTGCACACTGGGCAGTCTCTTGCAATAGAGGCACTCTCTCAAAGTAAGTTTAATACTTAGACCTAGGTATCAGTGATTTCAGCTCTGCAGTATGTAACAAGACTCCAAATTAGCTCTTTTATTATACCATGGAGAGAAGCAGGGTCAACACTACCATGTACAGGTACCTATCCTCACCTTCACTCAACTCACTGGGCTTTGGAGCCCATGTCTCCTGCTTAGCGAGTGCTGTTCAGTTGAGGGTGAGTCCCTCCATGGGGGTATGCCATTAGGGTACAGTTCTGTTGCCCTCGGTTCATACAACAAGGATAACAACACTTTATTACTTCTGCCTCAATAACAAGGAGACTGGGGATCCAAAACCAGCCATGAGTAATCATTTGGGCAAGTAATCCCATCATGCTGAGCATCTAGGCAGGGTGGGTGTGTCCTTGCAAATAAGATAACTTTTGAAGTATTTTTGCAAAGCTCACCACTAGATGTCAGGGGAGAGCTCATCCAGACTCTGCTTACATATGTATTCCTTAAAATAGAATAAATGGTAAACTGACTTTCAAAGATGGAAAAGTTTGGGATTAAGCAAAGGAAAGGAATGTTGATGACACTGAGAACAAGGTTGAACATGTGAAGGAGAATATACAAGATCTTAACAATGCTTAATAAGAATGTTCTATGTTGGTATAGTGCCTACCACAATGAGATCCTGGTCTATTACTTCTAGAAGTAATGATAATACAAATAAATAATACTTATTTAATTAATAAAGGACCAATTAAAACTGGTCAAAACCAAGGAGTGGTTTTGGATTTGGTTTCACAAAATATTGTCATTAGAGGTTTTGGAGCTGCTCTAACTTTGCCTCTGCTATATGACCCCTTTCCTACACACCCAGACAAGTGTGTGGTGGTTGTTAAGCAAGCTAATGAAATGCTGCAAAAGATTAAAGAAGAAATTATTACCAAAAGCGTGAAGTAGAATCAAGGCCTGATTTTTATTTTCTTGAGGAGGAAAAAAGACCTTTGCTTTGTATCTTTTTTATTTTTATTTTTAACGTTCCCAGTTAATGTTTAATAGTATTAGACAGATTTGAATATGCCTTTTTTATAGTGACCCACTTCCCTCAGTGAAGTAATGATGAAATATGTAATTCAGTTGACTAAGTAAAAAGTTTATAGAAAGGCTATGGGTGGGGAATGGCACTACAAACTTCCTCGTGCTGCCCAGCCAATATTCCACAACTCAAAGCAGGGGGAAGCATCTCAGAGATTGAGAAGGTCTTTCATTCTCCATGTCTTTTTCAGTCTTTCCTCGTTCAGAGGAGATTAATAAGGATGACAATTATGGGGAGAATTTTGTGTGTGTGTGTGTGTGTGATATGCACACTTCTTCACTAGGAATCCTGAAACCAGGTTACTAAATAGCTATCAAATGGCAACAGAATTCAATCACTATTATACTAAGCTGGGCTGGATATGAATCAATGTTGTGGTGATAAAAGGTTCCTGAGCCCATTACGAATCCACTGAGCTCTCTAAACTCTAATACTTTATTGTTATTCTGTGTGGATACACACACTTCAACATCTTTGTATTTTACTAACTGGACATTAAAGACATTCTTTGCGCTGCATTTATGTCAGGAAGATCATTTGGACACTTTGGGGTTGGAGATCATGGTTTCCCCCCATCAGTATAGTGGAGTGTTTTATAGTGAGGGTTGTTATTTAGATTTATATGGTGTGAGCTGGTAGTGAAACTTATTTATTTCTGTTTTTTACTGGCTTGTTATGAATTCCTCTGAGAAAATATCATTAAAATAATAATTCTAGAAATGATGATAATAATGAAGTAGATTCAGTACCTATTTTCTCCCCTGAAAGTTGTCTGCACTCCATCCTTGAATGATTTTGTGATGTTAACTCTCTGGAAGGCATAGCATTATTTTTCTTATGCATGTTCAGCTTTTCTACACTAGAACAGAAAAATAAAAACAAAAACCCTGACCAAATGGATCTCCTTAGCAGTGAATTTCTTCAGGACTTCTGAATCAGAGCAGATTAGATCATTCTGAACTGATGTGATGTATAATGCCCATATCTGCTATGCAGTCAGTTCCTTGCATTTTGTTGGAAGGAATAAGAATAAAGCTCCAGAATTTGAGTGAAATTGTTTTTATTACTGGAATCACAAGATTTATTATAGGCATAAAAATTCTATTGCAACTGTCACAGAGAGTGATTCAACTTTACACATTGGGTTCCCTGACCCTGGAAGCATGAACTGGACTTGAAACACATCTACTGCTTTGGATTCTTATTTTCATATAGTCCTACTGTCAAACAGAAAATATTTAATGCTTGGAATTCAGTGCGTACAATTTTATTATTTTCTTTAAATCTTCCCCTTGTTTCAATTACCATTTATTAAATGTTCTTTTGACATGATATTTTCCTTTCTAAATGTGCCTGGGCTCAGGAGGTGAACAGAGTGGAGGCGAAAACTGGATCTCTGACTTGAAACTATTTATGAACTGCAAGTAATGAAAAAGCAATGACAGATGAAAAGATGACTGTCTTAGCAATTTGAATCCAGACTTCGTTGCACTTGTTGATCAACTTTGAAAAATGAAATATGAACTGTAATGGAATATCACTCTCAGTGACTCTTTTATCATCAGATAAAGGATTATGACTGCTACATAATTCTGCTTCTTCTGTAAAAGGTGACACTGTGGCATAAAGAGGTCTGATTGTTCCATTAGTTCTTGATATCATTTAGTACTTACGACATCATTGGCTACGTGAATTGATATTTGCACTCTGTAATGCTCAGAAAGGCTTTGGAAACACTTACACAACTTCACATCTAGCCATCTTCCCATCTTGAGAATTTGTTGAGTGCTGAACTACTGTACTCCTTCTTCTCCCCTTCGTCCAAAAACAGAGTGGTATTTTTATTCCTTGGAGATTTGAAACAGATATTGTCTTTCATGTGACTTAATTTGAATTTATTTTTGGTGTTTTCATGTATTTTGGGGACTGAAGGGAGTTGCTGGTAAATTAAGCAAATATGCAATAAATAGATATCTACAGGATTTCAGTATGCATTCGTTGTGAATGGACTCCAAGAGTGGGCCCTTTAACGTGAACTTTCATTATAAGCGGCCATCTTGTACTAGTACCCTGATTATTTCTTCTTAGAAATCTTAGTTCCTGGTCTAAAAAGGACTTTCCAGGATATCTATACTAACAAGCTATTAGTGGGTGCCAAATTACTTACTAACAGGTATGTTGTGATGACATACACCTATCAGCCCATCAGTTTGTTCAACACCATGGCATGCATCCACTTCATCCTGCTGCCAAAGGCTCTGGTTAATAGGTCCCTTCATGTTTAGAGATTTCCAAACCAGGTAGGTCCATTTCTAATGGATAATTTTCATTTTTGAAAATTATCAGGGGAAGAAGATAATTCTTTGGTGTCCTATAGTTAAATGCTATAGGGCTTGTCTATCTGGGGAAGTTATTCTGTAGTTTATGTTTGATGCAATAGAGAAGGAGAAGCCAGTGGAAAATTTCAAAGTGATGGGCTAGGAGAATGATCTTTGCAGCAGCATTCAGAATGGTTATGCATGGAGCAAGATTGCATTTGTCAATAGAGTGCGCTTTTCTGGTTTATCATGTATTGGAAATGAATTAAGATAAACCAGAAAAAGGCAATCTTATTCTGGAATAAGAGTGTGCACATGGGGAGATAGTGTGGAATAGCTATTGTGGAATACTTATTTGGAATAGCTATGATACTCAATTATGTACAAGACCTTATTCAGCAAAAAGCTCCAGCTGAGCCACATTTCCCGCTTTTTTATTGCTCAACTGTTTTTTTAGGATATCTCACTCAAAGAAAGGTGCAGTGTTGGTGCTTAATATAAAAATACCAATGTTAAAAAAGTGCAGAAAATGAACAAAGGAGCCTAATACCGAGGCTGCCTGTCCTTGGAGGAATGAAGGATTCAGCTGTAGAAACCAGAGAGCAGCACATTTCCTGTGTGGGATTGGGACTGAATGATGGCTTACAACTATATTGTTGTAGAGAAATTTAGGATTAATCAGGCCATTTTCTCCCTTTTCCCCAGCTGTAAAGCTTGCCAGGCAGGGCATTTTCACTGGCTCCAGAGAACAATTTTATAGCAAGCAATTTATTACAACACAAATTGAAAAATGTGCTAATTCTATACCCTTAGCTGCAAAAATAAAGAAAACGTCATTTATTAACTAATGTGATCCCTGAAGCCTGCTTCTTTTTAACAGACATGGTTTAATCTTTGAGCAGCAGATGCACAATTGTCTTAAGGCTGAAACTACAAACAGTGTGATTTTTGTGAGGAGAACTGTACAGGGAGGGACATTATGGCAACAGTTGCAATATGCTCTCTCTCTGTCTCTCTTTTGCAGCACTGCACCAAACCTGGCCAGTTGCCTTGCCTTGAAAGACACTTTGTTTCAAGTGCCATCCCCTGAGAGTATGGTTCAGCATCTCCTTTGCTGCGGTGATCAATGTCTAGCAGTTCATGTGAAAATGGAGCTTCGTTCCAGTTTGCAGGGGGGCAGCTGCCCCACTCCTGAAGAACAGGTGTTAAAAGCAGCAACGCTAAGCTGTTTGGGGAAGCAGCTACAGCTATGGCCAGCTCAGTTAGAACCCAGCTGGCCCTGAGAAGAGGGCTGTGGGCCGGGAGCTGAAGGAGGTGTCTCAGTCTAGCCCTGGAGTGGGAAGGGCTAGCTGCCTGGGAGCAAGGTACCTGAGGTGGAGTAGTGTTGGAGAATAGGGCAAGGGAGCTGGGGAGCTCCAGCCTGGTACGCCCCCAGGCTGCCAGCCTTGGCGAAGATTTGCAAAGGTACTGGGGCTACAGAGGTGCAGCCTAATAGGCAAAGGCAGCAGGTCCTAACTCCTTGCCAATGATGAGTGGCCATTACAGACTGCAGTCTGCCCCGGTGAGCAGGGGGTAGATGAGGACTGGCAGTAGCCACTGAGGCAAGGTGGGTTTAGAGGGTTGGGGGTTCCCCTTGGAGGGGAGACCCAGAGTGTGGGGGTACTGTTGGGGCAGAACCCCAAGGTAAAGGGTACCGGGGTCCAGGAGGGACACAGGGCCAGCGGTAGGTGAGACACCAGCCTGCAGAGGGGTCTCCATATGCTGGAAAAGAGCTAATTCCCAGAAGACCAGCAGGAGGTGCCTCGCTGGTGAGTCTCGACATTGCTACACAGTTCTATTTCTAATCTTTCAAATGAGAAAATTAGTTATGAATTATTTATCTAAAACATTCAAGTGGGTACAAACAAAGGAGAATCAAATGTGCTTAGTTCTGCCTTCCCTGAGACTTCGGAGCTTTGGAAATTTATCCACCACACCTCCAATCATGGCTTCATTTTGTCCTGAAAATTTGACAAGTAGGGTTCACCTGTGCAAGGTTCTGAGCACATCTTGTGATGTGCTTAGTATCATTGCCTCCCTGTTGACTCAGTACTATGCAGAATTGGGTCTTTAATAAGGGAACTAAAAGGTGATGATTTCTCCTTTGCTCTGAACTGATGTGTTCAAACCACTGAGCAAAGCAAATATTCATTAAATAAAGCCAAACCTCCCAGGCTCAAATATAATATGCTGAACAAGAGCTGAGAGATTTTTTTTTCTCTTTGCTTTATGCACCTGCAGTATGTTCCTGATCCAGAAAAGCACTTAAGCATGTGAGTAACTTCAAGCACACAAACAGTCCTATTAGCTTAAAGCTAAACACATGCTTACATGCTTTGCTGTATTCAAGTCAGTGGGTTTCAGTATGATGAATCAACTGAACTGGCTGACACACTCTGACCCACTTATTCAATCCACCTTTTTCACAGCAGTACAAAATACCATGGAACACTGCCAATCTATTTTGACCACCCTCCAGATATTACAATATTGGATGACTCACTCCATGGTAATGTATGTTGGGAACTGATTTCCTGAAGCAAAAGTTATCTTCTTTCGTTTGTGGACAAAAGTCTTTCAATTGTTTTACAAAGAAAACTAACTCCCACAAATAGCCCTGGTCTTCTATAAATCTTCTGGCTTGTGCCAATTGCAAAATTCTACCTTTTTTTTATTGTAATAAACTAGCTATGTGTTCAACTTGAACTTTATATGTGTACAAACTACCTCTCTGAGATGGAATCAGAACCACTCAACTGTATGCCTTAGGCCCTATGCTGCTGAAAGCTAGTGAAAGTTCTTCTTTAGCCCAAGAGGGAGAGGCCCTCTCCTTTTGAAGAAGGAAAATGTGGCTTGCCAGAGTCCAAGATGGCCACTTGGGGAAGCAGAAGGAAAGGCATATCACGACTGGGAGGGACTTCAGGAGCCACACTGAGAGCAATAAGAACATTTTAGGTACAGAATTTTTGAAATTTTTTTTTGCTTGTTTTTAGAGCTGCATTTTGTGTCCCAAAAAATATCATCAGAGGTGACTTTCTGCTGGAAATGATTAATAACATACTAGTTCTCAATGAGAACTAACAACTCCATTAAAACTTATGGAGATACTGAAACAGCAACAGGTATTTCTAAACATTCTCTTGAAACCCAAGTATATATTTTCACTGGGGGCAGAGCTGCACTACTACCCAACACATCCACAGGTGGCAGATCATGGTAAGCTGTTCAAACTAGGCCACTTCTGATCCAGAAGCAAAATGTTGCTGATCCTAGTTGTTGAGCTTGAGTATGCTGATGACGCTGTAGTATTTGCTCACTTGGAAACAGGTCTTCAAGAGAGCATCAATATCTCTTCTGAAGTATACCAGGAAATGGGACTGACACTCAACATCCAGAAGACAAAGGTCCTCTATCAGCAAGCTCCTGGTGCACAACTCACAGCACCAGCAATACAGATCTATGATAACCTTCTAGAGAATGTTGTGCATTTCCCATGCCTTGGAAGCCCGCTCTCAGAGACAGCTGATATAGATGAAGAAATCCTGTACTGGCTTAAATGTGCTAGCTGAGCTTTTGGTCGTCTGAGAGAAGGGGTGTTTGAAGATTGCAACATCAGAGTTAAAACCAAACTTATGGTTTACAAAGCTGTTGTGATCCTCACTCTAGTATATGGGGCTGAAATATGGACAACATATAGGAGACCTCTTAAGGCGCTGGAGAAATATCAATGCTGTATGTGTAAGATTCTTTGAATTAAATGGGCAGATAGATGCACTAACATCAGCGTCCTCTCGCAAGCTATATCGTGAGCATTAAGGCAATGATTATCTATCATCAACTTCAGACTGCCAAAACAATTTTTCTATTCTTCACTCAGCCAACGCAAACCTGTTAGAGGAGGGCAGAAGAAACATTAGAGACGTCATCAAGGCTAATATGAACTCCACCAGAGAGGTCCTTTGGTGCCATCTGCCTTCCCAAGTCAGGATAAAGGAGGAGGGTGGGCGTGGGGCTAGCAACTCCACCTCGTAAAAAATCAATCTGCTACAGAAACGCCAACAATAGAGACAACAGAGACTTTTACCCTGGAAAAAGAACGGTCTTCAACTCGAAGATGCATGACGCTGGGTGGTAAAAGCCATGAGGAAGCCACTAAGCCGATTACCCTTCTTGCAACCAGGAGGATTACCATAGGCACATGGAACGTGAGGACCATGTACGAGTCAGGAAAGACATCGCAGGTTGCAGCAGAGATGAGGAGCAACAACCTGACCCTATTAGGCATTAGCGAGACAAGATGGACGCAAGCGGGACAGAGACGACTGTTGACAGGAGAGCTGTTGCTGTATTCAGGACATGAAGAGAGTGACACACCCCACACACAGGGAGTAGGCTTCATGTTGTCCAAGCAGGCACAGAGAGCACTGATTGGTTGGGAGGCACATGGTCCCAGGATCATCACAGCATCCTTCAGAACTAAAATGAAGAGGATTAAGATGAATGTTGTTCAGTGCTACGCTCCAACTAATGACAGCGAAGAGGAGGACAAAGATTATTTTTACAACAAACTCCTGAAAATATTAGAGATTCTCCCAGACAAAGACATCATCATCCTTATGGGAGACTTTAATGCCAAAATTGGACCTGACAACACAGGATACGAACAAGTCATGGGGACCCACGCTCTGGGAGAGATGAGTGAGAATGGAGAGAGATTTGTATGCACTTAACAACCTGGTCATAGGAGGTAGCATCTTTCCTCACAAGCAGATCCACAAGAGTACCTGGGTATCACCAGCAGGCATGACAGAAAATCAGATCGATCATGTCTGCATTAGCAAGAAGTTCAGAAGATCCTTGCAGGACGTTAGAGTTAGAAGAGGAGCAGATGCGGCGTCCGACCATCACTTAGTGGTGGCCAGATTGAAGCTGAAGCTGAAAAAGAACTGGATAGACGCGTCAGACAGAAGAGTGAAGTACAACATCAGCCTTCTGAAGGACCATAAGACCAAGGAAGATTTTGGACTGACGCTGAAGAATAAGTTTTCACTATTACAGGATCGGTCAGAGGAAGAGGAAGACAGTGTACTAAACAGATGGCAGAAAGTGAGAGAGACACTTAGGTCAGTATGCCAGGAAGTGCTTGGAATTAAGAAACACCAGCAGAAAGAGTGGATCACAGCAGAGACCTTGATCAAGATAGAAGACAGAAAGAAGAAGAAGGCAGCAGTCAATAACAGCAAGGCTAGAGCAGCAAAGGCCAAAGCTCAAAAAGAGTATGCTGAAGTCCATAGAGCAGTGAAGAGGAATATCAGGAAGGACAAGAGAGAGTATGTGGATGAACTGGCAGCAGAAGTGGAGCAGGCAGCATACAGCGGTAATATGAAACAGCTGTATGATACTACCAAGCGACTGTCTGGAAAGTTCAGCAAGCCAGAACTTCCCATTAAAGACAAGCAGGGAAAGTCTATAACAGGAATAGAACAACAGATGAACAGATGGGCGGAGCACTTTGAGGAACTCCTGAACAGACCAGCACCACCAAATCCACCAGATATCAATCCAGCCAACGAGGACCTCCCAATTAATTGCGGTAAACCAACCAGAGATGAGATCAGAAAAGCCATCACCATGATGAGGAATAGGAAGGCGGCTGGACCTGATGACATCCCAGCAGAGGCCCTGAAAGTAGACCTGGATGCTTCAGTGGAAATGCTGTACCGCCTCTTTGAGAAGATATGGGAAGAAGAAGTGATTCCGGTAGACTGGAAAGAGGGATATCTCATCAAAATCCCCAAGAAAGGAGATCTTAGCAACTGTGCCAATTATAGAGGAATCACACTCCTGTCGGTGCCAGGGAAGGTCTTCAACCGAGTCCTCTTAGAGAGAATGAAGGATGCCGTCGATCCACAGCTACGAGATGAACAGGCAGGTTTCCGGCAGAATAGATCATGCACGGACCAGATAGCAACGCTTCGCATCATAGTCGAGCAGTCTATGGAGTGGAACTCCTCGTTGTACATCAACGTTGTTGATTATGAGAAAGCGTTCGATAGCGTGGGTCGAGAGACCCTCTGGAAGCTCCTTCGGCACTACGGCATCCTAGCAAAGGTGGTCAACCTGATCAAGAACTCATATGACGGTATACACTGTAGAGTGATCCATGCAGGGCAGCTTACTAACAGCTTCCAGGTGCAAACTGGAGTCAGGCAAGAATGCTTGTTGTCACCACTTCTTTTTCTCCTCGTCATCGATTGGATTATGAAGACATCCACTTATGAGTGTAGGAACGGAATCCAGTGGACGTTGTGGACCCAGCTTGATGACCTGGACTTTGCTGATGACCTTGCACTCCTTTCGCACAGTAAACAGCAGATGCAAGAGAAAACCAACGTAGTGGCAGCCACGTCATCACAGGTTGGCCTCAACATTCACAAGGACAAGACCAAGATCCTTAGGATTAACTCCATCAGCAATGACCCAGTCATACTGAATGGAAGCCCCCTGGAAGAAGTACAGTCCTTCACCTACCTAGGTAGCATCATCGACCAGCAGGGTGGCACAGAAGCAGACATCAAAGTAAGGATTGGTAAGGCAAGAGCAGCCTTCTTACAGCTCAAGAACATCTGGAGCTCCAGAGAGCTGTCTTTGGCAATAAAAATTCGACTGTTCAACTCCAATGTGAAATCAGTCCTACTGTATGGAGCTGAAACCTGGAGGACAACCAAAACAACCATCAGGAAGATCCAGACCTTCATTAATAGCTGCCTTAGAAGGATTCTCCAGATCCGCTGGCCAGACACCATCAGTAACATCCACCTCTTGGGGAGGACCTGTCAACTCCCAGCAGAGGAAGAAATCAGAAGGAGAAGGTGGGGTTGGATAGGACATACACTATGTAAGCAGCCAACTAACATCACCAGACAGGCACTGCGGTGGAACCCCCAAGGCAGGCGGAAAAGAGGCCGTCCAAGAAACACCAGGCGACGCGACCTTCAGGCTGATAGCAAAAAAATGGGCTATACCTGGAACCAGCTAGAGCGAATGGCCCAGGATAGAGGACTCTGGAGATCTGTGGTTGGTGGCCCATACCCCAATTGGGGTGACGGGCATGAGTGAGTGAGTGAGTCAAGGCTAATATGAGGAAATGCAATACTGACATCAGCTCATTGGAATCTATAGCTTAGGACTGACAACACTGGAGGAATTGCTTGAGGCAGGGAACTCAGCACTTTGAGAACCAGATGTGACTACATGTAATGGAGAAACAGGACTGACAGAAAGAGAGTGTCGTGGCTCGAACCAGCATCCCAGGTTCACTCACCCTGCTCATTAACAGGTGTCTGAAATGTGGCAGAGTCTGTGGCTCTAGAACAGGCCTTATCAGCCATCAGCAGACCCACAGATAATGTGAAATAGACAATCCATGAAAGACAATCATCCTCAACTTTGGGGGATCACTGGTGATGATGTATTTTAATATAATTTTATTCTTATTTAACACGTGATTGTTTACTGTTGACAGTATAACTAATCACAGCAGTATTCCTCTGAGGCTTTTTCACACATGAATAGGAGATATGAGAGATTCTTGGCTACATGGTTTTGCGTTTTTGATACTATGTTTTGTATTTGTCATTCATATATATAAATTCACAAATGAGCCACCAATTTTATACATATGCATTATGGATGGACCAAGTTTAACACATTGCCCTCAGGACTCAGAAATTCTAATAGTGGCCCTGACAGCTTTAAATATTTACAGTTTTAATATTATCCTGAGAGGGCTGGGGAAGTGGATTGTTTAATCAGTCCTATACTTTGTTCCTATACTTTGTTCCTATTGCCAAAGCCATAAGAGAATCATCATCAAATGTGTTTCAAAAACACTTCATATCAATGTTTCTCTAAGTATCTATTAACCCTTTAATATGTAAAGATGGACTTAAAGGGCTGTACCCAAAAGGAAAATTAATTCTGAAAGAAATTATGACCCCAAGGTGTGCTATAAGGAATTAGTTATGTGGGGTCTGAGCCAAGATTTTCCCAGTTAAAAATAACCCTGTATAGTATCTGGATGGCTGCTAGGATCCATTGGAACCCAGAGTGAAAGACTAATGGAATTTTTCCGTTGTCCTCCTGTTGGTACAGCTATCCCTTCCCAGGACAATCACAGAGCATTTTGATTGCTGGCAGGCAGGATGTGCGGAGTCTTTTGTGGATGGTGGGCAAGCAATCAGTCACCCCAGAGGCCTTGTCTTTGCTAGGAAAAAAGGTGTGTTCTTAATTTGTTAGCTAACTCAAGGTAAAATATTAGTAGAGACAAGGCAGTTTGGAGATTTCTCACAAGGTAGCAGGTTGAGTTATAGACTATTAATGTGACCTGCTAACTCACAAAACTACAACTACCTTGTCTTCACTAGGATTTTATCTTGAATTAGCTAACTCAAGTGAATAGCACACCTTTTCTTCTAGTGAAGACACAGCCAGAGATAGTGTGTGTGTGTGTGTACATTTTTCTTGGCCAGCAGCCAGAGGTATGATTGGGAGCAGTGAGACAGTGCATTTTAAAACTTTGTTTGCATAAGATGCAAAGGATTCTTGACTATGGGATCTTGGGAGGAAGAAATGGCAGTTTTGGAATTATGAATGGGAAAAGATAGGGAAACCCTGCCCAAGTCTCATTGCATATGTTATAAACAGATTGTTAAGGGTTAATGTCTCGTGTACCTGTAAAGGGTTACAAGCAGGGAACGGGACACCTAACCAGAAGACCAATCAGAAGACAAGATACTTTTAAATTTGGGCTGAGGGAAACTTTTGTGTGTGTTCTTTGTCCGTTGTGTGTTCTTCTCTCGGAGGGTCTGAGAGAGACCAGACATTACTACAGGCTCTCTAAATTTCTTTTCTAATAGTAAGTAAAAACAGGCGGTTTAGGTTTTTTTGATTGTTTTACTCTATTTGCAGTTGTGGATCTGGCTGGTTAACTTTTATATGTGTAGTTGCTGGGAATATTTTGATTTGTATTGGTACTGGGGGGAAAGTCTCTTTCTGGTGTCTGTAAGCTATAGGACCCTGTAATATTTACATCTTGAAGTTACAGAGATAATTATTTACTTTTTCCTTTCTTTTATTAAAGGGTTTCTTTTTAGAGAAACTGATTGATTTTTTTTCTTGTCTCCCTTGTTTTATTCCAGGGGATTGGGATAACTCACCAGGATGGGTGGGGGAGACGGGAGGGGGGAGAGAGAGAATCTCTCTCTGTTTTCCTTGAATCTGTTTGCCTCTTTGTGGAAGGGAAGGGAGATGCTTCTCTGTATGGTGATTTAAGAGGTTGGATCAGTATCTCTCAGGATAGCCCAGGGAGGGAAATTCGGGCGGGGGGGGAGGTGGGGGAATGGTTTATTTCTCCTTGTTTTAAGAATCCAAGGGATCTGGGTTCTTGGGGTCCCCAGGGAAGGTTGGGGAGGTCAGAGTGCACCAAAACACTATATTTTTGGGTGGTGGCAGTGCTATCAGATCTAAGCTGGTAATTAAGCTTAGAGGATTCAGGTGCTAGTATCTCATTTTCTGAACTCTAAGGTTCAGATCTGAGAAGGAATGCTATGACAGCATAGTCTCAGTCTATTGTACTGTTCTGTCTTTGTTCTCTACATGACACTAATAATATGAGGAAATCAAATAGTCTTTAAAATGGTCAGTGATGGAGAATCCACAAGGCCCTTGATAAATTGTTCCAATGATTAATTACCCTCCCTGTCAAAAATGTATGCTTGATTTCCATTCTGAAGTTGTCTAACTGCAGCTTCCAGCCATTGTATTGTGCTGTATCTTTCTCTGCTGGATATAAAAGCCCATTATTAAATATTTGCTCCCCACGTAGATACTTGTAGACTGTAATCAAGTCACCCCTTTAATCTTTTCTTTGTTAAGATAAATAGATTGAGGTCCTTGAGACTATCATGATAAGTCATGTTTACTAATCCTTTAATAATTCTCATGGCTCTTCTCTTAACCTTCTCCAATTTATCAACATCCTTTTTGAATTGTGGGTACCAGAACTGGACACAGTATTCCAGCAGTGGTTGCACCAGTGCCAAATCCAAGGTAAAACAACCTCTCCTGTGCTCTAAGACTTATTGAAAATAAATATTAATGGTCCAGCAAGCTCCTCATTCAGCCTTTTAAAACTCTTGGATGCAAGTTATTTATATCTGGTGATTTAAAAATGTCTAACTTTAGTAGCTTTTGTTTAATGTTCTCCAGAGACACTAGTGGAATAGAAAGAGTGATATCATCACCATATGATGAGACTAGATCATCTGTTTTTTCCCCAAACACAGAACAGAAATATTTATTGAACTTTTCTGCATTATCATTGATTATTTTATGGATCCATTGCCATCTAGTGATGAACCAATAACATTGTCAGGATTCTTTTTGTTCTTCATATATTTAAAAAACTCTTTCTTATTATCCTTAACTCTGGTGGCCATAGAGGTCATCTTGTGTTCCTTTGGTTCTCTTATCAATTTTCTGCAACTTCTAATTTATTATTTATATTAATTACTATCAACTTCCCCATCTTCCATTTGCTGTAGTCATGTAATTAATTATTTATTATAGATACCTTCACTTCCCCTCCTATCCAGGTCATTTTTAAAAACCAGCACAGCCTTCCTCCTCAGTTTTAGCTTTTTGGGCATCTAGTAAGGTTTTCATGAAGGATTCCCCATTATCATTCACATTTTTCTAATTCAATGCTTCCTCCCAGCTGATTTGGCTCATAATTATTTTCAACTTTGTGAAACTGGCCCTGTTAAAGCCTCAAGTATATATACTACTGGTCTGGACTTTATTTTGCTTGCATATTATAAATGTGATCATTTACCTCATGATCATTGTACTGAAGTTACCATTAATTTTTAGTTCTGTGATCAGTTCTTTGTTATCTGTTAGGATAAGGTCTAATACAGATTTCCCCTTCATTGGTTGCAACACTTTTTGAGTTAAGAAATTGTCATTTGTAATGTTATGACATTTCAAGGACTGGCAGCATGAGACCTCCAGCATATGTCACTCAAACTGAAGTCTCCCATGATCAGACAGCTTTTTCCCCTACACAGTATAGATGGATAAAGAGCTGGTTATCCTGTTCCCTAATGTGATTTGGTAGTCTGTAGCAGACACCAACTAATACCCCTCTTGTGCTTTTTGCTAGGACCTTGATCCATAAGTATTCAAGATCAGTTCCTTCTGAGTTATCAGTGACTCAGAAACAGATAATGCCAACATTATGTGAATCATCTCATAAATTTTCAGTAATACTAACTAGATTGAATTTATGCTCTTAAATGAGCAATTCCAATTCCTCTTGTTTGTTACCCAGGCTCCTAGCATTGGTGAATAGGCACGACAAGAATTTCTTCTCTTCATGTCCTTTAGTTTCTTGGTTAATTTTAATTAATCAGAGTGGAAAGAGCCTGAGGAGGGCAGAAGGGTGTTTAAGTTTATATTTACATGCTGAGATTGCTTGGGAGATTCCAGGGGAGAGCTCTGTAAGTCTTAGCCCTGCATGAAAGATAAGCTTGGAGAATCCTAAGAGAGGCTGAGTAAGAAGAAACCCAGGGAAGCAACAGCAAGGAGGTGGACTAAGAAGACCCTGGCTGCTGGTTATAGGGTTACTATTGTGGAAAACAAGGTTATGACACAAAGAAAAACAAAATACCACAAACCTCACGCAGAAGAAACCAAAGCACAGGAAGCAAAGCGCTACAAAAGGTCCCGTCCAGCCCAAGTTTGTCTGTTTTTGCCACCGCTCGTCAGGGGAGAGTGCGAACGCAGTCCCCCACTACCACAAATTATGCAGTCGAGTTTCCCGCATTTGGGGAAATCGCAGGGGTCAGCACACCTGCAGTGCAATGGATGAGCCTCACCCTGGAAAACCACCTTCGTGATCATGGTATCTCCCCTGCCAGGTAAGTATCGCTGGGGTGGTACCCAGTGCAGTGAGAGGGTCTGGGTCCCCCTACCAGCCAGTTGGAAGGTGGCCTGAGTCTAGAGAAGGGAACAAGGATGACAGAGTGTCTTGAGAGAAAGGTGGGAGGACAATGAGGCCTGGAATTGGGACTGAAGACCTTGTTATAACAGCACTGGATTGTTTATTTTGAGAACTTTGATACCCTGGAAGGGGAGAGACTTTGAAGGGACTGGCTGGTGGGTCAAGCCACAAGGAGGAAGACCACTGCAGGGCCAGAGCAGGTGTTGGGAAGGAGGTAGGAGACAATGAATGAGCACTATGCCAAGCCCAGTCACAAGGGGCAAGCCTGAGGTTAGCATACTCTTCTACAGGAATACTACCTGGTTCCTATATATTACATGGACCTTTTCCATTAGTCCAAAAATTCAAGAAAATCTTGATTTGGTCAGAATTACAATGAGTTTTCTAATCTCATTCTTGTCCCTAATGAAGATTAAATGTGAAACTTAATTCACAATTAAATTGCCATTCTAATATGATTGGCAGGTCTGCATCTCTGCTCACAAGGTGCAGAATAGTACAGGTGTTAGATGTCAGGATTAAGACTCCCTGGGGAAATGTGTGTAGAGATGCATGCAGTGATTTTATACACAGATGGAAATTCACTGAAGTCAGTGGAGATTCTTAGATTTACATTTGTGTCACTGAGGGCCGAACTGGGCTCACAGTGCCTGATGAGTTAATACTACTTATCTGAGTTTATTTCTCAAATAACATTTTTAAAAGAGAAAATCCTGAATGTAGTTTTACTAAGAGAAGTTCTCCCCTTCTGGGCTGTAGATGAATTGTGAGCTACTACATCCCTTTTTTTGAAACATCCACAGGAAATGGAAAAAACCCATGAGCCTTCTTGTGACAGTGAACAGAGACACATCTTGACAAGTGGTGGACTACCTTTATTGTTCAAGTGATGTATGCGGGCAACTAGCATCATCTACTCTTGAAGTAATGTGGCACTGAGTCACTTTACCTTACGTGATCCTGTTGATGAGTCAATTTTGCTCCCCGAAGCCACTCTCCAGATGCTGTCTAGTTTTATCTGACTTATACATTCCAATTTATTTTTAGCCATTTGCATTCTGCTTGGTTCATGAAAGTGTACTTATGGTGTATTTTGTCATCTTTACAGGCTATCATTTCTAGCCCCACAAAAGAGCTGGGAAGCATACCTGTATCCTCCTCACATGAAGAATCCCTAATTAAGAATCAAAACTAGCAATTCTTTAAAAATGCTAGCAGGTAAAGCAGATTAGTCCTGAGACCAGCTTTGATTCACACACTGGCTATTTACATAGGATTTTCGAGGGTACATGTGTGGCCAAACCTTTCTGACATGTGGAACCTAGAATAATAAAGAATGAGACTTTGGGATAGCTCAGTGGTTTGAGCATTGGCCTGCTAAGCCCAGCAAAGACATTCTTTTATGTTGCTGCATTTATATCCAAACAAATAAACACAGTTTTGGGGGTGAAACACTCCATTATTACAGCACTGAGGCAAACTTCTTCTGTGCCTGTAACTCACAGCAACAACAGGAACATATGGAAGCACATCATTTCACACTCAACGGCTAAACTTTGGCCTCGCTGCTGTGCACAGGTCATCAGAGCTGCATTTTGGCTAACTCTGTTATAAAAGTCAACACAGCTAAAGTGTGAGTTGTTTTCATTTCCTTTGTGTGAATCATAAAACAGGGTTGTTTACTGCAGAAACTTCCAATCAGATATTACCTCAACCCCCTTATTTCTCTAACATAATGGGAAGTCAGTTGAATTGCATAGATATAAATGAAATTTGGCCTTCAGAAACTCCAGGTTTAGAGGTCTTACAAAGAATGCAGATGAAAGTAGTTGGTGTTCAGCTGGTGACGTTTGAATAAAAGAACCTGGCTTGACTTTCAGAACCCAGGATGAGATTTGCAAAGCTGGCTGTAAAAGGGGGGGGGAGCAGGAATCTTTGTATCTGTAAACTGCTCAATTATTTCTATACCAGATGTGTTCAATGTCAACCATGGATTTGAGAGTAAAACTGCAGTTGAAAGGTTTCAAATTATATTTTGGATGATGTATATTTGAAAAGTTTTGGACTGTGAAGACTGCAAATATACATACTATTTTTTTTTTTAAATAACCAGAGGGTGGAACCACTTTCAGACCTCCTGTCTACAGCTTTCTAAATTCTCTCTTTACGGTATTTTGTTTGCTGAAACAATTTTATGATAAAGTTTATTGTAGATGGATTCTTTTGCACAGCAATTTGACAGCCCCTTTCAGTCAATTACTTAATCACGTGCATTTACTATTTTTAGCACTTTGGTCCTGATCTTCCTTGTTTTGAAGTCAATGGAAACATCAGCCCCCCCCAACAGTTTCCTTTACTTTTGAAAGAGGCTTATCTGGACTAGCCGGATATGACATTTTTGTTGAAAGTTGTGTGAGTTGCTGCTTTTCTTCTGTAAATTTCTAGAAATCTTACTATAACAACACTTAAAACTGCTTTTGGAGATAGAATCCCAAAGTATATCATCCCAGCTTTCAGATGAATAATTTGTTAGCTTGAGGTAGAGGTTGTGCTGGAGAAAAGAAAACTTAAAATGACTTTTCTTTAACAGGTCAAAGGAAGTTGTCAGGTTGTTTAGTCCTATAGCATGTAGCCTGCATACAAAAATAAGGAAAACTGAAACAAAAAACAGCCCCAAAATCAAACTAAACCAAATGAACCTTCTACAGCAGGGGTCGGCAACCTTTCAGAAGTGGTATGCCAAATCTTCATTTATTCACTCTAATTTAAGGTTTCGTGTGCCAGTAATGCATTTTAACGTTTTTTAGAAGGTCTCTTTCTATAAGTCTATAACATATAACTAAAACTATTGTATGTAACGTAAATAAGGTTTTTAAAAGCTTTAAGAAGCTTCATTTAAAATTAAATTAAAATGCAAAGCCCCTCGGACTGGTGGCCAGGACCCGGGCAGTGTGAGTGCCACTGAAAATCAGCTCACGTGCCACCTTCGGCACCCGTGCCATAGGTTGCCTACCCCTGCTCTACAGTGTGATGTTCTAGCTGAGATGCTAAAGTCAGGAAACTCAGTTATTGTTGCTATACCTACTCTAACTCTGTTTCCTGGCACACAGTATTCTATATGGTATGGTAACTGTAATGCCTATCTACTCAGACACCTACAATAACACACATGTACCCTACTCTATGTAGGGTTCAGTTACTGGTGACTTTTTGTTTTAGTTTAGAATTTATAATTTCCCTCTCTGTATTCTATTTTTCCAAACTTCTTTTTTTAGTGTCAGCAACAGAGAAATATTATTGTAATAAGCTAGAGTTTCCCAGGTGTCTTACCAAGATTCAAAATTCACACTTACAAAGCAAAACCCCTTTATAAATGACAGAACGAGATAGGGTAACATTTTCTCTGGATCAAAATTGTAGCAGCTAGGTGTATTTGACTTACAGCAATAATTCCTTTTATTCCTACATGACCAGCTGTAAAAACTGATAACCAGCTTTAAATTTGTCATCCTAAAGCAGTGGTCCCCAACCTTTTTGTGGCCAGTAGCACATTCATGTTTTCAGAAGAGTGTGGCGGGTGCCAACAATTTTTCAAGGCTTATTTTGTATTTGTACATTAAATAATACAAAAAATATCATATTTAATATTACATAATATATGAATCCATAAGATAAAAAGGGTAATTTTACATGTAGAAGGTATCAATTAAATTATTCGGCAATTACTCTTTTACCTTACCATGTGAATTTGTTTTTTTATCTACCTGTAAGAAAAATTAAGGAGTTTTTACAAAATAAATATCATAAACAATGTTTTAAGTTTTTAAAATAAGATGAAAACTGTTTAACTGCTGGTCCAAATATTTATTATTCTTACTTTAACATAGAATGAAGCCTGCAGCCCTGGAGTTCTCTGTTCCCGGCAGGTGCAGGGCTGCAACTTCTCTCCGGCTTAAGCTGCAGCCTTGCACCTGCCAGGGACAGAGAACTCCGGGGCTGCAGGCGCCAGTGTTCTCGGTCCCCAGCAGGCATGGGGCCACAGCTTAAGCTGGAGTTCTCTGTCCCCAGCAGGTGCGGGGCCGCGGTTTCTCTCTGGCTTAAGCCATGACCCCGTGCCTGCCAGGGACCGAGAACACCAGTGCCCACAGCCTGCAGCCCCCGAGTTGTCTGTCCCCTGCAGGGGTGGGGCCACGGCTTCTCTCCCCTGCTGGGCACTAGGCGGGCGCACATAAATGTCCTGGCGGGCGCCATGGCGCCCGCGGGCATTGCGTTGGTGACCACTGCCCTAAAGGATTAGCTTTAAAGCCTTATATAGAACTATAGAATAATTCTTTGCACTGCATCTCTATATATCTGTGTATCTTTTTCTTTCCTGATTGGTGGATTCAGAGTTCTTGTAACGAGTGAAAGTGCAAGTGCCTGGGTGTTCAAATGTAAACTCCATGAATGTACACCTCTACCTTGATATAATGCTGTCCCCAAGAGCCAAAAAATCTTACCGTGTTATAGGTGAAACCACATTATATCGAACTTGCTTTGATCCACTGAAGTGCACAGCCTCCCCCCCACCCAGCACTGCTTTACCCCATTATATCCGAATTTGTATTATATAAGGTCACGTTATATCAGAGTAGAGGTGTATCTGTAAACCAACCTTACTTTTCACTCATCTTCAACACTTTGAAAATATATTTCAAAATTTAAGACAACATAAATCCTTTCAGAGGGGAGGGAGGAGGGTCTGTTGCTGTCTGATCTTATAAGACAGCATGCTGACATGCTCTCAGCCCCACAAAAACCCATTCTCTCTCTCCCTACATACAGAAAACACACCCCTTGTCACACTCCACCCCACCCCCTGCATTTGAAAAGCATGTTGCAGCCAATTGCATGCTGGGATAGCTACCACAATGCACTGCTCTTTGTGGTGTTGTAAGAGCTGCTAATGTGGCCACGCCAGTGCGCTTGAATCTGACAGTATGAACACACTGCAGCGCTTTCCCTACTGTGCTCTCTGAGGGCTGGTTTAACTCACTGTGCTCTACATCTGCAAGTGTAGCCATGCCCTTAGCGTTGACACATGTCAAAATATGAATCAGAAGGGTGAGTGTGGACACACTGAACCATTTGTGCTTAAACCACTTATAACTCATAGGTTCAATGAGGAATGATATGGTTCTCTTTTGCAGACATTGCCATAGTATAGACAGGTCAAAAACTGTTTTCAGCAGTTAATGATAGCAGAAGTGAACCCATTCTCCTTGTCCGTATTGTTCCAGGTGGCTTTGTTAACTAACATAATCATTAAGGCAACAGGGACTAGCTGACCCTACTCTTTAAAAGTTACATCATATCATCATTCTCAAACATATATAATCTGTAAGCCAAGGTTGATGGTGTGCTGGGTGCCATGTAGTGCAGTTCCCAGATCTGGTTCTATTCTACGAACCCAGGAATCTCTGAGGCAGCCCTGCAGGCAGCGCCAGCTAGGCTCATGGAGAATCTGAGAGTGTGGCATGCTGGGTTGTTTTTGTCCATCCTGGCAACATGGTCAGAGAGCATGTAACATCTGAAAAGGAAAAATATTTGGGCTTGAATCCTTTTATTTCTTTTCTTGTATCAATAAAACCTGAAAGGTATTTCTTTTATAAATAGTTGGAAAAGGTGAAGATTGGCCGGTGTTCTCATGTTTTTACATTGGAAGTGCAGGTGTTGTATACCATAGAAGACTAGCTTGATCTACATGAAATTTAGGAAGTCTTCATAATATTTCCCATTATTTTAGACTAACAGGAGTATTGACAACCCCAAACATTCAAAAATAATGAATCAGGCTCATATAATTTACAAGAGTCACTTGTATAATCATGAGATTTAAAAAAATAAATGTTGTGTTCCTTTTATTTGACTGGTCTTGGAACCTTTAGGGTTCACATTTTCAAGCTTTTCTCCTCAACTACGAGGGTTAGAAACATTTCACAAGACTCACAATAAAATCATGAGGATTAGTGATGCTGTGTGACAGCCGTGTTGCGATAGATGTGTTCAGCTGCTACCAGCCTGTAGACCAAGTCTAAGCAAGGTTAGAGTGCTTGAAACGCCACCCACCTCCAGGAGTTCTGTCTATACTAGAGTAACCACCATTACTACCACCAGTGAAGCTAAATCAGCGATAGTAGCGGTGAGAAAATTTTAGCAATGAAAACCCAGTGTAGGCATCAGTGTTACAACTCAGATAGTCAAAAATCATGAGTCATCTTTTCCCAAAATAACAAGATTGGCTTAAAATAATTAGATTAAAATAAAAATTTTTTTATTTTAATTTGCCTTCTGGGTTCTGACCTCTTAAAATGCACTTAGGTCAGATTTTCAAGCTCCAGTCTCACCAACTAGAAGGTCTGACTCTAGAAAATTATTAAGGTGACCAGATGTCCCTATTTTATAGGTCAGGGGTCAGCAACCTTTCAGAAGTGGTGTGCTGAGTCTTTATTTATTCACTCTAATTTAAGGTTTTGTGTGCCAGTAATACATTTTAACATTTTTATAAGGTCTCTTTCTATAAGTCTATAATATATAACTAAACTATTATTGCACATAAATAAAGTTTAAAACATTTTTAAGAAACTTCATTTAAAATTAAATCAAAATGCAGAGCCCCCCCGGACTGGTGGCCAGGACCCAAGCTGGGTGCATGCCACTGAAAATCAGCTTGTGTACCACCTTTGGCACGCGTGCCATAGGTTGCCTAGCCCTGTTATAGGGACAGTGCCGATATTTGGGGCATTTTCTTCTATAGGTATCTATTACCACTCACCTTGTCCTGATTTTTCACACTTGCCATCTGGTCACCCTAAAATTATGTTTGTTTTTAAAGTTGAGGTGCTCACATGAGCTTGTATGTTCTTATGTTCTTAATACAAATCCGTGTTCTAAACCAGTAAAATGATCGCCCCGCCCCCACCCCCGTGGGAGAGTACAAATCCCAGCATGCAATGCTCTGCCAATGCAACTTCTACACCGCAGCATGCAATGCGCCTGGTGTTCTAAAAATACTACAAGCCCCAAAGTGCATTGTCCTAGCCCACTTCGCGCGCGTCGGCGCATTGCATGCAGGGATTCGTAGTCTTCGAAGCCTATGCTTCTTTCCTCCGCCTCCTCCCCTCTGTAACCGCTGCCTCAACGACCCGCGCACGCTCTGCGCCACGTCCGCTCTGACATCGCCCGAACAGCAGCGCGAGCCTGCCTGAGCCAATCAGCGGCTACAAAATCGCGTCGCTCGCGCGGCTCGCGAGAGCCGCCTTGAACTTTGACCTCGCCCCAAGCGCGAGCTGTGGCCGTCTCGGGGTCTGTTCCTTTCCCCTCCTCCCGCCTGAGCGAGGCCGCTCTCTCCCCCCAGTGTCACCAAGTGGCGATGAGCCTGGCCCCCCGGCGGCGCCCTCACTGATCCCTCTCCCTTCTCGCTCCGCGCCGCCCCCGGGGACACAGCCGCCGCCCCCAGCCAGCGCCGTCCCCCAGCAGCGGGCGAGGTGGAGCCGGCGAGGCCCAGACGACGCCCCCCACCGGGACCATCAACATGGCGAGCGCCTCCTACCACATCTCCAACCTGCTGGAGAAAATGACATCCAGCGACAAGGACTTCAGGTGAGCGCCGGCCCCGCGGAGCGCCAGGGCCCTTCCCCTCCCCGCGCAGGCCCCTTAGCTCGCCCCTGTCTACTGAGCCTGCTCTGCGCCTGGCAGCCGGGAGCCTCCTGCCAGGCTGCAGCTGCTCCTCTTATCTCAACCCGGGCCTGGCTGTTGTGCCACCGCGGCAGGAGGCCGATGACCCCGAGGCCTGTGACTCGTTGGCGGGGGCCCGGCTGTCAGAGCCGCGGCGGGTGCTGGCCAGGAGGGATGTGCGGTAGGAGCAACATTCCTCTGCCCCGCTGTCTGGCAGCATTGCGGTGAGCGGGGGTCTGGGCTCGGAGATAAATTGCCCTCCACCCCCGCCCCCTCTTGCCCCGAGTTTTCTGGCGCCCAATGAAAGTTTGGTCTAAGTTGCTTACTCCTTCTCGGTGTCTGTGAACTGGGGAGACGAGAGCTGAGTGCACTGTGCTCAGAGATCCTCCTGGGGTGGGGAGCCACAAAGGGCTGACCTCAGTAGTTGGTGACCTGCGTGCGATTTCAGTCCAGTAGCCCCTAGAAAGCCGAGCAAGGATTGAATGGCGTAGGGAGGCGATCCCACCAGGGCAGGGTTGAAGTTGATAGAGAAGCCTACTGGCCTTGTTGCACCTGCTCTGCGGGCAGAGGGTTTCTTGCTCCGAGGCCGACCATGAAAGTCCATGCTTAACGTTTTTGTAAGGGAAGCCTAATTGAAGATTATATCTGATGGAGGAGAAAGTGACTTAAAGTTTAGGATTTGTTACAGCAGAACTAGAATTGTGACAGGTGCACTCAAATAGCCATTTGCTAGTAATCATAGTTGTACATCTGCGTAGATTAAAGAAGTTGTGCATATAAACTTTGAATATCTGACAGTGAAATGACTATTTTCAGTATGACACTGGAATGACATAAATATTTTATTTGTTTCATTATAAATATATTGTAGAAAACAAAGTTGAGGTTTTGTCTCCGCACAGTTTTTTTTAAAATAAATATTTCTTGAACCAGCAGTGGGAGGCTAAATGTGTCAACTACTGAATGCATCAGGTTCAAAATAATTAAAAATGTTATTTGGGCATAAGCTTTTGTGGGTAAAACATCACACATCTGAAGAAGTGGGTTTTTTTACGCACGAAAGCTTATGCCCAAATAAATCTATTAGTCTTTAAGGTGCCACTGGACTCCTCATTGTTTTTGTGGATACAGACTATCACAGCTACCCCCCTGACAACTAAAAAAAATATTCCTTGCTTGTATTAAATAGCTTAGAAAATCAAAGTTAAATCTAATTTGCATCCTGTATTCATGGTACATTTGTATTTAACTCAAATGGACAATAGATTACTTATTTTTGTTAATAGAAATGTTCTGGTAAGGCTGATTACTGGTTCTCATGCACTGCCACAGTGGTACAATACTTAGTTTGCAATCACTGTGAGGGAATACATGCATCCAAATAAAGCTATTTCAAAGATCTTTATGTAATAAAGATGATAGGTGAGCTCTGGTTTTCTATTTACAATTCTTCTGTCGACCTAGCTGCTGTCTTTTAGAGAGGTGGATTAGCTATATGGATGGAAAAAACCCTTCTGTTGATTTAGGAAGCATCTGCCCTGTGGCATTACAGTGCCATAGCTGCGCTGCTGTAGCATAGACATACCCCTGGTCAATAGCTGCCTTCTCCATGTCCCTAATCTCTTCCTACTTTTCCATTTCCTTCACTCAGTTCCTGCCTTGGCCTTCTTCACCTTAAAGTTCACTCCTGGCAGGTCTTTCCCTGGTTCTGCAGGATCCCACTGACATATTTAGCAACTTGCCACATGCAGCTTGAAGAAACTTTTTCAAGGATACTTTCTAAAATAAAGATTTGTAGCTACTCTTCCATTGGTTTTATGTTTATAAAAGTTTGCTTTTACAAAATCTGTTTGCAGTAGTTAAAAGTGTTGTTTTAAACCTTGATAGATTTCGTCTTCACTCTTCTTTTTAATTCCATTTTGGATAGTTATTCAGACCTTTACTTTAACATAGTGTGTAAACAGTAGAAGTAAATTACATTTGTGATTGCCTTTGTTCTTGAGGAGAGATTACAAGATAATGAAAGATTATTTGCTGCTGTTAGAAATGTTGTAAGAAGCTTTTCATGTATCATTTTGTTATATTATGAGACTATAAGTAATCAAAACTGGTGCTTTTTACCCCAAAATAGTGGTAGCATTAAATGTTAATACTAAATTTGATCATGCATGACTGAAACTGATGAGCTTGGGTTGTTTGTAGCTCATTGTGAATAGTCCATATCTGTTTAGCTTTAATGGTTTGGATGTCCTTTTGGATAGGTTTATGGCTACAAATGACTTGATGACTGAACTACAGAAGGATTCCATCAAGTTGGATGATGACAGTGAAAGGAAGGTTGTGAAGATGATTCTGAAGTTATTGGAAGATAAGAATGGCGAGGTGCAAAACTTGGCTGTCAAATGGTACGTGTTCTTTCTGCAGTATAAACAATTGTCTAATCTTTGAACAATAACTGACTTTTCTAATTTAATTGCTCAAATTAAGTTGCATAGCAATATTCCTCTTAAATTTAACATCTTTTCAAGAGACCCTCTTAAGTGATTTGCCTTAATCCTAGTCTTACAGAGCTTTTTGGTTTGTCAGTGATCCAAATTATGATCCAGAGATTGCAAATAGTTTGCATAGCACTTGCTGGTGGTCTGTGGAGAGCTAGCTGGTTCAATGGTGATGGCTCTCCTAATTTTCAGTTGCTAAATATTACTAAAAGAAGCTTAGACCACCTATTCCCTTTCCATGTTAAAAATGCTGCAGTTGCATTGGGATGTTTGGTCAGTGGGAAGGTTCAAACTGCAGTTGGAATTTGGGGAGGTGAAGTATGGTATTATGAAAAGTTCTAAATAGAAACCTGAACACTGACAAATGACTTGGTTTGGCTATCAAAACACACAGTTAATAGATTCAAAACTTAAAACATTTCAGGCTAAGGCTTGGATAATGCATGGAAGAGTAGGAGAATAGTAGCAGGAGCTCACTTGGTCTGGCTTTAGGTGCCTCCATTGCCTCAGTCTCCCTTTTCTCCCCCAAATTAAGGAGACTTCACATTGTGGGTGTTTTCTCATTAATTCTCCCTCCCCTTTTTGAAGTTGGGTTTATTAACATAGATTTCAAAACAACTTACATTTTCCACCCAGCCCTTTTTAGTTGGCTCCTGTTTCCTTCAGGCTTACACTCCTCAGGCCTGTTAAGGAGTGAGTCTGTGAAGTAGCTCACACAGTCTTTCTGCTCCTTTAACTCTTTCTTCTAACTGAATCCAGGTTGTCTTTATCTTCCAACTGGCTTGGTTCCTAGTCACATGCTTGTATCATGTGACTCCTGTACTGAGTGGTAAACTTATTACAGGTGAGGCTGAACCCAGGACACCCTGAAGCAGCCAGTTTCCTCTGTGACCAGAGTGTTTGGCTAGTTTGTTTGAGCTTGATCTTCTTTAGGCTTTGTCAGCCTTAGTTTGAACAAGGCAGAAAATATAATGCATACATGAAACTTTCATCACTGCCAGAATATTTAAGAAATATTCATCAGTTGTGATTTTTAAAATTAGGCAGGCCAAAACAATGGAAAATGTACTGTAGGCAACAGTGGAGGGAACGTGAACTTTGTCTCAGACATATGATTTGATTATTATACTAACACCATTGTCAATATTCATTTCACTGTGGCCCACAGAAACAGCAATTCTAGGTTAGCATGTCACGTAGTATTGCTGCTTTCTTCAAGGGAACAAAGAGGTTGCCCTTTTTTTGGCTGAATTTTAAACTTCTGAAATATTTAATTTATCCCTGGTAGCTGAAGCTGTACCCTCTTCTAGTAGAGTTTGCACATTGTCTTTGTGACCAGATTTGACAACTGCAGAAAGAAAATAGCCTCAGAATTTGAAACACAAATAGTTTATGGGAGTTTGGTTGAGGCCTGGAAATAAGCTAGTGTGGAAACAAAAATGGAAAACCACCTGCATATTGTGTACATTTTCAACACTTTGGCTATAATTTCCAAACCTCGATGCCTAGAATTAGGGATTAGGAATCTGATTTTAGTTTCATACATTTGAAAATTGCAGCCTTAATTTGTGTTAATGAGCATTGTTGGTGCAGTAGAAGGCAATCTTTTAGGAAAAGGACAGGATGTGAAGCTATAATGGTTTAAATTGTGTACCGCATGATGGAAGTAGCTTTTTCCGGGCATCTTCTTACGTTTTCCATTAACTGGTACACCAGCATTGGTAGCAGCCATATAAAACTGATCTTGATCCCATTTTTCTAGCCAGTTGTTTTTGTTAGAAAAGGGAAGAAAAGTGCTTAGACACAATGGTGGTACAAAATTAATGTTCATACCAAAAGTGTCTGTTTCTAAACTGCTTTAGGAATGCGTATGTGTGTGCTCAAATGCGGGAAATGCCTGTTACATTTAAAAACAAGTGGTGATGGTTAAATAGAAGGATGCAGGCATAAACCTTGAGCAGGGGAAGACTTGAGCATAAATTGAAAGGGAAAAATAGAGATGTAAGTACATGTAAACCAAAGGTAATGTACAGTAACTAAAAGGCTCAAATGAAATCTCCCCTTTTCCTACTCTTTCAAATCCTGGACATATTAAACACAAGGATTGTGGAGGGACCTGCTTCAGTAAACCTGCATATCTAGTGTTTAGCAGGCTGACTTTTTACGTTCTCATTCTTTCTTAAAGGATTGAACACAATGAAATATTAAATCATTAAGATACTGCTTATTTCTTGCATTTTTACTGTAGCAGCACTTGCAGACAGTGAATGGAAGAAAATTTCTGCTCATGTCTTACCTTATATTCATTGTTTCACATATGCAAATAAAATTGTAATATTATGGTAACTGGTTTATGTTGGAAAGTCTTACTGAATTTACTCTTCAGACATCTTCAGAGGTGAAATGGAAACAAGAATGATGTAGCCAACTTTGACATCCACAGGATCAAGCAGAGTGTTAGCAGCAGTTTGTGTTTCAGATAAAGCAATTTTACAGATGTCTTTGGACCTCAGTGTTGATGCAGATGGTTTTAGCAGGTTGAGGAATTTAAGTAAATCATTGTACTGACCAAATAGTTCACATTACTGCTGGTGTGAGTGAGACACTACCTGCATAATATCTCTTGGAATATTGGCAGTCGTTGCACAGTTTGGGCGTAGTTACCAACCTTCCCTTTTTAAGAGCTTCAGCCTGTTCAATTGGCATTATGCTTGCAGATGGAGGCAGGAAAGAAGTTATAAACTCTTATGATATCATTTCCCGTTAAAGGGGGCTCTCTAGCATGTCCTGCTCGGTGGTTTTTTTGTCTCTTACCAGATCGAGGCCCCATTCTTTTGGAGGGTAGGCACAACTTAATATTTTTAACTTTTTGTGTTGGTTACTTGTCTGCTCAGTCCTTTCTTTTCTTCCTAGATTAGATAGTTTTAGGTATGTCACAGTGCAGTTTCTTTTTTTATTCTTCTTCTGCCCCTCAGATCTGTAAAGAAATACAGCACCAGAATGGTATCTTGTTTGCTGGAATCTCCCCACCAGAACTGGTTCTTCAGGTTGTGGTATCTCACTGTTGGGGTAAATATGCTCCTGGATTTCATGGCAGTACATTATGGAAGAGTAATCCATTGGCCAACAACCAAAGGACATTTTATGCTCAGCAGTCACTGTGTTGGCTCTATAATAGGTTCAGTGGCTCTAGGAGGGAGTGGCATGCTTTTCTGAAAGGACCTCTTTCAGATGTGATAGTTGCCATTTTTTCAAAGCTGCTTGGTGCAGGGACGGATTAGGGTTTTGTGGGGACCTCTCCCCAACCCTTCCACCTACAGTCATTCTCCCCGCCACCGGTGCTCCTGTTCGGGAGTGGGTTGGGGTACGGGGACTCACCCTCTCTCACCCTCTCCACGTGGCCTGGGCAAGCCCCCGCACCCCAACCCTGCTCCCTGACTACAGCGCAGGCCAGAGCAGGGCAAGCACCTGTGCCCTGACCCCGCTCCCCGGCTGGGGTGCCATGTGGGCGGAGTGGGTCAGGGCATGGGGGTTCCTATTTTTGCCGGGGCCCCTGGGGTTGGACCTCATTGACCCAGTGGCTAATCTGCCACTGGCTTGTTGTACTTCTCGAGGAAGGATGTGTGACCATATTGTCTGTCATTATTTGCATTACAGTAGTGCCTAAAGGATAAGAACCATTTGTGTTGGTGTTTCTTGTGTAGCTGTCCTTATTATAGCTTTGCTGCTGCTTTGTGCTTAAAGTATGTCCTGTTTTAGCTCACTCTACTGATTCATATGCCCTTCTGGTCTCTGTAGATCCTGCAGGAACAACTTGCTGGGTTGCTTTTCAAAGGTGGTGTTCTTCCAAATCCCTCCTCCTCTGTAGCTTTGATCCTGTGTACATAGCCAAGTGCTTAAGCGAGCCTTTGTCTCTTGAGACTGACTTTTATTGTGTCTCTCAGGGTGGAGAAGAGGAGCTTTCCTTTCCAGGTAGATCAATAGCCTTATGTGGACACAGTAGATATAAATGATAGTGTCACTAATAACCCTGAAGAGAGGAGAATCTCTTGAGACTTCTGAAGTTAAGGTATCTCTTCTATTACACTTAGAATCTAAAACACCTCTGGAATTTACAGAGGCCTATTTCTGGCTAAACATAAAAGCGACTCTTATGTGCAGGGCTCCAAGTTTTCCCCCTGTTCACTATTCTATTCAGAACACTTTGAATAGGAAATTAACTCTTTTGATTAAGAAACAAAACTCCTTTAAATGCTTCAAGCAGCTTTTTTCCACCTCAAAGTACACATTATTACAGTTCTTATACTGCTCAGGTGGATGCTAATATTTTGGGGCTGGTTGAATAAATGTCAAACTCTGAAGAAAGTTTACAAGTGTTTTGGGGGCTCCTTCCAAGACAGTTGTCTGTACAACCCAATTCCGGGTAAAATGTGGCTACAAAAATTGGCTTCTGGGAAATATTCCTTCTTTCAGGTTAGCCCATTTCTGCGCTTATCTGTCTTTTCTGTATCATCTATGGTGTAATTAAAATTCCTTTCTGCAGCTTCTCTTTTTGTTATAGCCCCACAGGCCCTACAGTTGTTTGAGCAACCTTTCATCTGCACTTGTTTTAATAGAGTTCCCCTACAAGGCAAAAATGTCATCTTAGGGTATGTCTACACTGTAGTTGGAACCTGTGGCTGGCCCAAGCCAGCTGACTCAGGCTTGCGGGGCTTGGGCTAAGGAGCTATTTAATTCTGGTGTTGACCATCAGGCTGGAGCCCAGACTCTAGGATCCTGCAAGATGGGAGGATCCCAGAGCTCCGGCTGCTGCCTGAGCCCAAACATCTACTGCAGTAAACAGCCCCTTCACCTGAGACCTGCAAACCCAAGTCAGTTGGCACAGGCCAGCCATGGGTGTTTTAATTGCAATGTAGACATAAACTTGGGCATCCCTAAGGGTATTTTATGAAATATTTTTAAGAATAACTTGATGGTCACCTCCCAGAGGTTAAGTCCTTGAAGTATGGTAACTCTTGGACAAAGTGTTGATGGATGATCTGTTTTTCAGGGCTGAACCTACAGACCAGGAAGAAAAGAACTCTTTGTCTCTCCTCCGCCCAAACCCAGTTATTTTCAGAATGAGGCTATTCTGGCTTCTCCATGTAAAGGGAGAAGAGTGGCTGTAAGACTCTGATATGTAGTCACATGTAAGAATGAAATTTAGGACCCTGTGCGGATACAAATTTATATCCGTGGATATAAATCGGTATCTGCGGAACTGCACGGCTCTCCTGGGAACTGCAGCGGCGAAAGGAGTAGAACATGGGGCTGCCACTCCCGGGAGAACAGCACCCCATGCCGGCAGCTCCTCCTGTGTGGCTGCACCGCCTCATGCCTCAACCCCATCCCTTCCATGCAGATTTTTGCGTGACTGCATCTCCTGTCTGGGGTCTGCACGGCCATGCTGGAGGACAGGGCTTGGATAGGTATAGCTGTGCTGGAGGAGCTGCCGGAGCGGGGCATTGGCTCATGGGAGCGGCGGCCCCATGTTCTACTCCTTTCGCCCCTGTGGTACCTGGGAGAGCCCTGCGGTTCCATGGATCGATCGATCGATCTATCTATCCGTGCAGGGATCTGCTTATCTTGTCTTAATTTTGCTGTTTTTGTCATAATACCCCCAGCAAGGCTAGTACTTTCCCTCCCTCACTATTCCAAAGGATCTGCTCAGAGGAAGGCCATGAAGGAAATACAGGAGCATCCTTTAAAGCTCAGAATAGTGTCTGATGTCTTCTCTCGCAAAGCAGGCTCATGTTTGTTTCTAAATTACTTTCATATGAGATGCGCTCAGTTGGCAGGAAAATGCCAGCACTGCAGATTCAGCCTGAGATCTGAATGTCAGACTGGGATCTTTACTTGTTGCACACAACAGTACCAGTTAAAAGGTTCTGCAGGACAGTTTGTGCCTTCCTTTATACACATGCAACCCTATTATGTTATGTTATACAGATATAATTGATAGAACATTAATTAACAATTGCATTGATACAGCTGGAATAAAATACAGCTTACCTGAGTTGTGTTGACTCTGCAGAGCAGACATGAGTGTAAATGCAGTAAACTCTTATCATTATTAATGAAATCAACAGGTAGAACTCTGACAATGCACCCCCCAAAAAATCTGATTATGATATGTTTTGCACAGTCACTTTTTGGAGCACAACAGGACATGGAACATCTTTGGTGTCTTTTTGTATGGCAGTCCTTCATTTACAACATTCATGTTGTCAATCAAGAAGTGTTTTACATGCTGCCGACTTGCAAAATACGATGATAAATTCTTGTTTGTTATTTTGTTGGCACTGTAGCTTAGGCCTCTTCTTTTCAGTCTGACTTGGCATCCTGTACTTCTCATAAAGGTGGCAACAAGTCTGGCTATGGCTCTGTCCATCAGTGCCTAAACAATTGCTTGGCGTAGATGAGAGGATACCTGGCAGTGAGAAGGGTGCTGTTTTCTTGAAATCTCACAGCTGGGTGATATATTAAGCCAAGAGTTCTTTTCCCATCTCTGCAATTAATCCACATTGTGGGTAAGCTCATTAAGTTGACAAAGTGTTCCTTCTGTTCCTCAGTGAACTAAGTCATTACCTTGAGCCTGCCAATTTTGTTGCAATTAGATATCTTTGCATCCTAAGCCCAAGGATATTGAGTCTGGGTCTAACGCTTTGGCATTTTTTCATTACCGGCATGTCCAGTTATGTATACGTAAAGCTTGGATTGTGGTGACCAATAGTTATCTAGTGGCCTGGCTCTTTGTCCAGCATCCTTCTTTAAATTCTTTGAAGTGATGGTGGCAGGCCGAAACTATCCAGTAAGGTTGATCTGAAATTTTTCATGGTTAAATAACAATTATGATGGGCTCTTAACATATTGGGGAGCCCGGTTTATTCACAAAACAGCACTGAACAGTCTGTATGTGACAAAGAAGACTCTTCAGAAAAATTCATTCATGGTCTCCATTTGCTGGGACTGAGACCACTATAACAAACCAGATTTCACATATCTTGTGTGGTCTCTGATTCCACATGTTTTTGAGGAAGCAGGTTGAAATGGCAACTTTCATACTAATAAAAATGTCAATTTTTAAATCTTATTTAAATATAATCATGTCATATTGTCATAGCAACAAAAAACACCTACTTTTGCTTATGATTAAGGCTACAATTTTGTCATGGATATTTTTATTAAAAGTCATGGATGGGTCATGGGCAAGGACCAAAAGTTCACAAAAGCCTTGACCTGTCCCTGACTTTTACAAAAAATATCCCTGACAAAATGGGGAGGGAGGAGATTCTAGTGCCCTGCCTCACTGCATGCAGTGGCAGAGAGCTGGGGAACCTCCCACCCTGACCAATGGCTGGGAGCTGGGAGGGACCCCCACCCTGGGGCCAGGATTTTTGTGGGGGAGGTGGGATCCCCCACTGCCCTGCAGGGCTGGGAGCAGGGGGGCTGTCCCCTGCCGCCTGCAAGACTGGAAACAGCGGGTCTCCCACTGCCCATGGCAGCTGAGGAGGTGCAGGGCCCCAGTGTCACAGAGGCCATGGAACTCACAGAATCCGTGACTTCCGCGTCCTCTGTGACATACTCACAACCTTACCTATGAATGGCTTGTCTTCCCTTCTGTTGGTCGTAGATCTGGCTATGATGATGCATGCTTTTGTAACTTCTAGGCTTGATTATTTATAATTAAATGCTTGTCTACATGAGGATGTTATATTGGATTAGTTTGTTTGCTCTGAGTGCAGCAAATTAACGATATTGATTTGAAGTACATCCACACTTCTTTGTTATACTGACTTAAGGTACTTTCCTGGTTTATCATTGTGTCCACAAACCTCTGCGTTTGTTCTGATTATCTGCTTAGAATGCTGCACCATTGTGGTGCAGTATTCTGCTGATCAGGTCTGTGCACTGGGATTTTTCTTGCAGTACATGATGGAATGCCTACCAGAACCTGCAGGAAATATGGGGCATAGGGTCAATATAACAAATTTATTATTCCTCTCCTGGCATCCCATCATCTAACTATTTTGCCAACGTCATTTTTGAACTGTTATCAGGCAGCAGGGAAGATGCAATGCTGATCACTGTGATCATGAGTCATTAATAGAAACAGGATGATGCATCACTATTGGCAGTCATGCAGCTGGATGTATTTGGCTTGGCATCTTTGAAGGGCTTTGAATGATGTGATATGGCTACAGGTGGAGGAGAAACAGGAAGATGAAATTGAGCAGGGCATTTATTCTGAGCAGCTTTACTCAGTGGAACACCACTTCTGGGCTTGTCCAACTCACACAGTCTGGTCAGACAGGCTAGTGATGAAGAACTAGGACATGCAACAGTTGCTGCAGAATTTCAAGATGTGGAAGACTGCTTTTGCTAGGGATCTGTGTGGAACTCACTCTGGAGCTGCAGCAGCAGAACATCAACATAAGAATTTCCCTCAGCATCTGGAAGCTCACCACCCTCAATTGCTACTCATCAGTACCTAACCAGTTTAGTGTTGGTAGATCAGCTGCTAGGGATGTTGTCATGATGGTTTCCAGGGCTATTAAGAGCGTTGCCAAGTCATAAAGCTTGGGCAATACACAGGTGATTGATGGTTTTTCACAGAAAGTGTTCCTGAACTCTGTAGTGGCTATTGGTGGGCCCCACATGCCTAATCTTTCCACACATATCCCTCTCCCCAACATCAAGCTGAACACCTTAAGAAGGGCTATTTCTCCATGGTCCTGCCAGGCCTGGTTGCTCACTGTGGAAGGTTCACCAGTATTAATGTGCGTGTATACCCCAAATTAAGAAACACAGTAAAAGAACTAAAAAAGAGCCACCGTGGCTTAACAGGCATGTAAAAGAAGGAGTGAGAGAGAAAAAGACTTCCTTTAAAAAGTGGAAGTCAAATCCTAGTGAGGTAAATAGAAAGGAGCATAAACACTGCCAAATTAAGTGTAAAAATGTAATAAGAAAAGCCAAAGAGCAGTTTGAAGAAAGGCTAACCAAAAACTCTGAAGGTAATAACAAAATGTTTTTTAAGTACATCAGAAGCAGGAAGCTTGCTAAACAACCAGTGGGGCCCCTGGATGATCGAGATACAAAAGGAGCGCTTAAAGATGATAAAGCTATTGCGGAGAAACTAAAAAGATTCTTTGCATCAGTCTTCACGGCAGAGGATGTTGGGGAGATTCCCAATCCTGAGCCTGCTTTTGTAGGTGACAAATCTGAGGAACTGTCACAGATTGAAGTGTCCCTAGAGGAGGTTTTGGAATTAATTGATAAATTTAACATTAACAAATCACTGGGACTGGATGGCATTCACCCAAGAGTTCTGGAAGAACTCAAATATGAAGTTGCGGACCTATTAACTATGGTTTGTAATCTGTCCTTTAAATCGGCCTCTGTACCCAACAACTGGAAGATAGCTAATGTAACACCAATATTTAAAAAGGGCTCTAGAGGTGATCCCGGCAATTACAGACTGGTAAGTCTAACGTTGGTACCGGGCAAATTAGTCGAAACAATAATAAAGAATAAAATTGTCAGACACATAGAAGAACATAAATTGTTGGGCAAAAGTCAACATGGTTTCTGTAAAGGGAAATTGTGTCTTACTAATCTATTAGAGTTCTTTGAACGGGTCAACAAACATGTGGACAAGGGGGATCTAGTGGACATAGTATACTTAGATTTCCAGAAAGCTTTTGACAAGGTCCATCACCAAAGGCTCTTACGTAAATTAAGTTGTCATGGGATAAGAGGGAAGGTCTTTTCATGGATTGAGATCTGGTTAAAAGACAAGGAACAAAGGGTAGGAATTAATGGTAAATTCTCAGAATGGAGAGAGGTAACTAGTGGTATTCCCCAAGGGTCAGTCCTAGGACCAGTCCTAGTCAACTTATTCATAAATGATCTGGAGAAGGGGGTAAAAAGTGAGGTGGCAAAGTTTGCAGATGACACTAAACTGCTCAAGATAGTTAAGACCAAAGCAGACTGTGAAGAACTTCAAAAAGATCTCACAAAACGAAGTGATTGTGCAACAACATGGCAAATGAAATTTAATGTGGATAAATGTAAAGTAAGGCACACTGGAAAAAAAATAACTCCAACTGTACATAAAATATGATGGGGTCTAATCTAGCTACAACAAATCAGGAAAAAGATCTTGGTGTCTTCGTGGATAGTTCTCTGAAGATGTCCACGCAGTGTGCAGAGGCGGTCAAAAAAGCAAACAGGATGTTAAGAATCATAAAAAAGGGGATAGAGAATAAGACTGAGAATATATTATTGCCCTTATATAAATCGATGGTATGCCCACATCTTGAATACTGAGTACAGATTTGGTCTCTTCATCTCAAAAAAGATATATTGGCACTAGAAAAGATTCAGAAAAGGGCAACTAAAATGATTAGGGGTTTGGAACGAGTCCCATATGAGGAGAGATTAAAGAGGCTAGGACTTTTCAGCTTGGAAAAGAAGAGACTAAGGGGGGATATGATAGAGGTATATAAAATCATGATTGATGTGGAGAAAGTGGATAAGGAAAAGTTATTTACTTATTCCCATAATACAAGAACTAGGGGTCACGAAATGAAATAAATAGGCAGCAAGTTTAAAACAAATAAAAGGAAGTTTTTCTTCACACTGCACAGTCAAGTTGTGGAACTCCTTACCTGAGGAGGTTGTGAAGACTGGGACTATAACAGCGTTTAAAAGAGAACTGGATAAATTCATGGAGGTTAAGTCCATTAATGGCTATTAGCCAGGATGGGGTAAGGAATGGTGTCCCTACCCTCTGTTTGTCGGAGGGTGGAGATGGATGGCAGGAGAGAGATCACTTGATCATTACCTGTTAGATTCACTCCCTCTGGGGCACCTGGCATTGGCCACTGTCAGTAGACAGGATACTGGGCTAGATGGACCTTTGGTCTGACCCAGTACAGCTGTTCGTATGTTCTTATCTGGAAAGAGACACAATGACAGGATCTTCAGAAACTCAGGCCTGTTCGCTGGAAATAATCAAGGGAATTTTTGCTTCCCAAACCACTTTGGACATTAAAAGAGTTATTCCTCCTTTGATTCTGGGAGACCCAGCTTACCCTCTGTTTTCCCTTGCTTATGAAATGTTTCATTGGACACTTGACCAGAGGAAAGGAGTGGATTAACTATATCCTGAGTAGTTCCAGGATGGCAGTGGAGAGTGTATGTTTGGAAGGAAAGGTAGTGGTGCCTCATGACAAGTTTAGAGGTTTATCATCATAATGTGACTCATGTGATAAGTGCTTGCTGTATTTCTCATATCTGTGAGAGGAAGCGAGAGAACCTGAACAGTGGTGGGTGGAAGCAGGAGGTGGACAGACTTCTTGTACGTTATGGGCAGCTGGAGAGTGTGTCTTAGAAAAATGTCCCAAGCAGTCAGGAATGCATTGTGTTCTTATTTGGGACCAGGGGTTAGCTGTGGGTAATTAATGTACTGCAACCAAGGAAATGACCGAAATGTTTGTGTGTTGGTTTTATAAAGAATTAATTCTGTTGGGGGATGTTCCTCAATGAAAATTTTCAGTTGAGTTATATTAACTTTTTTTCTAAACAAATTACAGGAATATCATATAAACTTAAGATCCATGAAATGATCTGTAATTAGGTTAATTAAAATGGATGTCCCAGTATAGTATTATCACTAGGCTTACCAGTACAGTGCAAAGTTGGGGTGCAATGCTTGACCTTTGTAGCTCATTACAGCTCTTCACCTCAGCATTGTCTGCATCATGTCCCTTTCCAGGACAATGAGGTTCCTTTCTAGTCTTTGTGATTGCTCCAGGAAACCATTTCACCAGCCTTCTGCCTTCATGTGTCTGTTAGGATGCAATCAGTAGTTCCTTGAACATTTCCTCTTGTCATCTTCTCCCCCTACTCCCCCCCCAACGTTTGTCAGCCCCTCAGCCAAGCAGGTGGAGAGACACTTCTACCTTGCACTCAGTATGGTGGCAGACAGCTATTACTTGGAGAAAAAGTAGTTTAAATCCTCCTATACCATTGTATTGTAATATAGCACATAATACTGGTGGAACTCCACTCTGCATTATCATCAGGCTGGTTGCTTGTAGAGCTCTCCTCCACAGCAGTTTCAGTCTGACTATCTACAGGGGTTCTTGTGTAATCTCTGAATCTGCTGTGTCATAATTCTTCTGGACAGCCAAGAACCCTTTCTGATTGGGCTCAATGGTACATGTGAGGTCAAGGGAACTTTCTGTGATATCTTTGTTGCACTCTGTATTGTCTAGAGTGCTTTGTGGAGAACTGTCCACCATATCAGTCTAGGATGCAACCACTATCCAGTCAAAAGGAGAGCTCTTTCCATCAGCTCAAAGCTGAATTTCAAAGAAGGATACAAGAAATTAAAAACAAATGGTGGGAGGACAAAGCAAAAGAAATCTAAATATTTGCTGACAGATATGATATGCAGAGCTTTTTTTGTGAGACAGAGACCCTGTACAGGCCAAGCTTATGTAACCTCACATCTTTGAGATCTGAAGATGGTAGTACCCTTCTTAAAAATAACAGATAAATCAAAGAACACTGGAAGGAACACTACCAAAAGTTTCTACATCGAAAATTCACTGTGACTGGCGACACCATCGACTCCATTCCTCAGCACCCAATCTGGGAAACTCTTGCCAACCCACCAACACCTGAGGAGGTCTGCAAAGCAATTAAACAAATGAACAATAAAGCACCAGGCCCTGATGGCATACCACCTGAAGTATTGAAAGTGGGGGGAGAAACATTGACTAACAAGCTTCACTTGTTGCTTCTCAAAATCTGGCGCACCAAAGAAATCCCTGCTCACTTAAGAAATGCTAACATCATCACCCTTTTCAAAAAGGGAGACAGGGCCGACTGTGGCAACTATGGAGGCATTGTCCTCCTCTCCATCGCTGGGAAGATTCTTGCTAGACTCTTACTGAATTGCCTGCTCCCTCTTGCAGAGGAAGTACTTCCAGAGTCCCAGTGTGGCTTCAGAACATCACAGGGCACCACCAATGTGACATTTTTCCTGGATCTGCCTGGCTGCGAAAATCAGGAACAACACCAAGAGCTGTATATGGCCTTTATCGATCTGACCAAAGCCTTCGACTCTGTCAACTGCAAGGCTCTGTGGAAAATCATGTCAAAGTTTGGCTGCCTAAGCAAATTTATCACCATTGTAAGACTCCTCCAGGCCAGACGACTGCCTCCATCCTGTGCAGTGACTCTACCTCTGTGCCCTTTGTCATTCGAACTGGTATAAAACAAGGTTATGTACTGGCACCCACCCTTTTCTCCATTTTCTTAGTAGCTATGAAAACATTAACCCAAGACTGTCTGCCACAGGGCATTGGCATCCAATATCGGATTAACAGCAACGTCTTCAACCTTTTTCATGTCTGTGCCAGAACTAAAGTAATTTTGGCAACAATAACTGAACGCCAGTATGCAGATGATTGTGCTGTAGTTGCACACTCAAAGGAGGATCTACAAACAGCCCTTAATTGCTTCCCAGAAGCTTACAGAAGCCTAGGTCTAACTCTGAACATCAGGAAAACAAAAGTTCTCTACCAGTCAGTCCCCAGTCAATCAGGAGACCCAGCAAGGAAGATCTACATTTTCCAGTTCAGTTCTTCTTTATCAATGTAGAATACTTTGCCTGTCTTGGCTGCCATCTCTCACAGAGGGCAGACATAGATGTTGAGATTCAGCACAGAATTCACTGTGCCAGCCTTGCCTTTGGCAGACTGTCTCACTGGGTATTCAACAATCACAGCATCTGAACACATACTAGACTTTTAGTTTCTGAAGTGGTGGTAATCACAGCTCTCCTCTATGGCTGCGAGACTTGGATGACTTATAGAAAACACCTGAAAAACTTGGAATGCCAGCACCAGCAGTTTCTTGGGAAGATCCTCAACATAAATAGGAGGATTGTTGCACTAATGTCAATGTCCTCATGGAGGCCAACATCTTCAGTGTTGAGGCCTTGATAATCCAGCACCAGCTGAGGTGGAGCGGTCACTGTGTATGCATGCCTGATGGATGCTTACCGGAATAACTGCTGTATGCCCAACTCACCAAAGGAGCAAGGAAATGGAGAGGCCAAAAGAAATGCTTTAAAGACACCCTCAAGATAAATATTAAGAGATGTGGGATCAACATTACACACTAAGAGACAGCAGCCCAGGATAGGGTTAACTGGTGAAAACTTGCCAGAGAGGCAGCGTCCACTCTTGAGGAAAATCGCCTTGCCCTGGTCTCAGAAAAGCGCCAGAAAAGAAAGGAAAGACAACTGTTGTACAGCTATCGCGACCTAACTGTGTATTCCAACACCATCTGCAATGTCTGTCAATGAGCCTGTGGCTCAAGGATTGGACTTCAGTCACCAAAGGACCCATGAAAAATAAAACCTGTGAAAGAGATCATCCTTGACCTCGAGGGATCACAGACAACAGTGGCATCTCTTGCAAAAAATATAATACAGTTCTTCATAGTATAGGCAGCTAGTGGGAATTTTATCAGAGGTTCTTTCCTTCTGGTATTTCTGCTGGAACCTTTTGCTTTCATTTGGCATTAGGACTGGGTATGGGAGTGCCATCTTCATTTGCTCTGACAGTGTCTTGTAGATGTCTGCCTTCCAGTGACTCTTCTCCAGATGGGACTACAGTTCTCCAAAGAAGACATTCAAGATCAGGAGCTCTGCAGAGGTTCCACATGGAAGCAGGGTGGAAAAATCTCCATTCGTGGCTAGATCAGGGTCTGAAAGGAATTAGACTCTGCCGTTCCAAATAGTATTTCCTTCTAGTAATCTCAAAAAGTTAGACCTCAAGTACAGAAGTGTTTTGTTTGTTCACTAGATCTTACTGGAATTGTGTGGCAACATTCAACAAATTAAGAATTCAGATTAAATTCCATATAGCTTGTAATTCCAGTAATATTTGTTAACTAAAATTTATGGGTTTAACATTTTCTACACCTACACAACTTGTGGTATTCAAGTTTATTTTTTTTATTTGATCTTGATTTTTCCAGGAGTTCCATTGTCAAATGCAGTGATATGTAAATGATGCGAGGATCATACTTTAAATCAGAACTAATTTGTATCTGAACTTACTTTCCAGAAGTGTGATAGTTTAATCGCTGCTGTTGTCCTTCTAGATTTGTCATTTGCATGATGTTTGTTACTATTTATTACAGTAGACCCCAAAAAGTTGTAGGAGCTTTTCAAGCATAGAGGAGGAAATGGTCTCTGCCTTGAATATGCTTGGAGCCCTGCAAATCTGTGGATATGCACTATATATAAAGATATCTGTGGAACATGTTTGCAGATTGGATGCAGATACAAATTTTGTATCTGCACAGGGCTCTAAATATGCTGTCTTAAAAACTTAAAGGGTAGGAAAAAATGATACAACAGCGTGCTTAGGATGACGATAGACGTGTTACTAGTTACAAGCTGGTTTATCTTTCAGTTAAATACACTATAATCTATTTTATTTTTCCATAGATATCATTTACTTGTTAAACTTCTGAATGCCACACATATTTTAATAAGGTTCTGACTCATGGTGTGGGGATCAGACTTCTTTGCAGTATGAGGAGTGTGAAATACTTTAGGAAGCAACAGTTTAGGGTTTGAAAATTTAAGCTTTGTCTTTGTGTTTTCATTATTGTTAATTTTAATTGCTTTGATCACTGTGTGGTTCACTCAAGCTTCATGGTGGTTTTCAGTTTGACTGTTACTGAAATAAAGTAAAGCTACTCCAAAATTAATGTTCAGTGCCTCTACACAGCTCAGAACGTACTAGTTTCCTGAATAGCTCAACTAAAACAAACATATGTGAGAAGCAGATATATAGAGCTGCTATTCTGAGTTCTGTGTGTAAAAGAAATCTTGCTTCCATCCCAACATTTGTAACATAGTCTCAGGTAGTGTCTTTAGATTGAGTAACTTTGTTATTGTGTTCCTCTCTTACGGTGCTTGTACATATTTTGATATCAACAAGTTACAGTTCTTTGTATTTGTGATCTTCCCGAGGTGCGACAATGGCAACAAAGCGGTATTGGAAGTCTTTGAAAAATCCTTGGATAAAAATCGTGACCTGGCAAATATGTCAGACACTGTTCTCCTCCACTCCTGTATACACACCCAAAACCTTAACCAAACTGTTTACACCTATTGAGCTGTTGTAAGCCCTCTGACTTGACTGTCCTTAAAGATAGCATTGTGTAGGACCTCTTCTAGTTTTGGCTTTACTTGCTCTGGTGTAGATACATATAACCGGGAGTGCAACTTGCTATTGTTGCAAGTCCTGGGTGAGTCACACCCATATGCTCTTGAACCAGCCCATAGCATTTCTGCAGAAGCGGCAGCTGCAAAGCACAACTACTAGGGAAGTTCTATAATATATATATATGAGCAGCCAAAACAGAGTGCTTTAGGAGAGCAGCATTGGCGTGAAATAAGTTTGAGTCAAGTGTATACTTATGTGTCTGTAGGTGTGGCTGACAAAGTGCTCTGTTCAGAGCAGCATTGTAGCTTTGATCTTAAGGAGAGAATTGAAAATGGGCAGTGATAAGAGGTGTACCAAAAACGAGGAGGGCAGGAAGCTGACAAAATGAGGAGGGAGCTGTGTTACTTACAGACTGGTTATTGTGTATGGTAATTGGGACCAAACTCTCTCTTGCTGTCTGGACCAATTTGGGTTTGGAACATTCTGGGGAATTACACTCGTTCCCTGCAGGGAGGTAGGTTGATTGCTATACAGTAGGTCTGACAGTAGTATGGGAGGTTAAAGAGTTGGTAATCAGAATCTGGAAAGTTTTCCTCCTTCAAAGAATGGGAGTCCTTTATCCACAAGATAGAGTAACTACTTGGGAGAGACATTTATACATCGAGGAGGCACTAGCAGAAATAAGAAGGCAAAGAAAATAAATGTATAAATCCAAAACAGGAAGGAGGAGACAGAAGTCTTATGGGGGAGAATGTTTTGTAATTTGCTAATGCAGTGTTGCTGCAGATCAGTAGATTTTTTCAAGTAGTCTTTTAGTAGATGGATAATACGTTACTCCCCCACCCCGCGTCCCAAATCTTGGTAAAGTTTGGGGTCTGGGTGTTGAAATAAGTCTGATTTTAAGACTAAGGGTATGTCTGCCCTGCGACGTTTTCGACAGAACTTTTATCTTTCACAGATACTTAAAAAAGCCCCCCCGCCCCCGGTGAAAGACAAAAGTTTTGCCGACGGAAGTGGCCATGTGAATGTGGCTTTGGGTACGTCTACACTACGGGATTATTCCGATTTGACATAAACCAGTTTTGTAAAACAGATTGTATAAAGTCGAGTGCACACGTCCACACTAAGCACATTAATTCGGTGGTGTGTGTCCATGGTCCGAGGCTAGCGTCGATTTCTGGAGCGTTGCACTGTGGGTAGCTATTCCGTAGCTATCCCATAGTTTCCGCAGTCTCCCCCGCCCCTTGGAATTCTGGGTTGAGATCCCAGTGCCTGATGGGGCAAGAATCATTGTCGGGTAAATGTCGTCAGTCATTCCTTCCTACGGGAAAGCAACGGCAGACAATCATTTCGCAACCTTTTTCCCTGGATTGCCCTGGCAGACGCCATAGCATGGCAGCCATGGAGCCCGTTCAACTTTTTTTTTACTGTCACCGTATGTGTACTGGATGCTGCTGACAGAGGCGATACTGCAGCGCTACACAGCAGCATTCATTTGCCTTTGCATGACAGCAGAGACGGTTATCAGTCGTTCTGTACTGTCTGCTGCGCCATTGTAAATTGGCAATGAGATGACGGTTATCTGTCGTTCTTTACAGTCTGCTGCTGTCATGGGTGCCCCTGGCTGAGGTCGGCCCGGGGCGCAAAGACAAAAATGGGAATAACTCCCTGAGTCAATCCCTCCTTTATGGTATCTAAAAATAGTCAGTCCTGCCTAGAATATGGGGCAAGTGTACTAGAGAACCAGTGTATCAGAGAGCACAGCTGCTCCGTGTCAGATCCCGCAGAAATGATGAGCTGCATGCCATTCTAGGGGGTGTCCCTGCAACAGCCCCACCCATTGCTTCCCTCCTCCCCAAACCTTCCTGGCCTACCGTGGCAGTGTCCCCCCCATTTGTGTGATGAACTAATAAAGAATGCAAGAATAAGAAACACTGACTTGTTACTGAGATAAAATGATGGGGAGGCTGCCTCCAGCTGCTATGATAGTCCAGGCAGGACATTAAGTGGTGTGGGGGAGAGGAGCCAAGCATCCCGCTGCTATGATAGTCCAGGCAGTACAGAATCTTTTCTTTACACAGGAAAGGGAGGGGGCTGATGGAGCTCAGTCCCCAGTTGCTATGATGAGGACGGTTACCAGCCGTTCTGTACCATCTACTGGGAATGACCGGGAATCATTTCTATTTTTACCCAGGTGCTGTTGGCCGACCTCTCCTGAGGCCAGCCAGCAGCACTCACGGGCTCATGACCAGGATGGCTATCAGTCCTACTGCACTGTACCGTCCGCCACCGGGGAGGGGAGGAGAGAGGATACTACTGTTTACTGCTGCACCACCGTGTCTACCAGCAGCATGCAGTATACATACGGTGACATATAAAAAAGTTAAGAAATGATTTTTCCCCCTTTTCTATCACGGAGGGGGAGGGGTGGTAAATTGACGAGATAGACCCTGAACCACCCCGGACAATGTGTTTGACCCTACAGGCATTGGGAGCTCAGCCAAGAATGCAAATGATTTTCAGAGACTGCGGGGACTGTGGGATAGCAGGAGTCCTCGGTACCCCCTCCCTTCCTCCATGAGCATCCATTTGATTCTTTGGCTTTCCGTTACGCTTGTCACACAGCACTGTGCTGTGGACTGTGTATCACAGCCTGGAGATTTTTTTCAAATGCTTTGGCATTTTGTCTTCTGTAACAGAGCTCTGATAGAACAGATTTGTCTCCCTATACAGTGATCAGATCCAGTATCTCCCGTACAATCCATGCTGGAGCTCTTTTTGGATTTGGGAGTGCGTCACCACCCGTGCTGATCAGAGCTCCACGCTGGACAAACAGGAAATGAAATTCAAAAGTTCGCGAGGCTTTTCCTGTCTACCTGGCCACTGCATCTGAGTTCAGATTGCTTTCCAGAGCGGTCACAGTGGAGTACTGTGGGATACCACCCGAAGGCCAATATCGTCGATTTGCGGCCACACTAACCCTAATCTGATATGGTAATACCAATTTTAGCATTACTCCTCTCATTGGGGAGGAGTACAGAAACCAATTTAAAGAGCCCTTTATATCGATATAAAGGGTCTCGTGTGGACGGGTACAACGTTAAATCGGTTTAATGCTGCTAAAATCGGTTTAAATGCGTAGTGTAGACCAGGCCTTTGTCGACAGGCATGCTCTCCTGCTGACAAAGCTAATGCTTCTTGCGGGCCTGGAAGTGTTTTGCCGACAAAATATCTACAGAGAATGTTTACACACTCTGACTTTTTTAGCGACAAGGCTGTGTTGACATGGCCTTGTTGCTAAAAGCTGCGCAGTGTAGACAAGCCCTAAGGCTAGATTTGCTTTGTATGATTCTAGTGTAAAAAGTTTCTATGTAAAAACAGCATTGTGTTCCATGATTGTCTCAGTGATTTACCTAATCAGTTTTTCTTTGTATTGAAATATAAGGTTTTTCCCTATCAGTACTTATAATTTGCATTACCATAGTGCCCTGGAGCCATAGTCATATACCCAAGACCTCATTGTGGTAGGCACTGTACAAACAAAAGAAAAAATGGTATCTAGTCCAAAGACTTGACAATCTAATTATCAAACGAGAGGCAACAGATGGCTACAATCAGAGGACTACAAGGAACAGTGAGACCTAATTGGTCAGCTTAAGTAGGTAGTGATCTCAGCACACCAGTGGTGTACTCAGCCATGCAAACTAAATCTGAAAGTCAAGCTGTGATTTCTAGCTTGTTGTTATCACCAATAATAATGATTGCAGGCCAAATTCTAAATGTTCTGTGCAACTCGGACAGAATGTGGTCAGGTAGTTGGAATGTGCTTAAGTCTTTTGATGTGCAAGTAAAAAAAAAATCCAGTTACTTCTTCAGCTGTCTTTTTTACTCTGGAATGCTGAGTGAAAATTAGAAAATTAATATTTCACTGATAAACTGATGCATTTTAGTGCATGAGGGAAATAGAGGAATTAAAAACAGCAGCACCTTCTTACTTTGCATTGTAGTGTTTTGGAGAACCACCACATCAATTATGGAAAAAAAATTAGAAGAAGTAATATTGTGGGGAAGGCTGGGAAAACGTTTAAGGCATGCTTTAATTTTTACCGCTATACTAGGTTTTCCAGTAGTAATGCTAATTGGCCCATTACTATAGCAACTTATGATCACAACATTTTGTGCAAATAGATGTTGCTGATTAAAGAATATGGGATTGTATGACCACCCAGATGGGAAAAGCACTGACTGAAAGAACCATCATAGATTCAATAAAACAAAGAAGGCATGTAACCAGACAACCGCTCCACCAGATACAGGGCTTCCTTTGGCGTCAACAGAACTTGGATGTAACATTTCATTCCCTTTGTTCTTCCATCTGTTGTATGTTGACACACATTAAGGCACTGGAAGGAGTCTTTGTGTGGTTGAGCTCAAAACATGTCTAGAGTAATGACGCAATCAAGTAATTCACTGTTACCCTGCTATATCTATATATACTTCATTTTGTGACTCTAGCGTGTGTGTGGGTCATGGTGGACAATTAGCTGAACATGAGGTCCCAGTGTGACACTGTGGTTAAAAGGGCTAATGTTATCCTTGGATGCATTATCAGGGGAATCTTGAGTAGGAATAGATCGGGATTGGTGCAGCCACTGCTTGAGTACTGTGTCTAGTTTTGATGCCCACAGTTCAAGAAAGATGTTGATGATAAATTGGAAAGGGTTCAGAGAAGAACCATGAGGAGGATTTGAAAACATGCCTTGGGGTGATAGGCTCCCCCAAAGAGCTCAGTTTATTTTGCTTAACAAAGAGAAGGTTAAGGGGTGACTTCATTACAGTCTATAAGTACTAGGCATGTAAATATAATTTTAAAAGTTAACTGTTTAAACAGTTAGGAGTCTGGTGGCATCTTAAAGACTAACTGAACTCCTTGTTGTGTTTGTGGATACAGATTAACGCTGCTACCCTCTGATGTTTAAACAATTAAAATTATATCATTTAATCAGTTAACCGATTAAAGGGAGAAGGGCTGGGGCTGTTCTGGCTGGCCAGGGGCTGGGGTCAGGGTCAACTGGCCAGCCCCGGGGCTGAGGCCGCTCCAGCCAGTGGAGCCGGGGCTGGGGGTTAATAGAGTGAGTGAACCGGGAAAACTAATATTTACTATTTAACCGTTTAATATTTTACATCCCTAATAAGTACCTGCTTGGAGCAAATATTTGATAGTGGTCACTTCAGTCTAGCAGAGAAAGGCATAACATGATCCAGTGGCTGGAAGTTGAAGCTTGACAAATTCAAAATGGAATTAAGGTGTACGTTTTTGACAGCGAGAGTAATAAACCATTGGAACAATATACCAAGGTTCACTAAATCAAGGTTGGATAATTTTTTTAAAAGAAGTGCTCTAGGAATTATTTTGGAGAAGTCCTGTGGCCTGTGTTATATAGGAGGTTCATACTAGATAATCGCAAGGGTTCCTTGTAGTATAGGAATCTATCTGTGAGTCTATGAATATGTTATGTACTGATGGTGGAGCATACAAACTATCAGTGGATAATAGTAATTTTGTTACAAGCGATGGCTTTAGCTGACAACTCTATTTGTTACTCCAGGGTTTGAGAGTATGAAGAAGCAACACTGATACAACATATGTTGGATCTGGAGGGTTTAAGATTCCCAATACAAAGCAAACGTGTCTGAAACAGTGATTCATTGTGTCAGAAGATTTACAAGGGGTGGGTGGGGAAGGATTGTAACCTAAGTAACTGAAACTTTGCTTTCACATCAAGAATACTACTAAATAGAAATAATGCCGAAATAATAGCAACATTATCTCAACCCTGCAAACATCAGTATTAACAATAGCTCTGTGAATACATGTTTAAAATAAATTTTGAAGGATTCTTAACATAAACATGGTATATGTAGTTGGATATCACTTCAGTTTAAACCTGCAGATTTATTTGCATCATTTTTTTGTTTTATTTCAGTCTTGGCCCTTTGGTGAGTAAAGTGAAGGAGTATCAAGTGGAGACCATTGTGGATACACTCTGTACTAACATGCTTTCGGATAAAGAGCAGCTACGTGATATTTCAAGCATTGGCCTTAAAACAGTCATTGGAGAACTTCCTCCAGCTTCCAGTGGTAAGAAATTACATTCTTCTCCCCTTCTCTGTTTTTAAAACATGAGGTCTCACTTTACTTCTCTATAACCAATTATTTCATTGTAAGGTAGTGTCCTTCAGTGAACCAGATTCAGTTGTCCCTCAGTGGCTGTTGACATTGAAATTGACGTTTGTGGAGATAATCATTTGTGTGGTGCTTCTGTTATCATAAATAGGTAACTGTGTGTATATGTAAAGAGATGTGGTAAACCTGAAGTCAAGTCACCATAAAAAGAGCTGAAAGTAATTTCAGATTACATTTGCTATAGATATCTACCTTAAATATTTTCAGGCACAATATTCCTAGGCTTTTTAACAATAGTAGTTAAATCTCATTTGGGTAAATTTTTTAAAAAATGGACAGTGCACTTTTAAATTGAGATGACTTTTCTTTAATGGGATTGTGATCATTTCTTGTCCCAGTATGTGTGTTGGGATGCACCTAGTGTTTCTAAAATTAACAAGGCAATCTCAGGGAATTCTACTTGCCAAATGTTAGCCACTTTTGTTCTTTTAAATCTAGAAGGTGTTCAGATACCACAGTGAGTGCAGTATGTGAATTTGACTGGGCTAGAAGGGAATGATAACTCAAAACGGATTTGAGGACTGGAGTTCTCATGTTAGGTTGATGACAAGGGGCTGGTCCACACTGGGGGGGGGAAATCGATCTTAGATACGCAACTTCAGCTACGTGAATAACGTAGCTGAAGTCGAATATCTAAGATCGGATTACTCACCCGTCCACACCGCGCGGGATCGATGTTCGCGGCTCTCCGTGTCGATTCCGGAACTCCGTTGGGGTTGATGGAGTTCCGGAATCGATATAAGCGCGCTCGGGGATCGATATATCGCGTCTAGATTAGACGCGATATATCAATCCCCGAGCAATCGATTTTAACCCGCCAATACGGCGGTTAGTCTAGACGTGGCCAAGGAGCAAGCTGCAGAAAAACTTTAAACAGTATAACACAGTTATAAGCCTGGATAAGTAGAATTGGTAAAATAAATGTGCTGAAATTTTGACCATGCTATAAACTGGTAGAAAATCAGCAAAAAATAGCTTGTTTTGAAATTTTTCAAATAGCACTGGTGGAGAATTTCTATTTACTTTCTTTTAACCATTGTTTGCAGGCCAAAAATTAGTGCTATATGTTACGTTTGATCTGCAGCACAATTTCTCAACTGTAGTAGCATGAACAGTGATGGTAGAATGTGGGCACAATGTAGTGTCTAACATTTTAGTTTTATTCAGCATCACTCACTGATGCAGATGATGCAGGGTTTCTTTAGGACTACTTCCATTTCTGTTCGTTCTTGGCTTGTTTATTCCCTGGTATACAATTTATTTTGCCTCCTTTTTAGTCTCTGTTGTCTTACCTACAGTCAGTGGATGTATGCTAGGTGTTCTGACACATGTTTAACTAGACATTTGGAAGCAGTCTCCCTAAATGTTGCCTATTTTGGATTATGTATTGAAAAGTGCTCTCAAATGTCCTATTGAATGTTTAAAAATAATAAAATGCTACAGATGTTTTATGCTAAAACTATAACACTCACCATTAAAGCATATGTTAACTTAAAAAATCCTTCCCAGGGATGTGCCTACATCCCTTTAAGGTCCTCAGATAAAAACAAAAACCAGTCATGCTTGTGTAACCTTTAGCAGAAATAAGCATATACAATAATTTATAAAAAGAAGTTATAGTAAGTGATTTCCAGTTAGGCTTTTATGCTGGTTAATGGATCTTCTGGCAAAAATGCCTAAACAAAGAGTTAAAATTCATTAACTGAGCGGGAAAATAGATATTTTATAGATAGATTAAAGTTTTGAACTGCTTTTTTTAAAAAGATAAGTCAGTTTTGTTGCTTTCTTTAATCTAGAGGCAAAGAAAAAATGAATACTCATTAAACTAAAGGTTTTATAGCAAAGCGTCAAATACAGCCTTATGACTTCTAGCTCTTTTAATACAATGCATTTGGACTGCTTGCTTCCTTACTCTTCCGCCATAAAATGCTCCAGCTAATTTCTGTTGGATTATTTCAACTAATTTTTAGAAAACTGAATTAACAGAAGAATAAAACCTGAAAATCAGAGTGGATTTGATTTTAAATCAAATCGATTTAAATCATGATTTAAATCACTAGTCAGGAAGACTCGATTTAATCATGGATTTCTACATAAAAGTGCATTCTTGGTGGTGATTATAACCTTAATACATATTCTTCACAACTCAGCGATAGATGTAGGTTTTATATTTAAAAGGTGCACACTATACATTTTTAAAGTGATTTATTTTGAAAAGTTTTCAGATTAATTTAACAGCTATATCAGAAAATAAATGATTGTTTGGTTATTTCATTTACCAAAGGTAATTGAAGCATATATTTATGAAGTCACTGGGAGGTGAGCTATTTCCAATTCAACAGGTTAATCGTTAATATTGGAGGATTTTCTTGCCATGCTCTATTAGGAGAACACCAGACAGATATTTAAGTTGTTGTATTTAACTAAAACAACAATGATATGTATTCTGGATTTTTTTTCTTCAACAGCAAACTTATAATATTTTAACAAAACAAGCATAAGAATTTTTGAATTTAGTTAAACATCCAGATTTTTTAAAATCAGGTTTGTTTTTGTTAAAATTGTTTTTAACTAAAATAGTTAAATGAAATTAAAAAAAAAAACCCCAAACAATTAAATCAACTGTGTCAGCCAGGTCAACATGAGAAACTTAAAATATTGGCTTCTGCAACTAATTCAGTCGTCTTCACCTTCATTTTCCTGTTTGTTCATAATCTGGAAAAGAAAAACAAGCTTTCCTGTGTTTTCGGGTCCCAAACGATTTCTCAATTTGCAATGAATTAGTCCACAGGAAGAAAATATTCTTTCTACACCGACAGAAGAAGCAACTGCTGTTAAAAGTGAGATTTTCACTTCAACAGTTTCTGAATCCAGGTGCTTAAGTGACTTCCACCAGTTCACTGGTGTGACTTCCTTTAAAACATCATCAGCAAACATATATTTCTTGAATGGTTCACCCTTAGCTCTGAAGTTGATTCTAGTTTACATTATGGAGGGATGATTGCTGGATGTCCATGTCATAGCCAACTCCTCTTCTTCAGCAGTTAAGGTGTGACCCTGGTACCGAGTATTGAGAATATTTGCAAGAAGATGAGCTGGAGATAGTGCTTGTCCCATTCATTTTTTTAATGCTTGTAATTTAACTCTGTTATTGCATATTTTTCTTTTTAAGATCTTACTCAGTTCCTTCCAGATTTCAGCAGCGTTAGCAATAAAACTGCTATTTCCCTGCATTTTGTTCAAGGCTACAGAAATAAGCTTCAGGGTACTGAGCATGTGTTCAAGATTTCTCTTAAGCCCAATGTTGAGAACTTTGGCTGTGACAGTGCCATCTATTTTTTCATGATTTTCTTCACAAGCTGTCACCAGATTAGGTCAGTTCTTGATATAGTTCTCAAAACAGTCCACTACTGAGTTCCATTGCATGTCTTGTGGGAAAGTTAGCTTGGTTCCTCTCACTTTTTTCAGAGCAGCTGCTGCAAAGTGGTTGTTACGGAAGTATTTTGCAATTTCAACAACATTAGCCTTTTTTTTCTGGAAAACTGACGTCTTTGGCTAGGAGGTGCATCAAATGAGCACCGCAACCGTATGTTATTAGCTTGGGACTCTCTTCACTCTCTTCTAAATAATTTCTTCTCATCTTTGATACATTTGCAGCATTGTCTGTGACCAAGCTGCATACTGGACATTTGAAATTTTTGTCACAGTTTGTTATAGCTTTTACTGCTGCTGCTTGTAAGTATTCTGCTGTGTGTGCATTTCCTGACATAGCAATTGTTCCTATAAGGAAGACATTCCCTTCTTCTGTTGTCACACAAGCATGTACAACAGGATCATTATGGACATTGCTCCACCCGTCAACTCACGTTAACAATTTTACCTTTTGCACACTGCTCAATTTCTCTTTCATGCACTTCATCCAGCAGTTTGCTTGCGACATCTGCTCTGTTGGGTGGACAGTATCCTGGTCTTAATGACTGAACCATTTAATGAAGTGTGGATTCTCAATCATACAGAAAGGAGAGTTTGTTTCATAAACAACCTGGGCAATTTTTTCATCAATTACTTCTTTTTGTAATCTGCTGGTTCTTATCACAAATTTATCTATGGTTGTTTGTGGATGATGGGGATTTTTTTTGTTCTTTTTGCTACAGGTGATATACTGTGGCTATGTGATATGCATAATGTGACTGAAACACTGTTATTGGCAGATAACTCTGAAACGATTGAAAATTATGGTGATCTTGAAGGTCGATAGTCTTCAGAATCCTGTATGTTGAGGATGGATTCTCCTAAACAAAATAAGTCGATGCTGTTATTTGATTATTATTACCATACTGCTCATTTAGTATTACTCATTGCATTCACTGATGCTCAGTACTACTTTAAAGGTTAAATTGTAAAAGGAAGATCTACGTATTTCAGCTATTTATTTTTTATCACAACTACATCTAAAATGGTAGTACCATAGAGTAACACCTATATTTTTTGCTCAAACATGAAGACAGGCAATCCTTAAGAAAGAAGTATGAAATTAAAAAGTTTACCAACCTGAAGATTCTGCATGTTCAGAGATGTTCCTTTCATCATCTTCAGTGCAGCTTCCTCCTGAGAAGGAACACTTCTCATGATGTTGTTTGTTTCTGGCAACCAGGCCCTGCATTTCTTTGTTGCAATGTTTGCGTTTTACATGCATGCCTGTCTTACTCACAGGTAGAGGAACTTCATTAAAATATTCCCAAACTGGGTCTCTTTTATGGCTTGCTGCCATTATAGGTTTTCTCTTCTAGTGAGAGAATGGTATGGTAGATCTTGAATCAATGAAGGCTACACTCAGAAAGACCTCAAGACTGCTGGAATATGCTGTTTGAACAGTTTCACTTTCGTTTCTGCTGCCTGTTCTTTCCCTTCTCATATTTATCTCCAGACTTCTTCTCCTTGTCCAGATCTGTTCCGCCCCCAACAATCTTCTATTCATCGAACTTTTTGAAACTTTGTGCTTTTAGAGAGAAGTAACGGATTGACTGTGTGTACACAAATTTGCGGAGGGACAATAGGATTGAGGTCTGTTATTTCTCACCTCTGTATATTTATTTATTTATTTATTTATTTTAAAACATTTTTGCTGTTAATAAGCATGTTATCTCTGGAGACCCAAATCTACAGTTTGAGAACTGCAAAAAATCTAAATATCTCTGATGGTATCTTCTAGACTGAGCACTGAGTCTCATTGAGTAGATAGAAAGATTAACCTAAATAATCTATACAGAAGCCCCTGGAACCCTATAAGATTGGGTCCCTAATCCATGAACTATTGGAACTCATTTACAAAACTTTTCTTAAACATTTAATGAATATATTGTCTCATACTATAGAATTAGAATTTATAATCCCTGTTCCATGATGAGATGTCTTTGAGCTATAATATATCTTAATTAAAACTGTCTTTAGATAAAAAGAACAGGAGTACTTGTGGCACCTTAGAGACTAACAAATGTATTTGAGCATAAGCTTTTGTGGGCTGCAGCCCACTTCATCGGGTGCATGGAATGGAACATATAGTAAGAAGATATACAGTAACTCCTCACTTAACGTCTTAGTTATGTTCCTGAAAAATGCAACTTTAAGCGAAACGATGTTAAGCGAATCCAATTTCCCCATAAGAATTAACCCCCCCTTTACATTAGGTTCCAGGGACATTTTTTTCACCAGACAAAATATATATCTCTACACGCACGCAATGAGTTTTAAACAAACAATTTAATACAGGTACACAGTGATGATGATTGTGAGCTTGGTTGCGGTGGAGGAGTCAGAAGGTGGTATATTTCCCAGGAAATGCCTTACTGCTAAATGATGAACTAGCAGTTGGCTGAGCCCTCAAGGATTAACTCTCTCACTCTGCAAGGCAGCAGGAATGGAGGGAGATATGTGTATTTCCCTTAAGTACACTGCCGTGTTAATTAGATTTAGATCAGCTTGCTGAGACAGCAGCTGCTGCAAGCTCCCGTTGTCCTGAACCCTGCTCTATGGAAGATGGGGTAAGCGGAGTGGGGAGGGGGAGACCCTGACATTAGCCCCGCATCCCCCTGCACAGCAAGCAGGAGTCTCAGGGAGCAGCTCCAAGGCAGAGGGCAGGAGCAGCATATGGCGGTGGGGGGAGGGACACAGCTGAACTGCAGGCAGCTGCTGCCCAGGGAACTTAGGGGAGGGGGAAGCTGATAGGGGGAGCTGATGGGGGCTGCCGGTCCACCCTATTTCCAAGCCCCCACCAGCTAGCTGCAAGGGCTGCTCTTCCTGCAAGCAGTAGACAAAGCAGGCGGCTGCCAAAGGAGGTTAGAAGGGAATATTACACAACTTTAAAGGAGCATGATACCTAATTGATTAGCAATGTAACAACAAAACAACGTTAACCAGGACAACTTTAAGTGAGAAGTTACTGTATATGCACATACAGAGAGCATAAAAAGGTGGGAGTTGCCCTGCCAACTTTAAGAGGCTAATTAATTAAGATGAGCAATTATCAGCAGGAGAAAAAAAACTTTTGTAGTGATAATCAAGATGGCCCATTTCAGACAGTTTGACAAGAAGTTGTGAGGATACATGGGGAAATAGATTCAATGTGTGTAATGGCTCAGCCATTCCCAGTCTATTCAAGCCTAAATTGATAGTATCTACTTTGCATATTAATTGAAGTTCAGCAGTTTCTCCTTGGAGTCTGTTTTTGAAGCTTTTCTGTTGCTGATAATTGCTCATCTTAATTAGCCTCTTGGAGTTGGTAGGGCAACTCCCATCTTTTCATGTTCTCTATATGTGTATATATATCTCCTTACTATATGTTCCATTCTATGCATCCGATGAAGTGGGCTGTAGCCCACGAAATCTTATGCTCAAATAAATTTGTTAGTCTGTAAGGTGCCACGAGTACGCCTGTTCCTTTTGCAGATACAGACTAACACGGCTGCCACTCTGAAACCTGTCTTTAGATAGGTTTTTTCCTCACATTTTTTATCAAAAAAATCTGATTAAAATTTAAAAAAAATCAGATTTTAAATTTTTTTTAAAATTCATTGATTTTTATCTACCCTGCTGAAAATTAATGATAACCTATCTTAAACTCCTTGACACTTCACGATACCAGCTGTTCTTCCCAGCTAGTTCAAGTTACTTCCCTACTTTTCCCAGTAAACTTTCTTCCTATTATGTCTCTTTATTCCCACCTATAATCTCCTCACGGCTCCATACACTTGCAGTCAACAAATATCCCCTGTTGAAAACTTTCAGTGGCCTCTACTTTCTGCTCTTCCATGCCAGCAGCTTTCTGTTCCTTAGAGTTGTATGCAGTTTTCTTACATTTTAATGAAAGAAGATCTTGCTCAGTAGCTGTTTCTAGGTAAAGCAACCTTTCAGTTTTAGTGTAAAGCAGTCAATTTATGCTTACATTGGACAATTAAAATTTTTGCTAAGTAATTTCCAACTGTTGCGAATATGACATTTGGTATTAGATTTACACATTTTTACTGTCAAAATGCTAATGTTTCGTTGTACTTTTCAGGATCTGCATTAGCGGCTAATGTTTGTAAAAAGATCACAGGGCGTCTTACAAGTGCTATAGCCAAGCAGGAAGATGTGTCTGTCCAATTAGAGGCCTTGGATATCATGGCTGATATGCTGAGCAGGTAAGCATCCTTGTTACAAAATGGTGATAGAATGTAATGGTTAATGCTATGTTTTAACTGGTTTAAATCACTGTGAACTTAACTTTTTTAGTTATTAAATTTTAGATGATTATAATTTAGGCCTTGTAAACATGAAAAAGTTGAGTAACTTATTTCAAATAAGTAAAATGAGACTTTGTAGCAGAATACAGTTGTTACATTTAAAATATATTTAATTTAAGCGTAGCTGATTAATCAAATAACTCATCATTTATCTTTTGATGCTGTTGAGAATGTCTTTAATTGCCAGTTTCGGTTGTCAATATATGTCAATACTGAAAGCAGTTAGTTTCTTAGTTTTTTCCAAATAATTCTAAATGGACTGATGTATATTTTTGTATGGCATTTTGGGAATACTTGGAATAAGAATGATACACTAGAAGAATTAAATCAGTTCTAGATTCAGTTGGTTTGAGTTTGTGTTTTGTCTGTTTTAAGGCAAGGAGGACTGCTTGTTAACTTCCATCCTTCAATTCTGACCTGTCTGCTCCCCCAGCTGACTAGTCCCAGGCTTGCTGTGAGGAAAAGAACCATCATTGCTCTTGGTCACCTGGTTATGAGTTGTGGCAATATAGTTTTTGTTGACCTCATTGAACATCTGTTGACAGAGCTGTCTAAAAATGATTCGATGTCAACAACTAGGACCTATATACAGTGTATTGCTGCTATCAGTAGGCAAGCAGGTCATAGAATAGGTAAGAGAATTTATATATTTTTCTCTGATTCTGCAAATTTTTAGATGTGAATGATCACTTTTCTAATTTTCCTTTTTCAGGTGAATATCTTGAGAAAATAATCCCTTTAGTGGTAAAATTTTGTAATGTAGATGATGATGAACTAAGAGAATATTGCATTCAAGCTTTTGAATCTTTTGTTAGGAGGTAAGCTACTTTTAAGGTATGTGTTTTGTTTTTTTTCTTACAGGTTGACTGGTTGTCATTTGAATGTATAAGAAGTCATTGCTAGTCCTTGAGCAATTGAAAAGAGTTGTAGTAAGCCACAAGAAATGTGTTTCCTTTCCTGATGGAAGTGATAGTCTTTGTGGTGCAAAATACCTTTTCTGATTTTGAGTCAGAGATCATACCTGAATTGCTAAAGCAGATTTTTCTATCACTATCTTGTAATTTAACTGATAATCAGTGTAATATGTACACAGACTGGCACAATAGGCCATGATTTGCTATTCATGTATAGTGACAGATAAGAACATTGTTTTTATAAATATAATGCTTCTGGAAAGTGCTAGATTCCCATTAGTGGAGACAGAACCTTTTTATTTCCAAAGGTACATCATAAGATTCTATAGCTGTCAGATTAGAAGATCATAATGGTCCCTTTTTGCCTTAAAAATCTGTGACTATAAATCATAGGCAGCAGCAGAGCATACTTCCCCGTCCCTCTACTTTTGCATTCCTTGAAGGGGTGAGAGGATCTTCTTGTTTCCTTGACCTCTGCTTCGACAGATTGCAATGGCAATAATTGTCTCAGTAGCTTTTGGGAACTGAATTATGAGAACTGAACTGCAAGACGACAAAGTGGCTAATGAACTATCTTTTATATTTTGTTTGATTCTGCCTATGAAGGTGAAATTCCATATTTTTTCCAATCTTCTAAATTACCCTGTGTCAGTTTGGCCTGAGTTCTTGTATAGCAAGTTTCAGATTGTACTGAATGTTTGTAACTGAGATGAATTCTGAGAAAAAACATGATATGTAATGGGAATTCTGATAGTATTAAATTTGCTAGTGGAATCAGTACCAAAGCATATAGATATAAATTTCTTCTGTTAAAGAAGAATTGTTAATTAATTGTTCAATATTAATATTATAAGCTAAACTTATTAAATTTATTATGCAGATGTCCTAAGGAAGTTTATCCTCATGTGTCTACCATTATAAACATTTGTCTTAAATACCTTACCTATGATCCTAATTACAATTATGATGATGAAGATGAAGATGAAAATGCCATGGATGCTGATGGTGGTGATGATGATGATCAAGGTATATTTTCTCTTGGTTTTGGAGAGAAGAGATAGTTGAGTCTAACTTGTGAGGAAATGGAAACGATCAATTCAATAAGTCTTAATTCAGGTCTTTCCAAAACTTAAATGATTGTGTGACGTTTTCATGTTTTTCTCTTTTATTTTTGTGGGCATGGCTATATACTACACTCAGTAAAGTGAACAAGATGACATTTTATATAGTTATTTAGTGCATTCATTGGCCTGATATTGTGTTTAGCGGGATTATAGTAAAGAATGACATAACAGTCTAAAAGTACTTGAATGGTGTAACGAGAGAGGCAGAGGAATTCTTTAGTATGACCTAACTAGAAGTTGGAAGAAATTTAGAGAATGAATTTAAGATGTGTATGAGCAGGGCCGGTTTTAGCAAGTGTGGGGCCCAATTTGTACTCACCTGGCAGTGCTCTGGGTCTTTGGTGGCACTCAAGGACCCGCTGCTGAAGACCCGAAGCGAGTGAAGGGCCTGCTGTCGAAATGCCACTGAAGACCCAGAGCGCTGCTGGGTGAATAAAAATCAAAAAGGCACTAATGTGGAGCCCTCTTAAGCACTGGTGTGGGGCCCTCTTAGGCTCAGGGCCCTATTCCGTGGAATTGGGCAAATCGGCCTAACGCCAGCCCTGTGTATGAGGGAAAGTGATAGATGCTTCTTTGCATGAGATGTGTATTGTTTTTATTTATTTGTATTACCATAGCATCTAGGGTCATAGTCAGAGATGGGGATCTCTTGCTAGCTGCTGTACAAACAGAGAACAAAAAGAATGTCCAATTAGACTGGATGAAGCACCACAAAATATTCTGTAAAACATTGCTGCAGTTGCAGAGGAGTGGAGTAGAAGACTCAGAAGGTCTTAATACCACTTAGCTGTTTGACAAAGCTGTGAGCAGCAGCAGCAGAGATAACCAAATGTAAACTGATGGTGTTACTTTTGCAGCTATAGGGCTAGAAACTTAGTTTTTGTTAAAAATGAGATGTTAAATTCTTTTGAAACAGAGACTAGGCCACCACTCTTGCCAGGGAAAGTTTCCATCAGTGGGTGCATTTCTCAGTCCCTCTTTAGGTTAGGTATAAAAAGTATAAAATGATTATATCGCTGCTGGATAGCTTGCTATACTTATGAAACTTTGGCCTATCACTTAATCTGGATTTCAGAGCATGAGAACAGCAAACTCACATGCTTGTGACTCAGGTAGATCTGAACCTAAGCTGTCTCGGGGGAAAGGTAGAGCATTCTCCTACTGGGACATCTAGCTCTGCTTTAAATTAATTTTTAAATAGTAATCTGCTTTACTTCTTGCATGCTCTGCTTCTGTTCTGTTTTCTTTGTTGAAAATAGTATGGTTGAGTTTGTTGATAAACAAGTGTCTTGCTCTCTTAAGCTGCTAAATAGTTAACTTCAATCCTATAGAAGTTGCTTCAGAGGGCTTTGTTTTCCAGTAAAGGAGAGTTAAATGGAACATTCTGATCAGGCCTATAATACGAATGTCTGATTTAGGGGAACTAGATTTTTAGGCTGTAAGAGTATATATTCTAACAGTTACAAAATCTTATGTACTATTTAGTAAACATAATTTAGTTCTTTCTAAATTGGTGGTATAACAAAGAATGTAGAGAGATAAGAGGAGATTTAACAAAACAAAATTGTGGAGTATTTAGGACTTTGAAAGACGATATCATGTCTCTGTTCACAAAGCAATGTAGATTTTGTAAAATTATTAAAATCTGTACAGTTTCCTACCCTAGAAAGAACCTGAGACTTGTAAGTTTTGGCTTTTAGAAGTCACTGTTGCATATTGATATGACTCCTCTTTTATGGAATGGGATACAAATATAATTGTAGTCTGTATACAGGTAATAGGACCAACCACATGGTGTTGAACCCATGCACAATTTTTGCTGGTGTAATGCCCCCAACAAGAGTAAAATGTGAAGAGGCTAGTTTTCAGAATTTTGATGTGCTATTATTACCTTATTGTCTCTCCTGATGAATAGATATGAAAACATTTGAAATAAAAAATGTAGTAAGGCCACAAGTGTGGTGGGAATGACTTTATTCAATTAGCAACTGAAGTTGAGGGGATGTATGAGAGGGGCTGATGTGAGGAAGCTGGCTAGGTAGATAATTAGTTTTAGGACTAAGGCAGTTTTGAATGACCTTTTGTATACTTCTGCTTTATCTTGATTATAGACTGCTTCTTAAATTTCTTAGGCTAATATATCATCTGTCTCTGGTAAGTTTTACACATTTAACAATCTCTTGCATCAAATAAATTTGCGTTCTTTAAATCAAAACTTTCTGTACAAAACTGCTAGCATGGAATGTCTCTATGTGAATTGGTGTATAATAGACGTTCATTTTATTTTGTCAAGGGAGTGATGATGAATATAGTGATGATGACGATATGAGCTGGAAAGTGAGACGTGCAGCAGCTAAATGTTTAGATGCTGTGGTTAGCACACGACATGAAATGCTTCCAGAATTCTACAAGACCGTATCTCCTGCTTTAATAGCCAGATTCAAAGAGCGTGAGGAGAATGTAAAAGCAGATGTTTTCCATGCGTATCTTTCTCTTTTAAAACAAACTCGACCTGTGCAGAGTTGGCTGTGTGATCCTGATGCAATGGAACAAGGAGAGACACCTTTGACAATGCTTCAGAGTCAGGTTAGCTGTCAGGATTTTTTTTAGTTCTTTGAATTTGAGAGAAGGCCATGCTGTTTATTCATTGTTCTCTGGGTTCATGTGGAAAGCGGCAAAATCACTATTTGCCACCTGTTTCTTATAGTTGTACACAGATTATGGGTTCTGACTCTGCTAACTCATCTGAGAGGGAGTATAGGGTAAATTGGCTCAGATACCTGCAGCTGCTCTGGAAACTGGAATTACCTGTTGGACTCAGAGTGCTGATTTGTTTTTAATTATTGGCTGCCCATCTCTAAAAATGCTGTGGAGTCTATGAACCTAGTTATTATTTGCCCCATATTATAAAACAAAACATTCAGAGTCTGCAACTTATAGCTGTTCAGCTAAATTCAGAATAGGTGAAAAAATAAATTCTCACAATAAAAGGAAGGCAACACTTGATCAGTAGAACACATTTTACCCACAGAATAGAGAGAAGTGGCGGTATTAACAGAATCATTTTCCAAATTGATTTAATACGGTAATTATGTAATTAATATTTCTGTTTCTAGAATTTTGAGAGAAAAGCTACATGGAAAACATGTTTTGCTAAATCTGACCTTAATTTTTTAAGTTAAAGTTTCCTGGGATGGTAATTGATTTGAAGATCTGAAACTTAAAGCTCTCAATATATCTAGAAATACAGCTCTTCTGAAGACTTAAAGCCCAGAGAGACAGTTTGTTTTATGTAATTTAGGAGAACTGTAAAGGAAATGCTAACTGCCCAACTAGTTAACAGGTGTGTAATTTACTACAGGTTCCCAACATAGTTAAAGCCTTGCACAAACAGATGAAGGAGAAGAGTGTGAAGACTCGTCAATGTTGTTTTAACATGCTAACTGAGCTGGTAAATGTTTTACCTGGAGCCCTAACACAACACATTCCTGTACTTGTGCCAGGTATGAAAAATGTAATAGTAAATCTGTTATAGGTTAAGTGTGACTTCAACTTCAGACATTTCTAAACCTTAAATCCTGATATTTAAGAATAAGCTCTAAAATGTAGTTCTAAATTAAGACAGTACCACTCAACTGTAAGTGGCAGCTTAGCTTCTTTGTGAATCCACATGCATAGTTTAGTGGCATTTTTACTTTGGTAAGCCCTGGAGAACCAAAGTAAAAAGTGCTGGGCCTGTACGCTAGATTCATTTTGTCTAGTCTAGAATCAGAATTGTTAACTTGTGTCTAGTTAGAAGACCAAATTCTGCCCACATTTCCATTTGTGCAAGGCTAGATACTGCCCTTATTTTTGCCTTTACCACCCATGCAGAATCTTTACCACTGGTTGTGGTGGATGAGCCAAAAAAAAAAAAAGCTTTACTTTCAGATTTATTGTAGAATTTACAGGGCTCGTAGCTAGAAAACTCTTATTGGTAAACTAGACAAATTTTGATAAAAGCTACTGAAAAGCTACAAATATGCAGTCTTCTATGTCACTTTTATATAATCACTTTTCAGAGAATGACACTTTTTATATAAAACGTTTAAGTATATGTCAGTCTTTAGATGCAACTAAAACTTCTAACATGTTTCAGTCTCTTGAAGTTGCTAGGAATGTATGTGTACACATGCACATGTTTTAAGTGTGGTCATTTTGAGCACTTGTGTTCAGAATTTACTCTAGTAGTTAAAAGAATAAGACAGCACAAGCCATCAAATGGCCTGTGTGCTGCCTGAGTGGAAGAAGTTTGAAAAGTTTATTACTTTAAATCAAAGGTGGGAAAGGCTTTCTGGAAGGAAATGTTTAAGAGCAGAAAATGTTATGATTTGGCTGCATTCTTTAGGACTTTGTGTGATTTCTGATGTTAAAAATAAATACATAAATAATAGAATCTCTTTTCTTTTACAGGGATAATTTTTTCACTGAATGACAAATCAAGTTCCTCTAATTTGAAGATTGATGCTTTGTCTTGTCTGTATGTGATCCTGTGTAACCATTCTCCCCAAGTCTTCCATCCTCATGTTCAAGCACTGGTGCCTCCAGTTGTAGCTTGTGTTGGAGACCCTTTTTACAAGATAACATCAGAGGCACTTCTGGTTACACAGCAGCTTGTGAAGGTCATTCGTCCTTTAGACCAGCCTTCTTCCTTTGATGCCACACCTTACATCAAAGATTTGTTTACTTGCACCATCAAGAGACTGAAGGCTGCTGACATTGATCAGGAAGTAAAAGAGAGGGCTATCTCCTGTATGGGCCAGATCATCTGCAGCCTTGGTGATAATCTGGGCACTGACCTGCCTACTACGCTTCAGATCTTCCTAGAGAGACTAAAGAATGAGATTACTCGCTTAACTACAGTGAAGGCTTTGACGCTGATTGCTGGCTCTCCTTTGAAGATAGATCTGAGACCAATCCTTGGGGAAGGGGTTCCTATCCTTGCCTCTTTCCTCAGAAAGAACCAGCGAGCTTTGAAACTAGGCACGCTTTCCGCTCTAGATATCTTAATTAAAAATTACAGTGACAGCTTGACAGCTGCCATGATTGATGCTGTCCTGGATGAGCTTCCACCTCTTATCAGTGAAAGTGATATGCACGTTTCACAGATAGCCATCAGTTTTCTGACTACACTGGCTAAAGTGTATCCTTCCTCCCTCTCAAAGATCAGTGGGTCTATTCTTAATGAACTTATTGGCCTGGTGAGATCACCATTATTGCAGGGTGGAGCACTTAGTGCTATGCTAGAATTTTTCCAAGCTTTGGTTGTGACTGGAACAAATAACTTAGGATATATGGATTTATTACGCATGTTAACAGGGCCAGTGTACTCGCAGAGCACTGCACTTACTCACAAGCAGTCTTATTATTCCATTGCCAAATGTGTAGCTGCTCTTACACGCGCTTGCCCTAAAGAGGGACCAGCTGTAGTAGGTCAGTTCATTCAAGATGTCAAGAATTCAAGGTCCACAGATTCCATTCGTCTCTTAGCTTTGCTGTCTCTTGGGGAAGTTGGGCATCATATTGATCTAAGTGGACAAATTGAGCTCAAGTCTGTAATACTAGAAGCATTCTCCTCTCCAAGTGAAGAAGTCAAATCTGCAGCATCTTATGCCCTTGGCAGTATTAGTGTTGGCAATCTTCCTGAATATCTACCATTTGTCTTACAAGAAATAACCAGTCAACCTAAGAGGCAATACCTACTTCTCCATTCCTTGAAAGAAATAATTAGCTCTGCATCAGTGGCAGGCCTCAAACCATATGTTGAGAACATCTGGGCCTTACTGCTGAAACACTGTGAGTGTGCAGAAGAGGGTACCAGAAATGTTGTTGCTGAATGCTTGGGCAAGCTTACGTTAATAGACCCAGAGACTCTGCTACCACGGCTCAAGGGATATTTGGCATCAGGTAGGCTGTCATTCTATATACGTATATATATATAGGCTGTCTGTTAAGAGAAGAGAAGAAGTTTTGTACTTCTGACTTAATTTGTTAAGCTATACTCAATAGTTTACACTTGAGTTTTATTGTATGAAAAATCTCGTCTTGAATTGTGGACTGCTTCCAGAAAATTTCAGCAAATGAGATCATGCTACCTCTTGGCGCCTGATTTTACATATGCCTGAAGGCATAAGAAATAAGGCATTTAAATTTCATTATACATTATGGAGCAGTGATCTGAAATTTTTGTTAATTATCCAATTGAATATTGTATAGATTTTATTAGATTTGTGCTTTACAAATAAGTATTTGAATGGTCATTGTATTTAGAATAACATTTTCCTTACACTGAAGGAAGTAGGTAGTATATAATGTGAATTGCTTCTACACTTTGGTAATGAGAATCTGGCTTTTGAAATAATATAATGGTGATTTTATTAGTGAAGAGTTGTAAACTAAATCATGTAAATAGTTCTAAAGAACATGTAGACAGCAATGTTTGTTTTTTTTTTTCAAATGCAGCATGCAAACAGTTTGGGGCATAATCAAAAGACTTCTGAAATATAAGGATAAGGGCTGAGCGGTATATAAATATATATAATATGTTCATTGTATATAGTTCAATACAGTAATTGCACCTCTAGGGTTGTATTGATATATACAGATATTTACATTTGTTTAGAACGAAGAATTCCTTTGTAGAACTACGGCTGGATCTATTTGGGATACATTTTTAATTAAGGTTTCTGAGTAGCAGCCGTGTTAGTCTGTATCTGCAAAAAGAACAGGCGTACTTGTGGCACCTTAGAGACTAACAAATTTGAGCATAAGTATACTGTATTTTCCACTGCATGCATCCAGTGAAGTGGCCTGTAGCCCACGAAAGCTTATGCTCAAATTTGTTAGTCTTTCTAAGGTGCCACAAGTACTCCTGTTTTTAATTAAGGCGTTCATTATGTAATGACATCGGTATAGAAGACAAGTTTATTTAATGTACTTCTAATTAACATTTAACATTAATCTCTGTTTAAAATATAATAATGGAAAATCATGAAAAAAGTAACACCTTGCCAGCCAATCAATAACGTTTAATTCCTTAGTATTTTGAAAGCAGTATCAAGAAGTGTCTTTCTTAGAAAAATAGACATATTGTGGTGAGAAAAGATAACGTTTATAATATAATTTATTTGATTAAATTATTAGCAACTTCAGTATTTTTTAACTAAAACGACATGTTTGGTATTAGGGTCATCATATGCTCGAAGTTCAGTGGTTACGGCTGTGAAGTTCACGATTTCCGATCATCCACAACCCATAGATCCACTATTAAAGAACTGCATAGGTAAGTTTCTTACATATTTTTTAAAATTAAAACCAAATTTCTTTTTAAGCATTAATATTCAAACTTTTATACCAGGGTGTGCAGTGTAAAGAATCTATTTTAAAAAAATGCTTTGCAGGTACCTGCATTAAACACTCACCAATGACAACTATTAGTGAGAGCTGTTATTAAAGACTATAGACTGAAGCTTACTGGATGTCATTAAGAAAATGGTAACTTTTCAGGATAGACCACTGAGATCCCAAAATAGATAGCAAAAGCTGCAAGATTGCTAACCATTTACTTTTTTATTTGCTAAATTTCTTTTCAAGTGATAAATCTTAAATTAAAATGTATATACACAGTCATGTATTGCATTAGAAACTGAAATATTGCTATTACATATAATTTTTATACATTATTTGAAGAAACCAATCAGCTGTCAAAATATTATTGATCCATAAATAACTAAGATACTTGAAGAATCCAGTATGTCTTTAGGAGGAAAAACAAGCTTTGCATTGTCACCTGACTTTCTGATCCTCTAGATCTACTCTTGTTCATGACCCTCTAGCATTGTGTAGTATGGTCAAACCCACCAGAGAGAACATTATAGAATCTATTAATTACATCATTTCTACACATATGTGTTTAGTACTCTATTTTAGATCTCAACCTTTTCAGTCTTTATAAAATCATGTATTTTTAAAGCAAATACAAACCATGGTCTGATTTTCATATTTCCAAGTAGGTTATTTTCTTATGATACGTCTGGGCTTTATTTTAAACTGTATCTGGAATAGATATTACAGTGTATCTGTATTACATTTGTGCTTTATTGTTATACTTCCTCAAGTTTTAGGAAAGCCTTTCATAAATTGGTTGGGTAGCCAAAAGAAACTGTCGCCATTAATGATGTGATAGTCCAAAAGCCTTTTAGTCTCCTTCTCTAAAATTAATAAATTCAATTCCCTTTCTTCTTTGAGTCCATTTTTCCTACAGCCTTACTGGTATTTTTTTCTCCCTTCCATTACTGTTTGTTTTTCTCAGGTTCTCTTTGAGAACTGCGTTCTTTGAGGCAAGTGGTTTCATTAGATTCACTTTTTTACTATTTGTTCTCTAAACTCACTGCTGCATGGCAACAAGGCCTCTGGCCTGGAAAAGTTTTTGAGCGGCCTTCTTTCAGAATCAGCCAGTGCCATTCTTTCATAGGGCTAGAAGAAATTCGTAGATTGCAAGGCCAGAAGGAACCATTGTGATCATCTAGTCTGACCTCCTGTACAACACAGGCCATAGAACTTCCCCAAAATAATTCCTAGAGCAGATCTTTTAGAAATAAATCCAGTCTTGATTTAAAAATTGTCAGTGATTGAAAATCTACCATGACCTTTGGTTAAATTGTTGCAGTATTTAATTACTCTGACCTTTATGCCTTATTTCCAGTCTGAATTTGTCTAGAGTAACTCCAAATGATCTTGCTGGCCTAGAGAGCTAGGAACCCACTTTTTGTTTTGTTCCTGGACTTCCAGCAGTGTTCCTGTCCCTTAGTCAGCCTTGCTTCCTCTTTTTTTTTTGTTACACAAAAAGAAACAGAGTATCTAGAACTTTTGTTTTGCTTGTCATTCATCCTGTTTTTTTCCCCTTTTTACTTTATTCCTTCATAGCAGCGTCCCGTAATACTTAGTAAGTAGTATTGATGTGATCCTTAGTGCATTTATTCCATCTAGGAAGTACTGTGTTACTGATCTCCACAGGATCTAGACAGCGGATAGCCTGTGGAGGTGTTTTTATCATAATATATGTTGAATTATCCTTCTTTTCATGGTAATTTAAGAACATTCAGTGCATGATTCTGCTATCCTAGGCTATTTTAAAATATAGATTGGAAGGTACTTCAGGTATTTATATTAGAGAGTTCATCTTAAACTCTAGAGTTTATAATGGCTTACTCATGTATAAGTTTTAAGAAAATTGGAACAAAGAAATAAGGGGAGAGATGGCAGTCTTCATGATTGTTTAATATAATTTTCAATTATTATACAAGACTTACCTTTCAACAATAAAAATGTATCAATTTAAAAATGAGTATAAATGCTGGTAAAACTTATGAAACTTATTTCTGCATAACAGAACATTTCTGTTTCAACTTCATTACACTAATATATCAGTATATTATATATAATACATCTAGGATATAATTTCAATTTTATGTCATAGAATTTTATATCCAGCTTGTGTAGTAATACACACATGCTTCACTATTCCATGTGGAAGTTTGCCAGATTTCTCCCCTTCCCTCTTCCCCAAAGAAAATAAAAACCTTATAATTAATATTTCTTTCTTCTGTAAAAGTAATGAGATTTTATGGCCATGTAGCTGTTTTGAGTGCATATTGCCTGCTCAGTTTAAATATCTAAGGTATAAAACCTTATTTGGTTGGAGAGACCATAAATTACATGTACATGTGTTTTTTCATATACAGACACTCCCCGAGTTACGTAAACCTGACATATGCAAATCCGAGCTTACGGAAAAAGTTCCGTAAACTAGAAATAGGAGTTGTGGGGTTTTTTTGCATAATGGTTGGGGATACGTTTCTAACTTAAGCAAAAGTCAAGTTACACCAGGCATTCCGGAACGGAATGCTTGTGTAAGTCGGGGAGCATCTGTAGATTCTTATTTCTTGTCTTTTCATATTCAAGTATGAATATTACTTGGGATTTCCCTAGCCACCTTAGTGTCCTGTACATGCGCTCTGCAGTCATGCCTTGCATCACACGTTGTTTTAGGCAGTTATGCTGCTGTGTAAACTGAAACTTATTAAAATCTTTAAACTGATTTTAGTTAATGTATAGTTTACAGTGTTGCTGCTAAATGTAGCAATGTCAGTTTCATCAAAAACAGTTTTGCACACTAAAAAGCTCTGTATTAAAAGGTAAAAACAAATCCCATGTGGAAAAATATTTCCAGGTTTCTGAGAATAGCAAATAGAAACCTCTCTTGGTAATTGATTTCTTGGCATATTTGCAGGTGATTTTCTAAAAACATTGGAAGACCCAGATCTCAATGTAAGGAGAGTGGCCCTAGTGACGTTTAATTCAGCAGCACACAATAAACCATCATTAATAAGAGACCTTTTAGATACTGTGCTTCCTCATCTTTACAATGAAACAAAAGTCAGAAAGGAACTAATAAGAGAGGTAGGTGAACTTGATGAGACTGCAAAATATTTTGTATAAGCTGATTTTAAATTTTAGTAAAGATATTCTTTTCTAATTTTTTTTTTTGTGTACAGGTGGAAATGGGACCATTCAAGCATACAGTTGATGATGGGTTGGACATTAGAAAGGCAGCTTTTGAGTGCATGTACACTCTTTTAGATAGCTGTCTGGATAGGCTAGACATATTTGAATTCCTAAACCATGTTGAAGATGGTTTGAAGGATCATTATGACATTAAGGTAAATTATCATCTTGTACATTTACACTTAAACTTGAACATTCTGACCTAATTAATATGAAATGTTGGCTAAATGGTGACTTCTTTTAAATATTTTGCAATGTTTTTGCTGTGCAAATATTGTTCAATTGACTAGAAAGCTGATATAAATATTACCTGAAAACTGTTTTTAAATGTACAGCGAATGTACAGATGTATAGCGAATCACACTTGTACTAGGATGTTGCTGTTTTAAAACTCCTTGTATAGTGAACTAGAGAAAAGACCTTAATTGTTCAAAACGTAATTGTCTCTGAATTGGTTTTCCCCATAGATGCTAACGTTTCTAATGTTGGTGAGACTGTCTACTCTTTGTCCAAGTGCAGTACTGCAGAGATTGGATAGGCTTGTTGAACCCTTACGTGCCACATGTACAACAAAGGTACTGTCTTTAACTGATGCTTATGATCTTGAGTAATACTTTGAACTTTTTGCTGTTATATAGAAATGTTATGAACCTGAGACTTGAATATGAAGAATATTGCTGTCTGAGAAGCTGTTCATATGAATTTAGTATTACCTGTAGTTCTGGACTGATGATCCACAGTAGGTTTACATCCGTAGACTTTGTGCACAGCTCAACTGTGTTTTAAGGCAAGATGCCCAAAGTAGTAGCTTCACTCACATAAAGTGCACCAGTAGTCTGTTTATGCATAGTTGAGTTAGAGCACTGGGAGGGCAAACTACAGCCCACGGGCTGAATCTGGCCCATCAGGGCTTTCAATCCAACCTGCAGGATTGCCAGTCTCGTGGCGCAGTGGGGCTAAGGCAGGCTGCCTGTCTGCTGTGGCCCCATGCCGCTTCCAGAAGCGGCTGGCACCATGTCCCTGTGGCCCCTGGGGAGGGGGTGTGTGTGCAGAGGGCTCCGTGCACTGCCCTCGCCTTTTTAGGCACCACCTCTGCAGCTCTCATTGGCTGGGAACGGGGAACCGTGGCCAGTGAGAGCTTTGGGGGTAGTACCCACAGGCGAGAGCTGGAACCTGCCTTAGCCTTGCTGTGTGCTGCTGCCACCCTGGAGCTGCTTGAGGTAAGAGGCGCCAGGCTGGAGCCCGCACCTCAAACCCCTCCTGCACCCTAACCCCCTGCCTTGAGCCCTCTGCTGCACCCCTCCTGCACCCCAGTCCCTTGCCCTGAGCCCCCCTTCCTGAACACCACACCCTGTCCTGCACCCCTGTCCCAGCCCTACATTCATGGCCTTGCATACAATTTCCGCACCCCGATGTGGCTCTCGGGCCAAAAAGTTTGCCCACTCCTGAGTTAGGGTATGTCTCTTTAATTTTAAATGTTATTGATCAAAAGTAATTTAGGAGGCTCATGCAATACATCATATGAAAAATAGTTCCTTGTAAAATTATAAGAGAAGATAGTGAGGAAAAGGGTATAAATCCCCTTTCTAATCTGAATATACTTGTTTACTTTTTCAAATTTTTTTTTTTATTAAGTTTTTTGGATTGTTTGGTCTCCTCTCTGTCCCTCAGAAGCCTGGCTGCCATTTAAGCAACTTGAAAACTCAGATTTCATTGTAGAAACGGAATGTGGAATATTGAAGAGTTTTTAATTTTAACAATAGAGGTTTAAAAGTACTGGAGACTTATAACTTCCACCAATAATCTGCTCCTTATTTCATTTGACGGATTTAGAGAGTTTGACTTTCAATGATGAAGTCCTGTCTGTTTACCATTAAAAATTCTTGCGTAGGAATAATAGCAAAAAGGTCTAACTGATCAAGAATATGCTTTGGTCAGTATGTCCACTGCTGTATTCTACTTTGTGCTTCTGCAACTCGGTAATTTTTTTAATGTTGTTACTGACCTTACTAAATTGAACCAGTTTGGCTGTTATTTGCTTTGAATCTGTGTAATGATTTGCTAACTCAGAACCTTTTTTTTTATGTAGGGCTGTTTTTGCTTAATCTGCAATTTTCAGGCTCTAATCTATTTGTAAGGTTCTTTTAATCAAGACTGCTAAACGTCAGATACACTACAGCTGTCCAGTCTCCTGTGGTTACCTTTTATATTCTTTTCATCCTAAAAATAAATATTGTGCGGTATAAACTATTTCAAGTGCATGTCAAGTTAAAGTGGTAATATGGAAGGAAAGACACCTTATATTGACTGGTTTAAGAAGAGCTCAGTTTTAAATGTAAACTGCCTAATATACTACTTTTTCTACAGGTAAAGGCAAACTCAGTGAAACAGGAGTTTGAAAAACAAGATGAACTGAAGCGGTCTGCCATGAGGGCAGTAGCAGCCCTTCTAACCATTCCAGAAGCAGAGAAGAGTCCATTAATGAGTGAATTTCAATCACAGATAAGCTCTAATCCTGAGCTGGCAGCCATCTTTGAAAGTATCCAGAAAGATTCATCATCCACTAACTTAGAATCAATGGACACTAGTTAGATGTTTGTTCAAAATGGGGACCATTACGTCGAACCATATGATGCACTGAATTGACAGGTTAAGAGTAAGAAACAGAAAAATATCTAATCTTCACATTGTTCCACTTTATTTACCTTTATGGAGACAGTTGGCTTTTCCCATTGTTGCTTTTCTAGCATTTATTCCAGAAATACGTATTTCCATGATCCAGAAGTTGTAAACCACTCATGTTTTAGTGGATTTGGCCACATTTGAAATGGAAATAAAAGGTTAAAACATATGGTGTATGGAAATAGGCTCCAACATCCATTTGCCAAGTAATGTTTAGGATTAAAATGTTAAAATTTTGTGACCATGTTTTTTTTTCTTTTTTTAAGTTTCCTTCTTTCTGTAAAAACAAAACCACCATGTTTTTGTATAACTTTTATTCTTTTGTGTTTCAGCTACATAAATTGATTTGGCTGGCCGATAAGAAATTCTTCTGTGTAAGATTTATTATATTGCAGAGGGTTTGGGCACAGTTTAAAAAATGCAGACATAAGTAATGTCATTTTTAAAGGTGTGGGAATTAGAAAATTAATATCCCTGTTGTGCACACTAACTTTGCATGAGCAAGTTTACAAATATATATTGTCTGTAAAACAGCATGTGCAGTTTATTCATAATACATGTTAAAATAAGTAATACGGTATCAGTGCAATTTTCAGGTTTTTTATTTTTACATAGAAAATGCATTCATAGAGGAAGGGAAGAGGGACAAATTTTAATCTGGTTTTCTAAGTGCAGGTGTGAACTACAGGTATTTGTACAGTGAAAGTAATCTTGTCTAGTAGGCCAGTGTTTCCCCACACGGAGAATGGATTCCCCTGGAGGTGTGGGGGTAGACAAGCAAGGAGGTTGGGATGGTTGGGCAGAGAATAGTAGGTGGGAGAAAACTGCATAACTCTGGACCCAGTGAACCCTCTATTATAAATGTGTGCTGGAAGGTGACTTCTTGAAAGGCCTGTGCCTTCCATCCCTCAGCTCTTAATAGTGCAAGTAACATGCAGCATTGCTGCCAGGAAACTCTTTTCTTTTCTAGTAGTGGTCAGAAGGAATAACATGTGTTCTGGCCACACTGACCCATCAATGGACTCCCATACCTCAAGCATCTGGTGAGTGTGAACCAAAGGAGCAGTCACGAAAGAGACCAAACTGGAAAACTAGATAGCAAAAGATACCCAAGAAAAGAAGTAGTAATAAATGGACAAAGGCTGCAGCAACTGTGCCAGGGCCTAGTGAAAGGGGACACTGAGGTGGTGGGTGCTTGTCCATCAATTTATTGGAAGTGGCTTCATCAGAAAAAGGTTAGAAACCCATTGCCTTAACCTGATCAATGTAAAATTCCAATCTCTGTTTCAGGTTTTTCTCTAGCTTAGTTTTGCTTGATAACTTTTAGCCATTTAGAAATTCTTGAAGCCCAATACTACCACCTTTTTCTGGCATACGTTGATTCTTACAGGACTACCTGTAGCATGCTTTGTCTAAATTCTGTGGAGCTTAGTAGGTTGTCAGGATTTGTTAGCTAACAAAGGTGAATTGTTTAATTTTACTTACCCATTTATACCTTGGTGGTGTTTTGATGCTGTTTACTTTAAAAGGACCTGTACTGAGAGGAAAAGTTTACATGAACTCATACAGTAGTTACAATTTCAAATAATGGGGCAGAAGCATCATTTGATATTGTAGCTTCTGATCTGTCCTCATAATCTTCATGCTTATGTAACTGGAAGTTGACTTCTGGAAATGGAGTTTATCAGTTTATCTCCTGAAACTACCAACATATTTAAATGTAGTGGAAGGGGACTAATCAAGGGTGAAAAGTAGTGATGGCTGATTTTAGTGAATAATTACATATTTAGACAATGCACCTTTTTATTATTGGAACCACGAATTGAGTATTTCCTCTGCTGTACCTTATCTGTTTTAACAACTGTACTAATTAAGAATGTATTGTGGTGATTAGTTAACAGCAAAATACTAGGATCGTACGTTGTCTAATGTGCACTCACAATGCATGAGAAGGGTTTATAGACTTAAACACAGGAAAGGACAATCTGAAAATTTTAAACTTAGGGACACTGAAATGGTAAATTTAGATATACGTGTAATAAGACTTCTCCTTGGAGAAATTGGTATGCTACATATTAGTATTACAAAGTATCTAATGTTGTGGATACTCAAACTTGGTTTTCTTGTTCCACAGTAAGTTGCAATACAGCAAGCTCCAGGACTGAGCAGGAGCTTGAGATCCTATTTGGTTGACATTTCTCTGTAAAATGCAGAGTTTCAAGGCCAACCACTGCAAGACGTGAAAGAAAGCGTAGCACATTAAGTGGAACAAACAATATATAAGCTACTTTTTCCACTTTGACCATTGAAGTTGCAGGTAGGGGAGGAAGAAGGAACTGAATTTTCTTATGCAGAAGAAAACTTTCATAGGACAAAATTACAGAAATTAAACTAGAGTAGGATTCCTGATCAGTAATTACAAAGAAACTCACTGTCTTACGTCAAAGCAGAAAGTCACTAGATCAGATTTAAACATGTATTTAGGTGCCTAAAGATATAAACTGGTACCTAATGGGGCTTACAAAAGTGCCTGTCTTGCACCTCGATGCCCTCCCATCCTTCTTTCCTAGCATAGTTTGTGATGCAGACAGTGCGATTTATCATATGAAAGGATGGTGTAGAAGTTTTTCAAACTTTAAGGTAAGTATTTGACAATGTGTATATTAAACCACTGTTAAAAAAATTAAGTAACTTACAACTCTGAAAGCTTATGCTCAGTTTCTATTCTGATTGACATTTTCTCCCTCAAATTCATCAGACTTATTTTCTGCTATGGAAGTATCAGTAAAATGGCAATTGTTGCTGCAGCACCAGCACTGTTCAGTTTGAATGAATTGAAACAGTGGCGAGTGTTTATAAAAATTTTTGAAAAAATGTTCATCCTTAGGCTTTGTCTGCACTGACACTTTCATTGCTAAAACTTTTGTCACTCAGGTGTGTGAAAAAACACCCCCTGAATGACAAATTTTTAATGATGAAAAGCGCTGGTGTGGACCTACTGCCTCTCGTTGGAAGTGGTTTTATTTTGTAGCCGGGAGAGTGCTCTTCTGGCAATAAAGAGTGGCCACACAGTGCACTTTACAACGGCATGGCTGCAGCGACACAGCCGCACTGTTGTAAGGTGTGCAGTGTAGACGTAGCCTTAGTTAGCTTTCTGGTTTGTGTAAATATAATTTGCTAAAAACAGCTGAATTGGTGATTGTATTTTCCATTGAATGTCTTAGCATTAGGCTATTATGAATTTGCCTGTGGTAGGAGAATTGGAAATAGAAACTTAATGAAAGCTTTGGGAGAGCATTCTCATACAGTATTTTTATAGTTTTTTCCATTGTTTGAGATATTATCTGCTTACAGATTTTTCCCTATCAATTTCCTCCTTTCAGTGAGCAAACTGACTTTTCAGTTTTTGAATGTAACTGAGACTAACAGCTGTTCGTAGTTACTTTACCAGTGCACAAGGACAGCACAGCTCTAAGAACACCGTTCATTAGTTGACTGCTGCAAAGCCTGCACCAGGAACATTGGGATGCAAAGTGTTTTTTGAGAAACCGTTTAAGGCATGGTTCTCTAAAAAGTGACTATTAAAATGGCATCTTCCTATTCAACAGATTTGCTCCTTGACTGTATTGTCACTTTTTTGCTTCAGCAATAGGTTTTTGATGCCTTTTGCTTCTATCATCACTGTAGCGCTAGTGTGTTTTAAGAAACTGAGCTGGATACTTCTTCTAATTTTGCATCAACATTTACGAAATTCCATGTCAAACCTGTACAGACTCATGGGAGATAGTGAGATCTCACAAGTATAACTGTGAGGATCTTATGTGACCTGCAGAACTTCTATTACTGGTGATATGAAAAGAAAAGAACCCTGTTTCACTGTTAGAATCCAGGTTGGTTTGCAGGACTGGAAGTATAGAAGAAACACATTTTAATTTCTAAACTGAATGCTTGTTATGAAGAAGCCTGAATTAAGAAACTTGAAACTACAGTGCCCTTTTTAGTTACTTTCAAGAATAGAATCTTCTATTGAATAACGTTTACTAACCAATTTAAAATATTTTGTTAAAGTGGGTTTTCCTCTCCCACGTCACCATTAATAAAAGTTCGACAGACCAAATAAGGTCCTTAGTTACACTTGTACAGTCTTATCCATGAATTTGCACATATGCAATTGACTGAAATTTACTAAAGTAATATACAAGAGTAATAGGAGTTGTGAAGAGGTCTGCCACTAGTAAAAATTTGTGCTTAAACTGCTTTTTGTCTGTCTTCAAAATGAGATCCTCTCAAATGGGAAGGGTGTTCAGTGACCTCTAGTCTCATGTAGAAATAAACTGTTACATCTGACATGAGGTCCTTTTTTGCAATCCAATCTGAAACTTATGAGTATCTTGGGGTGCCACATTTTAGCTTTCCTCCACAAAAAGGTTGAACAAGGAATAACATCCAGTGTACAAGAGTTGACAAAATCAAAAGAATTAAACTCAGCAACAGCAGTAGAGAAACTGCTGAAACTATTAGGGTTCTAGATACTGAGATTTCTATCAAGCCAAGATGCTGAGTCCTGGGTGCTAAGTACTTTGTCTTTCAGTCCCAGGTGCAGCAGCCCTCACTTTTTCTGTTATGACCTGAAAAGGCCCTCTACCACTTAAAAATCCTTTCAGGGTACTTGCCTTACCCTGTCTCAGGGACAAATAAGTACTTCCTGTTTAAACAGGGCTCTCCTCATGTCTGGAACCTGTAAGCTGCTCTCCTCTGTTTTTGACTAGCTCAAAACACCTTAGAGCTTTATTCTCATTTAATCAAAGGCCTTCTGATGGTGCTTTGGCAGTGAAGTGAGTATAAATGTAATTCATACTCTCTTACACTATTGGAACAGTGTAAAGGAGCTACAGAACAAATGATAATCAGGTCCCTAAATATCTTGTGTTGTTAAAGGTGGCAGTTTATAGCGTCTGGCTTGGAGCAGCTCTTTGTAAGTAAGAGTTATTAAAAACATAACTTTCCATTACTCCTGACCTAGTTTCCTGTATGAGTCAGACAGGAATGTCTGATTGAGATCATGCCCACCGGCTACACAACAGATTGAGGCTGAATCCTTGCCTCTTCTTTTAAAATGGCTTTATCTCCCGTGACTACCTTCAAATAGGTAAACATGAATAAAATAGATTCCAGACAATAAAAATGGGTCTGTTTTGAGTCTCTCTGTCGTGGGTTCAAATCGAATTCAGTCTAAACTGTACTGCTTTGAGTTGGTCTCTTTGGAACAGGATTGCTGATAACACTATAAAAGCCCTCCATTAAATCATACTGTCTTTCTCTAGTCCTTCAAGTTCATGAGCTTGGCCTATCTGCTAATACATAATCTGCAATTTATTCATTGTACCTAACCTGTGTGATGATGCAAAGTAGTAAGACTATAATGGTAAATACTACAGGCTAAGGTTCGACGTGTCAGCTTTCCATGTTGCTAGTTTATGTAAACACAAGGAAAAACTGAGCTGTAGAAAGCTGGTTCAGTCAGTGTTTGTATTAGGGAATATTACCTCTTTCAAATGAGATGTAAGTCATCTTCTATAACAGCTCAAAATGAGAAGGTGATACATACAACTGTGATGAGTGTATTAAAACAAACTGGAAAAAAAAATAAGCAGAAAGCAAGTTAAACTTTTTTAATCTCAAACTGGCCAAGAATGTGGTCTCTGATCCATCTTCCCAGTGGGAATGATCTTCTAGTCTACAGTTGTCATTTGCATTCTGATCCAGATTATTTGAATTTGACATCTTGAGTATTGCATGACGGGTCCTAACCAAGATGGTATACTACTGCAGAGCAGAAATGCTTCTGACTTTCTACAGACTTCAGTGTTTTTCGTCTCAGCAGGAATGTGGGCATCCAGGTCCTCCTACTGATCTTAGCTCCATTTAAATTTCTTTTATGGAAAATCTAGACCTGTGCCTAAGACCTCTTACCATATCTCACATTTCATGATTGAGCAATGTCATAAACGCAAGCTCATCTAAGTCTCTAGTGAATCATCCAATGTTATCAAAGTTCCATATGACAGCGTTTCTGCAGCACAGCCCGCCTTATTCATCACAAATGGGTAATGCATCTAACCTGTGGAATTTAGAGTTTGTCCAATGTTGCTGGAGGTTCCAGGACTAAAGCCTGCTCTTCAACTAGGGCCTAAAGAATTTCTATCTCTGAGTGCAAAAAAAAGTTATTGGTTCAGTTCCTTCTGACCACTTTGTTCTATAACTTTATTTTTTATTTATTTTTGGTGCAGTAGTTAGTTCATTTTAACTTCTAGCTCCAGTCTCCCTTTCTAGAGCTGAGGAATTACCAGAGCAGCATTTTTCTAGTAGAGTCCCTCAAGCTCCCCCGCAGCAGAGAAACATTGCAAGTATCAGATCATCATCCAAAGTTGTGGGGGACTGCATGCGTGTGTTTATAGGCAGCTTTCCAGGTGCTTCAGAGAGTGAGATATGCACTGTCACTACAAGCTCACTCTTGCTCTGCCAGGGCACACAGCTTTGAGACAGACTGGCCTGCCAGGGCCTTGGCCCCGACCCAAAGTCACAATTCCTGGTAGGCCCTTCCTATGGTGAGCATGAGAATTCCCAAGGAGAGGAGACACCCATCAGCAGGCTATTAGGGAAAGTCTTGCATCTTGTGCAAGTAAGAACTGCAAAGTAGTTTTCCATTCATCTGCAGGGGCATGCGTTGGTAAAAAGGTGTTGCTGGGTTGGTTCCCTAATAATAATTTCTTAAATTACAAAATTTATGCTTCATATGGGGGGGAACTTCTATTTCTGCCTACTGTACTCATTGAAATTGTGCTCTCCCTCCCCCTGGCCCCCCCCCCCGCTCACCCTTCTGTGAATCACTTGTTGCTACTTTTCATTTAAATTAAGCATCTGTGCCGGGGGGGGGGGGAGGGGGCGGGGGCGGGGTGTTCATTTTTTTACCTGATTTTTTTCTGCTGACAGCTTCCTTCCTTATTCAATAAACACTGCTACTCTGGTAAATGACTGGAATGCAAATTGGAACTTTTTTCTAGAGGGGAAACAAACCTATGCCTGATCTAAGATTAGTCTGGGTAATTTCAAGTTTGGCTTAATACTGATAATTGGTTTCTGCAGCTGTGGAAGAACTTTTGGTGGCCTGAGTTGATGCACAGGGCTTAGTCCTGGAGTCTCCAGAAACAACATTAGACTGTCTATGAATTCTACAGGTGAGGGGTGTTACAGTTTTGGGGTTAGCTGTGCCTTTGTCCCTGCCATAATCTGCTCAATGTCAAAGTCTCAGGCCTCTAGCTGCCCCTCTGCTTCCAAACCAGGGATTTAGTTTTGAAGTTCCCCTGCAATTCACTGAGCTTATTCTAGTAGGTCTAACTTTAGGAGAGAGCCTGCTGTTCTGCTCTCTCCCCGGGGCTGTGACAGTGGTTACCAGTGACCAGTAAGCTTTCACAAACCATTGTACATTTATTTTAGGAGAAAAGCAGAAAGAGAAAACAAAAAGCAATAACCAGTCTACAGCCATGCTAAACTTACCTGTTGTAACCAATGGAGGTCTTGGCTGGTTTCCAGTCCTTCACACCCTTCCCAGCAGAGTTTTGCCCTCTTGGTTAAAGGTTCAAATCAGTTCTTTGCTCAAAAAAATGGGGTCTCGGCCGATTTAGGCTGACACTTTTTATATCAAAAGCTTTTTCTTTGTCTTTTAGGGCTCTTGTCCCCTATCTGAACCAGTATATGCAATTCCCAGGAGGGGGAGTGGTAGCTCCCTGGAGGTATTTACCTGTTTTTGGATCTGTCATAATTACCTTCCACTAATTTTAGTTCCCAGAGGAAATTCAGTAATCCCCCACAGTAATGCCTAGCTCACAAAGATACACATCACATTAGTAGATACAAAAGTTTATAAGCCTATCACATCTGGCCCAACTCAACATTAGTCTTTTGACACTTCTCACAGCAGTCACAAGAGGCATTACTCATTTCTGATGAATGAGGAGAGAAGCTGCCAACAGAAAATTATCAGATAAGGCATTTTTTGGTCTTTTCAAAACAATGATGCCTACATTCCCTACCCAAGACCTGCTTGCAGTACTATAAATTCTCATGACCCATCCACTTGAACCAATGGTATCTAATTCCCTGTACTTCCTTTTAATAAAGACATACTTTCTGTTCATAATTGGATTGAAATCTCTCTTGTACAAGCCTTTACTGAACTCTTCTTTCAGTATCTCACTGGAGAACATTTTTTCTTCATTTTCCGCAAACCTAAACATCAATAAGAAATTATTGTGTCCCTGAAGAGCAGACATATCATTAGGGGACATATGATATCATAATCATATCATTGACAAAACCACGGAGGCATATGCACAACAATCCTCCTCCAGCCAATTTAACTCTCCTGCTACACTGACCTAATAAAACCACCTTGATGAGCGGCATAGAGCTTTCTATGACAAAGTTAGAGTGATGCAGTGTCAGTGTAGACACTGCGCTTGCTTATGTCACCCTAAGTGGCCTTCAGGAGGTGTCACACAATGCCCATCATGACTGATCTGGTCAGCCATTTCAGCCTGCTGCCCTGAAGCCAGGTATATAGGCATGCACCCCTTTCCCTTTAAAGCCACTGGAATTTTTGAAATTCCACTTCCTGTTTGCTCAGTGTGGAGAATTCACATTGTATCTTCCCTGTTGAGTCTGTGGGAAGAGGAGGCTGTGCAGTCGCAGTTCCGATCCAGCCATATGAACTTTGATACCTCTGGGCAGATTGCTCATGGCATGGAGGAGAAGGGACATGAAAGGACATGCAGCAGTGCTGTGCTAAGATCAAGGCATTAAGCCAGGCATACCAGAAGGCAAGGGAGGCCAACCGTCACTCTGGTGTGCTGAAAATATGCTGCTTCTGCAAGGAGCTGCACACCTTCCATGATGGCAACACCACCTCCACTGCCAAGAGTTCCATGGATGCTTTGCGGGGGATTGGAGGCAGCAGCCAGTGGAATCTTAACCCTGAGAAGGAAGTGGTGGACAAGGAGGTCTCGGTGGTGGCGGATGCAGGATAGGCGACAGGGTTCTCTAGTGGCGTGTCAAGCCAGGACTCTTTGACTCTGGAGGGGGCTATAGCCAGTCCCAGCAGTCTGGCTCTCGCATGCCTGAAGCAGGAGTGGGGAGCTCCAGTAAGTACTCATTTTGCTTTGATACTGCACAGTTACATGAAGTAGAGGTGTCCTTTATTTTGTTACATGGTGCACATGAGGTACTGTTTGTATCTGCTTCTCATTTCCCCTGTGCAGCTACGCAGCGGGAACCCTGTGGAAAAGTTTGTTAATGCACATTGGGATCTCCCAGGAATTCTCCATAGAGATCTCTAGGAAACTTTCTTGCAGATACTCTGCAATCCTCTTCCAAAGGTTCCTTGGCAGAGCTGCTTTGTTTCTTTCCCTGTTGTAGGAAACTTTGCTGCATCGATTGGCAATTGCTTCTGGAGGAACCAAAGCAGCACTCAGGAGAGCAGTCTGAAGCCTCAAGCATACAGGAGATGCACCCTTGCATCATTGGTTACTCTCAGTAGTGAGATATCAGCTTCGAACACCCCCTCCCTCTTGAAAATGGTGTCAGTTTCAGGATCCTTATCGTGATCCCCTTTTTAAACCACTCAGATCCTTTATCCTACTTGCACCTTCCTCCACAGTCTTAACTCACCATATTTATTGTGCTTGCCAAGGGAAATGAGAAAGTTGTCTGTGACTTTTATGTTTCAAGACTGTGAGTGCACTCACAATACTGATTCTGTGTATTGTTTCTTTTGTTTCTGCAGATGTGTCCTTGAGGGCCAGCTCCTACACAATGGCAGACCATCTCCATCAGAAAAGGAGGTGGAGTAAGGAGGACATGTTTTGAACAGTGCCTCAATCATCTATTTATGCAGATGGTGAGCACAGAGCATGGAGAGAAACAATAAACTCAGAATGGATAGCCAGGAGAAGAGACGGGTGCAGGTGTGGATAATAGAGGAGCAGGAGCGAAGATAAAGTTCATGGCGGACTAATGAGAGCTGCTCAGTTTCCTGATTGTGCTGCAGGTGGAACATACGTGCACAGCACCGATTCTGTGGATGCTCTGGGGCTGGAGCATCCACAGAAGAAAAAAAAATAGTATGTGGTCAGTACCCACCAGCAGCCCATGATCAGCGCCTCCTGCCAGCCAGTGATCAGCTGTTCAGCGGCATGCAGGAGGTTTTGTGGGGGAGGGGGCAGAATGGGAGGGGAAGAGGCGTGGTGGGGGCAGGAAGAGGTGGGGTGGGATCGAGGGAAGGGGTGGAGTGGGACAGGGCCTGGGGCGGAGCAGGATTGAGCACCCTTGGGAACTCAGGAAGTTGACACCTCTGCATATGCGTGCTTGACTTCCCCTGCATCCCATAGAGAACTGCCTTCCTTGCTATCCCCATGGTCCCTCCCGCCCGTTTCTCACATCTTCCCAACTCTTCACAGAACCCCATGGCACATGCTCCATAATGACAGCTGGACTTGCACACAGCTGTGAGAGCCTCATTTGAGAGAGTGCTGCTTAGTGTCATGTCCCTTGTAAAAAATGGAAATCTGTGTATTGCTGTTTAATAAAAATGTAGTCTTAAAAGTACAATGATTCTTTATTTGTGTCCTACACAGGGTGGTTGCAACTAAAATTCATGCACAGGAGCAGTCAGCATATTTGCAGACTACAATTAATGCTCAGGCAACGATCACTACACGGGTCATTCAAGGTGGCAAGTAATGCCTAGATGAATGCTTTACAGAAAGACACATTACTTGAGGCTCATTGTCAAAATGCTGCTTCAAATTCTCCCTGATTTGAATAGCCCCTTGTTGAGCCCCTCTAATAGCTCTGGTATCTGGCTGCTCAAAATCAGCTGCCAGGCAATCTACCTCAGCACTCCATGCTTGGGGAAACTTTTCCCCCTTGGCTTCACAAATGTTATGCAGATCACAGCAGGCTGCAATGACATTTGGAATATTTTCCTCACTGAGGTCTAACCTGCCAAAAAGGCTGCGCTAGCGACCCTTTAATCTGCTGAATGCACATTCTGCTGTTGTCATGCATCTGTTGAACCTGTTGTTGAAGTGCTCCTTGCTGCTGTGAAGGTTTCCGGTGTAAGTCTTCAAGAACCACAGAAGTAAGAGGTAGGCTTGGTCTCTTAGGATCACTATAGGCATTTCCACTTCCCCTATTGAAATCTTCTGGTCTGGAAAGACAGTCCCTGCATGCAGCTTTCTATACAGTCCAGTGTTTCTGAAGATGCATACGTCATGCACCTTCCCTGACCACCCCGCATTGATGTCAGTGAAATGACACTGTTGATCCACCAGTGCCTACAGTACCACAGATAAGTAGCCCTTTCTGTTGATGTACTCCCATTGCAGGTAGGGAATCCCATTGCCACAAAGTCGTCCACTATTTCCTGCATGTTGTCCACTGTCAGTCCTTCGTCATGTTAGGTGATCAATGACCTGCATACTTGTATCACTGCAACCCCCATTGTGTACTTCCCAATTCCTAACTGATTTGTGCCTGACCAGAAGCAGTCTGGAATTGCTCCCTTTCACACAGCAATCACCATGCACTTTTCCATCATGAGGGCAGCTCTTATTTTGGTGTCCTTGTGTCACTGTGTAGGGGTGAGCTCCACACACAGTTCCAGGAAGGTGGCTTTGTGTATGCAAAAGTTCTGCAGCTACTACTCATCATTGCCTACCTGCATCATGATCCAATCCCACTAGTCCAGTGCTTGTTTCTCAAGCTCGATAGTGATGGTCCATCATGTGCAGCTGCTCTGTGATTGCCCACATCAGTCTTGAATTGTTTCCATGGTACACAGTAGGGCAGGCACCATGGATTCCTATTTGGATTTGCAGCTCATGAAATACTGCAGGAACAGCTTAGTTGTATTCATAACGCTCATCACAAGAGCAGTGCAGGATCCATGCTTTCAGGCAGAGATGGTGTGTTTACAGGCACAGTTCAAAAATGGTGAGAAATGTAGAGTCAGAAGTCCATGGAATGAGGGATGGAGAAAACTGCATCATGGGTTGGTGATTGTGCCTCATAGACTCTGGTACCTTCTCAAAGAAGGAAATCAGGTTGGTTTGGCACAATCTATCTTTTGTAAAACCATGTTGTATTTTGTCCCAATTACCATTGACCTCAATTCTTCAAATTTTTTTTCCAAGACCTTGCATATTACAGATGTCAAACTAACAGGCCTAAAGTTACCTGGATCACTTTTTTTTCCCTTTCTTAAAAATAGGAACTATGTTAGCAATTCTCCAGTCATATGGTACAACCCCTGAGTTTACAGATTCATTAAAAATTCTTGCTAATGGACTTGCAATTTCATGTGCCATTTCCTTTAATATTCTTGAATGAAGATTATCTGGGCCCCCCGATTTTGTCCCCTTAAGCTGTTCGAGTTTGGCTTCTACCTCAGATATGGTAATATCTACCTCCATATCCTCATTCCCATTTATCATCCTACCTTTATCCCTAAGCTCCTCATTAAAGACTGAGGCAAAGTATTTGTTTAGATGTTGGGCCATGCCTAGATTATCTTTAACCTCCAGTGTTTAGCGGTCCCACTTCTTTCTCTGTTTTCCTCTTCTTTGTATTGCTATAGAACCTTTTACTATTGGTTTTAATTCCCTTTGCAAGGTCCAATTCTACGTGGCTTTTGGCCTTTCTCACTTTATCTCTACATGTTCTGACCTCAATAAGGTAGCTTTCCTTGCTAATCCCTCCCATCTTCCACTCCCTTTCAGGCTTTCTGCTTTTTCTTGATCACCTCTCTGAGATGCTTGCTCATCCAGCTTGGTCTACAACTCCTGCCTATGAATTTTTTCCCCTTTCTTGGGATGCAGGCTTCTGATAGTTTCTGCAACTTTGACTTGAAGTAATTCCAGGCCTTCTTCGCCTTTTAGATCCACGAGTTCTTCAATCCACTTCCCTAACTAATTTCCTTAATTCCTTAATGTTAGCCCTTTTGAAATAAAAAACCCTAGTCCCAGATGTATTTTTGTTTATCCTTCCATCTAGTTTGAACTCAATTAGCTCATGATCACTCGAACCAAGGTGGTCCCATAAAACCATTTTTTCTATGAGGTCCTCCCTCCTCACCAAAACCAAATCTAAAATGACATCCCCTCTTGTTGGTTCTTAAACTACTTGATAAAGGAATCCATCCGCTATCGCATCCAGGAAAATCTGAGCCCTATTGTTACTAGCTCTTGCCCTCCAGTCTATATCTGAGAAGTTAGTCTCCCATGATCACACAATTCCCATTAGTGTTTACTTCATTAAAAACATTAAAGAAGGCTCTATCCATATCCAAATCAGATCCTGGTGGTCTGTAGCACACCGCAAGCACTATCCCAGGAGACAAGTATCAGAGGGGTAGCCGTGTTAGTCTGGATCTGTAAAAGCAGCAAAGAATCCTGTGGCACCTTATAGACTAACAGACGTTTTGGAGCATGAGCTTTTGTGAGTGAATTCCCACTTCGTCAGATGCATGTAGTGGAAATTTTCAGGGGCAGGTATATATATGCAAGCAAGCTAGAGATAACGAGGTTAGTTAAATCAGGGAGGATGAGGCCCAGTTCTAGTAGTTGAGCCACCATGGATGTAGAGGCTCTCTACACAAACATCCCACACACAGATGGAATACAAGCTGTCAGGAACAGTATCTCTGATGATGCCACAGCACAACTGGCTGCTGAGCTCTGTGCCTTTATCCTCACACACAACTATTTCAAATTTGATGACAATATATATCTCAAGATCAGTGGCACCGCTATGGGCACCCGCATGGCCCCACCATATGCCAATATTTTTATGGCCGACTTGGAACAACACTTCCTCAGATCTCGTCCACTCACGCCCCTTCTCTACCTATGCTACATTGATGACATCTTCATCATCTGGACCCATGGGAAGAAGACAATGGAAAAATTCCACCATGATTTCAACAGCTTCCATCCCACTATCAACCTCAGCCTGGACCAATCTACACGGGAGGTCCACTTCCTGGACACGTGCAAATAAGTGATGGTCACATTAACACCACCTTATACCGAAAACCTACTGACCGCTATGCCTACCTTCACGCCTCCAGCTTCCATCCCGGGCATATCACACAATCCATTGTCTACAGCCAAGCATTGAGGTACAACCGCATCTGCTTTAACCCCTCAGACAGAGACCAACACCTACAAAATCTCCACCAAGCATTCTCAAAACTACAATACCCCCACGAGGAAATAAGGAAACACAACAACAGAGCCAGATGTGTACCCAGAAGCCTCCTACTGCAAGACAAACCCAAGAAAGAAACCAACAGGACTCCACTGGCCATCACATACAGTCCCCAGCTAAAACCCCTCCAACGCATCATCAGGGATCTACAACCCATCCTGGACAATGATCCCACACTTTCACAGGCCTTGGGTGGCAGGCCAGTCCTCGCCTACAGACAACCTGTCAACCTGAAACATATTCTCACCAGTAACTGCACACCGCACCATAGTAACTCTAGCTCAGGAACCAATCCATTCAACAAACCTCGATGCCAACTCTGCCCACATAGCTACACCAGTGACACCATCACAGGACCTAACCAGATCAGCCACACCATCACCGGTTCATTCACCTGCTCGTCCACCAATGTAATATACGCCATCATATGCCAGCAATGCCCCTCTGCTATGTACATTGGCCAAACTGGACAGTCTCTACGGAAAAGGATAAATGGACACAAATCAGATATTAGGAATGGAAATATTCAAAAACCTGTAGGAGAACACTTCAACCTTCCTGGCCACACTGTCGCAGACCTTAAGGTGGCCGTCCTGCAGCAAAAAACCTTCAGTACCAGATTTCAAAGAGAAACTGCTGAGCTTCAGTTCATCTGCAAATTTGACACCATCAGCTCAGGATTAAACAGACTGTGAATGGCTTGCCAACTACAAAACCAGTTTCTTCTCCCTTAGTTTTCACACATCTCAACTACTAGAACAGGGCCTCATCCTCCCTGATTGAACTAACCTTGTTATCTCTAGCTTGCTTGCATATATATACCTGCCCCTGAAAATTTCCACTACATGCATCTGATGAAGTGGGTATTCACCCACGAAAGCTCATGCTCCAAAACGTCTGTTAGTCTATAAACTGCCACAGGATTCTTAGCTGCTATCCCAGGAGAGGCTCTCTTAGCTTTCTTTCCCAATGTGATTCTTCCCCAGACAGATTCTGTTTTATCCATTCCATCACTGCTTATTTCTTTACAGTCTATCTCATCATTGATATACAATGCTACTCCACCACCTTTACCTTTATTTCTGTCTTTCCTAAACAGCACATGTCCTTCAATACCTGTACTGCAGTCATGACTACTATTTCACCATGTTTCTATTATTGCTATAATATCTGGTTTCACTTCTTGCACCAGTAGCTCTAGTTCCTCCATTTTGTTACCCAGGCTCCTCGCATTAGTGTACAAACTTTTTAATTTTTGCTGTTTGGCTTCACTGACATTCTGTACTCGATTAGGCACAGACATTCTACCACTAGTATCACCTATTAGACTGGTATCTACAGTACCCTTCCACCTTATGTCCATTCTCATACTCATGGCTGTATCCTGTCTTACTTAGTTTTCTTCCCTCTCTATGTTAAATTCCGGTGTGGAGATTACCTAGACATCTCCCAACTATGTCCCCCAAATTCCTAGTTTAAAGCTCTCTTAATCATTTGTGCCAGCCTCCATCCTTGAAGTCTATTTCCCTCCTTACTTAGGTGAAGTCCATCCTGAGAGAACAGTCCTCTGTCCATGAATGCTTCCCAGTGGCCATACATCCCAAAGCCCTCCTTATAGCACCACTGCCTGAGCCATCTGTTGATCGCCATAATCTTGTCACACCTTTGTTGCCCTTCTCCAGGAACAGGCAGAATCCCACTGAAGATCACCTGAGCCTCGATTTCCTTAAGTGTCTTCCCCAGCCTGGCATAGTCTCCCTTTATATGTTCCAGTGAGAATCTAGCTGTATCATTTGTTCCCACATGAAGGACAATCAGCGGATTCTTTCCCGCTCCCGTTAGGATCCTCTTCGGCCTCAGGTCCACATCCTGTATCTTAGCACCCGGCAGACAGCACGCCCTTCTGTTCTCTGGAGCAGCTCGAGTTACAGGCCTGTCTATTCTTCTCAGTAAGGAGTCCCCAATCATGTAGACCTGCCTTTTCCTGGTGATGGTGTGATTCTCTGGTCTGTTCCCTGTGGCTGCAAGTCCTCTTGATTCCTATTGTCCCTTGCAATCCTCTGCCACCCATCCCGTATCCTCCTAGGGCTCATGTTTGGTGGTGTTATCTCCATTGATTCTTCCCCTCTTCCTATAGGACTAGCTGCTCTTCTCTTCTTCCTTGCCCTCTCACCATCAGTGACCACCTGCTGTGCCTCTTCTTCATTTTTCAACTCTGCAAACCTGTTCCTGAGCTCTATTTCACCTTCACTAGCTTGTCTTTTCCTCTGCCTGGTTCTTAGTCACGTGCTTCCACTGTCCACTTTCCTCACCCAGCATTCTCTCCTCAGAGTTCTTTGGTCCTGCTTCCATCTGCAAGTCTGAGCTTTTCCCTTCAGCCTCCTCATGTCTTTGCTCCATTATTCGCTTGAACCCCCTTCTAAACTCAACTGGAGTTTCCACCTGCATCTCCAGTCCTCGGACATTTTCTTCCATCAGCTCTATCAGGCGGCACTTCACGCAGATGAAACACTTTTCAGGTACCCCCTCCAGGATCACGTGTGTGCCGCAGCTTCCACATCCAGTCATCTTCATTGTATCTTCCACTGCTGCCTCTGTATCGGTAACAGCCTTCCCACCTAAAACCTGTTAGTCCAGGAAACACAAACCAAACCAAAACACCACCACCCACAGCAAAACAACCCCCCAACAGGCACAAGAACACTGGCAGAACACCACACACTCCCTTCACTAGCCTGCCTATTCCTCTGCCTAGCTCTCTTAGTCTTCCCCACAAATTGCCCTTGCAAACTCCCACTGAAACTCCCGTTTACAGCTCTGTTTGCTGGTTCCTGTGCCGCTGCAGCACTCTGATCCATTCCCAGAACCCCTAACAGGAGAATGTGCCAATTTGCACAGTGAGATAGCGACCCACAATGCAGTGCTCTCCCTGTCAGTGCTAGAGCACCAACTGTGGATGCACTCTGCCAACACAAGGAGCATTGTGTGAACATGCACAGGCGATGTCATTACAGCAGTTTATGAACGTTGATATAACTTAAGTAAACTTAACTCTGTAATGTAGACAGGGCCTGAAAATCATGAACTGAACAGAGACACTGGATTTATGGTTATTACAACAATCCGTAATCCACTAACCCCCTCCTTTTGTCCCATGACTGGTGTAGTACAGCGTCCTCTCACTGAAATCATGGACTAGAGGTACGTTCTAAGTTTGTTAATAGCCTTTCCCTTTACTGGATAGGTGCCATTTACAGGAAATATTTCAACCCAAGCCCTTAAAGATCTTGAGAACAAGAATGTTATGCCTGACAGCCAGGACAAATAACTATTTTACCTCATCCATTTGGTCTTAACCTACACCCATCCTGACAGACTCCTCTTCATGTTGCAAACAAAGAGGTGCTGCCGCCAGAAAGTTGATTGTACCAAGAATTTTTTCTTTTCACCAGATTCCAAGAACAGAGTCAGATCTGCTATCACAAGAATTCTTGATTCACATCTTCTTATCCCCATTACCACTGGATCGTCTTTACTGTCAAGTTCATCTCCCTGGCAGAACTTGGTTGTAAGACTGTTCAACACTTAACATCAGGGACTCCAGTCCCAACTGGTTCAATGACTTGCTCATTTTCTTTCACTGTAAACAAACTGATAGAAACTGCTATGTTACCACCAAGTGATTCAAAGGGATCATCCTATCCATCTAAACATGAAATTGGCTTGCATTAGTAGATTAACAAGACATATGAATTTTTGGGGTTGAGACTAGAAACATTTGTGTCTAATTTCAGTCTCTGAATAAAAGCATAACTACTTTTAAAAAGAAAGTAATGGGAACATCAAGGTTCATTCATGCCTAAAGACACTGTGGAAATTCACAATCAGCCTCGTGAGTGTCTTATTGAAAAAAGAATGATGCCCCCAATGGGTCTGTCAAATGTGTTCTTATATTGTTCCTCTAACTATAGTACCTAAGCATTTCACAAATAATGTTTTGTTTCTTTGCTTTACCTCTGTGAGATAAGAAAATATCTTCATTTTATAAAGTGATTTTGTTTTGCCCAAGGTTACACTGGAAGTCTAGGGGAAGTCTGAAGAATGGGGAACCAGGCCCATTTCTCCTGAATCCCAGTCCCAAAATATTTCTCCCTTAAGACCACCCTTCCTCTCTCCAAGATGTCCAAGAACAGAGGACTCTTCAGAGATGCATTACACTTACAAATGCAATTGGAAGTGGTTTTCGAGGCAGTTGACAAGAGGAGACTATTGTTACAGTCTCAGTAGAAATCTGCCGTGATTTAGTTAAAAAACCCACCCCCCACAAACACAACTAGAAATACACAAGGACAAAATTTTAAAATGATTCAAAGAAGCTATGGAACATAGTCAATATGACTGATTGCAAATATGAACATCACAGGGTAATCCCAGGATAGGAAGAAGAGGCTGAAATGTACCTGACTGAACATACTTGAGTATCGCTTCCCTTCTAACATTTAAAATTGAAGGTTCACATTTCTTAGATCTACATAGGTGTAGAATTTGTTTCACTGCTGCTTGGATTGGAATAGTGGAAAACTGTAGAATTAAAAATCACAATTGAAGTCAGAATTGTCTTTTTAAAAACAAAACAACCAACCTGCATGCTTTCTAACTTAGCATCAGTCATGGGCTAGTTTTTAGCTCATGGATTGATACCTCCAGTGGGTTTTCTAATATATGTTTTTATTGTTCCTATAACTGTAGTGTATAAGCATTGAAACTTTATAATAGGCTGCATGTTTGATGCAGCACATAAACTGGTAGGAGTATCTGTACCAAAGGGTGTGGATATCAGAGGGGTAAGCCTACCTAGTTAATATACAAGAACTGAATAATTATATATTTGAAGACAGAGAATTGCAAGCTTTGAAAATTATTAGAGCTAGTGTTCATTCCTGACTTTGTGTGCAGTGTTAGGGAAATCACTTACCCCATATTTGTCTTAGTTTATTCACCTGTAAAATGTGGATAATGTTCTCTCAAGGAGTTCTGAGAGATTGACTGGTTAATGTTTAAGCACTAAGGGCTTGTCTACATGGTGAACTAGTCTGCAGTAGAGGGCTGTAAATTCTGTTGCACATTAGCATGTTGCATACTAACTGGCCTGTGTAGACCCTGCTGGCATGCACTAGAAGTTCCTTCTTGTCAGCTAATGTAGTCCTGTTTCAAACAATCCTGCGTTAACCCACACTAGAGAACTTTTAGTGCGTGCCAGCAGTGACCACATGGGCAGGTCTGCACACAACATGCTAGTGCTCACTAGGGCTGGCCCTAGACCAAATGGCATTCCAGGTGAGGAGCATCTTTGGCGCCCCCTCCCCCCTGCCACTTTTTAAACTTTTGAAAACCTTATTTTTTATTGTATTTGTAGCCCATTTCATGACTTTGATGCACAATTTGCATGCACGATTTATCCCTGTCATATAAAATGATACATTTGTACACTAGGATTTGTAAATCTGTATTCATTCATGCCATATATAAGCAAATAAAGAAATTTGTTTCCTCTAAGCGTATAGAAACTTTTTAATTTCAAGAATAACTGAAATGTACTAACATCAAGAAATTGAACTGTGCACCAACATTGGGAGGACCAACATTAAATAATATTACAGTAGGTGACAGCCTGAGAATGTTAACCCTAGTCCTTTAGTTCAAAAGATCACTTTTCTCACCTTTTCCCTTGTGAACCTAAGCACAGCGTCAGAGAGATCGAAAGACTGGCCAAAGGCATTTTCAAGGGATAAAAGAGCAAGTGATGTCGGTCTCTCATCCATCATTGATTGAAGATATGTTTTAATGAGCCTGAGTTTCGAAAAGCTGTGCTTACCACTCGCAACTGTGACCAGCAGCGTGAGCAGAATCCTCAAAGCTATCCACACATTAGGAAAAGTGTCCTTCAGGCCTGCATCATGAATGAATTGGAGAAGTTGGAGTGGAGAGTGCTTCCCGTATTGCAAAAAGTGATGGATGTTGTCCAATTCAACACAGAGGTCTTTATCATTGACATCCGAACATTCCCCATGTGTCAGTACCTGGTGAAGGTCCGTACAATTGTTCAAGGGTGTGTTCCTGTCCAACAGCTTACTAAGGTCATACAAAAACTCCCAGGTCTTTTCATGGCACTTCATTTGTCCAAACCTTTCTTCGATGGACACTTGACTGGTGTCGATGAGTGAACAAAAAACCACCCTCTTGAATTTTTCTACCAAGCTTCTCATCACCTCATCTCTGCTCTCATAACCAGACTATCTCTTCTTTCAGTGAATGAATTTCCTTGAAGATAGGCTCAACTCCTAAAGTTTCCACCATTTCTTTGGCAGCAGTGATGGCATCTTCATATCCATTGTCTCTGTAGGCCACAACAAAATCAAGGCTACCTCTTATCAAGTTGTAGCGGTCACAATGTCCGTCAACTGAATTTGTGATGCCTTGCTTACAACATCTACTTAGAACAGAATATGGTGCTGAACCACGACTGAGACCAGAAATTTGAAGTCAGTGATCTGATTTGCCAGGCTTTGCACCTTGTGTCAGATTCTGACCTCTGCTTTACTCAACTGTGTCAGTTCCCTCATGGCATCATAAACCTCAGTTACTTGGTACCTTGCTGGCCTTACGCTGTTAATGTGACTCTCCCAGTGAGTGTCACTTACTAGCTTCATGGACAGTTTTCTAACATTGTTTATGAGGATCTTCCACTTGGTAACTGATGCTGAAAACTGGATATATATCCTTTGCAGTACTCTGAAGAGGGATACTGAATCTAAAGAAAATGAGACTGCATCTGACACAACCAGGTTGAGAGAATGGCAGCCACAAGGCATGAAGAAAGCAGTTGGACTCAGCACAAGGATCCTTTCCTGCATGCCACTGTTTCTTTCTTCCTTCCTTTCTTCCTTCAGTCAATCAATCCATTTTGAATAGTTTGCTGCCATAATGGTTCATGGTTTCTTTAAGAACTACTTGACGTAGGTACTCATGCATGACATTGTCATATTTCCCAAGGAACTCTACCAAACTGAGGAAATTACCATTATGTTCAGTGAACAATGTATCTGATAAGCCCCAGAAAGCCAAATTATTCTTTGTAAGGAAGAGGGTAATTTGAGGTGAGATGCTCGAGCATGTTCCTCCAATGCTGGGTTTCTAGAGTAATAATGCACTGGTTTTCTGCATCTGATACATTTATTCAGCTTGAGCCTGGACTCGACCTACATCCATTTGGAGTGGCTGTAAAATGCCTGGGTGACTTTTCATGTTGCTTTAGCGCATCAGCTAAATTTTATTCCATTAATTGTACCCGGAAAGCACAAACAACATTTTGGCATTCTTGTCAAATATTTTGCAACAAAAACAGAACACTGTCAGTTGATTTGGAGTAAACTAGCCAATGGAGATTCAGTTTCTCACCATTCTCGAGCACTCTTGCCAGGTGACTTCTGCTCCTTTACTGGAAACATCATATCCTCGATTTTGCCCTGCCCATTCAAAATTGTATGATCAGTATCAATGGCATGTAGAATTGACTGCCATAAAGCAGGATCTGATGTATCAATTTGTGGTGTGCAATTTTTCTCATTGCCTTTTCTGACATTGTGCGAAGTTGATTCTTCTTTATTGTTTCTATCCTTTTCATATAAACCAGATTTTTCTTTGTCTTAGTCCTCTTCATGTGATCCACATTCTTCTTCATCATTACTCTCCCTTAATCTACCAGGAAAACTGGACAAGTCTCCATCACTTTCTCACATTTCCATTCCTTATTTTCAGGTAAATTTGCTAATTCCTTAGTAATAGGAATTCCATATTTACACTTCACTCCTCAATTTCTTCTGCATTGGGACGATCGCTACTGCGTAAAGCCTGGTTCGTGCTGTTCTGTCTCATATTTTTTTCCCAGAAAATTTGCCCCTTGCTGCAAATTAGATTGCAATTGAACTTTTTGCTTCCTACCCTGAGCTCCTGAAGGCTTCTTCAGGGGCATCTTTTATTTTCTATGGTGGAAAATAGACACTTGCTCTCCCTAATACTGTCTATTTTCTGTCAAGTATCAGAGGGGTAGCCGTGTTAGTCTTGATCTGTAAAAGCAGCAAAGAATCCTGTGGCACCTTATAGACTAAGAGATGTTTTGGAGCATGAGCTTTTGTGGGTGAATACCCACTTCGTCAGATGCATGTCATTTTCTGTCTATTTTCTGTAGTCCTACAAAGTCATCAAATATTGTGTGTTAAGCATGGCAAAAGAAATAACAAGCCTGGCACCCCCTAAACCTGGTGCCCCCCAAGTTCGGCACCCCAGAGAGTTGCCTGGGTCACCTGCCCCTAAATCTGGCCTTGCTCACTAGAATTTCCACTTCTCTAGTGTGGACTAATACATGATGTAGCCAGGCCCTTAGAGATTCTCTGAGGGAAGGTACCATTGAAGTGCAAAGTATTTTATGAAAATGTGAAATTTCTAGTCCCTCTCTGAGTGAATGATTTCAGATCTGCTAGGTGGCTCAATATGCTTCAACCTAAAGACATAAACTGAAGTAAAATCTGCCATGTACAGGGGATGTAGTAGGAACTTATATCATGCTTCCGACGAGCAAATGGTTAATATCCTTGTGCCTATTTTCTACGGTTTTAATATTAGGTATTCCTTGCTCCATAGTTTTTTAAATAGGCTTCATGAATACCTACCAATAAAAGTGCTAATATTATAATGTGTATCATTCCTAAATATCTTGCATCAAGATTCTCAAATACCTGGAGATGGAGGGAATGGGGTGAAAGATGATTTGAAGAGAGTGGAAAGTGGAACTGGGCAATTTTATTGGGCTTGCAGAACACTTCCCAAAAAAACAACCTATATGCTAACCTGTAAGACTGCACTAACCCTAACCGCCATCCAGCAGGAAGGCCTATGCAAGCGCAACAGAGGAGCTAGACTGTCATGAGACTCCTCTGAGCATTAAAGATTTTTCTCTGATTTGGAAGTCTTACTAGCGAAGGACATTTTTGGTTTGTAAGGCTGTTGGCAAATATTCCATTAAGTGATGTATAATTACTTTTATCAGGTCTAATCAGTTAGATAAATTCTGTATAACTTGTAAGAGAAGAGCTTGATTGGAGGGAGCAGGACTATGTTGAATGAGATTGAGGTTCTCCACAACAGAGAAATGAGGAAACAAAACACATTAGTACCTTTGAAACTTGCAAGAATGATTAAAAAGAAGCAGTTTAAAAACAAATATGAAAAATTAAAGTAAAAGTTGTACATACAGATACCAATGAGAATCCCACCTGTATGAAACAATGTTTATGCCTAGCAGGCTGCGTTAGAGTGCTTTGAAAGCTTGTCTCATATACTCAAGGGAATTCTGAGCTGCAGCTCAATTCTACCCTTATTTTATTTTTCCTGCTTTTTTAATATAATTTTAAAAAATATAATATACTTGCTAAAATATATTATCAATTTTGGGTTGCCTTGATGTTAACTTTTGTGAAAATTTACTTCAGATAATAAATTTTTAAAGCAATTCTTGTAGTATGCAATAATTTAAAAGCAATATTTGTTTGAAAGTGTTAATGACTGCCATCAGTCATAGTCCTGGTTCATCCAGGCTAAATGGAAGGAGCCATTATATGCCTTCTTTCTAGTCATAGCTTAAATAATAAAAACCAACACCCAAGGCATGGTTAACTGGAAACTCTGAGCTGAAGCTAAGGGGTTTTCCTAGGGCCTGATTGCAAACACAGGGTCTATGGCACTGATTAGTTGCAGCTGTGTGTGTGTCAGGGCATGTGATGGATGGAAAGAGAGCAGAAAGCCAGTAGAGAACCAAAGAAGCAGTGGTCAGCATGGGCCTGGGGGGAAGCCAAAAGACAGAACTTGTTCTGGGTACAGTACTTATCCAGTGTTGCAATAATCACTGATAAAAAGGATTTAAATATAAGTTACAAGTACACCACTGCAGAAGTTCTTACAAGTACAAGTATGCTGTGGAAATGGTGCTTATGTATTTATAAGTAAAAGCACAAGTATAAATTGAAGTGCAAATACTTACAACTCCCAAATTCCCTGCAATTGTCTGGTCAATATATAGACAACTACCTAAATAATGTAAGGCCATGTGGGAGAGAGAGAGAGAGAGAGAGAGCCCAACAGCTGAATTTTATTCATATATATACACAAGCATGGAATAACCGTGAAAAAAATCTTATAACTGTGAATCAATTTATACATTTCCTTTCTATTTTATGTAGTGTGTGTATTTTATTATGTACAGACATATTATTCCATGAAATGGGCATTTTTCTTTTAACAGCATAATCTTGATTAAATCTGTACTTTACAGATAGTTGATAATGTGGCCAAAGAACAAACTATTCAACCTGAAATCTCTTTGTTGGTCTTCATTTTTTTCTATAATCAAAAGCAAATTTTTCTGTCTGTGTTAGTGAACAGAATATAATGGATTGGTAAATACTGCACAATGCTGAAGATTGTTTTGTTTTCAGAAGCTGCATGCTGTAAGAGTATTACAGAGCTAGTTTGCTAATTTGATATTGGCTACAAATAAAATTTTGTAGGTGTTACAGACACTGGGATAGTACAGAAACTGCCACATTTATTCATTTGTAAGTACAAAAGTCAAGTAAATATTTACTGAACACTTTAAGTCATTGCTGAGTGTATTTTCAGGTTTGTGATTGCATTTTTTTGAAGCAAAATCCAGTATAGCAACACTGAAAGAGAAGAAATTACCTGGAAATTCTGCTCAGTTCACATACCTTGGGGATCAGAAAGAAGAGGATGAATTCACAGGCTTTGTTTCTAGCTAGGTATCAAACATAAAATGCTTAATGCTCTATTTAACTAGAAATCGAACTGTTACATCAGAGATCCATAAACTAACAATATACAGTTATAAAATAATAGATCAAAATTCTGAAAGCTATGTGTAGCAAATTTTCATTTGAAGTCAATGTGAGTTTTACTTGAGTAAGAGCTGAGGGTCCAAATCACTAACTCAGCTTCAAAAGCCCCAGAAAAAGTACATAACTTGAAGAAAACTCTGAGGTTTCCCTTTGTGGAGTTTTGCTAGGGTGACCAGACAGCAAGTGTGAAAAATTAGGACAGGAGGTGGGGGGTAATAGGAGCCTATATAAGAAAAAGACCCCAAAATCGGGACGGTCCTTATAAAATCGGGACATCTGATCACCCTAAGTTTTGCCCATATAATTTGGTTGCTCAGCTCAGCCGTCTTAGACTCCCCTGACTGTAGTTCCTCATGAGACCCACAAAAAATAGTCTTTGGTTCCATTAAGTTTTCTCCACTTGTTCAGTGAAAGTTTTAGGTATAATCCTGGCCTGCCTCTTTGCTACTGTAAAGAGCCTTTTGCAGGGCCTGGGAAAAGAAAGTAGATAATATCCGTTTCCATGAAGGACAGGGGAGATCCAAACAAAGGATCCCCCTGATTCCTAGCTTAGGATTATAGGATTTGGCCATTTATATGTTAAAGCACAGGCAAATTCCTTGCCTATGTTGTTAATTGAGGACACCTCAGACCACTACAATAACTTAATATATATACAATTTTATTTTCATTTTTATGCTGTTTTATACTGCTACTTTCTGCAATATCAGACTTTACAGTTGTGATATTTTTCCCCGTGGAAAAGCTGTTTTAGGTATATTTCATTCTTCCTCTGACTCCTGTACAATTGGACATGGTAACTAATGTACCCGGCTATACAGATGGGATAATACAAAATTAGTGTTTAGAAATGTTTTTAGAACTTTCTCCAGCATTTCTAAACTAGTTAAATATGTGGTGCATACAGAATACTTAATAGTGTGGCATCAAGCTTTACTTTTACTCCTTTGGGATCACCTGCTTTACAGTTCATGAAAAACAGTTATTCCAATTTCTTGAGGAAACCTTTATGCTACCATCATGTATTCTCTGCTTACCAGGTGGCTCTGCAGTTTATCGCCCTGGCATACTACTGTGTGTCTTTTTCATTCTTTGGTGAGCTTTTGTTAATTTGTAATTTGTTCCCCCAAATTATTCTTCTCTGGATATGATTCTTTGAGACTAGCAATTACAAATGATCAATATTGAACTGGGGGAAAAGATTTTAGTCATCTGAATGCAAAACAGACCTTTTAAATACTTTGAACTACTGAATGAAATAACTTTGATTTTAGAATTGTTGACTAAAAAGCTTAAAATCTGTTCTGAGATGGTAGTATGCATGTAAATGGTTTTTTTAAGTTAATATGCATAAGAACTTTCCAACCTTCATTAGAGAACAAAATGTAGTCAGAACATAAGCTAATTATAATCTTCATTATTTTCTTAATTCCTACATTTTAAAATTGAGTTCTGGTTTATGATTTTTTTTTCAGTCCAATCATCTCAGATGCAGAAACCCTGATTAATGTCTATTTGGAGCAGCTAGTAGAAAAATTAGCCCCCTGAGATCAGATCTGTGCTCCCACAGCATTGCTCACTCCACCAGGATGGAATCTGATGCCACCTTTCCAATATGGAGCATAAACATCTCCTCTTAGAGGATTATTACAAAGCATGTACACAGCATCATCACTGTTCTAAGGTAGTCATTGTAATGGTGTGGAACAAATCTACTACCTCGAAACCTATTTATAAAGCTTTTTTCCTTTACAGTCTGCCGAATTATAGTCTTGCTGTACAAGTGCTGCATAATTCCAATATCAATTTACATCATATAGAAATTTAAATTAGCAACTAAATTTCAGCAGCCTTTCAAAAAGAGTTTACTTTTTCTTCCAGAAGATGGCGATATAACTTCATCAACAGACCACAAGCTGCTAAGCAACTCTACAAGATTTCTATACCAATAAGTCTAGTCCTGTGGTTCCCAAACTTTAATAGCCTGTGAACCCCCTTCACTAACATATCAAGTCTCGCAAACCCCCTCTTAAAAATGAATATTTCCAGGGATTTTCTCCTTTATCTGAATATAAATGATTAAAGTAGTGATCTTGGAAATATAAAATTTTGTTTTTATGACAAGCTTATTACACACTGTTTATTATTAATTATTTATCACTACAGTACTTTTATTACATTATGAAAATGGCAACACTCTTCCATGATCTCACTTTCGTAGCCTGTATCACTTTGAATAAGCCTGTTATAAGACAAGGCTCCTATGTTTCACCAACGAGTATCAGAGGTGAAACAGCATGAAGTTATTTAAGAAGCCAACTAAAAGAGTTCCTTCTACACAAGCATTCAGGTCTTGAGCAGTCCAGGCAAACAGCGCATGTTACAACAAAGCTTAAACTTGTTCTTTCATAATGATTTAAAAAACAATACTAGCTGCCTATTTAATTTTAAGAACAGCAAAAAATATTCACCTCCCTTTCTGTTTCTTATAAGGAGTCTTGAAGTTTAAATCTCCTCAGTGTGATAGATATGTTTGCTTTGATCTGCTTAGCTCTGGAAGTCCAGGGGCTCTGGGCTGCTGGCCCCGTGCTGCCCGGGGTCCCTAGGGACAGCTCTGTCCGCCATTAGGGAATTTTTTTCCCAAGAATCCCCTATAACATTTCACAAACCCTCAGGGGTTCACAAACCCCAGTTTGGGAACCACTGGTGTAAGCAGGGTCAGGATGAGCTCTACCCTGACATCTGGTGGTGAATTGTGGTGAGTTGTGGAAAAGAACTTCAGGGGCTGATGTAATTTGCATAGGCACACCCACCACGTCTAGCATGAGCCCAGATGGTCACTTTGGCTGCTGTGGGATCCCCAGGTTCTCTGTGATTGGGGCAGGAAGAATAAAGTGTTGTCACCCTGATTATGTGAATCAAGAACAATGAAACTGTTTTATGACAGAGGGACTTGCCATCAACTAAATAGCACTCACTAGACAAGGGACATGGGTTCCAGAACCCAGTGAATTGACAGAGGCTGGGATCAGGTATTTGTACCTGATGGTATGGGTGCCTTTTGAGGGCCTGAAATATCAATTGCACCTTCTGCTCCCTTTCTCCCTCCCCCCCTTTCTCTTGTGGAATATCAGAGCTAATTTTAATTCCATTAGGAGTCTAGTTACAGATTGCTGAGCTGAATTCACTTTGGGCCAATGGTGCACCAGCATTGAGGCTCCCCTACTACAAACTGAAATCACTAAAAAGCTAAAGTTACTGAGAGCTGAAATCACTGAGTGCTGTGGGAGGGCCTGAAGATATGTTGCTGAGCAGCTGGCAGAGCAATTTGGGGGACAACTGGAGCAGCTCACGGGACAGCTGGTGGAGCAGAGCAGTTTGTGGGACGATTGGAGTGGCTTGCGGGACAGCTAGTGAAGTGGAGCAGCTGGCAGAGTGGCTCATGGTGAAGGCTGCAGCAGAGCCCCATGGAGAGGCAGGGCAGTTGGCCTCGGACCACGTAATGTGCCCCTTAACACCACTGCGCTGCTTCTCCCCCGCTCCAGGCTGGGGTGGGGGGGAAACTCTGCAGATAAACTGGGTCTGCACTGACGAGGGACAGAGACTTGGGTTTTTGGACTTCTGAGAGATTTTTGGGTTGCTGGACTCAAGACCCTGAGGGGAAAATGGTACTGCCAAACTTACCTGGGGGAGGGGGTCTTTTGCTCATAGTTTGTGTTATGAATCCTGTTTGTGGTGTTTCCCCAACATAATGCCGCATTGTTTCTCTCCTTTATTAAAAGGATTTTGCAACACTCAGACTCTGTGCTTGCGAGAGGGGAAGTATTGCCTCCTAGAGGCACCCGGGGTGGGTGGTATGTAATTGTCCCAGGTCACTGGGTGGGGGCTCGAGCCGGTTTTGCATTGTGTTATTGAAATAGAACCTCTAGATACTGAACCCAGCCCTTGTTGCTGCCAACTCAGACGGGCAGAAGGGTTACATTGGTCTAGTCTAGTGCATGTGCAGCCTTAGCCTTTCAGTATGCTTTATTAAATAAATAATCATTTTTTCACCAGGCATCTGCTCTTGAAGTTCCTCATTGTGGCTGTCTCATATGAAGATCAATTTCAAGCTTTCAAGAGTCATTTAAAGCCTTAATTTCTGTAGCATGTACTAGGCCCACCACAGAAAGTTTTTTTGATCTATTAGAGTTTTCCACAATTTCCAGTCACTATTACAATGATTCATTCTCTTTCAAAAGCACTTCATTTAAATAAAGTAAGCTACATTTTTAAGACTAGCCTGTAAAATTGAATTTTATCAGATGTTTCTCTCTCCAAAATGCACGTTCTTCCTTGATTGTAACCCATGAGAGACATTCTTCCATTTTAGTACCTAGAGAAACTAGATTAGGGCCATTCCTAAATTCTAGACTAAAATTTGAAAAACAGATGGTAGGCAGGGCTGGCGCTTTCATTTAGGTGGCCTAGGCAATCGCCTAGGATGCCAGGATTATTCGTGGGCGGCGTTTTGCCTGAGGGGGCGGCAGGCGGCTCTGATGGAGCTGCAGCAGTCGTGGCTGCAGACGGTCGGCTTCTCCCGTGGCTGCCACAGTCATGCCTGCGGACGGTCGGCTGCTCGCGTGGCTCCGGTGGACCTCCTGCAGGTACGACTGCGGCAGCTCCACCGGAGCTGCGGGAGCAGCTGACCGTCCGCAGCCACAACTGCGGCAGCTCCACTGGAACCATGGGACCAGCGCATGGGGCGGCGAAATTGCCGTGCGCCTAGGGCACTAAAACCCCTAGCGCCGGTCCTGACGGTAGGAAAAGGCAATTTTACAGCATAATTTACATGCTCCCCTTGCTAGTTGTTTTCTCTTTTCTCCCATGCTTTCAGCACTGGACTCATGCATGAGTTTTAGCCTTTAGTGCTAGAAATGATAGCCATCAGATTGTGGTAAGCTAGCATTTGAAAACTAACGTCACTAGTGCTTCCTCTGTTAAAAGGCATATAATATTCCCTTGCTAAGACCTCCCTGATGCCAATGGGTCATTTGTCTCCAATGGCTCCTGCTCACTCATCATTTTATTCAGCCAGGTCCTGCTCAATCCAGACCCAGGGATCAGTAGCAAAAAGGTACATGTCCACATTGAGCCAGCAGACCTGTGCCCCAACAGATGCTCTGAAGTGTAGGTGGAAGGGAGCTCACCTGCTACTTGTCTCTGACTATCAGGCCAGAGCTCTTGGCCCAGTTGACCCAGGAGAGGAGGCTGCTGAATGGATGGCTTGGCAAGCCTCCACCCATGCCAGGTCTCCCAGGTCCTAGGCCATGAGGAGCATGTTGTTGGCATACATTGAGAGGACCAACCACAAGTCCAGCTGCTGCAGCACCAACCCAGTCATCCTCTTGTGGAAGAAATGGAGGATAGGCTCAGTAGCAATGGTGTAGAACTGGCTGGCCAGTGAGCAGCCCTGTTGCACCTCTCTTGCCTTTTTTCTTCCCCTGGCTCTTTCTGCTGACTGAGGGCATTCCCTTGGTGGTTGCAGGAGGTTTGGTAGTGGAGACTCTGCTTGTGCCTGCTGCTGCCACCCTGGTAGGGGTGCTGATGGTATCAGCAGTGGTGTTGGTAGCTGTAGCTGTGATGGGGGCTAGGGGAGAGAAAGCTGAGGTGGTTGGGGATCCCCCCATTCCACTTCCCAACAGCTTTGTCCATGAGAGAGAGTAAGCCTTGTGCATGGCCAAATTGGGGTCTGCCCTTGAGGATGGGTAGCAGAAAGAGTCCCAGAAGGAGAGAGTAGAAATGTTAAAGCAGAGGTGCCAAAACTATGGACGTCTGCTTCCAGCGAGTTTAATACATGTTTGCAAAATTGGGATTAATATGATATGTGATAGCTAAACATTTTCACACATCTATTCCATGCTAAATAATTAGCAGCCCAGATACTGATCACATGAGTCATGCAATTGACCCCCACTGCTCTTCTGAATACTTTCACATCTCAGGAAAGTGTGGTTGTTTTTTTTTTTTTTTGGAAAAGCACTGACCCAGAACATTGGCAGCAACTGACTATTGGAGAGTTAAACTCTGAGTGTGAATTTTCATATCAGTCGCTAACTAGAACAATTCCTTATGTGGACAGAAGTTATTTCTGTGTCTTTTCTGAGCTGAAGTACCTGAAACACCTAACTTAGCAAATGGAAAAATCTGAGGTTTTTGTATAATCATTTGGCCAAAGAGACAAATTATTTCAGTAAGCAGGAGATTTCAATAGATATTGTAATATGTTATTTTTTTAAAATAGGACTATAGGAGCTCCCATAATGGATCAGACTCATGGCCTATTTAATCCATAATCCTGTCTTGAAGAATGACCAGCATCAGCTGCTTTAGAGGAAGATTCCATAAACCAGCCTATAATGGCAAAGGATAAATTAGAGCCACTCAGCCAAACTGTGCTTCGATTTTACACTCTCTGCAACTCTGTTGACATGAATTATGGGTTGCATGGGTGTAAGTCAGAGCAGAACGTGGCCCTTTGGGGGCACTGATACTGATTTATATGTCAGGGGAAATTCTGCTTTCACTTGTCCATGTGTAACTTCATTGACTTTTCTAATAATTAATATTGAAACTGGAATTTTTCCTTCCTCATATTTATATTGATTGACTGATAAAGGAATACCACTTACCTTAGTTAACCTGCTGAGAGATGTCAGAGCAAACCTTTGCCCTGTGGGGATATGCCTGAGGCATGCCTCAAAGGTTATAGCAGCCTTGTACCTTCTGTAGGTGGATCGAGTTTATTTCCCAGGAATCATATTTTGACATATTATCTCCCACTTTTTAAAGTTACTGGGTCTTTTGACTTCAGTGAGTTTTGGGACTGGGTGGCTGGGAACAGAAACATGGTTCCTCTCTTCTGTCCCCACACAGCTTATCTGGAACAAATATTATAACCTGGGCCATCTTACCTATTTTAAACCGCTCCCTCCATGACAGGGATCCTCTGGGGTGTGCGGGGGGGAAGTCCCCTAAGCCAGAGAGGAGCCACCTACCAGGGAAGGGGAGGTACTGAGGGTAATGGCCTTCTGTGGATCCCCTGGGATCATGTGGTTTCTGTGGGGATCCCACAACATTTTCTCTGTGTGTGTGTGGGTGAAGGTGCAAGGAAATGTGTGGGAGGTCCCATCCTCCCTGATGAATCTCCTAGGGAGGAACTTCACACGGGAGCTTTGCAGAGATTTCATTGATCCGGGGAAGAGGTGATCTGGGCCCTAGACAGACAATCTCTGTCAATATGGGGGCCAAATCCTCAAGGCTGTTTAGGCCCCTAACTCCCATTGATTATCTGGTCCCTCAAGTTTACAAAGGCCAGAGATTGCCACAGGATAATTGTTCCCATTTAGGGGAATTTCCACCAGCGTAAAGCTCGGGCGGAGCTGTATTGGACAAGGCGTGTTAGAGCATGGCAGTGAAGGAGAGGGAAAGGGGGCTGGTGAAGTGAGATTCTCCTACATCCAGTTTTCCACTGGGATAAGTTCTGTGAGATATCTTACATCAGTGGCGTAAGTTTAAACTGTTGCTCTGCAGCTTTAACTTGTGCAGGCGCTGGGCAGCTTAGAATCAGAGAGCCAAAATGGACTCTGATAGGCCCCTTCTCCACTGAACCTGAGCAGAGCTCAGACACAATGCAGAGCTTAAATGTTTCCTGAAAACAGGCTGGACAATCTGAATAATTAAACCCACCCCTTGAGGAACAGGATGTCCAGTGATCTTGCATTACCAGAGATAATATTTTCACTAGCATTAACTATTTTGGAGTAATATTTCCCAGCCTTTTAGGCACAGGCATCATTCCATGAGCATTAGGCATGCAGGTTTATTCGTATGCTTTTCATTGTAGAAATGCTTACTGCTAATAAGGCAATGAAAATCTACTCTGCGCGACTTTGTTTCCCATTTTCCGTCTCCAGTGTCAGGGCCGGCTCTAGCCATTTCGACACCCCAAGCACGGCGGCACACCGCGGGGGGCGCTCTGCCGCTCGCCGGTCCTGCGGCGCCGGTGGATCTCCCACAGGTGGACCCTCCACAGGGACGCCTGCGGGAGGTCCACCAGAGCTGCCTGCCACCCTTCCAGCAACCGGCAGAGCGCCCCCTGCGGCATGCCGCCCCAAGCACGCGCTTGGTGCGCTGGGCCCTGGAGCCGGCCCTGTCCAGTGTTCTAGGATTCTGATGCGAGTCAAAATCTTGCTCTAGATCACATTTTTTGACACTGCCCTTGCACATCAGTTGCTGACTTGTATAAAATACCAGAGGGAACCCCACAGGAAAAGGGAACACTATGGATCATCAGAGGTTACAATAAGGCAGAGTAATATCCATCCCTAGACAGTAATATCCATCTGTTACTCAGGGAAAAAAGTGACAAAGAGCATGGAACTACCAATGTCTTTCAGAACATAGAATTTGGCCATCATGTTAATGTGGACTAGACACGTATGATTCATTCCCTTTATGTGGTCCTAAAGGAAAAAAGGAATGTCCTCACATGAAACGAATCTGAAAGTAACGGTTGGTAATACCAAAGGAACATTTCTACATGGAGGAATCAAATAATGCTTTTTCTTGTGAAATGAAAATATTAATTAGTAGAATTACTGCAGCTCCCTTCAGATGCTTACCTTTGTGTGCTACTCCGGAACCCCTTGAGATTAGTTTTTAAAATCAACTGAGCGGATCAACAGGACTTTGTCAAATCAGGCATGTACTGCTCTATTAAATTTGGGCCCAGCCTTTCATCCAGCTGTTGCCATGAAGCATTACCGCACTACTTGTCAGGGTCCCTTTAATAAATTAATGCCAACCTTAGAAGAAGAAAGTGCATACTTTTAGTGCCTCATGAAAAACACATTTGGGGATCAGATTTCATATTAAATGATTAGCTAGAATGCTGAAGATTACAGTTAAATGCTCAGGAATTAAACCAAACATTTTTCCTGCCATACATACTGGTAGCAAAGAGATGATTATTTATGACACACTTGTAATGGGGAAGTACCAGAGATGGAATGATCAGCTCATTTTGTTGTATTGCTAATCGGGAAGACAGAAGACTGTCAAGGGGTGATTTATCACGTTTAATTAAATTAATCTTAGCTTTGCAAATCGTTGTATATTTTCCATTTCCTCTAACAAGGTGGGTGGGTAAGTAATTTTACAAATATTTAATATAAACATGCCAGGTTTTTGAGGCCTAACTGAACATCGATACAACTGTGAGATTTGTCCATATCCTGTCTCTCCTGTATGAGAACTGTGAAAAACGCAATATTGGTTGGAGTCCTCGAATGCAAGAATTTTTGAAGCAGAAAGTATAACATTTAAATTATTTACTGTGGATTCATGTTTTCAAGCATTAACAATGATGCTTAGTATTTATATAGCACGTCACATGTCTAAAGTGCTGTATGGACCAGTGAACTCATTCTGTAGGGAGGACCAATTTGCATTGTTGTTTATGGGCTGCGGTGGTATACATTTGAGACTAAATACTGCCTTTGACCCACAGGAGAGCACCCACTGATATTAAAAGGAGATTTACTCAAACATCAAGGGTAGAACATGGTTGTTAGAATAACTAAACTTTTGATTGACATTGAGCATTAGTTAGTTGGACAATATACTCCCCTTAGGACAGTGCTATTTTTGGCCTTTCTTTATCTTCTTTCCCATCCTCCTTTCACTGTTTCTCTCTTGCTGGTAATATTGGTATCACAGCATTGCCTAAAGGCTGCAGCTGAGATCAGGGCCCTGTTGTCTAGGCACCTACAAACGCATAACAAGAGACAGTCCCTGTATACAATCTAAATAAACAAGAGAGACAAAGGGTTGGAGGGAAAAAGAGGCTCCAAAAGGTGAAGTGACTCACCCAAGTTCACACAGCATCTCAGTGGCAGAGGCAGGACTAAAACCCAGATTTCCAAGAGTTTCCAGATTTCCAGTGGCCTGTCCACTGAAGCACACTGTCTCTTCTCCTTCCCTGTCATTTTTCCTTTTCATTTCCATCCTTACAATGACATCCAGATCTTCTCCACAGCTTTTTCTACCCCATTTGCTAAAGTTATCCACCCCAAAATACTAATTTAAGGCTGATATTTTAGGTTTTAGAGTTAACCTCAGATGATATTAGGAGGTGTTCACACCTCTGAGCTACTGTTTCAGGTCCTTGCTGACTAAGGAAGACAATCCTGCATAAGTTTACCTTCCATTAACTTTAGGAAGATATCTTCTTAATCATGAGAATTTAGTTTCTGCAGAATCTGAAAGTCATGTGGACCATATAACTACATCAAGTACAGCACAAATTTGACATCATTGATTTTTTTGAATCAAAATAACCTCTTCTCCAAATCCTGAAACTGACAGTAGAGAGGTGACATGAACAGCTTTAAGAAACTGAACATTTGAAGACTGGTGCCGTGTTATAATATATAGGTGTCATAAACAGGGACATACGCTATCACAGTTTTTTCTGGGTGTGGAAGTTGTCTAGGACTGTAGCATTATTGTTTGCCTAAAGGTAAAGCAATTGTTCACCTGTTTTTGCTCAGTGTAGCATTCTGTAAATTGACATGAGAAACACGTCTTGACATGCATAAAGCTAAAACTGTTAAGCCATAGTTCAATATAGTGTGGATTTGAATTCAGAACATGATTCCAATATCCTGCACATTGCAAATACTGTGAAGTCTTTGTTGCTCTTTAGCCTCACGGCTACCACTGGTTTGAATGCCTAAGGCCTGGTCTACACTGGGGAGGTGGATGGGGGGATCCATCTAAGATACGCAACTTCAGCTATGAGAATAGTGTAGCTGAAACCGACATATCTTAGATCGAATTAAAATTACTTACTTCATGTCCTTGCAGCGCGCCGTGGCTCCCTCGTCAACTTTGCTTCCGCCTCTTGCTGAGCTGGAGTTCAGCAGTTGAGGGGAGAACTATTGGGGATCGATTTATTGCATCTACACTACACACAATAAATCGATCCCCGATAGGTTGATCACTACCCACCAATCTGGGTAGTGTAGACGTACCCTAAGACACCGCTTGAAGCTCTGTAAGTGTTAGTGGTTGTATATATGCAGTATCGCCAACCTTAAACATTCAAGTCGTGATTCCGAAATCATGAGATTGGGATAAAATTGAGATTGAAAACTAATCAATTATGAGTTTTTAAAATACCAGTTTTGTTTTTTGATCCTTTATGGTACATTTGGGTTACTTTCAAGCTTTTTTCCACACCGGTGAAGATTAGAAATTCAGAGAGGGGTGTGTTTGTGAATAAAGCTGAGATCCTCACATAATCATTTGTCTCTAGGAGCTAGGGTCATAAGTAATCAAATATTGCAAGACTCACAATAAAATGTTGAGAGTTGGCAACATTGCACATCCATGTTAAACATAAATCCCTTTGTTGGTAAAGTGAACTGACAAGATATACATTCATTATTATATACAAGTGACACATTCTGCAGTGTGCTTTCTCTGTGTGGGTTTGGTGTTTCATATGCTGCACTGTTCTGCCATGCTGGATACAGTACATATGCCACTATTTCTTGGTAAGATATTTTTGCTTCTCTGTCATGAATTGTAATTAGAACGACAAGTTTCACAGGTGAGAATCTTTAAACAGCAAACAAAATGCTGACTGAATTAACAGTCCAGTTCAGTGCTCTAGAACTATGCCAATTTCAGAACCTCCATTTCCACTAATGAACATGACTATGATTAACAGAGACAGCCAAAAAAAAAAAGTGTCACTGGCTGATATTATTTATTTTCTCATGGAGAGAAACAGTACCTTGAACACATGCCAAGTCCTCTTCCAGAATTCATGTATTTGTCTTCCCAGAAAATTCCCTCACTCTGCAATGTAAGAATGGTTAATGTGGATTAGATTTCTCCTTTCACTCTATAAGCAGGTGTAATAAATACAATTGAAATTTGCACATTGCAATGCACTGGAACAATTTTGGTGGGCAATATTAAATTAAGGGATTACAGTGGTAATCTTATCTACTTGCAAAGGTTTGAATGAAAATCAAACTCATGGAGGCAATACTGCAGTTACTTTAAAATTTTACATTTTTATTTGAAAACTTTGTACTAAAAGTTAATAAAAACACACATTTTCTTTTTTCTAGTTAGTGCATTCTACATCACTTTGTGTAAAGCCAGTTTCACTTTTTTCTGTCTATAATAAGTTTCTCTTTTAATTTTTAAAAGTTCTTTCATTCTTTCACAAAAATTAGTAATATGGTATTGTGAGAACTGGATGTTTTTCTAATAACTCAATTAAAAATAAGTCTCTTTAATTACTCGCACAGGCAATTGTATAGATTTCAGTGGCAATCGTTCATATGTCCCATCTGCCCATAAGAAAATCACGATGATATGCTATTTCGTTTTCAGCTTATACCTTGTCAGGATTTTAATTTATTCTATTTTAAGCTTTATTTTATTCATTTATTTTTTAAATGAAAGTCTTAGCTACAAACAAAACCAGTGGAAATGTAGGAATCCTCTGGTCCGTTTCAAGGGAAAACTGCCTGCTTGGGTTCCACCCCAAACAGGATTATGATATTAGCTATTTCACTTGATGGACAAGCCTCATTTATGCCATCTCAGTATTCACTGGCAGAATCAATACATTATTGGAGAATCCTGTACACAGGAGTGGCGCCAGGGCTTTTGGCGCCCTAGGTGCAGGGCCGGCTCTCTGGTCCCGTGGCTCCGGTGGACCTCCTGCAGGTGTCCCTGCTGACGGTCCGCTGGTCCAGTGGACCTGCCGCAGGGACCAGCGGACCCTCCGCAGGCACGCCTGTGGGAGGTCCACCGAAGCAGTCTGCCGCCCTCCCAAATCCTAGTGCCCTAGGCCACCGCCTAGGTCGCCTAAATGCAAGTGCCGGCCCTGCCTGTACAGAACCAAGACACTTCATCTGAGGGAATATACATACAAATATCACTTTTCACAGCAGAGTAACTCAGCCTCAGCAAGCCTGGGGACAAATTAAGCCCTGGATAGGGATATGGGTACGGAGACAGTGGGGGGTCAGTGACGATGGGGAACTGGGGGAGACAGCAGGGGCCAAGGGTGATGGGGGGGGTGAGCTCAGGGCCAGAGCCCTTCACCAGGCATCCAGGGAACCAAGCCTGAAGCTCCATGGCTGGAGCCTGCCACTCACTACCCCAGGGCTGAAGCTTGACCCACCACCCCTGGGAAGGTGAGGAACTCACTGGCTCCTGTTCCTCCAGATTTTGTGTCTCCGGAGGAGGGCAGGGCCCAACCACTCCCTGCAGCCCCAGAGGATGGGCTGTTGCTTTGTGCCTCCTCCCCTTCCCCCACTGCCAAGGAGGCTGTGGCCGCAAGAAAAGTCGCTGGTGCCTGCATTTGAGAAATAGGAGAGTATGTATTTTTGAATGCTTTGATGAGAAGAGGGTACAAATTGCCATTTTTAATTAGAACCTGAACAAGTTTTACTCAGTTTCCTAACTGGCGTTGGACATGGCCTATATTTACAGCTAATGTGGGTTCTGCCCTAGGTCAGCAACACGTTGGTAGTTATGCTTGTGTAAACAAAGCCCTAGGGATCCTGTGCAGTGCTTGACACACAGCTGAATAAGAATGACGTTTTCTATAATTAAGTTTGGGAAAATTTGATTTTTTTTTTAAATTGGTAAATGTCAATGAACGTCAATTTCACCATACACACAAAACACTGAAAAAATATTTCTGTCAGTAATATTTGAAATTTACAGGTAGGCAAAGTAAGAAAAATGCTGCTTGAAAACTTTAGTTTGTTTTCATTATAGTTTGTTTTCGTGCTATTTACTCTGTATATTTTGACATACGTCTACAATTTGTGTTTTAATGGTTATAAAGCTTCATCTTTTTGAATTTGTGTCTACTGTCAATCAGCAAAGAATCCTGTGGCACCTTATAGGTTAACAGACCTTAGTATAAGGTGCCACAGGATTCTTTGCTGCTTTTATAGATCCAGACTAACACAGCTACCCCTCTGATACTGTCAATCAGTAATTAGTTTTACCTCTCCATTGTCTGACCCCCATAATTTTCCCCATGAGATTTAAAGATAAAAAAAAGCTTAAAAATAAACAGATATTATCCACTGAAATAAAACAAGTAATTGAATTCTGTGTAGCCTATCAATAATGGACATGAACCTAATAGCACAAATAGCTTCCCACATTTGAATGTGAGTGTGACATTGTCTAATTAAAATATGACCATGCAGATCATTGTTGCTACCACTGTTATATAATTACAACAAATCTTATAAAAAGTGTGATTATGGCCTGGAAGGGATAAGCATCCTATAGGATAAATGACACACAGTCAACCATTAGAGGCATGTGAATGGTAATTAGAGCCACTCCATGGTAAATAGGCTAGAACTTTGAAATGGAAACCTATATTGTTACAATTAGTATCTGCTCTAATTTCTATGTGTTTAGTTATTAATCTTGTTAAATGTTAGCCATGTAAACAGACAGTTCCTGTCTGTCACTATGGCTATCGATTCAGAGATCAAAAGGGAATATTGCATTCAAGATTCATCTACACGTTAATAGTGTCATTGTCTATATGTCTCTTTGAAGTTTGTGATAGACTACTGTGATACAGCATGGCCAGAGGACAGCAGGAGAGGGTTAGAAGGGAGCCTTATTCCCTGTAAGGGGAAGAAAGTTTGCTATAGATTAATTAGAACACCTGAAGCCAATTAGAGCACCTGCAGTCAGTTACATGATAACCTTCCCCGCTCCCCGCGACCCCACTTCAATCAGACAGTGTGGGAGTTGGAGCAGAGTGGATTGGTGTGGGAACAGAGAACAGTTTGAAGAAGTGCTGCAGTGGGCTAAGAAGTCCAAGATCCTAGGTAAGGGACACCTGGTTTGTGCAGAGGGAGGGCAGGAAGCCCCCCACAAGCTGAAGGGCAGGAGAGGGAAGTAGCCCAGGGGAAGGAACTGCCAGTTCAAGTGGTTCACCACTATCCTCAGGGCCCCTGGGTTGGGACCTGGAGTAGAGGGCGGGCCCAGGTCCCTTCCTCTCCACTCCCCTCCTTAAGAACACTAGTGGGGCAATTAATATTCCAATTCAGGGGCAAGAAATGGTGCCCTGAACCCCCCCTCAAAGAAGAGAAAGTGCAAGACCCATCATAATAGTGCTGGCAATTTGCCACACTGCCTAATGAACAAATTGCCTTATGTTAATTTGTGTAACTAATTACAGATGATGCTTAGGAAATGGATCTACTTCAAAAGTCCCCACGAGGGCCTATTGTTCACCTAAGGACTCTATGCTGTCAAGAGGCTGCTAGAAAACTGTATAAAAGACTCTTGGGACCTGATCCTTTTATCTCCAATCTGCTTGAGCTTCATCAGGGGAAGTTTGAGCTGCAAGATTGAGATCCCAGTCCTAAGATGGAACACGCTGAATAAAATATTGGACATTGGATTATAACCTATGGACTAAATTCTAAAAGAACTTTTTGCAACTACAAAGATCACCATCTTTGCTCAGAATCTGAATCTCTAGAACTGTACACATGTCTGTATGTACACTGATCTTTTAACCAATATGCACACGCTCTTCTTTTATTAATAAATTTTAGTTGAGTTAATAAGAATTGGCTGTAATTGTGTATTTGGGTAAAATCTGGAATATTTATTAATCTGGGAGGCAATATGTCTGATCCTTTAGAATTGGTAGAACTTTTTTATATGATAAGATTTTTAGTGATCCTCATCATATTTGACTTGGGTGTCTGGGTGGTGGCCTGAGGCTGGATTACTTTTAGTGTACTGTGTTGTTGACCTCTGGGTAACCAAGCTGTTTTGTGCTGTCTTGGTAAATCTAAGTATTTGAATATCCACCAACTTTGGGGATTGTCTGCTCCATTCTTTGCAGTTCACCCTAATTGAGTGGCCTCAGTTGTCTCCCCTGGGACCGCAGTCAGAGTGAATAAATGCAATATGAAAATGTTTTGCATATTTTTGTGTTTTTTGTTATCTTCGGTGATCTAGTGGTTAGGTTACAAAGGCTGAAAAAAGGAAACAAGGAATAAAGTAAATCCGTATAAAAGCACTGAGTAAAAAATGTCTTGTCATGTTGATATAGTTGGGAATAGTTGCCTGGTATTACATTTTTAAAAAGACATTCAAATTCAATGTATTGTGGAGAACAGCTGATTTCAGTGAACTCAGAATAAATGTTTTATTCCCTGTTACCAAGCATGTCTAGCTCAATTAAAGATCTCTCTGGGCACTTCACCTTGAATGGTCCCTTGAAATATATGTTAACTAATTATGCTAAACAATCTGTTTCATCTTGTATTTAGTATCAGAGGGGTAGCCGTGTTAGTCTGGATCTGTAAAAGCAGCAAAGAATCCTGTGGCACCTTATAGGCCAGCAGACGTTTTGGAGCATGAGCTTTCGTGGGTGAATATCCACTTCATCAGATGCATGCATCTGACGAAGTGGGTATTCACCCACGAAAGCTCATGCTCCAAAACGTCTGTTGGCCTATAAGGTGCCACAGGATTCTTTGCATCTTGTATTTAGTTGTGACACTGAGTAAGTTTCCATTCCTGAAGACGAGTTGTGTGTAGCTTGAAAGCTTGTCTCTCTCACCAACAGGATTGGTCCAATAAAAGATATTTCCTTATCCACTTTGTCTCTCTCTTATCCTGGGACCAACATGGGTAGACTGCATACAGATCTCTGGCATGCAGGCTAAGAAATGTATTTGTGTTGTAAAATCCGAACAGGTAAGAATTAGGATTGCCAAATATTCTATCACTACGTCATCTACGTGAAAGCGAGAACATATTCTTTAGTCACTTTAAAAGCATTGTTCTTTTGGCAAAATGTTTTGGCTGAAATTAAACACATTTAATTTTAGATTAATAAATAAGTCTGTTTTTAAAAACAAAATCTAATGTGGGGGGGGGAAACCTTTTGGCCCAAAGGCCACATCTGGGGATGGAAATTGTATAGTGGGCCATGAACACTCACAAAATTGGGAGTTGGGGTGCGTGCTCTGGAGTGGGGCCAGAAATGAGGAGTTCAGTGTGTGGGAGGGGGCTCCGGGCTGGGGCAGAGGTGTGGTGGGGGTGTGGCTGCTGGCCAATAGGAGCTGCGGGGGCGCTGCTTGGGGCAGGGGCAGTGTGTGGAGCCCTCTGCCCATCCCTATGGGTAGGAGATGGAGGGGAGACATGCTGCTGCGTCTGGGAGCCATGGCACTCGTGGAGCAGGGCAAGCCCCAGACCCTGCTCCCCAATAGGAGCTTGAGGGCCGGATTAAAATGTCTGAAGGGTCGGATGTGGCCCCCGGGCTGTAGTTTGCCCACCCCTAATCTAACGTATGCTTGTGTCTTGTGTCTTTTAGAGTAAAATTGAGAGCAGAGGAAAAAGTATGATGAAAGATATGAAGCGAATGAGAAGCATGTTCAGTATCAGGAATATGAGAAGCACTTCTGAGTCATTGGCCAACGGGCTAAAGTTCACACTCTGGAAGGAAAGCTCAACATCAGTCTGAACAGTCAGCTCTTCCAGGAGCAAGCCATTGAAGGTAACAGAATAAAGTGGGTGATATTACAATAACTTATAAGCAATAAGAAAATCACTCTTAATATCTATTGTTCAAGACATTACTGAAGCATATCTTTACACCTAATAAATCAGCATAGCTAATGGTGATTTTTATGTTCACCAAGGAGCATGTGTTCCTATCATTCCATGTGTTAATTAATTACCACATTTACATTCATGGGAGTTCTGCATGCAGATCAAGTGAAGAACCTAGTGCCTGTGCATTCTCATTACTATGAAAAATGGCTTGGCTCTTTTGTGGGGTGCAGTATAGAATAAATGGCTACTTGTAGAACTGGATAAAATATTTGACTTTAAATCAGTCTAAATCTTCCTTTCAACAAGTTCTCAGTGCCTTTATAAACATACAGTGTTTTGCTCAAACTCTAGTGAAAATGTGTGAAAACTGAGGCACCTTTCTGCAGGTCAGTGTTGAGTCATATGGTATTTCTTCTGGTTCCGATTAGCTGGACTTATCTTACGTGCTCAGGAGGATCACCAGAAGTCACTTTGTGCGCTCTCCGAACTACTAAGAGGGAACCTAGTATCTGATTCCTGTTAGCCAGTGGGTGCAACAGGAAATTGCTCTGTGCTGTTCCTGGCTGTAGCTGGGCATGAGGCATGAATGAAACTGCTTACTATTTCATCTGAAGACTGTCCTGAATTTGAAGGGGGAAAGTGGCTATATCTCATCTTTCCCCTGAAACTCTGCATGTTCTGTCAATCTGGTTGGTGATATTTGAAGCTAAATGAAGCTGATCTATGAATTGCCTGTTTTTGGTATAGAAAACTAAAAATTACAAACTGTTATTTTAAATCCAAAAGGTTTTTCTGATCCTTCTTGCAGAGGACGGAGGCTCTGTAAGGAGTGTGCCATCTCGGTCTTTCAGCAGTCAGTCTGCAGAGAATCTGCCTAGATTAAGGTGGGGTAAATTGTGCCTCTGTTTTTATGGTGCAGTCTGCTTTGTCTCTCTCTCTGTTTTGGGTTCTTGTGTGTTAAGGTTCTGGATTTTAAGAAACGAAGTAGTGTTACACTGCAACCATCCAGAAAGAGTCTTATGGTTTTTTTTTTTATCTAATTTCCCTTTGTATGCTAGGAACATAACATTCTGTCATATGTAAATCACAGTCCTCTTGGTTAATGAGAAGAAGGTTATAAATGCACCGGTGACTGTTCTACTACAAATTCAGTTGTTGACTTGCAATATGTGAGTAAGACAAGTCACCTCATAACAGACACGTGGATCAGTGGTCAGACCAGACTATGTCTATGCTTTGAGCTGGAGGTGCAATTCCCAACTCAAGGAGACATACCCCTACTAAATCACTTAAAATAGGATGAAACTATGGCAGCAAAAGTTGTGGCAGGAGCCAGCCGCCCTTATTACATACTTAGCATCTTGGATGGGTAAATAGTTGGGGCAGCTAACCACTCCTGCTGCCTATGTCACCATGGCTACACTATTTTTAGCGTGCTGGTTCATCAGAGTTAGTGTGGGTATGTCTCCTTGAGCTGGAATTTACATCTCCAGCTCAAAGTGCAGACATTCCCTGTTCAAGTCTCTTCTCTGACACTGAGGGGGGTAAGTGGCTAAATAGCAGCAGCAGTAGCAGAACCAAAACCAGAATATTTCCTTCCTGTAAACCTCTGTCCTCTCTTAGGCTTGGTCTGCACTACAAAATTAGGTCAACATAAGGCAGCTTATGTCAATCTAACTTGGTTAGTGTCTACAACAGTGGTCCCCAACATGGTGCCTGTGGGCACCATGGCGCCCGCCGGGACATTAATGTGCACCTGCCTAGTGCCCAGCAGGAGAGAGAGAAGCCGTGGCCCTGCACCTGACGGGGACGTAGAACTCAGGCTGCAAGCATGGTGTTCTCTGTTCCCAGCAGGCGTGAGGCCCGCCTAGTGCCCAGCAGAGGAGACAAGCCGCTGCCCTGTGCCTGACAGGGACAGAGAACTCTGGGGCTGCAGGCTGTGGGCGCCGGTGTTCTCTGTCCTCGCGGCTTCTCTCCATCTTCTTTCTGGATTCATATATTATGCTATATTAAATATGATTTTCATATTATTTAATGTACAACTGCAAAATACGCCTTGAAAAATTGTTGGCGCGTGCCACACTCCTGAAAACATGAATATGCTACTGGCCACAGAAAGGTTGGGGACCACTGGTCTACAACATTAATCTTGCCCATGTAAGTTGCCCACTACACCAAGCTAATAACTCCACCTCCGCGAGAGGTGTAGCGCTTAGGATGACTCAGTGTCTGTGTAGATACTATATTACTTACACCACCTATTGACTGGCAGCCCTGCATGGTTGGAGACCCCCACCCCCACATGCGGGGGGGGAGGAGGGAGGGCCCTCCGGCTGTCAGTGCCCACACAGTTAATGCCCCACACAGTTAAGTTGGTTGAATCACTCCTAGTGAGGATGCACACCACTGTTGTAATTATTGTGGTGGCTGTACGTCAATCTAACTTAGGTCTACTTAATTTTGTACTGTAGACAAGGCCTTGGTCTCTTATTCTGTAAAGCACTGAAATCCCATTGACTACACTGGCTTATATTATGCCTGGGCTTAATTGTTTTACCAATTTAGGGCTTCACAGCGTGCAAAAGAAAAATGTCAAAGAATACCTCTGTAACAGTATCACTTGTACTTGGAATTTTGAACCACAAATTGAATGAAAAGTGACTCTTCAAAATTTTGTACTTTTTGAAGCAGGAAAAAAAATCAGTCAACAACAATTGCCCTGAAATTCTGCAGAAAAGCAACATTTCGGGGGCATAAAATCACCTGAAATTAAATGGTAAACACATTTGTGCAAATAGATCATGGCTCTGGGTATGCTATGGGACTTTTTCCACTTCCATTGAAGAGCCTGACATATCTCTCATTGACTTCACTGGGAGGAAGGACAGCTCTTTTGACTACAATACTTAGCAATTTTTTTCATAATTCCTGGATTTTTAGGCTAAATTAGTAATTTTAGTTACAGGATTAAGTATTTTTTTTCAAACTAGACATCTTCAATCTAATTTGTGAGGTGCCTCAATTTAAATTAAAAATAAAAAAGCTTTAAAGCTATTTGAAGGCCTTTCAAATAGTCTGAACATAAAGCATGTGATTAGGTAAATGCTGTAGTTAATGGTCCGCTGCTAGCTGTCCTTGTGATTTCAGTTCACTGGTAAAGGAAAGAGCATCTCTGCAATGCATAACTGTTGGTAATTGCCTTCCTAGGACTCTTATAGCCTTTATAGAAGCAATTGGTCAAGAAAATCTTTCAAAAGTGACTTGTTTAACGTTTCACATACTCTAATACTTAACTTTTTTTTTAATTCTCCCAAAGGTGATTTAAAGAAATTTCCTCTATGTCTAGGCTTCCTGTTAAATTTTCATTGTTATTTTATGCTTTCTTTCACAAGCATTTTCTAACAGTTCACTGGTCTTGGGAACCTCAGAGAGATCAACTAGACAACACACAAACAGCTACAACTTATATATGTGTGTAACTAGTACAGTTGTAAAATCAAACACTTTTTTTTTTTTTTTTTTTTTTTTTTTTTTATTGCGAGGAGAAGGGGTGGATACCTGTTAAGGTTTTGTGTTGTGTTATCTTCAAAGCAAACCAAAATTATAGCACAGAATGTCCAAGCCTGGCTAGTTTCACCACTGTTCCATTGTATTCCGATATCAGGGTGATGAGTGTACTAAAAATGCTTGATGCCCTGATACTACCATGATTTTCCCTAATAGTTCAATCAATAGAGAATAGGCCCAGTACACCATCACTTAATGGATGAATGGAAGGAAATCTTTAAAAAAAAAGAAAAAAAAGAAAACACCCAGTAACAACGTGAGCAGTGATACAATATGCAATCTAGCAGTGTCTTTCACTGCTAACTCTGTCTAGCCATGGCCATAGTAAAAAGTAAGTTTATGGCTACACTACAGCTTATGTTGGCATAATTTATGTTGCTCAGGGGTGCGAATAAACCACCCCTTTGAGCGACATAAGTTACACTGACATAAGCGATCATGTGCACAGCACTTGGTTGGCAGGATAACTTCATTTGCCGACATAGCTTCTGCCATTCATGGAGGTGGTTTTATTATGCCAGTGGATTTTGGTTTGGCACTAATCCCTAGTAGTAGGAAAAAAAAATGCTTAACATCAACCAGCTGTATCCAATACCTCCCTTTCCCCTATACTTTTCTTTTTGACATAGGTGTTTTTCTTGAATGATTACCAAATATATTTCCCCCACCTTTGAACACCACTCCAATTTATTGGTGTATGTTTAGAAAATGCTGCTTATTTATGATGAATGGAAACATACATAAATTCCTTCAAAACTGACTTTCTAGCGTTAGCACAGAACAGTTGATGAATAGGTCCTTCATAAGCACACTGCTTGAGAAATGCACCATAAATTTTTCCCCTTTAGCACATTTAAAAAGACATTAAAATAATTTACAAAGTAGTCACTGAATGTTGATGCCTTTGGTTTATGAATGTGTACTAATGGGACAAAGCAGTAATTATTTAGCTGTTGCTGCTTTTTAATTAAATTACACTAGGATCATTATTTTATTGTACATACCTTGCTGTTTGTTTTGTAGGGCAAACAAAGCACGGTCGATGGTTATTGGCACTAATTATTCCCAAACCTTGCTTGATCTAATAGGAGAGAAACACAGAGCAACTTTAAAGAATGAAGAAGCACCATCTGCACCATGCAGATAGGTTGTTGGTTTTTTTTTATCATGTTTAAGTTATTGTTATGTATAATGCCAACACTATTGTAGGTGTTTACAGAGAGGTATGAAGACCCACAGAGTGTGGGTGGTGGAGTTAAGCACTCGTCTTTTTAGATGTGATATTTTAATTTCTCCCCATTTTGTTATGTTTAGAATTGGATTTTCAAACATCTGTCAGTTAACACTTCTAAGGTTGGGGCTTGGGATTACAGGCCTTTGGAAGAAGTATGTTTTAAGAAATGACTTAGAGGTGACTATGGAATCATAGCAGAGGAAATGGGCAGATTCTAGTCATATGGGCTGCATAGAAGAAGGCCTGGATACAAAGTGGCAGTTTAGTCCTGGCTTGGATGGAATGAAGGGGGCAAGGAGAGTAGCCAAAGGAGATGGGCATGCAGAGGAGGGCAGGAGCTACACTCTACAGGGCCCTCAGTTTAAGATGACTCAGTTATTAATGTTTATCATCTTTGATAAATTACGTAGTACTTAAGAGCTCCAGAGAAAATCAGTTCAAAGTGCCAAAATTTAGAAGAGTTCAATGAAATCTTCAAGTTAAGTCTTTTAACTTGAAGGCCCATGCTCAGTAACAAGGAAAATCCAGATTTGTAGATACCTTGGAGAAAGATTATATGAGAATAAGCCAACTGTAAACAACACTGATAGGTAGAAACAGCCGTTAACTAGGTCCCTAAAGATTATCCATCAATAAATGAGCCTGGGGTTTTTTGCTCATTGATCACTCTTATCAGTCTTGTACAGAGCCATATATGACTATGAGGTTTGCAGTAAAAAATTGACAATTTTCCACACTCTCTTTGATGCTGATACAATAATTATTGTAAGTGTTTGTTCTGAAATAGCAAAAGTTGCATATATGCTTAAATAGGTTTGTTACAAGGAACATATCTTAACATTCAACTAAATTTGGCATAGACCTAATTGGATTCCAGACTCATTGGACCTTAATTGAAGTACCTACGAGAGGGGATGCCATTTTAGATTTGGTGTTGGTGAGCAGTGAGGACCTCGTAGAAGAAATGGTGGTAGGGGACAACCTTGGTTCGAGTGATCATGAGCTGATTCAGTTCAAACTAGATGGAAGGATAAACAAATGTAGATCTGGGATTAGGGTTTTTGACTTCTCGAGGGCTAGTTTTAAAGAGTTAAGGAAATTAGTTAGGGAAGTGGATTGGATGGAGGAATTAGTGGATTTAAATGCGGAGGAGGCCTGGAATTACTTTAAGTCGCAGCTGCGGAGACTGTCGGAAGCCTGCATCCCGAGAAAGGGGAAAAAAACCATGGGCAGGAGTTGTAGGCCAAACTGGATGAGCAAGCAACTCAGAGAGGGGATTAGACAAAAGCAGAAAGCTTACAGGGAGTGGAAGAAAGGCAGGATCAGTAAGGAAAGCTACCTTGGTGAGGTCAGAACATGTAGGGATAAAGTGAGGAAGGCTAAAAGCCGCATTGAACTGGACCTTGCAAAGGGAATCAAAACCAATAGTAAAAGGTTCTACAGCCACATAAATAAGAAGAAAACAAAGAAAGAAGAAGTGGGGCCGCTATACACTGAGGATGGAATGGAGGTTAAGGATAACCTAGGCATGGCCCAACATCTAAACAAGTACTTTGCCTCAGTTTTTAATAAGACTAGTGAGGAACCTTGCGATGATGGAGGGATGATAAACAGGAATGTGGATATGGAAGTGGATATTACCGCAACTGAGGTAGAGGCCGTACTTGAACAGCTCGATGGGACGAAGTCGGAGGGCCCGGACAATCTCCATCCGAGGATATTAAAGGAACTGGCGCGTGAAATTGCGAGCCCGTTAGCGAGAATTTTTAAGCAATCGATAAACTCGGGGGTTGTGCCGTATGACTGGAGGATTGCTAATGTAGTTCCTATTTTTAAGAAAGGGAATAAAAGTGATCCGGGTAATTATAGGCCTGTTAGCTTGACGTCTGTAGTATGTAAGGTCTTGGAAAAAATTTTAAGGGAGAAAGTAGTTAAGGACATAGAGGTCAATGGTAATTGAGACGAATTGCAACACGGATTTACTAAAGGTAGATCGTGTCAAACCAATCTGATCTCCTTTTTTGAGAAGGTGACGGATTACTTAGATAAAGGAAATGTGGTAGATATAATTTACCTAGATTTCAGTAAGGCGTTCGACACGGTTCCGCACGGGGAACTGTTAGTTAAATTGGAAAAGATGGGAATGAATATGAAAGTTGTAAGGTGGATAAGGAACTGGTTAAAGGGGAGACTCCAGAGGGTCGTATTGAAAGGTGAACTGTCAGGCTGGAAGGAGGTCACTAGTGGAGTCCCTCAAGGATCGGTTTTGGGACCGATCTTATTTAACCTTTTTATTACTGACCTTGGCACAAAGAGCGGGAATGTGCTAATAAAGTTTGCGGATGACACGAAGCTGGGGGGTATTGCTAACATGGAGAAGGACAGGGATACTATTCAGGAAGATCTGAACCACCTTGTAAACTGGAGTAATAGAAATAGGATGAAATACAATAGTGAAAAGTGCAAGGTCATGCATTTAGGAATTAATAATAAGAATTTTGGATATACGTTGGGGGCGCATCAGTTGGAAGCGACGAAGGAGGAGAAGGACCTTGGGGTACTGGTTGATAGCAGGATGACTATGAGTCGCCAATGTGATACGGCTGTTAAAAAAGCAAATGCGATTTTGGGATGCATCAGGCGGGGTATTTCCTGCAAGGATAAGGACGTGTTAGTACCGTTATATAAGGCGTTGGTGAGACCCCATCTGAAATACTGTGTGCAGTTCTGGTGTCCCATGTTCAAGAAGGATGAATTCAAACTGGAACAGGTTCAGAGACGGGCTACAAGGATGATCCGAGGAATGGAAAAACTGCCTTATGAAAGGAGACTCAAAGAGCTTGGCTTGTTTAGCCTGGCCAAAAGAAGGCTGCGGGGGGATATGCTTGCTCTATATAAATATATCAGGGGGGTTAACGTTAGGGAGGGAGAGGAATTATTTAAGTTTAGTACTAATGTAGGCACGAGGACGAATGGGTATAAACTGGATATTAGGAAGTTTAGACTTGAAATTAGATGAAGGTTTCTAACCATTAGGGGAGTGAAGTTCTGGAACAGCCTTCCGAGGGAAGTAGTAGGGGCAAAAGACTTTCCTGGCTTTAAGACAAAGCTTGATAAGTATATGGAGGGGATGTTATGATAGGATCGTTAATTTGGGCAATTGATTTTGGATTACCACCAGATAGGTCTGCTCAATGGTCTGCGGGGAGATGTTGGATGGGATGGGAACTGAGTTACTGCAGAGAATTCCTTCTTGGGTGCTGGCTGGTGAGTCTTGCCCACATGCTCAGGGTTTAGCTGATTGCCATATTTGGGGTCGGGAAGGAATTTTCCTCCAGGGTGGATTGGCAGGGGCCCTGGAGGTTTTTCGCCTTCCCCTGCAGCGTGGGGCACAGGTCGCTTGCTGGTGGTTTCTCTGCAGCTTGAGGTCTTCAAACCAATTTTGAGGATTTCAATAACTCGGTCCTGGGATAGGGGTTGTTATAAAATTGGATGGGTGGGGTTCTGTGGCCTGCCTTGTGCAGGAGGTCAGACTAGATGATCATATTGGTCCCTTCTGACCTATGAGTCTATGAGTCTGAGTCAATATGCCTTTATAAGATGATATTGTTAGGTTATTCAATATATTTAACTGAACAGTTCCAAAGATCATCATACTTTCCTAAAACCACAAATGTTTACATTTAAAAGCCGAGTGTATAAGAACTTTAAATGCTCATATAAAGAACAATCTTCATAATTTCTGTTAAGCTTAGAAGATGCCTAACCTATAAAGCTATTACATATTTCATGTGGTTGCCATGAAGTCTATAGATATCATGAAAAATCCTGTGGTTTTCAGTGTCTATAACTTTGGGGATATATTGGGTCTGAAAATCAGAATTTTTTTTTTATGGTGGTTGTCCTTTCATTTCTTAATAGTTTATGTTGCTATTCTGATGGATTTTTAATAGCTTCATTAATGATAATCCATGAAGTGCAAAAATCCATAAATTCTCCAATATTCAATAGGTTCTTTCCAATCTTCCCCACGCAACAACTGAAAAATGGCGCACAAGAGCCCTACAGAACTTTTGTATTTCAAGAACTGTGCAGTAGCAACCAATGATGGGAGAGATGACAAACTTAAAAACAAATATCCTGATTTTTTTTAGATTTGCTTTAACCATGTGATAAGATTTCTAAGTGATGTCATTTGTACTTACAAATTGTTGCTGAGACAAAACTGCACATCCAGTTATTTGCACCCACAAAATTACAGGTACAAAATGGGAGGTCATTTGTCAAAGTAAGGCTGGTAACATTTGGAAAACAAGGAAATAAAACATGGAACAATGAGAGGATGGAAGAAAAATCAGAGGCCATATATGAAGGCTACACAAGAATGTGTTGTATGTACTCAAGTGGATATTTTGCAGTGGGGTGGTGTATTTAATAATTGCAGGATGGGAAATAGTGATTCTCAGAAATCCAGTCCTATCAGGTTTCTACCCCCCCCACCCCTAAATCAAATAAAAGGCAATTTGGCAGAAGCTTTCTGGACATGTTCCCAAATGACATGTTAAGTTATATTTTATTGACATTTGCAGATGTATTACTCTGTCTTTAAATATATACGTGCTTGCCAAGGCTAAAAAAGCAAAAAACTGCAAACACGGATCAAACCCCTTGTTTTAACCATATGCCAGTTTATGATCTGATGACCCTTCCACTGAAGTCATTGGAATTTTTACCATTGACTTCAATCATTTTGTTAATCTGTGCCATTAGACCATTGGGCCAGACAATAATTGTTTTTAATTGCATTAAGTCTAGGATATTTCTCCCTTTAAAACTTAGAGTCTGAGATACTGAGCCCCACACATCCAATTTAAATTAATGAGAGTTGTTGGTGTTCAACTCTGAAAAATCAGAGTTTTGCTGCAATAACACAATAGACAAAGAGCTATTTTCCAGGAAGCAATCTCTGAATGGTCTCCGCCAGACAATGCCGATATCATTTCTAGAACAATTCCAAATGAAAAAACAATTGCTTTGGGGTGCAAATGTGCAAAGACCAAATATGATTCTTTGTGGGGCTAGTAACACTATGTTGTTTGTTTGTGACCAGTTCCTTAGGAAATTGAAGAAAGGACAGAAAATTCTTCATCAAATAATATATGTAATACAAGGACCAACAATTCTCCTATTTGGGTTACCAGAAAAACCAGGTCTACAACTACTAGAAAAACTGGAATACATGAATGGCAAAAAAGCAAAACTATACAGAGATATATCCCCATGTCTTCACAGGGCTAGGAAAAGCTGTCAGGAAAGTACAAAATAAAACTGATGCCATCAGTGACTCTGTTTGCTCTGACAGCCACATACCACATCCTTGCATTATTTCTAGGGAAAGTCAAAGAAGAATTAAAGAGAATGCATGATATGGGGGTTATTTCCCAGATTAAAGAGCCCACTGTCTGGTGTGCAGGAATAATTGTAGTATGAAAACTCAATGGGAAAATCTACAGTTGTGTGGACCCTTACATAACTTAATAAAGATAAGTGCAGAGAAAGACACTTGCTTCCTGCAGTTGACTCAGACATTAGCTCAATTATCAGAGGTCAAAGTCTTCTCAAAGTTAGATGCTACAGCAGTCTTCTAGCTCATCCCCCGAAGTAAAGAATCTATATATTTAACTACATTCATCATCTCATTTGGAAGGTACTGTTTCAATTGGCTTCCATACAGCATATCTTCAGCACATGAACATTTCCAAAAGACAATCTCTCAGATTGTGTCAGGTTTGCCTAGCAGCCTTTGGTGTGTTGGAATATGGCAGAGATAAAAATGAACATGGTGAGTGACTAAACGAAGTTTTGAGGCACTTCCAGCAAGCCAGCCTCAGTCTGAAGGAGAAATGTGGATTTGGAAAGCTGCAGATAGCATTTGTAGAACACATAATTGGAAAACAGAGAATTCAGTGAGATTCTGACAAACTGAAGGCATTACTTGTCTTACCTAAACCCCAAGACGTTTCTGTGGCAAGAAGATCCCTGGGCATGACAAATTATTTTGAAAAATTCTTACCAAATTTAGCTCATCTAACAAAATCCTTAAGAGATCTTCTTAATGGTCACAGTGTGTGGATCTGGGGAAGCACACAACAAAATACATTTAATAAATTATCAGAGGGGTAGCCATGTTAGTCTGGAACTGTAAAAGCAGCAAAGAGTCCTGTGGCACCTTATAGACTAACAGACGTATTGGAGCATGAGCTTTCATGGGTGAATACATGCATCCGACGAAGTGGGTATTCACCCACGAAAGCTCATGCTCCAATATGTCTGTTAGTCTATAAGATGCCACAGGACTCTTTGCTGTGTTTAATAAAATAGAAGAACTATTGCCACCTCTGTCTGTTTTGGTATAGTACTCAGTAAAGTATGCAACAGTAGTAGCAGCAGGCACATCTTCATATGATTTAGGAGTAGTGGTCATACAAAAGCAGCCAGAAGGAGACCAGAGTCCTGTTGCATTGATATAAAAAAGCCTCACGGTAACCAAGCAGTAGTATGCTCAAGTGGAAAAGGAAGCTCTAGCAGTGAGTGCATATTTGTATGGCTTGGATTTTTACATAGAAACAGACTTCCAAGCTGTTGGCAGTACTATTGGATTCACAACCGCTCAATGACCTCCCACCTAGGATGCAAAGATTTTGACTAATTGATGCGATTTTCTGTCAACATTGAACATATACCAACAAAAGCGCTGATAGCAGCAGACACTCTGCCTAGAGCCCTGATTAAGTAGCACTAATGAAAAAAGAAAAGGCTTTAGAGAAGGATGTTAAACTCTACACTGACCTTGTTCTAGCAGCAATCCAACATCGGCCACCTGACCTTGGCAAATTAGAGATGAACCACTGAAGGATGAGACTTGCCAAAAATATATTCAACTTTGCTAACAAGGCTGGGGTCAATGAAGTCAACTTCCCACAGATCTACTACCATATTGGCAGTACCTAAATGACCTTCACATGACCAATGGCCTGCTTCTGAAAGGACAGAACATTTTTATCCCTATGGTACTTCAGAAAGAGATGATCTTCAAAATCTGTGAAGAACACTCAGGCGTAAACAAGTACAGAACAGGGTACAAACACAACAATCCATATGGTGGCCTGGTCTGAGTACACAAATTCAGACCTTAGCAGAAGCCTGGAGGTATGTAACAAGAAAAGAAAAGAAAACAAAACATAATCAACAGAATCATTACTCTTTCCCACAAAAGGGGGGTATGTAGTGGGGAGGAGACATGGATTTAAAATTGAATCCTCTGCGCCTCTTGAGACATGCAGAAAGCAGAGTAGGACAACTTAGTTAGAAGAGCCCAGAAACATTCAGAAATAGTATGTGGCAGGTACTAGATATACTCATAGCTGTTCTGAAGCTGTGGAGAGGGTTTCTGTTGAGGGCAAGTGTTCTTGCAGATTTCACACATTAACCATCTTTGAGAACTAAGCTTGTGTGTATGTGTGTGTGTGTGTCAGAGAGAGGCAGGAGCTGGAGCCAGCCCTGTGAACTCAGAGGTGGATTAGCCAAGGACTAAGAGTTGGCTGCTGTGAAGGCTGTGTCCCTTTACCGGAACCACTTTGGATACAGGTTGCAGATTCCCAAATGTCTCTGGAAAGCTGAGGAGAGAGTCAGCTATTGGCTTAGTGGACTGAAATTGCTGTGGCTGTGAGGATCTTCAGACTGTTTGCTGAGAAGACTCTGTAGTGGTTGGAAAAGTCTGGGAGGCTGCAGTCTGTTCAGGTTCTGGAGTGTCTAGGTGACTCACACGCGCATTTTGAAGCTCCACTAAAAAGACTGAAAAATCATCCATGGGAGATCAGAGTGGAACGTGTCTGTAAGTGTGTATCAAAGTATAGAACTATATATGTTTGGTCAAAACTTCACACTGAAATATATGTACAAGTATCACAGTGGTAACATCTGTATAAAAACATCAGACAGCTTATGGCCTAATAGTTTTGTTTAAAAAATTATTGAAAAATATTCTTAATACAGTTTGGAAATGTGTTTCTATTAGATATTTTGTTCACTAAGAAACTATATGGTAATCTATCTCTAAGGTTGATGGCAGCTGTTATTACCATCTACATTCAAGGTTTTGCATATCCTACCTCTGAGATTTTAACTCTGTTGAATATTCTTCCCCCACCCTTAAAGAAGTCCTAAAAGGATTATTTCCTGCCACCTTCTGGTGCTTTAGCAGAGGTAAGCTGAGCTGCAGGAAAAAGGGGAGTGTAACAGTTAAACAGATTACCTCAGAACCCGTCTGCTCCATTACACCAGCTCCCAGGGGAGAGAAATAGAAAAGGCACCTCCTTCTCTCTCCATCTAGGGAGAAAAGGTCCCAGGAGCAACAAAATGGTCCTAGGAGCAACAAAATGGTCCTATCAGCTCCCCCTTCTCTCCTGGTGTGCAGTAATATGGGGCAAAGGAGTGAATTCAAGAGAGGTAAAAGGGAGAATGCAGACCCAGATGGGGACGGATGGAATGGGATAGAGCAGGAGTAAGGAGAAAATGGAGAGGGGGGCAGAATGGAGATTTAGATGGCAAAAAGGGGTAGGGGGATTTAATCAAAAGAGAGACTGCTAGGTGGTTTAGATGAGAAATAAACACAGAAGGCCGGTATACTTACAGACAGGACAGGCTAGTTCCAGTTAAATAATGGATTCATTTACCCTTTTGGAGGATGGATCAAAGGGACACAGTCTTTCTTCTGAAACATCTCAAAATCTTTTAAAATGCAGGACATTTGCATTAAATATTTCAAAATGATCAAGGGGAAAGACCCCACCAATCCTCCAATTTTTATTTTAACGTCAGCTTGGTCAAGTCTGAATAATAGCATTTATGGGAATGGGAGTGAGAAACAGCAGAAGTATCACCACACAGTTCTGCATGCCACATGCACATGCATTTTTGCTTGGCTGCCCAAGAGCCTATTTGGGGATAGAAACTCATTTCAGATAGATTTCCTTTCTTGTCCCCATTCTATTCTTTGTGGTGCCTCCTGCCAACATCAGATGATGCCATGATGTACTATTACAGGAGAAATTCTCCTGCCTCCATTTTTTGTGCCTGCTTTCTATTCTGAACAGACAAGAGCTGCTCTGATCTAAGCTGCTGATTTTTAACATGCTCAGTACTGAGATAGGGTGAAAAGTTCAGTTAATTGGCAGAAAACCCAGAATTTCTAAGATGGTGCTTTGGCAAAGAACCAAGTATATGAGTGTATGGATCAGCAGAATCACAGCTCTGAGGTAGACAACAACAGTGAGCATGTGCAAGATTGGTGGCTACTGAGCATGTGCAGTTAGGGATGACAGGTCAATTAACTGAGCAGCTAACTGGTCATAGCCCACTCATGCCTGTCATAACTTGTTTTAAAGGTCAGAGCTGTCAACAATAGCTCTGAGATAATGGTTGATACTGAGCATGTGCAAAACATGCTCACACAAAGACCCAATTGCACAGTACATTAAGCCAGACTTTTGGAGCAGAGCAATCAGTCGATGGAGAGAGAAGGAGAAAATCTGGACTGGATAGAAAGAGATTCAATCGGAAGAAGACGGGGAACTGTAAGCCAGTGAAGAAGAATCTGCTGAAAAGAAAACATGATGCAGAGAGAGAGAAGAAAATCAGAGGAGAGTAAAACTGATTGACCAGAAACTATGCAGCAACAGCAACTGAAGGAAAAATACCAAAGGATTTATAAAGCAGCAACAGTGATTTTTAAAGAAACACCAACAGACATATAAAGTAAGCCTGTTATTCTTTTAAAGTATAATATAAGCAGAGGTCGGCAACTTTTGGCACGTGGCCCATCAGGGTAATCCGCTGGCGAGCCGGGAGACATTTTGTTTACATTGACCGTCTGCAGGCACGGCCCCTTGCAGCTCCCAGTGGCTGCAGTTCACTGTTCCCAGCCAATGGGAGCTGCAGGAAGTGGTGCAGGCTGGCCTTCACTATACTTATATTATACTGTAATTTAAAGAATAACAGGCTGTGTCACTTTATCAGAAGGTTAAATACATGTCCTTTAGTGTTTCCTTAACAATCCTGGAATCTTTTACCTTGGGAAGAACAGATTAAGGGAGTGACAGGCAGATTATTATAGCAGCATCCCAAAATCCATTTTTTGGAGTAACAGTATCACTACATGACTTCAAGGCCCATCAGAACACCCGTCAAGATTGTTCAGCTCCCTGTACTATTCCAATATACTTTAATGACTGAGAAGATGTCACTGAAATGACGAAAATCAGACAGTGACCAGTCTGGGGCAGAAGCTTAGTGTAATTTTCCATAAATTTCTCCATGCAGATGGAGGCAATACTTACAATTTGATCTGGAACTTGTTTTTTGCTCATTCTCTGATTCTACTGGTGGTATACCTGTTCAGTGTTAATTGGGGATTCTATTTGTTAAACTTTAGAAGTGTGTGAGCTGGGAATAATAGGGACACAGATTTACAATAAATAGCATTGACTTCAGTTTATGAATTATACCCCTGCAGGAATTCTAAACAGATTTTAAAATATATTACAAATCCCTGCACTTAAGTATGGTTTTTTTTGTTTTTTTTGTTTTTAAATCTTTGCCAGGGAAAAAGCAGATTCTGCCGTCTCCAATGGTGGCCACCGTTCATTTCATTCAACTTAAAATAAAAGTTAAGGCCAGTTGCAGATTTAGAATGAAAACTATCCTTTCAGCTGATCATACTTTTATTATGAAAAATACTACTGCTATCCCTGAGAATGCTACAGTAATACTGAGTTTTTAAAATGTTTTTATCCTAGTCAGTTCACCTTTGGACCATTACCTGCTTACATCAATCTTGAACCTGTATTGCTAGGTGCTATACCTGTAGTGATCAAGAGGAGGTGCTACTCCCAAAATGCTTATTGAACATGCAATATGGAAGAAACGAAAGGCTCAAGGCCAGCAGCAGCAAGCTAGAAGGATGAAGACAAGTTTATAAAGTCATTAAATGTTATGCAAAAAGCATGTCTGGGAAAGAAAAAATATAGAGGAGCTATTTGTTTAGCCTATCACAAGAAAATGTGTGTACCCTCTGTATGTCCCTATAACCACCCCATTGGCCTATCAGGGCACAACTCACCCCACAGCAGGTCTCCAGGTATCGCCCCTCACAGATTAGGTGTCATGGCACCTTAGCCCTCCGGCTATGGCACGCTCATGTCCTACCCTTTCTGGAATGTCAGAGTTCAAAACAAAAAGGATATCAATGAATTTCTGAAGCAGGGTTGTCCACAGGTTTGTCAGGATGACCCACGCCCATCCACGCCAGGCTTTTCTCTAGGCAGCCAGTCCCTTTCTGACAGTTTTCCTGGACCTACTCATCCCATCCATCAAATAGCTCACCTAGGTAGCAAGCGGACTTAGGTTCTTGCTAGAACCAGGCTTTCCTCATCAAGGAGGTAGCAGAGCTCTGCTACCTGCTGTCAGCCTTGATCTTTCTCTTATGCTTTATGGTGAAGTACATTCACCTACTGAGTCTATAACTGCCATCCACTATACTCCCTGTACACTCATGCCACTACACTCTCATACGCTGCTCTATATCCCTTAAAAAATCATAGAACTTTTTTAACATTACCCCACTTTGCCAATACTCTCACTAACCCCTTTGTAGCGTATTCTCTCACCTTAAAGCATCTAATTCTTCATAAAGAAACTTTCTTTCCTGGGAAAATTCTCGGCAGGCCCATATCAAAAGATCAACTGTTTTTTTAACCTTGCATGTCTTACATAACCCAGCTTTGTGTCTAGTCAATAAATATAAATTAGTATTCAAACCAGAGTGACCAGCTAACAGTCTAAATATGATCTAATACTTCACTGATCCTTCCGTAACTTTGGAGTCGCACATTATCCTTTATTTCGGGGCATATTTCATAGAATCGTCTTCCTCTTTTCTTCACAGTCCATAATTCTTGCCATTCCTTTTTTAACTAAACTTTTAAGTTCCTGCTTACTCAAAGGACTCTTTATATCAATGTATCCATTTTTAATAAATGTTTCATTTCCTTATCTGTCATTTCATTGCCAGGCATCCCAGCATGTGCTGGAATCCATACCAGTACCATTTTTAGTACTGAGCGTACTAACTCTGTTGTCCATAATATTTCATTTATTAGATCGCACCTGCTTTCTGAGGTACCCCTTTTAATTGCCAGTATACTTGATAATGAATCAAAAAAAAAAAAACAGCTGCAGGAAGCCATGTATCCCTTATCCAGCCCTGAACTAGACTAGGGATGTTTATCTTTCAGCTCTCCTCTACACACCTGACATTGGCTGCAGGTGTAGTGGGATGAGGCAAATGGGTCCACAGACTCTTCTTAACCCTCTCGTTACTAGTGGGGAGTCTGTCTCCTTAACCCTCTCATTTCTATTGTGGGACAGAGAGGCCCCATCACAGTGCCCTAGGGGTATGTCTAGACAGGGATAAAAGCCCTGTGGCATGGCCATGGCTGGCTCAGGTTGGCTGACTTGGGTTTGTGGGGCTTGGGCTGCAGGGTTAAAACATGCTGTGTAGATGTTTGGACTTAGGCTGCCTACACTGCCCTCACGTTAAATTTTCAAACAAGTACCATTGTGCTTTCTCCCATTTGTCCCACGTGCTTGGGAATTGCTCCCTGTAAATATCCACAAAGTCGACTCATTATGCACATTCACATCCCTGCTCAAAACTCTCCTTTGCCATAATGTCCCTACAGAACAACTTGACGATGGCTAAGCTACTGGTGTGCAGAGACCACTGCCTACCAAGCAGACTGATGTGGTCTCACTGTTTCCACTGTTGGTCTCTTGTACCTGTTGTCTCTTGTTTTACATTTAGATTGTAAGACCTTTGGAGCAGGAACTGTCTTTTTGTTCTGTGTTTGTTCAGTGCCTAGCACAATGGAGTCCTGGTCTGTCACTATAGCCCCTAGGTGCTACAGTAATACAATTAATAACAAGTGGATCTTTGTGTTACTTACATGTGCAGTGCCTAGTACAATGGGATCTTAATGCCTGATTAGGTACTGCTGCAATAGAAATCATACTAAACTCACAAGAGATCCCTGACTAACCCAGATCTAGAGCTTCATTTGCGAAGATCCTACTTCTAAAGAGATGAGCTACTGAGCCTACACAGAAGAAAAGAAACAATCATCTTATAAGCAAAATCACCCTCTCTCTCAGTACCATAGTGCCCCTCAGTAAAATGTGTGAAGCCACAGTGATGGACTCATGTTCAGCTTGATTCTGCTATGTGCAGTGTGTAGCCAGTATCCCACTGGAGTTGGGTGGATGCATGAATGCCAGTGGTATGGACACAAGTGCTGCGCTCAGTCTTATCTTGGACGGGACTGTTGCAGTTGAGGGAAAGGGCACAGACAGCCTCTTCATCATATGCAAGCAGCAAGGCAGAATTGTTGAACAGTGCTCAAGAGTAGGATAGTACTAGAAGAGAGGGCCAACTAATGTGCTGATCCGCATAATATCCCCAAGGAGGTATGGTCTGTGAGTGGGGCCAACTAGAGTGCTGCTGCTGCTGCTGTCAGGAGCAAGTGTTGGCTACAGATGGATACAGTGCCTGTTCAGAGCATCAGAAAAGTGCATTTCTGAGCATGTTTCCCTCCCTGTGGAAATCTGCCCCGACTGGTGAGATTTCTGTAGCACAGGAAGCAGCAATCACTGTCTGTCTCCCCTGGCTATGCAAGGGCAGGATTTAGCCCTATATGTTCTCAATCAGTGAACAGATAAGCAATTTCAGCCAAACAAAGGAAACAGAAGGAAGTCTTCGGAGAGGTGTTTAATTTATACTGTAATCTGATAAGCAATTACTCATGAAATTTCAAGGGCAAGACTTAATGCATGTTAGTTAATTTTGCTGATGAATTGTTCATATGGCATGCCGAGCCATACTAGTAAATGCAATAAGCTTCCCTGTGTGAGGTATAAATGTGCATCCTTGTTAAAACAAAAGCTCATCTTAAGAAACAGTTGGTGCTTGGGTGTAAATGTGACAGATTCTCTCCCCCTTTTCTGGCTACTCTGCACCTCTCTGGCCCTGATTGGCCATCTGAAAATTCTCCCAGTGTTCCCTTTCTTGCAAGACCACTGGATTCATTCATAGATTTTAAGATCAGAAGGGATCAGTAGGGACCAGTAGATCATCTAGTCTGATTTCCTGTATAACACAGGTCATGGAATTTCATCCAGTTTAGGGTGACCAGATAGCAAATGTGAAAATAGGACACTTTTTTTCGGGGATGGTGTGGGGAGCCTCTAATATCGGGACTCTCCTGATAATATTGAGACATCTGGTAACCTTAATCCAGTTACTCCTGTAGCGAGCCCAATAACTTGTCTGACTAAAACATATCTAGGAAGACATCCAGCCTTGATTTTTAGGAGATGGAGCATTCACCATCATTTGCCATGATTGCTTTTCTCCAGCTAGCTGGTATTTTCAAAAACAATGAGGAGTCCTTGTGGCACCTTAGAGACTAACAAATTTATTTGGGCATAAGTTTTTCCAAATAAATGTGTTTTATCTCTAAGGTGCCACAAGGACTCCGCTTGTTCTGCTGAAACAGACTAACATGACTACCATTCTGAAACCTGATATTTTCAGTTTGTTAGAACACAATGAAAAGTCAGAGTTTTAGCAAGTTTCATTGTTGCTATCTCCCTTAATAGTACATATTGTTTGAGCCTGCTGATTTGTATATGTTTATATTTTCCAAGCAGGCCCATATCTGCTATGTATCAATAGTTATTTCCGTGGGTCAGAATCTGCCACGCGTACTCGCATTTAGTGCCTCACTCCATGGGTAATCTCATTGATTTTGATGAATCCAGTTACAGAATAAGGTAACTACTTGGTGTGATCAGGGGTATCGGAATCTGGTCCTTTAAATTCTTCCTTTCTTCCTGAAATTTCTCCATTTTCCTTCCTGAGTTTTAAAAAGGACCTTAGCATCTCTGCCATCTGACAGCCTTTAATTCCCACCCACTCTCCAATTTACATATGGACTGACTTTCTTTCTACCCCTTCTTTTTACTCCAGTGTACTTACGCAAGGATTTTTTCCCCTGTAGTCCCTTTGGCTAGCATTCATTTCTACTGTTTTTTTGGTTTGTTTTTTTGCTACTCTTATCTTTTCGCTGTAAGCCTTAACTAACTCTCTGAATTCTTGTGTGGCCCTTTTTCTGTTTAAAGAACATTTTTTTTCCTAAACTCAAGTCTTTAAGCAGTCTCTCAAGAAGCTTCACTGGCCATGTTTTGTTCCTTGCATTCTTTTTATTTTTCAAAGGATCTCCATCTTAATTAGGATGTCTTTTAGGATTCCCCTAATTCTTTGCTGCTTGGTGGATTTTAATACAGCCTCCCATCAGACTTGACTTGGTGGATTTCGTTAAAATTAGCATGTATTAGTTTTATAAGTGATCCGTTGTGAGAGGCTGCTGTGTCCATTTGATTTTGTTTTGAATTCTGGACACTATAATCTTGAAAATTGTTCTTTAGGCTTATCATAGCTGACTCATATGGACAATGACAGGCAAGTCCCACCACCTCTCTCCTTGGCATGGAGAAGGATGCTTGCCATGGAGCCAATGCAGTTTTGCATGGGAGGGGGTAGAATGCCAGGAGCCTGTGCAGGGAGTACATATCCTGCACATCCTGGCTGCTTGGGGGCTCATTTTGTGCCAACCTAGCATGGAATGGAATAGGATGTGGGGACGAAGATGGTCTGCTGCTTGTGCAGAACTGCTAACTATTACTTTGTTCCTCACTGTATATGGAAGATCCATTCACAGAGAGAAGAGGGGAAAGATATTGCAACTTGGATGGCCACAGAGTGGTTTTGTTGCTGCTCCCATGGTCTATTTAAAAGACTCTTTCCTGACTCCTGCAGAGTTCCCTTATTTTCCTACACAGGTTGGTTCTGCTTGGTATGATAGACTGGCAGCACACATGAAAAGAACAGTTTGTCATTGCAAGGTTTGGTAAGCATGGCATTTGGTTAGTGTCTGGTGTGGAGATGCCCTGCTATCATGGGGTGCAGTGTTGTACCAATTATATTAGACCAATAAAAACCAGCAGGATCTTATTAAAGGGGACAAGGCAAAGATGCCACATTTATTATGATAACAATTTATGACTAATAACTAATATCTTAATTCTTATACACACACATTATACTTATTACCTATACACACACACACACACACACACACACACACACACACACATTCACATTATAATACCTAATACCTATACACACACACATACACACATTCACACACACACCCTCCACATTCATCAGGTGTTCTGCAGCTGCTGCATAGTTACCAGTCCTGAAGATAGCTTAAGTTCATGGCTTGATTTTGCAGCTTGGGTTCGTAGCTTGTGGCAGCTAACTGGCCAGGAAAGCCAGGCACAAGGACAAGCTGGATCTCTGTTGGGCAGGCACTGATGTCCTTCCATGTTGGCAGCAGAATGTTACCCAGAGTTTCTCATCTCACCCTTTTTTATAGGCTTTTAGGTTGGACTCAAAGTCTATAGGTCTTGCTGTGTCACGCTGCCTCTGGGTTTAGATTGATCACCCATCAATTGCAGGTGTGATTTTCAGCCTTGGACCTGGCTTTGATCTTCCTTCTGTTGTTCTGTTGTCCTTTTCTTTTTAGGGTGGATGTTTCTTACTTTGTTTAGGGCTGTTGTCTAGGTCTTCAGCCATTGGTATTTGAACTTTATCTCATCAGGACAGGCTGGGGCTGGAGGTTGATTCCATCATTCATACATACCTCATTCACACATCTAAACTAAACTAATAAGATTACAGCAGGGTTTGCAAAAATGAAGGTTGGAGGAAGCTTTTACAAAATGGAGTGAGTGTTTTAAAATGGGGTTTGAATTACAATATGGAACAGAAGTTACAGTATAGGCAAGTGTAGTGAATGGTGAACAGAAGTTACATTAATAAAGTGAACAATTGAAAACAATTTCATTTATCAGTTCTACATTGTCCCCCTTTTGACCCTTCAATCCAGGGGCATTGAATGGGTCACACTTTATGTAATTGTTTTAAGGCAGAACCAACATAACAGTTAGGATTACTAATAGGACAATGAGGGGATGAAAAATTATGTTTAGAACTGTTGACCAGGTGGGCTGCTTCTACAAGACTTTGCCCCTTGATTTATGACCATTACAGTAGTTGTTGACATTGTAGGGCAAGGTGATCTGTTGCAAACAAACCAAATAATTATAACTAGGTGAATATAACTAAACCTATTACAATTGACTAAACACCAGATATAACCTACAGATAAAGGAAAACAATTATAGTTAAAATAATTGAGAATACAATAAAACCATTACAATCATTGGGTACATTGACAAATAAAATGAGGACCAAGTTTGATGCAGCAATAGCCATCAAATAATAAAAGTTACTGAAGTTAGGACCTCCTTAAGCACACACAACAAATAAGATTTTGTAGGAGGACCACAGTTGTTATGCAAGGTTAAGCTGATTTGGACTTAAACTAACATTTTGTTGCTAAAATGTTGCAGAATCCCCTATTTTTAACAGTTGTTTTCAAGAGGTTTTTGGGGACCTGAAAGATGGGGCCTACCAGTTATGGGCCAAGGTCTTACAGGTTATGAGGGCCCAAGAACTACCCTTTAGGGCTTAGTATCAGAGGGTAGCCGTGTTAGTCTAGATCTGTAAAAGCAGCAAAGAATCCTGTGGCACCTTATAGACTAACAGACGTTTTGGAGCATGAGCTTTCGTGGGTGAAAGCTCATGCTCCAAAACGTCTGTTAGTCTATAAGGTGCCACAGGATTCTTTGCTGCCTTTAGGGCTTGGGGGAGTAGAACCAGAGTGCATAGAGGAAAGTGTGGAATTAACAATATAAGCAAATGTAACTAGCAATACAAATGTATCAATAACAAAAATTAACAGCAAAATGACTATTAGATAACCTAACAAAAAATAAACCTGATGCACTGGGGACCAAAGTTTTTTGGACACAAGTTGTGATTGCTAAGTTGGATGGACTTGGGGGAAGTAGAGAGAGGAAAAGACATTTGTCCTGTCTAGTGTAGTATTTCTTTTTTTTTCTGGACCCAATGCTAGCACAGGACACCACTAGAGACAGACACAGAACATGCAACACAGAACACTGAACACACACCACTGGAGACAGACACAGAACTTGCAACACAGAACACTGAACACAGACTTTGTCGCGACACTACAACCATGGTATTTTATAACTCTTCAGCTGGTACCAGCTCTTCTGATGTTCTGGTTCAGAGCCTGAAAAATGGAAGCTTAGAAACAAATTAGTACAGTGCTCCCACATGGCAGACCCTGCTCAGTCTTTGCCACAGTATGTTTGGTACTTGGGGCTGCACAAATGCTAATTAGGTGGTTCATTTCTTTGTGACTTTAGATTTTTTTTTTTCATTTTAAAATTCCCAGCCATTTGCCATGGCCTGGAGGTCTGAGGCAGAAGCAGGCACTGTTGTTACTGTTGCAATGGCATTTTGGCCCTGGGAGGAGGAATCTACCCAAATATCCCCCTTCCCACACTTCAGAGGGGTCCCAAAAGTCTCCCCCTTCTGGGGTCTCAAATGTTCCTTTTTTTTTTCTTTTTACAGGCTGTTAGGTGGAGGTAGCTGTCATTACAAGCCTCCCACAGCAGCCAGATCCCTTCAGCGTCTCTTTTTGTTGCATTTGGGGGTTTACATATGAGAGTATATTGGGCCAACCTATCCTCTAGGTCCGAAATGGTGCAGATATCTGCAAGGGCTTGTTCAGTCTAAGGACTGTGCCCATATCTCTGAAGGATTTGTTTAGAAGGCATTATCTCTTTAATAAAAGGTGAGGTAGAAGCTACTTTTGACTCCATTCCTCCCTCTGAGACTGTTTTCCCTTGCCTTTTCTTAAACATTTTCTGCAAGCAGCACTGTCTGGTCCCTGAGACCCTCTTGTTGCCCCTGATTTGATTTTTTTTTAAATTTCTGCTACCTCTTCGGAGGCCAGCAGGTTTTGTTAACAAAAAAAAAAGTTTTCTGCTACCTACGCGGAGGCCAGCAGGTTTTAACAAACAAACAAACAAACAAACAAACAAACAAACAAACAAACAAACAAACAAACAAAACAAAACAAAAAAAATGTTTTCTGGTACCTACACGGAGGCCAGCAGGTTTTGTTAACAATTTTATGTTTTCTGCTACCTACGCGGAGGCCAGCAGGTTTTGTTAACAAAATATGTTTTCTGCTACCTACGCGGAGGCCAGCAGGTTTAACAATTTTAAGAGCTCTTTATTTTCCTGCTACCCACACGGGGGTCAGCAGGTTTTTGGTTAACCAAAAATAGAACCGTGCTCTGTAGAGCCGGTTGTGTGCACACAAATTGGTTTACAATAAGTGAGTCAAAAATACCAATAATCCCCCTTTCGCTGTTCTCCACCAAAATGTTGTACCAATTATATTAGACCAATAAAAACCAGCAGGATCTTATTAAAGGGGACAAGGCAAAGATGCCACATTTATTATGATAACAATTTATGACTAATAACTAATATCTTAATTCTTATACACACACATTATACCTATTACCTATACACACACACACACACACACACACACACACACACATTCACATTGTAATACCTAATACCTATACACACACACATACACACATTCACACACACCCCCCCCACATTCATCAGGTGTTCTGCAGCTGCTGCATAGTTACCAGTCCTGAAGATAGCTTAAGTTCATGGCTTGATTTTGCAGCTTGGGTTCGTAGCTTGTGGCAGCTAACTGGCCAAGAAAGCTGGGCACAAGGACAAGCTGGATCTCTGTTGGGCAGGCACTGATGTCCTTCCATGCTGGCAGCAGAATGTTACCCAGAGTTTCTCATCTCACCCTTCTTTTTTATAGGCTTTTAGGTTGGATTCAAAGTCTATATCTTGCTGTGTCACACTGCCTCTAGGTTTAGATTGATCACCCATCAATTGCAGGCGTGACTTTCAGCCTTGGACCTGGCTTTGATCTTCCTTCTGTTCTGTTGTCCTTTTCTTTTTAGGGTGGATGCTTCTTACTTTGTTTAGGGCTGTTGTCTAGGTCTTCAGCCATTGGTATTTGAACTTTATCTCATCAGGACAGGCTGGGGCTGGAGGTTGATTCCATCATTCATACATACCTCATTCACACATCTAAACTAAACTAATAAGATTACAGCAGGGTTTGCAAAAATGAAGGTTGGAGGAAGCTTTTACAAAATGGAGTGAGTGTTTTAAAATGGGGTTTGAATTACAATATGGAACAGAAGTTACAGTATAGGCAAGTGTAGTGAATGGTGAACAGAAGTTACATTAATAAAGTGAACAATTGAAAACAATTTCATTTATCAGTTCTACAGCAGGAGCTAGGGGAAAGGGCAGGAGAAAGACATGAATTGCTAGAATAGTACAAAGATTCGGAAGTCTCCAAATCCATTTCCTAATGAGGTCAATTAATGTTGGGTTTTGTACTATACATTAACCAGTTTAGATTCTCCTGCATTTCTCTGTACGAAGTAGAGTATTGTATGTAATATCCTAATGGGATCTGTCTACTAAGATACTGTTTGCATATAATGGTGATCTATTGACCAGGAATACAATGTGCCAGGGCATTTTATTACCTCACAGCCTGACTGCTGCCCTGAGGGTGACTATTCCAAGTGAACTTCCAATAAGATAACTGAGAATTACTTTGAGGTAGAAGGCTGCACACTTATGATATAGCTTGCATTTAAAATGGTTTGTATGTTTTTTTGTTCTGAAAACACATTGGCTGAGAAGAAAGCCTATGGTGATATATCTCAATCTGCCCCAAACCTAATGTGAGACAGGCACTTGGCAGAAAAAAAACAACAAAAGGAATGGAGCAGGAAGTTTATCTGAGGTAAACAATTTGTCTGGCAAAATAACATTTTATAACTTTTACCATTGCCTGAAATAGTGTGATACTGAAAAATCAATAGTATTATGTTTTGAGTGGAGTTTGGGTTCCAGATAAAGGACGTTCATGTTCCTTGTTGGCACAGTGGAGAGGTATTATATTCCCATGCTTTGGGGGTTAAATTCATTTGAATTGATGGATTACATTCATACATGAAGCCCCTTAATGCAACAGGGCTAGCGTGATTTTGCTGCATTCGGGGTGGGAAGTAACCAAGCTGGTGTATCGGGGACTCTGCATTACCTATGCATGGCTGCATTGGGCTCTGTGCTGAGCTAGAATGGGATAGGAAGTGTGGACAGTGGGTCTGTGACTGGGTGGATTCAGAGGCCCCAAACTCCAGTGTAGGACATGAGTGGTGGCTATGGCAGCAATCCAGCCCTAGAGCTGGAGTAGTAATCATGGCTGTGGAATTGACCCATGCCCTACCTGCATACTGTCCCCAAGAACCATTGCGTAGTGTCTCCCACACCTATTTACTCAGATATTGTGCCTGGTGTGTCTGAGTGAATTTCATCCTTCACATTTGAACACTCAGCTCAGCGTATGATCTGTGATAATAGAAGGCTGAAAGCCTGTGTGCATTTCTAATGTATGGGCTAGCTAGGGAATTCTTTCCTGAAAATGTTTAAAAGTTTGTGCATATAATAGCATACATAAATTGCACACACAATAACTGGAAAGCCAAATGCTCAATTAGCGCTGGCAGTGTTCCATCCCCTTGTTTCAGAAGTATCTGATAATAGATAGGTAATATACTCTGCACATTATATTAATAATTTATCTGAGTTCAAGGAAAGTGTGTCTGGTCTGTGAAGTAGAAAGTTACCAAGTCATGGGTAGTGAGTACCTCAACAGAAAGGGCTACTTCTCAATGGTACTGCAGATGCTGGTGGATCACCATGCTCATTTCACTAACATTAATGCTGGGTGGTCAGGGAAGGTGCATGGTGCATACATCTTCAGGAACACTGACCTGTGTAGAAAGCTACATGCAGAGACTTTCTTTCCAGACCAGAACATTCCCATAAGGGACGTGGAAATGCCCACAGTGATCCTGGGAGACTCCTGTGGCATATGAAGCCTTACACCAGAAACCTTGACAGCAGCAAGGAGTGCTTCAACAACAGGCTCATCAGGTGCAGAATTACCATAGAATGTGCATTTGGCAAATTAAATGGTCATTGGCGCTGCCTTTTTGGCAAGTTAGACCTCAATGAGGAAAATATTCCCAGGGTCATAGCAGCCTGCTGTTCTCTGCATAACATTTGTGAAGCCAAGGGGAAAAAGTTTCCCTAAGCGTGGAGTGTTGAATTGGATCGCCTGGCAAATGATTTTAAGCAGCCAGACACCAGAGCTATTAGAGGGGCTCAACAGGGAGCTATTCGAATCACTGAGGATTTGAAACTGCCTTTTGATATTGAGCTCCAGTAATATGTCTTTCTGTAATGTTTTGAGCCAGGCATTGTTTACTTGTCATATTGAATGACCCCTGTAATGATTCCTGAGTGTTAATTGTAGTCTGCAGGTGTGTATGAATTTCTGTTGCAACCACCCTGTGTAGGTCACAAATAAAGAATCACTGTCTTTGTAAGCCTAAATTTTTATTAAACAGCAATATACAGATTAACATTTCTCTGAAGTGAGGCTCAGTGTATGAGTCCAGCTGTCATTGTGGAAAATGTCCCTAGAGGTAGAGTGCAAGGTGTGCTGTGCTGGGCCAGGAACGTGAGAGGAATGTGTGTGTGGAGTTTGGGGAAAGCAAGAAGGCTGTTCTGTATGGGCTGCAGGGGGAGTTGAGCACACATGTGTTCCACCTGCAGTACAGTTAGGGACCTCAGCGTGTCTGTTTGGTCCTTCATGAGCTTTATTATCTGCTCCTGGCCCTGTCGGCTCTTCTGGATAACTATTTCTAGTTTTTTGTTTGTCTCTCTCCACGCTCTGTGCTTGCTATAGGCCTGATCTGATGACTGCAGCACTTCATGAAACATGTTCTCCTTACTCCTCCTCCTTGTTTGCCTCCTTATCTGATGGAGGTGCTCCACCAGTGTGTAGGAACTGGTCCTCAAAGGCACATCTGCAGAAGCAAAAGAATCAATACACAAGTCAGTATTGTGAGTGCACTCACAGTCTTGAATCATAAAAGTTACATATACCTCTTTCTCATTTTCCCTTGGCAAGCATGTGGCACGATGAGAGCAATAAACATGGTGATTTCAGCCCAGGGGAGAAATTTGCAAGATGATATAAGGATCTGGGTGGTTTCAGAAAAAGATCACTACAGGTGCCTAGGGACTCTATTCTGAATACTAGCACCGTTTTCTACAGGCGGGGGCGATCAAAGCTGAAATCACACTACTGAGGGTAACTGAAGATGCAAGAATGTATCTCCTGCGTGCATGTGGCTTCAGACTGGGTCTGCATGCTGCTCACCTGTGTGCTGCTTTGCTTCCTGCAGAAGTAATTGCTGATTGGTGCAGCAAAATTTCCTAAAATGGGGAAAGAAACAAAGCAGCTCTGCCAAGGAACCTTCGGCAGATGACAGAAGAGTATATGTAGGAAATTTTCCTAGAGATCTCTATGGAGGATTCCTAGGATATCTTGGTATGTGCTAACAAATTTTTCCACAAGGCCCCCACTGCATAGCTGCACAGAGGAATGAGAAGCAGTTGCAAACAGAATCTAGTGTTGTTAATTTCGATCCCTTACCCCACGTGCATGAGTACTTACCAGAGCTCCCCTCTCCTGCTTCAGGCACACCAGAGCCAGATTGCTGGGACTGGCTAGACCCCTCTGGAGATCCTGGCTTGTCATGCCACCGGATGAGCCCATTGCCTATCCCACATCCTCCTCCAGCTCAACCTCTTCGTCCACCACTTTGTCTTCGGGGTTGACTCTGCTGACATCCCTCCTCCCCCTGCACTTCCCAGAAGTATCTACAGGGCTCTTGGTGATGGAGATGGGGTTGCCGCTGAGGATGGTGTGCAGGTCCTTGTAGAAGAAGCATGTCTTTGATGCTACACCAGAGTGATAGTTGACCTCCCTCACCTTATGGTACACCTGCCTCAGATCCTTTATCTTAGGACGGCACTGCTGCATGTCCCTTTCATGCCCCTGCTCATCCATGTCATGAGCAATCTCCTTGTAAGTATCACAGTTCCTATGGCTGGATCGGAGCTGCGACTGAACAGCCTCCTCTTCCCACAGACCCAAGAGATCCAGCAACTCTGATGTACTCCATGTGGGAGCCCGTTTGCTGCAGAAAGCTGGCATGGTCAGCTGGGAAGATGCAATGTGAGCTGTCAATGCCGAGCAAACAGGAAGTGGAATTTCAAAAATTCCCAGGGCTTTAAAGGTGGAACTGCACATGCCTGTGTACCTGGATGCAGGGCAGTGGAGTAGAAACTGCTTACCAAAGCGGTCATGATGGGCATTGTGGGACACCTCCTGGAGGCCACTTAGAGTGATATAAGCAAGCATAATGTCTACACTGACACTTCATTGCTCTAACTTTGTCACAGAAAGCTCTATGCTGCTTGTTGAGGTGGTTTTATTATGTTAGCATGGCAGGAGAGTTAAATCAGCTGGAGGAGCATTGTTGTGTGTATACCTCCACTGTTTTGTTGATGAAACTTGACTTTTGTTGACAAAACTGTGTAGTATAGACAAGGCCTTATTCTAAAGCTTGCTAAATATCTCAAACTATAGTACTTCAACCCTTTAAGTACCTATGCTATATATTACAGAGCTGGCTGAAAATGATTTGCACTATATACAGAAGCAGGTAAAAAGGTTATAAAAATGTAATGTGGTATTTGCTTGTTTTTGTATACTCATTAAAATGATTTATAACTTGGACAAAGTATAATTAAAAACCAATTAAAATATGAGCATACTTACTTTTGATGTGGCACATGTAATTTTGTTGGAGGCCAGAATATAATTTCAGCATGGTGTACAGTAGTTTCTGAGTTCAAGTTGCTTCTTGAGTTAATTACAGGTCTAATTCTCTTTACTCCTTACTGAAAATATATCCTGATTGTTTTGCACTGGTACACATCATTTAAAAAATATATGTCTGTTTCAAAAAGGAATAAAATATATGGAGCATTTCAAGTCTAGGTCAGTGGTTAGAACCTAGGCTGAGTGATGACAGATATTTGTCATCTGAGGGCTGTTTTGTGACTTGTGTGAAATGAATTGATGGGCTGGGTTCAGTTTCTTGGCAGGTGGACATCCACAGTTTACACACACACACACCCCTACCTACCTACCCAGCACTTTATTGACCATTGCAGCAGGGAAACACAGCAGAGATGGTCCTGAGGACAGCAATATCAGTCCTAGAGGTTCACCCTCCATTCTAAAGTTGTGGAAGCACATTGGTGTGGCAGAGTGAACTGTCATGAGAAGAAGGAAGGAAGCTCTTCTTAAAGGCTCTGTAAGAAGCTGGATGGATTCTGCCCAAGTAGTGTTAGGAACCTGTCATAATGTAGCCCTTTCTGAAGGAAGGGACCAGTGTACCTGGCACTTATCAGCTGCCTTCTAATTGGCTCTTAAGAGAGGGTAGCTGGGCCACATAAATGGGAGCTGCCTGGAGGAGTCAATGAGGAAAGGGCAGATGAGCGTTGTCAGAGACAGTAGCAGATCCCTGAAGGAAGCTGTAGGTGGTTCCTGGGGGAAGTCTTGAAGGCCAGGGAGCAGCAGAAGGGAGTTGCCTGCTGACTTCCAAGCTGGAGAACCAGAGCTGAAGGCAGGGGAGCAATGGAGGGGGGCTTACCTAATGATATCTCCATGCTAGGGAGCTGGAGCCAGAGGACTGAGGGCAATAAGGAGTGAGGGATGCTCCCTGGTGAGAATGGACTCCCAGCAGAGATACTGTGGGGATTGGTTTCTGATGAGAAGAGCAAGGTGGCACTCCATCTGGAAGGGCTGTGGTGACTGTGTTGGTAGAAGGACAGGAGAGGGCCAAGAAGATGCTGGAATGTGGTATGTTTTGTGTTGGTGGATTAGAAGGTGTGGGATTTTAAGGACTCCAAACAATGGGTGTAAGAAAGGGACTTTTTGAGTCTTTTTATGGATTATCTGAACTATGTTTGGATAATAAACCAGCCCAAGTAGGCATGGAGTTACTAGGGACTCTGAAAGAGGCCGGCTCTGCTGCAGCCTTTCTCTGGAGGGTGCACCAGGTAGGGCTGCCCTATGACTGGCCCCAGAGTTGGAGCCCTGAGAGTAGTTGGGAAAGAGGCAAGGCTCCCCTTCTCCAGTGTTACCTTACTTTTCTGTCAGGAAAAAACAAGACCTGGGAAAGCTGTCCCTACTTCAGGGAAAGATTCAGGTTATAGAAAATACTTATGCTGAGAGAGTGGGGGAAGAGAGGCCTGATTATTTCCATTTAGCTGGGCATACTGGGCCAGGGAGGAGTCTGGTTCCCTATATAGTACAAGCTCTGCTACCTCTTGGTGTCTGTAGAAAGCAGCACTGGGGGAAGAGATGGGGTTCCAATGACCTGTTGGAAACACAGAACTAGAGATTCCCTGACTGAAAAACTTTTTGACATTTTTTTTTAAAGACCATTTTGGGGAGCCATTAGCACTTTGCTCTCCCTAAACCTTTTGGGGATTGGATTTTATGCAACTTTGCCTGCTGGTGTGATAAACACTCACACATTTAAAGAAGTACTCCATCTCTGTCCTCCTTTGTACTACCACATCTGTGGTGGGCAGGGCATGCTCATACAGCGCTGGTGGCTTGAGAGACAATCAGCAAAGTTGGGAAGCTCACACTCCAGTACTTCATTCTCCGGGGTTGACAGGCTGGCACCCATTATGGGTTATTTATTGACTTAACAGCAATGTCAAAATTAAAAATGCAAGAAAATAATAAACTATCTATTAAATAGGCAACACAGAAAGTGATTATTCTAATACTATCTCTGCTACTGGGTCCAATAAACTAAAGTGGACAGAACTGCACAAGGAGGTTCAATCATCCCAGGACAGAAAGACAGTAAAGGGCAAGAGTTCAAGTATTCTATTGATTTGCTAGAGGGCGACTGCAGGACCCAGAATGGGTCATTATGATCCTGGCAGAAAAAAAGTACATATATTTGGTCCAAAGGAAGTTGGTTGCTTTGGTGCATGATAAGAAGCTATCAGCCTTGTAAAGAGCGACCTCTAGTGTTCTATGAGCTGACATTCCTAATGTGGTGTACTCTGCAATTTTATTTCCATCTCACCCCCTTTTCACATAAAAAAATTCTGGACATCAACTGCAGGGGGAAAACATAGCTTATATTAGACCAAAGCTGCTACTAAGAGAAAAAAATGTGATACCTGAATAAAAATGTCAGAGTGTTCTATTTTCCCCAGGGTGTTGCAATGGAGTGTGCGGGTCCATTGATCTTACTCTGTCATTCTTGCTAAAATAGTGCCTTGCTAAGCCTCTAGGTTCTTTAATTTTATATTTGTTAATTTTAAAATATATTTTAAAACAATATGAAATGATTTAGAATGTGGAAAAAACCTAGAGTTTTCCTTGAGTAGCCTCCCTGAGACAGATCTTGTCCTCTGTTCATGCCACTGCAATTTGTATTCTGTCACACAACTCTATGTAAAGTGACATGTGGGGCCTTGTTCAACTTTCTCAAACCCCTTAGATGGGTCTTTGAGCCTCATACATGATTGTTAAGTCTTTATCTCCTTGCCTACAGCCTCCTTGGGTTATGACAACCTCCCCCGGCCCCATGGTTTTGTTAGGCTCTTCAGGCTGAGCTACTGTGCCTACTTAGAACCCAAAGCCTAAAAGTGGAACCAACAGCCCCTTCCAAATTAGCCTTATTCGGCTAAAATGGGTTGCATAGGTCCATGGCAGCCATTATTTGATGCAAATAATCAGTACTGCCTTCCACCCACTCTAACAGTGAACTGTTATCTTTGTTACTTGACCGTAAAGCACTGAGCAAAATGAGGCCTTGAGCCTTTGACTGGGATTTCTAGTCATGCCATGATACAACAAAAAAATAATAAAAACAGCTGATTGTCCTGACAAGTGGAGAGTGAAGGGTTCAAAGCCTTTAACACAGCATAACCTGTGGGAAAAGGGCCATTAATTACTATTATTATTATTAACCATGTTTATTACCACAGTGCTTAAGATCCAACCAAGAACAGAGCCCCATTGTGTCAGGCACTGTACAAACACAGAGTAGCAGTCAGTCCCTGCCCCAATGAGCTGAGGGGCTAAACAGTCAAGACAAACACAGGATGGGGGAAGGAGTAGAACCCACAAGCAGAGAGAACAGTGTGATGGCAGCAAAGGTGATGTCAGTACCACGATTTTTCAGTGTGTGTGTGTAGTTTTAGTTAGGAGGAGATCGGTTACATGGAAAGCCCAGGGAAGAAAGAGGAGACATGGAAGGGAAAGGCAGTAAGGGAACAGGTGTGAAGCGAGCTGATGTGAAGAAATTGAAGGAGGGGGAGAGTGGAGCAAACATCCAATCTGCACTGGACAGAGAAAGTCCAACCACAACTGCAGATGGTTCACTTAATGTCCCAAGGTCCCTGCTTCAGCTTCTTCCGCAGCTAACCCTCCCTCCCCTCCCTGTTTTCTCATCTGTTGTCCCCCGACTTTACCTGAGCCCTGAGTTCAGTGGTTCCTCCCCTTAGGCTGGGGGAATGGCCTGTAGATGTGGGCAGGAACAAGCCCACTCCACTAGGAACTCAATAGGTGCTCCTAGGGGCTAATCATTGGCTGGCTCCTCCCTGCAGTTTTTCTCTAAGGCCACATGGGGGAGGAGAGGAAAGCACCACATAGGTTCTAGTGTGGGGCTCTCCATTGCACAGTTCTTGTGGGGAAGGGAGCTGGGGGAACGGTGGAGCTAGTACACCTGGCTGGGACCCATTTTATCCCTACCACCCAGTGCAGCAATCTCTGCTTTGGCTACCTCTGCAGCTGCTGTTACTGGTTGGAGTCTCTGGTTGGGTCCTGTCTGCATTTCCCCTCTCCTTCACCCCAAGGCCACATGTGGGTCAGGAGTGGAGGCATCACCTGGGTCCTAGTGTCCTCAGGGAAGGAAGGTTTGAGAGTTTTTCTAAAGGAAGTGCTACACTGCAGTGGTTGCAGTGGCAAGAGAATGGTGACAGATAATTCAGGAATGAAGTAAATAAGGTATCAGTTCCATATACTATCGATCAGTTCATAATAAAGCAAGCGGTAGACAGTAGATCTGTGTCTAGCAGATAGGTGGGGAAAATTTGCTTTGTGACATGCCCAGCAGCGTTTTAGCACAGATTCAGGAACCGTGTCTCCAGAGATTGCATACTATCTGAACACTGATTGAAGGATAGTTTTTTTCCAGCTATAAATACAGTACTTGATTTTTACCTGCTGGTTTCCTAATAGCTATTGGAGTGCCGTCAATCGCAACAGTGACATTTAGAAAGGAGCAATGCTATAAAAGTTTGCCTAGGACTTCATGTTGGGAATTTTGCCTCAGTGGCAATGAAATGTAATTAGGCCACCATTCTCTCAGGCCTTTAGCTGCCTGTTTATCGGCTCTACACTAATTTAGGTGCAACTAAAGCCAAACATAATGGCAGAAGCTTCTCAGAAGTGGACCATAGCAAAAATATAGCACCGCTGTAAGTTACATATGGGCAGCAATGGCATGTCCTTGGCAATCACTCTATAGGCTCATGAACTGTGGCCTTATTTAGTCATGCCCAATAGCACTGCCAAAGTTGTCAGCATTTTCATTACATACCCCTATTTTCAGTTGTTTTACTGCCAAAGGCCACATCTACCCTGCACACCACTGGTGCCGTGCGTCAGGTATGTGAAGCTACATGCCACAGGGAAAAGCAGCCTGTGACCACACTGTGGTGTTGTCATAAACTGATGGTTAAGGGTTAATGTCTCTTTTACCTGTAAAGGGTTAAGAAGCTCAGTAAACCTGGCTGACACCTGACCAGAGGACCAATAAGGGGACAAGATATTTACAAATCTTGATGGAGGGAAGTCTTTGTTTGTACTTTTTGTTTTGTTCGTTGTTCACTCTTGGGGCTAAGAGGAACCAGATGTATGCCCAGGCTTTCCCAGTCTTCCTGAATCAGTCTTTCATGTTTCAAAATTGTAAGTAATAGCCAGGCAAGGAGGATTAGTCTTAGGTTTGTTTTCTTAACTTGTAAATGTCTCTTTTTGCTGGAAGGATTTTTACCTCTGTTTGCTGTAACTTTGAATCTAAGGCTGGAGGGCGGTGTCCCTCTGGTCTATATGAATCTGAGTACCCTGTAAAAAATTTTCAATCCTGATTTTACAGAGATAATTTTTACCTTTTCTTTCTTTAATTAAAAGTTTTCTTTTTAAGAACCTGATTGATTTTTCCTTGTTTTTAAGATTCAAGGGATTGGGTCTGAACTCATTAGGGGATGGGTGGGGGGAAAAGGAGGGGGATGGTTAATGTCTCCTTGTTTTAAGACCCAAGGGGTTTGGGTCTGGGTTCCCCAGGGAAGGTTTTGGGGGAACAGAAAGTGTGCCAGACACTAAATTCTGGCTGGTGGCAGCGTACCAGACCTAAGCTGGTAATTAAGCTTAGAAGTGTTCATGCAGGTCCCCACTTCTTGTACTCTAAAGTTCAAAGTGGGGAAAAAACCTTGACAGGTGTGTAGTTACACATGTTACTGAAAGGCTCTGGAAGTGGGGATGCAGTGGGGAAAGGCTCCAGCAGCGAGGCGACAGTGGGATATTACACTGCCAAAACGTCAGTAGAGAGGCAGGAGGTACAGCTTGGGCAAGTAGAGAGCCATGTAGGGTCTTGTAGGATACCAGAAGGGTCTTGTTCTGCTCTACTCACCTAAGCAGTGCTGTTTATACCCGTGTGTTTGTGTGTATTGGACATGTACTCCACATGCTGCCAAAAGGAGTGTGCAGAGTAGACATATCTAAGGTGTCAGCCACAAGCTCTTTTCCTTAAACACAAACAAAAAGATGTGGAGAAGTAGATGTTTTCTCTTTCCCTGTTATTCCAAAATGATTTTTTATTTGTTTTTAAATAAATATTTCAGATAATTAGTCCGCACTTTGTAGGAGTCACTGGGGGTGTTTGAAGTGTTTGAGAGAGTTCTCAACAGTCACTGTCTGCTTCAGGTATGAAGACCAGTTCTCATTAAGTTTATGCTCTGCTCCTGCAGTCCTAGCTCAGAAAAACTTCCCATCAAAGACCTATTTCTATGGGAGGACTGCCTATGTCCAGAGTAAATAATAACTGAGGAAGAACCTCTGGATTTGGCCCATTAACTCTATATTGAGTAAACATTTCTGCAGCTATTCAATATTTAAAATAGTTTATCATCATAGAAATGTAGGGCTGGAAGAGACTGCAAGAGGTCATTTAGTGCAGCCCCCTATGCTGAGGCAGGACCAAGTATACCTAGACAATCCCTGACAGGTGTTTGTTGAACCTGTTCTTAAAAATCTCCCGTGATGGGGATTCCACAATCTCCCTTGGAAGCCTATTCCGGTGCTCAACTATCTTTACAGTTAGAAAGTTTTTCCTAAACTTTGTAATCTAAACCTCCATTGCTGCAGATTAAGCCCATTACTACTTGTCCTGCCTTCAGTGGACATGGAGAACAATTGGTCATCACCTTCTTTATAACAGCCCTTATTACATGAAGCCTGTTATCAGGTGTCCCCTCAGTCTCCTTTTCTCAAGGCTAAACATGCCCAGGTTTTTTAACCTTTTCCTCATGGGTCAGCTTTTCAAAACCTTTTTTCATTTTTGTAGCTGTTCTCTTGACTCTCTTCAAATTGGCAGCATCTTTCTTAAAGTGTGGCACCTACAACTGGACACAGTACTCCAGCTGAAGCCTCACTAGTGCCAAGCAGAGCAGGACAATTAACTCCTGAGTCTTACATAGGATACTCCTGTTAATACATCCTGGAATGATACTAGCTTTTTTAGCAACTGCATCACACTGTTGGCTCATATTCAATTTGTGATCCACTATAACCACAGATCCTTTTCAGCAATACAAGTGCCTAGCCAGTTATTTTCCATTTTATAGTTGTGCATTTGATATTTCCTTCCTTAATTAGTACTTTGCATTTTCTTTATTGAATTTAATCTTTTTGATTTTAGATCTAGTTTCCAATTTGTAAGGTCATTTTGAATTCTATTCCTGTCCTCCAAAATGTTAGAAACCCCCCACAGCTTGGTGTCATCTGCAAATATTAAAAGTATACTCTCCACTCCTTATCCAAAACGTTAATGAAAATATTGACTAGTACAGGACTCCTGCAGGACCCCATTACATATATTCTCTTAGTTTGACACAGAACCACTGCTAACTATTTAAGTTTTTCAACCAGTTTTGCACCCACTTTATAGTAATTTAATCTAGACCACATTTCCCTAGTTTGTTTATGTCATGTGGGACTGTGTTAAAAGCCTTACCACAATCAAGATAATTAAATCTACAGCTTCTTCCCTATCCACTAAACCAGTAATCCTGTCAAACAAGGCAATTAAATTGATTTGGAATGATTTGATCATGACATATCCATGATTGCATCACTTAAAATTCTATTATTCTCAAGGTGCTTACAAATTGTTTGTTTAAAAATTTGTTCCAGTATCTTTCCAGGTCCTCTTTATTCCACTTTTTATATCGATAGGTACTATGCTTGTCCTTCTCACCCATTTACCCTGAATCACCCATCCTCTATGAGCGCTTGAAGATATTGACTAAGGGTTCTGAGATTGCTTCAGCTGATGCCCTCGGATGAATTTCATCAGTGCTGCAAACTTGAATACTTCTAACTTATCAAAATGTTCTTTAACCTGTTCTTCCCTTATTCTGTCATGTGTTCGTTCCCGCTTGTTGTTAATATAATTATGTTCAGCATCTGGTCATTATTAACCCTTTTTAGGGATTACTGAAGCAAAATATGCATGAAACACTTCAACCTTCTTGATGTCATCAGTTGCTGGTTCTCCCTCCCTGCTAAGTAGTGGACCTACAAGTTCTTTCATTTTTCTTTTGCTTCTAATATATTTGTAAATCATCATCTTACTGTCTTTTATGTCCCTTGCTAGGTATAACTCATTTTGTGCCTTACCCTTTCTCATTTTTCCCCTACATGCTTGTGCTGTTCTTTTGTACTCCCCTTTAGCAATTTATCAGAGGGGTAGCCGTGTTAGTCTGGATCTGTAAAAGCAGCAAAGAAGCCTGTGGCACCTTATAGACTAACAGACGTTTTGGAGCATGAGCTTTCGTGGGTGAATACCCACTTCGTCGGATGCATGTAGTGGAAATTTCCAGGGGTAGGTATATATATGCTAGCAAGCAAGCTAGAGATAACGAGGTTAGTTCAATCAGGGAGGATGAGGCCTTGTTCTAGCAGCTGAGGTGTGAAAACCAAGGGAGGAGAAACTGGTTCTGTAGTTGGCAAGCTATTCACAGTCTTTGTTCAATCCTGAGCTGATGGTGTCAAATTTGCAGATGAACTGAAGCTCAGCAGTTTCTCTTTGAAGTCTGGTCCTGAAGTTTTTTTGCTGCAGGATGGCCACCTTAAGGTCTGCTATAGTGTGGCCAAGGAGGTTGAAGTGCTCTCCTACAGGTTTTTGTATATTGCCATTCCTAATATCTGATTTGTGTCCATTTATCCTTTTCCATAGAGACTGTCCAGTTTGGCCAATGTACATAGCAGAGGGGCATTGCTGGCATATGATGGCGTATATTACATTGGTGGAGGTGCAGGTGAATGAACCGGTGATGGTGTGGCTGATCTGGTTAGGTCCTGTGATGGTGTCTCTGGTGTAGATATGTGGGCAGAGTTGGCATCAAGGTTTGTTGAATGGATTGGTTCCTGAGCTAGAGTTACTATGGTGCAGTGTGCAGGTACTGGTGAGAATATGTTTCAGGTTGGCAGGTTGTCTGTGGGAGAGGACTGGCCTGCCACCCAAGGCCTGTGAAAGTGTGGGATCATTGTCCAGGATGGGTTGTAGATCCCTGATGATGCATTTGAGGGGTTTTAGCTGGGGGCTGTATGTGATGGCCAGTGGAGTCCTGTTGGTTTCTTTCTTGGGTTTGTCTTGCAGTAGGAGGCTTCTGGGTACATGTCTGGCTCTGTTGATCTGTTTCCTTATTTCCTCGTGCGGGTCTTGTAGTTTTGAGAATGCTTGGTGGAATGGCAATATACAAAAACCTGTAGGAGAGCACTTCAACCTCCCTGGCCACACTATAGTGGACCTTAAGGTGGCCATCCTGCAGCAAAAAAAACTTCAGGACCAGACTTCAAAGAGAAACTGCTGAGCTTCAGTTCATCTGCAAATTTGACACCATCAGCTCAGGATTGAACAAAGACTGTGAATGGCTTGCCAACTACAGAACCAGTTTCTCCTCTCTTGGTTTTCACACCTCAGCTGCTAGAACAGGGCCTCATCCTCCCTGATTGAACTAACCTCGTTATCTCTAGCTTGCTTGCTAGCATATATATACCTACCCCTGGAAATTTCCACTACATGCATCTGACTAAGTGGGTAATCACCCACAAAAGCTCATGCTCCAAAACATCTGTTAGTCTATAAGGTGCCACAGGATTCTTTGCTGCCTTTAGCAATTTGTTTATATTTCCACTTTTTGTAGGATTCTTTTTTGATTTTCAGGTCATTAAAGAGGTCCTGATGGAGTCACATTGTCTATTATTACTCTTCCTGTCTTTTCTTTGCATTGGGATGATTTGCCGTTGTGCCTTCCATATTATCTCAGAAACTAGTGGCTCTGCTTAACTCCCTTAGCTTTTCTTCCTATGGAACTTTACCTATCAGTTTTCTGATCTTGCCTGCCTTTTTTTTTTTTTTTAAATCCACTGTTCTAATTCTGTTGTTCTCACTCCTTTCTTTTCTTGTAATTGTAATCCTTCTTCCAGGTGCAGTTGGCAGCAACAAGGGCTGGGTTCAATATACTGGGGTCAATCTTAACAATACAACATAGAACTGGCTTGAGCCCCCACCCAGTAATCTGGGAGAATTAAGCATCATACTTCCCTTCTTGCAAGCACTGAGTCTCTGTATAGCAGAGAAAACTTTTAAAAAAGGGGAAAGGAAAACTGCATTAATTTGGAAAAACACCACAAACATCAACAAAGTTCCTACCCCAGAGTACATTGAGCAGTGCCCTTTGCCTCTGTTCTCACCTTGTGGTGTGAAAGCACAACAAACAAATGTCCCTTTAACATGCTACTCTCCTCTCCCTCCACTGTACCCCTGTCACAGCTGCTCTCCTTGGTCGGTGGAGAGTCAGAGTTCAGAGGTGCATTTATGTGAGTTCACTTCCCACCTGGAAGGGGAGGGAGGGCTGCCACCACTCACTCTGTGTCAGCTGCCTGTTGCCGCCCCTGTGCCGTCGTTTGCTTCACTGCTGTTGTTTGTCGTGCCACAGTTCATTCCACCATGCAGCTGCACACCTTCATCTTCTGCTGCCTTCTGCCACTCTACTGTGACTTCTGCAAGTTGGTCTCTTGAGGTTCTATCCAACTGTCAGTGATTTCAGCTCTTAATGGGGGAACCTTACTGCTGATCAGCTGGGCAGAATCACTCTCTCTCAGCAGATTCTTTCAGCTCTAGTGATCACTTAACAAAACAAAAAGACTCCTAAAAGAGCCTTAATTATCTCTATCTTTAAACCGTGGAGGGAGCAGGTTAAAGAATGCCTAGTACTCTTATGAAGAGCCAACACCTCTAGGCAGGAACACCAGTTCCCATCCCCTCTTACTATTCACAGCGTAGTGAATTCAGTTCAGTTGAAGGTGACCCTTTCAATCAGGACAAACTAAGTACAGTCTTGCTGCCCTTTATGCAGACAATAAGGATAACATTTCATCCCCCCCCCACATTCAAATTTAAAAATTTTATTAAGATGAAGTTAAACAGTGAACAGTACAGAGTTTAAGCATAGAAGTTTCTGGTTATCAGGGAATAACACAGATTATCAAGGGTGCAAAATTTGGTTTAAAATCAGGTGGCATAAAGAATACATAATCTGCAATATCTCCAATTGGAGGTAAAAGGTTGATGGGTCAAAGTATAGACATTGAGATATGAGGGTATGAAGTTTATAAAGTGGCTACATTCGAGTGTGGAGTATAATGAGTGGATATGATGATGAGGATGGATTGACCCTCATTTGTTGAGATTTAATGTTCCGAGAGTTTATGGTTCCAGATCATATGATCCAACAGAGAAAGTCTCTTGGTCCCTTTCTCGTAGTCAAAGAATGTCATCACTCAGGCTCATGCCTCCTGGTACTGTCGGTGGCCGATGATGTGCTCGATGTAGATATCCCTGGACCATAAGATGGTGTCTGAGACCATGAGGTGCCGCATGAGTCTTGCGTAGTGTTGACTGATCCCTCAAGTCCACAGCACACATTCGTTGCTGGGGTCCCAGGTGCCCAGGACTCTGATAATCAGGGTGTCCATCTGCACCTCACAGCCCTTCGCTCTCAGGGTATTGGCCTGGGGGGCGTACTTTTCCAGCTTATGAGCTTGGGCTTCGTGAAATGCTGGGGTCGTGATTTGTAACCCAACACCAGCCAAAATGGATCACTTTGGCAACACAGCCTGTCTGCTCATACCTAAGCAGAGTGGCTGTGTTCATGTAAATATAGTCTGGTCCTGAAGTCTTTTCCCCTCCTCAGCTCATCACTAGCTGTGAGGCGAGAGCTCATTCAAACCTTGCTTATTTAATCATAAAATGTATCATTTAATAATCACTTGCACTCAAACCAACTTCAGACTTTAGATTTGCAATCAATTCCTCCCAGTTACCAGCATCAAATCAAAAATGGCTGTTCTTCCCGTTACTTCTTCCACCTTCTGAAACTAGAAGTTGTCCCTAGTACATTCCAAGAACTTCCAGGACATTTTGTTTTGCCATGTTAACTTTTCCAGCTGCTGTCTGGGTATATATGAAAGTGTTAAAAAAGTGCTCAGTGCTGTACAAGCCATCAAATACAAAAACAGTCTCTGTGCTGGGGAGCTCACAGTGAACCTGAGCCAGAAAGTTTGGAGGTGCAGGAGTTTGGTTTGGCCCGTGATTAAAACATGAGCCAGCCACAAAGTTTAAACCGAGATATGAAAATTTTCAAAGCTTTGGCGTGGTTTCACAGCTGGAGCCTGATTCTCAGGCAAACTAATGTTGTCCTTTCATGTCACTGTGGCAATGTAAAGGGGCCTTAAAATAGTCAGAATCTTCCTCTTGCATATTCTCCCCATACATTAGGCCTTCATGGCTGGTGGAAGGGCTCTTCACAAGCCTTGCTTCCATCCCCAAGCATAAGAGGATGGTTCAGGCATGTGGCCAGATTAGTACAGTATTACAACCGTTCACTATTTCCCAGGCCCATAGGATCCTGTAGAGAGCAGAGCATAAGTTAGAATGGCCTAGAGGTTACCCCTGGTTACACTGGGGACCAGGAATGTTCTCACATGACCCTAAAATGTGAAGTATGCAGAGATGGCTTGAAGCCACCTTCCCTTCCCACCATATCTGCCCCTAATGCAAGAGTGCACTGAATGATAATCCAGCTCCTCAGTTTGATCTCTCATTTATACTGCATTTTATTTTATTTTGAATGTCTATCTGGCTATGTATAGTAATGTAAAAATAAATGCAACAACACAACAGTGTATATCTTCTCTTGGAGGATACTCCAAGCCTTTGGAACTACCATTTAACCTTTGTTTCACGAGTGAGGGCTTGTCTACACTGTGCTGGCAAAGGGCACTACAGGGGTGTGTTTGCAAAGCACTGGAGGGTGTTGCACTCTAACTACCCCACGTAGCCTCTGCTGGTGTGCTCTAAAATGTAACTAGTTCACGTTAATGTAGTCCTTTTTTAAATTGGACTACAGTAACATGAACTTTTAGAGAGAGCCAGCAGGGTTTACATGGGGCAATAAGAGCGTAGCATGTTAATATATATTACAAATCATACCTCTCTGGCATGCTTTGCCACACCATGTAAACAAGCCCTCAGTTGAATTAAAGCATTTTTGCTTTTCACTAAACACTGTTACTATCCCATATAATGTAAATATCACACATTGAGTGTAGTCTTGGAACAAAAGGAATTTGTCACTATAGCTTTCTCTGTGATGACAAACATGTAATTTTAGACCAGTTAACATTAAAATTTTATGACCTGTTATTCTAAATACAGCTATAACAACTATACCACTCCTATATACCTCAGAGGAACTTAGAATGGCAGTTCTCACCAAAATAATTGCTTACACAGTGGAAAAATCAGAGCTAAATGCAGAATTAAGGATTGCTGGTTTTGTTTTTCTACATGAAATGTTTTTCTGGAAAGATAACTGATTGTTCTCAAAAGAAAGTGAAAAGGATTATTGTACTGTTCATGCTGTGAGGTGGTGATGGCAGAGATTCAGTCCTGGGCCCACTCGGTTCAAAGAATACTCAGTACCCAAAGTTTGTGTTCCACTTCTGAGAAATCCCTTTTAATTTTACCTGTTTAGCTATGCTCATTATTTCTCAGAGAGGGAGAAGGGTTAGTATTCCATGTCTCTACCTGCAGCTTTTATTTCACTCACATCATACATGAAACCATATATGGCAGTCACTGTCCCAGTCAAAGAGAACTGGATAGAACTCTGCTTATTATTTTTTCCAAACACCCAGTAATCTGTTTGACCTTTCTTGAGCTTCTGACTTGTGGTTGGATTTCACTGTCTCAGTGAACTTAGGGCTGGTCTTCACTACAGGGAGATCGATGCTGCTGCAATTGATGCAGCAGGGGCTGATTTCGTGGGTCTAATGAAGACCCGCTAAATCGATGGCAGAGCACTCTCCAGTTGACACTGGTACTCCAGCTATCTGAGAAAAATAAGGGAAATTGACTTGAGAGAGTGTCCCATTGATGCAGCGCAGAGAAGACATCGGGGTAAGTTGACCTAAGCTACATCAACATTATTCACATAGCTGGAGCAGTGTAACTCAGGTCAACTTACCCTGGTACTGAAGACAAGCCTTAGTGACAGAAGAATCTGCACGCAATATGCAAGTTTAGATACCAGGGTGAGTTTTAACTCAAGGAGGTGACCCATTGTAATACCCTTGTCCCATCTCCTTCTCACCTTTCAAACTTTCAAGAGTGACCTTAGAAAAATGAATAAATTGTGATTTTTTTTTCATTTTGAAGATTGTTCTCTTCTTTAACAGATCTGAGTCTTCTTTGCAGTTATTTCATTAGGTGAACAGTAGTGTAGGTGGATCTTAGATTTACAGTTGTGTGAATTTCTGATTGGTCCTCAGTAAATTTATGACTTGTATCTCAGGGCCATTTATATTTCTTATCAGTGTATAAGGGAACTATGCTTATTCTGACAGGCAAATTTGTCATTTCTGTAGAAAAATTCTGCAGTAATCCTGTTGGAGGCAGCAAACAACAAAGAAATCACAAAAACAATACTGCATTTCAAAAGTAAGCCTGAGCATACTGCAAAGTTATTTATAAAATCATTTCAAAGACTGAAGAGCATCTCCCAAAGTCTATTCAAGAAGCGAGGTGAATTGGCACAGGAAGGCTTGTATGCTTTGACCATTGGAATTCATCTAATCTCCAATAGCACATATTTTACCACCACAACCTACCAGCTTTTGTCACATTTATTATTATGTCTACCTAAATTAAAATCTCCAAAGACTTGTTTAATGTAATTATTCCTCTTGAACGAGAAGGAGCTTGGTTTGTCTCATGTCCCATATTGTTGTTACGGGCCTGAAGGTTGCTATTTCAGCTTGTCTTTCATTGTGACAGCCAGGGGCTGCTCCAGGCACCAGCACGCCAAGTGTGTGCTTGGGGCGGCAAGCCACTGGGGATGCTCTGCCGATCGCCGCGAGGGCAGCAGGCAGGTTACCTTTGGCATCTTGCCTGTGGAGGGTCTGCTGGTCCCGTGGCTTCGGACCCTCTGCAGGCATGCCGCCGAAGGCAGCCTGCTTGCCGTGCTTGGGGAGGCAAAATGCCTAGAGCCGCCCCTGGTGACAGCAGCAAGAACATTTGTGTGACCACAAAGGAATACACTATGAATTTAAAAAACCTCAGACATTTTCAGAATGTATCCAAATAGTTTAAAAGTAATTAAGCTACTGGCATCAATGGGTTACAGCAGCAGGTAACTTGGCCTGCTGTGTTTTACTTTAAAATGTACTAAAAGTATTTTGACAGCCTCTTGGGGTCTACGGTGGGAGGTCCTGGAGGAAGACAGTTGCATGAGAAGATGAAGTTTCAACTAGAGGGAAGAATGAAAGAAGAAAGTGTGCCACACAATTGTTTCTCACAATGGTACATTTACAGTTGTGTGGAATCCACAGAAATTAGCTGTTATCACTTAGCATGGGATTCCTGTATGCAGCTGCCACAGTAAAAGCCTCCCAAGCATATAATATTTTTTCATCTAAAACCATCTTTGACATATATTGGCTGGGTCAGTGGTATCAGCCTTACAGGATTAGAGAGACACTCTTATCATCAAATAGACTTGCAGTGTCACAAAACCACTGTAAAGTGACATCCAAACAGTAGTGATATTGCATCATCACACATGGAGGCACAGCATCAACACAAACACAGGAAAGAAATTTCAGATGCCACATTGTGATTATTTAGTGGCTTTTCCATTTGACTCATATGGCCAACTTCAGCCCATACTTGCATCTCTTCATCCCTAGGAAGTTCATTAGGTTAAAGCACTTCTATTTCCAACTCAAAGTGATGTGATACTTACTCAACCTAAAGCATTTCAATATCCGGTGTAGCAGTGCCACTCAAGAACCACAGGATGAGATGCAAGCAAAGAGAGAGCCCATTTACCCAACATGCCCTCTTCTTTTGTACTCAGGCATCCTGGTATATTTGTGCTGAGCAGACTGTTCACTCTGATCAAGCAGATCAAGAGGAACTCCAATCAGACTTCTGGACTCCATGAAAGCCACATGTATAATGAGTATTTAGCCAAATTTTCTACTATATGTAATAGAAAATGCTTCTTTAAAAATATTCACAAAAACTGAAATTTACCCCAGTACAGAAAGGCACTTGAAGATCACCACTAACACTTAATCCCTACTAATTAGTCCTTTAATATATGATTTAAATTGTACAGAAGGCCTTGCATAGACTTTGCACTTGCCTTGTATTGGTGAATTTAAGCCATCAGAAGCTATAGGAGCAGAGGAATATATGCTCTGTAATGACCCCAAAATCTCATTCAGAAATGATAACATGGCTAACAAATTGTTGGGGATGATGCACAATTTACAATGAGCTGAGTCTTAGCAAATTCTTGCTAAAGAGGGTTGCACCTAGGATTGTTCTAGTGCAGTCAGAAGCTGCATGATCCTTCTCAATGCTGCTACTGGCATCAATTGTTTTTCTAATATCACCACCCAGGAAGAATTATAATTTCCCTGGAACCGAGCAGGTTTCTGCTATTTTTAGGCCCCTTTAATTAGACAAAGAATTTCAAGTTCAGCTGCTTATATTTTGTGGAACTGGATGGCCTTGCTTGGAAAAAAGTCACAGGTTCCAATCTGACACCTTTATAACTGAATGCTGTTGTCTATCCATACAAGGAAAACAGGAGCAGACTTTCTGAAAATCTGGACTGGTGGCAGGCCTGGGAGACAGACCCAGGGACTGAAGGAGAAAGCTGCTGATTCAGGGTCCTGCAAACACAGCTGATCTCATTGCAGTGAAAATAGGTCACTAACAACATGTGGCCAGAATCCAAAAACTAGCCAGGAAAACTCAATGTCTGCTGGCTACAAAATCCATTTTACTAGAATGCACAGACAGAAAGCAATCCACTTTAGTTTGTTCAAAACAGCCACAGGATTATGCGACTGAGATACTAAGAATGTGATTTCCCTCCCCTGTTATTATTTTAAGCAAGCAACTCATTTATTGTTCCAGCTCATCCCTCACTTCCATTCCCACGTGCTAAAATAACTCGCAGATCATGCTTCTGTTTTTAATCTGCGTTCAAGCAGGCAGGTTTGATTCTTTAAAGAAAAAATAGCACCACCCTGCATGTTGCTGACACTAGCTTCTTTTATAGCCTCCTGTCTAGTGAAATGAGTTCCGGGCTAGTCTACTCAAAATTGTATCTAGCTAAATAAAGACAGCATCAAGGCTCCTGCTGATGTTTTTCCATCAGGCAAAACAATTCATTTTCTTTTAGATCACTCTAGCTTCTCTTTAGGTTGTTTGCCCACCCTGAATAATTTTTCAGAAAAAGGGTGGGTAGATAGTGAATTCTGGTCTTACTATGGGTATGGTTACACTTGCAGCCGTACAGCGCTGCCGCGGGAGTGCGCCCACGGCAGCGCTTTGAAGTGCAAGTGTGATCGCGGCGCCAGCGCTGGGAGAGAGCTTTCCCAGTGCTGCAGGTACTCCACCTCCCTGTGGGGATTAGCTTGCTGCGCTCCCAGTGCTGGAGCACTGTTTACACTGGTGCTTTGCAGCATTGTAACTTGCTGCGCTCAGGGGGGTGTTTTTTCACACCCCTGAGCGAGAAAGTTACAGTGCTGTAAAATGCCAGTGTAGCCAAGGCCTCTGAGTCATGTTAGTACCATAAGACCAGTAAATATCAGTGAATCCCTTTTTCGCTGTATAAATTATTTCCATTAGTCAATAACTATTAAAACAGGAGGGAAATAGAAGCTTTCTAAAACTAGGCACCTAAGGGTACAAAGAAGAAGACTGGTTTTGTGCTTAAGGCCTGGCCTTTAGAAACCAAAAGATACGGAATCAAATCCGAACTTTGCCACAGACTTGATGGTTCACCCTGATCAACTCATGCAATCTGTGTTCAGTTTCCTGCTCTACAAAATAGGGACATTATAGATCTTGATTCGTGGCCTGTGTAAAGCATGCCAAGATCATCAAGTAGCATGTGCTATGGAAATGCAGGGATTAGAATTTTCAAAAGGAGTTGGGCAAAAGGAATTTGTGCATTTGATTTGCAGGTACAAAATGCACTGTTTTAAAAACAGTGCATTATATGTGCGAGTTTACAGAGAGCTAGTTTGTATTTGCATATATAAACACACAAGCTCCATTGTAAGGGTAAGGATGCAAAATCAAGCACTAAAGTTAGGAAATGCCAGAATTAAGGCTGGCTGTGCAATTGTACGTGGGCATAGGAATTATAATTCGGTTACATGATCACAGTGTTTTTTCCCTAGAAATCTAGGTCTGGTTCTTGTCCCCTCTGTATTTGAGTCAGGCTGCTTCCTATTTTACAACCATCTTCTCTTGTCTCTCCTGTGCTGTCAATGCCCTGAATGCTGACCTGGGAGTCAGGAGCAGGAGCACTGACAGCACAGGGAAGACAGTCTCCCTGTTCTCAATTCTTTTGCCTGGTGCCACAGCGGCCCCTAGTAGACAAAAGGAGTAATTGCCAGGATAGTTTTGCTCACTCCCTGACACCCTAGCACGGGACATGCTCGCTGCAGATGGAATATTCAGAGATTGGCCGCCAAACACTATCAAGTCTCTACTCAACCTGTGCAAAGTGCAATTTTTCAGACTTATAACATGCCCAGATTTGTGATTTCCCCCCCAACAAGTCCAGCAAAATGCAGTGTGACCCTCCGCCCTGACAAATTTCAAGTCCCTGCTTGATAGCATTGAGTTGCTAGAGCTCCTCAAGGAAACTTGTAAGAATTTTTTTCAATGTGGGAAAAAAAATATGTATTTTTCCCTAATGGTTGGATCATTTTTGCTGAAGTTTCCTCCAAAATTTAAGTCAGAAGCAGAAACCTGACGTGGAAAATTTCAGCCTGAACAGTTAATATTTGGCAAAATTATGAGCAACTGAAAACAGATTCTTGTAATGGGAAGTATATGACAATCCCTAGTATAGCAGGCGCTATCGGCATTACAGTGGATGAGTGGGCACATTGTTAAAAAAATGATGTGTGTGAAAGAGGCAGAATCAATGGCTCCAGAGTCCCAAATCATCTTAGCTTATTATGAGACAGGTTAAGGAAAACAAAAACAAGAATAAACCAAAGTAAAAAGTCTCCCCTAGAAAGAACACAATCTGAATCCTTTGTTTCAGGCTGCTGTAGCTCAGAGCAAAATATCTATTGAAGTTTGCACACAGGGAGATTTCTTAGAAGCCAAAAGGGGCAGAACATAAACAAAAAGCATCAGAATGTCAGAGATTCCTGCAACAGTTTCAAATGTAGGGCTAAATGTTGAATCAGCTGCATGCATTGTTCAGAACTGATTGTAGGACAGGAGGAGGAAGCAGTCTGAGTTATGCAGAGAGGTTAAGGTGGGCTTTGTAACCAAACAGATCTTCAGGGTATTTCTCCCCCTCAGATTGGCTGCATTGTGCTTAATTGGGCACCAAACTCTGCCTCCTGGCCATGTGGCAGAGTCTCTCGCTGACCCTTCCAAGCCTATGGCTGTTGCAGTATGGGTTGCAGCATGGATTGATAGCCAGGGAATACAGGACATGGCAAAGCTTGTTAAACTGGGGATGATGGTGAGAGGAAATGATGCCTGTGCACTGATGGTTACCCCAACTGATTTGGAGAGAGACAGCACCCGTCAGGCTGCCTATTATGCACCTGCAAGACAAGATGGAATTTTTTGTTTGGAACACAGATATCCAATCTCGTGCCCTGCCTTGCAGTAGGTTTATGGGGGTTACTCAGGACTGCGGTAATCACATTGGCCCCTGCAGAGGCAGTGAGATGAAGAACAATGACACATCACCTTCATATTGGTGCACATAACAAAATTCATGTGGCGGGGGTGCGGACGAGGGGTTCAGAATGTGGGAGGAGGCTCAGGGCTGGGGCAGAGGGATGGGTGTAGAGGGTGAGGGTTCCGGCTGGGGGTGTGGGCTCTGGGGCAGGCCAGGGATGAGGGGTTTGGGGTGCAGAAGGGTGCTCCAGGGCTATGGCGGGGAGAGAGGATTCCCCCCAGCGCTCTCTCCTCAGAGCAGTACCTGGGCTGTGGGGGAGAGGTGCCCCTCCCTGCCATGGGAGCTTTGAGGCTGGGGCTGCAGGGACAGACAGGTGCCCCTCCCCAGCCCCAGCAGGTCTGGGCCAAGGGAGGGCCACTCTGGCCGTGCCTGGATCTGTACTGAAGGAGGGCTGCCCTCGCCTGACCTGGGTCCGGGCAGCACTGCCCCAGCCATGGCAGGCCCAGGCCGCAGGCTGAGTTGGGGCTGGGGGAGGAACCCCTCCTGCAGCAGGTTAGGGGGCCAGGCTAGCTGGTGGGTCAGGGGAGGGACGCCCTGCCCTTGGTTGCGGCAGGTCCCTGGGCAGGTTCCCTGAGTGCCTGTGCGGAGCTAAATAGGATGCTGTGTGGCTGCACAACTTACAGGGAACTTAGCTTGGTATTCTATTGCTTAACAGTGCAATTAAAACTGATTAATTTTTTAAATCGCGATTAATTTTTTTGAGTTAATCATGTGAGTTAACTGCGATAATCAACAGCCCTAGAAATAACCTTAATGAGTATCCTGCTGTGCATAACAGAACTACAAAGAAGCAAACCTCAAATGTTGCTCTATAAATGAAACTCCAGGGTTGCCCTTCCAAAGCAAAACTCAAATCCTTGCTCCTAGACTCTTGTAACAATCTCAGCTGAGTCCACCTTCCCACCCCCTCTCACAGCCCAAAATAAACTCCTTGTGCAAGACTCTGAACCAAATCCAACATACCCAGTGTTCTGGGTTGCCAGCTAACTGTTGGCAGCTAACACTGACTAAGTTTCCTTTTCCTGCTTATGCGAGTATTCAAATAACAGCCAGGAGATGATTTAAATCAATAAATCCAAGAGAATTCAGAGAGAAGACTGAAAGTCCATAGATTAGAAAGCCAGAAGGGACCACTGTGATCATCTTGTCTGACCTACTAAATGGATATAGGATCATCACATATATTGTGTAAAATCACCCATTTTTTTAAGATACCTTGATAAAGGAGCTTCCATTAAGATATACATTTTCTGAATTTCATGCTTTTGTATCTAAAATGGGTTCTTAATGTTACTTAGGCCTGGTTTACACTGAAAATGTTTGCTGGCATAGCAACATCTCCACTAAGATGGTTTGCTGGTCTAGCTACATCAGCAAGCCCTTTCTAGTGTAGACAAGGCCTTAATTATATTTTTGTGTTGTTTTATTATCTCTAAATAACATCCTCCCCCCCAGATACAATAATACTCAGATCCTGGAAGCATGGAGGGTCTTCAACCCTGGGCTCCAACCCAAGCCCATATATTTACAATGCAATTTCTAGCCCTGCAAACCCTAGTCAGCTGACCCAAGCTCTGAGATTCAGTTCTGTGGGGGTTTTTTGTAGTGTAGATGTACCCAAAGTCAGAGAAAGTTAGGAGGATCATTCCAGTACAAGGGGAACTTCTACTAGTGCAAAGTTAGCATAATGGTTTCTACACTATCTATCCCATGGAGCTGGTGCCCCAGTGGCCTTATGTCTCACTGGTCACTGGGTACCATGTTAGCTATTTGGAGCCATTGACAGCTTGTGTAATTTACAGCAGCCTTCAGGAGGCTCTCATGGAAGGGGCCTGGTCCAGTGCTCAGCTGGTCTAGGATGCAGGGTAGTGCAAAGATGGCTCAAGGCCTCCTTTGTACCCAACTTGTAATGAGTGCATCTGTCCTTTGGCAGTGTGACAAAGTTCCTCCTCTACCTTGGTGGGTCCTGCACTTATTGGCAGATTTGCTCACCTCATTGATCTCCCTCCACAGTCTGGATCAACTCCTCCTGTGTCTGATCAGGAGTTGGGAGGTTTGGGGGGAACCCAGGCCCACCCTCTACTCTGGGTTCCAGCCCAGGGTCCTATGGATTTGCAGCTGTCTATAGTGCCTCCTGTAACAGCTGTGTGACAGCTACACCTCCTTGGGCTACTTCTCCATGACCTCCTCCAAACACCTTCTTTATCCTCACCACAGGACCTTCCTCCTGATGTCTGATAACACTTGTACTCCTTAGTCCTCCAGCAGCACACCCTCTCAGTCTCAGCTCCTTGTGTCTCTTGCTCCCAGCTCCTCACATGCATTTCCTCTCCTCTGCTTCTCCCCCATCTGACTGGAGAGAGCGCCTTTTAAAACCCAGGTGCCCTGATTAGCTTGCCTTGATTGGCTGCAGGTGTTCTAATCAGCCTGTTTGCCTTAATTGGTTCTAGCAAGTTTCTGACTACTCTAGTGCAGACCCTGTTCTGGTCACTCAGGGAACAGAAAACTACTCACCCAGTGACCAGTATATTTGCCCTCTACCAGACTCCTGCACCCCACTGGCCTGGGTCTGTCACAGCAGCAAGACAACTGAACACTTCATTGTGACTGCAGATAGAGAAGGTGTTTTTGAAAAACTGGCCCTTACATTGTATTGCATAAATCTTTGTTTAGGGACTTTCTGGAAAGCTGGTTTTTGACCTCACAGATTTATAGGTTGTTTGGTTTTTTTAAATAAAAAAGACTGCCTTGAAAACGTGTATTTGAAAGCTGCTCTTTTGGGGTATTTTTGCAATGCATTTCCAGGGAAGATGATTACTACCTGATGAGACACATCTAAACCCTTGAGAACGTGAAATAAGTGACATGTTTAAAAGTAAACAAGGAGAGTTTTTTCATCTGGAAGATATTGCTGCTAGAAAGAAATGCTGAATTGGCTGACACCAGTAATGATGAGTGGCCTGTCTCTATATGTAATTTCATACCACTCAGCAGCTTAAGTGAAGATAAGAAGTTACAGCACAGTGACATGAATATGAGTCCTATGGCATTAGGGCAGTACTGAAGAGCCGTAACCTTCCTGCCTGGAAGATGAGTATCCAACAGGAAAAGCATAGCAATAGCCAAACTGTTTGTGTTTTACCTAACACTGACTGTCTTTTATAACCACTCATTAAAGTTTATTTTTGCAGGGGAAGTTATAATTATGGTTGCACAAGGGCTGGGAGATGACACAGTTGGGGTACTGTAAATAACCTTTGAGGCTGATAGCTTTGGAATTCCTTAAAGTAATATTAGCTAGTATGTGCACAAACCATTTCTGCCTCCGCATGTCTCATCCCTTTCCTTCAGAGGGAGGATGAGCCATGTTTTCCTACATGACCCATTTAGTGCCTTATCCTTGACTAACCAGCTTGGGTAACATAAAAATGGAGCCAAACTTTGACCCTCCCTTCCTTGACACTTTTTGAGGTTACCTGAGATATCTGAGATGAATCACTGCCACCTTACAACTGTGTGTGCCCATCCAGGGAAATTCTCCCTCACCACTGGCTGCTGGCAACACAGGCGTTCCACTCTGGCCTCCTCGAGTCCTCCTCTTTCCCTTTGTGGGTAGCAATTTATACACCTCATTTTGTTATGCTGGAATTTCCCAGTCTTTTATACAACGTACACCGATCTGCTGCCTCTGTGGAAGCAGTGCATCTCAGTTCGCTGGTTTCACCTTAGTTCAACACTCCCCTTAGCACAAGGCATATAGATGAGGCTATAGCAAAACCTAATTGAAATTTATTTAACAGAGTGGGAGGCAGACAATCAAGTAAAAGCAAATAAAAGGATTTGGAAACATAAAATTACAGGTACAAGAAAAATGTAAAACTCAATTTGCAGCCTATATGTATTAAAAAGTTCCTTTCCCATCTAATATGGTATTTCTCACCCAATGGTCAATGCCTGCCCAGTTCAAAAAGCTGGGATCCAAGTTTCATGAGACCTCCAGGGGTAGAGTTACTCGTCTGTAATGGTTAAGAACTTGCTCTGATACAGATACAGCCTATTGTCTCTTAGCTCAAGGGGTCCCCTCTTCAGAGAGTTCTCCTGGGGTTCGTTTGTCTTTGTAAATGCCCCAGTTTCCACCTGGTCCAGACAGCAAACAAAGTGCTGTCTCCATGGATGTCCACTGTTCTTAAATTGACTTGAGTTAGCCCTGAGAGCCCACCTCCTCTCAGGTGAAAAGCCTCACTTCAACTGTTTTACAAACTAATGTTCTGTATTTTACATCTCTCTGAAACTATTTCCCATACAAACATCTCACAATAATCATGGCAATTAGTTGGTTTTTAGTTTTCAGCAGAATCCGTACACACTCACCTTCCGTGCAATACTGAACCGATAGTTGGCCATGGGTAATATACCTGCCTGCATATGTCTGTGTCACACCTTCAACTGAACAAAACATATTTTTGAAGTTCGGGAAAGTTTAGTTAGCTTGACTGTTCACTTTCTGATGGTAGTATCTTGCCTGCTATTTCACTTTGGCACGTCAACTATGACTAGGGTGACCAGATGTCCCATTTTTAAAGGGACAGTCCCGTTTTTGGGACTTTTTCTTATATAGGCACCTATTACTCCCCTCCCCTTGTCCCGTTTTTTTTCCCAGTTGCTATCTGGTAACCCTAATTATGACACTTCAGAAGAGTGTCCTCCTGCTGTGGTAATAGATAACCGTTATGCTCTTCTTGATACAGGAGAGAAGGAATCACCCCCAACAGTTAAGGAGGTGAAGCCTCGTACCCGAAAGGCTGGGAGGTCTGCTGCCACCACTGATCATAAGAAACGTAGGGTAGTGGTGGTTGGAGACTCTCTGCTGAGGGGGACGGAGACACCCATCTGTTGCCCTGACCGTTCATCCCAGGAGGTATGCTGCCTGCCAGGGGCCCATATCCGAGATGCTACAGAGGCATTGTCGAAGATTATCCGGCCTTCTGACTACTACCCCATGCTACTCATCCATGTGGGCACAAATGATACTGTGAGGTGTGACACTGAGCAGATCAAGAGTGACTACAGGGCTCTGGGAGTACGGGTTAAGGAGTTTGGAGCGCAGGTGGTATTCTCTTCGATTCTTCCTGTTGAAGGTAGGGGCACAGGCAGAGACAGATGCATCGTGGAGGTGAATGCCTGGCTGCAAAGATGGTGTTGCCAGGAGGGCTTTGGCTTCCTCGACCACGGGATGCTATTCGAGGAAGGACTGCTAGGCACAGATGGTGTTCACCTTTCAAGGAGGGGAAAGGCCTTATTTGCGCACAGACTGGCTAACCTAGTAAGGAGGGCTTTAAACTAGGTTCGACGGGGACAGGTGAGCAAAGCCCACAGGTAAGTGGGGAATAAGACCTGGGAGATGGGTTGGAAACAGGAGGGAGCACGGGCTTTAATGGCAGAGAGAAAGGAGGGTCAGGGCAAAGCTGGGAGGCAAGATCAAACCAGTATCTTAGATGCCTATATACAAATGCAAGAAGTATGGGTAATAAGCAGGAAGAACTGGAAGTGCTAATAAATAAATACAACTATGACATTGTTGGCATTACTGAAACTTGGTGGGATAATACACACGACTGGAATGTTGGTGTGAATGGGTATAGTTTGCTCAGGAAGGATAGACAGGGGAAAAAGGGAGGAGGTGTTGCCGTATATATTAAAAATGTATACACTTGGACTGAGGTAGAGATGGACATAGGAGATGGGAGTGTTGAGAGTCTCTGGGTTAGGCTAAAAGGGGTAAAAAACATGGGTGATGTAGTGCTGGGAGTCTACTACAGGCCACCTAATCAGGTGGAAGAGGTGGATGAGGCTTTTTTCAAACAACAAACAAAATCATCCAAAGCCCAAGATTTGGTGGTGATGGGGGACTTCAACTATCCAGATATATGTTGGGAAAATAACACTGCGAGGCACAGACTATCCAATAAGTTCCTGGACTGCATTGCAGACAACTTTTTATTTCAGAAAGTTGAAAAAGCTGCTAGAGGGGAAGCTGTTCTAGACTTGATTTTAACAAATAGGGAAGAACTCGTTGAGAATTTGAAAGTAGAAGGAGCTTGGGTGAAAGTGATCATGAAATAATAGAGTTTGCAATTCTAAGGAAGGGTAGAAGGGAGTACAGCAAAATAGAGACAATGGATTTCAGGAAGGCGGATTTTGGTAAGCTCAGAGAGCTGATAGGTAAGGTCCCATGGGAATCAAGACTGGGGGGAAAAACAACTGAGGAGAGTTGGCAGTTTTTCAAAGGGACGCTATTAAGGGCCCAAAAGCAAGCTATTCCGATGGTTAGGAAAGATAGAAAATGTGGCAAAAGACCATCTTGGCTTAACCACGAGATCTTGCGTGACCTACAAAATAAAAAGGCGTCATATAAAAAATGGAAACTAGGTCAGATTACAAAGGACGAATATAGGCAAATAACACAGGAATGCAAAAGCAAGATTAGAAAGTCAAAGGCACAAAATGAGCTCAAACTAGCTATGGGAATAAAGGGAAACAAGAAGACTTTTTATCAATACATTAGAAGCAAGAGGAAGACCAAGGACAGGGTAGGCCCACTGCTCAGTGAGGAGGGGGAAACAGTAACGGGAGACTCGGAAATGGCAGAGATGCTTAATGACTTCTTTGTTTCGGTCTTCACTGAGAAGTCTGAAGGAATGTCTAATATAGTGAATGCTTACGGGAAGAGGGTAGATTTAGAAGATAAAATAAAAAAAGAGCAAGTAAAAAATCACTTAGAAAAGTTAGATGCCTGCAAGTCACCAAAGCCTGATGAAATGCATCCTAGAATACTCAAGGAGTTAATAGAGGAGGTATCTGAGCCTCTAGCTATTATCTTTGGGAAATCATGGGAGACAGGGGAGATTCCAGAAGACTGGAAGGGGGCAAATATAGTGCCCATCTATAAAAAGGGAAATAAAAACAACCCAGGAAACTACAGACCAGTTAGTTTAACTTTTGTGCCAGGGAAGATAATGGAGCAGATAATTAAAGAAATCATCTGCAAACATTTGGAAGGTGGTAAGGTGATAGGGAATAGCCAGCATGGATTTGTAAAGAACAAATCGTGTCAAACTAATCTGATAGCATTCTTTGATAGGATAACGAGCCTTGTGGATAAGGGAGAAGCGGTGGATGTGATATACCTAGACTTTAGTAAGGCATTTGATACGGTCTCACATGATATTCTTATAGATAAACTAGGAAAGTACAATTTAGATGGGGCTACTATAAGGTGGGTGCATAACTGGCTGGATAACTGTACTCAGAGAGTAGTTATTAATGGCTCCCAATCCTGCTGGAAAGGTATAACAAGTGGGGTTCCACAGGGGTCTGTTTTGGGACCGGTTCTGTTCAATATCTTCATCAACGATTTAGATGTTGGCATAGAAAGTACACTTATTAAGTTTGCGGATGATACCAAACTGGGAGGGATTGCAACTGCTTTGGAGGACGGGGTCAAAATTCAAAATGATCTGGACAAATTGGAGAAATGGTCTGAGGTAAACAGGATGAAGTTCAATACAGATAAATGCAAAGTGCTCCACTTAGGAAGGAACAATCAGTTTCACACATACAGAATGGGAGGAAACTGTCTAGGAAGGAGTATGGCAGAAAGAGATCTAGGGGTCATAGTGGACCACAAGCTTAATATGAGTCAACAGTGTGATACTGTTGCAAAAAAAGCAAACGTGATTCTGGGATGCATTAACAGGTGTGTTGTAAACAAGACACGAGAAGTCATTCTTCCGCTTTACTCTGCGCTGGTTAGGCCTCAACTGGAGTATTGTGTCCAGTTCTGGGCACCGCATTTCAAGAAAGATGTGGAGAAACTGGAGAGGGTCCAGAGAAGAGCAACGAGAATGATTAAAGGTCTTGAGAACATGACCTATGAAGGAAGGCTGAAGGAATTGGGTTTGTTTAGTTTGGAAAAGAGAAGACTGAGAGGGGACATGATAGCAGTTTTCAGGTATCTAAAAGGGTGTCATCAGGAGGAGGGAGAAAACTTGTTCACCTTAGCCTCCAATGATAGAACAAGAAGCAATGGGCTTAAACTGCAGCAAGGGAGATTTAGGTTGGACATTAGGAAAAAGTTCCTAACTGTCAGGGTAGTCAAACACTGGAATAGATTGCCTAGGGAAGTTGTGGAATCTCCATCTCTGGAGATATTTAAGAGTAGGTTAAATAAATGTCTATTAGGGATGGTCTAGACTGTATTTGGTCCTGCCATGAGGGCAGGGGACTGGACTCAATGACCTCTCGAGGTCCCTTCCAGTCCTAGAGTCTATGAGTCTATGAGTCTATGAGTGCTGTTAAACCCTAAATGCCATGCAATCTGGGTTTTCCCCTATACACTGTACATATTGAGACAGTCCCAGACACAGAGCATGACACTCATTTGGAATATCTCTGGGCCCAGTACCATTTCCATCTCTTGTTGAGGCTAGGAGGAACATATGTAGCTTTCATTCTAAAGATTGGTGTGTGTGGACGGAAAGCACTGAGTTGCCAACATGTCCAGAGAAAGTATGGACAAGAGATGGGGCAGTGTGAGGTGGGGAAGCACACATATATCTGGGTAATACAGATAAGCAAGAGAGCCAAGAATTTACCCATTGACCCATCATATCTCTCAGATAAAAGATGATGCCTTAACCCTTATAAAATACACTATAAAACTGCAGCTTAGCAGTAACGTTACCATAACATTTTGGTACTGGCATTTTACTATACAACAGTGTGCAGTACGTTTTGCTGAGGTAAATACTATGCTACAACATTATGTAAGGGAATCTTGGTGGAAATGCCAATAGACTCTATTAGAATCCTATAAATGGTCTCCCCTGATTTCCACTGAGTTCATGGTTTTATTTGGAATATCAGTAGCCCCAGAAGCCAATAGACTAAGACCTACTGAAATGATCCAATCCTCGTTGGCTAATGAAAACAATAGAAAACTTTCAGCTGGAATTTCCACTAGGCAGGTATTGTTATTCTATTTATTATTATATTAGGGGAAGGCACTTGCACTTGTTTTTTGTGATTGCTAAATTGAGAGAAAAGATTGCTTTAGTGATTTAGGGATTTATATTTTCATGTTGGAAATTAGGATCCGATGTAAAATCTGTAGAATCGCTGCGTGACAAGGTGGGGACCTCATCCACAGATGTTCACATATTATGATGAGGAGGAAACATGTAAATACATGTCCAGGGAGAATGGCAGACAAGGAGCTAACTTTTTCCTTCTGCTGAAAGGAAGAACCCAGTCGCCTACCTACAGTGTAGTGATCTTCAGATTAGCAGAACTGGGCAAGCCATAGAGAATTAGACCTGGTCTACACTACGAGTTTAGGTCAAATTTAGCAGCTGCAGCCGTCCACATGACGAAGCTATTTTTTTCAATTTAAAGAGCTCTTAAAATTGATTTCTGTACTCCTCCCCCAATGAGGGGATTAACGCTGAAATTGACCTTGCCAGGTTCAATGTAGGGTAGCGTGGTCGCAATTCGATGGTACTGGCCTCTGGGAGCTATCCCAGAGTGCTCCATTGTGACCGCTCTGGATAGTGCTCTCAACTCAGATTCACTGGCCAGGTAGACAGGAAAAGGCACACAAACTTTTGAATCTCATTTCCTGTTTGGCGAGGGTGAGTGCAGATCTCATCAGCAGAGGTGACTCTGATGGAGTCCCAGAATCGCAAAAGAGCTCCAGCAGGGACAGAACGGGAGGTACAAAATCTGATCACTGGATGGGGATAGGAATCCGTGCCATCAGAACTCCGTTCCAAAGGATGAAATGCCCAAACATTTGAAAAAATCTCCAAGGGCATGAAGGACAGAGGCTATAACAGGGACCCACAGTAGTGCCGAGGGAGGGTCAACTGATGGCATGGCTTACATGGAATTATAATCAATAGAGGGGGTGGGTTTGTATCAGGAGAAACACATGCAACTATCACACAGAATGGCCCTCTCAAGGTCTGAGCTCAAAACCCTGGGTTTAACAGGCCAATACTCAAACCACTGAGCTATCCTTCTCTCACTGTTCTAAGCAGGACTGAATCTCCATTAAACTTTTCAAGGTATCCCTGACAGACCACACCAAAACGATTGTTGGCCATTGATTTCACGGAAGGAGGGAGTGGGGAGCAAATGAATACAAAACAAATCTGGTCTCTTTCTTGTTTTGATCCACTCCATCTCTCTTATACATCTTAGGCTGGCAGCAGACAGTATGACTGCTAGTAAGACTGCTAGCCATCGTCCTCTCCTGGCTGCTTGCCAGAAGACGATGCAGTACGACTGCAGGCAGGACTGAATCTCCAGGAGACGAAACTTAAAAAAAGAATGACCTGGAGTCACTCCCATTTACATCCAGGCTCCCCTGACAGACTTCACTGAGGTCTGCCAGGAGCACCCATGTCTGCCCAGGAGCCCCTGACCGACCTCACCACAGTTGGCTGAAAGAGGACCCAGGAGACAACAATGATGGCTACCAATCGTCATGCACCATCTACTGCCAAAAGGCAATGAGCTGCTGCTGTGTAGCAATGCAGTACCATGTTTGCCAGCACCCAGGAGATGTATGGTGATGGTGAGCTGAGTGGGTTCCATGCTTGCTGTGGTATGGTGTCTGCACAGGTAACCCAGGAAAAAAAGGCAAGAAATGATTATTTGCCGTTGCTTTCATGAGGAGCGGGGGCTGATGACATGTACCCAGAACCACCCGCGACAATGTTTTTAACCCATCAGGCATTGGGATCTCAATCCAGAATTCCAATGAGTGGTGGAGCCTGTGGGAATTGTGGGAAAGCTACCACAGTGCAATGCTTCGGAAGTCAATGCTAGCCTCGGTACTGTGGACACACTCCATTGAGTTAATGATCTTAATGGTCTTAAGTGGGGACACACACAATTGACTGTATAAAATCAATTTCTAAAAAAATCAATTTCTATACATTTGACCTAATTTTGTAGTGTAGTCATACCCTTAGTTGCTTCTTCCCAGCACGCTGTAAGGTGGATGTGCTGGGGAGAATAGTCTTATGTCTTGCAGTGTATCAAGCTCTTTATGAAGTGGGCTGGAGATGAGAGGGGAAGCAAGAGATTGTCCTCATTCACTTTGGAATGTGGCTGAAGAAAGCCACACTTTTGGCCTTTCTTTTGGAGTTGGATTAAGTAAGCCAGCATTGGGGATGCTCTGTTGTATTTCTATTTGGCCATTAGAAAGGAAGGGCCTTCTTTAAATGTACTGTTCTGTATAGCACAAACACACCGGTGCTTAACCCTCGTCTAAGCTTTCTGAACATTTTTCTGCTATGATCCTTAGCACTAAATTAAAATATGTTTGAAAATCCAGTAATTCAAAACATTACCTGCTCCCCTACTTGAGCTAATTACCTAGGCATTTATATTGGGAACAGACAACAAATGTTGGCTCCACAGGACTCCTCCTCTGAGCTGTTGAAGACTGTGATTTTGTGTGAGAGTTGCCCTTAAAAACCCTTATTTAATTCCCACACTGAAGCAGCCCACACTGTAAGAGGTATGTGTGTATACAAATGTCATTGCTAGCAGGATCCATTGTGGCAGTAAGTGTCTGGACTCCTCTTGTTGTAATGTGACTGAAGTGCACACAGGCAACTGCAGAGAAAACAACAGACTAGTCTGAGATAGGCGGACTGTACTTGAGCAGTGGGGCACAATGATCACCTTAAATGGAATAGTGGATGTGCAGCAAAGGCAGATCATACAAACATTGTGAATTTCATAAACTGATCCTTATTTTTTAATTGTCATTTTAAAAGTATGTTGGTAGGCTGAAATATTGTCAGGGGTTTGTTCTTTAAAAAAAAACACTTTTGTTTACGTCTAAAATCTAGAAATAGAAGTATGAGCAGATTTCTCAGATTGTCATTTTCACAATAAAACTTTTTTTAAAATTTTGTGTGTAGGTGTTTAGCTAAGGTAGGAAACAAATAACTTCTAATAATGCCTAAACACGTCTAATGAGGAATTACCATATACGTTGCACATTATGTTCCTTAACCTACTTACTAAAACTTCTCCAAGCATCAAATTTATTGCCAGCAGTGACCACTATTAATACAAGTTAGAAAAAAAAACATTATACCCTATATAACACTGTGATAAATAAAGGCGGAGAGAGTAGCTCCCTTTGATGGACACCCAGCCAGCCAGTTAGCTGTAAAATCCCTCTTGGTAGCTGGTCTTTACTTGCTTTTTACCTGTAAAGGGTTAAAAAGTCCCCTAGGTAAAGAATGCATTAGAGACTTTGTACATTTCATAATAAATGTAATGTTCAACCCAATTCGTAAGTGATGTACTGTAAACTGGCACAATGCTATCCTGCAGTCATAGCAGATGGTGGTGTTAGGCTGGCAGTGCTTGCAAGCTCAGCAGCGTGACACCAGGTTAGTACTTATATTGGAGCAAGGAAATAGGTGACTAGCACTTTGATGACATAGGAGTAGGACTTCAATCACATCTAAGACTTACCCCCAGCATTATGTCCCTTACCTCACATGTACTAATCATGTAGTCACCACCAAAGCCTCCCTAATCTCCCCCTCTAATGTCTTACATTTGCCTCAAGACTTTTGAGCCCTTCATCTCTCTGTGTCAAGACAGTCTGTCTCTGAAGACAAAGGGAAGGGTCTCAGGGAAAAACAAGTCAATGCTTAATTACTAACAAGTGCTATTTGTTTTCTACATTTGTGTCTTGTAACTGACCTGCTGAGAGAGGGATGGATCACAGCTCCCCTTCCACCCAGTGCTAGCAGGTGATACTTAAGGAAGAGGATGAGACCTGAAAGCAGTCCCTAGAGTGGTTTATTCTCTTACCTGTGTGATGGACACTGGGCATGCCACAGAGTGGACTTGCTGTGTGCAGTGTAAGGTTTTAACCTGGGAGTCACCAACAAGTGCCAGGGAGTCACAACCACTCTTCCTTCCTTTGTGGCTAAGCGGGGTGGAAATGTTTTTCTCTTGTCACAAATAGTCATGGTATGAAAATGATTGTCTGCTGTGATAAATAGAGAGGAGAAAGCCATGTTCATCTGACTGAGCCACTCTAGTAACAGTGGGTGGGAAGAGGAAGGAAGGCCTGGTTGCCCTTCACCTCTTGGCAAGGCATTCTGGGAAAAAGGAAGGCATCTGGGTCTCTTATAATGCAGATGCTTCTTTTCTGGTTATTGGCCAAGAAGTATTTCTGTAAAATGTTGCTGTAAATTGATTGGTAGAAAGCATTCTGGAAGAAAATTTTCTGTTTACAGTTTCCTTGAAATTGAGTCATTTCACCAAAACATAAACATTTATATTTCAAATACATTAAATACAGGAATAACCTAGAGCCCAGGGGCCTGAATCTGATCTCACTCGCATTAGTGTGAAGCTGGGGTTACTCCACTGATATCAGCGTAAAAGCAGTGAGATATCAGGATCTGATCCGAACTATGTGTAACTCACACACCCCATGGGTGTGGTGCTTTGTCCCCCTCTAGTGGAACTGAGACTACTTAGAGATTAACGAGTCTATCACAGCCTTTAGCAAAGAGCCCTGTAGCTTTTACCTCATGCAGTAGAAGCTCATTCATTTAGTTCCAGAGGCCTCGAGTTTGATCCTGGCTCCCACCAACCAGGGTCTATCAGTGTTATAAATGGGGACTTGTCTGGGAAATCTCTGAAGCTTGGGGTGTGTTTCCTCAGCTAGGGGAAGTAAGTAACCCACACACCTCCTGGGTGTGGTGCTGTCCCCCTCTAGTGACAGTGAGACCACTTAGAGATTAATGATTCTGCTACAGCCCTACCTAAGAGACATGTGGCTTTTAGCTCATGCAATAGAAGCTCATGAATTTAGATCCAGAAATCTCAAGTTTGATCCCAGCTGCTGCTGACCCATGTCTATTGGTGATACATATATTCCTAAGCTTCTCCACCAGTGTAAAGAGACAGAAAATCAAGTGTGTCCCTGTAATGGGGCATACAAACCCCACACTCTGCCCAAAGGGGTTAAAAGGCAATACCATGCCCAGGTAGCCCTGCCCCTCCAGCCCTGCCAAGCATACTCCCACTGGAGGAGCAGGGTAAAAGGAGCTCAGAAGCCCAGGCAAAGTGTGGTGGACAGGTTGCAGGAGAGATGAGCCCTTTTCTGGGAAGCCAGACAGAAGGTTGAACCTGAGAAGGGACCCATAGTGGGCAAAGCCCACAAGCAGTGCCTTCTCCAACCACCACCTTTGAGACCCAAGAGTCTTGTTCGTTTGGGCTTTTTTTTAAGCTACTGACTGTTTTGAGTTATCGGGGTCCTGCCCAAGCTGAAGCAGCACCTAGGTAGAAAGTAGCCCAGAGTGACGGAGTTAGACACTGTGTAAGGAGGACCCTGCTGGTGGTATTCCCACAGGGCCCTGGGCTGGGATTCAGTGGAGAGGGAGATCCTTGGTTCCCCTACCATACGCCACTTAAGGGTGAAGGCCCAGATGTAGGTAGAGGTTCAAACACTCCCAGCCTACAGTCAGGAATCAGGCACCTCTGCTGTCCCTTGATGGAAAGACAAGGTGCTGGAGATCAGGTGTGCTAACCACTAGGCCCCCTGGCCCCCTGAGTAGGGTGACCAGACAGCAAGTGTGAAAAATCGGAATGGAGGTGGGAGGTAATAGGAGCCTATATAAGAAAAAGACCCCAAAATCAGGACTTTCCCTATAAAATTGGGACATCTGGTCACCCTACCTCTGAGTGCCCTTTCGCTGTCCCTAAAACATGTTCTTTGGGGCAGTAACAGCCAGAGCTCCAGCCTACCTTTCAGTCTGCACCACAGAATTAAATGAGGAGGTGTTTTCCCAAAAGCATTTTCAAATAAAACTAAAAGTCAAGCGATCCAAACGTCACACACATCTTGCAGTTGCAAGAGTGAACAGCTTGTTAAAAAAAAATGACAGTTTTTAATTGAACTTGCTACAATGTCTGCTGCATGTTGGAGTAGACACACTTTTATGGCTGCATGCGTGGGTGCAGGCATACACCACGTACCAGCACATTATGACATATTTTAACTTCCTAGGGATAACATTTTTTATTGCAGCTACCAAGAGTTTTTTTCTTTTTTAAATCTTCATCAGGCCTTTCATTAGTATAGCACATAACTGTGTATCTTCTAACTCCATGCTTTATGTTAGTGATCACACTGTTCTGTTGATGTGTATTGGAAGGTAGTTTCCTTTTTGGCGTCTTCTGGTAACGCTTACTGTGTTCTGTTTTAAAAGCCACCAGAAACCAGTCAGAGGAGCAGTATGTACATAGGTAGGCCTGGTGCATTTGTGTATATTTACTCAACTCTGGTAGTTACGTGCCATCTGTACCCATGTAGTTCCTTCATATTGTTTTTGTTCCTTAAAGAGCAAAATATGCAACTGTGAACAGTATCATGGCATGTTTATGTTGGATACATTGGGGTATCCTCTAGGCAGAGGGCAGTGGACTGTCTAGTGAGTTTGCATATTTCATAATTCTAAGTATATTCCTGGATACCAGGCACTGGCTTTTATTCTCACTTTAAATCTAGCAGATTAACGCAGTTAGGTGTCTTGTTTTTTTAATATAATAAAAAGTTACAGTCAAAATCTGGAATTGTCACTTGATAAAATGTTTCAGTTTTGTCTCTGTCACATAGTGGCCCTTCTCTAGGACTTGATATTGAATGGGCTGAGTGCTCTGGCTCTGATCTAGCTTAATCTTGCAAGCTACACCTTGCCCCTAAAGCATAGCTGCTGATATCCTCTACTAAATAAACAAATAACTAGAATAAATATTTGCATATGTTTTCATATATTTGTATAAATTCAAGCATATAGCATCTGCCTTAAAGTCACGTCTTGGGAAAATGTAAAGCAATCTGAATCAGGATCATTTTAATTATGAAATAACTCAAGAAAACAGAAATTGGCACATTTTAGTGCCAGAGCCACTTCTTAACATACCCAAATTGTTCTGTGATATTATATGAACCCCCTCATTCCTAAAGCCTGCGACCCAGGACCAGATAAAAAGCAGTAGGTTATATGGTATTGAGGGGTCTGTGCCTTTAAGAGTTGAGCTTCCCGGACAAAGAGTCTGGACAGGGTGCTGTGACGCTTTTGTTATTATGCATAACCAGTTGGAACCAAACACAGAATAAAGCAGATCCTTCAAAGCACATCAGGCACTGAGTGATTGCTGGACACCACAGGTTGGTTGGTTTTCCCAGTGAATAGGCCTCAAAACAGTAAGCTGCTGGGGAAAAGCAGTCGACTTAGCAGTCTGTTAATTATAACAGAATGTTGCCTGGTGCATAATATGCCAGGTGAGATCTAGCCATTATGTTCTATAAAGCAATAGCACTTTCTTTCCTGGGACTTGGTCATGCCATCATAGTATCATGTTTCCTTTTTTTCCTGCAGCTGCACATTGCTAAAGGGTTTGGAAAAATTGTTATGCTCCTTTACAATTTGTTCCCCATTTTATTAGACATTCTTGCAATATGTTACTTAATTATCCCAGTATTCCTGATTGTATAGTCATCTGCATCGAACAGTATTTATTCTCTATCAGTTAGGACACTTATGTGATAAGTCAATTATTACTTCATCAACTCTCCTCCATAAATATGGCAATTTGTGCTTTTAACACCATCATCCAAATTCACTTCTATTGAAAAGAAAGCTGTAAACTCAACGCTGTTCCCACTGGTATCTCACTAATATTTTCATTCTAATCCAAAAAGGTTCTAATTTGGTTAAGATAGTGTCTTGTCCTGGGTTGTATCCAGTTTTCAGTCTAGGGACTCAAATGTCAAGAAGCCAAGTTTGTGTGTCTTCATCTTTGAACTCCTGAAGTGGAAATAAATCACTAACTTTCTAAAGCTGTGAGTGTATATTATCCATACAACTCACTGCCTCCTCTTTGTATACCTTGTCCATTAATATCCCAAATAAATTCAAATTAGTTCACCTTGTATGCACCCTTTCCTGATACTATGTAAGTTAGTATTAATTGGTTTATATTTTGCTAGTCGTTTAACCCATTAGTTGGCCTTCTCTAATAGAGCGCCACTTCTGATTTTAGAGCTTTTCTGATCTAACACTGGTTTGACACCAGGGTAACTCTGTTAACTTCAGTGGAGTTACTCCTGATTTCCATCAGTGTAAATGAGAAAAGAATCAGATTTCTTATGTTTAGAACCTCATGATTTCTAAGGGAAAAGACCTGAGAAGTCAGTAGTTGAACATGTAGACAAAAATCTGTAAGACTTTTTACTGTATCCATACCCTTTAAGATTAGGGGAGAAATACAAGACCACGAACATCAGAATGTGGAAAGAGTCCTTGGTTAGTACTGTATTCTTCTTATCACAGAAGTGAAATGGACAGATCTGTAATTTTCTTTTTTACCTATTAGCATTATGGGCTGGGATTTTCAAAGGAAAATACTGGATTTAGGTGCCCAGATCCCACTGAGTTGCAATGAGATTTGAGCCCTTAATTCCCAGCTCAAAGCTGGTTTCAGTCATTATAGGTCTTTTCTGAATTCTTCTTCACTTGGGCCAGCAATCTGAAAATGTGCCTGGTGTCAGGCACTCATCTCTGTACATAAACAACGGGCTGTATTTGACAGTAAAGATCACCACTACTGCCATTAGCTTTGCTTACCCAAGAAAGGACGTGTCTGGTCATGGGCAGAATAGTTCCCTGACTGACAACAACCCTTCCCCACCCAGTGTTAAAAAGGCACTGCACTAGACCTTAGCTTACAGTTCTCTTGTGTATTGTTTTCTTACATCAAAAGACATTTTACCCTTGATATTGTTGTACATTTCAAACCATTTGACAGTAACCGTGGGGTGCTGGGAGGCATATACAGTGATTTTACTCTTGAAATTCCTACATCATGGAACCTGCATAAAGGTTTCAAAGCTGTGGAGTGAGGTACTGTAAATAGCTGTCTTAACTACCAAAAATATATACAGCAGGCAACAAAACATACGTGGCTGAGGAGTCATTAACCAGAGAAACAGATAGTTTAGAAGGGAAATTTCCCAGAATCCTTCCTCTTTCCCCAGGTAATGACTGGAGAGTTCTCAGCTTACCAAGCTGTGATATGGGGCAAAGATCCCACATGAGGGACACCTGAAAAATAAGAGTTCTCCTTACAGGTGGGGGATTATTTTCTCTTATATAAATAACATCTGTGTTTTCAGTTGTTCTGGAGATTAAAGCCGAGGTGTGTAGATAAAATATGAACACGGGGAGCTGAACAAGTTCTGCTACATGAGGTAGTTCTCTAAGTCTTTCCACACTAATGTAGCACCCCTGTCTCCCTCAGTTACCCTATTTAAAGTCAATGTCCTTACGGATTTTGATGCACAAGCCTGGCTTCTTCTGGATCCAACCTCCAGCTCAGCAGGGTTTAACGTTCTCATTTTCTTCCCAGATGAATTTATTTGGTGGTGCCTCCACCCTCCTTGCACCTTTCTGGCAGGGTCACTAGGCCAGTTTGGAAGGAAAATTCTAACCACAGGGTAACTCCCACTTACTTGCCAGATATTTGGAAACTCCCAGGAAATAACCCAAATACATAATATATTCAACCAAGTAATTGTTTTAAACAGAAAATAAATATAACATAAAGGGTAAAGCAATACTCTCAGAGTCGTCCCACCCATGAATTTCCCAGTAACATGACCTGATATAGCAAGAGTGAAATTTAGTGTCCTGTTGTGTGCATATTTCATAGGGGCCCATCCATGGTGATCTGTTACCACATTATCTTCTGTGCAGCTTTTAGCAACTTGGCTGACTTGGTTCAATATAGCCCAAAAGACTCACATGTGGAATAAGGTTGCAAGGCACTCTACACAGGATTAATAGACAGTAGGTAATGAAATCCCCAAACCCTTCCCCCCGGCTGGAGGACAATTCTCCTCACTAACTAAAAGATACTGTGTTCTCAACTCTGAAAATTATCCTCAGGTTCAGAGATGAATCTGGACTCCTCAGCAGCTGCCAAGGCACTGATAAGCTCAGCTGGCAGGCAGATGCTTCATACTGGAATGAGGCTGCTTCTGTTCCCAAGATTTGCCAACCGCATAGAACAGAAAGAGGTGAGGGCTATCTGCTTCACTGTGGGTGAGCATCTTTTGAACCCTTCACTTTTCTCCCTGATGGCTCCTCCTTTTGTTCAACTGACTGTCCCCCAGTTCTAGGCTGCAGCTGTGTCCATATTGGTCTCTTTGTTGGCTCAATTGCCATTTTCTCCCAAACTCTGCTGCTGCAGATAGTTGGTGTCAGCACATCCAAATCCGCCCCTTGTCAGGCAAACTTTCCATGTTTGACTCCATTATAATAGTGCCCATTAATTCCCCTACTATAGGACGAGGTCTAGGAAAGGGAAGCTGCTGTATTTGGATGATCTCAAGATCTGGTGGGTTTGGTCCATTTTCTCTCCTGGATCCTCAACTTTTGTGTGTTCAACAAGCCACAATTCCTGCTTCTGATGCCATGATGCTATCCCTTCCTCCCACTCTCACGGTGATGACACAGCTCAGTTCAGCTCCTCAACCGCAATGCAGCATCTTGCTTTTATAGCAAAGAGACGATGAATATAGCTCATAAAATCTAAACAGAATGTACTTATGGTTGTGTACTGTAGCAAAGGACTGTTTCCCATGCCCACTTCCAGAATGACAAATCTATAACCTTGTTACTTGTACGTTGCCTGGGTTACAAAACCTTTACATGCACATTATACCTCTGGGGCAGTGAGAGTCCCTTGTATGGTGCCTCGTATATTACTTAAAATATCAGTCAGGCAAATTCAGGGGTTGTCATACCTATCATGAGATAAGAACACACCTTTGCTTTAGACTTTCTCCTGTCTGTGTTGTGACTCATGCTCTTGTTATATCTCTAACCACACCTCCTACAGTAGTTTATTGCAGAATCAATCTAGTCCTTAAATAAACACTAACAGCTATATAATTGGGAGGAGAGGGAGAGGGAGAGAAAGAGAATTCTGTAAAATACTGGTACCACCAGTAAAAAGACGACATTTTGAGGTATTATAAAAACACTGTTCTCTGCACTTTAGTGGGGATGGAAATGCTGGGCTGCTGCAAACTGAACCGTTTCCTATATATCCAATAACATTAACACAGGCATATATTTGAATGTAGTGTAGTTGTAGCCATGTCAGTCCCAGGATATTAGAGAGACAAGGTGGTTGAGGTAAAATCTTTTACTGGACCAGTAAAAGATGTTACATTACCCACAGGTATATATTTGACATTCACATTGTATAGTTCATTCTAAAGTCCTTCACAGACTATACATGCACATGGAGCTCCACTAAAATGCAGCCACCTCTGGGGCGGAGCAAAGTAACAAATCAAAAAACAGTACAACAGTGTAGGAAACAGCAATTTTGGCTAAGGTCACTGAGGCAAAGCCTTACTCTTAGGGGGCAAAAACACCACGGGGTCTGCAATGTAAGGAAGATCATTGGTGTCATCCAAAATACTGACACATATTACGACAAGATACCCTATTTAACTATCTCTGAAGGATGTGTAGATTATACAGCTGCAGATGGATTCGAACCTAGTTCCACTTTGATCTATGGGGCCATATGGATAAGCTCACACTGGTGCTCTCCCTGTTCTGAGGATCAGTAGAGCACATCAGGCTGTGCATTTTTAATCTGGCAACTTTCATGAGCTATATAGTATCAGAGGGGTAGCCGTGTTAGTCTGGATCTGTAAAAGCAGCAAAGAATCCTGTGGCACCTTATAGACTGTGGCTTATAGACTAACAGACGTTTTGGAGCATGAGCTTTCGTGGGTGAATACCCACTTCTTCAGATGCATGTGGTGGAAATTTCCAGGGGCAGTATATATATGCTAGCAAGCTAGAGATAACGAGGTCAGTTCAATCAGGAAGGATGTGGCCCTGTTCTAGCAGTTGAGGTGTGAAAACCAAGAGAGGAGAAACTGGTTCTGTAGTTGGCAAGCCATTCACAGTCTTTGTTCAATCCTGAGCTGATGGTGTCAAATTTGCAGATGAACTGAAGCTCAGCAGTTTCTCTTTGAAGTCTGGTCCTGAAGTTTTTTTGCTGCAGGATGGCCACCCTAAGGTCTGCAATAGTGTGGCCAGGGAGGTTGAAGTGCTCCCCTACAGGTTTTTGTATATTGCCATTCCTAATGTCTGATTTGTGTCCATTTATCCTTTTCCGTAGAGACTGTCCAGTTTGGCCAATGTACATAGCAGAAGGGCATTGCTGGCATATGATGGCGTATATTACATTGGTGGATGTGCAGGTGAATGAACCGGTGATGGTGTGGCTGATCTGGTTAGGTCCTGTGATGGTGTCGCTGGTGTAGATATGTGGGCAGAGTTGGCATCGAGGTCTGTTGCATGGATTGGTTCCTGAGCTAGAGTTATTATGGTGCGGTGTGCAGTTACTGGTGAGAATATGTTTCAGGTTGGCAGGTTGTCTGTGGGCAAGGACTGGCCTGCCACCCAAGGCCTGTGAAGGTGTGGGATCATTGTCCAGGATGGGTTGTAGATCCTTGATGATGCGTTGGAGGGGTTTTAGCTGGGGGCTGTATGTGATGGCCAGTGGAGTCCTGTTGGTTTCTTTCTTGGGTTTGTCTTGCAGTAGGAGGCTTCTGGGTACACGTCTGGCTCTGTTGTTCTGTTTCCTTATTTCCTCGTGCGGGTATTGTAGTTTTGAGAATGCTTGGTGGAGATTTTGTAGGTGTTGGTCTCTGTCTGAGGGGTTAGAGCAGATGCGGTTGTACCTCAGTGCTTGGCTGTAGACAATGGATCGTGTGATGTGTCCAGGATGGAAGCTGGAGGCATGAAGGTAGGCACAGCGGTCGGTAGGTTTTCGATATAGGGTGGTGTTAATGTGACCATCACTTATTTGCACCGTGGTGTCAAGAAAGTGGACCTCCCTTGTAGATTGGTCCAGGCTGAGGTTGATGGTGGGGTGGAAGCTGTTGAAATCGTGGTGGAATTTTTCCAGAGTCTCCTTCCCATGGGTCCAGATGATGAAGATGTCATCAATGTAGCGTAGGTAGAGAAGGGGCGTGAGTGGACGAGAGCTGAGGAAGCGTTGTTCCAGGTCGGCCATAAAGATATTGGCATATTGTGGGGCCATGCGGGTGCCCATAGCAGTGCCACTGATCTGGAGATATATATTGTCATCAAATTTGAAATAGTTGTGTGTAATTATGAGCTATATAGTCACCCTAAATAATAATAATACATTAATAACAAAATGTGTCAATATACTTGTCATGGTATAATTCCCCACTCTGAACTTTAGTGTCCAAAAGATGGGGTACCAGCATGAATTCCTCTAAGCTCAATTACCAGCTTAGTACTTGTAGCACTGCCACCAACCAGGAATTCCAGTGCCTGGTACACTCTGGTCCCCCCAAAACCTTGCCCGGGGACCCCCAAGACCCAGTCCCTCTGGATCTTAACACAAGGGAAGTAAACCCTTTCCCTCACCATTGCCTCTCCCAGGCTTCCCCTCCCTGGGTTACCCTGGAAGATCACTGTGATTCAAACTCCTTGAATCTTGAAACAGAGAGGAAAATGCACCTTCCTCCCTCCTTCTCTCTCCCCCTCCCAGACTCTCCCTGAGAGAGAAAGTAATCCTAACACAGAGAGAAAATAACGTTTCTCTCCCCCTTCCCTCCTTTCTCCCCACCAATTCCCTGGTGGATCCAGACCCAGTCCCCTGGGGTCTCACCAGAATAAAAAAACTATCAGGTCCTTAAACAAGAAAAGCTTTTAATTAAAGAGGGAAAAACAGTAAAAATTATCTTTGTAAATTTAAGATGGAATATGTTACAGGGTCTTTCAGCTACAGACACTGGGAATACCCTCCTAGCCTAAGAATACAAGTACAAATAAAAATCCTTTCAGCAAAATACAAATTTGAACTCCTTCCAGCCAAATACACATTTGCAAATAAAGAAAACAAACATAAGCCTAACTCGCCTTATCTACCTAGTACTCACTATTCTGGACATATAAAAGACTGTATCAAAGAGATTGGAGAGAAACCTGGTTGCATGTCTGGTCCCTCTGAGCCCCCAGAGTGAACAACAACCAAAAACTAACAGCACACACACAAACTTCCCTCCCTCAAGATTTGAAAGTATCCTGTCCCCTGATTGGTCCTCTGGTCGGGTGACAGCCAGGCTCACTGATCTTGTTAACCCTTTACAGGCAAAAGAGATATGAAGTACTTCTGTTCTATTAACTCTTACTTATCTGTTTATAACAATACTTGAATAGATTTGATAGTAGCTGAGGGGCTGAGTTTGGCCAATGATTAGGCACTTCAGGAATACAGCAGCAGACAGCTTGTGAGCACACAGCTTTTGTGTATAGTAAACTTCTTCATCACGGTTCTTTCTATCCTAGGTGATCACTTGAAGAAGTTTCATCAGATGGGCATGTGATCATTGGCATACATTCAGGCTGATTCATTCAACTGGTCTGACAGGCTTGTGTTTCCCATTTTAGGCTTGCAGGACAGAAGTGGCGCTAGTTACTATGCCAGTGTTAGGAAATTCTAATGTTATTAAGTAAATGATAAAGCACTGATTGCATTGTAATCATGATGACAGAAGTCACCCTCATATGCCCTACAAGCAGATTTATTCACCCACTCCTCCTGCATACACAGCTTAGTAATGCTGTGCTTGTCTGCTTACAGGGTGTGGGAGACTCCCAGGGTTAAAGTCAGCAAGTTAGATCTCTGTTCGCTAATGCGAGTTCTCTCAGGGCCAGAGACAATCCTGATTGCAAGCAGATGCAACTCCATTAACTTCATCTCCATTGTCTTTACATGAATTTTGTATTCTCATAATTGGATTGGTAACAATTATTTTATTTTGCTTCCATTTATTATTTATGTTGTGCCTGAATTTCATGGTTGCATTCCCTCCAGCTGGGAAGGAAATGCAAAATGGTTTGTTTTGCAAATCATATATGTATAACCTTCTCCTTTATGTAATTCTGGAGAAGTTTAATGAGGTCAAATTATAAATATTTGCCCAGCTCTAGTGCTGTCAATGTACAGCTATACATTTTCAAATATTCCACTGCTGTGTTTTAAGTGTTCTGCTTTAGAAATGTTTAAGCAGGAAACCACTTCTTACCTTATGAATCCATAGCCCACTGAAGTCAGTGGAAGTCTTGCCATTGATTTGAATGCACTTTGGACCAACCCTTTATAGACTACAAAAATGGATAAGGTAGTAAAGGACCAAGGAACGGTTAGATGTTATTAGGCAAATATGGTGAGGTCTATAAAGTAAGCATTGTTGGATCTTTATTAGTGGAGTGAAAGATTAAGGATGTCAAGGATCTCTTTTTACTGCAGGTATTTTGATGGTTTGTTGGATGACTGATTATTTATAGTCTTGCAACATTCTTGGTAAGGAAACAGCCATCTTCATTAAAGCAGCCTACAGTATGTGAAAAACTTTCACATCCTATTCACAAATCCTCAAATTCCTTTCAGCTGACAGGCTGTGGGAAATGAGCTGATGTGGATATGAAGGATAGGTTCACATAAGGACTTAGGTGCCTAAGTACCAGATGTAGGGGTCACTGATATTCACACAACCTTTGCTCAACTGCCATCTAAATTCACTCAGTGCCTACATTTTTTGCTGTAAAAATTGCTTAGGCACCTAGGTTTCTGTCTCTGGACCTGCATGTTGTTGCCTCCCTCTAGGCCTCTGGACACCTAGGCACCAAACCAGGGGAAGAGAGGCACTTCCCCACCTACCTTGCCGTGGGGCTGGATCCAGTAGGTGTGCTCAGAGGCTGCCTAACTTCACAAAAATCCCTAATGGTGAGGGTGCTCACCTGTGATGTGGGAGATTCTTGGTTTAATTCCACCCTATACCAGGTGAAGAGAAGGGATCTGAACTAGGAATTATCATCTGTCAGGTAAGTGCCCTAACTGCAGGGCTATCGGATAGTCTGAGGTGTGTGTAGTTGTGTGTGGGGTGGGATCTCTTTCAATCTATCCTGTCGAAGCTGGTCTACTCTGGACAAATACTTAAATATTCATTCGGCTTGTGAGAGAGTGTGAGAATAACTCTATAGCCTAGTGAGTAGAGCACTGAGGTGGGAGACCGAGGATCTTGTCCCCCTGCTCCAATGATTCTTTAATTGTTTCTCCAAAGTAGAACAGCTTCAACAGGAGAGACAGAGGGAACCCCACCTCAGAATGTCCCAGAGCTCAGTGGCTCACCTGAGAAGTAGCAGATCCTTGTTTAAATTCCTTCTCCTCCTTGCAAGAAACATCTGACTTCAGAAGAGGGTTCACAACAGAATCCCAGACAGAGATAGGTGACTCCCTGCAGCCTGGACTTAAGTACCAAACTACCTGAGAGGGATGGGGGTTAGCACACATCCCTCTCCTCAGCACCTCGCTTAGGCAGCTCCCTGCTCAGCATGCTGGCTTTTGTGAATCCCCTCCTTAGGTGCCTAGCTCTCCCAATTTATTGTATAGGGAGCTTACATGTGGCATCCAGGCTTTGGGAATCCCAGTGATTTTCTAGGCACCTAAGTGTCAGGCATTCAGCATTACGCCTTCTGTGAATCTTGCTCCCAGTGAAAAACTTGGCCAAAGTTTTTAAAAATAGGAACCTAAAGTTAAGCTCCTAATTCTGAGCACCCAGGAACTCCCACTCAGTGAGAACTGTTGGGCAATCAGTGCTTTTGAAAATCAGGCCACTTAAGTGCCGAAGTATGGATTTAGGACCTTAATTTAGTCTGCTACTATGTTTGAAAATCAGACTCTTAGCAAACCAAATTTCTGCTATGCTTTTTTAACCCAGGGCTGCTAACAATATCAAACTTGATGATATGACACCCTTTTTGCATTGAATTAGAAAAGGTGAACACTACCTCTGACATTTTATTGACCCAACACAGCTCACATAGAAGCTGACAGAAGGTTGAGTAAGATGTTGCTAAGAATTAATGATTTTTTTTGCACTTTTTCATAACTATCTTTGATTGTGGTGATGTACAAAAGCAAAAAAGCAAGATGACACCGAAGGAAAAACTTTCACAACGTGTCCTACCGTTACTGCAGCTTTGATTAATCATGATGATTAGAATTAGTTTTGAGCCACTGCTGGGAAATAAACTTGGGAAAGTGTCTCAAAAATTAAATTTTGTATTTACATTAAAAAAAATAAAATTGGAAACTGAATCTAATCCCTGAAAGGGTACCCACTATATCTGTCTTGGAGTGCATTTTTACCTCCCAAAAATTCATGCAGTAATTAGATGGATCTGTTTAATTAATCATATTTTTTTGAGTTGGAGAGTTTGAAAGAAAGCATTGATTTCTATCTCCTTATTAAAGCATTGTGGAATGATGCCTCTGTCATGTGCTCATCATCAGACTTTTCATCAATTCATCTTAATAAAACCAAGTTTACCAACAGTAGTGAGTTAAAGTAAGCCAGTGCTCACACTGTTGTTGCTTCACTGTATCTTTATGTATGTTCCTTTGTGCTTCTCAATTATATGTAATTACTGGGGAACAGGGAGCACAATCTGTTTAATCTAAAATTAGTGTGCTAAATATAAAATGGTCTCAGTGCCTGTTTGTTTGATGCTGTTCTAATAGACTTGGTAGCATTTAATGCAACGAACAAGTCATGCTTGATTACCTTCATTTATTCCCCTTCCCTCGCTCACTGTCACCGTTTATAATATAATTTGCTAGTCCAGTTAGTATGACCTACAGTGCAATTATTGCTAATGTATTTTTCTTATAAAATGCCATCAGATTTACCTGTAAACTAGGACTAAGATTTTCAAAAGCAGGTGCTTAGGTTAAGCTCCCGAATCCCTATTCAGGCACCTACATAAATGGTTTTATTTTCAAAAGTGCCGAGCACCCAGCAGTTCCCCTTGATTTATCTGATTTTTTTATGGTACCTTATAGTAGTATTTTTACTGAGGTTGCAACATGATTTTCCAACATTAATTCCACATTCTATAGATAGGAAACTGAGTCAGAGGCTAAACGACTTGTCCATGGTTATATAGTGACTCATTGACAGAGCTGAGGTTAGAATTTGGAGTTCTTATCTCCTTGCCCTATGGTCAGCATACTAGATAATGTTGAATTTTTATTAATTACTAATTTGTTACTATAGCACTTAAACGTTTCGTCCTGTTTTTTAAAGGGCCTTCCTTTTTTGTGCATGTAAAAACCTGGCATATACGCCTATTTGCAAAATTTTGCACACACAAATATTTGTTCAGGAAAACTGGTTTCCCAGATCTGCCAACCTTACTTCTGTTGAGAAGTATCTTCCTTTGTGAGTAATCACATTGTAATCAACACATCTACTTATGTAGAAATTAGAGATGCAAATACCTATTTGCATGCAAAAATACAGTGTTTGCAGACAAATTTTGCCCCTGTGCACAAGGAATACGTATTAAAAATACAGCTGTTTATATCATGTTTTCAGTCAAAATAGTATTTTGAGTACATATAGAATTGTGTTCCACATAAAGATATGAATTTTCAGTAATTACAGGTAGTAGTACAATAATTAGAGTTTGTCAGGAAAAACAATTCCTTGTGGGAAAATTTCAACTTTTTATTGAAAAAGACAAAACAAAAAACCAAAGGTTTTTGGCCAGAAAGTTTTTGATGAAAACGTGACATTTTCTATGGACACTTTTTTTATGAAAAATGTTGTTTCTTCCAACAAACTATTTTCCATCAAAAAAAAAAGGTTAGGCAGAACATTTCTGACAGCCCTAACTCTCTCTCTCTCTCTCTCAAGTCTATAGTATAGACTTTGTCACCATGGCTTTGTCACCAAGTGACAATTCAAGAGCTGAGACTCATGTCCCACCTTTAATAAACTGTAAACTTTCAAAAAAGGGGGGGAGGTAGTTCTTCCCCTACCTTGCCATGTAGCTTTCTTTGAAGCCCAGGGGAGTTGCACATTTGGGCCTGTTCTAAAGCCCATTGAAGTCAATGGAAAGACTCTCATTCCCATCAGTGAGTTCCAGGTTAGGCCTTTTCACAAGAGGACCGAATATAGGCACAGGTATGTACCTGATGGCAGAATACACATCTTAATGAAGTTAAAACATAAATTAATTCTACTCTCAAGCCCATATCCACCAATGTACTTAGGCATCTAAATCACAGACTCAGGCACCTAAGTCCCAGTTTTGGGTGTCACTGGAATCCACAAAACCACTGCTTGGCAGCTGCCTAATCCTGTACGTGCCTAAACTTAGTACCTAAATTTTCAGGGTAACAGTTCCCTTGGTGTCTCTGGGCATGCACACTGCTGCCTCATTCTTGGAGTCCAGACACCTACCTCCTACCTAAGTGATCTATGAACCAGGGGAAGATAGGCAGAGAGGTGTCTGTTGGGCCCAATCTGGTACGCATGCTCAGAAACTGCCTACTGGATTGGGTCCCATTCAAAAACTGGTGGTAGAAAATCACTGGGCTAGAAAGAAAGAAACTGAGAATGACTCTATAATCTTGTGGGTAGGGTACCTATCTGGGAGGTGGAAGACTCATGGTCCCCTGGCTCCAATGACTCTTTAATTATTCATCAACAGTGGAACAGCTTCAACAGGAGAGACTGATGGAGCCCCTGCATCAGAATATCCCATAGCTCAGTAGTTAAAGTGCTTTTCTGCAAGGTAGGAAATGCCTCTTCAAATCGATTCTCCCCATCAAGTGGAGGTGGAATTAAACCCAGGTCTCTCACATGCTAGGCGAGTGCTCTAAACACGGGGCTAAAAATGATAAAGTGGGTACTGGCATCACCATTTCTCCTCCTCTTGCTGCTAATTTGTGTGGAGCGAGGCAGGCACCTAACTCATCCTCACAAGAAATGAATTAGGCACCTAAACCACCTGAGTCCAGGAGCAGAGCTCTCAGCTAAGCAGAGATAGGCACTTCCCTGAAGACTGCACTTAGGTGTATAACTATGTAAGAGAAGCATGCCTCAGGACATACCTCTGTCATCTGCATCTTCCATTAGCTAGCTTAGGCAGCTCCCTGCCTAGCATGCTGGCTTTTGTGAATCACTTTCTAAGGTGCCTCTCTCTCCCCATTCATTGCACTGGGAACTTAGGCACCTAAATCGAGCTCTGGGGCTCACAGTGTTGTTTTTATGATTTTTTTCTAGGCACCTAGAAGTTAGGTGTTGTGACAGTGAGCATGGCAACGCCTAAGTACCTTTGTGGATCCAGGCTTCAGTGCCCAGGAAGCCTGGTGATGAACACCCTGGAAATATCTCATAAAGCTAGATTAGCTAGGAAACATGTGTGGTTTCCATGTAAGCCAGTGTGAAGTTTGCATGTATCTGAGATGAGAATGTAGCCCAAAGTCTTTAATTAAAAGCATCATTTTTTAGTCTAAAAGTGGCAGTGCCCATCTAGCTCAACAAGTGACCTCATAGGTGGTACCAGGACTTGAGAGCCCCATGTTAGCATTTACCAGCTCTTTCAGACCACTTGAGGACTATTTGGAGAATCAGAAGAATAAATAAAATATGGCCCCTCATGAATTAACACTTTTCCAAAATATCTAGGGGTCCTGACTTCAACGAGAGTTGAGGGTACTCAGCATCTCCCTGGAACAAGCTGTCATTCTGGTGGAAACAAGTCACACTGTGAGGAAGCTTATTTGGTCTCCAAAGAAATCAAGAATGCAGGTGGTTTTCTAATTAAAGAGACATCCTCAGCAGACTGACTCATGAAGCAGTAATGACATAGACTTCAGAGGAAGCCAATTACTTTTCTTCAGGGACAAGAGAAACTGATGCATTGCCAATTGGTTAGTATGAGGAGGAGGTTAATTGGAAGAGGGAAAAGGTAGAAAATAGTGACGCAAAAGGTTAGGACAGGGAAACATTGTGATCTTCTTGGATGCTATTAGAAAGCAAGTGAAGTGTTCATATCCTACTTGGGGCCCTAGTTTAGGAAAGCACTTGTATACTTACATGCTTTCCTGAATTGAGGTCTGGGTGTCTATGAACATTAAGAGGTTACTAACTAAAGTAAAATCCCTGGGATGATTCTCCCATTTGATATTAATATGGCATTGGTAATAGTTATTTTGCTTATATTTTGTAAAAAATATTGTAGAACTCCTGAAAGGTGCCAGATTCACAGCCCTTGAGATTGAGCCTTTGGTTATCCTCAGAACAAGTACAGCATTAGCAGAAAGCCAAGCTTCCCTACCCTGTCCCACCAATGTGCATCCCTCAGCCCTGCTGAGGGAGTAGTTCAGCCTCTGTACCCATTCAAGCCTTGTCTTCCCTGCTTAGACTGCCAACAAGGATGTCAATTAGTGCTAAGTTGAAGCCTGTTGAGTTTCTCAGAAGTGCAGCTATTGTGCAGTTACTGGGAAATGAAAGCATCTTGTTCCTGGAGTATTTTGCATTGTACAGTAGCTACATTTAAATGTTTTTTCCCCCAGGCATTTGAGTTAAAAGCTTCTTCTCTATATGAATGTTCTATACTCACGCGTGGAACTTCTTGATGTTTCATTACACAAAAGACTCTATTTTGTAGAAATCATGTCCTGCTGAGAGATATCAAATACTTGAATTATAGGTATTCTGCAGGGGGGAAATCTAGCCAGAGAGTGTCATGGATCAGATCCTGTTGTCAGTATGTGAAACTGCATAGGTAACTCAAAAGCTTAATTTATTTTTTAAAAGAGATAGGATCCCACAGTCTATATCTTCAGAAAGGGTCCTAAGAGGCAAAAAGAAAGCTGAGTATGCTGGTTGTACAATGGCCCCTCAGGGGAAAGGGCAGGCTGGTGTACAAGATTAAGGCAAATGCAATTGTAGGATGATGTCTCAGGCAAGGCAATTCCAGTGGAGATACAGAAATATTAATACTACTGTACAAGGCACTGGTAAGATCTCATTTGGAATACTGTGTACAATTCTGGACACCCAGATTCAAGAAAGATGAATTTAAACTGGAACAGGGGCAGAGAAAGCTACTAGGATGATCAGGGAAATGGAGGGCCTATTTTATGAAAGGAGGCTGGATTGTTTAGTCTAGCTTGGCTTGTTCAGCCTAGCGAAAAGGAGGTTGAGAGCAGATATGATTAGGCATATGGAACAGCTTCCTTATGAGGAGAGATTAATAACACTGGGACTTTTCATCTTAGAAAAGAAACAACTAAGGGGGGATATGATAGAGATCTATAAAATCATGATTAGTGTGGAGAAAGTGAATAAGGAAGTGTTATTTACTCCTTCACATAACACAAGAATCAGGGGTCACCCAATGAAATTAATAGGCAACAGGTGTAAAACAAAGGGAAGTATTTCTTCATGCAATGCAAGGTCAACCTGTGGAAATCCTTGCCAGAGGATGTTGTGAAGGCCAAGACTGTAACAGGGTCCAAAAAAGAACTAGATAAGTTCATGGAGGATAGGTCCATCAATGGCTCTTAGCCAGGATGGGCAGGAATGGTGTCCCTTGTCTCTTTTTGCCAGAAGCTGGATATGGGCGACAGGGGATAGATCACTTGATGATTACCTGTTCTGTTCATTTCCTCTGAAGCACCTGGCATTGGCCACTGTTGGAAGACAGGATACTGGGCCTGATGGACCTTTGGTCTGACCCCATATGGCCATTCTTATGTTCTTACAAATTATCATTGGTGTTGTGGTGCATTTGTCCAGAAATTTTTTCCTCAATGTGGCCCGTGAAGAGGTTGGTATATAAAAGAAAATTAGAAATGCAAGATGATTATTCCTTGTCATTGCTGCTGGAATACTTTTTAACCCCTTTAACACATCACAATATGTAGGTGGCTGCTTTCTCCAGATTACTACTTGAGGTTTTTGCATTTCTGGAGTCCATTTGTCATACCGTGATAGTCATTTGATCATTTGTATGCACAAACATATCCAAGAGTGATTCATTAGCTTGAGAAATATGAGCAACGAAAGCTCATGACATTCTGTAACCTACAGGGAAATCGTAGGGTGCAGAATTATAGTAGTTCTTCTAAAAACTCTCAGTGATGCAAAAATGCTTCAGAATCTATGTACTTTCAGTGGAGAAACTGACTCGGAATGGTGGCAGAATTCCAGGGTGCAGTGTGTCTGGCATTCTAGGTGTCAGACTGAAGTCAGCTCTGCATTTATAATAGTGTGCACCTTATGACAACTGACAAGTCACTTTTGTAAAAACGTGCAGTAAAACACCCCAAACACGGTTGCATTCATACAATCAAGAACTGTATGTAATATAAAATGTTAATCATATTTCATGCAGAGGAAAGTAAAGGGACGCTGGGAAGAAATGATGCAAAATTAGACTGCAGTGACATCCCATTTCAAATCTGTGATTTTTTTGGGAAATGGGTGTACCTCAACATTTTTTCTTTATAAGGAACAAAGTTAACATATTCACTAAGCCCTGTTTACCATTTTCCGTGGATAATTTATAAAGCTCTTAGATTAGGCTAATTTTTTTTCACAGTAAACTCTTTGTGATTACATTTGTGTGTCCTTTGGGCAAAATAATAAACCCCATGAGTGTAATTTTAATCTTTTCCATATTCCCATCTCACCAAGCAAAAGCAGATGAACATTAGGAGGAAGAAACCCAATATATTTGCTTTTTGTTAAATTCTTCAAGTCAACAACTAAGCCAAACCTGAAAATAAATCTCCCACATCAAGTGGTTCCTCCTTATCAAGGCCACAATCAACTCCTCACAGATTTGGTGTGAGAATCAGATGCCTTTCACAATCTTCTTGCAAATTAAGATGCGATTCCAAGCGAGAGGCTCTTCCCAGAGGAGATGTAGTCTTAACTGAATGGGAATTAAGGACAAAGCTATTCAGATTCATCTCATTCACCATTCCAGGTCCATTCAGCCATATCTCACATAGTGTATGTTGACACTGCAGCTGGGCCGTATGATTCCCAGTGTGAATAGATAGAGTTGTGCTAGCTCAGCCCCAGCTAACACACTGAAAATAGCAGTGTGGTCATTGCAGTACTGGTGACAGCTTGGGCTAGCCATCCAAGTGCTCCCAACTCCCTGGGTCCAAGCTTGAGCAGCTAGATCAAGCTGTTGGCCAGGCTGCAACATCCACACTGCTATTTTTAGCCATGTCTGTCTGTCTATCCTTACAAGGCATCACACCTCTGAGCTGTAGTGTAGATGCACCCCTTATGGACCAGAGGAACTCAAGTGTCTAAAGGTGGTATTAAAAGGATGGTCTAGGGACTAGTGTATTTTGTACTGTACTGGGAGGTGTGCTCTATTGACAACCAAAACAACTGGGAGGTTGAGATTAAAAAAGAACATTTCGGGTTCTTTTTATTTGCCCTTTGGTATTTGAGCTTTTCAGGCACACTTACTTCATATTTCCAGCTTTTCTGCATAACCACGAGGGCTAGAAACTTCCTTTTTAAAAAAAAAAAAAAGTGGAGAGTCTCCTATAATCACACCTGTAAGAAAACACCAAAGAGTGCAAGACTTTCTCTAAAATTGTGAGAGTTAGCCGTGCCTCCAGCAAACCCAAGGGAGCACACACAGCAGTCTGTGCTTGTGACAGAGTGCTAGCTGTCGTGCCCTGGTCACTGAGGTTCCTGCAGCACAAATAAGTCTGCAGGCTTAATTGGAAGCAATGCATCAGTTTCTCTTGGGGATATTACTGATACCTGAATGGTAATTGCTGGGCTGATGAGACCTGGCTCAGTAAGTGGGAGGCTATATAACTGGGAAGAACAGGCAGCAGTAGGGGGTGACATTGAACTGAATATGATTTTATGAAAGTATGCTGATGAGTATGAATATAATGTAACTGAGATATGCTTCATGCAAAAAGTCTCTTGTAAGGTATCATTACAAAGCTTATAATCTACTGAGTGTGGTCATCCTAGTTGTATAAATGTACCACTCTTGTATCTGAAACTAGAAATATGAAATATAACTCTGAGGGCCTATTGTAATTATGCAAAGTGTGGACCATTAATGGTGGTTTGGAATCTTGATGGCTCCCATTAACCAGGACAATTGTCTGTAGATGGCTCTGTTTTACTTGTGGGTCTTCCTGTACATGTGTGTGCTGAAGTCTTACAGTGACATGTGATCAGGTACCTGAACTGGAATCCATCTCTAACCTGGTGTTTTTCCATTGAGAAGGTGGGGGGGAACCCAGAGAGACAAGGATGCCAGCCTTATGCAAAAGATATATAAGTGAATGGAACAGAGAAAAAGGTGAGCCATCATGAAACTTATTGAAACATCTCTGAGGGTGAGATTTTATCTGTATTCAGTTTTATTACTGTATTAGACTTAGATTTGCGCATTTTATTTTATTTTATTTGGTAATTCACTTTGTTCTGTCTGTTACTACTTGGAACCACTTAAATCCTACTTTCTGCATTTAATAAAATCACTTTTTACTTATTAATTAACTGAAAGTATGTATTAATACTTCGGGGGGGGGAACAGCTGTGCAAATCTCTCTATCAGTGTTGTAGAGGGTGAACAATTTATGAGTTTGCCCTGTATAAGCTTTGTACAGAGTAAAATGGATTTATTTATCAGAGGGTAGCCGTGTTAGTCTGGATCTGTAAAAGCAGCAAAGAATCCTGTGGCACCTTATAGACTAACAGACGTTTTGGAGCATGAGCTTTCGTGGGTGAATACCCACTTCCTCAGATGCATGTAATGGAAATATCCAGGGGCAGGTATATATATGTGTGCTAGCAAGCAAGCTAGAGATAACGAGGTCAGTTCAATCAGGGAGGATGAGGCCCTGTTCTAGCAGTTGAAGTGTGAAAACCAAGAGAGGAGAAACTGGTTCTGTAATTGGCAAGCCATTCACAGTCTTTGTTCAATCCTGAGCTGATGGTGTCAAATTTGCAGATGAACTGAAGCTCAGCAGTTTCTCTTTCAAGTCTGGTCCTGAAGTTTTTTTGCTGCAGGATGGCCACCTGAAGGTCTGCTATAGTGTGGCCAGGGAGGTTGAAGTGCTCTCCTACAGGTTTTTGTATATTGCCATTCCTAATGTCTGATTTGTGTCCATTTATCCTTTTCCGTAGAGACTGTCCAGTTTGGCCAATGTACATAGCAGAGGGGCATTGCTGGCATATGATGGCGTATATTACATTGGTGGATGTGCAGGTGAATGAACCAGTGATGGTGTGGCTGATCTGGTTAGGTCCTGTGATGGTGTCGCTGGTGTAGATATGTGGGCAGAGTTGGCATCGAGGTTTGTTGCATGGATTGGTTCCTGAGCTAGAGTTATTATGGTGTGGTGTGCAGTTACTGGTGAGAATATGTTTCAGGTTGGCAGGTTGTCTGTGGGCAAGGATTGGCCTGCCACCCAAGGCCTGTGAAAGTGTGGGATCATTGTCCAGGATGGGTTGTAGATCCTTGATGATGCGTTGGAGGGGTTTTAGCTGGGGGCTGTATGTGATGGCCAGTGGAGTCCTGTTGGTTTCTCTCTTGGGTTTGTCTTGCAGTAGGAGGCTTCTGGGTACACGTCTGGCTCTGTTGATCTGTTTCCTTATTTCCTCGTGTGGGTATTGTAGTTTTGAGAATGCTTGGTGGAGATTTTGTAGGTGTTGGTCTCTGTCTGAGGGGTCAGAGCAGATGCGGTTGTACCTCAGTGCTTGGCTGTAGACAATGGATCGTGTGATGTGCCCGGGATGGAAGCTGGAGGCATGAAGGTAGGCATAGCGGTCGGTGGGTTTTCGATATAGGGTGGTGTTAATGTGACCATCACTTATTTGCACCGTGGTGTCAAGAAAGTGGACCTCTCGTATAGATTGATCCAGGCTGAGGTTGATGGTGGGGTGGAAGCTGTTGAAATCATGGTGGAATTTTTCCAGAGTCTCCTTCCCATGGGTCCAGATGATGAAGATGTCATCAATGTAGCGTAGATAGAGAAGGGGTGTGAGTGGACGAGAGCTGAGGAAGCGTTGTTCCAGGTCGGCCATAAAGATATTGGCATATTGTGGGGCCATGCGGGTGCCCATAGCAGTGCCACTGATCTGGAGATATATATTGTCATCAAATTTGAAATAGTTGTGTGTAAGTATAAAGGCACAGAGCTCAGCAGCCAGTTGTGCTGTGGCATCATCAGGGATAGTGTTCCTGACAGCTTGTATTCCATCTGTGTGTGGGATGTTTGTGTAGAGAGCCTCTACATCCATGGTGGCTAGGATGGTGTTTTCTGGGAGGTCACCAATGCATTGTAGTTTCCTCAGGAAATCAGTGGTGTCGCGGAGATAGCTGGGAGTGCTGGTGGCATAGGGTCTGAGTAGAGAGTCCATATATCCAGACAGTCCTTCAGTGAGAGTGCCAATGCCCGAGATGATGGGGCGTCCAGGATTGCCGGGTTTGTGGATCTTGGGTAGTAGATAGAATAACCCTGGTCGGGGCTCTAGGGGTATGTTGATTTCTTCTGGTGTTAGTGTAGGGAGTGTCCTGAGTAGATGCTGTAGTTTCTTAGTGTATTCCTCAGTGGGATCTGAGGGAAGTGGCCTGTAGAATTTGGTATTGGAGAGTTGTCTGGCTGCCTCCTTTTGATAGTCAGACCTGTTCATGATGACAACGGCACCTCCTTTATCAGGTGCCACCAGCACTCCCAGCTATCTCCGCGACACCACTGATTTCCTGAGGAAACTACAATGCATTGGTGACCTCCCAGAAAACACCATCCTAGCCACCATGGATGTAGAGGCTCTCTACACAAACATCCCACACACAGATGGAATACAAGCTGTCAGGAACACTATCCCTGATGATGCCACAGCACAACTGGCTGCTGAGCTCTGTGCCTTTATACTTACACACAACTATTTCAAATTTGATGACAATATATATCTCCAGATCAGTGGCACTGCTATGGGCACCCGCATGGCCCCACAATATGCCAATATCTTTATGGCCGACCTGGAACAACGCTTCCTCAGCTCTCGTCCACTCACACCCCTTCTCTATCTACGCTACATTGATGACATCTTCATCATCTGGACCCATGGGAAGGAGACTCTGGAAAAATTCCACCATGATTTCAACAGCTTCCACCCCACCATCAACCTCAGCCTGGATCAATCTATACGAGAGGTCCACTTTCTTGACACCACGGTGCAAATAAGTGATGGTCACATTAACACCACCCTATATCGAAAACCCACCGACCGCTATGCCTACCTTCATGCCTCCAGCTTCCATCCCGGGCACATCACACGATCCATTGTCTACAGCCAAGCACTGAGGTACAACCGCATCTGCTCTGACCCCTCAGACAGAGACCAACACCTACAAAATCTCCACCAAGCATTCTCAAAACTACAATACCCACACGAGGAAATAAGGAAACAGATCAACAGAGCCAGACGTGTACCCAGAAGCCTCCTACTGCAAGACAAACCCAAGAGAGAAACCAACAGGACTCCACTGGCCATCACATACAGCCCCCAGCTAAAACCCCTCCAACGCATCATCAAGGATCTACAACCCATCCTGGACAATGATCCCACACTTTCACAGGCCTTGGGTGGCAGGCCAATCCTTGCCCACAGACAACCTGCCAACCTGAAACATATTCTCACCAGTAACTGCACACCACACCATAATAACTCTAGGTCAGGAACCAATCCATGCAACAAACCTCGATGCCAACTCTGCCCACATATCTACACCAGCGACACCATCACAGGACCTAACCAGATCAGCCACACCATCACTGGTTCATTCACCTGCACATCCACCAATGTAATATACGCCATCATATGCCAGCAATGCCCCTCTGCTATGTACATTGGCCAAACTGGACAGTCTCTACGGAAAAGGATAAATGGACACAAATCAGACATTAGGAATGGCAATATACAAAAACCTGTAGGAGAGCACTTCAACCTCCCTGGCCACACTATAGCAGACCTTCAGGTGGCCATCCTGCAGCAAAAAAACTTCAGGACCAGACTTGAAAGAGAAACTGCTGAGCTTCAGTTCATCTGCAAATTTGACACCATCAGCTCAGGATTGAACAAAGACTGTGAATGGCTTGCCAATTACAGAACCAGTTTCTCCTCTCTTGGTTTTCACACTTCAACTGCTAGAACAGGGCCTCATCCTCCCTGATTGAACTGACCTCGTTATCTCTAGCTTGCTTGCTAGCACACATATATATACCTGCCCCTGGATATTTCCATTACATGCATCTGAGGAAGTGGGTATTCACTCACGAAAGCTCGTGCTCCAAAACGTCTGTTAGTCTATAAGGTGCCACAGGATTCTTTGCTGCTTTTATGGATTTATTTGGGGTTTGGACCTCATTGGGAGTTAGGCATCTGAGTGTTAAAGACAGGAACACTTCTGTAAGTTGCTTTCAGTTAAGTCTGCAGCTTTGGGGCATCTGGTTCAGATCCATGGTCTGTGTTGGAGCTGACTGGCATGTCTGGCTCAACAAGATAGGGTGCTGGAGTCCCAGGCTGGCAGGGAAAGCAGGGGTAGAAGTTGTCTTGGCACATCAGTTGGCAGTTCACAAGGGGGTTTCCATGATCCAACCCGTCACAGAGGGAAAAGCAGAGAAGGCTAGGTGTAAAGATTTGCCTGTCCTTTATCTGTGCAATGTGCTGTTTTGCCTAGGAACTGAAGAACAACATGTGATGAAAGGGAGACAGCCTGGGTGTGTTTGCGACTGGGAGACCATTTTTGAAAACAGGCTAGGCAGTGGTGCTCACTGGGTAGCTGAAGAAGTGCCCTGTGACACTGCTGCTATACACCCTTCTCCAGAAAGCAGTGTGTGAACTTCACTGACCCATTTCCTCTTACTTCTGCCCTGGAAGTAATGAGGTCATGATGCCACCCTTACCCCATCCTTGTGAGGTTTCTAGCACTACTGTTGGTGTTTGTTGTGCTCTAAGGTTGGTCAACAAACAGGCTTAAGAAGGCAGGGAAGGCTCCTTGTGCTGTCTCCCTCTACCTCTTCCCCTACCCACACAGCTAAATCTAGGCCCCTAAAATGTTTATGGTTCTTATTGTAGCCTACCCTCATCTCAGGCTATACTCTCTATCTTATATATATGACACCCTCTCTTTCTGCTTGTGTAAGGAAGTAATTTGTATCATCAACACTTCTGCTTACCTTCAGTAAAGATTAGTGACTAAATCACAGCCTCGCTGAGTTCACCTAGCCCTACAATGAGTTCTTCTTTAGCAGGGCTCAGAAACCATTTACAGTGTAGTCATGATTTGTGTTAAGCCCTTAATAGTGTGTTTCTTCTCAGGAGAGAAACGCATGGCTTCCTACAGATAGGACAGCTAGCAAGGTTGCCTCAGGGAATCTGTGACAATTAATAAGCAAGCCACTACTCAATACATTTTGAAAACTTCACTTAGCAGTGAAGGTTCAATTGTTTTATTGCTGGTCAACCTTTCTGTTCCATTTAGTTTTTCAGTTTTCAGAGTGTCAAAGCAGGCAGGAGATTCTTTCCTGGCGGGGCTGTGCCCAGTGAGCTGTGTACTGGAGTAAGCGGCATCACTGCCTGAATGCCTGGCACTATCAGTCATGCAGTGATTTTACAGATTAGTGTAAGAGACAATTCTGCACTAGCACAGGGGGGTGGGCTTGATTTAGGTCCTTTCAATGCTAGTACTATCTATGACTTTATAGCTTTGCTACTATACAAGTTTCCAGAAGAGACAATGTAGAAAGTGTAGCTGATACAGATCAGGGTAAGGATAAATATCATTGCTCTCCAATCCACTGGCAGTTTGGGGACCAGCCAGTTCGCTGGGGGAATTATGTCCTTTTGCACAAAGCTTACGTTCATAGCCAAAAGATGCCCTGCTCAGGTCACCCAGAACTATGAGCCACTGTGTTACTGCTCTGCCTCAGCAAGAGTGAGCTTTTCTGCTGCTAAGCTTTGAGTCAGTTGACCCACCAACTTGTTTGCCTTCCTAGTAAACTCCTCAGGACTATGCCAGGGCCAACCTTGCCCTGCAGGTAACAATCAGTGATCGCCAATTTCCAAGTTGCCCAGAGCTGTCTTTGTGCAAGGTCCAATCCCTCTCACAGAAGTCATCAAGTTCACTGCCTCCAAAGAGACAGAACACCTGCCAACCTGTTAATTTAATGCGTAGCATTGAGATGGCTTTGTAATAAAACAAAAGTAAGTTTAGTAACAAAACACATATTTAAGTGATAATAAATAAGAACAGAAGACACAGGTATGGTTACAAGTAAAGCAAAGCATGCTTTCTAGTGAATAACACTTCATTTCAGCAAGTTACGATCTTGGTCTAAGCAGGTTTCTCACCTGTAGTCAGTTCCCACAGACTTCAACCCTTTTGGCTGAAAAAGCCAACTTTCTCAGATTACAAGAGCTCTATTCATAGATTCATAGTCTCTAGGACTGGAAGGGACCTCGAGAAGTCATCGAGTCCAGTCCCCTGCCCTCATGGCAGGACCAAATATTGTCTAGACCATCCAGGATAGACATTTATCTAACCTACTCTTAAATATCTCCAGAGATGGAGATTCCACAACCTCCCTAGGCAATTTATTCCAGTGTTTAACTACCCTGACAGTTAGGAACTTTTTCCTAATGTCCAACCTAAACCTCCCTTGCTGCAGTTTAAACCGATTGCTTCTTTTTCTATCCTTAGAGACTAAGTTGAACACGTTTTGTCCCTTCTCCTTAGGACACCCTTTTAGATATCTGAAAACTGCTATCATGCCCCCTCTTAGTCTTCTCTTTTCCAAACTAAACAATTCCAGTTCTTTCAGCCTTCCTTCATAGGTCATGTTCTTAAGACCTTTAATCATTCTTGTTGCTCTTCTCTGGATCCTCTCCAATTTCTCCACATCTTTCTTGAAATGAGGCGCCCAGAACTGGACACAATACTCCAGTTGAGGCCTAACCAGCGCAGAGTAGAGCGGAAGAATGACTTCTCATGTCTTGCTCACAACACAGCTGTTAATGCATCCCAGAATCATGTTTGCTTTTTTTGCAACAGCATCACACTGTTGACTCATATTTAGCTTGTGGTCCACTATAACCCCTAGATCCCTTTCTGCTGTACTCCTTCCTAGAGAGTCTCTTCCCATTCTGTATGTGTGTGTAGATGTGCGGACTCACCCCTGCGGCGACTCCTGCTGGTCATGTCTGGGAATTAGCTTGTTCCAGCTCCGGAGCACCGTCTACAGGCCAGTAATCCGCCTATCCTCTGGCCCCCATGTCCCTCCTCAGTGCCCTTTTACCTGGGGTGCTGCCCCCTGGCAGTAACCCCTCAGTCTTATGGTCTCCCCCTCCCAGGGGAACCCCCAACCCACTATCCCCACCTCACCTAAGTATAAGGCTACTGCCAGTCATCGTTTAGCCCCATGCCCTGGGGCAGACTGCAGTATCAGCCTACTCATCACTGGCAAGGAGGGTTTGGACCTGCTGCCTTGGCCTACCCCTGGGCTGCCCTCTGCAACCCCTAGTACCTGTTAACCCAATGCTAGGCTGCAGCCTGTAGCTTTCCAGGCTGGAGCTCCTCAGCTCCTCTGCCTTTCCCCAGCCTTGCTCCACACAGGTACCCTGTTCAGCTCCCCTGCAGCCAGGCCCTTCTCCATCTACATCCAGGCTATTCCCTATCACCTGACCACCTTCCAAATGTTTGCAGATGATTTCCTTAATTACTTGCTCCATTATCTTCCCTGGCACAGAAGTTAAACTAACTGATCTGTAGTTTCCTGAGTTGTTTTTACTTCCCTTTTTATAGTTGGGCACTGTATTTGCCCATTGCCAGTCTTCTGGAATCTCTCCTGTTTCCCATGATTTTCCAAAGATAATAGCTAGAGACTCAGATATGTCCTCTATTAGCTCCTTGAATATTCTAGGATGCATTTCATCAGGCCCTGAGTGACTTGCAGGCATCTAACTTTTCTAAGTGATTTTTAGCTTGTTCTTTTTTTTTATATTACCATCTAAACCTACCCTCTTCTCATCAGCATTCACTATGTTAGGCATTCCTTCAGACTTCTCAGTGAAGACCGAAACAAAGAAGTCATTAAGCACCTCTGCCATTTCCAAGTTTCCTGTTACTGTTTGTCCCTCCTCACTGAGCAGTGGGCCTACCTTGTCCTTGGTCTTCCTCTTGCTTCTAATGTATTGATAAAAAGTCTTCTTGTTTCCCTTTATTCTTGTAGCTAGTTTGAGCTCATTTTGTGTCTTTGCCTTTCTTATCTTACTCCTGCATTCCTGTGTTGTTTGCTTATATTTATCCTTTGTAATCTGACCTAGTTTCCATTTTTTATATGACTCCATATTATTTTTTAGATCATGCAAGATCTCATGGTTAAGCCAAGGTGGTCTTTTGCCACATTTTCTCTTTCCTACCCAGTGGAATAGCTTGCTTTTGGGCCCTGGTGTCTGTCCCGTCATGGCTAGCATAATACCTATTTTGTTTTTCCTTATATCTTCCCAAACTTCATTGATTCTGATCAAAAGGCAGGAAGGCTTCCTGGGGGCCTCCATCCCCCATTGAGATTGTTAAGTGGTCATCTTTTCCCCACTTGCTTGCCTGATAATTTTATTTACCTTACATGTAAATGTCCTTTTCATTGTCCTTGGTCTGTCTTTGCTTAATTTACATTGGAAACACAGTCAAGCCAGCAAAACATTCCTTGATCTAGGACAGCTGGGCTTACGCACTGCCTGCCAAACATGTTAGGAACATATTTCCAGCACACATCTATAATTCTTTATACACTACCTGTTTGTACATCACACAATCACATTAATGACCAGCATGTTACCAGTTTGCACATGACACCTTAAACGACACCTTTTAGATACAGATTATGAAGACAGAAAGTTGGGGCAATGAATGTGTCAGGTCTGATGAGAGTTATGGCATGGCACTCCCTCTGCCAGTTGTCACTGAGGGGCTCACTGGGTCACAGTCCCGGACCTTGCATATGTTTTCACTGTTCTGTCCTACAGGAGCATATGTTATTCAATCTGAGCTTCCAAGCAGAACTCAAATGTTAAATATTTAAGGACCTTTCAGCACAGGCTTAAGTTCTCCATTGAACCAGGGCCTAAAAGGACAACTTTCTTCACATGCTGTCCTCTCCTATATTTTATTAATACAGATGTGACTAAGCCACATTTCTAGGAACTGTAGTGTCCCAGATGCCAGCTGTCATGTCCAGTGCCGATCTGGATGTCATAAAAGGATGAGCTTGTGATTTAGGCGCAGTGCACTGTCAGGAGATGCACAGAGACAAGGGGGTCTTTGGAATTAGCTATAGGAATGGGAGGGAGGAACTGGCATCGGGCATTTGGAGAGGTATGTGGGGAGAGGGGAAGCAATGGCTAGGAAGTGGAGGGAAGAAATTTTGAAGGGAGCTGGAGGGAGCCAGGCCCTACTTAAAATGGTCATTTGCAGAGGCTGTATTGAGTGTAAAAAGTGCTGTGAATCCCAGAACTAGAGAGGACATGAGACAGCATGAACTATTGATTAATTTATGTAGCTAATTAATTCATTTTGCCCTCTATTCCAATTAACTTTTGTATTCAAGTTTATACAAATGTCTGGTTTGGTGGAAGAATTGATTCTTATTGTGGGACTCCTCACCATGATGATTTTCTCATGGAGGGCTGCAAGGTGCCCATACTACAATACTCCAGAGTTAGCTGATTACTCATTCCAAAAGAATGAAAAAAACAAGTAATAAGACAGGCAGCGGGTTCATAACAATAATGGAGTCAGAATGGAAATAATGACTCCAGCTAATTAAATGGCAGGAAAATATCTCTGTGAACCAATTAAGATAATTGATAAATCCAAATGTTTAAAGAGCCTCCTGTACAAGCAACACAAATGACAGAGGGCAAATGAATTAATTAGTTGATATATATGTTAATCAATATTTCATATGCTCTGGTGCCTTACATGTTTTCATTTTATAGTCATGTTCCAGTGCTCTGTCTCTGTATTTGGGAACCAGCCAGTTTGCTCATTATTATAATGAGGTGTGAATTATTAAGAAGGAGTTTATAGTGGTTTTGGGTGAGATTGGGAGCTAGATTGCTAAAGGGGAAAGAATGGATTTTGTGGGATGAGGAGGACAGTGATAAGGAGAAGCAGTGGTTGGGAATGGGAAGAAAGGGATCCTTGAGGGGAGCTTACAATGAATGGCCCTATAATGAGAGATGGAGGTCTTGTCTTCACTACCGGGGTAAGTCGACCTAAGTTATGCTACTCCAGCTACACGAATAACGTAGCTGGAGTTGAAGTAGCTTAGGTTGACTTACCCTGGTGTCTTCATTGTGCTGCATTGATGGCAGACATTCTCTGGTCCACTTCCCTTACTCCTCTCAGAGAGCTGGAGTACTGGGGTCGACCAGACAACTCTCTGCCGTCAGTTTAGTGGATCTTCACTAGACCCACTAAATCAACCCCTGCCGCATCAATTGCAGCAGTGTTGATCTCCCAGTAATGAAGACCAGCCTGGAGATGTTCCAATTGTTTTCTGGGAGATATTTGTCTTAGCTAACATAAAAGAATGTATTGTTCAGTGTAACAGGACCAATTGTCTCCAAGTAACAGACAACACAGAACTAGAACGTATGGTCTTTGGATGTCCTGTTCATATACTCTAACTACTTTAGTAGCAAACCCAAACAATCTAGGGTCATGGTTCCATAAAGTCCCCTGACGGCACCTTTACTTTGGCCACTGCAGTAATTTACTGATTTTCCCTGAGATACAAAACATAACTGTGATGGGGCAGAGTGGCCCCGTACTAGTACCGCAGGGGTTAACCCTTCTTTCCTAGCAGAGGAAGCCATGCCCTGGAAGCTCTGCTGGGCATGCTCCAACTTGAGAACTGGTATAATAGCCTGCAGAGCTGCTTAGTCTGGGCTGATCGCTGGAAGAGAAGGAGGCACGCTGCTAGTTCCTGAGGAGAGAGAGCCTGCGCACCGGGATCTGGAGGCCAACCAAGCCGGAATGCACCCTGATACCCAGATGGAGGACATCACAGGAGGGGAATATACCTGAGAACCCCCCTGAAGCAGAGAACCTGGCACTTATGGTAGGAAGTGACCCAGGGGAACTTAAGAGGCAAACAGTGTTAAATCCGCATAGGCACTCGATGTGTTGCTGGTGGTCCCTGCCGAGCTGATGGCAAGGGGAGCTTGCCTCTACCAGGTCCCTGGGTCAGGGCCTGGTGGAGCGGCTAGGCCCGAGTCCCACTACACTCCACCCCCAAGCTGTGAAAATCCCATGGACTCTGGCCACTAGGCCGCACTACCCCGCTTGCGAGGGGGATTGCATGGACTCTAGCCATTAGGCCACACTGCTCTCACATGGGGAGGTGAGTTATATGGACCCTGGCCATTGGGCCACACTGCCTCGATGCTTGGGGGCGAGTTATCTGGACTCTGTCTGCTAGGCCTCACTACCCCGACCAAGGGGTGACTGTATGGAGGGAGGCCCTTAGGCCACAACTGGCCACCTGCCAAAAGGCGGGCATATGAATTTGTAAGTGGCAAGGTCTTGACACCCCATCCCGCCCCTGCCACAAAGGGACGGTGCGGTGCGAAACCCGCCACAATAGCAGACAATTGTAGTTCCAGGGCCAATGCATTCCTGATGTTTACATTTACTAGGCTTCTGTGAGTCTGTACAACTCTGCAGAACAAGTGAGTGGAACATATTGAAGAGTGTGCTGACAGCAGTTAAGCAAGTTATGTGGATGGGAATGAATGCAATACAAAGTTCAGCAGTAGTATAAAGGTACAACCACATAAATACACTTTTTGATACAGTAGATACTGTAGAACTAGCAGCTCCCTGAACAAATTCTGGTCCTAACAATGTTCATAAAACTTAACATAGTTCTTTAAGTGTTCAAAGCAGTGTACAAATTTTAACTGATTACGTGCCGATGATATGAATTAACAACCCCCCTACTGTGAGTCTCAAATGTTTTTTTGTTTACGTAGTTGGAGCAGTTGTTCAGGCCCCTGTTGTTCCATCTTTATAGCATGCCAAGTTAAGAGCTTCATATCTCCTCATATGCATGGTAAAATCCTTCATATTCCATTCTGTTTCCACAATGCTAACATTGGACCTAATCCAGAGCCCTTTGGAGTCAATGGAAAGACTCCCATTGACTTCAGAGGGCTTTTGGACCAAGCTCATTTTGAGCAGCAATTCTAACCACATGGTTCTTCCCATTGCTAAATTTTGGCATGTCAGTTTTCACTGCCACCTATGTGATTTGAAATCCACAGACTTTGCCAGTGATATGCTTGACATTGAAATGACATGCCTTATCTACATTAATTCTGCAGGCAGGGGTACATTGCTCCAGTGGGTGTAATTCTGCCCTGTGTTCTGCAAAGCATGGGTCTAATACCTAGGTGGGAATTTGTTTAGAGTACATTTTGCTGTTTTTGGTATTTCAAAGTGATTCAGAAGGAGACCAACTTTTCACCTTTTATAATCCAGGCACAAAGCCAGATGTATAATAAAAGGGCAATGATAACACTCCCCAAAGGTGCTGCTCCTAAAGAGAAGTCAGTCTGCATCTGTTAGAATACGTTCAATAATTTTTGTACATCTTCTGGAGGTGGGATGACAGAATATTGATCTCAGCTACTTTGGATGAGAAATGTATAACATGAACAATTTTGTTTTAAAATTGCGCGAGAATTCAAGAATCGTAGCACGTAAATGATGGCAGGAGAGTGTTGGCAGAACCTTCCAAGTACAGAGCAAAATGGTTAGAGAATTTGTTGAAAAGAACAAGTGACAGATTTTTTTAATGAATTTTTGATGTAATTCATTATTTAAAAGAGATACATCTAAGAGATGAAAATATTATTCATACTACTTTCTTTGACCATGCAGGAAATCATATTCATTACAAAAAGATTGATTCACTTAAGAAGCTGCTTATATGCATGCTTACTTATATGAGAAGATAATAGGATGCATTACACCTTGTTACATAGTCCTGAGCAAATTCTTTTCATCAGTATTTTCACTGAAACAGTATTGACTTATAAGGTGATGTTTATTTAAATACAATGTTATCGACATAGGTGGCAGCAGGGATGGGGTATGGGAGCCCATGACATAGCTACCACTGTCAGAGCTAATTAGGCTTTCAGTTCAGGGTAATAAAGTTAATTAACTATCACAAAATTGTATTTGCTACCTATATGCACTATTTTGATGTCTGTGCAAGTGATAAGTTACTTGTACACTTCTATAAGTGACAAAGGCAATTATCCTTTTCCATTATTTGTATGTACTAACAAGCACACACTTAAACCCATCGCACCTTGTGTTATGACTGATACCAGTACATCTCAGGTATATTGTGAAGTGCAAGATGACGTCAAGTGACTATGTATCTTTTTCCCCCAAGAACATTTTGGATTGGAGAATGTCAGTCTTCAACTTGCCTTTGGGAAAAACATTATAGTATTCTACAGTAAATGTGTCAGATACTATAATAATTATTGGCTGTGGTGTTCTGGATCAATTTTTTAGAATACTGTATTTTTTAAAAAGCTCATTGTTTTACAGTGTCAGTTCAGGTTTGAGGATGGAGCAGAGCATAGGCAAGGGCATGGCTAGTGGATCCACCATTATGCAGATTCAGGAGCTGGGACTTACTGCACAGGAGTGTATATGGGATCATGATCTGATAGAATTCAAGATCCTCTGGAAAGGAGGAGGACATGAAACCAGCAAAACAAGGACACAGACTTCAGAAAGGTGGATTTAAACTGTCTCAGACAAATAGTAGGCAAGGTCCCATGGAAAGACCAATTAGGAAAAAGGGAGTTGAAGGGGCCTGGCAGTTCTGAAAAGATGTAGCACTATAGGGTTCTAATGCAGAGGAAAGGTAAGAAGAGCCACATGAAGCCAATCTGACGGCACAAGGAGCTTTTAAGCTACCTAAAACCTCAAAGGGATACATACAGGAAATGGAAGGAGGGACATGTCACCAAGGAAGTATATATGAGAATAGTGTGAGTATGTAGGAACAAAATCAGGAAAGCCAAGGAGAAGAATGAGTTACGGCTGGCAAAGAATGTTAGAGACAACAGGGAGGGGTTCTTCAAACATGTCAGACAAAAAAGAAAGATCAAGGACACTTATCAGTGGAGAAGATGAGTCGGTAATGATGATAGGAAAGCAGAGCTGCTCAATGCCTGCTTTGCTTCAGTCTGCTCACAACAAATAACATGTGACTGGACGACTAGGTAAGTTACCATAGACAATACAGGGGAAGGAATGCTGATTAGGACAAGTAAAGAACATGTCAGAGATGTTCTGATCAATTTGAATTCAAATCAGTGGGGCCTGATGCTATTCATCTGTGCGTACAGAAGGAATTAGCTGAAGAAATTGCGGAGCCAGTGGCAATAATATTTACAAACTCATGGATGACAGGAGAGGTCCCAGAAGACTGGAGAAGGGCTAATGTAGTGGCCATCTTTAAAAAAGAAAAAAGAGTGTGGGGGGGAAGGAGGAGCTGGGAAGCTATAGAGCAGTCAGCCTGACTTCAATACCTGGGAAGTGACTAAAGCAATGTATAAAACATTCAATTTGCGAATACCTGGAGGATGAAGTGGTGATCATGAAAAGCTAGCATGGATCTACCAAGAATTAATAATGCCAGACCAGCTTGATTTCCTTCTTTACAGGGTAGCTAGTCTCATGGATAGGGAGAATACAGTTGACATAATATACTTGGGCTTCAGCAGGCTTTTGACACAGTCCCACATTACATTGTGATAAGTAAGCTGGAGAAATGCAGGCTTGGTGGAACAGCCATTAAGTGGATACATAATTGATTAAACAACCACAAACAAATGGTAGCTGTTCATGGAATGATGTCAGATTGGAGAGAGGTCTCAAGTGGGGTTCCAAGGATCTGTTCTGGGCCTGGTGTTGTTTAACATCTTTATTAATTACCTGGATGTAGGAATTGAGATCATATTGATCAAATTTGCATATGACACAATGCTGTGTGTGTGTGTGTGTTGGGGGGAGAGTGCCCACACTTTGGAGGATACAGCTAAGATTCAAAGGATCTTGATAAACTGGAGAACTGGGCTATATACAATAAAATGAAATTCAACAAAGACAAATGTAAGGTGCCACACTTAGGGAAGAAAAACCAAATGCACAAAAACAGAATGGGGGATAACTGGCTTGGCAGCAGCACTGCTGACAAGGATCTGGGAGTTGCAGGGGATCACAACCTAAACATGAGTCAGCAATGCGATGTTGCTACAAAAAAAGCAAATGCAATTTTAGGTTGCATTATCAGAGGTATAGCATGAGTTTCATGGGAGGTGATAGTACTGTTCCACTTGGTGCTGTTTAGGCCTCAACTGGAGGACTGTGTCCAATTTTGGTCACCAATGTATAGAAAGGATGTGGAGAAAATGGAAAGGATCCAGAGGCATATGACAACGATGATCGAAGGGACGAAATGCGGGTCATATGAGCAAAGGCTGAAGGAACTGGGAATGTTTGGTTTGGAAAAAAGAAGATTAAGGAGGGGGACAGGATAGCAGTCTTCAAAAACTTGAAAGAGTGCCATAAAAAAAATGGAGAAAAGTGTTCTCTTGCCACAGAGGGTAGGACAAGAAGCAACGGGTTCAAACTACAGTATAGCAGTTTTAGACTGAGTCTCAGAGAAAACTTCCTAACTGTAAGAACAATAGGACAAAGGAACAGACTGCCTACAGAAGTTGTGGAAGCTTCTTTGCTGGAGGTTTGCAGATGGAGGCCGGGTAGTCATCTATCTTGGATGATTTAGACACAACAAATCCTGCATTTTGGCAGGGGGTTAGACTAGATGATCTTTGCAGTTCCTTTTAACTCTATGATTCTCTATGACTTGTGAATCTTATCCCAGTGTTGGACTCTAGTAGGTGATTCCGAGAGGCTGCTCTGCACTTTGCCTGTAGTTTGGTATAGATTCCCTTTCTCCAAACCATACGTTTCCCCATTTGCTTGCTTGGTGCAGAGGAGTGGGGTGAATTTCAGCCTACCAACCTAATGCTGAACTCTTTGCTAAAGTAAAACTTCCAAATGCTTCAACGAAAGTTCTCCCTGAGTAAGGAATTCAGGGTTGGGTCCTAAATATAATCTTCATTTTATTTCCAAAGTAGCCCACCCAACAAAATACCATGCAACGGTGATTAAAACGTAATAAAATGCAATGACCCTGATTCCCCACAGTGTTTCTCTGGTTTTATGATTAATTTCTAGGGAGTGACAATGTTGTGAACGTGGTGTAAAACAGTGATCAAGGCCAAAGAAAACCACTAATACTCTGAACTGCAGTCTTAACTTTTTAAAGGAATAAAACAAAATAAAATAAAAGAGAGAGTGTTCTAGGTATAAGGGGAGACCTGGAAAGAAGCATGAAGGGCAGAACTAGAGAGGGGCTTCCAGGGCAAAACCAAACCCTCAAGAAGAGGAGGAGGAGGAGTTGAGAGCAGAGATGCTGTTACCCAGGGTTTTCAGAACCCAAAGCAATAGTAACTTAACGGTTTCCCTCCAGATGGTGTCAGGAATAAATCAGCAGGGACACAGTTGCTCCATCTGGTAAATGATTGGCACAAACAAGAGTATTTTTATCTAAAACTACTTTTTTATTAGGTATCAAGAGCACGCACGCACGCACGCACGCGCACACACACACACACTCTGTAACAGTAGGTTCAGAACATCCTAAACCTTTACCAAGTTACAAAAGTTTAAGATGGTTTCAAGGAATCAACAGACAGCCTTCCAGGGGCCCTCCGTCTATCTGAGTGATGGGAAGTTTTGGTGCCAGACTCTTGCCAAGAAAAGCTTCCTCAGACTGCTTCATAACACAGTTTCTAACTCAACTTTTTATAGTTTTTATCCAAACAAAGCACATAACTCATAAGAACCCCTAATAGGCTAACAATTTCCCTAGCAACAGCCAATAACAATTCATTATTTTCTGTATCAGTAAAGCAACTTCAACAAAAAATCTTACAGACAATCAAAATCAAGGTTAGTTTTCCACATTTTGCCCCTTCTCATGAAGGTGTCCTTTCACTTTCTCCAGTCAGTAAAACTGCAGCTTGCTTTTCTTTTTTTTTTTTCGGTATGTCTGCCTCAGCAAAGCTAAGTTGTTCCTACGTGGTGTCTTTGCTTCCAGCTTGGGGTGGGGTGAGGGGTTAAGTGCACAAGATGGCTGTGGACTATGTCAAATCCAGTTTTCTTACAACAGTGCAAGCATGAGTGGAACTGTGCAGAGTCTTAATGGTGTGTACAAAAAACCCGAACTTGATGCAGAAGTCACTGGGAAAGTGAAGGGTTTCGTGGTCAGCACAGTTTGAAAGGGCGATGACTTTGACATCAGCATTTTGGGCTGGGTTGGCAGAGAGCAAGATGAGAAGCAGGGAGGGTTATAGTAGTCTGGGTGGGTAATGACCAAGACAATGGACAGAGGTTTTGGACAGGCTAGGTTTTGGAGAAGACACTCACACTAAAACTATGGGCTCTGAAAGCCAGGAAATAAGAAATGAACACATTAGTGTGGGTGCAGTTCTTTCTGCATGGAACAGATGAACTCCTGAAAGAGGGATGGGCCTGGGAAGACTTTGGAATGCCCTGTGGTATCGAAGGAAAAGTGCTCTTTGTGCATAAGAATAGTGACCACTGGAAACTACTGTAGTAATTTTTTGATATCAGAGTTGGCCTCGAAGCTTCCAGGTGAAAATAGAAAAGATAAGCAACACAGGGAGGTTATTCTGTCAAGAGGCTCTGATAATACATAAACCATGAGGGTGTAGTAGCCCATGAGAACAGCATGGCTTCTTGAGTGAGTCACAGGTGGTGTGCATGGTTATTATTTTGTGTTTAATGCTATCTGTTTTTTTTAATCCATATTATTAAAAAATGAAACGAGCTCCTCTCCTGCTGCTATTTCTTGTTCTCACAGTTAGTGCTCCGCCTCCTCCCCCTGGCTTTTAACATTGAAATCACTGGTTGCCTCTTCCAGTAACATTTACCTGTGTCCTAGGCAGGTTTCAAATTAGAAACCTAAATTGAGACTTCAGCATGCTCCAGCTGTAGCTATTTAAAACAAAACAAACAAACAAAAGATACTAAAGAAAGGTCTTCTCAAAGCCTATTAATGCCAATGGAAAGGCTCCCATTGACTTGATGGGACCCCAACAGATGAAGTATAAGAGAGTTGAGTAAACAATGGATGTAACCTGGCTTGCACTATCAGTTCTAAACTTCTACTTTAGAAGATCCACTGTCAATGAAAATGGAAATAGTGTCTGGTCCATGTATGACAGGACTTTGGACTGATAGCTGCAGGCTGACAGCATTCTATCTTCTGTATGTTATAGAAAAAGTATACTTGCTAGAGAGCTGATTGCCTGATAGGTCACAAATCATCATGAAGTTTCTGATGCCCAAATTAGGATTACTTGTTATGTAGGAGATGAATAATTGCCTTGATTTTGCATAGATGCTTTTATTGTTACTTAGAGTTGCCATAGTTGCCGTCTGTCTGTTTTGGAGGGGAGAGTCTCATCAGATTTGAATCCACAGTATTTTATATCACAGTACCTGGTTACTGGACAAGGCTGGCTTATTTTCAACTTTGTAATGTGCAGAAGTTTCTTCAACATAATAATTTTGAAGGAGAGTCCCTCCCATGCATAGCTCACACTCCAGCTACCCACAACCCTGGCTCTTCAGAGAGGGCATTTTCCCCCCTTTGTCCATGTCTATAAAGGAGGTCAAATTTTTATTGCCGATTTCCCCTTTTTTCTGGGATAGTAGGGATAGCTCTGTGGGTTGAGCATTGAGCTACTAAACCCAGGGTTGTAAATTCAGTCATTGAGGGGGCCATTTAGGGATCTGGGGCAAAAATCTGTCTGGGGTTTTGAGCAGGGGGTTAGACTAGATGACCTCCTGAGCAGGGGCGGCTCCAGGCACCAGCGCAGCAAGTGTGTGCCTGTGGCGGCAAGCTGCGGGGGATGGGAGTGAGGCAGCCTTTGGTGGCATTTCTGCAGGAGGTCCACTAGTCCTGTGGTTTCGGAAGCAATTTGGCGGAGGGTGCCAAAGGTGCAGGACCCTCAGATCACCCGCAGAAACACCACCAAATCCGTGTGATCAGTGGACCACCCGCAGGCGTGCCGCTGAAGACCACCTGACTGCTGCGCTTGGGGCAGCAAAAAACATAGAGCCGCCTCTGCTCCTGAGGTTCCTTCCAACCCTGACATCCAATGATTCTATGAAAAAGCAACTTTCCTCTGATTGCTTTGTGGCTTAGATGCAGTTGCTGGAGACACTCGTTTCATGGAGTGTTGAAATAAGACTTAGTGCTTTCAGAGGCAGTAGACTCAGCTTTAAAAGAGTTCAGCACATGTTCCCCCTAACACCAGCCCCTGAATGCTAGGAGTTACCCAAAGGGACTGGGGCTCCAGCCTCACCCCCACAGCACCCAGCACACCCTCTCTGAGGTGTTCAGTGCCTCAATCCATGTTAACTCACCAGGGCCAGCCCACAATATTTTGGCACCTGAGGCGGGGAGCTCAAATGAAGCCCCCATACCCTCCTTGCTTGGGCCAAAATTTATAAAGGGCTCAATTCTGTCTTCTTCTTGTTCTACTCCTCTCATGGTACTGCTCTGCTACCTACCCCAATAAAGGAGAACTAACAATTTGAAATGCCTTGTTCAAAAATTTTAAGTAAGACTTCAGTTTCGAACATCTGAATAACAAATGTAACTTTTCTTGTCTGCATAGTAAACATGGCATTTTTATCTGTTTGAATAATCAAAGTGGTGCTTTTTGTGCCTTCTTGGTTGCAAAGATTTAAACTGCATCTTGAAGGTCCACAGTTTGGGCCAGCTCATGCTCTACTGAGATGGTTGCAAGGCCAACCAGGCTCTCCTGTGTCATTGTGGAGCGTAGATGTATTTTTATTAACTTCGGCTTGGAGAAGCTGCGTTCTCCACTGGCAACTGTTACAGGAAGTGTTAGGAGTATGTGCAGAGCAACAAAAGTATTTGGAAAGAGGATGGTCATCTTATTTGTGCACATATATTCCAGAACAGACCTTTGGAGGTGATCCTGCTGAAATGTATCTTGAAAGGGCTTTCAGTTCATCACTTAAATCACTCACATCAATATTGAGCATGTCATCCTATGTCAACACTTTCTCTAGTGCCCTGCATTGCTGGTGTAGGTCTTCTTCAGGTATAGTGAGGAGTTTTGGAATATCATACAACATCGCAATTATACTGCTGTGTTCCTTGAGCTGCATGAAATGTTCTTCAACTGACTGTATTGCACAATCTAGCACCCGGTTAAAGAATTCAACTTTGAATTGTTGTTTGGGGTCTCTTATGGGATTATCCCGTGCCTGGTAATCAAAATGTCTTCTTTGATGACTCTTGTATTCTTGAATGAGTGGGAAAATAGCTTCATTGTTCAGTTCCTCTGTCAACTTCTGTGCACTCTTCAGAACGTTTTGAAATCCCTCATCTGAGTGGTAAGACTGTAGGTATGACTTTGTTTTGTCCACTTGTTCCATTCCTCCAGATATATCAAGGTCAACACCTTGGAGTCTCTTGCTTACAACATTTCTTTCAAACAGTATGTCATGCCACAACACTAAGCCACACAGAAATTTGAAATTATGTATGTTTCTGGTGATTCCATTTCCCTCTGCCGCTGTTCTCTCACAAACAGTTCCTATCATTGCATTATCCTCCATAATGGCAATTATGGCATCATCTATCGTCTCAATTTGGTTTTTGATAGGCTTTATCACCTCCATTCTACTTTCTCATCAGTGGTTTCAGTGTCAGAGAGGATGTTCCCAGATGTTGCTTCAAAATTTGCCATCAATGAGAAAAATACATAGATGCTCTGAAATACATTAAAAAATTTAGCAGCCTCACTAGAAGCTGATGCTGCATCACTGACCACCAAGTTCAATGAATGAGAACTTCATGGGACAAAAAAAGCTCTAGACTTAAACTCTCGGATCCATGTCTGCACTCCTCTGTTCTTTCCTCTCATATTGGCACCATTATCGTAGCCCTGACCTCTCATGTCAGCTATCGCAATTCCCGTATCTTCCAGCTTTTTAAGAAGCACATTTGTCATATCAGCTCCTGTAGTATCATCAATGTCAATACATTAGAAAATGCTCTCTGACAGTCACCATTGCAGGGACATTTTCACTAGGTTCTGTTGTTGTTACAAAACACACTATTAAAGTCATTTGTTCCATATGGCTGATGTCAGGTGAGCAGTCCAGAATAACAGAGTAATATCTTACTGACTTCAGATCTGCCACAATCTTCTGTTTGACTTTTGTTGTCAGTAACTGTATAATCTCATTTTGAATTGTTTTTCCAAGGTAGTGGTGTGTGTACCTTTCTTGGGTGGTGACTCTTAGATGCTCCTGGAGTACAGCATCAAACTCAGCCATCAGCTCCACTATTTTAAGGAAGTTTCCATTGTTTGGCACATATAGCTGATCTGAAGTGCCATGCAGTGCTAGGTTTTGGGTAGCAAGCATACTCACAATGGCAATGAGCCTTTTCAGAACATTTTGCCAGTAAAGAGACTCTGATGCAATCTTGTCTTGATGCTGATCATCTATGGTGGCCTTTAACCTTAGTCTCATCTCAAGCTCTTTCCACCTATGGAATGTTCTCTGGTGATTTGCTGCCTTCTCATGACATGTCAGATTTCTGGCCAGATTTTTTCAGTCCTTTGTTCCTGTAGAACCCAATGTGGCTAGAACATTAGACTGGAAGAGTTTGCAACAAAAATAGCGTGCAGCATTCTGGGTTTTTTGAGTACATGAGCCATGGCCTCTCCACTTTGTCACCATTGGGGATTTCACAGCCGTAATGTGTTGGATGGAAACTTCTAATTTCATGGTCTTTGGGGAACATGAAGTTTTTCACTTGCTGTGACCCATGCAGTACAAGGAAGTCCCTCAGGCTACTGCTCAAGTGGGTCCACAGTCCTGGATCATCCAGACTTAAGGAACTAAACTCAACAGTAGCTGTTTCTTGTGCCTCCGCCATACTCTTCTCTGATCGACACTTTTCTTCAGGAATGTGCATGGTTACATCCATTTGAGATGAATATACAGATGCTGCAGTAGCTGCCAGGTCACTTGCACTCCGACTAACTGGAAGATCAGGCACCTCCTCACCACTCACATCCTCACCGGGGCTGGAAGGCTCACCGTGAACATTTGTGTCTATTTCAGAGTGGTTAACTGTATCAGCAAAAAGAAAGAGGAGTACTTGTGACACCTTAGACACTAAAAAAATTATTTGAGCATAAGCTTTCATGAGCCAAAACCCACTTCATCGGATGCATGCAGTGGAAAATACAGTAGGAAGATATATATACACAGAAAACACACAAAAAAGAGTGTTTCCATACCAACTACAACAAGAGTAATCAATTAAGGTGGGCTATTATCAGCAGGAGAAAAAAAAACTTTTGTAGTGATAATCAGGATGGCCCATTTCCAACAGTAGACAAGAAGGTGTGAGTAACAATAGGGGAAAAATAAGCATGGGGAAATAGTTTTTACTTTGTGTAATGACCCATCCAGTCCCAATCTTTATTCAAGGCTAATTAAATGGTGTCCAGTTTGCAAATTAATTCCAATTCTGCAGTTTCTCATTGGAGTCTGTTTTTGAAGTTTTTTGTTGGAGTATTGTGACTTTGAGGTCTGTAATTGAGTGACCAGGGAGGTTGAAGTGTTCTCCAACTGGTTTTTGAATGTTATAATACTTGATGTCTGATTTGTGTCCATTTATTCTTTTGCGTAGAGACTGTCCAGTTTGGCCAATGTACATGGCAGAGGGGCATTGCTGGCACATGATGGCATATATCACATTAGTAGATGTGCAGGTGAACGAGCCTCTGATAGTGTGGCTGATGTGATTAGGTCCTATGATGGTGTCCCATGAATAGATATGTGGACAGAGTTGGCAACAGGCTTTGTTGCAAGGATAGGTTCCTGGTTTAGTGTTTTTGTTGTGTGGTGTGTGGTTGCTGATGAATATTTGCTTCAGGTTAGGGGGCTGTCTGTAAGCGATGACTGGCCTGTCTCCCAAGATCTGTGAGAGTGAGGGATCGTCCTTCAGGATAGGTTGTAGATCCTTGATGATGCACTGGAGAGGCTTTAGTTGGGGGCTGAAGGTGACGGCTAGTGATGTTCTGTTACTTTCTTTGTTGGGCCTGTCCTGTAGTAGGTGACTTCTGGGTACTCGTCTGGCTCTGTCCATCTGTTTCTTCACGTCAGCAGGTGGGTATTGTAGTTCTAAGAATGCTTGATTGAGGTCTTGTAGGTGTTTGTCTCTGTCTGAGGGGTTGGAGAAAATGCGGTCATATCTTAGAACTCAGCTGTAGACAATGAATAATGTGGTGTGGTCTGAATGAAAACTGGAGGCATGTAGATAAGTATAGCAGTCAGTAGGTTTCTGGTATAGGGTGGTGCTTATGTGACCATCGCTTATTAGCTCTATAGTGTCCAGGAAGTAGATCTCTTGTGTGGACTGGTCCAGGTTGACATTGATGGTGGGATAGGAATTGTTGAAATCATGGTGGAATTCCTCAAGGGCCTATTTTCCATGGGTCCAGATGATGAAGATGTCATCAATGTAGCACAAGTAGAGTAGGGGCATTAGGGGACGAGAGCTGAGGAAGTGTTATTCTAAGTCAGCCATAAAAATGTTGGCTTACTGTGGGGCCACACGGGTGCCCATGGCAGTGCCACTGACTTGAAGGTATACATTGTCCCCAAATGTGAAATAGCTGTGGGTGAGGACAAAGTCACAAAGTTCAGCCACAGGGTTTGCGGTGATATTATCAGGGATACTGTTCCTGATGGCTGGTAGTCCATCTTTGTGTGGAATGTTGGTGTAGAGGGCTTCTACATCTATAGTGGTCAGGATGGTGTTTTCTGGAAAATCACCAATGGATTGTAGTTTCCTCAGGAAATCAGTGATGTCTCGAAGATAGCTAGGTGTGCTAGTAGTGTAGGGCCTGAGGAGAGAGACTATACAGCCAGACAATCCTGCTGTCAGGGTGTCAATGCCTGAGATGATGAGGAGTCCAGGATTTTCAGGTTTATGGATCTTGGGTAGCACATAGAATACCCCTGGTCGGGGTTCTCAGGAGATCTCCTTCCTGCTTAGATAGAAAAGCTTCCTTTGCTTTCTTTCTTTTTCTGAATGCTGTCCCAGAGGGGCGTTTTCTTCTTTCACTCATGACTGCTGTTCTGTGCCAGCAACAATGGCTCTCAACACTCAATTGAAGGGGACAAATAAGCAGGCTGGTAGCAGGGCCTGAGTGAGGGAAGATATCAGTGTCTTAAGGGCCTGACTGGCTCTGACTACTTCAGTTGACTTCCTGTTCTCCTCAAGTGGGTTTAGGGAAGCAGCAGGAAACAGGAAGCTCCCTGAGAAGCTGGTGTTAATCAGTCCAGGCTCCTGGGGGTGCTAAAGAGGTACATAAGAGGCTCCTCCTCTTCTCTCTCCCTGCAGCTCCTGCGGCTTTCTGTTATTCCTTCTCACCTTTTCTTCTGCCTGCCTGTTATGTCTCTTGTGCCCTCCTTCCTCCAGCACAGCACTCCACCATCTCTGTGAATCTAGAGCAGAGAGAATACATATGCACCAGCAGCAGAGACAATTTTCTACACTCTGGGTCCCAGTGGTGCCCCCCCCCCCCCCCCACAGCCTGGCACCTGAGGCGGCTGCCTCAGTTCACCTCATGGTAAGGCCAGCCCTGTAGCTCACCCCCCTCCCATTTTGGCATGCTAGCTGCATTTGTGTTAAGATAGAGAAAGAGGCTCCATGTGCCTTCTCCCGCCTCTTGCACACCATTGTCAGGGCAGGTCTTTGTATTTTAAATTCATGCATAAAATACCAGTTACTTATAGTCTAAGACCTTCACACAGGATAGCTCAAACTGTCTTCATCCAGGGCCATATCCAGCTTTTTTGCTGCCCTAAGTAGCGAAGAGAATAAATAAATTTAAAAAAAAACTGCAATTGGCAGCACTTTGGCAGCTGCGCTACCGTGCCACTTCCTTCTTCGGTGGCAAATCGGTGGCTGGTCCTTCCCTCTGAGAGGGACTGAGGGACCTGCTGCCAAATTGCTGCCGAAGACCTGGACGTTCTGCCCCCTTCCATGGTTTGACCCAAGCACCAGCTTACTGCGCTGGTGCCTGGAGCTGGCCCTGCTGCATCCCACCGGTTAATAGCACCATCTTCTTTAACAGAGAAGACAATCTACTCGGGTGATCAGCATCAGTAATAGGATACAGAAACAAGAAGATAAATTCTTACCAAACAAAACAAGGTTCAATTTAAAAACAAAACCAGAGGGGGACTGCATGACTCAGGGATTGGTATTGGGTTCCAAGGCCTTCCACTGGTAGGCTTCTGGTCCGGGTGGCAGAGGCCAAAAGGCTTTACTATCTGACAGCTGTCACTATATTATGTAAAATGAATTAGTCCTATCAATGAGTAGTTACTAGTGAACAGGTATCCACATGACAAATCCACCACAGATGGCATTCATTGCTGATAGCAGAGGATAAGATTAATAGATTATAAAGCCAGAAGGGGCCATTGTGATAATCTAATCTGATTTCTTGCATTACACAGGCCACAGGACTTCCCTGAATTAATTCATGTTTGAAATAGAGCATAAGTTTTAGCAAAACATCCTATATTGATGTAAAAATTACCAGTTATGGAAAATCCACCACAAGCTTTGGTAAATTGTTCCAATGGTTAATTACCCTCACTATTAGCAGCTTATGCTGTATTTTCAGTCTAAACCTGCCTGGTTTCAATATCTAGCCATTGGCTCTTGTTATACCTTTATTTGCCACATTGAAGAACCCTCTCTTATGAAATTTCTGCTCCCTATGTAGGTGTCAAGGTTACTTCCCCACTCTGAACTCTGGGGTAAAGATGAGGGGACCCGCATGAAAGACCCCCTAAGCTTAGGTTAAAACTTTCCCAAGGCACGAGTTCCACCTTGTCCTTGATCGCTGCCACCACTAAGTGATTTAATAAAACATTCAGAAAGGACCACTTGGACCCCTACCTCCCCCAAAATATACCTCCAAGCCCCTACATCACCTTTCCTGGGGAGGCTTGAGAATAATATCCTAACCAATTGGTTACAAAGTGAGCACAGATCAACCCCCCTTGGTCTTTAGGACACTGAAAAACAATCAGGTTCTTAAAAGAAGTTTATTTAAAAAGAAGATAAAAGAATCACCTCCGTAAAATCAGGATGGAAGATAACTTTACAGGGTAACAAAAAGATTCAAAACACAGAGGATTTCCCCTCTAGGACAAAGTTTAAAGTTACAAAAACAGGGATAAAGCTCCCTCTTAGCACAGGGAAAATTCACAAGCTAAAACAAAAGATAATCTAACGCTATTTGCTATTACTTACTATTTCTGCAATACTAAATGCTTAGTCCAGATATGGCTTAGGGAGATGTATTTACACTGCCCTGGTTCCTTTGCTGACTCTGAGAGAACAAAACAAAAACAGAAAAAAAAAGAAGAGCCTTCCCGTCACAGATTTGAAAGCATTTTCTCCCCTTATTGGTCCTTTTGGTCAGGTGCCAACCAGGTTATCTGAGCTTCTTAACCCTTTACAGGTAAAAGAGGAATTAACCCATTATAGGGTAAAGAGGGATTTTATGTTCCCCTTAGCTGTATGTTTATGACAGTAGGTACTTATATATTGTGATCAAGTCACCCCTAAACCTTTTCTTAGTTAAGTTAAACAGATATAGCACCTTGAGGGTCTCAAAATGAGGGTGTATTTTTCCAATATTTCAGTCGGTCTCATGAGTCTTCTCTGAACCCTGTCCAATTTTTCAACCTCCCTCTTGAATTCTGGACACCAGAACTGGACATAGTGTTTGAGTAGCAATCCCACTAGTGCCAAAGCCAGAGGTAATATAACTGCCCTGCTCCCACTCAATATAAAAATTGAATGGGCATGGGTACTACCCTGTCACCTCTTCTGTTGTGCTTTTAAAAAAGGATTGAGGAACATTGGTATGGCTGTGTGTAAAGAAACATACACAGGCCAGTCCATTTTGTATCTGTCTGTAAATGGAGAATTTCAGTTTTGCCTCTTTCAAAAGCACTAACTTCATATAAAGAATGTTAAAAACAAATCAAACGAAAAACCAAAATCAAACTGCTGAGACAGAATCAGGACCACAGTGTAAATTGCTTAACAAATACCTCATTACAAATTAAATATTGTTACATAACTGTTTTGCCTGAAAAAATACATTGCTACCCTGTATAACATTGTAAAAAAGCATGTGACCTAATTTCTGTGAATACAGCACATACCAGCACATGATTTCAAAGATTTATGACCTGAAAAGGAAATGCAGATTTCCTGTATTCACTGAGAAATCTCAGGAGTAACAAATTTGATAGAAACTAGACAACTGGAAAATTCTGTGCTGACTTACACCCAACACAAACGAACTGAAGTCTTCAGTTGACTTCACTGATTTTCTTCAGTGAGGTTGCCTGGGGCTGAATTTGGCTCTATGCATATGATATATCAGACGCTAAAGACCAGAACAACAAAGCCCAGACTCTCTCCTTCTATAGCCATTTTTATGTTAGTTCAATGGTATGAAGTGGCCATGAAGCCAGCATATTTGTCAATCTCAAAATTCCTCCAGGGTAGGGATATCCCAAATGGTGACAGGCTGGCATAGAACCTAGGTGTAAGAAGTATAGAGGACACAGGCGAGGAAAGGGCGTGTGGCCTGAGCACCTCTGTACTCCAGTAATCACTGGATGTCAGAATGCCACCCTTGGGGGCCACGGGCAGCTGGTTCCATTTAGAGAGGTCTTTGTGCTGCTTTAAGTTACACTCAGTGGTTCCAAGATCAGAACATTGACTTAAAGCGACCCTTGTATGCACATCTCTCTCACTAAACTGCACTGAGAGCAGCATAGCTGGACCAAAGGCTCTGGCTCTTAGTGACATATGGTAGTTGGGAACAGGTAGCTAGGACTAAGACTCCTGGCTTTGTTCTGCCACAGTTAGACAAGTCACTTAACTTCTTTGTGCTTCAGTTTATTCATCTGTAAAATGTGTATAAGATACTTCCCTGCATCCTACAGCTATTGTGAGATTTATTGCAGAGTCCCTTGAGAATCCTCGGTCTCAAAAGTACTGTTACTTATTCCTTGCATGGAATGGCAACCGTTCAAGATCTACTTCTGCACTCTCTTAGGAGAGTTTTGTGGCAATTTAATATTACCCTAGATACCTCACAAACCAAATTTTTATTTTCAGGGATGATATTACAAATTGTAGGATCCCAGCAAAGAGCTCCAAGCTGCCACAAGGGAGAGAATTCAGTCAGGCTCTGGTGCTGCTGCTAGAGGGAAAGATCCAGTTCAGACTTGTGAGGTACCAGAGCAGTGCAGGACTGTGAGTGCCTTCCAAAGCAGGGCCCCCAAAGTAACCGTCCCCGTTGCTATACCTAAGACCATTGTTTTACAAACTGTTTGAAAGCATATGCCCAATTTAGATTACCATCACTAAAATGATGTGGTTTAAATTAACTGAATGCCTTGGCTTCAGCCTTAGCAGTGTGGATGGTAGTGTAGTATTCTTCATGCTGCATGCAATATTCTTATTATTGAGTCACTCAGTCTGTTCCTTGACGGAGAAAACATGATCATATATTACTCCATGATACTCAGTAAATGTGGCAGTGCTAAATAGAAGGAATTTCAGCCAAAATTAAAGCCAGCTCCAGGCATGGCACACAGAGAAAGAGAATGAAAGGGACAGACCAAGAGACCAAGTTTGTTACTGAGCTGATCGCATATCTTCTCCCAGGGGAGACGATATGAAAGACACAAGAAATATCATTTGCAGTAATTAGAAGAACAGTGTGACCCTCTTGTATAAATATTTTAGATTTCAACACATGTCCTGTGTCGGTCATGAACAGAAAGACTAAAAAGGAGGAGGAGGGGCTGGCATCAGCTGTTGACACTGTAGGACTCCAGCAGATAATGTAAATGGCACTGACAGCCCTTCAGTGAAACCTTTTGAAAATGATTTAAAGGACAAAACCAGAGTCTAAGCAAAGAACTTCAAGATCAGCAAGTGAGATCAGAGAGGTAAATTTAGTGTTACATAGAAACATCCAAATGCCAGGAGAAGACCTAGAGGTTCACTGAGGCTTGTCTTTTAAGCAATATGCTTCAAACAATGTAAAATCAACCTACTCCTCAGCATCTTTTCCCTGGATTCTACAGGTGGCTCTGTACTCTCTGGTTTGGCTCTTCTCTAAAATTCATCTCTGTCTTGTGCTGATTTGGACCCTGAATTTGTTCTAAACATAGGTGCTGGAACTAGGGGTGCAGGGTGTGCTGCTGCATTCCCTGGCTTGCTGTGGTTTCCATCCTATACAGGATTTAGGGTTTGGTTCAATGGCTTTCAGCAGCCCCGCTGTACAAATAGTTCCAGCACCCTTAGTTCTATATTTTCAATTTCCCTCCTGAAAAGAAATTCTGTCTGAATTGTTTATCACCAATCTTCACTTAAACACCCACCATTAAACCTCTTTTTGATCAGCTGTTTTATAATTAACAGGATTATATCTTTGAGATGACTTTCTTCCTGCAAATGGAAGTGTCTGACTAATTCAGGAAAAGTGAAGTGTAATAAAACTGTCCTCATCTTCCTAATGGAAATTCCAGTAGACTCCATTAGAATCCTTCAGCTGGTCTATGGATTACTACCGGTTTCTATTGCTTTCTATTGGAAGACTAGTATCTCCAGGATGAGCAGAGATCAATAGTAAACCCGATGCTCTGTTCCAAAATCGGCTTTCCAACTGGAACTAGTAGAAACCAGTTGTAAGTTTTCATTTGGAACTTCCTCTAGGGCTAACAACCACATCTCCACTAGGAATCATTCCTTCATTCTTTGGAGTGGGCTTTACATTACAAAGGCTAGCCCCTATCAAGGATAAGGAATAGGGCGCAGGTGCAAAAGGTCAAAATTGTCCACACCCAACTGTCTGTTAGAGGAGAATCAGCATAAACCCCCAGCATACCAATATCTTTCAAACAACACACTGAGCTTAAACAACAAGGTAAGGCACAGTGAAAAAGATGTTTCAGTCAAAAACAAATTATCAGCCCAATCATTATAAATGTCTTGGCTATATCTCTTCGAAATGCATATGGCTCATTAGCTTTCTCTGCTTGTGACAATATGGTCCCTTAAAGAAATAGTTTCAAGCTCAAAGTACATGGTAACAGAATATATAGGCTTCACCAGGGACTGGCAAGGAGATATTCTATGTCTCAGCAGAAGACAGACTGTTTCATTAGCAATACATGATGTAGGGGGCAGGCAGAACTGTAGGACTGAGATATTTGTTGACCATGCATAGAGGCCATTTTTATAAGCTGAGGGTATGTTTACAGTGCAAGGTAAGCATAGGGCATAAACTCAGGCTCAAGCCTAAGCTCCCTTCAGTATATACACAAGTCTCACTAACCCAGAGCTCGGATCCAGGGTTGCAGGATCATATGGAGATGGAGAGTCCAAGCCTGAGTCAAGCCATGATTCAAGCTCTGTAGTTTTGTAGTGTAGATACACCCCTACTGGACTCATGGTCTGGGAATTTGCCAAAAGTATTCCATGATCCCACGGGCTGACTTTCTTTGTCTTCTGGACAGTCTTGACCATCCACCAAACTTTCCCCATACTGCACCATGAACAAAGGGCTAGAGCAGCCACGTTTTGGGAGAGTGCTAGGAAGTCTGGGATATTTATGTTTGGACTTGGGCCCTCATAATGCAGTGTAGACACTGGAGCCCCAAGTTGGAACTCAGGGTTCAACAATTCCTAACCTGGTGTTACAAATTAGTGTAGATGTTCATGCCCTAGGTTAACAAAGCCAGGGTCTGCTAACTCAAGTTCCAACTCTAGGCTTACATTGCAGTGTAGACATACCTTGTGGGCACAACCTTTCAGTGCTGGGGCTGAAAATTGCTGTGTAGATGTTTGGGCTGAGGTTGGAGCCGAAGCTCTGGGACTCTCTGAAGGTAGCTCAGGCTACAGTCCAAGCCAGAACATCAACACAGCAATTTATATCCTCACAGCCTGAGCCCCGCAAGCCGGAGTCAGCACTAGCCATGGCCACGCTGTGGGTCTTTTATCCCTGTGTAGACATTCCCTGAGAGGTTAGTGCTTGTCTGCAAGGAGCCGAGTCATCATCTTCCATTCCTGTGTGCCAGGTGTCCTGCCAAATGAGGTCCCTCCTGAAGCCTGTCCCTCTTTTTCCAGTCTCACTCATCATAATACAAAGACCACAGCAACATGTCCTCTGTGAAGGGATTGTTGGGATAGCATGGGTCTGCTAACTGTCACAAATTCAATAATTACCCCTATATACTGAAGAGAAGAAAATGGAAAGCTCTGGGGTTGACCTGGTTGGCAGTAGAAGCCAGACCCTCCTTGAGAGGTGGAAGCAAGAAAATATTAGCTGGGAAAACCCTCTTTCTACTAGCATCAAACCTGGGCTGCATTATGTCTTTTGGAACATTCCTATTAAGCTCTGTCTATAGGTTTTTTGTTTATTTCATCAGTGCTGAAGACAGCCATTTTGACTTCTTAGTTTCAATTCTATTTTAGGGTATTTCTAAAGCATCTATCATGGTGGTGTCTAATCCAAAGGGTAGGAAAGAGCGTTAAGGTTTTTGTTATTGTTACTGGGTCCTGAAAAATATCTATTTGTCCATCCTTTGAGAATTTGGGATAGGCAGGACCTGAGATTGCCTGATTTATTAGATGTGTGTGTGTGTTTCATATCCAAAATATTTCCAAGAAACCACACAGAGCAATCTTAGCATCTGGACAATGAGATAAAAAAGATTGTACCAGCTGTTTGTATCTGAAGCAGTCTGTCAGAATCCAAAACTACGTATATCCAACTTTTCCATCTTTAGTCCTCAAATGTATAAGCGTCATCAACAATTCCTTTTCTCCTCATTCTCATTCTATACATATTCTTTGACTCTCTCTTCTGACCTTCCCCATGGCAACAACATCCTGCAGGCAATGTGCAGTGTTTCCCTGTCTGCTGTACAGGAAATGTCCTCAGTATTCCTATAGTCTCATTCCCAGGCAGGGTCTTCTGTGTCCTTGATCCCTGTGCTCTCTCTGCCATACAAACTCCTAAAGGATGTAGCTACCCATGAAAATACCAGTGCCATCTTAGAGGTCTCATGGAGCTCTCTTTTTATGTCCTTCTGTTATTACTTCTTAAACTCTTTCTTCTCCTGTTGGTACCCTGAGCTTCAATAATAAAGTGGGTTTATACTCTGCATCAGAGATGACCAAAGTGTAGCTCAAAGACCACTTCTGGCTTTATCCAACACGATGATTATTTATTTAATACTATGATTTATTTGTATTGTGACTCCTCAGTAAGGATGAAGGCCCCATTGTTCTGGGTACTGAACAAATATGGTCCTGGCCCCAAAGAACCTACATTCTGATTTGACACAGGATGCCATAAGAGAGTGTAATGAGCAATAGGAGGAAAGTGGGGAAGGAGGACAAGGGTAATGGTAGCAAAGGACACGAGTTAGCTGCACTCTCCACTTGATGGTTCCAAACAATCCCTGACTGCCGTTAGCTGATTTCCTGAAGGTGGCACATCAGAGCTGGGTCTAGAAGGAGAGGGTAGTAGCTTATCGGACTAGTTCAGGAGGGTGTGCTGTATGCAAAGGATAGTGTGGAAATAGCACTGAGACTTTTGTAGAAGAAGCAGGAGAATGGGCATTCAAGGTTGACATCACTGTTGAAGCAGAGGGAGCAGTGGAAAAGGTGATAATAGACAAGAGCAGATAAGTACAGAGGGGCAGAATTGTGAAGGGCCTTCAGGATGAGGATAAGAAGCTTGAATCTAAGCACTGAAATGTAAGTATTCATATGTGTAGCTCTCTGCCCAATAAATGTACCAGGTTAGGACTCATGTATACAATTGCCTGCCCCCATTTGCTTCTCTTGTAGCTCCATGTTAATAGGGACTGAATTTGGGACCAAACACAAAGCAAAAATAATATGGTAGGTCACTCCAGAAGGGAGTGGGGGAATTTACCACCTTGGAGTGGTGGCATTAAGATGAATGGAATAATTTACACTTCTTGGAGCTGGTGACTTACTCTGTATGAAGACCCAACCAGACAAGTTACACATGGCTCACATTGGCAAACTTTTGATTGTATCCACAAGGACAGGAACCATTTTTTTTTAATGAAAAATTAGATTCTGATTTCTTCGTGGGGCTCCAATCCCTAGACTATGGTATATGTCTATGCCTTAATGCATCCTCAGTAAAACCTAGTCTACCCTTAGAGTTTAGTCACTGATGTAAACCCCTATCCTACATAGTTTATAATAGTGTAAACTATTTCTACACTAGGAGTTTGCATTAGTGCATCTACATTGGTGGTTGAAGACCCAGTGTAGGCAAGGCCTTAGTATTCTATGGCCAAGAATAAGGCCATATCTACACTATGGGCACTACTGCGACATAGCTATGGTATTGTAGCTATACTGCTGTAACCTTAGAGTGTAGATGCAGACCACAGCAACAGAAGAGGCTTTTTCTATCACTGTAGGATCTATCCACCTCTCCTAGTGATGGTAGCTAAATCGATAGAAGAATTATTTTCTTGACCCATGTCTACAGTTGGGGGGTTTAGATTGGCATAGCTTCACATCCCTGAATGCAGTAGCTATGTCAACCTAAGCTTTAAGTGTAGACCAGGCCTAAAATTGTGCTTAGCCCCTGCACAAGTTGGGAAGAGGCACAATCAATTGCCCTACCCCTACAGTGTGCAAGGATTTTGCACCGTAGAAATCCCTGTGCTCTCTTGATCCTGTTGTATTATTTCCCTTCTCGTTTTTGAAATATGTGATTGGTTGCAGGAACACTATCAAGACACTAACAAACAAACAAAAATAGGAAATTGTTCCAGAAGAAACCTAGACAGTTAAGAATAAATGATGGTTGCTGCCAGTGTTCCAATTGTGACCGTTGTCCAGAACTGAATTAAAATGTGATGATGCTGAAATGATCTGTGTAGAATCCCTTTACTTGGCAGAAAGCAAGGTGCTGTTTATGGCACCACTAAGTAGCGTGAGAATGCTGGGGTGGAGTCCCTCACTGTGTTATTAGAGCTGGAAGAGAAAGCACTTGTGGCCTGAGGCAAGGTGACAAGCTTGTGAGCAGCCTGAAGGATAAAGCCACTGAGAAACACCCAGTCTCCTGTACTAATAACAATATTCATCTGCATCCCTCTGTTCCCACAGCAGGGCACTGCCTGCAACAAATTACAGCTTATGTGCAATGGCACGGTTTCAAAGCTGCACTTAACACACTTGGGATACATTTGACCGGACTTTCTCTACTTGGGAGTAAATGTTTTTAAAATGCCAGGCACCCAGGAAGTCAGAGGCATTATTTGTGCTTGAGGTTTGAATTATTAGAAGCATTTTATTATTAAACTATTGATATTACCCTAGCGCTGGAGTCTGGAGTGCCTTTATACCAGCCACTGCACATTTACCTATGAAGATACAGTGTGTACCCTAGAGACCTTACAGGCTCAGAAGACGTGACATGCAAACTGTGAGAGGAGAGGGATATAATCAATTATATACAATTTTTACACACTGTGATGCTACACCCCATATTCTTTATGGAAGTAAGCTTATGACATGGATATGGCACAACTGATATATATTTTAGGCAAGATGAGTCTTGTAAGGTATAATCAGAAAGGTTATAATTTACTGAAGGTGATTATTCAATTTGTATGCAGGTATTATTTTTGCATCTAACATTAGGACTATTGACTATGTAACAATTACAACTGTGTGTGTATTCGGGAGGCACCCACCAAACAACAGGCCACCAGCCTTGATGTGCCATTAGGAAGAAACAATAAGATTTTGAAGATATAATCGCTCTCCTTCCTGAGAGGTCTCCTAGGATGCAGCTGTGACACTACTAGGTCAGGTGGTCCTGTCATGTGGTACTAAACACCATCTTGGACTTATAGTAATTTTCCACTAAAAGGTGGGAAAGGTCAAGACTGGGAAACAAAAGATTCCCGCCTTATGTAAATCTTATTTAAGGCTGGGGAGTAAGACAAACAGGACTCTTCTCCATTGCCTTCCTGCCCAAGAAGAAAGACTGCTGAAAGTACCTGAAGAGATAAAGGAATTGAGCTGAGATAAAGGCCTGGGCTGAGTCCAGACTAAGACAGGAGTCTAGTCTGTAAAGAGAAATAAATGGAACTCTAAGCTACAGAAACTCTGCCTGAAACAACATTTAGAGTGAGAAATTACTTCTTGAAACCAGTCTACTTAAGAGCTTAAGCTTAGTATGTGTGTTTTGTTTTATTTGCTTGGTAATCTGCTTTGTTCTGTTTGCTACCCCTTGTAATCACTTAAAATCTACCTTTTATAGTTAAAAACTCGTTTTTGTTTGTTATAAAACCCAGTTTGTGCAATTTATAATTCGGGGGTGGCGAGAAGTTGTGCATATCTTCCTCAACATTGAAGGAGGGGGCAAATTTATGATCTTACATTGTATAGAGTTGTTTACAGCACAAGACAATATTAATTTGGTTGTAGTTTCCAGAGGTGAGCTGCACTTGAGTGCTGGACAATTTCCTAGCTGAATCTTCCCATAGAGAGCTGCTAGCAGACTCTGTGTGATTCTATAGCTGGTGCATCCCTACCTGTGTGTGTGCGCTGCACAAGGCCAGAAAGCCTGATTCAGCAAGATACAGGGAGAGGGAGCCCAGGCTAGTGGAACAGGCAGGCTCAGTGAAATCCCAGTACACCAGGTGGCATCCCAGGCAGTGGTTTTCTCCTTATAGAGATATAAATGCCAATTCTGTGCCCCTTGAGCAATCACTAATTTTTGATTTCTAGTAGGCATTATGACAAAGGTGGGTTTGGGGAGGCTTAAAGGACAAGAGGCCTTATGAATCAATGTGGGGAGATCATTCCATGTGGGAACACAGAAGAAGGCACAGAGAAGCTGACAAACAGGTGAATGGGGCTGGCCCTGTAGCTGGAAAGTAGGGGGCACAAGTGATATGATAAGAGATGAGAAGGGATAAATAAGAAGGGGCAGAGCTGTGAAGGGCTTTGAATGTGAAGTTGAAATACTTTAACCCAATGTAATGAAAGGGGGGAGTCAGCAGAGGGACTCAGAGGAGTGGGGGTGAGGTCAGTATGAGGGGCAAGGAAGACCATCTTAGCAGCTGTATTTTGTATGAACCCAGTGAGAGTGTTGTGGGTGTTATAGGACAGAGGAGAAGAGGTCACAGTAATCAAGGCAAGAGGAGATGATGGCCTGGACTAGAGTTTTCATGGTCTGGTTAGTTGGACAGGCAACACATCTTGTCAGTCTGATTGAAAAGTCAATAAGATCTTGTGCAGAGAAATGAGGAAGTAGGAGTAGGGAGAATTTTTAAGAGGGTGTCAATGGGGCTGTATTTGGGGGAGGCAAGGGGGGTATTTACACAGCCCACAACAGCGAGGCTCCTAATCCAGGCTGACAGACTTGGGCCAGTGGGACTTGCACTAGTGCTCTAAAAATAACGGTGTAGACAGCACTTGGAAGTTGCGGTTCACACTGTAGTTTAGGCTCTCAAGCTCGCTCCCCCTCACTAGATTTCAGAGGCTAAGGTGTAAATTCAAAACACTGTCTAAACAGCTATTTTTAGAGTGCTAGCATGAGCCTTGCTTTCCCAAGTCTGTCAACCTGGGTTGGGAGGCTCAGTGCTGCAGGCTGTGTAGACCTATCCAATGAGACTGGAAAAATAGTGCTGTTGGGCAAGGGCTATGGCAGAACTGAAGGAGGAGAGAACAAACTGGTAATGGATGAAGTCCCTATGGTCGTGGGTTTTTCTCCAGAGGCATTCAGTAGTACAGATGCAGAGCAGAAGTGGCAGATGTTGGGGGTTAAGGGACAGACTTTGTGGTGAAGTGACACTCAGTATAAATACTACATATGCTGATAGGAGGGGTTCTCCTGTCGGCACAGGTAATCCACCTCCTTGAGGGGTGGTAGCTAGGTCACCAAAATAATTCTTCCATCAACCTAGCCTTGTCTAAATGGCAGCTTAGATCAGCTTAACTATGTCACTCAGGGGCGTGGATTTTCACACCCCTGAGCGATGTATCTGGGTCAACCTAATTTTCTAGTGTAGACCAGCCCTAGTGAGAGGAGAATCAACCCCTACATCTCCAATAGGGTGGTTGCAAATGAAATGTCAACTTGTCCCTTACATTAGTGCTGTGAATGCCCTGCTAGCACAGTGTGATGACACGGTTGTCACGAAGCTGCAAAACTCAGCTTCACTAGTAGACAAATACCTCAGTGCTGTAGATGTGACGAAAGTAGAATTACATTGCTTGTAGTCATGCAGTATAGGCCTCTGTGAAGCAGTAACACGTTTGGTAATGGATTCAATGTGCAGAACTGATGAATTTGTACAGCAATGAGTGATTGGAGCACGTTAAAAATTGATTACACGCTACCCAACCTAGAGTGTCTTGAGGCTATTATGAAGTGGAGATTATAAAAAAGGGGAAATGGCTAATGATATTATACCTATGTATGTATCATTGCTATTGTATGTCGTTAATCATTTACATGGCACCTTACAAAACACAGAAAATGAGAATATAAGGAATAAGTGGAAGTGAGATCATCTGTCCTGTGGGTCCAGTCCCAGCAAATCAAGCTCAAACTCCAACTGCAACATGAACAGCCTCAAAAAATGTGAAGGCCAAAATAAAACCAAACAATTTTCCAAAAGCTCTAGTGGAGCATTTTCAGGTCTAAAGGACAGTTCTAACAAAGCACTGCTGGTTTGGGAATGCACTGCTAGTGCAATACACAGCTGATTCTTATCATATTGGCAGTTCCAGTGAAACAATTCACACGCAGCTCTGCATACATGATAATAGCACCCACAGGCACCGGCTTCTAATTTTCCTTGGGGGTCTTCAGCCTCAGGCCCCGCCCCCACTTCACTCCTTCTCCCAAGACCCTACCCCTGCCCCGCCTCTTCCCATCCCCACTCCACTCCTGCTCTCTCCCCCATACCACCCCTTCTCCCAGGCCCTCACCTTGCCTCTTCCTTCCCCTACTCCGCCCCTGCCCCACCTCTTTCCTCTTCCTCTCCCAAGCACACCCACTCACCACTTCTCCCCCTCCCCCCAAGTGCCTCCTGCACACCATGGAACAGCTGGTCCACAGTGGGTGGGAGGCGCTGGGAAGGAGGGGGAGGAATTGATTGGGTGGGCAGGAGTGGGGGCGAAGAAGGGAAACTTGGTTGCCGGTGGGTGCTAAGCACCTGCTAATTTTTTTCTGGGGGTGCTCCAGCCCTGGAGCACCTACGGAGTTGGCACCTATGATATCATCTATCCAGGCTTCACTAAAGAAGACATTCCTTCAGCATTGAGCTTTAATGAAATACAACTTTGCCAAATCATTACACTTGAAAATTAATCCTCAAACTCTGTTTCTTCCCATAAAGAAAAAAAGAGGTTGCCAAATATGTCTGAATATTTGTTACACCTCTACCCTGATATAATGCTGTCCAAAAAATCATACTGTGTTATAAGTGAAACCATGTTACATTGAACTTGCTTTGATCTGCCGGCGCGCGCAGCCCCACCCCCTAGAGTGCTGCTTTACCACGTTATATCCGAATTTGTGTTATATCGGGGTAGAGGTATATTTAATTTGGTTAAGAACTGTTAACTTTTTTAAAAGGACACATTCTATTATGTTATTTATCTAAAAACAGAAGAATGTCCATACAGGGTCAGCCCAATGGTCCATCTAGCTTGGCATCCTGTCTTCCAACAATGGCCAGTGCCAGATGCTTCAGAGGGATTGAACAGAACACCTGTCCCAGCTTCAGTCAGTCAGAGGTTTAGGGACACCCAGTGAGGTTAATCCCTGACCATTTTGGCTAATAGCCATGGTAAACCTATTTTTCATGAACTTATCTAATTCTTTTGTGAACCTAGTGTGTTTTCCAATGTGCATTACTTTGAATTTATTAACATTGAATGTCATCTGCCATTTTGTTGCCTAGTCACCTAGTTAAGATCATCAAGCATCTTAATTTTACACCATTGGATTCACTTCCAATCCAAATTGCTTTGTTTCAGTGAAAATAATGCTGTTTGCTCCAGCAGATCAGTCATGTTCCAGGATTATTCTTGCTGGTGCTTTAGAGCCAGGCAGTTTTCTAGCGCCTCATCCTGGCACAGCAGGGAAGGGAAGAAGGACCAGGCCCTAGAAAATCCAGGAAGAATGAGACACACAATCAGCACTTTTAGGTGCTCAAGGAAAGGAGAATTGGGCTGTAAGGTTTTACATCCATACCTTGAGGAGGTACCTTGATTGCTGTAGTCGTAGCTGTGATAGCTTCATAAATCAGGTGATGTTTTAAATGTGTAGACTGTTTTGTTTGCTTAGTTTGTCTTATTGGTCAGTGTTATTAATGGTTACAATTGGTCCCTACGTAGTAGCTTTTAATGCCAGTGTGTCTTCAATTTTCTCTTCACTTTGATGTGTGAGACTCACAATTTTATCCTGTTCTTCCCTAGTTTAGGGCCAGATTGTTCCTCGTGTTGAGGTGTGAGGATGTGAACCCCTTGCACAGCCCTCTTAAGTGCTAAGTTGAATTACAGCCCCTGTGCATGATGCTCCAAAAGGGGGTGTGGAGGAAGAGGTGCAATGGCTTGGCCTCCCAACTCCAGCTATCAGAGCTGGTCCACTATGCAGTGGAGGGGAATCTGTCATGCCCCAATAAAGGGGGTAGCAGCAGGCATGCAACTTCTGTGCACCTATTTTCAGAAGCGACTAGTTGTTTTGGGCACCTTCATTTTTGGGTATCCAGCATGAGACACCTGATTTTCCAAAAGAGCTGAGCAGCCACACTTGCAAATGCAGGCCCTTTGAGGTTACAATTTGGGCACCCCAAAATGGAGGCAGCCCAACTCTGAGTCGCTTAAGCTGGGTAGAATGCTTCACAGAACTCCACATGGAGCAACACAGCTCTGCCCCACCCCTTAAACAGGCCTGTAGTTAAATGGAAGAATCCAGTCCCAAGGGGTTTTGTTTTTCTAACTGCTATGTCACTTTTCTCTTTCATTTCTCACTACTTGCTTAGGAACATGGACTCTGTTACTATTTTATAGCCACCTGCTGCAAATTGCACTTATACTTTTTAACATTATACCCTTTCGTTTCTTTTTTTCCCATACTGTTTATTTCAGCTCATTTTCTTTATGTGTTTATTGATATTAGCAGGCTTGATTCTCATTTATACTAACCCCCCCCCCCCATACCATTCTGGCAGTGTGAAGGGGTCTTAATGTGAGAATAAATTATGTTTACACACACTATAAGGCCTCTTTTCACTGACAAAGTGGTGTAAGGTGGCTTTAGTGTAAATGAGAATCAGACCCACTAATGTGTGTTTATATATTTTTGTTTCCTAAGAATGAGGCTTCTATTTTGCACAAATAAGTGCCTCTGGAAAGGCAAAAGATTAAGCATTTGCTTGTTGTTGTTCTTCCTTTGAATTGTCTAATTCAATAAAGCTATGGAACTGGTAGATATTGTGTTAACATGTTTCTTCTGATAATATTTTTCAGTATTTATATTTGTCAAAGATGTACCTTCAAAAATCCGTTAAGGGATCTCACTTTTTAGAGTTATATACAGATTTCTCTGAGAGATGAAAACAGCAGACATTCGACTCTACTGAAATACTTTTTAATTTCAGTTTGATGGGTGGGTCCTACGAATGTTGGCAGGATTTGCTCAATGAACTCTCTCTCTCTGGGGTTTCTTGAAGATAAATCATCTAGGCTGTATGTTCCTAAGGTTCTCATGCACTTCTCCCAAGGATCCCAAAACATTTCACAAACTTAAGGTCCAGTTCTATCAACATTTTTTACCTGAGTAATCACACTGGTTCTGGTTCTGCACTGTCTTGCCCTTTGTGTAGCTGTTTCTGTCTGTGGATTGTAGATATAAAACATCATGCTTCTGATTTAGTAGCATTTTATGCTCACTAAAAAGGCATAAAACCAAGTCAACTGAGTTAATTGGGATCACAAGACATAACAGCATCAAGCCTAAGTATGTGAAGGACAGAATGGAATCCAGCTGAACTCTGGGGTGGACTGAGGAATTTAATATAAATCTAAAATATTATTACTGCATATGTTGTGATTATATGACAAAAAAGGGTTTCTTGCTAAAAGATACTGAATGTCAAGGCTAGAGAGATCAGAGGTAATTGCAGGATGAAGCTGGTTGTTTTTTGTAAAATTCTTTTGAAAGGAGATCTTGAGATTTACCTAAATTAAGGAAAGAGTGTAAGGATAATTATGGTTATACTCTGAAATTAACTTTGCACATTCAGTTTAGTTTATCTAGTAGTGGAAGGCATTAGAATGAATTGCTCCTTTCTGATTTACCACATTTATCCTCTTTTACAGGTGATGAAATGCAGTGGAGTGTTCAGATATTTTTTATCTTGTCTTGAGTTTGTCATTTTTTCCCTATATCATCAAAACAACCTGGATTTTTGTGCACCATCAGTTCAAAGGGTTCTGCAATTCAATGGCAATCAGTGTGAGCCAAAGGATAGTAGTAACTTAAGCAAAGTTTGACAAGTGGACTCCAGTATCTAATAACGCTAATCTACAGTAATGGATAAGGCAAATTGTTTTTCTGTTATTTTTATAGACTATTTAATAAATTTAGTTTGAAATATTTATATTTATTGACTATTATACAGTTTATTTCAGATTTGTTGAGGAAAAACAATCATGTGCAAATGGTAGGTGCATGCAAAGCTACAAGCACACATGTAGAGCCTGAATTGAAGCTATTTGAAAATTTGGCCTCAAAAGTTTGGTTGTCCAATCAACACAGTGATAGCTGTGGATTAGTTTTAACTTTGACCCTGAAAACTTTCAGATTTGGAACTGCAGCTGTAGTACTTCTCTTTTCCACTTGTGAAATCATCTCCATTTTCTATAATAGATGGACTGTCTTACATCTCTTTCTCTTGCCTGAGGTTGAGATCCTGTTGAACAAGTTGGAGCTTTGAAGAGAGAGACTAGATTTGGAGACTGCCCTTCATTTGTCTAACAAGAAAAATGCCTGTAGGCTGAAAATGGAATGATTAATCTAGATCCACTTGATAGATTGGACACACTGATAATATCTCATCTGATCTCCAAATACTTAACTAGAAAAAGACTCTGATAAAATGGATTTTTTGGAAAAGCTTGCATGATGAAAGAAATGGTAAGATATTGTGGGTCATAGCCATGTAGTGCATGCCTCCCCGCTCTTGTCTACTGCAGATACTTTGTATCTCCTTCAATATAGCTAGTTGCCTAGAGGTTTTTGCTTTGTTACTTTTTGATTGACAGGTTTGAAAGACAAAACCCATAGGAAGTTCACATTACAAAATGGAACTGTCACCATCACAGGATTTTCCTTTGATCCAAATTACTCGTTTCCTTCATGCCAAAAGCAAGAATGAGTCCTGAAGTCCCATTTGCACCTTTTACAGTATTTGTGATGCTCATCAGTTCTTAGGCAATAGGGGTTTTCATTTCTTTTTGTCACTTTCGTTGAGCTTTTGTGCCTGTGTAGTTCCTTCATGTTACCTATATTGTGCAAAGGCCAGAAGACACAAGAGCTGTACTGAGAATTACTGTAAAAACAAAGATCCCTGTGCAGTATTGAAATTCCTTGGAGGTGCACTTTGGGACCAACAATTCATAACTTTGGGTGTCCAACTGGAAAGACCCTAAAGGGGCCTGATTTTCAGAAAGCACTGTGCACCGATTTTCTGAAAAACCTTTAAAGTGTCTCTGCTTGGGCACCCAAAATCACTCGTTGCTTTTGAAAATCTTGGCCTGGGTTTCTAACTGAAGCCTTGTTTGTATGTGCTTCTTCCAACTGACTAGACCCTGCTGGAATAGCAGGTCAGTAATGACCTTAGACCCTATCATGCTATCTATTTAGTCACAAAAGGCCTTCCTCTCCCGAAGGCCCTTCTTCACAGGCCTATAGACATCTATCTCTCCAGTCCCTAGTCCCCCATCCAGGCTTTGTTCTCACTCTGACACTGGCAGGCTCATCACATCCATCTCCTTGCCTCATCCTTCTCCTGCTCACTCCTGATGTACTTATGTGAGCACCAAAGGCTGCAAAGTCTCATAAAAATGGAAGGTTGGGTTGCCACAGACTGACAGAACAGGATCACAGGTGGGAGAGGGTTGCAGGGATGGTATGATTTGTCGTGAGGATGCAGAGGTGAGGGGGTGAGCTGGATGGAGCCTTGCAGTGCTCATATTATCTTGCCTAGGGTGCTACAAAACTCAGTGTCAGTCCTGTAAGAAGCATACAACCCCTAAAAGAACAATGCTATAGTTTTTACAACCGAGGAAGTCCATACTATGAACTGTTGACTAAAGAGTGGGCATCATGCCCTAGAATTGAAATATATTTTAAACCTGCAGATTCAAAGGCAACTCTGTTGCTTTTATTGCCATCAGAGAAATACAGAAGAGAAATGGAATACCACTGGGGATAGCTCTATTTTAATGTAATTCCTAGTCAGAGTTGGATGGAGGGCACATTTGTACAAAGATTTGGTAACTCTTGAAGCCGGTGGTCCTTTAATGTGATTGGAAAAGGCATTTACAGCGTCTTTTTCTTTGCTTTTCTCTTTACATTTTGTCTATATATTGTTAAGAACATAAGAATGGCCATACTGAGTCAGACCAAAGGTCCATCTAGCCCAGTATCCTGTCTTCCAACAGCGGCCAATGCCAGGTGCCCAGAGGGAATGAACAGAACAGGTAGTTATCAAGTGATCCATCCCCTGTCACCCATTCCCAGCTTCTGGCAGACAAAGGCTAGGGACACCATCCCTGCCATTCCTGGTTAATAGCCTCCATGAACTTATCTAGTTCTTTTCTGAACCCTGTTATAGGCTTGGCCTTTACAACATCCTCTGGCAAGGAGTTCCACAGGTTGACCGTGCGTTATGTGAAAAAATACTTCCTTTTGTTTGTTTTAAACTTGCTGCTTAATTTCATTTGGTGACCCCTAGTTTTTGTGTTTTGAGAAAACACTTCCTTATTTATTTTCTCCATACCAGTCATGATTTTATAGACCTCTATCATATCCTCCCTTAGTCATCTCTTTTCCAAGCTGAAAAGCCCCAGTCTTATTAATCTCTCCCCATACAGAAGCTGTTCCATTCCCCTAATAATTTTTGTTGCCCTTTTCTGAACCTTTTCCAATTCCAATATATCTTTTTCTACTTGGGGTGATCACATTTGCACGCAGTATTCAAGATGTGGGCGTATCATGGATTTATATAGAGGCAATGTGATATTTTTGTCTTATTATCTATCCCTTTCATAATGATTCCCAACATTCTGTTCACTTTTTTGACTTTTTCAGAGAACTATCCACAATGACTCCAAGATCTCTTTCTTGAGTGGTAACAGCTAATTTTGACCCCATCATTTTATTTTTATATGTATAGTTGGGATTATGCTTTCCAATGTGCATTACTTTGCATTTATCAACACTGAATTTCATCTGCCATTTTGTTGCCCAGTCACCCAGTTTTGTGAGAGCCTTTTATAGCTCTTCGCAATCTGCTTGGGACGTAACTATCTTGAGTAGTTTTGTATTGTTTGCAAATTTTTCCACCTCACTGTTTACCCCTTTTTCCAGATCATTTATGAATATGTTGAATAGGATTGGTCCCAGTACAGACCCCTGGAGGACACCGCTATTTACCTCTCTCCATTCTGTAAACTGACCATTTATTCCTACCCTTTCTTCCCTATCTTTTAACCAGTTACCAGTCCACGAGAGGACCTTCCGTCTTATCTTGTTGAGTAACTGAATGTTGTTAAAGGTATTGTATTGACAGCCCTAGAGATAAAAGTCCTTTGTGTCACCAGAGAATAGATACATCAGCATAAACATTCCCTGCACTCTCACACTAATGTGTCTCTGCTACAGCCTGGAAGGACTACTGCAATGAGGACCACTGCACTGACAGTACTGCAGTTTTCACAGGTTGAAAGATTCCCATTGACGTCAATGGGCTTTAGATCAGGTCCCATGGCCCTGGCCTTTCTGCTGATGCTGCCAGCAAAGGGTGGCAATACATGATGGACGGTTTTGTAGTAGCGCTGGACTGAGGCAGCTACTCAGCAAACAGCCCTTTATATGTCAGTCACCCTGCAACCTGGCTCAGGTGAAATTCACTATTTGTTAAATGATATCTAACATATTTTGTATTTTTTCAGTGTTGCTTCTCCAGCTTTTGAGAACTGTGCTAAGAATTGTATGTTTGGTATTTGCTCTGATGGCTGATATTTGTTAATCAGTCTCAAAGGCCTTGCTTCTCTTCTTATTGAAGTCATAGCAAGATGCCCATTTACTTCACTGGGATCAATATCAGGTGCAGAAATCTTTTTAGGAGGAAAAAGTGGTGAAACTGACCATTTACAAGCCCTAAGGAAAAGACACATTCATGCAAAATATTTCTGTGTTTCCTTTTGTCAAGCAAAAACAAGAGCATTCTGGTTGTTTTTCAGGCTTCTACTGTTTTTTTTAAGGGTTTGTTCATGTCTACGTAAAAAAAACATAACCTTGCATGACATGTCTGGGCTAAGTTGACAAGCATACTGCATGGGTGATTTTTATAGCGAGCAAGGCCCAAAGGTGTCCAAAGCAATCTAGTCACAAAAGTAAAAGTTGTCATATTTCTGAATAGGTTCTTAAAGAAAAGTGAACCTCAGTTTTTCTTGTTAAAAATACAATAGAGAAAACCAAAACCATGAGAACATATGTATGTGTGCTTAGCGTTCATGGATAAATGGTTACAATCATCTTAATTTAATAAGCAAATCATGCAAGCTTCTTGTATGCAGGCAATTGATGTCTTCAAATATGTAACTGGCAACTGTGCTGTTCACTAGTTGCTGGTTGTTCATGTTTGCAAAAATGCAGAATAATCACCTGCATTTTGTTTTTTTTTTCATGTGATTCTCACGGCAGAGCTGCCGCATTGGGTGCTGTCCTGTAAATCCAATATCTTCCTTACAGCTCACACAACTGCATGCCCTAGGGCACAATCGCTTTGGCTAAGCCCTTGTACCAGTTCTGTACTATTCTGCAATTACTGTCACTTCAAGGACTTCACATCACAGTGCACAGGGGAGACAAGAGATGAAAAGGCCTCCTCATGAGAGATTAGATTGCTTGAGGTTAGATTTTTTCCTTAAACAAATGTACACTCTTGACTGGATGTCTGTTCAAAGATTGTCATATTTCACGGGCTGAGGTGTTCTGTCTACCCTTGCAGATGGTGATCTTTATCCACTCACGTAGACATTGGGGAACCTGTTTTCACAGCGGTAAAGAAGGTGCTTGAATTACTGTGTATGGCATGTGGGGTGAAGCATGTGGGGAAAGCTCTCTCACATCCGCACATTAGTTCCTCTAAAAAACTTATAATGATCTTTCTGTGTAGAAAATAGCTAGTATTCATGCCCCCAAAAAGGACTGACCATTCTTTCATAGAGCTTCTTCTCATGGATGTTTGAAAATAGGCAGGGTCTGTCATATTCAGCTATCATTCTTATACCATGCCTATTGTCATGATACATGAATGTCTCCTCCTCTGTGTCTTCCCAAACGATCAGTGTGTCCTGATAATTCACATCTCCATTTTTAAAGAACAAAATATATGGATAAGATCATGTTTCTCCTTAGGAGTTGGTTTCTCTGGATCCAATTCAGATCCATGGCTAATGGGAGTGCATCCATGTGCCTGAGGAGCATTCACATCCTTGCATTCAGGCTTCTGCACTGCAGAAATGATGCAATTTTTTTAAAGGATGCCATGGACAATTTCTGTAAACCACACCGGAAGAGTTCCATTCTCGGAGAATTTGGAAAGGTGTGGAGAAGAAGAGTGCATCCTTTCCATTTTAAAGCATAGGTTTCTGGGGGGAAAAAATAAACCTCTCTGTAGAGGAAGTTTACTCCATTCTTCATTAAATTCCAGCTGGTGTGAAGCTGGCATTTCACTGGTAGTGACCTGCATAGCTACAATGAAAAATGAGTTAATCACATATTTATATGCTGAAAGATCCCACTTACCAGGCTCTGAGGGACATTCAGCACAGAAATAAAAGGTATAACTAACCTTTTTAAAAAATAGATTTCCTTTCTGTTAAATTCACTGGCATTTGCTAGTTTGCTGAGGACCCCCCAGAAATCACTATGCTATGAAATCGCATCACTGATAACATGGATTGCCCTGAGACTTCTTGGAATTGGTGTCATTCCACACACACTGCTAAGACTGTGAACTCCATTTTTATTTTAGCAGCATAGGGATGTTTTTTCCACTGCATGCACTTAAAATGGCCAGCAGCAGCATAGTGGTTATGAAAAGAACTGTTTTGGTTACACTTTAGTTGCCATCTCAGTCAGATACTCAAAGATTTGTGTTAATGTGAGATAAAGCACTTCCCCCGCAATGAAGGCATGTGGAGAATGCCAGGTGATATGTTATCTCACAGTGACATGTGCCTTGTGTGTCTGATTGAAACTTAAACATAAGGATGAAAATCTTTTCAAGGAAGCTAATTGGTGATGATGTCATCATACCCAAGAGCACATCAATGTCATTTTACATGAATGTCTTCATCCAAAGCTCTACTGATGTACTTTTTATTAATTACCTGATATAATTACTGAATCTTTTGTAGGAGAACAATATTTATTTTTGATTTATAAAGATTTACTGAGGAAGTTTAGCGCAAAGCCCTGTAAGTGATCATTCACTCATATGTGTAACTTAGACCTATTCTCCACCCTCTGGTTGTCCTGTAATCAGCCCTTAGGATTGCCAAAGAGACATAATTATTTCACCAGTGCCGATAACTGATCTGCTTATGCCACCAGTGCTATATTTTCTGGGTTAATTCTTGCAGTTAGTATAGATTACATTAGAATAACACTGGCCAGTGGATATAGTACTGGACTGTAAACTAGAGCCACAGGTTCTGTTCTTGGCTTTGCCACTGACTGGCTTTGTCACTTCAGATCTCTGCCTCAGTTTCCCCATATATAAAATGGAGATAACTTGTAAACTACAGGGAGATCTATGGATGAAGAGTACTGTATAAAAACTACATGTTAGCACAAAAACCATTTGGCCAGACTTGCTAAACTCAGGAAATTTGTATTCTCTGCGGTTCCTTCATCCATATAACCTTCAGTTGCACAGCAGAGGTTTTGCACAAAATGATTTTGTGTGATCACATCTCAGATCATTCTGTCCTGGCCAGGAACAGAACAACTCAGGACCCATTCTAGATTGTAAACATAAGCATCAATCTTCTTCTCTGTCTTCAGTATTCTCTTCGAAATCTGCAAAGCACAGTGGCATTGGAACACTTTTAATAGCAGAGGTGCTGAAAACCAGCCCCCTTCCCCTGTCTGCACCTTCCCCCAGCCCCGAGCTGGGGTCAGGAACAGGGCCGTATCTCCAGGAGGGGGGAACCTGGACAGGGATAAGGGGGCTGAGGCTGGGGCCACAGCGGGGGCAGGTGTGTGGGTGTGGGGCCAGGAGCAGAGCCTGGGTGCGAGGCCAGCAGCTGGGATTCCTCGTGTGGGGATGGCAGCAGAGACCCACGTGAAACCTGAGGGTGCTGCAGCCCCGCTGCACCCCTGGTTCCTGTGCCTATAGCAAAGCATACCAGTTGGGACTCCCACTGGGGCGTAAGTCTCTTCTAATGCTTTCCTCGCTTTTTCCCCAGTGCCTCTCTTGTCTTCTAGAACTGTCTTGTGTAACACAAAAGCCTGAGCACTCAACTGTATTGGCAATCTGGTGTGATGGGCTTCTGAGTCCCTTTCATTTCCAGCTCAACAGAGTTGAAATTGTGGTGAACTGTTTTTCAGGGAAAACTTCAGGTACGTACTGCCCTAAAGAGCAAATTGTCCAAGGCCTTGTCTACATGCAAACCTTTCCTGATTTAATTAAACTGTTTTAGTTGAGCCAGTGCAAAACCCCTGAGTGGACACTCCTCATTTTGGTTTAAGAGTACTTTATTTCAACGTAGTTTCAATCTGTTCTCAGTCAATTTAGGCCTGCTGTACACTACAAAGTTAGGCTGACGTAAGTCGCCTTGCGTCGACCTATTTGTGCATATGTCGGCAGCAATTTGGCAGTGGGTAATTTGGCGCAACAGGTTCTTCAGTCTTCAGTGGCAAGACTTGGGTTTTTCTTTTCTTTTTCTTTCACTGCTTTGCAGCGAGTGGTACCTTTTTTTATGTTTGTTCCCCCTGCTCTTAGAACCTGGCTAGGCCACTGTGCAGGAGGGGGTGTGGAGTGCAAGCTCTGGGAGGGAGTTAGGGTGTTGGAGGGGGCTGAGGACTGGGGAAGGGGGTTGGGGTGCGGGGTATTGGCTTTGAGAGGGAGTTTGGGTACGGGAGGGGGCTCAGGGCTGGGGCAGGAGGTTGGGGTGCTGGAGAGGGTTTGGGGTGCTGGATCCAGGAGGGGGTTATGGGTTGGGGTATGGGCTTGGGGTGTGGGAGTGAGTGAGGGGTGCGGCCTCTGGCTGGGCGGTGCTTACCTTGGGCAGCTCCCAGGTGGCGGTGCAGTGGGGCTAAGGTAGGCTTCCTGCCTGCTCTAGCCTCCTGCCACTCCTGGAAGTGGCTGGCACACCCCTACGGCCCCTGGGGGTGGGCCAGGGAGCTCCGCATATTGTCCGTTCCTGCACAGCCCCCGCAGTTCCTGGCCAATGGGAGTTGTGGAGTTGTGACTCGGGGTGGGGACAGCCTGTGGAGACCTCCTGACCTCTCCCTTTCAGGGCCACAGAGACCTGCCGTCCTCTTTCAGGAGGGGCGCAGAGCCAGAGCAGGCAGGGAGCCTGCTTTAGCCCCACTGTGCCACCAGATGTTTAACGGCCTCAAATCTCCTGGTTTGGCTTCAGTAGCCTCCAGGAGATAGAGCCTGATTCTAGGAGATGCCTGGCGAAACCAGGATGGTTGGCAACCCTATGCATGCCATATTTGGCGGAGACCTCACCAGTATGCCACAGCCCACCGAGAATACCTCCAAGGAGCCAGAGGGTACGTCTACACTGGAAAAAAGAACACTCCGCAGCAGTGAGTCTCAAAGCCCTGTCAACCGCCTTGGACTTGTGGGATAAAAATGGCTACCTGGATAAAAAAAACAGTGTAGACATTCCTGGTTGGTCTGGAGCCCAGGCTTTGAAACCCAGTGAGGGGGTTGAGTCTCAGCATCCAGGGTCCAGCCCAAGTGGGAACATCTACACTGCTATTTATAGCCTGGTAGTGTGGGGCCAAGGCAGTTGACACTGAATCTGAGATTTTCTGCTGTGTTTTTTTTCTTTTTGAAGCGTAGATGCACCCTGAGACACAGCCCCCTGCCCTGAACAGCAGGGAGGAGAAGGAGAGGGGAAACGTGGTGGGGGGTCCAGCTACATTGCGAGCCAATATCTTTTTGAGACTCCATCGCAGTCTAGCCATTCCTGCCAGCTGAGCATGGACTTGGCCGATGAAGGGGAAGAAACCTTGGGTAAGCGTGTGCATGCATTTTTCCTTACAGTGCTTAAATGTAAAGATGGTGCCCAACTTAACCCTAAGTTAGCAGAACACAGGTTTTGACTTTTCACTGTTTTACTTGTATTAGAAGAGGTAGTGGTACAACAAACTGAGGCATTCCTTTTCAGGAGCTGACCAGGCGAAAGGAGAGCCATGTGGAGCAGCTTGTTTATGTACTTTGGGATGTCCCTTGTATCCTCCTGAGAGATCTTGATGAAACTTTCATGGATGTACTCTGCAATCCTCTCTCAACAGTTTCTGATGATGGCAGCCTTATTTCTTCCTTCACGGCAGGACACTCCCACATCACTCTGTTGTGACTTTAACAGGCACCACTGCAGTAAACAGGTTAGGGGCATATGGCCCCAGTTGCTTTGGGACACCAGCAGGAGCTGTGTTCTCTGAGCCTTTGTGAGCCTCAGGAGTGAGATATCAGCTAAAATCACCATGGCTTATCACAGATCATACCAGCACTCAGTGCCATTGCCCTGCAATCATATTCATGGAAATAGGAGCTGAAATTTTATTTGTTGCATAAAACCAAACAATGGCTCCCAAGAACATACTGGGTCAGACACAATGGTCCATCTAGCCCAGTATCCTGTCTTATGACAGTGGCCAATCCCCGATGCTTCAGGGGGAATGAACAGAACAGGTAATCGTCACGTAATCCATCTCTTGTTGTCCACTCCCAGCTTTTGGCAAACAGAGGCTAGGACACTTAGCGCATGGGGTTGCATCTTCAACCATTTTGGCTAATAGCAACTGATGGACCTATCATCTATGGACTTATCTAGTTCTTTTTTGAACCCAGTTACAGTTTTGGCTTTCACAACATCCCCTGGCAACAAGTTCCACAGGTTGACTGTGTGTTGTGTGAAGAAGTATTTTGTTTTGTTTATTGAAAACCTGCTGCCTATTAATTTAATTGGACGACACTTGGCTCTTGTGTTATGTGATGGAGTAAATAACAATTCCTTATTTATTTCTCCACACCAGTCATGATTTTATAGACCTCTATCATATCTCCCCTTAGTTGTCTCTTTTCTAAGCTGAAAAGTCCAAGTCATTTTAATCTTTCCTTGTACTGAAGCTGTTCCATACTCCTAATCAATTTTGTTGCCTTTCTCTGTATCTTTTCCATTTCTAATATATCTTTTTTTGAGATGAGGTGAACAGAACTGCATGCAGCATTCAAGTTGTGGGCTTACCATGGATTTATATAGAGGCATTATCATATTTTCTATCTTATTATCTACTCCTTTCCTAATGATTCCTAACATTCTGTTCACTTTTTGAACTGCGGCTGTACATTGAGAAGATGTTTTCAAAGAACTATCCACCATGATTCTAAGATCCTTCTTGAGTGGTAACAGCTAGTTTACACTCATCATTTTGTATGTATAGTCAGGATTATGTTTTCTAATGTGTATTACTTTGTATTTATCAACATTGAATTTCATCTGCCATTTTCTTGCCCAGTCAACACGTTTTGTGAGATCCCTTTATAACTCTTCGCAGTCAGCTTTGGACTTAACTATAGTAAAAGCTGTGTGTGATGGTGTACCCTAATATGTTTTATGCTACATATTCCATGTAACATATCTATGTAAAGGTTATGATCTACTGAATACATTCCTCCTATTTGTATGCATGGATCATTTTTGTACTTGAAGTTAGGAATATTGGCTATATACTTGCTTGACTTCTAAGTAGCCTTTGTAAAGCATTTGGTCAGCTTCTTGAGAAAGGAATGTGCAAATTAAGTGCCCAATCAAGAAGCACTTAAGGGACAATGGATCTTGGGAGGCTACAATCCACATAAGAAATCTACATGAGGATGTTCAAGGTAGCAGGTAAGCAATGGCTGTTGCCTGTAAAAACCAAATCATGCATGGACATGTGACTTGCCCATGGGACTCCAAAACTCCATCTTGGAGCTGGACTTTGCATAGGAGAGAGGAGGGGGTCTCCATCAGAAGAGAAAGTCCACTTAAACTCTAGGAGACCCCTCCATTTTGTCTTCAGTTGGCTAAAGAGAGAGCCTCTCCACCCCCAAGGACACCTGAAAGAAACTGGAACACAGGACAGTAACTACAGAGGGTGTGATTGCTGGACCCAGACTAGAGGGAGAATAATCTGTAAAAGGAAGCTTACTGGGTGAGGTTTTTATCTGTATTCAGTTTTCTTAGACATAGGCTAGCGTGTTCTATTTTATTTTGCTTGGTAATTCACTTTGTTCTGTCTGTTACTACTTGGAACCACTTAAATCCTACTTCAGAGCTTTGAAGTTTCGAGTGTGGTCGCAGTGCCAGCGCTGGGAGAGAGCTCTCCCAGCGCTGCACGTACTCCACATCCTCTATGGGTGTAGCTTGCAGCGCTGGGAGCTGTGCTCCCAGCGCTGCAGCACTGTTTACACTGAGGCTTTACAGTGCTGTATCTTGCAGCACTCAGGGGGGTGTTTTTTTCACACCCCTGAGCGCGAAAGTTGCAGTGCTGTAAAGCACCAGTGTAGTCATGGCCTTAAAGACAGGAACACTTCTGTAAGCTGCTTTCAGTTAAGTCTGCAGGTTTGGGGCATGTGGTTCAGACCCTGGGTCTATGCTGGAGCTGACTGGCGTGTCTGGCTCAACAAGACAGGGTGCTGGAGTTCCAGGTTGGCAAGGAAAGCAGGGGCAGAAGTTGTCTTGGCACATCAGTTGGCATTTCCCAAGGGGGGTTCTGTGATCCAACCCATCACATCGTGTTATCCGGCACTCTATCAACTGAAAATCTCTATAAACTGGCATTTCTGATCTTCATTGAAAGCCCAGTTTATAGTCCAGTTTGTGCAGGGCTGGCAGGCTCCCTACCTGGCTTCCTGGAAGCAGCAACATGTCCCTGATGCTCCAAGGCAGAGGAACTGCCACGGGGGCTCCGTGTGCTGTTCCTGCCCTGAGTGCTGGCTCTGTAGCTCCTATTGGCTGGGAATCATGGCAGCTGCGGGCGGAGGCAGTGCGCAGAGCCGCCTGGCCACGCCTCCACCTAGGAGCAGCAGGGACATGTTGCGGGGCTTGTGGGGAGGTGCCTGAGGTGAGCACCACCTGGACAGGATACTTGGCTTGATGGACCTTTGGTCTGACCCAAAATGGCTGTTCTTATGTTGTTCTTATATAAAGGCCCCCACTGTGGACTTTCCAACTCCAAAATGATTGGCCATTGAACAGTAGCAAACCAGAGATGCAAGTTTCCGTGGTGTAATTGCCACTCAGTTCTCCACTGTCAGTCCAGCTCTCATTCTGGGGTCTTTGCACTAGATGGCTGTGTAGGGGTCCGGTGTGGGGGCTCGACCCTTTCAGGCATGGCTGGGAGCCAGGCTGCCTCGCTACACGAGTTGGATGACCTGTCGACCTAGTCTGGTGAGGTGGGAACAGTCAGGAGCTCAAGCCCTCCGGCAGGGCTGAGCAAACAACAGTCTACAAGCCAGGCCCTTGGGCAGGGCGGGACAGCAAGCAGTTCAGGGCTCAGCTCCTTCAGCAAGGGGCTGAGCAAACAAAGAGTTTATAAAGCCCAGGCCCTGGGTCAAGGCGGGGCACTAAGCAGTTCGGGGCTCAGCTCCTTCAGCAAGGGGGCTGAGCAGCAGTTCCACAAGGAAGTCTATAAAGCCCCAAACCCTGGTTCAGGGCGGGGCAATAAACAGGCACAGGGCTCAGACCCTCAGGCAGGGGCTGAGCAGCAGTTCAGACAGTACGTCTATAAAGAAGGCCTCCTCAGGCCAGGGAGAGGGGGAGTCTGCCGCTCTTGGAAGGGTGGCAGGGGGAACACAGGCCCTCCCACTCCACTGCGTTCCAGCCCGGGGCCCTAGCAGCGGCCAAGACTCGCTGCTGTCAGTGGGGATCCTGGCCGCAACACACTGACGTTGGTTCAGGCTCCTCTGGAGCCAAACCAGGGTCGGCTACCCCCGGGCCACTTCCGACCTCCCCCTCTCTGGGTACCTGTATCTCACCAGCTTCTTCCGGTGGGTCCCAGACCATGGGTTCCTCACGATACCGGGCACGGGGCAGGCTCGGCCAGTCCTCCTCAGGATACCAGGCGCGGGGAAGCTCAGGCAGCTCCTCAGGATACTGGGCACGGGGCAGGCTCGGCCAGTCCTCCTCAGGATATCGGGTGTGGGGAAGCTCAGGCTGGGCGGAAGCTCGGCCACCCATGTCTGGTCTCTTCAGCGGCCGGCCGCCAACTGAGCGCTGGGGCCGGGCCTTTATACTTCCTGTCCCGCCCCTTGACTTCCGGGGGGCGGGAACAGGCGGCAGTGGCTCCGCCCACTTTGGCATCTGTTCCGGCTTGGCCCTTTCAGGCGTGGCTGGGAGCCAGGCTGCCTCACTACAGGCTGGAATGAGCACTGCACACAGATCCAGGAGCACGGCCTTTCACATCCAAATGTTCTGCAGCCACTGCTTGTCATCCCTAACCTGTGTTATGATCACAGTTGCCAACTTTCGGTAAATAAGCACCCCTGACTTTCACAATAAGCCAAAAATCAAGCTAATCCCATTTCAAAACAAGGCCAAAACAAGCCAATCCATAAGTACCCCAACTCTCTATGTGACTAGATCCCCCCCCCCAGTGTGCAGTCTAGGACTGCGGTGGCCTCGCTGTGCACCCCTGACTCTCCTACCCCCTTGTCCCTGCTTGTCCCCCTCACCTCTGCTTGCTGGGAGCCAGTCAAAAAAAAGAAGCAAAAAGCTACAACAAGCAACAAGCTATAAGCCAAAAACTAGCCAACAAGCAATTCTTAAGCCAAAGCCAAGCCCAATTTCTACATTTTTCCCTCCACAGGTTTGGCATATCTGATTATGATGTGATCCCACCAGTCAGTGCTTGTTTCTTGGGCCTAGAAGTGGTGCTCCATCACCTGCAGCTGCTCTATGAATGCCACCAACAACCTTGAATGGGTTTAAGCTATGACTCTCAGCAGCCTGGTCTTGGTGAAACTGTCATGCCCCCACTTGTTGTGGTTCTTCCTGCAGCTCTGCAAATACCAGAGGATTTTTCAACCTGTGTTTGCAGTGTTCATCAGAACAGCGCAGAGTTCTGTGGGCTTCATGCTTCTGTCAGAGATAGCAGACAGTGAAAAGTGCCGTGTGATTTTGTGGGATTTAAAAAAAAGAAAAATATGGGATATGGATGGTATTATGGGATGGAGAAAGTTGCATGACAGGAACTTGACTCCATGCTCCCAGTCACCCCGTGACACTTGTAACCCTTCTGCCCCTCTAGTTGGCAGCAACAAGGGCCGGGTTCAGTATCCAGGGGTTCCGTTTCAGTAACACAATGCATAACCGGCTCGAGCCCCCACCCAGTGACCTGGGACACTCACATACCACTCCCCCCTGGGCGCCTCTAGGAGGCAATACTTCCCCTCTCGCAAGCACGGAGTCTGAGTGTAGCAAAATCTTTTTTAATAAAGGAAGGAATCAATGCGGCATCCCATTGGAGAAACACCACAAACAGGGTTATAACACAAACCATAAACAAAAACCCACCTCCAAGTACGTTTGGCACTGTCCTTTTTCCGCTTAGGGTTTTAAGTCCAATCACCCCAAAGTCCAACAACCCAAAAGTCTCTGGTCAATGCCACCCCAGAGTTCGAGAGTCTATCTGTAGAGGTCCCTCCCCCCAGCCTGGGTAGAAAGGGGCACCTTACGTGGTCCAGGGCCAACTGCCCTGCCTCTCCGTGGGTTCTGCTTCCGCCTTCTCCACGAACTGCTCCGCTTTACCAGCTGCTCCACTCTGCTCCTCCAGCCGTCCTCAGGAACTGCTCCGCTCCACCAGCTGCTCTGCTCCATGAGCTGCTCTGCAAAACTTCTCGGCTCTGCTCACTCTGTGGGCCGCTCCACCTGTCCCACAACTACTCCGCTCTGCCAGCCACTCTGCTGCCACCAGCTGTCCCGTGATCCGCTCCAGCCGTCCCCGCAACTGCTCCACTCCGCCAGCTGCTCTGTTCCACAGCATATCTTCAGGCTCCCCCACTAGTTAGCACAATGCTCAGTGCTCAGTGCTCTCAGCTCAGTGATTTCAGCTTTTTTGTGATTTCAACTCTTAGTGATCTCAGCTCTTAGTAGGGGAGCCCCAGTGCTAGTGCACCATTAGCCCAAAGTGCATTCAGCTCAGTAACCTGTATTTAGATTCTTGAGGGAATAAAAAAAATCAACTCTGACATTCCACAGTGGAGAGAGGAGGGGGTGCAACTAGTGCTTCTGGCTCCACAAGGAGACTACACCACCAGGCACAGATACCTATCCCCAGCCTCTCTACTTCACTGGGTTTTGGAACCCATGTCCCTTGTCTAGCAAGTACCACCCAACTGAGGGTGAGTCATTTGTCACCAAGCAGTCCCACCGCTCAGCAGTCTGGGATAGGGTAGGCGTGCCTATGCAAATACACTCTCTGACATTCTTTCCACCAGATGTTAGGGTAGAGCTTATCCTGACTCTGCTTACACACTCATTTCTGCCCCACCATATTGTCATAACCTTAGTCCCAGATTTGGACCTTAGCGTCCAAAATATGGGGGTTAGCATGAAAACCTCCAAGCTTAGCTACTAGCTTGGACCTGGTACTTGCTGCCACCACCCAAAAAATTAGAGTGTTTTGGGGCACTCTGGTCCCCCTGAAAAACCTTCCCTGGGGACCCCAAGACCCAAATCCCTTGAGTCTCACAACAAAGGGAAATAATCCTTTTTCCCTTCCCCCCTCCAGGTGCTCCTGGAGAGATACACAGACACAAGCTCTGTGAAACTACACAGAGTGACTCCCCCTCTCTGTTCCCAATCCTGGAAACAAAAAGTACTTTCCTATTCCCCCAGAGGGAATGCAAAATCAGGCTAGCAAATCCAACACACAGATCTCCCCTGATTTCTTCCTCCCACCAATTCCCTGGTGAGTACAGACCCAATTTCCCTGAAGTAAAGAAAAACTTCAACAGGTCTTAAAAGAAAGCTTTATATAAAAAGAAAGAAAAATACATACAAATGGTCTCTCTGTATTAAGATGATACAATACAGGGTCAATTGCTTAAAAGAATATTGAATAAACAGCCTTATTCAAAAAGAATACAAATCAAAGCACTCCAGCACTTATATTCATGCAAATACCAAAGAAAAGAAACCATATAACTTACTATCTGATCTCTTTGTCCTTACACTTAGAAACAGAAGATTAGAAAGTAGAACTACTTCTCCAAAGCTCAGAGAAAGCAGGCAGGCAGAAAACAAAGACTCAGACACAAACTTCCCTCCACCCAGAGTTGAAAAAATCCGGTTTCCTGATTGGTCCTCTGGTCAGGTGCTTCAGGTGGAAGAGACATTAACCCTTAGCTATCTGTTTATGACACGCCCCCCAAATTGCAGACAGTGGGGAAGCTCACTGGCGGCGATTTCCTTCTAGAACTTGAAAATAAACAGATTAATACAACACATGCACCTTTACATATACCACTAAGTATATAACTAACAGACTTCTACATTTTAAGAACACTTTTTAACTACTGAATTCTGGGAAACTCTCTCGGGAGAGTGCATCAGCAACTTTGTTAGAAGCTCCTGTGATGTGTTGAATTTCAAAATCAAAATTTTGGAGAGCTAAACTCCAACGAAGAAGTTTATTGTTGTTCCCCTTGGCAGTATGAAGCCACTTTAGTGCAGCATGGTCAGTTTGTAGTTGGAACCGCCGTCCCCAAACATATGGGCGTAGTTTTTCCAGGGCGTACACAATGGCATAGCATTCCTTTTTACTGACTGACCAGTGACTTTCCCTCTCAGACAGTTTCTTGCTGAGAAACACGACAGGATGGAAGTTGTGATCGGTTGCTTCCTGCATGAGCACTGCTCCTATACCACGCTCAGATGCATCTGTGGTTACTAGGAATGGCTTGTCAAAGTCCGGGGCCCTGAGCACAGGGTCAGACATGAGCGTTGCCTTAAGTTGGGTAAAGGCCTTTTGACACTCATCAGTCCACTTAACGGCATTTGGCTGGGTCTTTTTGGTCAGGTCAGTCAATGGGGCAGCGATTTGGCTGTAGTGTGGTACAAATCGCCTGTAGTATCCGGCCAAGCCTAAGAAGGATTGGACCTGCTTCTTGGACCGTGGGACAGGCCACTTTTGGATAGCATCCACCTTGGCCTGTAGGGGGTTTATGGTTCCTCGACCCACCTGGTGCCCCAGGTAAGTCACTCTGTTTTGGCCTATTTGACACTTTTTGGCCTTAACACTTAGTCCTGCCTGCCTGATGCGCTCAAAGACCTTTTCCAGGTGTAGCAGGTGTTCGGGCCAGGAGTCTGAAAAAATGGCCACATCATCGAGGTAGGCAACTGCAAATTCTCCCAGTCCAGCTAGTAGACCATCTACCAGCCTCTGGAAGGTGGCGGGTGCATTTTGAAGGCCGAAAGGAAGGACATTGAATTCATACACCCCCACATGGGTGACGAATGCTGACCTCTCCTTGGCAGGTTCATCTAGCGGTACTTGCCAGTACCCCTTGGTTAAGTCTATTGTAGAGATGAACTGGGCACGTCCCAACTTCTTCAATAGCTCATCGGTACGTGGCATTGGATAGTTGTCCGGATGAGTTACAGCATTTAGCTTACGGTAGTCCACGCAAAAGCGTATTTCCCCATCTGGTTTGGGTACCAGAACCACTGGAGATGCCCATGCACTGGTAGATGGGCGGATTATACCCATCTGTAGCATGTTCTGGATCTCCCGTTCTATAGCAGCTTGGGCATGAGGAGACACTCGGTAGGGTGGGGTTCTGATTGGGTGAGCATTACCTGTATTAATGGAGTGGTATGCCCGTTCAGTCCGTCCTGGGGTGGCTGAGAACAATGGGGCGAAGCTAGTGCACAGCTCCTTGATTTGTTGCCGCTGCAGACGTTCCAGGGTGGTTGAGAGGTTCACCTCTTCCACGCCACCATCTTTTTTTCCGTCGTAGTAGACACCGTCAGGCCACTCAGCATCCTCTCCCTGGACTGTAAACTGACAAACCTGTAAGTCTCTGGAATAGAAAGGCTTGAGAGAATTAACATGGTACACTTTAGGCTTTAGTGAGGAATTGGGAAATGCTATGAGGTAGTTTACAGCTCCCAGGCGCTCTTGGACCGTGAAGGGCCCTTCCCATGATGCTTCCATCTTATGGGCCTGTTGCGCCTTCAAGACCATAACCTGGTCTCCTACCTTGAAGGAACGTTCTCTGGCATGTCTGTCATACCAGGCCTTTTGCTCTTCTTGAGCATCCTTTAGGTTTTCTCTAGCAAGGGCTAAAGAGTGTCGGAGGGTGCTTTGTAGGTTGCTTACAAAGTCCAGAATGTTAGTTCCTGGAGAAGGCGTAAACCCCTCCCATTGCTGCTTCACCAACTGTAATGGCCCCTTAACCTCGTGACCATACACAAGTTCAAATGGTGAAAACCCTAAACTGGGATGTGGTACAGCCCTGTAGGCAAACAGCAACTGCTGCAACACTAGGTCCCAATTATTGGAGAATTCGTTGATGAATTTTCGTATCATGGCCCCCAAAGTTCCATTGAACCTTTCCACCAGGCCATTGGTTTGATGGTGGTATGGGGTGGCAACCAAGTGATTCACCCCATGAGTTTCCCACAGTTTTTCCATGGTCCCTGCCAGGAAATTAGACCCTGAATCTGTAAGGATGTCAGAGGGCCAACCTACCCTGGCAAAGATGTCTGTTAAGGCCAGGCACACAGTGTTAGCCCTGGTGTTGCCTAGAGCTACTGCTTCTGGCCATCGGGTAGCAAAGTCCACTAAAGTCAGTACGTACTGCTTTCCTCTGGGCGTCTTTTTTGGGAAAGGGCCCAGAATATCCACAGCTACTCGCTGAAATGGGACCTCAATTATGGGGAGTGTCTGGAGAGGGGCCTTGACCTGGTCTTGAGGCTTTCCCACTCTTTGGCATACCTCACAAGACCGGACATACTTGGCAACGTTCTTGCCCATCCCCTCTCAGTGGAAGGACTTCCCCAACCGGTCCTTGGTTCTGTTCACCCCAGCATGGCCACTGGGATGATCATGGGCTAAGCTTAAGAGCTTCCCCCGGTACTTAGTTGGAACCACCAACTGTTTTTGCGGCTGCCATTCTTCCCGGTGTCCACCAGAAAGAATTTCCTTGTATAAAAGTCCTTGGTCTATAACAAACTGGGATCGATTAGAAGAGCTGAGAGGCGGTGGGGTGCTCCGTGCCACCGCCCAAGCTTTCTGAAGGCTGTCATCCGCTTCCTGCTCAGTCTGGAACTGTTCCCTTGAGGCTGGGGTCACCAGTTCTTCCTCAGACTGTGGACTTGGGCTTGGTCCCTCTGGAAGCGATGTAGGTGATGGGGTTGTTTCCGTTGCTGGTGAACCGCTTTCCGCTGGTGCACCTGAGGGTATTTCAGGCTCTGGCTGAGCCTTTTGGGTATGGCTGTCCTTTGCTTCTGCCAGTTCTGGCTCGCTGGCGCCCTTTGGCGTTGAGTTTGAAGATGTGGTTGCACTTGCTAGTGCTGGTTGCTGTTACAGTTCCGGGCCTGGGACTGGAGATGCTGTGGCTGTTTCAGTGGTTGGCGTGGAATCTGGGTCCACTACCTCTGTCTGGGTCTTTGGTAACCCAGACGGGGTGTGTGTGGACGGTTCAGGAACAGGAATGGGTCTGGAAGCTTGCCTGGTTTGGCTACGTGTAACCATTCCCACTCTCTTGGCCCGCCTCACCTGGTTGGCCAAGTCTTCCCCCAGTAGCATGGGGATAGGATAATTGTCATAGACTGCAAAAGTCCACATTCCTGACCAGCCTTTGTACTGGACAGGCAGTTGAGCTGTAGGCAAGTCTACAGCTTGTGACATGAAGGGGTAAATTGTAACTTTGGCCTTTGGGTTGATGAATTTGGGGTCAACGAAGGATTGGTGGATAGCTGACACTTGTGCCCCCGTGTCTCTCCACGCAGTAACCTTCTTTCCGCCCACTCTCAAATTTTCCCTTCGCTCCAAGGGTATTTGAGAGGCATCTGGGCCTGGGGATCTTTGGTGTGATGGTGGTGTAATGAATTGCACTCGCATGGTGTTCTTGGGACAGTTGGCCTTGATATGTCCCAGTTCATTACACTTAAAGCATCTTCCATCTGATGGGTCACTGGGCCGAGGTGAGTTACTGGAGACTGGTGAGGTTGAAGGGTAGGGTATCTGTGGCTTTACTTGGGTGGTATGTGGGGTCTTTGGCTGTCCTCGGTTGTAGGGTTTATGGTCTGTGTGCCCCCTGGGGTAGGCGTGTTTGGGAAATGACACCTCTGGTTTCCACTTTTGGGTTCTGAAGCGTCGACGGGCATGATCTGGGGTTATCCCCATTCTGTATCTGGCCTTGGTTTGAAAAAGTTTATAGTAATTCATTTGCTGCTTAGGCATTTCAGCTGCCACCTCTGCTAAAGGTCCACTGAGCTGTGACCTCAATTCTACCATGTACTGGTCTTCGGGGATGTTGTACCCAAGACAGGCTCTTTCAAAATTTTCCAAGAAGGCCTCGGTGTCATCACCTGCCTTGTAGGTGGGAAATTTCCTGTGCTGTGGAGCAATAATTGGCGCCGGGTTGTTAGGGTTGGCTGGCACATGCAGCCCAGCTTTTGCCAACTCCAGTTCATGTTTTCTCTGTTTTTCCTTCTCTTCATTCTCTTTTTGTTGTTTTTCCATTTCTTTTTGTTGTTTTTCCATTTCTTTTTGGTGTTTTTCCATGTCTTGGCGGTGGGCCGCCTCTTCTTCTGCTTGTTTCCTTCGGTAGGCCACCTCTTCTTCTTCTAGTTTTCTTTTGTGTGCTGCCTCTTGGGCTGCCTGTTCTCTTTGGAAGGCTGCCAGTTTGATGCTTTCTTCCTTTTCTTTCATCTCCATCTGTCGCCTGTGTTCAGCTTCTTTGAATTGCTCTTCGGCCTCAATTTTTGCCTTAGAAGTCATGATTCCTGTTTTCTTGTGTTGGGGTGCCCTCCGGTGTTTATCTTCTGAACTGCAGGCTCTCTGTTGCCTCCTGAAGTCTGCCTAGCAACAATGCTTTTTTCCCTTTCTCTCTCTAGCTAATGTTCAATGAAAGGAAACCAGAAAAACCACTTTATTTGCATGCATATAGTGCTGGTACTTGCCTCCTAATGGGAGGGCTATTGTGTGACAAAAGACCCTTAACAGTGTCTTAATGGCTTCTCGCTTAACATGCAAGCCACAAACTGCCAGGGAGAGCAGAAAAAAAAAATTCTCTTTGGTTCCCTTTTAAAACCAAACTGTTTCTCTCTGCTAAAAAGCCCTTAGCAGAGAAGAGAAAAATATAATATTCCTACTGGCTTCTGGATTCTGTCTATATCCCAACCACTGCCACTCATGTCATAACCTTAGTCCCAGATTTGGACCTTAGCGTCCAAAATATGGGGGTTAGCATGAAAACCTCCAAGCTTAGCTACTAGCTTGGACCTGGTACTTGCTGCCACCACCCAAAAAATTAGAGTGTTTTGGGGCACTCTGGTCCCCCTGAAAAACCTTCCCTGGGGACCCCAAGACCCAAATCCCTTGAGTCTCACAACAAAGGGAAATAATCCTTTTTCCCTTCCCCCCTCCAGGTGCTCCTGGAGAGATACACAGACACAAGCTCTGTGAAACTACACAGAGTGACTCCCCCTCTCTGTTCCCAATCCTGGAAACAAAAAGTACTTTCCTATTCCCCCAGAGGGAATGCAAAATCAGGCTAGCAAATCCAACACACAGATCTCCCCTGATTTCTTCCTCCCACCAATTCCCTGGTGAGTACAGACTCAATTTCCCTGAAGTAAAGAAAAACTTCAACAGGTCTTAAAAGAAAACTTTATATAAAAAGAAAGAAAAATACATACAAATGGTCTCTCTGTATTAAGATGATACAATACAGGGTCAATTGCTTAAAAGAATATTGAATAAACAGCCTTATTCAAAAAGAATACAAATCAAAGCACTCCAGCACTTATATTCATGCAAATACCAAAGAAAAGAAACCATATAACTTACTATCTGATCTCTTTGTCCTTACACTTAGAAACAGAAGATTAGAAAGTAGAAGTACTTCTCCAAAGCTCAGAGAAAGCAGGCAGGCAGAAAACAAAGACTCAGACACAAACTTCCCTCCACCCAGAGTTGAAAAAATCCGGTTTCCTGATTGGTCCTCTGGTCAGGTGCTTCAGGTGGAAGAGACATTAACCCTTAGCTATCTGTTTATGACACATATATTGCCAAAATTTCCCAAAGGACAGTGCACCAGAAGGTAGCAAGTGGCACACTGGGATACCTACCCAGCGTGCACCACTGTGTGCATTGACACAAACTTTCCTCGTGAGTATGTGTAGTGCAGACGTAAGCAGCCGAGTGTGCACTCACATGAGCAACATACTAGCTGGGGTGGCTTTACGCTGACGTTACTTGCCTCAAATTAAAGCCAAATAAGTGTGGTTGAAACTGAAGTAAGAGTGCACCTGCAGTGTTTTGCATTGGCTTAACTAAATCCATTTATAATGTCATCTTAATTGAAACCAGTATAACTCTGTATATAGTCGAGGCCTGAGAGATGGCACCACTTGTCTATGTACCCTGGACAACGTACTATGTACAATGTAAGCTCTGAACTATTGGCACCTGACATTTTCAGTTAAACAGAATTCCAGCTCTCATTACAGCAAGTACAGAGCCAGATCCTCCACTGAAGTACACTGGGTTTAAATTGGTGTAGCTCCCCTGATGTCAGTGGAATTGCACCAGAATAGAAGTGCTGTAAAATTGTGTGGAATCAGGCCAAAGGAGAAGAAATAAATTTGGTTTTAAAAAATGCAAGTTATACCTGGAGGAAAAATAATCTAAAACTAATAGGACTGGTCTACATGCACCCTTTGTATGGCTTTAACTATATGTGTTTTTTGTTTGTTTGTTCATTTGTGGTTTTTCTGTTTTGTTTTTCCTTATCTTTTCTCCTTTATTGCTTATTGCCACTGAATGCAACAGAATGAATGATGTCTGGCTTTTGTGTTTTGCTCCTCCCGCCTCCAACTAACTTTTCAAAACTCCTCGACTTGGGAAGAGTTTCAGGTTGGCAAAGAAAGCATGAAACATCATAGAGCCAATGCTCTAACTTTGCAAAAGTTGGAGAAATCAGAGACCAGAAAGAAAAATTAAAAGAAAGAAAGAAAGAAAATGAGTATGTGGGGAAAAGGGAGGGAAACCCTGAAAATTTGACAGTTCAAAACTCTTCAGAAATGTAGTTCATGAAAAATATTAAGAAATCTAAAAATTGCTCCATTTCAAACCTGCAAAATAGAAATAACTTAACATTTTCACAGAATTGTTCCCCCTCTCTTTATTATTTTTTTTAACTAGCGCAGCCTTAGTTTGATTTGGAGTATGGTATTTTGTCCTGTCTGTTTTACATACAAGTAAATGGGTGATGCTACCAGGCTACATATTTTATATTTTTTGAATGTGAGGTTTAAAAAATATAAGATTTCACGGTCAGCAGTATCACCTTAATCCTTGCCCAATAGCTATTATATTCTCTGTTGGTTCTTATACCATGCTCATCACCAGAATCCAAAGGCTGAGAGAGAAAATGAAGTGGCTTAGGCAAGGTCATATCAGTATCAGAGACAAGCCTAGAACCCAAGCTCCTGACTGCTATGCTATTTCTTTATCCACTAGACCATGTTACTTTCCTTTTTTTTCTTTTGTTTGTACAACTAGTTTAAGAGCCAACAGGGGATTCCCATTGTGGTATAATGCCAGCATAGGGGCCTTTACAGTGAGAGCAACTTAGGCCACGTCTATGCTACCACTTTTGTCACTATAATCTATGTTGCTCAGGAGTGTGAAAAAACACTCCACATGAATGACATAAGTTACACTGACAGAAGTGCTGGAATGGACAACACCATGTTGGTGGGAGGGCATCTCCCGCTGAAATCGCTATCGCTGCTCCTGGAGGTGGTTTTATTATGTCGAAGGGAGAGCTCTCTCCACTGGCATAGAACAGCTACATGAGTGATCTTCCAGCGGAGCAGCTGCATCGGTACAGCTGCTAGTGCAGACATGGCCTTAGAATTGTTCTAATTTTTGCTGAAGTCAAGTACTGCCTGGCCAGCCCTGGAATTGGATAGCGAGAGCAGGTGTGTAAAAGCAGCATAAAGCTGCCTCTAATCAGGACCTCTCAGATCCTGCCCTGAGCACAGCTGTGGTGAAGCCAACAATCAGGGCCTTGTTCCTATGTCACCACATGTAACATTAGTAACCCACCACCCAGGCATGTGTGTGAGCCAGTGATAAGCACTGCAGAGGGGTCTATAAATAAGTTATCATATATAATTACAATATGTGCAGATGTACGAAATTTACAGGCCATAGCTTTCTACATGATACAGTATCAACTAGCTCTATTGTAAGTTCCAAAACAAAGAGCTAGTAACATGGGCTGCAGACTCTTAGCTACCGTGCCATTACTAAGCACTACTACAATAACAAATGTTGCTGCTCTGAACTTCAGAGTTGTTTCCTTTGTTTCTTGTTGACACTCATTTGGAAAGCCAGGATTCTGCACAGAAGCTCTGGCAGGATTTTCACTATCTTTGCTGAAGTGAAAATACAAATTTCAGAGGCAAGGGGAATTTGTATGAGGGGGTTGGGATTGGTTTTATTTTTGTACTTTGGTAGGGTTTTTAGAGATGGGGTAGGGTGAGTCTAGGTGAAACAGATACCTTCTCCTAGTCTCTCCAGTCTGGTACCCCAACTTACTCTCCCACACTTGTCGTGTGCACCCTCCTCTCACAGATCACCTCTGAATTTGACTCACTTAGTGCAGCAGAGATTAAGTTGGTATAATGCCAGGACACCAGCAAAAGGAATACAGCAAGAAAAGTGGCTAATAGGAGGGTGTGAGGCAGTATAAGTTAAAGCAGGCCAGCCCCTTCTTTACTGTACACATTCTCATAGCTCTTTCCTTTTCTTCAGGATGTACATTTCAAAACTTTCTGAAGTCCCAGCATTTTGTTTTAGACCTGTCTGCTCAGTTTTTACATTGTTACCTACATTTTGTTATGCCCAGGGCTGGCCTTAGGAATGGGTGAACAGAGCAGTTGCCCTGGGCACTAAATTCTGAGAAGGGTGACAAATCAACATGACGAGAGGGGACGGCCATTTTGTTTTGTTTTGTTTTCACAGTCACCACTTCAGGTAGGGATGAGGGAGGCACAGTTTTCATCCCTGGGTGGCAGAACACCTAGGTCCAGCCCTGTTTGTGCCATACAATGTCTCAAGCATCTTGTCATGGAAGCAGTTTTATATTATCCTACGTGATGTATAAATTATTCTCATCAGAACCCTTAATACACCCAGAATCCAGAATGGGTTTGAATGCTAGTCCTACCCTCCATGAACATTTGGTGGAGCTGCCTTATGATATTTACACAGTGCAGTACCCTACCACCCACCTGAAGCCCTGGGCCCTCATTCCAAACCACTGTTTTGTTATCTTGGAGGCACAGGTGTCTTGATTCCTCTGCTCCTTCCTAAGCCCCCTCTCCTGAATCTTCAGAGGGCATCAGGTAGCTGCTTTCTCTAGATTTGATGGTGGTTGTCTAGTATGGTCCATTGGTCCGTCACATCCAGAGACTCTTCTGTGGTGTTAGAAATCAGATTGACTCTCCTCCAGTAGTGAGCAAGAGAGAGAGGTAACACTCCTCCAACTGCTGTTACTCCCTAGATGAACTGGAGGTGCAAGTAGAGCTACCTACTAGGGTTTCCCTTAAGAGTTGTCTGCTCAGCCTCATATGGTGTTGCATTGCTCTTGTGGTTAGTTTAGGAGCTGGCCACTGCAAGAGAGGGAGTGCTTCCTCTTTTTGACTGTCTGTACAGGGAAGACAGACTGCTTACTGATGGCTCTGAAGGCTGTGTGGATGCTGAAGGAAAGTGACTAATGCTAGAAGGTCCCCAAAGCTAGAAAATGGAGAAATCAATCACCTGATACATCACGGAGTCCCCAGGCATAAGGCATGGTGGGCTAGAAACAGCCCATCAAGAGATGGAGGAGATCAGGCCATTGGCCTCACCAGAAGATGGCAAAGGTAAGACTTGGGAGTCCGAAGGCCTGGATGAGGGACCTCCTGGGTGGTAGTGAGCTCTCCACTCATCCCTGTGGGATGCAGTTTCCTGGAGATTCAGGTCCTCTAGAATGCATACCTCCAGGTGAACTAGGATGGGCTCAAGAAAAACGTCCAAACTTCTCAGCATATTAGCAGCAGCTAACCCATGCCAGGGAACCCCCACATTCCAATCGATGAACCCATATAAACCAGACCTTGCAAGGTTCACTGAATCCTTGTTATCTTCCTTTTATTGCTGTAAGTTACTGATACTGGAAATGCTGTGTCATAAAACACAAGGTAGAGAAGATATTCTTTGTGCATTCTATTAATCTTCCATATTATTATGCGGGCACTGAGAGATATGCAGAAAGACAAAGGACTGAAAAGGGCCAAGAGACAAGGCAAAGAGAGAAAATATAGAATAGAAAGTACTAGGAGAGAGAGACACACAACGAATTTACACAAAACAGGAGAGCACAGATGGAGATAATACCGACTGAAGGACAAGAGAAAGAGACAGAGGTCACAGTAAAAGGAAAGCTCATGCCAGCAGATAAAAGGTGACTATATTTTCACCCCTTAGCTTCCCCTTCTTCCTCCCTCTTTCTACCTGGCTCTCCATAATTTCCTTTTTCTTAGCATTCCTACTGCCTATTGTGTGCCTTTCCTGCGTCTATTTACCACCTCGTCATCATTGTGCTTTCTAATCAGAGAGATAGATAAAGGATCGTTAACCTCTATGTACTAAAGTTAAACTATATATAAATATTCTTACCACATTCCAACACCTTTGACTGACAGATACATTGCACACTGCTTGCGTGAGGCAGTATTCTTAATAGAGTTCTTTACAAGGGGAAGAAAGGATAAGAATTCATGGGCTGTACACCACATGATAGACCATTAAAAAAAAAAAAGGAACAATAAATATAATGCTCATGTTGTGCCTTTCATCTTAGGGCCTCAAAATATTCTAAAGACATATATTAATAAGCCTCGCAATATCCCTGGTGAGTAGGTAGATAATATGTTTATACTTATTCTGCAGCTGGGCAAACTGAGGTGCAGCCAGGTTATTGGCCTGATTTTCAGAGACGCTGCGTACTCACAACTCCCATTGACTTCAGCACCTCTGAAAATTAGGCCATAAGTGCCTAAGATGACACAGCAAGTCAGTGGCAGATAGAACTCATTTCCTTCTGATATCATCTGAATCTCAGTTAATAGGTTCTGATCACTAGCCAATGCTTCCTCCAATCTACAGTTTAGAAAGCAAAGTTAAAATTACAGCTGAGCAAATAATGCTTAAGTGTTTCTTGGATGAGAACCTTATTCTCTTTTTCTGTTTGCAGAATGTCTGTGAGAATAATTCCCTTGCATTAATTTATTATTCAGTGATGTTTAAATTTCATGTATTTATTTTTGCAATTTTCCCTCTCCTATGGATTAATTGCAAACAGTTTGTTTGAGCATATAGGTGTACACATCAACTTAGGAACATGAGTATAAATCATAATGAACTAAAACCTTCTACTTTAATTTTCAGTCTGTCACAAAAAAATTGTACCTGCAATTTAACACACAGACACCTGCACACAGACACCTTTCTTCTCACCCAAATCTCGGTCTGACCATCTTCACTTAAAACAGTGGGCTTATTTATAGCTCTTACAATCCTGAGCTGCACTGAAGAGGGTAAAATGGCACATTGCCAAATAAAGATTTTATGCCTCTGAACTGCATAACACATTCAGAGCTCTGGAGGAACATGGGTAAGAGATTCCCTTGCTACACTCATACAACAGGTTTAGCCAGCATTTCCTACAGCATGACTACACAGCGGGTGGAGCCAGGACCATGCTCTTGCTTCAGTGAGAAATGCCCTCTAGTGTTTCTGAGCCAGCCACCCTAACAATGCTTAGAGCCATTCCAGATATGCATTGCACGCTGGCAAGTGAACAAAGTAGAGGTTTGAGTTCCCAATATTCTTTGTCCCCTTCGGATAGACCAGAGGGAGGCATAATTTAGCCCAGTACATCAGGATGATTCCTTTCCTGTTGCCCTAACATGAGCACTGAATATATTTTAATGAAAAAGGTGTTTCCTAGTATGAACCCTTAATTTTTATTTTCAGCGCTTAGTTCACAGCTTAACTCAGAAGCCTGCGTGTAAATCCTAGCAGTAGATCACAGCAGTGAATGATAGTGGGCCCTGGGACAAACAGTTCATTCCTTAGCTGTAATGAATCATTTTCCTTTTATGATTAATAAATTCTCCCCAGAGACATCCTGTCTGAGGAAAGAATTTGGTTGGAGTGAGTTCCTTTTGGATACTGCAGATCTCTGACACAATTTAATTACGTCTTAGGGCTTGGCTACACTGGAGAGTTGCAGCACTGGTGGTGGGTTTACAGTGCTGCAACTTAGTAACTGTCCACACCCGCAAGGCACATCCATCACTGCAACTCCCTGGCTGCAGCGCTGGCTGTACACCTGGTCTGCTTGGGGTGTAACGATTGCAGCACTGGTGATGCAGCGCTGCTCATCAAGTGTGGCCACCAAAAGCGCTGTTATTGGCCTCCAGGGTATTAGGAGGTATCCCAGAATGCCTGCTTACAACAAACCAGAAGAATGGCTGAACTCCGAGCTCCCCTGAGCTGCTTATCTAAAAAACAAACACAGCTCCTGTTTGCTGGAGCGAGCGAGTGGAGGCAGGCAGGGGAATTGCTTTGGAAGGTTCACAGTTGTTTGCTTGAAGAGAGAAGTCACACGGCAGAGGGGGAGGGAGGAGTCCCTGTTGAGCAGCTGCTTATGTGGTCTGAAGGCTATTTAGGAGTGCATAATTTGCATTTAGCGAATAAGAGAGGGATGGGGGAAGGGCTTGAAACTTTTAAATTGATTGCAGGTTGGTGATGTGTAGGTTCCAGTCCTTAGAACTTGCAAGGCAGGGAGCTGACAGATCCAAAAAAATCCACTCTCTCTCTCTCCCCTACGTTCCCCCTCCCCTCCCTCTTTTGAAAAGCACGTTGCAGCCCCTTGAACGCTGGGATAGCTGCCCACAATGCACCACTCCCAACAGCGCTGCAAATGCTGCAAATGTGGCCACACTGCAGCACTGGTAGCTGTCAGTGTGGCCACACTGCATCGCTTTCCCTACACAACTGTACGAAGACAGCTGTAACTCCCAGCGCTGTACAACTGTAAATGTAGCCATACTGTTACTTTTGGCCATGGCTACACTTACAGTTCTGCAGCGCTGGTAGTTACAGCTGTGTTCGTACAGCTGTGTAGGGCCAGCGCTGCAGTGTGGCCACACTGACAGCTACCAGCGCTGCAGTGTGGCCACATTTGCAGCGCTGTTGGGAGTGGTGCATTGTGGGCAGCTATCCCAGCATTCAAGTGGCTGCAACGTGCTTTTCAAAAGAGGGGGGTGGGGTGGAATGTGACAGGGAGCGTGGAGGAGACACAGAGAATGGATTTTTGGAGTTGACACTGTTCTCAGCTCCCTGCCTTGCAAGTTCTAAGGACTGGAAGACACACAGTGCCTACCTTCAATCATTTTAAAAGTTCTGACCCCCTTCCCCCACCCCTCTCTCATTCACTAAATGCAAATTATGTACTCCTAAATAGCCGTCAGACCAGATAAGCAACTGCTCAACACGGACTTCCTCCTCCCTCTCTGCCGTGTGAGCGTGCTGTTTCTCTCTTCAAGCAAACAGCTGTGAACATTCCAAAGTAATTCCCCTGCCTGCCTCTGCTCGCTCAGCAAACAGGAGCTGTGTTTGTTTTTTAAATAAGCAGTTTGGCTGAACTCGGAGCTCTCCCTTTCTTCCGGTTTGTTGTGGACAGGAATTCTGGGATACCTCCTTATACCCCAGAGGTCAATAAAAGCGCTGGTGGGGTCCACACTTGCTGACCAGCGCTGGATCACCAGCGCTGGAATCGCTACACCCGAGGCTCGACCGGGTGTACAGCCAGCGCTGCAACCAGGGAGTTGCAGCGCTGGCCGTGCTTTGCAAGTGTGGCCACATCCTAAGTTGCAGCGCTGTAACCCCCTCACCAGCGCTGCAACTCTCTAGTGTAGCCATGGCCTTTGGTTCTTTTGTAGAATGAGCATTTAAATGAGGTTTATCATACGTGGCCTAGATCTGTAATTTAACAGTTTTAGTGCATCCTGTGAGGTAATGAGTTCCCTCTGGGACTCAAAGGGAGGTGATGACATGCAGCACCATACAGAATTAAGCCCCGATCTCTACAAAATATTACAGTGGAAGGCAGCTCCCCTCTCCCTCTCCTTCCCTGTGAAGGATTGTCATACTTACTCATAAGGTGGGAGGAGTAAAGATTACAAGAGTTTCTTTTGCTGGGAGGAGCCCTACCTTTGTGTGAACAGCTGGTTTGGAAACAAAGCCCTAGAAACTGATTCGCCCACACATCAGTTGCAAGAGAGATTGCACAGAGTTTCTAAATTGGCTTTCAGTGTGGTTGGAGAGAGGAAACTAGTGCAGGGGAAAACAGGCTATAAGAAGTTAGTGATTTTTCACTGAAAGAATCTGTCATAAACTCTGACTGTATCAACTGATTATTATCCTACTTAGATTATTTCAGATTCAAGTTTTAGTAAAAGTCAAATTGAGGGTGAGATTAAGAATCAGTCATTTTCAACCACACCTAAGAGCCTGAGCATACCCCTGAGGTCTGCCCTTGTCTACATGACTGAGAATGAAAGAGAGCCACCTTTTTAAAGCCATCTCTGCCCCTGGGCATGTAGAGGAAGTGTTGTGGATCCAGTTTCCATGCATGGGAATGGGGTACAAGAAGAAGGACCAAGATGATGGGCACCATTCCCTTCAGTCCTGCAGTACATCTTCTCAGCAGTTCATGCAGATGAAGGCTGTATGAACTACTGAGAAGAACCAACAGACTTTATGCTGTGGAATGTTATTTCAAGAGGAGGTAAAGAGGCAGCTGTGGCTAGATGTCACTGTTTCAGCATTGCTTCAGAGGAGCAGGGGGACAGCAATAATGGCAGAAGACAGCCAGCATAGAAGCTGAGCTCTGTATGGATTTCCATGGCTTCCTTTGGACCCTGGAAGACCCCTGGAGTTTGTAATCCCTCTTATTCTGTAGGGAAGCAACCCCCTTCTTCCCTTTCTGACAGAAGAATTTGGAGGAAGCTCTATAAGGAGAAATTTATGGATTTTTCTCCTCATACAAATAAAAACAATTTTCCATGAGAAGGGGTGATAGGACCCGCAGGGTGAGGAAATAAAATCTCTCCATCTCCTTTACCTGTTCCCTCTCTTCATTCCTTTTATTGTCTCCTTAAAGCTTTATCTTTTTCACTCACTTTCTTCCTCCATTCCTTCTTTCCCTTCATTTTCCCTTTCCCCCTTCATCTGCTTCTATTTGTTATCCTTCACCTCCTTCTGCTCAATCTTCCATTCCTCTTCCTCTTCCCTACATTTGATCCATAGAACTTGCTTGTTCATGCATATTGATACATGTTAATATAAATCACATACAGATAGCAACTAAGAAAACTAAACTCATATTGGGAGAAAGGAAGATGAGGAAAGAATGAAGAAAAGCAACCAAATTGTTCCTATTTCTACTTCATGATTGACCAGGACTCTGCTGCATTTTCCATATAACGCATTAATTCATTACAAGTGTTAAAAATATTTGGACCTGATTCTCTTCTGCTCTCACTGACACTAGTTTTACACCAATGCTACTTCCTTGACTCCAGTGAAGTTGATCCTCATTTACAGGGGTGTAACTGAGAAAGAAACAGAAGCCGTTGTCTCCAAATTACCCATGCTGAGAATTTAAGCAATAACAGATGTTGAAAGGATAAACTAAAATTGTTTGAGAAGACAACATGGAAAAAGAAATGACAAAGAGCAATGGAGGGAGATCTGGGGCAGACCAGTTTCCTCAACAATCTGTACAAAACCAAATGAGAATGAACAAAGGGTATGTCTACACTGAGTCTGGGAGCAAACCTCCCAGCCTGGGTCCATAGACCTGTGCTAGCAGGGCTCATGCTAGTATACTAAAAATAGCTGTGTAGATGATGCTTTGACGTTGGGACTCAGTCTGGAACTGGGGCTCTGAAACCGTCTCCTTTTGTGGCTGCAGAGCCCAAACACCAGTATCTACAGAGCTAATTTTAGCATGCTATCATGAGTCATGCTAACACAAGTCTGTGGACCCACACTGGGAGGCTTGCTCTTAGATGCAGTGCAGACAGATCCTGTGAAACTGAACATTAATGCTATAAGACTCCAGAAAAGATACAGCAAATCTGCAATATGAAGACTTAGAAATGTTGGAGTAACCTAGGGAGGAGGCAAAGCATTTCTAGAAGAGGATGGTGGACCTGTCCTAAGATGCAAGTATACTGGAAGCTTAATTGCTTCACAAAATAGCTTTAATAATATAAGGATGAAATTACCATTAGGCCTGCAGTCTCATACAGTACCTCAGAGCATGCTTTTAGGGGTAAATTCATAGACCAATAAAAAATCCCTTGTATCTTAATGCTATAATAAAAGTGGCAGCTTATGTGTTCTTAGAGTGCAAGATGAAAACACCATAAACTGTGAGACTGTAGTGTAGCTGGAGTGGTTTATGAGTGCCAGCAGATATTTGAACCTTGCAAATGACTTCAGCTTGGTACTATATTCCCACCGGGGCTTGCTAACACACTTTCTACAGTTCTCTGGCAATGGCCCTCCAAATACAATACTTTCCTGTCTGATGCTATACATTCCCCTCTATATCAACAAAAAACAACCCCATTTTTCAAAATTGTGTTGAAATATAATCTTAACCCTGGCTGCCAGGGCCGGCGCTTCCATTTAGGCGGCCTAGGCAATCGCCTAGGGAGCCAGGATTATTGAGGGGTGGCATTTTGCCGGGGGGGGAGGTAGGCGGCTCCAGTGGAGCTGCCGCAGTCGTGCCTGTGGAGGATCCACTGGTCCCGCGGCTCCAGTGGAGCTGCCGCAGGCATTTCTGCGGATGGTCCGCTGCTCCTGCGGCTCCGGTGGACCTCCCATAGGCACAACTGCGGCAGCTCCACCAGAGGCGCGGACCAGGAGACCCTCCGTAGGCACGACTGCGGCAGGTCCACCGGAGCCGCGGGACCAGAGCGCGGGGCAGCGAAATGGCCGTGCGCCTAGGGAGCTAAAAATACTAGCGCCGGTCCTGCTGGCTGCAACAGACGTTACGTTGGGAAAATAAGATGTTGGGAAGAAAGGTGGATGGGGTCATCAATTACGGATTTGAATGTACACGACTCAGAAAGGATGGGCCTGATCCTGCGTCCAAAGAAAATTCCCAGACATTTCAGTGGCATTAGGAGTGGGTCTTAAAGCAATTCAGACCTAGCACTGAAATTCAGTCCAGATTCTCTGTTCTCCCCAAGCTCTGCTTGGCATGGGCAGGGAGGGCAGAATTAGTAGTAAAGGAAGATTTGAGCCAGGTTTGTACTTCCCCAATTCTGGGCTCAGCCCCCAGTATAAGTTAGAGTAGCCTTACTTTATGCTTGGCTGGCTATGGCCAGAATGGGCTGTTATGACAGTCGAGAATAGCCACAGCAATGCCCCTGCTCCCCACGCACAAAGCCTACACTGGGGGGTAGCAGAGCGTTATCACTCCACCTTTGTGCCACAGGCAGATTCTCTTTTTAGGAGGGAATTCCTCAATAGGCAGATCAACGAGTTTTATAACCCTATAGCGCCATAGGAGAGGATCAAATGGTCTCTAATGTAACAGACAATCAGGCTCTGTATCTCTCTCTGCTGTACTGGGACATTGGTGGAGAATTCTATAATGGCATTTTTTATGTACCATCTAATCAGCAATAACCATATACAAGAAGCTGACTTTCCTGATGGACTTTCCTGCTTCTAGCTTATCTTGGTTTTGTGGTTTTAGGATAGAATTTTAGCTGTATTTTATTATTTAATCATTTGTGATTTAGACTAATAGTGGCCAAGCATTTGGCAAGACTGTGTACCGGTTTACCAGATAAAGACTTTAACTGTAACAGCCAGTGGTCAATTTGCCCAACTTCCCAGGCAGCCAGCTACCTTTCTCCTCTTCTTCTGCAGCCAGTGACCTTCTTGCCCCACTTCCCTTCCAGTCAATGACCTTTGCTCCTATTTCCCTCAATAATGAATCTGGGGCCAACCTGCGCGCTGAGCCCTTGTGCACCAGTAGTGTCTGCTTCCCATTCAGCTGTCTGCATTCTCATCTGCAGTGGAGCTTGTGCACTGTAAGTCCCAAAGCAGCAAGATCATCTGAGACCGGCATCTTCATATACCTGTTTTAAAAACAAATGCTTCAATGCTATTTTTCCTAAATCCCTTGCAAATAATTTACTGCTCATGACCACACTACAATGCACTAGTGTACATGGGATGACGGGAACATTACTCTTTCATTAAGGCAATGGACTGTATGGGAACAGGGTTAAGAAAACTCTGATTAGTTTTTCCTTCTAATCTCTCAGTATTGTATCAGTCTCTTCCAGCCGGGGTCTAGTATACTTTACTACGGTTGATGTTGAACTTGGCTGATCCTGTCCATGCCAGCATTTTCAACATTGGTTTGGAAGGAACAGCAAATGTTTGCTGTCCACAGAACTCGATATCAAAAGCAGCTGCCCCGCAACAGAAAGGGGGAAATGTGGCCACACGGCTGGATGGATATCCAGGTATTTGTATATAAGGAATGAAGAGAGGTCCTTGCTTTGCCTTTTAGCTGTGACCCTCATCACTTTTATTTACTTCCTTTATGCTTCACATTTCCTTCCATATGTGTGCCTATGCTTGTGGAGGTTGTTGTTGAGTGTTGCCACTTACAGTGTCATTTGTAACTGTTTCATCTTCCTTCTCCCTCTCTATAGGCCAAATCCACAGAGATGCTCTCAGCTGCAGCTAATGTAAATTACAGGTACTCAGCACCTCTAAAGAATTGTCTCTCTACTATCATTCCTAAAGTACCATCACCATAGCCTAGCATGCAGCCATCAAGTACACAATTAAGACATGCAAAATTTCATCCACAAAGGTAACACTCTCCTATTCTCCATGATCTCACCACCATTTTTCTAAGGGGAATGTTCTTGTTTCTTTTCTTGGAAAAAATGCTGTCAGCCATTCGTTAATCATCATTGCAGTAAGGCATATGTAGAGGTGTTTGGCACTGTGTTCCGTGACAGGCTTGTCATGATCTCCAGTTTCACTGAAGACACCATTAGCCACAGTGTGCCCATTGATCTCAGCTATCAAGCTGGGTAGCACAGAATCTTTGAGATATTTAGGCCCCAGCCCATTGAAATATTTGAAGATTAGCACTAAAATCTTGAAATGGATGGTAGAATTGCATAGGGAGCCAGATGGGAGGATCAAGCATCAATGTGATGTGCTCTTGTTGGTCGGACTTATCTAAATGGCTGTTCACTGCATGAGGAACCAGCTGACTTTTCTATATAGCCTTCATAGTAGTCCAATGCTGAACAAATTGTAGTAGGCAAGCCTTAAAGTGGCACTGGTATTGATCACCTGATAGGAAAGAGTGCAGGCTCCTAGCTTGCTGAAACTGGAAAAAAGCTATATTTCTGCTATTTGGGCGTTTTGGAGATCCAGTGAGCCGAGAAGGAGCAAAAGGCTGTACCTCATCATGGCAATCGGCAGACATCTTCCATAAAGGTAAGACCAGAGCTCCTGCTAGTTCCTTGTTTCCTCATATCAGCGTAATTTCTTTCTTATCTGGATTGAATTTAAACTAGCTACTTTTTCAGCTCAATATTTATCTTGCTCACACTTCCCTCTCTCCATATATAGTAATCCTGCACTTCTCATGACCATTCCTTGAACTGCTGTGCTATCACTGCATTTTATGAGAAATGATAATGTTCCCATGGTGACTGTCATCTTGGGTGCTGCTGATGTGCAGTTTCATTGCTCGTATACATTTTTCCACTTTTTGGCACAATTGGAGTCCTAAATGGCACTTAGACACCAGCATTTATACAACTTTATTTAGGTCTTTTTAAATGTAATTGCCATAGAAGCAGGACTCTGTTTCAGTTTATTTTTCCTCCAGACCCTTCTCCTTTGTCCTTCTAGTCTTGTTTCAGTGTTTTCTGAGGTCTCATAGTTAAGGCTAAGATTTTGTCATGATTTTTAGTAAAAGTCATGAACAGGTCTTGGGCAATAAATAAAAATTCACGAAAGCTGTGACCTGTCTGTGACTTTTGCTGCTGCAGCTCCATGGTTTCCCCCACTACAGTGGTGGTGGGGAGCTGTGGGGGTCTCTGTCTGCCTGCAGCAGCTGGAAGCTGCAGGGGAACCCCCCTTCACCCACAGTGTCTGGGAGCTGCAGGGTGACCAAAGAGAAAACAGGACACCCCAGCAGCTTGCCCCAGGCATCCAGCCCTCCCCCCCCACACACTTGGTGCTGTTGCACATCTCTGGAAACGTGAGGAGGGCCCCCTCAGAAGTCTATCACCTGTCACTAGAACTTTGCAGGAGGCCTGCTGTCGCTGGAACCCTGCCAGGGCTCCACTGGCTGTCAGCTCCAGAGTCCTGCAGCCCCTGTGGCTGAAGCAAAGAATGTCATGGAGGTCTCTGGAAGTCACAGATTCCTGATTCCGTGATTTCCATGACCTCAGTGACATAAACACAGCCTTAATCATAGTTGGTACCACCCTCATCCCAACATTGTTTTAGCTCTTCCCAACCCCATCCACTTCTATTTCCCATTTCTGTCCTCTCCCCACTGGTGCCCTGGCCACCTTGAGGTCTCAAGGTTTGAGCCCAGATGATGGGTTCTGCTCATCATCCAAATGCAGGTGATTGAGAATGTTGGGTTTTTTGGGAGGGGGGGGGGGATAGTTCGTAGCTGTCATCCTCTGTGAGTGTCATGGAACTGACTGCCAGGCAAGTGGAGAAAGGGGGAAGGAAATGATTTGTTTGGAACGGGGACCCCCTTTCTCCATTTGCCAGATAGAGAAGAGGAAAGGAGAGAGCCAGACCTTTCCTTTCTTGCCCCAAGCAGGAAGTCGCTCTCTGGCATTGGGGAAAGAGTTGCTAATTTTTGCACGGCGAGCTGCGGCCAACAGCCACGGGCTTGCAGCTCACGTCAGGAGAGCTCTGCCTCCCCCGGGGAGACCTGCACAGACTAGGAGGCAGTAGATGGTCACCGCGGCCTCCCAGCCCGCGGGGACCAAGGGAGGGAGCGAAAGGAAGGATGGGGGCGGGGAGTGGTTCCCCTTTGGGGTTGCTGGGAATTTCAGGGCGTGCCCGTGTGGCTCTTAGCTTCTGAAAGTGAAAGTGGCGGCGTTTGGGGCCAGGCGGGCGAAGGGGGAGCGAAGGGTTGGAGCGGGGGGGAGGGACGCGGCTGGGGGCGGAGATTGCCCCGCCGGAGCTGTTTGTTCCTATTGCTCTGAGTGTGCAAGGGGAGGAGGGTCCTGGCCGGCCGCCTTCCCCCGGTCTCGCTGTGCTCTATGTGAGGGGCTCGGGGAGCCGATGTGCCTGGGCAGGGGCCGGGGCGGCGGCGGCGCCGCTGCTGGCGGGGGCGAAGGAGGCTAGCGGGGCTGCGGTCTGTCCGGCGGGATGCAGCGGAGCGTGGCCCGGGGGGGAGCTGATCGGAGAGGGAAGGCAGCCGCTGCCGCCGCCCGGAGAGGCCGAGGACTCGGGCGGAGCGGAGCCGAGCGGAGCAGCCGTGACATGCCTTTCCCTCTGCCGCCTCTCCAGCGGCCATGTTAGCCAGGAAAGCCTCGGCGAGCGCGGCCGCGGGAGCTGCCTACCCGGCGGGTAAGGGAAGGCCGGGCGCACAGCCCGGGAGCAGCCCGCCCCGCCAGCCGGGACACGCGGCCTTTGCTGGGCAGCCCGGGGGAAAGGGCTCAGCCCGCTGCCCTGCCGGCCCCAGCGGCGCGGGGCGGCGGAACAATGATTTGCCCTGGGCCGGGGGGAAGCCGGCGCTGGGCAGTGTTACCGCTTCGCCCAGAGACTGCCGCTCCCTCCACCCGGAGAGGCGCGGATCCCGAGCCCGCTTCGCCGCCCTCCTCCGTCCCCCGCAGGCTCGGGATCCCCGGGGCGAAGGGGGGAGGCGCTGGAAGAACGGAAGCGGCGGAAATCGGGTTGGCCGCGTGGGGGGTTTCTCGGCCAGACAGCGCGGGCGGCGCCCATCCAGGCTGCGCTGCCCCTTGGCATGTGCCCGGCGGCGGGGTCCATCGCGGCCGCGGGGCTGTGCTTGGCTGACAAGCTCCGCGCACACGCGGGGCCCGATCCTGGTCCTTCCTGCTCCCCCCGCTGTGCCACGTTTGCGGGCCGCTTCCCAGGGCTTTCTGCGTCTGCAAACCAGAGTCGCGGCGGAAGGAGTCTTCCCCTCCTTCGCCAGCCCCCGTGCTGTCCGCCAGGTCCGCCCCACCGGGCCCCTCTCCTCGCTCACCGTCCGCTCTCCCTTCCTTCCGCAGGCAGGGGAGGGGAGAGTGGCCGCCAGCTGCAGTCTTCCCCGGGCATCGGAGCCGGGGGATCCCGGACGGGAGCTGGGACCGGCCCAGCATCACCGATCGCCTTGCCGCCGCTTAGGTCCAGCAACACTGCCCACACGGTGAGAGCCGGGAATGGTGGGGGCAGGGGGCAAAGGCCTGGCTTGATCTATTTGCGGCGACCCTGTGCGGGCCACAGGACCCTCCCCGTGATGACTGGGGCTCTGCAGCGCCAGAGCACGTTCATTCTCAAAATGCAATAACTTCCCACCAGCCGCCTCCCCCTTCGTATTAATAGAAATAAATGTGCTAGGTGCAGTCAGGCTGCCAGCCAGCCTGTCTGCCAGAGAGTCGGGAATGAGGCTAGAAAGGACAGAAGCCGGTAGGATCCCTATTAATTATCCTGCCTGTGTCATCATGTCTCATTATTCCTATTACCAGCATGGTTTCAACAGGTATTCTAATGGGGCTGAGGATACTTTTTTGAGTCACTTGAAGTTTGCATGGTTGGGATAGAATCCCTGGCCTCCCTGAGTCCTGTGTGAAGGGGTAAGGCTGGGAGAGGTGAGGAGCAGGAGGGTTTATCAGGTTGTTATCTGTAAAATGAATGATGCATAAACACTGCTCATTTCATTTTAAAGGATCTGGTTATATGTTGCATTGACTGGTTTTGAAGCTGGCACCTTGCATGGATGGCCTGTACTGGTACATGTGTTCCCATGAAATGACATTGTTTTGAAAATGAGGTTAGTCACTATCATTAGAGGACACCTTTACTACAGTGGGAAATGAAAGCTGCTCTTTCCTCATTTGTCTGATTAGCTCAGGCTGATAGCTCTTTCCCAGGGTAACAATTATTACTGTATTCAGGAGCAGTAAGTGGATGAAACACTGACACTGCTGCTACAGCACAGTGTACCTAAAGAAGCATATGCTGCCTGACCTGAAGGAGATTTTTATTTTTCAGGTCATTGATATCTCACATTATCTTCCAGTCCTAGCTAATCCCGTTGGAATGGAAATTCACAAGTGTAGCACTATTTATGGATGCAAGAGGGCATATCTCTTCTTAATGTGTGACTGAGTGGATAGGCAGGTCTATATGATTATATATTAGCACTAAATATCTCATGTTTTTATTGCATAGATTTAAATGGGTGAAAATATATTATTTAAAAGGCATTGCTAGAATATTTTTCTTTGAGCTAATGGTTACTTTATTGGATGCTCACATGCTATCTTGGTAAACATATGGCAGAGCTTTAAACTGTAATGTGATTATGGGCTGATGGAAGGTGAAACTGCATTTGGATATTACTGTTGCACTGACTTTCTATTCTTTTGTGTTAAAAGCATCGGCTATGTACAATAAGGATAGTCTTTTAATGAAATAATACATTTAGGATGCACTGGAAAAGTGTGTGATCATCTACAAATTGTGTCTGCATACACAAAATCAACATTACTATATACGTAAAATACAGTATGTGTCCACAAATACAAATGCCAAATTTTGTTCTGAGTTACGCATAAGTGAATGAGTTGACGTGCTGACTGAGTGAAAAAGAATTAGAGGCAGGTTTTAAAATTTCCTTTTAAGAACAGAACATAAGACATAATAACAAAAAACTTAAGTAATGATTGTGCAGACTCATGAGTCCATTCTTGTGGAGCTCCCTGGATTTAATTGAGGCTCTGCATGGGCATATAGTGATCCACTTGCATAGTTCTACTTACAAAGTTGGGACATAGTCTTGACAGTACGGACCCCCAATCTGGTGGTGGTGATGGGAGGGCGTTGGTTTTTTTTAATGCACAAGGATGGCCAAGCACTGGGATTGTTAGCTTTCGGGTCCTTATAACTTATGATTGTTAGAATCTGTGCTTTTGGGATATATGTTCTACCACACACAACATATTTAGCCTTGAATACTGTTTTAGAAATATTGCAGGCTGTCTCTCTGAATTTTGTAGGTTGTTATTTTGTGGTTGGTTGGTAGAAGATGCTAACATAACTTTTTATAGCAAGAATCAGATGTGACATTAGAATAGGGGATTGTAACTTTAAAACCCAGTTAGATATGTCTGTTAAATGATCATTCTAGGAACTGTAGTCCCAGTGACCTCAGTTAACACTGACTAAAATCCCTTTAATTTTATGTCCCACTGCTTCCTCAAATTCGTCATGTCTAAAATAGAACTTCTCATCTTTCTATCTGAACTGTTCTCCCTCCCTCTATCCGTTTACTTAAATGGCCCCCATCACCACAGTGTCTGAGTGCCTCCCAGGTAACTAAAAATAAAAATAACAGTCTCTCCCTTTGGCCTTCCCAGACTGTAGGAGAAATAGCTTGGCTAGTTTACTGGGTTTGAGTGTGTTGTGTATATGAAGAATTTATCGAGGGAAGAAATGAGTTTTGCATTTAATTCTGAAACTGAAGAGATCCACTGTCATTCTTACCTCTTACAGGAGTAAGATAAGTAGTCGAGGTCCAACTACTGTCAAAATTCTGTCTCCCACCTTGTTGGTCAACAGTTTAATTGTTGCTGTAGTATAGCTTCATGGCGGATCAGGGTCAGAGAGGTAGAGGTGTGAAGATGAGGACAGAGGTTGTGTAATCATGGCAATTTGTGTTGCTAACCAGACAGGCTGCTGTGTATGCACCCGGTAGAGGTTTTTTTTTTTTAAAGAGTGTGTGGCTTCCTCCTAATTCTTTCCTTCTCCCTTTCCACTGATACTCCACTGTCTTTCTAGTCAGTCAGGCTCAAAAACATGGGAGAACCGCTGATTCTTCTTTGTCCTTCTCTTCTCCAAAATCTGCCTTTTCCTCTCTATTCCTTCCTTTCAAAATCCTTCCTTTCTTCCCTAAACTACTGTAACTTTTTCTCTTCAGTCTCTCATCTCTCCACTGTTGTATCCAATCAACATGCTGCAACAAAGATAATCTTCCTTACCTGCTGCCCTCATCATGTAAATCCCCACTCCTCTGTGACTCTGTTGGAATTATTATTATTCATATAGAATACTGCCACAATGCCAGTTTCACCATAAATTCCTTTATTAAATCTAACGGCTGAATAGTTCTACAGATGCGCTAAACGTGTCTGAAAAGCCTAAATTAAATGCAGTTTACAATAACATGCATTTATAACCATATGATCATAATATTCACAAAAGGGCTAACCTTAGGGGTGCTTGGACCCATGCTGGTCAGCTCCAACTTGATCAGGCTACTATTATGAACCCTTAAAGAGTTCACTCTTTTATACTCTTTATCATTGTTTCTCACTTAGCTAAAAACCAGGTTTTGGCCAGTTTGGAGTTATTGCTGGTTCAACACACACAATCCTTTTGTATTATTTACTATGCCTCATAGAAGGAAGAAAGCCCCCAATTATCTGATCAGTTACCTTTCAGGTCCAGTTTTTCCAATTAGGCCATATTCTTTCAAGGTCTTCCTATTACTGCCAACAGACTGAACCTTACATGACCTTATATATTCATTTCAAATCAGTTCAACCCCTACAGGGTCCATCTGCCAGCTTCTTATCTCTGCACTCTGCTCCCATCTACATCTATGCTTTTATTACCTGTTGCACCTACTCTTGTACACTCCACTTTGCCAGCTTCTCCTGTATTACTGCAATTCTGTCTCCTTCTCCCAGTGCCTAGGACTGGATTGACCTTCCTTCTACAATGCATCAAGCAACTTTGTTCTCCTTCTTCATGACTCTCCTCAAATTTTCCTCTTTCTAGTTAGCTTTCCATTACTGACCATCTTCCATCTGTGCCCTATTCTTTTGCCTCAACTCATAATCCTAACATTTAACTTAAATCACATTATAACAGAGGTTCCCAAACTGTGGTCCATGAAGAGCTGATTGGTCACATGCTGCTAACTGTCCTTGCTAAATCTCATTAAGACAGCTGAAAATACATTACTTTCCAACTGTTACTGTTCCATATAATCAGTTACTCTCATTGCCACAAATGCTCATGTTACGTGAATTTGAGTGGGAATGTCTATACAATCATGAATGAGAGGAGAGACATTTGTAAGACAGTCTCTTTATTAAGAGGAGATCCATGCTATGGAAATTGCATAGGCTTTAAATATCTAATACTGAGTGCAAGCTCTTCAGGGCAGACACTTTGACTTAGATTTGTGAAATACATGATAATAATCAAAATCATTTCAGTAATGCTGCTAAGTTGGTATAATATTGGCTAATAAGGAGATATTTGTAGAAGTTATGAAGCACAGAAGCACTTGAATCCATCTATCAAAAAAAAAATAAGGCATTCATACATATGCGTACTTGTGTGGCAAGCAGCTAAATGAGCAATGAAATGTGCTACACCTGATACCAATATGTCTCTGGTGTGTTATGAGCAACAAGTCTGAAAGCCAAGTGCCTTGACCTAGCCTAGAGAGAAGAGTATGTTATGTAACAGTCTTTCTAGAAGTATTTTATTGCTTGTACAAAATGTTTCCCCCCACCACCTATTTTTATAACATCAGATTAACAAGTCTTGGTTCTGCTTGATACCTCTACAATCAGAGCCTTTGTCAGCCCATCATGTTGCTTGTTTAATATGATTCACTTTATCATTTTGGGGTTCTGATGACAACATAAACTGTTGTTTGGGCTTTGGTGGAATTAATTGTAAATAATTGTAGCACAACTATTTCATTTGCATGGTTTTATAGGGTACAGCACCTGAGACCAAGTGAGATTAAAAGATGAAAAATAATTCCCTCTGTGTTGACTACACAGAGCACCACATTGCTACTAGGAAATGCAATTAGCAAGTGAAAATGCCAGGAAGTTATATGGACTACTATGGATAAGGCTTATACTTGATCCTACAGTGATGGGCAGAATAGAAAATCCTAAAATAGATTTATGTTTTGCTTGGGTATCATCCATACATGTACAACTGATTGCTGATCAGTCCCATTTGGTTTTAAATACTGGACACAATTTATACTATTAAAGTATCTACAACTAGTATAGTTGTGGTAGAACAGATTGTGGTAGAACAGTTTCCCCTGAAATCTTTTGTCCAAACCTCTTGTCTTCACACACTGGTACGTTTCTGAAACATATATTTATTTTGAGCTGAATTTTTCCGTGATGGGTCTCTATTTGAAGGGGGTATGTGGATGTTTTGTACCCCATCCTACCCATTTCCACAACATGAACAAATAAAGGTTTGCAGCAACCAATTTAGAATTATGAAATGGTAAAGAGAGAAAACATTTTTACTTCTATTTTTTTCTCTTTTGTAATTTATATTCCCAAATAACTCAAGCAGAGGAATTTTTCAACTTCAGACATGATACATGGATAAGTTTTTAGTGAACACTATGTGCCTTGATAAGTGTGAGAAGAAATGACTTATAAAAAAAGTTCTGACTTTGAAAATGTGGTTAGGAAAACATCCTATTAAGATGTATATGCTGCACAGGTATATGCAGATGTATAGCTTTGTAGTTGTTTGGTTACAGGAATTTACAAATTCATCTGCAGAAGCAAGAGTTTATAAACCTCTCAGGCTTACACTGTCAGATGAAACGATTGTGAGTGCAACAAGCAGTTCACTGCTGGACTACGAAGCGTATAGCCCCTTATAGCTCCACAGGCCCATTAAGTTGGGTTCATGGAACTTACAAGCTTCCCCAGTGAAGCTTGTAAGTTCTGCAAGTCTGAGCTTGAAAAAAATATCCAGCACTACTATGCAGAGGATTATACCTGCTAGGCCAAGGGTCGGCAACCTTTCAAAGAAGAAGAGCCATTTTTTTGTTTGTCTTTGACCAAAATATTTTGAGAGCCGCATCACATGCAGAGCTACTTGTAGAGTTAGAATTTATCAACTAATAATAATTAAACATATTAAAGCTATTACTAGTCACCAATACTTTTAATGTGACTTCTGCTGTTGGACATCTTTAGAGAATTGCTCAACGTTCGGTGAATATGCCGTGATTTTCATTTTCAAGCAGGACTTAAGACTAACATCTTGCAGTTGGCTCCTCAGTTTGTTTTTGAGGAAATTCATGTTGGAAAACACTTGTTCACAGAAGTATGTTGAACTGAAGATTGAGAGAAGCCCAAATGTGTACTTCTTCAGCTGACTGTATGTATCCAGTAGACAATTCCAAATGTTGAATATAATCTGTCTTGCCATTTAATGTCGTCCATTTCAGACCACTTGTGTTGTAGCCCCAGGGTGGATTTCTGCCTTTCCAGATTTTCAAGTTCAGGGAGAAGATCTTTCAATTTTGAATTCCATAAATCCTTGTTTTGCAAGTCCGCTAATTCAAGTTCAAATTGTGCTCAGTCGATTCCTGCAAATGCTGAAAAATTCAGTGCAGAAGTGTCAGCTTCAAGCGGTTTCAACAGAAATGATGAAGTGGCCTTTTCCCTTCTGAACTTGTGAAATTGGTCAGCAAATGCAGCCTGCATTTTGATGACTGTTTCTGCAAGGAACCTAACGTCAATGTCACAGTCGTTTGTTTGTATTGCTTCAGTGTTAGGAAATGCACTAACATGACCATCTCAATGTCCCTTATAAACTAAGACAGTTTTTGTGCAAATGGAAGAACTTCTTCCAAAACCGAATTTGCAGTATTTCCTTTTCCCTGTACTTTCCGATTCAACACGTTTAAATGAGAAGTTAAATCCACTGTGAAACTGAATTTTTGCAGCCAGTGAGGATCCGTTAGCACTGCATCTTTAAGGCCCTTTTCTTGGAGGAACACCCTAATTTCCTCAAGGTATGACGCAAACCTCATCAAGACTGCAACTCTGGAAAGCCATCTTATCTTGTTATACATGAGAAGATCAGAATATTGGCTGTTAACTTCTTGAAGAAGCTTGCAAAACTGATGATTGAGAGCACTTGCCATTATTTTGTTAACAATCTGCATGACCATTTCCATTACTTTTGAGATTTCCTCTGGAAAGGTTGTGCACCCAGCGCCTCCTGGTGGATTATGCAGTGAAATGAAATTACATCGTACTCCATACCTTTTTAAGTAAAAAACCAAAATCTTTGTGTGCCTCCTTCATGCTCGGTACTCCATCTGTAGCAATAGCAATTATTCTGTTGATGTCAATATTTTTTTGTTTCAGACATTCAGTGACAGCAGGTGCAATATCTTCACCCTGAGTTTGTCCTTTGAGTGGCAATAACATGATCAACTCTTCTTGAGGACCTTGATCATTAACGGATCTGCTGAGTAAGGCAACCTGAGTGATGTCATTCACATTGCATATGTCATCTTAGGCAATAGAAAAACCTGGTGCTAATCTAATGTCACTAACCTACTGGCTGATTACGTCTATGGCCATCTTAATAGTTCTGTCCTTTACAGTCTTCACAGATAATGGCATTTCTCTAATTTTCTTAACTATGTCATCTTTGTTTCTAAAATCACCAAAGAGGTGCTTGGATGTTTTAATGAAACATTCTTTTACATATTCTCCATCTGTGAATGGTTTCCCTCATTTTACAATTTCTTGAGCTGCCATGAAACTAGCAGTAGTGGTTCCACTTGGAGCCTTCATCCATTTAACAAACATCTTGTTTGCTCTGCTTTGTGTTGGAGCTCCTCTGCTGCTTTTTTCTTCACATCACCAGCTGGATAAGTTTCAGCAAATGTCCAATGTTTCTTTTCAAAGTGTCTTTGAGGGTTTTATTTATTATTGTTGGATAGTTTTTTGTTGAAAATGGGACACAACAGGAATTGAGCTGAACTTGCTATAAAATTGTAAGATTCAATCATTTTGAAATTCTCAAGAAGCGGCTGGGTGAAACTGAATGACTGGTCAGCAGCAGCAGTAGTACTGTCTAGAATCCAGTGAGAAGCAGAAAAAAAACTGAGCAGTTTGTTAGTTTCATTCATCTGCTTAGAAAACCTATGTGCAGCAGAAGAAACACTGAAACTGTCTAAAGGCTCAGGAAGGCAGAACTGTATTGTTTAAGATTTGGAAAGCTTATCTGAAAGCTTCATTAGGAAACAATTCCTACTCACTACTGGTGGTGAGTGGATAAATGGATTTGTTTTTTAACTCCTGGTACAAGACAAATAACTACAGTTCAAGAATGTACATCCTGTAGTGAAACCTACAGTACTTCTAAAATGCATAAGCCAAATAGTCCTTAAAACCAGGAGAATCAACTTAAAAAACTAAAATGAATTCAAGTTTTAGATTGTGGCATTGAGCAGTTAAAGAAATTCTGAGAGAGATGTTTTCTTCCTCAACACCATCTCAGGTCTCATTGCTTATAAGTAGTATTTTCTACTCCTGTCTTAAGTGTGCTCTAGTTTTGTTGTTAATGTGTATCATAAAATATGGTTGAATTAATGTTGCAAAAGAAATCTTTACTTCTCCGATTTCTTGGCTTTAGTGTTTTCAACCTGCACTTTGCGCTAATGCCACATTTTTATGTGATTCTTATTTACATGGTCTTTTAATTCTACGTATGCTGAAGCCTTCCCCACAGCCCTCTCCCAAACCCAAGAAACCTTCTAAGTAATTTGGTGCTTGGGAAATATGCCTTCCTGATAGCTCTGGACAGAAGTCCTCTCTTTACCCACCAGAGGAGTATAGCATGCTCAGGAACAGAGTAACATTCCAGACCCTGCCACACCAATATTCTTCAAACTTGACCTGGAGGAATTGTCTGGAGAGGTCACAGGACAGTTAAGTCTTCTTGGTGGTTTAATTAATGGTGTTTCTGAGAATTTAGGCAAGGGAAGCAGTTAGTTCAATATTCTGTATCTCTCCACTGTGCTTGAATGATACAAGCTTCTTTGCTCTGAATGCCAGTGTGTTGTAAAACTTCATTTAAGATCAGTCAGATTTGATGGCCTAGACCCAAATGGCTTTGCAAATAAACATATGCAGTCAAGTTACAATCTTGAAATAAAATAGACCTGTTATTAGATCTGAGTCACAATGTATGTAGAAAAATAATAAACTCAGCAGAAAGAATCCCCAGGAACTCTAGCGGCTTTCCATATTATGAAAACTTAAGATGTGCAAACTGAAAGAATATCATCAAAACATAAAACTTGCATCCAGGTTGTCTGCTCTTTGGGAAATGAATGATTTTACGAAGAAATGTCTGTCATATTAGAGTAAAACCCTTAATAAAATAATGTAATATGCTAACAGTGCACTACATGGGGGATTTTCTCCTGGGGAAGCCCTTTCCTCTGCAGTTAAAACATTGCCTGAAATCAGAGTGTACTCTAGTCATTTCTGAATTTCATTTTAACTGTAGTGCACTTTTGGTTGGTGATTTGGCATAAATTTTCAGGCCAATAAGTTAGGTGGTGAGATGGCAGGAGAATTCTTCACACATTTGTGTAAGACCAAGCTGAAAGAATGATGAGTTATTTCTATTACAGTAAAATTTAGAGGCCTCAACCAAGAGTGGTGTTGCATTTTGTCCATTGGTGCACCACGTGTTAAGAGACAGTCATGCTCTAAGTAGCTTACACTCTAAATAGACAAGCAGTCAAAGAGTGGAAGAAAGGAAGTATTTCCTTCCTATTTTACGGTTATGGAATTGAGGCTTCAAATGACTAAAGGAAATCTGTGGTAGAACTGAGAGATCTCCAAAGTCCCAGTCCAGTGCGTTAACTGCAAAACCATCTTTCCTCTCTGTTCTACTTTTTAGTGTCTGTTACTGGTAAAAACTGAAAGTTTGTTATTGACAAGATTTTATCAAGACATTCACCCAGTAATCTTTGTCCAGTACATTAATGGAAAACTAACCAAAGACAATGCCTTTATTTTGTTTATGTCCCACGTGAGTAATAGCACAGTGGTAGTCTGGCATTCTGGCTTGACTATTTTTGAAATGAATCAATGAGTGTCATTCACAGCCCATGTCTTGATATTGGAGTTGTGAAATTGACTTCAAAGATTTATGTGGTTGTGTTGATGATTTAGAACCCGTATTTGTAAATGAATCTTAAACACTTAGGGTTGCATAGCATTAGCTTCACTATTTTATCCTTGCAAGTTTTTCCAAGAAATTAATATAGAAAAATCAGACCCCACATATAATAACTGTTATATCCAAGGTCATTACAGGCAGGAATAAAGAAGATGCATTTCAGTTCTTAAGGCCTCTTTGTCAGAAGTACTGAGCGTCCACAACTTCACTTGAAGTCACTGAGAATTGTGGGCTCTGAGACCACATAAAAATCAGGTCCTTAGAACCAAGCTCTTCCCACAAGTAACTCCATTGACTGCATTTTTGTTACTGTAATTTAAATTAATTAGTTACATTAAAACTTAGTTTTGTTACCCTTTTACTCTAAGACTCAAATTTATTCTTCCACTGATTTCAGTTGAGTTACACTAAGGATGAATTTGAGTTGTAAAGTTACAGAAAGTTATTTTTTATTTTAATCATTTTACTTTACAGCTTGAAATTAATATATTTACAGATTGTTTAATGCCCTTTTTATGAGAGAGAATATCCTCCACATAGAGCAAATGAGAAATTACAAAGATATCAGTGTTAGGAACAAGGGTTTGCTTATATATTTCTTGTTTCTCATTACAAATATCTGTTATGCAAATAGTTGCTTTTCACAACTCTGATCACATATTTTATTGTTTGAAAATGCTTGAGATTCATGCTTAGTCCATCATACAAACTGTAAAAAAACCCAAAACGTAATTTCTAAAACCAGTCCTAATTTTTTTAATCACAGAGGGCGGAAAATAGATTTTGATTGTACGCTCTTTGAGGCATGGATTTTTTTTTTTTTATGGTTTAATGTTTGTACAGTGTTCGGCACTCAATCCTGATAAGTGCCATAGTAATACAAATACAGTACTCAGTTTGGCAAAGTGCTTAAGCATGTGCTTTAAGTCCTGTTGATGTAAGTGCATTGCTGAATTGTGGCTATAGACTCTGTAAATGTTAAACTCAGTCTCTTGCACTTTCATAACGTCCAGATTTTTTTTTCTTTTGAAATGTCAAAACTCATTCCCTTCAGTTTAAAACTGTATGTGACAGCTTTTGTCCCACACCAAATTTTGGAAGGAGTTAAAATCCTGATTTTTAACAATTTGTAGAGGTGAGGGAACTAAAGGTGCCTTATCAATAGAAGTTCCTGCAGATGATGGGAATCTTAAGCACAACTGAAACTGCTACTTTGTATTCTCTAGAGTCAAGTTTAATTTCCCTCCAGCATATTTTTTGATATTATTGAGCTGTTGCCTTACAGATTCTCTGGAAAAATTATTAGCCCATGATAGTGCCTTATTGCAAACCTCTTATTTAAATGGTCATGACAGTGAGGAAAGTTTAGAATAGGGGTCGGCAACCTTTCAGAAGTGGTGGGCTGAGTCTTCATTTATTCACTCTAAGGTTTCACGGTCCAGTAATACATTTTAACGTTTTTAGAAAGTCTCTTTCTATTAGTCCATAATATATAATTAAACTATTGTTGTATGTAAAGTAAATAAGGTTTTTTAAATGTTTAAGAAGCTTCATTTAAAATTAAAATGCAGGACCTGGGCAGTGTGAGTGCCACTGAAAATCAGCTGACGTGCCGCCTTCGGCACGTGTGCCATAGGTTGCCTACACCTGGTGTAGAAGATTCTAAGAGATTCTAAGATCTTTAAAATGGGACCAGTAATGAAAGATATCATGGGATCCTAGCCATATGTTTAATGTAGCTGTAAGCAGCTTTAGAAAAATGGTTAATTGAAGTAAGTTGGGCCTGATGGGGGATAGAAGATGGAATTTTGAAACATTAAAAAAAGTGTAGAACTGAATGTTCTAACTGGAAAAATATTGTTTTGAATTTTAGGTTGGAGGCAATAAGCACACAATGAATGAGCACCTACACGTTGGTAGCCACGGACAGATTCAGGTTCAACAGCTATTTGAAGATAATAGCAACAAGAGGACAGTTCTAACAACACAACCAAATGGACTTGCAGCAGTAAGCAAATCTGGATTGTCAGTGGTGCCAGACAGACAGATAGACAGTGCTCATAGACGACAGGGGAGCTCCAGTTCTTTAAAATCGACAGATGGAACAGGGAAGGTGAAAGCCTCCTTTATGACACCGGAACAAGCAATGAAGCAATACATGCAAAAACTAACAACCTTTGAGCATCATGAAATTTTCAGTTACCCTGAAATATACTTTTTGGGTCCAAATGCAAAGAAGCGGCCAGGTGTGATTGGAGGTCCAAACAATTCCGGTTATGATGATGACCAGGGGTCTTACGTGCAAGTACCTCATGATCATATTGCATACAGGTATGAAGTCCTGAAAGTAATAGGGAAAGGAAGTTTTGGGCAAGTTGTGAAGGCTTATGATCACAAGACCCATCAAAATGTGGCGTTAAAAATGGTGAGAAATGAAAAACGTTTCCACCGCCAAGCTGCAGAAGAAATTAGAATTCTGGAGCACCTAAGGAAGCAGGATAAGGATAACAACATGAATGTTATTCACATGCTGGAAAACTTTACATTCCGCAGCCATATCTGCATGACATTTGAGTTGCTGAGCATGAACCTTTACGAGCTAATAAAGAAAAACAAATTTCAGGGCTTCAGCCTGCCATTAGTCCGTAAGTTTGCCCACTCTATTTTACAGTGCTTAGATGCTTTGCACAAAAATAGAATCATTCACTGTGACCTTAAACCAGAGAACATTCTGTTGAAGCAACAGGGTAGAAGTGGTATTAAAGTTATTGATTTTGGCTCTAGTTGTTATGAGCATCAGCGTGTCTATACTTACATTCAGTCACGTTTCTACCGTGCTCCGGAAGTGATCCTGGGTGCTCGTTATGGGATGCCTATCGATATGTGGAGCTTGGGCTGCATTCTAGCAGAGCTTTTAACAGGTTACCCGCTCTTACCTGGAGAAGATGAAGGGGACCAACTGGCTTGTATGATAGAGCTACTGGGCATGCCCTCCCAAAAACTACTGGATTCATCCAAACGAGCCAAAAATTTTGTGAGCTCTAAAGGTTATCCCCGTTATTGTACCATTACCACGTTGTCTGATGGTTCTATAATACTCAATGGTGGCCGCTCCCGAAGGGGAAAATTGCGTGGCCCACCGGAGAGCCGAGAGTGGGGAAACGCATTAAAGGGATGTGATGATCCCCTCTTCCTTGACTTCTTAAAACAGTGTTTAGAATGGGATCCTGCTATACGCATGACACCCAGCCAGGCTTTACGGCATCCCTGGCTTAGGAGACGTTTGCCAAAACCTCCAACTGGAGAGAAGACATCGGCAAAACGAATAACAGAAAGCACTGGTGCTATAACGTCAATTTCCAAGTTACCTCCAACATCAAGCTCGGCTTCAAAACTTAGGACTAATTTGGCACAGATGACAGATGCCAATGGGAATATTCAGCAGAGAACAGTGTTGCCAAAACTCGTTAGCTGAGTTTGAATAACCCAATGCTGGTCATATGAGAAACTCTACATTGCTGAGCCTTGGTTGTAAGAAGAAGTAGCTCAGATTTTTATTTCCTCAATAACTTTATTCATTTTTATCTTTTCAGCACTCATTTTAAATGTAAGAAATGTTGATTTTGTTTTTATAAAAATATGGGGACAATGCTTTAAGTTTTTATACTTATTTTTAAAAGTGTTTGTTTTCTAAAGTACAATTAGCCTTACTGTAATTAGTGTGGTACAGTAATAAACACCAGTGGCAGGCCACTGGTTACAACACAACTGTCATGCATTATAGCTTAGTGTCAAAGGTGTTAACCATTTTTTTCCACATGGTCCATATTAGTTTTCCCTTGGGCAGAGGTGAACGTGGGCCGCTACGGGCCGGTCCAGTGTACTAGTAAGAAGTGGCCACCAGTACTGACCCGTACACAGCTGACATTAAAGCGCTTTAATGTAATTGCCCATTTTGCCCCCCCCCCCAGGGCTGCCAATGGGGGAGCAAAAGGGGCAGCTGCCCCAGGGCCTGGTGATTTAAAAGGGCCAGGGGCTTCTGGCTTCCGCTACTGCAGTGGCAGCCGGAGCTCTGGGCCCTTTAAATTGCCACTGGAGCCCCAGGTGTGCAGCCCAGGCAGCGTGGAAGGGCTGGCTGCAGGAGGCTGATTCCCCTGACCCCTCCCCTTCCAGGGGCCCAGTCCCAGGTCCCTGTGCCAGTAAATCTTTTATCTTACTTTAACTCCTGCCCTTGTGTTAGATTTGCAATACTCTTCCTTCTCTGAATTCATTTACAGATATAGATCCTGATCCTACAAACGCTTATCCAAGTGCTTAATTTGATGCTAGTGGGGCTAGTCACATGAGTACAGTCAAGCACCTGTGGAAGTGTTTGCAGAATTGGGGCCATAGCATGTTTTCATTTTCCATAAAGTAGCTTTGAAAAAATGATATTTTGTAACAATGATATAGCTACATCCTATAGATTTTTTAAAAGAAAAAACAACATTAATGATTAAAACAAATGTTCAAATGTAAGCCAAAAAGACCACCCTGTGTCCAGCACTACAATTCCCCTATTGGCATTCATACTATGTATAAAAGAGAGAGATGAGCAGACAGTAGGAGAATAAATGAAGGTGGAAATTTGTGTGTTCCTCTAAAACTTAACATGACAGATGAGCTACTTTCTATAGATGAAGTTATATAAAGCAAAATGTTTTGCACATAATTTGATGTGTATGACCTATATTCATGTTTGATTTCCTTTTTTTCTCCTGTTTTCTTCTCTCTTTGCTTAAGTGCAGCCAGGCCTCCCTACATCACACATTCAGAGCTGTTTGCTCCGTCATTTTCATACTGTATCTTCCAGACTGTTAATGCAACACAAATTTCACAGATTTTTTTTTCCAGATAATCTTTTGGATGGATTATGAATTCTTTGGCACATTTTAACTTCAGAGCAAATCAGTGTACAATGGTAAATGTTGTTTTGCTCCTTCGAGATAACTATTCATTTTTAGAAAACAAGACACCAGACAAGAAAACCACTAACCTGAAGATTGTTAATTCTGAGCATCTGCAAGTGTTAATTGTTTCCTCAGTGGAATGATTGGAAGACATAAACTTAATCAGTGAAATAAACTGATGCACTATATCGCTAAGGGAAAAAACATTAAGGAAATGATAAGTGGTTTGAATTAATCTTTAGCATGGTAGCTGAAGAGAACTTTGAAGGAACGGTAGAGATTTAAGTAGATTTATGTTTGTTTGTTTGTTTTTTAAACTGCACTCAGAGAAGGAAGATGGTCTTTTTCAATGAGTGATCGCTAGACTTAGGATGAGAATGGTCACACATGTAATATGTTTTCACTAGTAACAGTTTGTAAAATCACTATTATGTAACAAACAATGGCCGTGATCTACCTTGGATGTATAAAGTACATGAAAAGGAAATTTGGAAGAAAGTGGAACATAATCTAGCAGGATTTGCAGATGTCAGAACGAGAAGTTTGGGTTGCATAAAACTTCAATAACTTTATTATAAACAATGTTTATATGCACTGATTGCATTTAATTACTTGTAAAGTTATTAAAAATACTTAAAGCATGGTCCCCAGAGAGGCCAAGAAAGTTTCCGGTTAAGTTCTCATTCATATTCATTCAGATTTTTCATTTAAAAAGAAAGCAAGATAAGTTTTATTTAACTTAAGATTCTGGGGGCGGGGTATGGAAAAGAAATGACACTATTCTCAGGAAACATATAATACAACTATTTGCCAAAAAGTCAGTATACAAAGAAATCCTGCAAATTAATTTCTGATAAAGAATGGTGTTTATTGATGATTGATAACTTTAAACATTCGATCACTGATAAACTAACTTTTATTAGTATATTTTTAAAATTATATTTCCTGCCTCTAGTCAAATTTTAAATTATTTAGAAAGTGTTAAATGTAAACAATTTTATACAATATGTGGAAGTGCAATATATAAACATGTATGGAATCATTCAAAAATGAAATATAATACAAATAGGTTAACAGTGGCTTCTGGAATCTAAATATCTGGTGATTGACAATTGGTAATTTCTAGGTCTGGAAAAACATTTATTTACATGTAAAATAAACTAGTTAAGCTCCTACCTCCCAGCTGTTTAGGAAATCAGCAAGGGATAAAACAGGAATTTCATTATGTTAGAAAAAATTATTTCCCCCCATATATTTGTTAAATTAAACTTTGGAACCTGTACTTGCCTTTAATGTAAATTTAAGGTGAAAATATACATAATGTTCATGGGTCATTAGTAGGCTAAAACCACTACATTTTATTTTTCATGTAAGTGGTTTTTTAAATGCCAATAATGCATTTGTGATTGACTTTATTCATAAATGCTACCGGAAACTTTTAAGCCAAAATATAGTGTGCAGAGCTATTTTTAACCCAATTACAGTAAACTTCCTCTACATTTAAAAGAGCAGCTATATTATGGATTTTAGTGATATAGCTCTTGTTATTGTAGTTTATTTATAAATGTAACAAGGAGGAGGGGGAAGAAACTGATATTGCCTCTTGCTTTGATGTGATTTAATGATAAGGGCTCTGATAATTAGGCTGATAGAAGTGGCTTGGAAACAGTGCTTAGTCTCACATGTTACCATTGTCTTGAGATGTCTGAGCTATTTTCAGATTTAGTAATAGCACAGTGTTGTCTTGTCTTTGGTTGCAGTCTCTTTTGGCTCAGTTTCATGCACCACTGGAGTGTTCATTACCACTTAAGTGTATTGGAACAACAGAGTGATGCAAGATGTGTAGAATAACAACACAGGATAAATAGTGCTATTGGTGTTAACAATGTGCCTTTTGTTATAAATGCCATGTTGTAGGGCATCCATCTTGGCCTCTTTAACCCTTTGAACACTAGAGAATAAGGATGAAATCTATTTTTAAATGCTCTATCTATCTTAAAACATCCTATTCGTTTTCAAGGCCTTAATAGAAAACATAAGGCAATCACACTATGTTGGATAAAACATTCTGTTATTGTAGTAACTTCTACGTTGCTTAAAAGGGGTTAAAGATGGCACTTCATGGTTAGTTGTATCTTAACATCAGACTGATTTTTTTAATATGTTTTTGTTATGGTAACAGTAGCAGAAATCAACTGTATTTGTAAAAATTTACCTCAAACTGTTTAATTTTATAGTGTGATTTAATCCCAGGGCATTTGGTATGAACCAAAGTGCATTCCTTTTATATGTGCCTGGCTCTAATAAAGATGGCCAGGGATTTTTACAATTTGGGTGCAAGGCACTTAAGCCACTTTTAACTTGGTGGGTGGTTTGGAGCCATAAAGGACTCCATAAGAATGTTAAAACACTTTAGACATAAGTAGCATTGGGCTATATTTGAATCTTTAGGAACATGTGTGCATTATTTGATATTCTCCATTTTTGTAACACTTTTTTTTCCCCATCAAGAATATTTCTGGCAAGTAAGAGACTTTGGTTTTTTTTTTTTAATTCTTGCTGTCAGTAAAGATTTTAATATTGCCCAACTGGATGCTGCGGTAGCATTTAAATAAAAAAAAGCATTTGTGAATTATTGTTTGTAGGGGCTTGTACATCTCTGCTACAAATTGTAATTACTCGGCTCAACTGCTACAATTACGTCTAAGCAGTAGCTTGGGTTTGTATTGAGCAACGACTTAGACACGTGACTGTAATATGCTGCAATGGTGTGTAATGAAAACGTGAAAAATGATTGAATGTGGACTGTGTATGTATGTTTGTATAATTTTCTGTGAGATGCTGCTGTCGCCACTTAACATTAAATATGTTGTAGTGGATTTTAATCCTAGTGGCCAGTTTTATGATACTGTATGTATTGTACAGCTGATGACAGGAGTAAGACTGTTTTAGTGCATATTTGTTACAGTTTATTGTTGTGGCCAGAGATCATTTCAGAATAAAACTTTTATGTCCTACTTTTTCTTTTTCTACTGTAGTTTGCATTTTGTCTGACCGTGAGGGGCCCTTGGAATGCTGGCATTTCCTAGACAAATAAAGGCCTCTTCCTGTGTCCATTGAAGTCAATGGCAAAGTGCCCTTTGTCTTCAGCAGTGCAGTATGAGGCCTAAGGCCAGGATCCTCAAAGGCATTTAGGTGCCTAACTCTCATTGATTGAGTTAGGCACCTTAATACCTTTGAGGATCTGGGCCTAAATGCTTAGTGGGACCTATATACAGTTTCTTCACATTAATGGAGCCTGATTTTTGTTGGTTTTTTCACAGCCCTTAAATATTGTTCAAAGGCAGCTTTTGGCTTCAAATTTCTAATGTTCATCTTGGGAGCTGGAGTATAATTCTTAAAATGATTTTTAAAGTCAAGTTGTTGCTATGCTCCAAAGAAAATATGCCTTTGATGAAAGTTTTGCCTGTATAAAGACGGCAGGACTTGGTCTTGAGTTGCTTTTAAAAACTATTTTAAATTATTTTAATGTCTTCTGTGATTGTCATAAATCTTTTATGAAAACAAATCTGTTTTTTCTTTTTTTCAAAACTTCCAGTAAAAAATAAACGTCAGACTCAGTTATGGGATTGGTCAACATGACAATGAACAGATATTGAAGACTCTGCATGAGTGTATTTGTGAGCCTTTGCAGAGAGACTGATGTATTCCTCAGTGCTAAATGTGTGTTTTGGGCCAAATTCTGCTCTTAGTTAAATTGGTGTGAATCCAGAATAACTTTATTCTTCAATGCCAGATTATATGGGTCCCCAGTTACAGTTAATGGGCCAAATTCTCTTCTCAGTTATACCTGTGTATATCCAGGGCAACTTCATTGAAGAAGGACACTGATATAACTGAGAATAAACTCACATTGAGGGCCTGTGGAATTGGATGGCACTTTTAGTACCCTTTTCTCACTGTGGCTGGGGAATTTCTGCAACATATTAAAGTAATTTCTGCAATAGGACAGTGAATGCATAGAAATTAAATACCAATTAAATTAAGTGTATATTCCCAAATTCACATAACTAATTCCAATACAATTTTATACTATAAGAGTAAAAATTAATTTTTGTAACTAACAGGTAGAAGTTCACCGTTTGGTCCATCTCCATGCTCTTTTGGAGTCAGGACAGATGCTGTATTTCATTTTAAAGGATTCCCTTTTCCTCCTAAATGTGTTGCCTTTCCTTTATTCTTCCTTCCCCCAGCCCTGTATCCTTCTATGTAGGATCCTCTCTGTATCTGCTACTTCTGCTTATTCATGTAATATGTTACCATGTATTAAACAGCATTTTCAATGCAAGCAGTAAAGTCGCAAGAACAGGAGGGGCAAATGTCATATCGCTGTATACATGTGCATGGTGCTTCAGCAGCTGAGTTACTCTTACGTGTTTCCTGTGGCTGCTTCTATCTTTGCAATACTTTCCATGGCCAGGTAACTGTGGTGTACTATCGGTACTGATTATAATTATCTAGGTTTCCTATACATTGATCCAAATAAAGAATATAAGAAGCATAAATATTCATGATGTTACAGGACAGCATTCCTCAATACATGCTTCTGCTGCTTTCCTTTTAAATTCCATTTTGGCTCTAAGTTTTAAGACCCTTTTTCAATATTCGGAATCAGCTTAAAGTTATCCCTTATCCTATTTCGAAACATGACAAGAAAGGCTAATGGTCTGGTCAAACAGGTCAGGGAGGGCTGTCTGTGCAGAGGGCGAGCTGTGTGGAAAGGCACAAAGACATTGGTAGGAAAAAAACAGACAGTTGTGTTTGAGGTCAGTGTTTCCTATTGAAATGAATGTGGTATAACAAATTCCACTTTATGGCTTCATTGCAGGATCAGGTAAGACTAGTACATGGGGCTGAGATAGGATCAACGTTAAATAAGGATAAGTATTTGAAAACGATTTCTGACTAAACTATTTCAGTATAAAAGTGTCTTTAATATTAGCATTACTGCTCTGCTTTTGAGGCTTGATATTTTAAATCCTACGCTAATAAAGGATAATTGTAAAGTGCGATTTTTTATGCTAAACTTCATAACATTGTTATAACTTTCCTGTAAAAATATAATTGCTATTCATGAGAGAGACAAGGTGGGTGAGGTAAGATATTTATTGTACCAACTTCTGTAATGATACTGTTAGCACAATCTTCTGCTTAATATTTTAAAGTTATGGGAGGAAGAGTATAATTCCTTTAGTTTCAAGTACTGTGTAATCAAGGTCTCATAGGGACATCATATGGTAGAGAGGAATGAAAATCTTGAGATTCATCATAGGACTTATTCAGAGGATCTGGATTTTGTTCCTGGTTCTATCAAAGTCTTCTTCCGTAACTCTTGGAAACTCAAATTCCTTGTGTCATTTTCCCTCTTTACATGGGGGATGGGTTGTTTTTAAGAAATACTTTCAGATTTCCTACGGACAGTGTGAGGCTTGAGTCTTCACTGAATTTAAAGCACTCTGAGATCTGGAATGGAAGGCACTGTAAAAATAATATTTTTTTATGTTTTGCTCTGACTACAAACAAAAGATGATCCTTATGAGTGGCTATATCTAAGTTATTACTAACATCTGCTATCTAAACGCCTCCAAGTTTTGGAGAAACTCAGATCTAATCTCTGGGCCATATCTTTCACTGTTCAGATCCGTGCAGGAGGTGCCCAAGAACCGGTTTATGAGATGGCATGTATTTATAACTTTGAGGGAAAAGGTGAAGGCCACTGAAATGAGGGAAGGCAAAAATCACCTCAGCTGCTGGAGGTTCAGGATACACTGTGATGGTAAAAAGTGCCTTTGATAAACTGTTGGGTCTCACAGTCAGTACAAAGAACTGACTGTCAGGAACTACAGTCAGCTTTGACACTAGCTTCCTCGTAATCTTAGGCAGGTCCCTTAACTACTCTGCCTTAGCTTTCCTCTCTGTAACCTAGGCATAATAATACCCACTGTATTAGGTATGAGGTGCATGGAAGTGCAATATGGATTGATTGTAAGATGATCTCAAGATGCAATGTAAGTGGTGAGTATGAGGTTTTTTTGTTAATAAGGTTGGCCTAAAGAAAACTAATGATTCCCCTGCTGAGATTTTTTTAAAAGTAAGTCCCCTTTTCCTACAAAGTATTGTGCGTGTGTGAACCTCTTAGTCCATGCAGTGCTCCATTGACATCAAGAGGGCTCAGTGTAAGCACAGGAGTCAGCCCTTGTGCAATGCATTGTAGGATTGGGGCCCAAAGGTCCATGTGTGAAGCATTAACCCCTAAACATTTTGCTGCAGACTGGTAGAGGTATCCACGCCACAAACAGAGCATAGCAGTTAACAAGCCTTATTCTAAAAGCTATGGGCCAAAGTCTGTCCTTAGGTATGCTAATGAAGATCTGGAAAATCTCTATTGATTGATACTGTTGACCATAAGATGTCATAGTGTCCTGAGGTCTATTTAACAAATAGTTTGAATAAGAAGACAAAAGTAACAAGAAAATGTTTTTCCAAGCTAATATGTCCAAAAATGGCAAGTAAACCACACAAATTGAAATGCCACTTTTTAAAAATAAAAATATGTGGGGTTCCTCTTTAAGTCTTGATCCTGCAAACTCTCGTGCATGTACTTAGCTTTTCTCATGTGAGTCGTCACATTGGCTCTAATGTTGTATTCCTTCTAGTTCTCCAATCATCCAGAGTGTCTTCCCAGGTGGGATGTGTTTGTGTGTGTGTGTGGGTGGGGGGGAATCAGGTAGACACAATATGAACACTAAAAGCAAGCAGAATGTATTATTATTGTTGTTTAAAAAAATACAGGTTTTCTTTATAACACTTAAAGAAGGAAAAATGAGCACAACTTCATTTTCCTCCTCTCCCTTTGCAGGACACCTTGATGTTTCAGAATAAGTACAGTATCATTACATTTATGTTGCATGCCAAAGAAAACTACACCGGTTGGAACAGACATTAGCTTGGCTTCCCAAGTACTAAGGAGAGTGTGCCTAGCTACTAGAAGGGCAAAATTATGAGGCCAAAGTATTCACAACAGTAGTCACTAGTAATATTTTCTCAATGTTAATTTTATTAATCAGCTGGGGAAAAGATTGTGTCTATAATAGCTTCTTCCACTTGGCAACTAATGACTCCTTAATGGTTAAAGCCTGAGTCCATGAATACAAAAGAAACAATAACCTAAGCCAGTGCTGAGCTTTTAAAGCCCAGGTTCAAAATCAAAATGGCTTTAAGAGCTAACTTTGTGTCATAGCATCATGATAAAATGGGTCATCTTCAATACAGAAAATAAGATCATTTAATTTTTTGTAAACAATCCATACAGTCTCCAAAACTTTAGATATAATTATATAAATCAATTTACACAGCTTTGTCCAGCATAGAACCTGTTGGTACCAACAGGAACAGAATTGGCTCAACTGTAAAAGGTAGGGGTGTGTGCTGGGGCTTCCTATCAGTGCAGGGGTCCACCTACACAGATCAGCTTGGGGCCCTGCATAGAGGGCATGGGAGGGACATTTCAGGACTCAGCTGGAGAGGGGCTGCCATGCATAGGACTGCTGGGATTTAGGGCAGTATTTCTGTCCATAAACTGCTGTGGTCAGGAAACCCTAACTGACCTTTCAGGGGTATCTAAATTATTTCAGGGTCTGTGCTGGCCCAAGCAGCATCCCAGAATCAGGATGAGGCAACAGTGTCTCAAAACCTACTAAGCACCATCTCTCTTGCCCTGTGCCACTTAAGGTGTGTGTACACTGCAGAGCCTTCCAGCCTAGGTAGATGGGCTTGAGTTGGCAGTGCGCGCACTAGCGTACTAAAAATCCCTGTGTGGACATGTCAGCACTGATGAAGTCTTGTTCTAGACACCTGAGCACGGACCCACACTAGCCTGAGGCTTTGACGGAGCCACAACGTCCACAGAGCTATTTTTAGCATGCTAGAGTGAACCCTGCTAGCACAAGTCTGTCTGCCCAGGCTGGTGGATTTGCTCACACCTTTGAGCTGCAACAAAAATCTCACCTCACATGGGATTTGGCAGCCTTTTTCTTCTCCTTTCAAAATAAAAGTTTCTCCCTTACCCTTCGCCTAGTGCAGTGCTCCATTTTCTTTACATGTGAGGTACTTTAGATAAAGTGATCCACACTTTCATAGTTGAGGAGCTATATTTTGATTTGAAATGACATAATTAGGAATTAACTAACAGCAGCACTCTTCACATATTCAGTGAGAACTGCTTGCAGCAAACAAATCTAGCCAGCGTCATCAGCAAGGCATGCTAATGCATTTTTACATTTCTTGAAATCACACATTTTTCAGACCAACATTTATTTCCCCCTCGACACTGACTGAGTGTGACAGCTTGGTGCCCAATGGCTTCAGCTCAGTGAGTGTCTCACTCTGTGGGCTTTTAAAAAACAAGATTTATGATCAATTCTGCAGGCGTTGTAACTTTGATAGATTTTTCAGAATTTATGCTGAGGTGTGCATACCCCTAAAGTCAGGGGGAAGAGAAAGGGTTCTCTGTGTTCAAAAGGACACCAAGCAGCATGTGTGCTGGGAAGGAGGTGGGGGGAGGGGAGAGAGGGTTGTAAGGAGAAGCTGTATCTGGTTTTCTAAGACCTTGAGCCTGCTTTGTTTCATTCACAAATGTTTGATCCCTCTGCTAAGGAGAGAGACCACACAGTCTTTCCCTGTTATGGTTGTAGCTGGCCATGTTACACCCCACTTCCCTGAACTCAGCAGCTGAATATAGTTTTTATACTCTTACACAAGTCCAAAGAAATTGTAGATGTGAACAATAAATCAGATGCAGAAAATAGGGAGTGTTTTAGAAATTGTTGGTGAATTTAGTTTTTATGAGGGGGAACAGCTAAGCTGAGCTTCATGGTGTGGGCTTATTTCTAAATTCATGCAACATGCGATGCAAGCTGGCACTCTTGGCTCTGCCCACTCCCACTGCTTGACCACTCAAGAAAAGGTTATTGTTTATGAGAGCCATTGGGTCATGTATGAACTAAATTAGGTTTCGCTTTCATATGTGACTTTCATCCAGGATTTTTGAAACCACATCTCCAAATGTGTGATACTTGGTATATTGAGCAACAGTACCACATATTCTCCAGAACTTTGTAGTTTAAAATCATGCAGATTTCTCACAAAATCATGTGCCCAGTAACTGATGACCAAGAGGAAATTCTCACAATTAGATCCCACAATTTTTCTTTTTTGTTGTGGTGTACAGAAAATTTTAAAATAAAGTACAGTGGGTTTGGATTCTCCACACATTTCTCTTCAGTATGGAAAAAAAAAACCTTACCTACAAACAATTGTTTCAATGTTCCATGCTAACTAAGAAAATGTTAATCTGTGGCGGGAGGGGACAGGAAAGTATTATGGACAGAGCTAGTTTAAAATTGGAAGAAACATTTCATGAAAATATTGTGTGTTTTCTTTTGAGTTTTTTTTTAAATATTTCCAATCAATTTTAGATTTACTTGTATCTTGTTTTTTATAAATTTTGGGAAATAAAACATACAAACAAAAAACCTAACATATAAAAGGAAATGTAATTTAGAGGCATCAAACATAAAAAGCATTACACTGTGTTTAGATTTCACTGCTGTTCAGTAGTGTTAGACGTTTTAACCATAATGCTTTTTGTGAGAAATGCTTAACTGTGCTGACATCTTGAAGGATATTTACAAATGTAAAAAGCAAAAATCCACAAATAGAATCTTCTTCTCTCATAATCATCTGTTCTGCTACACCTGCCACTGGAGAGTAGAGGACTGGGGATGGGTGACCTAAGAAATGAAAACCAGGGTTTATCAATGGTATTAGATAAATATTTATACACCATTATTACTTTATTTTTATTGTAGGGCTTAAGAGGCTACAATATTTTGGCTTGCCTAGAATGCTGTTTGAATAAAACCCAGCTGAGCTAAGAGACTGTATTAGTGCCTACTTGATATGAAGCATCATAGTTTTGGTTAGATATGAAGCTATTACGGTCTTTATCTGGGAGGAACTTTGGTTTTGGTGTATGCATTTGTCCATCCAAGCCCATACGATCAGCAGAAGGAACTATCTACTTTTCATAGCTTGCCTTTCGTACCAGGATTGAATTGACAAATAGTCAGTCCGGTCTTAACCTCAGCACAGGCAAGGGAATAAAACTTGTAAAATGTATCAGCTTGTGTGTGTTGGGTGATGCAGAAATCAAAAGCAAAGAATGGACGAGTTTTGATTACTAGCAGCTGCTGTCCAGCTGATGTAACTCAGTAATAACCCATGACAGCAGATAGCATAGAAGAGACAAGTGCTAACTCCTCAGGGAGATGACTATATTCATAATTTATAAAAGTGCATTTTAGAGTAGGGGTCAGAAGAAAGTGGAAGGCAGCTTGAAAGTTAACTCTGAAGGAGTAGCTACTTTTTTAGAGGCTATGTGGATGTGGAACTTCAGCTAAGGAAAAGTAAATGAAAGGGAAAAAATGACAGCTGTAATAGAAAAAGGAATTAACTGGGTAAAGGCAATGGAGAGACAGGAAATAAAAATTAGATGTGAAAAAAAGTCATGTTTTAAAAAAACTCCATTGAAAATTTGTGGCAATCAAGATGTTCAGTTGGGAACAAGTCAGTTTTTTTACAGGGAGAAAAAATTCAAAACAAAGTGTTTTGTTAAGGCTTTTGGACTCTAGCTTTGAGTTACAATGAAATTCATTCTTGAGCCAACACTCTAGGCCCCTGCTTTCAGATGCTCAACATTTCTGGGGAAAAAAATCAATTAAACTGAAGCTCTTCCTTCTTGTTTCTGGGCCAAAGATGAAGTTTTTGATGAAGTCCTGTTTGAGTTCTCTTAGCATATAAGTATTTTTTCCATGCAACAACAAATTGTTCTGACACTTCTTGTTTAAGGTTTGCATTTAACATAATGTGAAAGCTCTGATTAGCCTATGTATTTTGTCCTTGCTGAGGACAAGTGCTTTTGACACATGTGAAGAAGTGTTGGCTTAGAAATAAACTGTTATAAATGCTTGTGACTTATGTGCAGGGGCATGATTTTCCACCAAGGTTCATAGGTTCAAAAGTGGCCTCTAATTTTGGGTACTCAGATTTAGATACCTGGAAACTGATTTATGGAGATGCTGGCTGCCCACAAGCCTGACTTGTGTCTACTTTTAATTCCCAAGAATAGCTTCCCAAGGATGGTGTACTTCAGTGCGTATAGCAGCCTTTATTTTACACAGATCCAGACTGTTTTTTTAATTGTCTGCTATCTATGGACTCTCTAGTACCAGATATTTTCCCCAATTACTGAAGTGTTAAGAGTGTCTAAACTTGGGGATGTGGAATCATTATTTTCCAGAAACTGACACTTCCATGGCACAGAGGTCTTTTATTTTATGTGTTCATTTGTACTTACTAATATACTAGCTCATATATGATCATGATGAGGACTTTATAAGTACCTGGATAGATATCATTACAGGCTTGAAATGTAAAGTGAAAAACTAGTGGGGGAGTGGGGAAATAATCCCTTGCTTCAGAAAACCCACTATAAATTTCTTGATTTGATGCAGGGAAGCTTTTTGTTCCCTTGTGGAGTGTCCCTCCATGGACAATGGTATCATGAAGGTGACTTACATACCTGTCCACCTCTCATTTCTGTGCAGTCCAGAGGCAATGCATGCATGGCAAGTCTCCCCTGTGCATGGCTTGGAGTTGGGGGAGACAAGGAAACCCATTTTAACTGCAGTGATGTACACAGAAGACTTTTAAATTCAAAAGTCAGTGAGCTAAGCTTTATGTTTCCCATAGCAACTCAAACCTTGTCTTCTTGCACCTATTTATAATGAGGAATTTTCATTCTCTAATCCCACCGCAAATTGAAATGTCCTATTCTGTAAATATAGGTTAACTGTTGCATTGAAAAATGACCTGCTAGTAGTAATGTACAGCTTACAAAGGTGAATAGAAGGATACCCTGGTGAAAGTGTAGTATAGCTACCTTGAGATGGTTGGACAGAAGTGCTCAGAATATTGACTGATCATGGGATAAATAACCTCTTTGATTATTGATTTAACACCTAACAAATTGAAGGTTACAGGGGGTGAAAAAGCACAAGGAAAGCTCAGGGTTTTTTTAAAGATACAAAATATAGCTTTTCTCATGCCAGTTGTAGTACAATCACCAGAACCAAAAGAGAAACTATCATGTTATAAATAAATATTTTGCCACGTGATAGAACTGTTTATCAGCACTCTTGCCTCTGTCCATGTTTTCATAGTGAAACCAGCAAACCAGTCCCCTTCCCTTGAAAATCAATTCTCACTTGAAAATCAAGTCCATTTAAAACACCATACTCAATGCACATAAATAATTGTGGATGTCTCTTCCATGGAACATACCTAGCGGAACAGTGATGTCAGCCACAGGTATTGTAACATTTTTTTAAAGGAGGTTTATTGTCTTACAGTATCAAAGGGCAAGTAGGAAAAAGGGAGGGAAACATTTTGAATTAAAGCACCCCTTCTTTTATTTTTCAGTGACAGATTTTACATTGGCAAAAGCTGCCTTCATTTCTATGTGACACAAACTATACACTTGGAAATTCTGTCCTTATTAAAGGTGAATGTATTTGGGTGAACGAGTTAAGGAATGTCAGAAACAATACCCTTACACATTCCATGTGGTTGTGGGAGGAAATGGGCAAAATTAATTGTATGCACAAATTACTTAATCTAATTACCTGATTTGTGAGAACAACTGGGTAGTTATTTGAAGTCAGGGGAGCAGAGTTAGGCCAATGCTGAGTGCTTTTGAAAATCTCACCCTAAACATTCCAGTGTTAGAATTTACATTGAGATCTCTTTTGCCCACTATGAAGTTCAGGCACAAAATTGGAGGTCAATTCTAAAAAATAGGCCCTACATATATTAGTACAAGTATATTAGCAGCCTTTATTTTTATAGATCATGAAAATTCATGTTTGAAATAGTACAGATGGATCAGCAATACTTGGCTGTAGTTGGCTGGACAATACAATAGATCAGTTATATACCTAATATATGTGGACCTATGCTGCAGGTCTTTTAACCTTTCAGTGCTTCAGCATAAGGATATGAGCAAGCCACCTCAGTCCCTACAGAAGGATTGCAGTGAAATGACTTTGAAGTAAAGCACTTATGTCTGGAGTCCAGATAAGGGAACACTTATCAAAAGCCCAATACTTATAAGAACAGACTCTTCATGGCTCTCTGCTTTTGCTGTCTATGTAGTTAAATGGAGAGCTGTCAGGTACTGCCTTTTATTTGTGATTTATCCAGTCAACCCACTGGTTTATGGTATTTGTGCATCACTTGAGAGCAGTTTCACTTTTCTAATGTTCCTAGAGAGCAAGCCTTTTAAAATATCTTTTCTGTAGAATCACGATAAAAAGGAATATTCATTTTGATTTTTATGTGCAAGGCCCATGACAATCACACTGAGTGTTCAATGCTTCAATAATTTTTGTAGATGCTTCTTTTCCACGTGTATTTGCCAAGTTTAGTTGACATTATTTTCCATTATCTTCCCTGAATTGGAGGTTTAACGTGTAGCAAATTATTTATATCTAGACTTCACTTCAAGATTGAAATATACTGTGTAGCTCTTTATTTTAAATAGTGTTGCCAATGTGACAGATTAAAGCATAATATAACGATGCAGTCTTGTGAATTGCTGTCTATAAAGCTCTTTAGTATTGCTTTCTCTGTCTTGATCTTGAGAGTGACAAATTCCATTTGAGTAAGGCAACACTTTCAGGTATTAAAGTGTAATTTATGGTTTCATTTACTGGGGTTCTAGAACTGACTTCTTTAAATGTATGTAACATATTTGACTTAAATGTCATGGGACTTGGAATAGTATTGTAAAATACCAGCGATTCCTAACTTCCTTTGTTATCATTTAATAAAGCCAGAATGCCCTTTGTTAAATGAACCATTTCACCCTCTGGGTGAATTAAATGGAATTATATTTTAACTTTCATTTAAAATTGGAACTAAATGAAAATCATATAAATAACTGCAACATCAAGACTGATATTCCTGCCTAATAAGATAACTGATCTTGCTGGAATAGCCTTTTTTATGATACATTAATAACTCCCCACTCTTATTACATATTTATCTAAAATGATATAGTATTTTTAAAATGCTTAACCGGCAGTTCCCATAAGGGAAGGGCTAATAAGGTGTCCTATTAGAGATTATTAAATGATTTAACTGTGCTGCATATTCTGCATATGCCTGATGCCTTGTGTGAAAGCCTATATGTTAAAATTCTCATCACAGTGTTGTTCAACATTTCATTTTTGAAATTAAGTAAATTTCTTAAGAGTTCATGCAAAATATTCACACACTGTTTTAAGTGAACAAGGTAGTCTATAACTATTAGTTCTAATATCTTTTTTATGGCAGTTTGGCATGTGAACTTTGCAGAAGATACAAAATAGTATATAAGAGCTAGATTCTTTTTATTAATTATTCTGTATACCAAATTTCATTTGCCATCATGATGTCCTGTTGCTCAATTATTTACAGTGCTCTGTTCCTTATTCTCAAGAGAAATATTAACTTAATATCTTTTGCAGTGCATCTCCTTGGTAACTGTTGTAAACACTTCTCTGAGGGAGATTTAACTCTGAGTTTTCCAGAAGGAAATCTGTTAACTATAGAACCATAGGCAGCACTGATTCTGGCTTCAGAGGAATAATTTGGGAGTGGGATGTAACCTGTTGCCAGCAAACTTACTTAACTTTGGCAAGGTGTACCATATTGTCCAAGAGAATAGTGTTATTAAAAGATGCCAAGTACAGTAGAACCTCAAAGATACGAACACCAGAGTTACTGACTGACTGACTGGTCAACTGGACATTCTGTGAAACAGGAAGTAACCAATCAGGCAGCAGTGGGGCGGGGGAGCAAATACTGCACTGTGTCTGTACTGCATCTTAAAGGTAGGTACGTCTGGGCTTCCTGTCCCCACCCCATCCCCACCCCCATACACGGGGCAGCCACTTACAGCTAGGAGGTGAAGACATTGGGGCTGCCAGCCCAAGGCAGCTGGAGCCAGCAGAGCAAGAGGAGCGCTTGGATCTGCACCGCTTTCACCCTTCCTGCCCCCGGGTGGGGGATGGGCTGTTTTCATCCCTCTTTCCCCCCAGCCGGGAGGCGGACAAACTTCCAAACTCAGTTCAACCCAGGGAAAAAGCTGCCTGTAAGGAAGCTGCCAGCCCTGAGGAGGGAGGTCAGCTTCTGCTGGAGTCTGGCCTGGAGTGTCAGCTGCTGGATCTAGAGCCCGAATTGTACTTTGTTCAGATTTACCAACATTTTAGAGTTACCAACAACCTCCCTTCCTGAGATGTCCATGACTCTGAGGTAATATGCTGTGTCTGCCTTTCATCTAGTGAAGTAGCACTTTGCCTGATATCACATGTTGAAGCTTCTTCTGTAAATAAAGTTTCTAAAGACCTTCCTCCAATCTCATAACTTTCTCTCTTTGTGTTCCCTCTTATAACACTGTGCACATCATGGAAAAGTGGAAAGCCTCATTAGGTGGTGTAATTATGAACTATGATGCAGGGAATATGTTTATTGTGTCCATATGGTCTATACGAATCTGAAAACGTACATGGTAACGGCAAGACAGGTTGAGGATCCAGTATAATAGAGATCTTCATGTAACATGGAAGTTAAAAACTAGAGAGGTGTACGTGATAGAATATCCATTATCAGGGAAGTTGGCTATATTAGGCGCTTCATAATGGGATTTAGAGTCATATAGTAAAAAATGGTTCCTAGTGAATATTGAAGTCCTTTTACTCTAAAGGTAACTCGGCCTATGTGAAATGAGTTGATGGTCTCAGTCTAACTCCTACTTAATGGCACCAATAGTGTGATCATATGTCCTAGTTTTATATGGACAGTCCCAATATTTGGGGCTTTTTCTTATATAGGCCCCTATTACCTCCCACCTCCATCTCCAATTTTCACACTTGCTATTTGGTCACCCTAGGCATCCACCTCACAAAGCTTCCAGGGCTATTGGAACAGAATGGCAGGTTGAATAAAACAGGTAGGGACTAAATGGATAGACTGAACTGCCTCTTATGCTTAGAAGTGATCCCCGCAGAGGGGGTTGAAAAGCAGGGTTAGTAGGCAGCTGTTACACTCTTGCTGACTGTCCTGGATTTGTTTTGTGGCTAAAGAAATGTGCTTTGGTGTCACCATTTATGAACATTCAAATTAGTTGTTATCCTTCAGGTGTTCAGTCATGTGAATCACTTTGCCTGTCCATCGGCCTTAGGGATCCATCGCAATGCTAGCATTGAGTGATGTTGTTGTCGTGCTTGGGGAGTGCTGGGTATGCCAGCCCCCTCCTCCTCCTGTTTCTACCTCAATATTAGTTGCATTGGAAGGGCAGGATTAGTAAGAGCTCCATTGGGCCAGGTACCAATGCAGTAGTAGTTAAAATGGAAGGCGAATGCTCTGTCCCCACTAAGAGTAAATTGTATGTTTTATTAATTGTATATATAATTTAATTTGTATTTTTATATTAAAATTGGATTCTTCAGTGTTTTTAGTGGTTTGTTTTAATTTTCTTTGGTTTTAAATAACCAAGGCTGATAAAGGGAAAACCTTAGTGTGCTGTCTTCCGTAAAACAAGACAGGGGAAAATAAACAGAAAAAATCTATAAAGGAAACTTAGTAATATAAAACAAAAAGAAATAATCTTGAGAAAGCGAAAAGTGTAGTTGCAGGAGGGAAGGTGGGGACAGCCTAAAAAGAGAAGAAATGCAGTAATACCACATGTACAGGTACATCCCCATCTCTCTACAGTTAAAGATAAATCTGTTGGAGGTAACTTTCCTAGCCATGGGCTGGAATTCGGCAGCGACCGAAGACCACAGTTCCTATTTTCTTTTCAGATGTTGTGATGTTGTCATTAAGGCAGGATCCTATGTGTTTAATTTGTGCAGACCTACGCTCATTGTCTGCATAGGGGCTGTGACTGTAGTGTTGCCAACCTCAAATGTTCAAAAACCGTAAGTCTGGCTTTAAAATTGAGACCTAAAGAAATGAGTTTTTCTTATTTGTCTTGATTGTTGAGCCTTTAGGCTTCATGTTTTCAAGGTTTTCTCTACAACTACCAGGGTAGGGAGTCACATGACTCCAGGAGCTCATACTTATAAAAAAAAACAAATATTATGAGACTTATGAGAAAATCATAGGAGCTGGCAACAGTCCATTTTGAAATAAATGGGCCTTTCCAGAGGTTCTCAAAATAGTTTTCCTCTGCCAATTAAAATATGTGGCTAAACATGCCTTGGTACCTGCCAGGTATGTTTTTAAGTTGCCTGCCTTAGCTGCTGCTTTTCCTTCTGTCCATAGATTGCAGAACTCTTCTTTTTCAGGAGCGTTTCCTAAGCAAAATTCTGATTCTTCTAGTCTCAGAATTCCCAGGTCAAACTCAAGTTCTGGTATGTAAATGAAGTGAGCACTGCTCCTCTATTCTTATCAGTTGTGGAGATGGACAGTCTCCAGGACAACCAGGGCATAGGAAGGTCACAGCACAATTCTTACATAAATGCACTTTGTTTCAGGACAGCTTTATATTATAGAAAGCAAATGTAACCCTTAAGTGATTTCAAGTTGTCAGGTTTATGCTCTTATTGGATTTTATTTAGAAAGACACAGTGGCTCTGAATTAGGTTGTGTCATGTAGATGACACCTACTTAAACACTCAGTGACAAAATTTCTAACATTTTAGGCTCTTAAATAAGTGGTTGAACTTTCAACATTTTTCTGCACCCATTGACTCCAAAGAGAGGTGCAGTTATTCAGCACTTAAAAACCAGGCACCTTATTTAGGTGCCTAAATATGGATTTCATTTTTAAAAATCTGGCCTAAATCAATAATGTGCTATAGAATTCATATGGTTTGCTTCTGGAAGCCAAGGAATTGTAGGACAACTCATGTGGCCTCCTCTTTGTTGTGAGTCCTCCTAAAGAAATCTTTGAGCCCATCAATGTTACAAATAGACCCTTATTTTAGTTTAGCCTTGTCTTAGTTCTTATTTGCATAGCAATAGTATCTTCTAAGCCAGAAATGTCCTATATGCACTATAAAATGGAAGTGTGCATTACAATTCTGGAAATATCTTGTTTGTAACTGGATGCCATGGCTGGATGTATCCCCTTCCGTGGCTGTATGTGTGATGTAACTTGGACTTTGAGCAATGTACAGACGTTGTAATACAGAAGATTTGAATCTCATGCTTTTTAAATGTTGCTATTTTAAAGCTATTCTTTGCTCTTGGGACTTCTTTTCTTTTTAAAAACACTGTTGTCACTAACTTAATGCTTACAAGGAACGCTGGCTTGACAGCCCTGGAGAACAAAGTCTATTTATCCATAGTACAAGTGCAGCCCAGCCAGCCATTGACAGGGAAAGCTTCCCCAAAAAACTGACCAAGAAGGCTCACCCTTTTCTGAACAGTCGGTCTTAAAAATGAGATGGTAGTAGATCAGTTTCCTGGCTTGTTCAGCTATTGGCCTTTTCACTGATAGCGCCAGGTGTCAACTGTGAGGTGGACAGCCACCTAACAGGAACTTGGCTGAGACCACCTGTAATGGCCTATACTTAGGGACAAGCAGGCCTAGTGGGCAGGCTATGGCTTAACCATCCCCAAAGTCCTGGTATGGCCTTGCTGAACAATCTGAGGGCCTGGCAGCCAAGTTACAGTCTATCATCCCTCGGTGATCTCCAGATTGTCCTGGTCAGACAAAGGGGAGAGGGAAGGGTCAGAGGACCTGAAGTCTCCCTCTCTACCAGGTCTGTGCCCAAGGCTGAAGGGGTGAGGAGTGTCTCAGTTCCCTCTAGCTGATAAACCTGACCAGCCTCCCCTGGGCCACTTCTGACCTCCCCGTCCTCTCCTCAGTTTTGGGCCTGGTCACAGCACTCTGCTTCCCTCTCAGTAAAGGGCTGCTCAAACCGTTTCAGTTATTCAGCTAGTCAGGAGGGGCTTCTCAGCTCCATTTTCAGTATCTATTTATCCCTCCTTGTCAGGGAGAAGGGGAGAGAAAAAGGGGTCTGGTCCTTGGCTACCCAGCCAGGTCTTAACCACAGTCAGGCAGGCCCTTCTATGGATTTCTCTGTCCCAGAAGCATTAACTGGCTTCCTTCCTGCAGACAGTCTCTCCTTCACTCTCCCCCTGCTTACTTGCCAGACTCCCCTTTTAAGCCAGTTCTCCATTTGGAGCATGCTCTGCAGGAGGGTCTGTGAACCCCATCACACCAGAGAAGGGTCTGTAAACTCCATCACACCATCAGACTCACTTCACTTGAACCACTGAACAGCCATTCATTTCAGAAGGCAATCTCAAGGTGAGAGGCTGTCTATCCCAGTACTGCTCCCCTCAGCAATCCAATGCACCACCAGTGTGTTTTCCCCCTTTTCTTAGATCATAATTAAATTGATACCCTTTTTTCTATTTTTCAGGCTAACTCTTTTACACAAGTGCTCAGAAACCATGGTGATGCAAGCAGAATATGGTAAATATCTTGAGAAATGGATGATGGCTTTTAAAATATGGAATTGAGTTTGTAATAAGGAAAAGGTGAAATAGTCAGATTTTTAGATTTGGTAGAGATGACTCTTTTCCCTGTGGAGTTACTATCATCAGTGCTGGATGAGCATGGATATTAGAAAGTTAAACTGTCTAACCCACAGAGATTATTAGTATTCAGTAAACACATATGCTTGCAGATCTTAGGTGCTGAAAGTCTGCAGTAGAATTGTTCACATTATCCTTTAAAATATTGCAGCTGCTGCATTATACAAAGAAATACAAACGAGAGATGGTACAAATGAATAACAATGTGAGGACAGTTTTTGTACAGATACTATGCACCTGTATAAGGGATTTCAGAGAGGCCACAAGGAAGCTTTTCCTTAGCCCCTCCTGTGGCCCACCTAAGGCACAAGGAGCTTTTTATGTATCTAAAAACAAAAAGGATTACATAAAGAAGTAGGGGCATGTCGCCAAGGAAGTATACATGGAGATAGTGCCAGTATGTAGGGACAAAATCAAGAAAGCCAAGGCAATGAATGAGTTATAGCTGACAAGGAATGTTAGAGACAACAGGAAGGGGTCCTTCAAATATGTCAGGCAAAAAAGAAAAGATCAGGGGTGATGTGATCCACTGCTTAATGGAGAAGGTGAGCTGGTAATGGAAGATGATAGGAAGGCAGAGCTGCTCAATGCCTACTTTGCTTCAGTCTGCTCACAAAAAATAACATGTGACTGGACAACTAGCAAAGTTACCATGGAATATACAGGGGAAGGAATGCAGATTGGGATAAGTAAAGAACACATCCGAGATCTTCTGACCAATTTGAATGAATTCAAGTCAGCGGGGATGCTATTTACCTGAAGGCACTGAAGGAATTAGCTGAAGAAATCTCAGCACCACTGGCAATAATATTTGTCATGGATGACAAGAGAGGTCCAAGAAAACTGGAGAAGGGCTAACGTAGTGCCCATCTTTAAAAAGGGGGGAAAGGAGGAGCTGTGGAACTATAGACCAGTCAGCCTGACTTCGATACCTGGGAAGCTACTAGAGTAATGTATAAAACATTCAATTTGCTAATACCTGGAGGATGAAAGGGTAATCACTAGTAGCCAGCATGGATTTACTAAGAACAAATTATGCCAAACCTGCTTGATCTCCTTCTTTGACAGGGTAATTGGTTTGGTGGATAGGAGGAATGCAGTGGATATAATATACCAGGACTTCAGCAAGGCATTTGACACAGTCCCACATGCATTATGATAAATAAGATGAAGAAAGGTGGGCTTGGTGGAACTACCATTAAGTGGATACATAATTGGTTAAAAAACCCACAAACTATTAATGGAATTATGTAAGATTGGAAGAAGGTCTCAAGTGGGGTTCCACAGGGATCTGTTCTGGGTCCGGCATTATTTAACATCTTTATTAATGACCTGCATGTAGGTATTGAGAGCATACTGATCAAAGCTGTAGATGACACAAAGCTATAGGGGTTTGCCTACACTTTGGAGGATAGAAATAATATTCAGAGGAATCTCGATAAATTGGAGAATTGGGCTATAGACAACAGAATGAATTCAACAAAGACAAATGTAAGGTGCTACACTTAAGAAAAACCAAATGCACAAATACAAAATAGGGGATAACTGGCATGGCAGCAGCACTGCTGACAAGGATCTGGGAGTTGTGGTGGATCACAACCTCAACATGAGTCAGCAATGTGATGCTGTTGCAAAAAAAAAGCAAATTCAATTTTAAGTTGCATTAACAGAGGCATAGCATGCAAGTTACAGGTGATGATAGTACTGCTCTACTTGACACTGGCTGGCTTCAGCTGGAGTACTGTGTCCAGCTTTGGTCACCAATGTATACAGAAGATGTACAGAAACTGAAAATGATCCAGAAGTGAGTGACAAAGATGATCAAGGGACAAAATGCAAGCCATATAAGAAAAGGCTGAAGGAACTGATTCTGTTTAGTTTGGAAAAGAGGAGATTAAGGGGGGATATGATAGTGATATTCAAATATTTGAAAGGCTGCCATAAAAAGATGGAGAAAAGTTGTTCTCTGTTGCCACAGAAGACAGGACAAGAGGCAATGGGTTCAAACTACAGCATAGCAGATTTAGATTAAATCTCTGAAAAAACTTCCTAACTGTAAGAACAGTAGGAAAATGGAACAGACTGCCTCAGGAGGTTTTGGAAGCTCCTTCACTGGAGATTTTCAAAAGACGGCTGGAAAGCCATCTGTCTTGGATGGTTTAGACACAACAAATCCTGCATCTTGGCAGGAGGTTAGATTAGATGACCCTTGTGGTCCCTTGTAACCCTCTGATTGTATCTGGTATAGAAGCTCATAGAAGTAGTAGGTTACATACCACAGTTCACAATTTCACATTTCAGTTCCTTCACAACTCTTGAGTGAATACCCTCTGGTCCTGGTGACTTATTACAATTTATCCATTTGTTCCAAAGCCTACTCTATTGATATAACTCAATCTTCCCTCAGAGCTCTCACCTTAAAAGAATGGTTCAGGTGTGGGAATTTCCCTCACATCCTCTACACTGAAGACTGATGCAAAGAATTCATTGATGTTTTCTGCAGTGACCTTTTCTTCCTCGAGTGCCCCTTTGACACCTCGATCCAATAGTCCCATTGACTTTGGCAGGTTTTCTGCTTCTGATATACTTAGAAAAAGTTTGCTGTTAGTTTGTGTCTTTTGTTAGTTGATCTTCAAATTATTTTTTGGCCTGCCTAATTATACTTTTACACTTGACTTGCAAGAGTGTGACAGTGTGTACCAACCCCGCACAGGACCAATGGGGGTGGACCAATCACTGTGGGCCCAGGAGGCCACACTCATTTCCGCTACTGTGCATGCTCCAGGTAGAAGAGCCAGATAAAAAGAGGCAGCCCAGCTCAGTCGGGGTGGTCAGTGCAGGGAGTAGGATGTGTACTGCAGGTCCCTGAAGAAGTACATGTGACTCTCCAGGCAGTAGAGCTGGTAGACCCAGACTACACTGCAGACAACTTGCTGACTGCAGAGACTGACAGAAAAGCCGAACCACTGCCAGCTGAGGAGACGCCCAGGATACACTTAGTGGTAGAAAATGACCCAGGGGAGGTAGGAGAAGCGGATACCTTGGTCAGTATCGGCCATGGTGCTAGGCCTAGAGTCAAAAGGGACCCTGGTCAGCCCAGTCTTCCGACTGGCTGAGTTGACCAGGAAAGTTGCCCCTGCCCCTGCTCCGCCCCCACACCATCTCTTCCCACCCCTATTCTGCCACAGTCCTGCTCCCACCTCCATGCAACCAGTGGCCTGTGCTCCCCACTGCCATGTTGGAGCCTCCACATTTATTTATTGACAAATAACATTTGCAGAATTTTAAAATATTGTTCACAAAATTTTTAATTTTTTGGTGCAGAATCCCCTCAGGAATATGGGGTGTTGTGCAGCTGTGATGGTGGGACTGTGAGGAAGGTGGTGGGCAGAGGGGAGGTCTATGGGTAGGGGGGACTGGGTGAGCAGTGTGGTGTGCATGGTGCTGTGCAGTTGTTGTGGGAGGCCAGTGAGTGAGATCTCTGGGAGGAGTGAGGGCTGGGCATAGAGATCTGTGGTGGAGGTCTCTGGGCGAGGGGGCACTGGGCATAAGGGTGGGGCACTGGGCAGAGAGGCGGTGTGGTGCAGTGCCACCTTCAAGGAGAGGGGGCATGCTGGCAGCACAGGGCTGGGCAGGCCAGTGTGTATCTGGCAGCTGCAGGTTTTTAAACAGTGCCCTCCTGCTGGGCTGCACAGAGTGAGGCTGCTCCCACCGTGCTGTGCCTCATTGCATCCAGCCCGTCCTTCACTCTGGAGACTGATCATCCCAGCCCCCTGCACCTTGCTCCAGGGGGGCCCACAAATATGTTTGGCACTGAGCCCACAAAAAGTTAATCTGGCCCTGATCTGAACCACTGATGGGGAGTTCTCTGGCTTCATAGGGCCCTGTGGGAGAGGGAGGGACCAGGTTCCCCTACTACACCCCAAGTGCTATGGTTTGCCCCAGCTGCAGGGCTCTGGACTGTTTGTTTTGCCTGCCAAGGGCAAATGGATTATTCATTTATTTGACCCCTTTAGGGGACCAGAACCCATGTGGCTGTAATCACCCGCTTAACAGGGAATCCAGATGACTGGGTGATGGGGCATACCAACCCCATATGGGGCCAATAGAGGCGACACAGCTTGGCACACAGGGCCCTTGTCACAAAGAGTTTATGCTCTTTTCTGTTTTCCTCATTAGGATACTACTTCTAATTTTTAAAGGATGCCTTTTTGCCTCTGTCCACCTCTATTACTCTGCTGTTTATCCACGGTGGCATTTTTTTGGTCCTCTTACTTTTTTTTTTAAATTTGGGATATACATTTAGTTCGAGCCTCTATTATGGGGTTTTTAAGTAGTTTCCATGCAGCTTGCAGACATTTCACTCTTGTGACTGTTCCTTTGAATTTCCATTTAACTTGCTTCCTCATTTTTGTGTAGTCTCCTTTCTAGAAATTAAATGCTACTGTGGTGGGTTTCTTTGGTCCCCTCCACCCCCACAAGGATGTTAAATTTAATTACAGTATGGTCACTATTACCAAGTAGTTCAGCTATATTCATCTCTTGAATCAGATGCTTTGTGCCAACCGGATTAAATCAAGAATTGCCTCTTTCCGTATGGTTTCCAGGACTAGCTGCTCCAAGAAGCAGTCATTAATGGTGTCTAGAAACTTAATCTCTGCATCCCATCCTGCGGTGACATGTACCCAGTCAATATGGGGGTAGTTGAAATCCCCCATTATTATTGACATTTCTGTTTTTGTAACCTCTCTAATCTCCCTGGGCATTTCACAGGCACTGTCACCATGGTCAGGTGGTCAGTAGTAAATACAGGGACTTATCCCTCACTATTTCCATGGGGGCAGATGGCTTCCCCAAAGGCCAGGGAGAAGAGAGGAGATGAGGTGAGCAGGGCTGGCTCCAAGGGTTTTGCCTCACCAAGCAGCCAAAAAAAACCCCCAAAAAAAACGTGATCGCGATCTGCAGCAATTCAGCGGGAGGTCCTTCACTTGGAGCGGGAGTGAGGGACCCTCTGCTGAATTGCTGCTGAATACCTGAACATGCAGCCCTGCTCTGGAGTGGCCGCCCCAAGCACCTGCTTGGCAAGCTGGTGCCTGGAACTGGCCGTAGAGGTGAGGGATTTTTTCCATCTGCACACATTGGTCATCAGAAGTGGCCAGCTGCATGGGGAGCAAAGCATTGTTTTAGTGGGTTTGCAACATCTGTATGCTTGGGAGCTCTGGGAAGAATTCTCTGCATGGGACAGTACAACATAGCTCTTTGCTACACTCTGAGCCTAACGGCATAACCTAGTTCTCAATCAAACTAGAAAATTCCAGTGAATCTCCAGTGCAAACCTAGTTTTGTAATCATACATTTGTGTGGAAAGAAAACTAGCTAATTCTCTATCAGCTGTATGCTATCTTTTTTAACCTACATCATGATAAAAGTAAGAACGCAACAAAGGAAGAGAGGCAAACATACTGTTTTCCCAAATGTTTTTGATTTGCTGCTTCTAAAATTTTAAAAGTGATATTAGTGCTCATGAATGGTACCAGCATGATGTACAGGAAGGGAGGATAGAAAATATCACTGGACACTGAAGTCCTCTGTTCACAAACAACATTGCATGGTTCTCTAGGTCAGGACTGAAATAATCGATTGGGGGAGAAAAAGTCACTTCACTTATGCTGCCTATACACCTGGGTCTTTTTATTGAAACCACCTGAAAAGGTGTCAGTTGTGTTATGGACATAGATCCACTAGGGAATAAACTGTGAGGAACTCATTTCACATGGATTATCAAAGAGCCAGCACCCTCATGATAACTTTTGGCAACTGGCAATCTGGATTGGATTAAATTGCAGGTTACCTGAAGGTGAAAAGTTAAAATGGGTCAGATAAAAACTGGAATCTGGCTGGCTGTGCACACATGCTACCGTGATGAGTGGCTGGGTAATCTGCCAAAATCCTCACCCTCTTCCTCTTCCAGATGAATGCAAGTAGGAGGGTTCAGAAAAACCACCCCCCCCCAGCTCCATTCTGCTCAGCTGAGCATCAGTAGCAGAAGTTCAAAGGAGAATCTGTCAAGTCCCAATCTGCTTAGTGGTAGCAGAAGCCACCTCTTTGGTACCCTGCTCCCATTGTTCATCTGACTTTGGCAGATCTAGTGCTTTAGCTATGGAAGTACCCCCACACTCCACCCAACTCCTTATGATCCTCTTGGAGAAAGGAAGGGGAATTTTCAGTGAACCACCTCAGTATTTGCAAAACTGCAACATATTTTGAAAGACCCAGTTCAATGAAAATGGAATTACTTTATATGATGAATGAATATTTCAGAAATAACTTTCAATATTTAAAATTTTAAAAAATAAAATAGCTTATTGAAATAAGTATAGTGAAACACTGCAGTGTGTGCATTATTTGGCTAATCCAGACGGACACACGCACGTTCAGCCTTTGACTTCTCTATGGTGTCTCAGGACAACTAAAGTATACCTATATTGGGGCAATGTACACCATATACTGTAGTATTACTACACAACACATCCCATTATCAAATCCTTAACCCTTCCATTCCTTCATTAGTTTTCTTTTTTTAATGTAATTTAGCAAGCTCAAAATTTGTAAAGCAGTCTTCCTGGTTCACTCACTTACAGGAAGAAGTTCCCAAGTTGTTCATTTTTGTGTTTTTAAAATGCTTTCATTCTCATGCAATTAAAATGTAGAATGCTTTGTGAAATCCCTGTATTAACGATTTTATTGTGTTCTGCCATATCACAATTGACTGTACCCTAAAATTACTTATCTTTATAACTGTTATAAACTCCTAAAATGAATGTAGTTTCATATTCTATACAAAATGTAATAAGCCTTTGAGTGAACCTCTAAAAGGTCATGGTTCTTTTAAATAAATATTAAAACTGATGCACAATCTCAGCAAATTCTGATGAGAAATCTTTATCAATCACTTGTATTCAGTGTTATACAGACATTTAGATTTATTACTAGGGATTTCTATATACATCACTCACAAGTGGAAATCTAAATCATGATTCCAAATTCTGAAGTCTTTCTCAGGAACCTGTTAAGGACCTTACCTTGAACTGATTCTACCCACAAAACATCTCAACTAGCAAGTTAGAGAAAATGAAAAAAATGAGACCTGATCTCTTTTATCTAAGCTCTGTTATGTATAATAGATAATTCACTTAAAAACTTAGATTGTGGTAGTGGCCAACCAACTTGTGTGTTAGCCAACTTAGCATTGTGTTAAGTGCTAAACAGCTGGATAGAAAATGACAATCCCTGCATCAAAGAGCTAAAACAAGATTTAGCAGGTAGATAAGGCAAGCAAGTAGGCTTGGGGCAGGGAGGGGGAGTGGGAGTGGGGAGGAGGCAAACAGGATGAGAGAAATAATGGGGTGTGTGCCATTCTTGGCAGTGATAAATACTCTCTGTTTGCCTAGCCATTATCAGGATTGCCATCTTCTGTGTGCATGACAGGGGAGATGAGCTGGGAGGAGGATAAGGGTGGTGGTGTTTTTATGGATTTTGACTAGGATTTTCCCAGTTGTAAGGGATAGCATAGGAGAAAGTGCAAGGTGCTTGCAGAAGAAATGGAGAATCAGGTGATTAAGGCTGGCATCCTTGGTGGAACAATGGTGGTGAGAGCTAATCTCACAATAAGAAAAGGGACGGTAATATGGTGAGGGCATGAGACAAGAAGTTTGTGTTTTGATGTGGTGGAAAACAGGGAGCTGAAGGAGGGTCTTAAAGGAGTTGGGTGGGTAATATGGTCTGAGTGACAAGCTGGAAAATTGTCCTTGAATGACTTGAGTGGGGAGGTTTCAGAAATTGTGTGAGATGATCAAAACTTCAGCAGTGTGGGCAGAGAGGAATAGTCTAGTTTTGGAGATGTGGAGAAAAAAGTGGCAAGATTTAGACATGCCTTGAGTATATGGACCAGAAAAAGGGCCAGGCTGAATCCAAAATATAGACTTGAGTGACAGATAAGATGTTGCATCCACCATGATTGGAGGGGTAGGAGGGCTTTGGGGAAAGATCAGGGGCTCTTCAGTGGGACTATATGTAGGTGTAAAGTTAAGCACATGGCAGGTCTTTATAGAATTGGATCCTTAACTATTGTAGTAAACAGAAAATTCCTCTTGATCAAATGCAATTTATTTACTTTTTTTCTTTTACTCAGTTTGGTCAGTGAAACTACCATTCTGTAACTTTAGCACTCCTCCTAGCCTGTTACAGGCTGTGTGCACGTGTGCACATGTGTGAGGTGCAGGAGCTCATTGTCATTCAACGCAGTTCACTCTACGGGACAAGAAATCCCTTGCAGGGAAGGACAGGTGGAACTCCAGGGATATGTTGGCTATTTGGTGTAACTTGACGACTTGAAAAGACTTGTGTCCATTTGTTCCATGGATGACTTTTAGCTCCCAGACTGTAATGTTAACATTTTTTTTCTTTTATTTATAGTCCATTTCTACTTGTTGATCTCTTCCAGTTCACATGAACACTGCTCTTTTTGTAGATTAATCCAGTGTGCAAGAGGACATTTAAATAAATCACAACTTCACTTACCTTCCAAGTGTGACGCCCTCTCTGCTCATGTAACAAAATAATATCTATGGGAGTTTATGCAATTTTATATGGGTTATTTTTTGGATGACTATAGATATGTGTAGTCAATCTGTTTGGGAGTTGGTGCTGATTTACTACCATTGGAATTAACTGTGCAGCTGCTGATGTTTTCAAATGGGACGTTGAGAAATTGCTTGCTTCTTCTGGGTTTATGATTTGCTAAACCTGTAGCCTTCTGGATTAGGTGTTCAGAACACACATTTTGTTGAAGTTGAATATTCTATAAAAGCTTTCTGTAGAAACTAGAAAAACTGTTGACAATCCTTTGCAATCTAGGCTTATAGGTTATGTCATGGAATGATCAACGTTGCATGTAATATTCCATAACAGTAATACATGGCTATTACATATCTCATTTACCATGATACATGCAATAACACCCTGTGGCGTGTAGGCTTGCGTGGCCATCTGTCACTGTCAATCCCCGAGGGCGGCCACACCTCTTTGCTGTCATGCACCTAGAATGGCAGTCTGTAAAGGGGGGAATTAGCTGTCTCTGGGGCTCAAACCCACAGGCAGGGTAGAGCACCAAGGAGTCCAGAGCTCCAACCCTCAAGTAGGGGAGAAAAGTGCACAGTTCAGGTGCCCAGGCCGTTAGGCAGGGCGGAGCACCTTGCAGCCTAGCACTCCAGCTCTCAGGCAGGGGTGAGCACCAAGTGGTCAAAGGGCCCCCCAAAGGGCAAGCACCAACCACAGTCTATGGGGCTCAGGCAAGGGGTGGCACACCCAGCAAATAGTCTAAGATGTTCAGGCAAGGGGTGCCCATGAAGCACAGGCCTTCTGACCTAAGGAGGGGGAGTACCATCACTCCAGGGGTGGGGTGGCAGGGGGACGCAGGCCTGCCCAACTCCACCATGTCCCAGCCTACAGTCCTAACAGCAGCAGAGTGGTCTGCCACTGGGTCAGCAGGGAATCTACCTGTGGCGGCACCATATCCAGACAGTAGTCTGGTTGCCCTGGGCTGCTTCCTATACTCCCCCTTGGGTTGTCCTCCATCTCCCTGGGGTACACTGCAAGCGGCAGTCCCAGTAACTCCTCAGCATCAGGTGTGTCTGGCCATTTGGGTAGCTCAGGGCCCTCTTCGAGACAGCAGTAGTCTTCTGTGGGCTCCTGCATCTGCAGTGGGGAGAACACGTCCATATCCTTTGGCAGCTGCTTCTCGACTGAGCTACAGGGCCTGCCTTTTATACTTCCAGTTCCTTTCCTGCCCCTCTGCTTCCAGCATGGAGAGTGTGGATTTCCTGATTCCGCTCACCTGGGGGTGTCTGGCCATCCCTCATTGTCAGTCTCTGAGGCCAGCCATGCCTCTTCACTACACACACCAACAAAGCAGAATCACAAAGTCTCTCACTATTTTTAGTATATTATTTACTTTAGTCTTTTAAATGCAGAGGGAAAAAAGCATCTTTGTTTATAAAGTGATTCCTGTCAGGAATTGTGGGATGAATACATACCCCATCATGTATTTTCCCCCTCAAGTTTGCAACCCTCAGGGGAGTGGATGTTTCTTGCCCTGCATTTGTCTGAGCTGTGCCTGCAGATCATCCCTCTCTTGTTCCACTTCATCCACCAGGAGACACAGATTATGGTAAAATAACAAGGAGTCTGGTTGCACCTTAAAGATTAACAGATTTATTTGGGCATAAGCTTTCATGGATAAAAAACCAGTGGTTAGTCTTTAAGGTGCCACCAGACTCCTCGTTGTTTATGTGGATACAGACTAACATGGCTACCCCTCTGATACTTGACAGATTATGATAGTCCTCCATGGCATCCCTAAACTTTTCTCTTTGGAACTCCAGGTCTTCTCCAGCTGTTCTCAGGACTTGCTCTGCCACTACTAGCTTCCCCTGGAGTTCCTTCAGTTGCACCTCAGGATCGCCAAGCATCCTTTCACTCGAGGTCTGAGTTCCCACCATAGCTTGCTCTGTTTCATTGTTAGTTCCTGTGTCTGTCTGGGCCCTCTCTGTCCCAGTCATCTTATCTGTTACTTCCTTACTACCCTTACGGGGTGTGTGAGTTGACCACCTGCCAGGTCCATGATCATTACCACCACGTCTACTCTGACAGTCTCTGGCATACTTCGGTCCCCAGACAGCTCCTTCTTTTTTCCTATTTCCCTGGGGTCTGTGTCTTCCCCTTTTCTGCCCTGCCCTTTCTTAAGAGGGCAGTGCCTTAGTATATGGTTGACCTCACGGCACCTACAACAGACTCTTTTCCTTGCCTTTTCAGTAGGCTGTGCTTTGACATTCTCTTGTCTAGCCACCTCTCCTGGATCAGCCTTCACCTTGCATTTCCTTCTTAGGTGCCCCATCTAACCACAGGCAAAACAGGCTTCTTCCTCTTCTGTTCTCTCCACATGATGGACTATTTCGGCTTCCTTTCCCCTACCCTAGTAGGAGCACTCCTTTTTCAGGTGTCCTCCTTGCCTACAGGCATAAAACTGCTTTGACCGGGCCGCCTGGCCCAGGTACCTCTTTTCCAGTCTCGCTCCCTGCAGCATGTACTAACTTGTTCTCACAGGAGCTTAAATAAATAGAGCTTCTGTTCTGCCACATGGTTGTGCCAAATAGCTTTGCAGGTACACCTAGGCTTCCTCCATCTCTGCTGGTTCTCCAGCAGGGCCTGGATCTGTCCCTGCTTTTGTCAGTCCTCCTCTGCAGGGGTGGCGACTCTGGAGTCCAGCCTGGTAAGGTATAAGTGCCCTCTGCAAAAGAGCTTCCACATACTGCTGCTCCATTGTCTTTTCTTTTTTTTCTTTCCTGCTGTGGCCTTTTGCTCTCCCCTTGTATCAGAGGTAACAGCCTCATACAGTTTTTCGCAGTCTACCAGTGTCTTTCAACCTCCCCTGCAGGGGCAACTATGTGCCCACATTCTCCACCAATGTCATGGGGTGCACTCACTGCTGTGGCACCTCGTATTGGCCACTTTGGGAATTAGCTACAGCCAGGCATTGTGCCCTCCTCTGGCAGTGTCTCTCATCCACTTACCCTGTGGACCCCTTCTCACTCCAGGAACTGAAGCTTCCTCTTCATGACTCAGCACTCTGGCTAGGTCACCATACATGTTCCCCAATTCCAGGGTATCAAAGTCCCTCTTGACAACTGGAATCAGGCTGTTTTCCTGCTCTTTGCCCCACTGGTGCCATTCCCTCAGCGGCTGGTAGGGGGACCTGAGCCCGCCATCTATTCTGAATCCTGGTTACCCCATACCTTCGTGCTTTTCCCCTGAGCCTTGCCTGTCTCTCGGGCTCTCCCCCTTCTCTGGGTTTGCCAAGCCACACTCCCTCCTCCCAGGGGTAACCAGAGGCAATTTGCCATTAGCCCTAGACACGCCTCCTTTCTCCCAGGGAGTGACTGCAGACTCCTTCCCTGAAGCCCCTTCAGGGAGCCTGGAAGCTGGCAACAGAGAGTAGAACAATTCTAATGAAATCAAGTTCCCGCTAGCTCCCCAATCATAACTGCGCTGGAGCCCATTCTCCCGCAAGTTCCTGTTGCAGTGAGGTAACTTATGGCACTCCTACCAGCCAGGGGCAGCAGGTTTGTAGAAATTTTGGTGGTGCCCAGAACGCTTAGAGCCCCCCCCCCACTCCACCCCCACGCCTGTCTAAGGATCTAGGAGGGAGTTTGGGTGTGAGAGAAGTTCTGAGGTGCAGGCCCTGAGCTGGGGCAGGGGATTGGGGTGCAGGAGAGGTGCAGGCTCTGGGAGGGAATTTGGGTGTAGAAGGGGTGAGAGGTAGGGCTCTGGGAGGGAGTTTGGGTGCTGGGTGCAGGCTCTGGGCTGGGGCAGGGCATGGGGGGTGCAGGAGGGGGTGAAGGGTGCAGGCTCTGGGAGGGAGTTTGGGTGCAGGCTCTGGGAGGGCATTTGGAGGCAGAAGAGGGTGTGTGGGAAGGGGTGGGGGTGCAGCCTCTGGGATGGAATTTGGGTGTGGGCTCTGGGATGGAGTTTGGGGGCAGGAGAGGGTGTATGAGAAGGGCTGGAGGTGCAGGCTCTGGAACAGAGTTTGGGTGCTGGGTGCAGGCTCCAGGCTGGGGCAGGGGGTGGAGATGCAGGAGGGGGTGAGGGGTGCAGGCTCTGCGATGGAGTTTCCCCATTTTAAATTGTGAGGGGGGGGAGTGCCCGGGGTCAGAAGGCAGGGCCGAGGGAGAGACCCAGCCTCAAACAGTGCTGGAGCAAGGCCCCAGGACAGGAATATTCCTGGTGCCCAGGCTCCATGGACTTATAGAACTTGCTACCCATGCTACCAGCATTAACCTTCTATGGCATTTGGCTGTGGAGTTTTTTTTCCCTAGGAGGCTTATGGCAGCTATTCTCTTGCTCTACTCCCTGGAAGTGCCCTCTGATCTGCTATAGTCATGTGTAGGGCATCCAGGGGCTCTGGGACCAGGTAATGAGCTGCTATTTCCCTCCTAACACAACCCCTGTTCTAGTTCCACCCATGTGTCTCCCTTTTATGAGTGGGTGTGGAGAACACAAAAGGCCTAAAGAAGTGAACAAGTAGTTGTCCAATTCATTGGTTATTATGACAAGTTTGTTTTTGATTAAAGAAGCTTCAACAAATGTATGAGAATTCTTATGAGTGCTATATTTTCATTACCTTATAATTTTTGGTAAGATTTTTAAGCAGCACTATCCTCCCTCTGAAATACTAGTAACGTCTCAGATTTCACTTTTAGGAAATAAAAGAATAATGGCTAGTTAGAGCAGTTAACAGGTGAGCAAGTTCTAAATTAGTATGAGCAGTGCCAAGCATATCAGAACTAGGCCAAAAATAGAACACTTTGGAGAACAAACCATTCAGCTTGCTGATGTGTGTTCATTAATTGGTGTGGGAATAGGGGGAAATGATGCACAAATTAAATGTTTGGGTTTTTTATTCATAAATACAAATATTGAACTATGACTGGGTTTGTTTAGTTATTTAATCCCTCTTTAAAAAGTCACTCTTATCCCCAACAAAGAGTTGGAGAAACAATTGCTGATTTCATTTGTTATTTTTGTACATGCATGACCACTAGTGGGAATGAAAGATCTGGCTTAGCATGAAAGACCTGGTGGAAGGAGCATTTTTAAAAATAATACTCAGTTACTGCTCTTTGTATTAATAAAGTCCAAACTCCTTTTAAAGTTGGAAAACTTCAATTTTCAGCTCACAAATAGTCCTGCTTACTCCTGCCAGGGTCTTACACCACTTAATAGCAGGTTTAAATTACCATGTGTAGAACTGGTTACAAATGGTATATTACAATGAAAATTCTGTCTAAAAAAAGCTTTCCCTAATTTTCTTAAGCTTCTTATTTAATATTGACTCAAACTTTTTATCTGACATTGCTTGTTCATTTTTTTAAAGCCAGTTGCCCTTGGAGACAATGAGGGACAGCCAAACAAGGGCAGCTACTACTCTTGTTTATTGATTAGCCAGGATGGGCAGGGATGGTGTCCTTAGCCTCTGTTTGCCAGAAGCTGGGAATGAGCAACAGGGGATGGATCACTTGATGATTCCCTGTTCTGTTCATTCCCTCTGGGGTACCTTACCCTGGCCACTGTTGACAGACGAGATACTGGGCTAGATGGACCTTTGGTCTGACCCAGTATGTCCATTCTTATGTTCTTATGTACCATTTAAAAAACTTGTCTGGTGTAATATCATAATACTTATTATTCTTTCAATTAATGGGTAAAGGATCAATATGTGATTCATCACTCTTTGAAGGAATGAAGTATGCTTCACATAGCAGTTATCATGCTGCTATCTCCAAGCTCTTTATTGATCGCTGAATCAATGTGAAAACAGGAAAGTGCATCTACTGTGATTTGGGAGTGGAATGTGGCTGCCCTATGCTGGCTTGTCATATAAACACTTCCAGTTGTTGGCTTTCCTGTTTGTCCCTTCAGGAAAGTAAAAGGGGAGGAAATTTAGCTACTGGGAAGATCTGAGATCAGCAAAAATCAGTGTGATTGCCTGGGTTACTAGAATCTTTAACTGAGGTGTGTATAAGGAACTCCCTCTTAATCAGAGTGCTCTCTCTTAATCAGAGATACTATTTTACCATCTTGATCTTCAACATTTAAATATACTATATGTTTAAAAAACTTACAGATGAGGGCCCAGAATGGGCATTATTTCAGATGCTTCCTTGCCCTCTTCCACTGATTCTGCCCTATGGACAACCGATTGTTAAGTAGTAGGTTGTGGTATCAGATGCAAGTCACTATTCCGTCTATTTGTATCTTGAAATCCTATTGGATTAAATTAAATAAATCATTTGGCAAATGAAGCGGTGCATGCCAACACCATTTCAGACCTGGTGCCAGTGGTGCAGTTAAATCCATTGTCTCTGTTACCTCTGTCATAGCCCCACCATTCAATAACTAGGAAGTCATAAACTTTGTGGCTTCTGTAGGCCAAGCTTATTGTACACAGCATGAGCTCCTTGCATTCCTCCATTTCCCCGCCCTGACCTCCCTGTGTGGCACCGTCCTTATCCCTCTCTATTTCAAGGACTCCTGGCAACACCCCAGTCTCTCCTTTCCATGGGGTTCTATATGCCCCCCACTTCCTCCTCCACCCATACTAGGTTCTCCATTCTCCCCCCTCCATTTCAGGGGATCTTTATGTAACCCACTTGTCCCATACCAGGGTCCCCCCCCCCGCACAGAGGACATCTTGATGTTCAAGACTTCTGTAAAACCTGTTAGTTATGGTGCTTATGTCTGTGTGTGCCCCGGTTGCCCTCTTCCCCGTTTCAACGCACCTGAGTCTTCCAATCTCCAGCTCATACCAGGAGATCTGTGTGTGTCCTCATGCCAGGGGCTCTATATTCATCCCTTTCCCACCTTCACAGGTGCTGGAACTATGGGTGCAGGAGTTGCTGCTGCACCCACTGGCTTTAGGTAGTAATAACAACCTAAATATATGATTTCCATCTTCAGTGCCCCTGCTATAAAATTGTTCCAGCACCACTGCTTACCTTCCCTTCATTCTAGGGACTCTGTGTTTCCCTTCCCCCATAGCAGGATTCCCCAATTTCTCCCTATCAGGGGTACTTTGTGCCCCCCTTGTCTCCATAGCAGAGTCTCAGCTTCAAGTTCCTCTTCAAAATAGATGGCAGGGGTTCCATGTGTTACTCATTTCCCCCTTCTGGTTTTCCCCCCAGATCAGTAGGGGTCTGGCCTTTGATGCCTAGAACATTCCATGACAGTTTGGAATGGATTAGACGCGTTCAAAGGTATCACATTACAAACAGACAAACACAGAAATGCCATCATATTGAGTGTAAGGCCTTCGCAAGCTCAGCCAGCAAGATGTTCACAAAGCAACAGATGAAGATGAAAGAATTTGAAGAGTAGGGAAAACATAGACGTATGAGAAGGAATAACCTGCACTGTGCAGCTCTCAGTAATGGGATGTTCACAGAATGACTGCAAGAGAGAGAGAAATGGGAAGAGGAAGCAAGTACCACCCACCTACCCTAGGGATATTATAAAGTCGACTTTCAGCCCTGCTGCATGAACCAGCTTCCTTTCACTTTCTTCCCTGAGCCAGTTTCCCTGTATTAGGTAGGTGGATTTCCCTTGTGCTCTAAGGCATGAATCAGGAAGCTTTCTACCCCTCGCCCCCATCCCGCCTCTCCCAGTGGAGTCCAGATTGCATCCTGGAGGCCTGGTCCTTCTCCCACTGAACCTAGTGTTAATTCTATGTGTGGAAAGCATCCAGTAACAGGCCCCTGAGTATAGTTCACCTCACCCATTACACACATTCAGCGATATATATGCTGAGAAATTTTTTCCCTCAGCATTAGGCCCAATATAGCTTATCACAAATCATTTATTTATAAAAGACTCTTCAGAGACAGGATTTAAAAACTAATCTATTGAAAACTGTCACATTTCTCTTATATTTCAGGGTCAGATTATTATTTATACTGTGGTAACTCTAGCATTCCCAGTTAGGGCCCATCTGTGCTAGTACTGTGCACCAAGAAAAGCAAAGAAGATACCAGCCGCAGAAAACAGTCTAGGATAATGACAAAACACTGCAGGTAAATAAACAGATGAATGGAGCTGGCTTGGAGTACCAGGAAACAGATCTTGCTCCTACCAAAGTCTGTTGGGGAAGAGTTAGGCCCATAGGATATAATATATCAATTGGCAAACTCATTACAAGCTGCTGATACTCTTGCACTGAAGTGTATGATCTATGTATGTATGGCTGACAGGCAAGATTCACGTGTGAGGTTTTTTTGTCTTTCTTGAAGATTGCCAACAGCGTTGATCTAACTTTAAAAAAATGCTAAAGCTGTTTCAACTCTGTGTTGGCTAGAGAGAACTGTCTTAAGCAAAACTGAACAGATTGGCCTGCAGCTGTGTGGAGAACATCGCTAGCAATTCCAAGAGGAGGATATATGGGTTGATAAACAGCCCTAGAAACCCATTTGCCCACAGTGGAAGGCAATATGAATTGTCATCAAGAAATAGGAACAATAAGCAATTCTCAGATGTTGCTGTGCCTGGTACTGTTACACGACAGCAAAGCCTCATCTGTTGAATTTTTGCTGCTGGAGTGTGATCACTGTTTGGGCTTTCTTGGTGCTGCTGCATAATGTGAAGTTACTTCTCACCCTCCTGAAATTTATCAGTGGAGATATGCTCAAGTGTTTAGAACTATTGGGCTGGAAAAAACAGGCAGTGCCCAGAGAATCATTTGGCTAAATGCTGGCTGACTTTTAAAGTTATTATTTAAATCAGGGGTTCTCAAACTTTCTGACAACAAAAATTACTACGCGACCCCAGGCAGAGGGACTGAACCCTCCTGAGCCTCATCACCCTGGATGGGGGAGATCAAAGCCAAAGATCGAGCTCCACCATACCAGGCAAGGGGGAGCCAAAGCTGAAGTCCAAGGGCTTCAGCCTTGGAAAGGGGGCCTGTAGCCTGAGTCTAGCTACCCAGGGCTGAAGGGCCAGGCAATGGGGACTTGGGCTTTGGCCTCAGGCCCCAGTAAGCCTAATGCCAGCCCAGGCAATCCTATTAAAATAGGATCGTGACCCACTTTGAGGTCCTGACCCACAGTTAGAGAACTGCTGATTTAAACCCAAAAATCAATGAGCAAGAGTAATAGGTGTCAGGTGACTGAAAAGTTAACCTTATATGTGTGGGTTGCTTAAGTTGAGAGTTCTTTATTTTACAGACCAATCCCCATTGGGAAAATTACTAGGACATGAACAACAAGACGTAATTATGTTGTACAGGCAAAAAACCTTCCAAAAATGAAAAGAGGGGCTGGGAAAGGGAAGACTTTCAAAGCCTTGCTTGTCACAGAAGAGCCCTTTGAAAGACCAGGCTTGATATTTGCTGTTGCATTACCCGCCCTCCCTCCCAGTCTTCCAGAAAGTCTTTCTACTAAAAATTATATTGTAGGGAGAGGATCCCAGAACTATGTTCAAAAACACCACAGGATAATATCAACATAGGCGTTTAAGAAAAAAACCACTTGCCCTTATAAGAACCAACTTTAAAAAAAATTTATTTACTAACCTTCTCAGTTGTGGTGAAAGAACACAGTCATACATAACCATTCATTGCATGCCAACCTAACTGGGGACAGCATGATGAGAAAAGGCTGGAAATGGGACACTGTATCTGAGTACAGTATAACAGCCATTGACAATAGGGTGCAATTTTTCTTTCTAAGATAAAAAAATAAAAGGATATAACTATCGGGGTTACAGAGGAAGAAACAAAAATCTGAGCACACAGTCCATGCTGTATGTACAATTAGGATATGACTTCATTGCTGAGGGAGATTAGCACTTGGATGAGACTAGCCCAGTGTGAGCATTGCAAAGCTCTGCCTGCATACAGTGTCCTAAGTAGTGCTTCACTCACCCATGTGTATCGCTAGGGCTTCTAGGGGCTTATCGCATGGTTCTGAGCACTGCAGTAATCTGAGCTGCTCTAGGATTCTTCCCCAGTAACTTGTGGGAGAACTTGTCTGTCCTTCTCAGCACATGGGGGGAATTGTGAGAAGGTACTGGAAGACTTTCAGCCCTTGGCCTGTATCCTCACTGCAAAGTAGGTAGGTTACCAGTCCAAAGTGGAACCAGGCTCTAATCTTGGCTGAAGGCATGACTTAACTTGGGTGAGATGTTTATATGTGTGGATGGGGGAGGAGTGGCTAAGGGCAACACCCAAGTAAGAACCCAGGCTAACGCTGCAGTGAAGAGATTTCCTTAGTCTATTTGTAGGTATTCAATAGCACTTCCTTCATGTTTCCCCTTCTTCTTTGGGTTTTTTGTTTTCCTGTCATATAGCATTTAATATTTGTATTAATACTCAGTGACCCCAACAAGAGATGGGACCCTGTGTGCTGGGCACTGCACATTAAGGTTGTTGGGAAAATGGCATTGTCTCCATGAACATTTTCATGGGGGAAAAGATTCCCCTTTAAAAATTTTATGTTGGAAAATTCCAGTTTTCCTATCAAAAACTTCCAAAAAGTTGGTATTTCACCACTTTCTCACACTTTCTGACTGTGTCTCAACTTTTGCAAACTGGAAAATCATCAACGATTTATTCTTCTCTCTGCAAGCACTACTATCAAAACTTAATAGTATTTCTCCCACTTTCTCACTGTGTCCCAGTTAGGAAATAATAAGAAAGTGTGTGTGGGAAAACCCACAGTTTTAAACAAAAAACTTCAAGTTTGGTTTTATTGTTTTGCCAAAAGATTTTCACTTCAACATTTCACTCCCTCCTACTCTCCGCCCCCAGCCAAGGTTGTTGGGGTTTTTTTGTTTTTTTGAAAATCTAAAAAATGTCATCAAATGACATTTTCCCATGAAATTTTTTGTTTTAATCAAAACTAATTTCTGATGAGTATTTTTAACCAGCTCTACTGTACATATCCATAATTAGAGAAGGTCCCTGCCTTGAAACGTTTGTAATCTAAATGGATAAGACATGCAAAAGGTGCGAGAAAGGGAAGTAGGATGATTTCAGTTTTACAGATAGAAAACTGAGATGGAGAGAAATTAAGAACTCAGTCCAGCAATATACTTAAGCACATGCATAACTTTAAGCAGCTGAGTAGTCCCTTTGATTTCAATGTACTTAAGTGTTTTGCTCGCTTGGAGCTGAAGTGACTTGCTCATGGTCACACAGAAAAAGTATGGCAGAGCCAGCAGCTGACCACAGATCTCCTAAATCATAGTATAGCATCTTAGTCAGTAAAGAATCCTTCCTCCCTCCGTGATGCTTGATCTCTGGATGACAGTCTTATATGTTTTTTGCTGTTCTTTATTTTGAATTATCCAAAGGCTCTTTACTACTGAACTGGAGTGTGATGGCTAGTTCAGTAGTACCATTAAGCATCAGAATTGTGTCACATTTGGACTTTGTAATGTTTTTTGAGATAAACTTTTAAATGTTCTTCTTTTGTCTCCATTTATTGGGTTGCTTCACATGCCTCATCTGTTTTTATATTCCCCAATTATTCACAATTATGGTCCCTCTCCTATCATTCAGTACTTGTTTTCTGACTGTTAATCTCTCTTGACCTCCTGTTCCATGTAATATGAACCTCTTATCACCTATTGTCAGGGTTCCTTCCGCACTTTGAACTCTAGGTTACAGAAGTGGGGATCCGCATGAAAGCCCCCTATGCTTATTTCTACCAGTTTAGGTTAAACCTGGTACGCTGCCACCACCAAGTGATTTAACAAGAAACAGGGAAAGGACCATTTGGAGTTCCTCTTCCCCCAAAATATGCCCCCAAGACCTTACATTCCCTTTCTTTGGGAGGCTTCCGAATAATATCCTAACCAATTAGTTACAAAGTGATCAAAGACCCAAACCCCTGGGTCTTTGGACAATGGAAAAATCAGTCAGGTTCTTAAAAGAAGGATTTTATTAAAAAGAAAATGTAAAAATCATCTCTGTAAAATCAAGATGGAAAATAACTTTACAGGTAATCAGATTCAAAGAGCCCAGAGGAACCCCCTCCAGCCTTAGTTTCAAAGTTACAACAAAGCAGGGATAAACCTCCTTTTAGCAAAGGTAAAATTCACAAGTTGAGAAAACAAAGATAAACTAAAACACCTTGCTTGGCTGTTACTTACAGGTTTGAAATATGAGAGACTTGTTCAGAAAGATTTGGAGAACGTGGATTGATGTCCGGTCCCTCTTAGTCCCAAGAGTGAACACCACCAAAACAAAGAGCACAAACAAAAGCCTTCCCTCCTCCCCTCAAGATTTGAAAGTATCTTGTCCGCTTATTGGTCCTTTGGGTCAGGTGTCAGCCAGGTTACGTGAGCTTCTTAACCCTTTATAGGTAAAAGGATTTTGGTGCCTCTGGCCAGGAGGGATTGTATAATATTGTATACAGGAGGGTTGTTACCCTTCCATTTATAGTTATGACACCTATATTCCACTTGTATCCTTAATTCTATTTATTAGTTAACTGGAACTTACCTTCATTTAAGCTTTATCCTAGTACAGCCCATGAAATGCATCATGGCGAAAATATATCCTTTATAGTCTTCCTGTCATCTTCTGAGCCAGTCTTTGACAAATTACCTGATTTTTTTCACTCGCAGATACCACATTGACATAATCCCAATTTATTTTGCTTTTGCTTGTTTTTGTAGAGTTGGCAGACAGTACGAGAAGTGAAAAAGATGGTAATGGGGTTGTACTGACCTTTGAAATATGTGGCGATTGTACTTTTAGACGAGTTTGGGTCTATTCTCATAAATTTCTGCTTAAAGTAATATTTCCGTCTACATCCTTGTGATCTATGCACAAGAGGGATTGACTAAAAGTTGTGCAGATGCATTAGGTGGCATTTTGGTACTGACACCCTGGTAATGCTATCTACTTTTGCATATGGTGACAGCAAAATATTAGCTAATTTATATGTGTGATTACTGGGACTGGATATGGATACCTAATATTCATACTACCTTGTTTTTTGGGGTGTAAACTTGAATACACAAAATAGTATGTTTCTACATTTACACCATTTTATTAGACTTCTCTGAGGGTGTCAACATCCACATAGACAAGAGTGATCCCTTGGCTATAATGTACTTGAACTTTCAGAAAGCCTTTGACAAGGTCCCTCACCAAATGCTCTTAAGCAAACTAAGCAGTCATGGAATAAGAGGGAAGGTCCTCTCATGTATCAGTAACTGGTTAAAAGATGGAAACAAAGGCTGTTTACAGAATGGAGGGAGGTAAATAGAGATGTCCCCCAAGGATCGGTACTGGGACAAGTGCTGTTCAACATATTCATAAATGATCTAAAAAAGGGGTAAACAGTGAGGTGACAAAGTTTGTTGATGATACAATATTATTAAGATAGTTCAGTCCAAAGCTGACTGTGAAGAGTTAAAAAGGGATCTCACAAAACTGAGGAACTAGGCAACTTGGAACTGGGACATAAAATTCAGTGTCGATAAGTGCAAAGTAATGACCATTAAAAAACATAATTCCAAGTATACATACAAAACAACAATGTCTAAATTAGCTGTTACCACTCAAGAAAGAGATCTTTGAGTCATTGTGGTTAATTCTCTGAAAAAATGAGCTCAAACTTCCACAGCAGCAGTCTAAAAAGCTAACAGTGTTAGGAACCATTAGGAAAGGAATAGATAACAAGACAGAAAATATTATAATGCTGCTATATAAATTCATGATATGTCCATATCTTGAATACTATATGCAGTTCTAGTCACCCCATCTCAAAAAAGGTACATTGGAAATGGAAAGGGTACAGAGAAATGCCACAAAAATTATTAAGGGTATGGAACAACTTCCATATGAGAAGAGACTAAAAAGATTGGGACTATTCATCTTGGAAAAGAGACACCTGGGGACAGATACAATAGGATTCTATATAATCATGAACGGTGTGGAGAAAGTGAGTAGGAAGTGTTATTTGCCCCTTCATATAAAACAAGAACCAGGGATCACCCAATGAAATTAATTGGTAGCAGATTTAAAACAAACGAAAGGAAGTATTTCTTCACATAATGCACAGTCAACCTGTGGAACTCATTGTCCAGGGAATGTGTGAAGACCAGAAGTATAACTGGCTTCAAAACAGAGTTAGATAAGTTTATGGAGGATAAGTCCATCAGTGACTATTAGCCAAAATTGTTGGGGATGCAACCTCATGCTCTGGGTGTCCCTAAGCCTCTGACTACCAGATGCTGGGACCGGATGACGCTGGATGGATCACTTGATAATTGCCTCTGAAGCATCTGGCACCTAGCCCCCATTGGAAGACAGGATACTGAGTTAGATGGACCATTGGTCTGACCCAGTATGGCTATGCTTTCATTCGTATGTTATGTTCTTATTCTTAGCTCTGCCTTGGCCTACTGGTTGAGGAACCTGGGTAAGTCATATTGCTGCCCCAGGCTTCAGTATCCCCAACTGTAAAATGAGAGTGATGTGTGATAAAGCACTTTGACTATCTGTGGATGAAAAGTTATAAAAGATCTATTATTATAACTCCTTTTTAAAAATGAAAGCTGAGATTCTTACATAATCACATCACTTAAAGAAAATCATCCGGTATCAAGAGGCTCATGATAAAAATCATTACAGCTGGCTATAGAGATACGGCATTGCTAAAATCTGATGTTTTTGCCTAGCCCATTCATAGTGTCGTCTATTGAGACTGATGGGTACCCTCTCCTACACACCCTTACTCGCATAAGCAGACCTTAATCATGTAAGTAACCCTGCTGAGATAAAAGGGATTTGTTGTTTAAGCATTTGTATGACTGGGCCTCATATTTGCTCTGGGGAAAAACATTTCGTTTTTGAAAATATTAAATATGGAGTAGTCTCATTCACTCTCACAGGTTCAAATATTGGTCTCCACAGTGACTCACCTGTTCTAGTACTTTAAGTGGACTTCATCCAGTGTTGAGTATTCTTTATTCTGTGAATGTTAGGTTCTAGAAAGTCTTACACGTTATCCCACCAAATGGTTTAATGTCCTGCTGGGAGCATTGCATTTTGGTAGCCTGATAATTCTAACCAAGCTAAACAACAGAGAGAAAGTATTGTTTGTTAAAATTTGTCTGAGGGCAGCCCTTCAGATCTGCATAAAGTAGCAAAGGGATGATTTTTCAATGGGATTTAACTTAAATCATATATGTTCGCAACTCCAAACCCTTATGGGGTGGTACCATTATCTTTTTTGATGGTGAAGGTGCTGATCCAGATTACATAAACCAGGAGACTAGGAGAACAGGTAGAACTGACTAATCTTACATACTTGCTAATTGATGAAAACAAAATAATTCTCTGGGGAACACTGGATTCCTACACAAGTAATAGGAGTTAATATCCACCATGCAACTGTTATCCATATTCTTTCTGAATCTACCTCTCCCCAAAGGGAAAATATAAACTGGATTTAAAATCTATTTGGATGAAACTGAGATCCTGATCTAGAGCCTATTGAGGTCAATGTGAGTCCTTCCATTGACTTTAATGGGTGTTTAGAGAAGGCCTTTAATCTTTTAAAATAACTACAGCCCTGTATGTACTGTTACCTGGGAAACACAGTCTCTTATTCAAAATGAATACTAGTGGCAGAGGACATACAATTCTGCATTCTTTAGTGCTGTAATTCTTGTTTTTATTAAATAGAGATCTGTCTGTGGATCTTCAAAGTTTCTGAGAGAACATTCACTCTTTTGCCCATCTGTTGTTCTTCTGGAAGAAACTTAATGTTTTTTAATACTAGATGCAGGCCTAACTTGGCTTTTTGGGGGGAGGGGGAGGGCAGGAGGAGGATTGCTATAGTAAAATAACTCCCATTTTAAACTAAATATGTTTTAAGCCCAACTTACTTGGCCTCCTTTTTGGAAGTCTCAGCAAAAGTATGAAGGGTGGAGTATGAAGAGCATGAAATTTAATTACTTACTCACTCCAAGACCTGGTCCCTTGGTGACTGAGTTGAAGTACAGTTGCAGGCAGTATAGTGGATGCTTTCATTGATAATGCCTGTGCTTCAACTGTGCTGGGGATAGAGGGCTGACCATGTGACTCCTTTCAGGAGCATTCGATTCAGTTTACAACAAACAAACAAACCCATCTTGATGATTTTTGGCTCTAACCAATGATAGAATATGAAAGGTAAAGAAATAACTATTCATCCCATGTAATGATGATTTAATGATCCCATCATGTATTTAGTGGTGGGAAGGGATACAATGTTTGGAATACAATGCAATGGAACAAAGAAAGGAATGACCAGAACAGAGCTGTTACGGCTGCCACTTCAGCTGAATTACCAGTCCTCAGTCTCTTCTCTGTAATTGCACCACCTCCGTGATAACAGCACCAGACGCATGTACACAGGCTCCTTTCCTGTACCCTCTATTTTTAATATAACCATTCGAACAACAGTGTACATGGTTTCTGAAGCCTGAAATTACAGTGATCAGCTATAAGACTATGTAATTGTCAATCTAGCCTCCTGACTGTGCATCACCATTAAATACATTGTATTTCTCTAGACATGTGAACATACAATGGTAGATCTCAAATTTGAAGCTTTAACTGCAGGAAAATATTTATCCCCAAGGAAGTAATGAGATGAAAAAGCACCATTTTCGTAGGGATAAAACTTAACTGCAATGACCATGTAACATATCTGTGAACTAAATTAATCATTTTTCACTTTAACTTACCTTTTGTTATCCAAGTTTATTTGAATGAATGCCCTTGACTCAGCTATATCTAAGACAGTAACAGTCACAATTATCTGGGGTCATTCCCCTTTAAGAGAAATTAATGTTACAAGTGTCTAGAGTTACCTCTGGATTTCTATGTGCATTTTAATCTCCAAATTGAATAGACTTTTGTTGCAGCCGGGAGGTTATAAATTAGGCATCTGGCTAGGTTCAGTTTTTGTTAATAAAAATGCTCCAGCTGGCTGGCAGCATCTGCATTTCCTGTAGTCAGTAAAATTGCTCAATTTGCTAAAAAAAATATATATTTAACCTTGAAATTTAAGAAATGTAAAACTATATTTGGAGGGTGATACAGTGGAAAAGGAAACTATGCTCTTTTAAGGTGAAATGAGTTTCTTTGGCAGCTGCGGAATCTAACCCTCATTTTAGGTTCCCAAGTTTGGCTTTCCATGCCAACTCTTCTGTTCCAGAACAGCACTAGTATTAATTTGAAAGATGGAGCCTATCAGTGTTGCTGAGGGTTTTTTCCATCAAGGATGTGCAAGGTGTTTGCCTGACTTTTTGACTGTAAGACAGGAGTGAGAATTGACATCTCTGATTAGCTGCTGGAGAGCTAGGTGTTTTGATGCCCGATTACGCTAGCAACAAAAGAAGATGGGACAGGAAGACGTTAGGTATTTAACACACAGACCAGCCACAGGCTGAAGTAGCAGCTGAACGCAAAAGAATTCAGGCCCAAAGTTTCAAAACTGCCCATTAAGTTGGGGTGGCTCAACGGCAAGTCCTGGCACTCCTGAATCAGTCCCAAGGTGTCTCAGCCCCAAACTAGCGGCCCCATCATGTCGTCTTGGGACACATTGTAAACACACTGATGAATCTAGAGGAATGGTGTGCGCCATCCCAGGGCCTGCACCCACCTTTGAAAATGAAAGTGAGAAATGTTACTGAAATCAGATGAGTGGTCAGGCTGCAGATAAAATTTGAATAGCCCCTATTGCCAGGTTTTTAAAGGTGCCTCAACTCAGTTCCCAGTGTTGGGATGGGCAAGCTGCCCTGATCACATGCTTTTCAGAGACCCCTGGTATGTACTTAGGGTAGCTACCCTGTCCTGCAGCTCATGCTGCCATAGCTACACTCTATAGAGCTAGCGTGAATATGTCTCCTCAAGCTGGGAATCACAGCCCCAGTTCCAAGTGTAGACATACCCACAGAGCAGCTCAGTTTACTGCAATCCTAAGAACCACAGGATTGGCCCCTACAAGTCCTAGCAACACACACAAGTAAGTGTAGCCCTAGTCTGGATGCAGTTGAGAGGACACACTCCAGCATGGCTTTGCTGTGTGGTTGCTCTGAGGCTAACCTGGGTGCTCACACCTGAGTATTGAGCTTTCACGTTAACCCTGTAGTGAAGACGTACCTTGAGATAGGAAAGAGATTAGCTCTAACGGCAATATGTAAGAATGTGTGTCACTCCATGCACTGGGTTTGTTGTAAACCTAGGTAATACAGTCTGAAAACATGCGTGCCATTTTATCAGGTATTAAAATAATGGTAAAGGTTTCATTGAGACTAAACCGCCAGGCCTCCAAGAAAATCAGAATTAAAAGTAAAGTTTGGTTCCTCAGCTTACCTCTAGAACTAGAGATGTACAAAGACACCACCTGGCTAAACTTCTCAGTGAGCCTGGGCTGAATTTCAAGTAAACCTATTAATATTTTAAGGTGAAAGCCATGTGACACTTGGTGAGCTCATCCTGCATCCAGGCTCAACCTGGCAGCTGTGGCTCAGTGTTTTTGCACCGTTCTGACACAAACTTCTGCAATACACATTGCATTTGGGGGAGTTGGAGGAGCGTTTGCCAGCTGGAGAGCCAGAAGTGGAGGGGGTTGGCGGCTGGTAGGGGATTTAAACTGGGTGCTTGGTCCTGTGGAGCTAGAGAAGGAGGAGCTCCCCCATCCATCTCTCAGGGAATGGCCAGGGAGCAGAGGATCATAGGTGTCTACTGAGCCTTGGTGCTGATGGAGCAAGGCCCCTAAGCATGAAGGGACCTGTGGGGCTATATTTTTGCCACATGACACAGGGCCAGCACTAGTTTCCTAGTAATCTCTGACTTTGGACAAACTGGAAATGATAAAATACCTTCTGGAGAAGTGTGTTTGTTTGTTTGAATTTTTCCTTCATGGAATGGCTAAAACGAGTTTAGTTCTTATTTTATCTGAACTGCTTCACCTCATCCCAGTAATCACTGAAAATATATGACCAATTAACAATTATTTATCAGGGTCTAACTCTTTCTTGCAAATACACTAAGAACATCCATACTTGGCCAATATTGTATCCATCGTATACTAATATGTAACTGTAGGTATAAATCCCCTTCTTGATTTAAAATATATTACCCAGACCCACTGAAAGATTTAAGAGAGAAAAATACTCAATGGGCCAAATTAATCATTCATCTAATATTAGAAATCATATTGTTTCTAGGAGTGAAGCCAGAATGTCCATAAAAAAACCAGTGCTGTGTATTACAAAGCATAATAGTGTGCCTGCGTTAAAAATGCTTTTATGATGCTGGGTAAATTAATGATTTTTAAAACTGCCAGTATAGATTCAATTCAGATGAATCACCTTAATTTTCAAGACATCCTGGTTCTGACACAGAAGAGCCAGCAAGTACATAAAGATCCAGCAGTCTAGGGTCTGATGTGCGGTTGCATACAATACACTTATATAGCTTCCTGCAAAAGAGGTGTAGGGCACTTTGTACACTTCACTTTTAAAAAAGGAAATGTAAAGCAATACCAAAAGTTTTAATGATTTCCTATGCAGAGGACCCAGGTTCACTCGTGGGAGTGGTGAGCTAGTATATGCCTACAAGATGGAAGCATGTCCCCTATAGTTGGTCAAAGCCAGTAGCGTGGTCTGACGTCTATTATTGAGAAGAGTTGTAAATGTTTACAGACTAAGTAAAAAAGCAGTGGCTAAGCCTTTGCTCAATAAGTCACTTGATATGGTCACAACTGATGTGTCCAATTATTGCCTTGTCTCCAGCTTTCCCTGTTTGGGGAAGATTATTGAAGCATAGCAGGGTAGCTCAAGGGTCATCATCTGGGTTCTTTTGGCTTTGTGGGATTGTGCTTCAGACCTGGGTGTGGTATGGAAATTAATTTGGTATCCTTGGTCCTGATGATCCTTCTCCTGATGATGAACTAAGATCAAGAGTCTGCTAAGGGCTCTGGCATCTGGCTTTGACATGGTGGATCGGAAGGTCTTGTTGGCTTGCTTACAGGCTCTGGCAAGACTTGATGGTTTGTTTTTCAGTGGCTCTATTCCTTCCCTTTTCAGAGAACTCACAGGTGGGTCACACTAGACTCCTTTCTGTCACCACTCACATTCAGTGTTCACTTCACTGCTGGGGTGGATTGTGCTGCGATTTGGACTGCAGTGGCATCAGTATGCTGGTGACCTTCAGCTCTACATCTCTTTCCATCAAATCCAGATGGTGTAATTTCCTTTCTTTCCTTGAACCTGGCAGTATAGAAACCTGGATAAGAATCAGCTGGCAGATAATTGGGCAAGAGAATGAGGAGGTATGAGAATGCTGGCCAGGAGAAACAATTCCAGGAATGGTTAATGGTTGTGACTGCTCCATCTATCGAGTATGTTCACTCTTGCCAAAGTTTTGCAATTCCAGAGGATTATTGGCCTCCTATCTGCTCTTGAATTCTCAGGACAGCAGTGGCTCTCACCATTTATTTTCATCTGTATTTACATAACAGGTTACAACCTTCCCTTGAGGATGCTGACTTGGTGCTAGTCTTTCATAATTTCATCACCTTCAGGTTAGATTGCAACATGCTGGTTTTGGAACTACCATTAATGAGCAATGGGAAGCTTAGTCTAATATAAAATAGATAATTTGAGAGTTTGATTGATTAACAGAGTAGGCCAGCAATATTACACCTGTGATCAGTCAAATGCACTGGCTTTCCATCTACTTCTGGGTCCCATTTATCTCCTCCGTTCAGTCCGCTTCATCTTAATATCTCCAAAGTATAAAAAATAGAAATAACAGTTCACGATGCTAGTTGAACTGGGTTTGGGATCTGGCTAACATAACGGTCTCATCTTTTTCTATACACCACAGTGGCTGAGATCAGTTGAGATGGTTTTCCTAAAGCATAACTGTCAGGGTAGTAAAGCACTGGAATAAATTGCCTAGGGAGATTGTGGAATCTCCGTCATGGGAGGTTTTAAAGAGCAGGTTAGACAGTCATGTCTCAGGGATGGTCTAGATAATACTTAGTCCTGCCGTGAGTGCAGGGACTGGGCTAGAAGACCTCCCAAGGTCCCTTCCAGTCCTACTATTCTATAATTCTATCTCTATGTGTGCATTTTTGAGGATTGTGGATACAAAATGTCCTGGAATGGGTGGAGCCATTTTTCTTTGTGTGGTCCACTGGCTCCAGAGTTTACCATCAGACATTTTTTTTTAAATGCAGACAGATACTATAGTTATTGGTGCATAAAAATTAATCACTACAGCTGGGGTCTTCAAAGAGCTGAAGGGAGTTAGGCACCACAACTCCCACTAAAATTCAATGGGATTTGGATGCCCCTAATTCCAATAGGTGCCTTGAAAATCCCAGCCTACAAATACATGTCACTTTCAGTACTGGCTTCTTCTTCTTCTTTCGTATGGCTTGGGTAGGTAGCAACAACTACAAATTTATATCTAGGTTTGATAGCCAGCACGTTGCCCCACCAGTGAGCTGGTGAATGTTCTTTTGGCTCCCGGCAAATGAATGAAATATGATGTGCTCTATCATTTGTGCCTGGTGACCACAATCACATACAGGTATTTGCCTCATTTTCTATTTAAAGAGGGTTTGTTCACATCTCCCATGACATGTCCCGATGCAATTCAATCTGCACCAGTCTCTCCGACATAAATCAAAACCCAGTGGTTCCTCAACAGAATCAACGATGAGCTGTTTGTTTTGAGCTGTTGAAGTGCTCCATGTGACTCTCCACGGAACCTCAGCATCAAAGTTGGGTGAAAGGATCTTGATACAGTTCCATAGAGGGTTGAGGGATTTTAATCTCATCTTTGGTGGGTTCTGCAGGTCATGGTGCAGTGGGATCCTCGTATTTGCACTGACATGGTGTAACGGGGTGGTTACCCCGCTCCTGCCCTGAAGGGCTTAAAACAGCCCTGGGAGAGGACTGTGGCAGGGAAAGCAGCTAATAGGCTGATTGGGGAAGCAGCCGCCGCTGGGCCACACCCCAATCAGGCCTCAGATGGCCCTATATAAGAGGCTGGGAGCTAGGAGCTCAACAGTCTTTCTCTAGCTGTAGGGGGAGATGGACCTGGCTGAAGGGACCGGAGTGGAGTACCTGAGTGGAGCAGGGCTGGGGAAAGGCAGAGGAGCTGGGGATGCTGCAGCCTGGAAAGCTCCAGGTTGCGGCCTAGCACAAGGCCAACAAGTACTGGGGGTTGCAGAGGGCAGCCTGGAGTAGGCAAAGGCAGCAGGTCCAAACTCAACCTTGCCGGTGATGAGTAGGCTGATACTGCAGTCTGCCCCAGGGCGTGGGGGCTAGAAAATGACTGGCAGTAGCCTTACACTACCTCTGAGGCGAGGTGGGGATAGTAGTGGGTGGGGGCCTGGGAAGGGGAGACCCTGAGACAAAGGGGTTGCTGCCAAGGAGCAGCACCCCAGATAATGGGGCACCGGGTCTGGGAGGGACACGAGGGCCAAGAGGCAGTGGGACACCAGCCTGCAGAGGGCACTCCGGAGGCTAGACAAGCTAATTCCCAGAAACAACCAGCAGGAGGCGCCACAGGGGGGAGTCCTGAATCACTACACATGGTTAAGGAAGCAAGATGTCTGAGCAGCTCTTCTAATCTACCTGGATGTGTGGTAGGACTGGGAGCCAGTCAACTGGAGTAGATTTGAGTGTCCCCGACACTATGCGCATAGCATTATTGAGTTGAGTGTCAAGGAGGTTAGTGTGATTGCTATGAGACCACACTGGTGCACAAAATTCAGCTGCAGAATATACCAAGGCAATTGTTGTGGTTTGTAAGGTCTGTGGACTGGAGCCCCGTGATGTTCCGGCCAATTTTCTGATAAGCACGACACGAGACTTGATCTTATTACAGGTGTTCTTGAGGTGTTGTCGAAAGGTCAAACTCCAGTCCAGTGTAATGCCAAGATACTTTGGATTAGCTTCACGGCTGATGCTTTCACTGCAGAACTGCACATCAAGTTTGGTATTAGCCATTTTATTGTTCAGATAGAAAGCGGTTACCAGGGGTTTTTTTGGTTTTTTTTTTTCGAATTAGGCCTAAGTTTCCAGTACTGGAAATAATCAGCCATTGTGCTAAGATCTCAGGTTAGGGTGCTGCTGATGGTATGGAGACTTGTATGCTGAACAGCTAGGGCATTATCATCTGCATACATGAACTTCCTTGACTCTGTCACTTGTATATCCACGTTGTATAGATTAAGAAATATTGGGTCCAGGACAGAGCCCTAAGGGATGCCTGAGTTAAGAGTTCTTGGTCTACTGATCTGGCCATGAAGGTGTACCTTAAAGCGGTGATCCCCAGGCATAACCGTCAAGAGGCGGATCGTTTGCCGGCAGTGAATGAAGTGGAAGACCTTGAGGAGGAGGCCCTGTCTCCAGACAGTGTCCCATGCTGAGGACAGATCAACCAGGGCAAATCCTGTCTTCAACTTACGTTGGAATCCTGCCTCAACGGGGCTGATAAGTGGAGCTACTTGGTCACAGCAGTTCCTCTTTGCTCAACTGGGAGGCTGTCTTCAATACTATCAGACAGATCGTGGAGCAGCACCTGTTCCATGAGCTTGTTGACAGTTGAGAGGAGAGAGATGGGGCAGTAGCTGGCTGCGTCCTCTGGGAATTTTCCATGCCTCAATAGGGCAACCACTGTTGGCCGAGCTTCAGCAACAGGAAATTTACATTTATCACCAGTTTCATCTAACCTTGTTCTTCACCGGTAGCTGAAATGAAATAAAAAGAAACTATGAAAACTCTGCCACAGGCAGGGCCGGTGCAACCATTTAGGCAACCTAGGTGGTCGCCTAAGGCACTGGCATTTGAGGGGCGTCATTTTCTTCGGCAGTGACTGCGGCGGCCAGATCTTTGGCTGCCCCGGTCGCCACTAGCATTTAGGCGGAGGGAGCTGGCCAGGGGAGTGCAGGGAGGGCTGCCTGCAGCAAGTAGGTGGGGGGCGGCTCACAGGGGAACTCCCCATCCCAGCTCACCACTGCCCCACCTCCTCCCCGAGCATGCTATGGCTGCTTCACTTCTCCCGCCTCCCAGGTTTGCGGCACCTAAGCTGATTGGCACCACAAGCCTGGGAGGTGGGAGAAGTGAAGCAGCCACGGTGTGCTCAGGGAGGAGACGGGGCAGGAGTGAGCTGCTTCACTTCTCCTGCCTCCCAGGCTTGTGGTGCCAATCAGCTTAGGTGCAGCAAGCCTGGGAGACGGGAAAAGTGAAGCAGCGACGGTGTGCTCGGGGTGCCCATGGTCGTGCGCGGAGCAGAGATGAGCTGGGATCGGGGGGGTGCCTCAGGGCGGAGGGTGGGGGGTGGGGAGCGGGGAGCTGCTGCAAGGGTGCCTCAGGGTGGGGAGGAGCTGCTGCGGCGGGGCGGGGCCTCAGGGCGGGGGTGCGGGGCGGGGGGAGGGTGCAAGGTAGAAGTTTCACCTAGAGCGCGAAACATCCTTGCACCAGTCCTGGCCACAGACTTCATTTGAGCCCTAATATATTGCAAGAAATCCCTGCAGGATATTTGTCTGCTTTGACCTAATGGGGTTAAAGGAGCTTACATGCCCATTGAGATAAAAACTCAAGTGTGCAAATGTCCACCTGAATCTTAAATAAATTATGTATTTTAAAGTTGCAAGGAACATTATTCAAATAGGTTCCCCAGAAAGAGAGCCGGCTTTAGGAAGTGTGGGGCCCAATTCGAACATTTTTGGCGGGGCCCCGGCAGGGATGACTAAAAAAAAAAGCGTGAAAAAAAGCCTTTAATTTCTTAGCAACCGGTTCCCTGTAAAAAGTTTTTATTTAAGGGATGTGCCACAGTATGTATTTTTTGTACAATAGGGTTACCATATGTCTGTATTTTTAAAAATTCCTCCCAGATGGCGATTTAAGAACCAAAAAACTGGACACGTCCAAGAAAATAAGGATGTATGTTAACCCTACCTAAAGTTATTTTTTAAAAAGATGGGCCTGAACTAGAAATGAGCTCCATTTCACATGTGTGGGTCCCCACCACTCCCTGGGGGTTTGCTAGGGTGACCAGATGTCCTGATTTTATAGGGACAGTCCTGATTTTTGGGTCTTTTGCTTATTTAGGATCCTATTACCCCCCACCCCGTGTTCCAATTTTTCACACTTGCTGTCTGGTCACCCTAGAGTGTGCACATGTGTGGGTTCCAGCTGCTTTCTGCCTCCCTCATTGAAGTAGGTGTGCAGGATTACTGCCCTGGGAACTGCAGGGCACCCATGGACATGGGGCTGGCTGGAGGCAGGGCAGGGGCTGACTGGAGGTAAGGTCTGGCTGCAGGCAGGGCAAGGGGTGTGGGGCTGGCTGGAGACAGGGGGATGTGGGGTGGGATGGGCTGGCTGGCTTCAGGCAGGGCCGCAGGGGTGTGTGGCATGGATTAGCAGACTGGAGACAGAGAAGTGCGGGACTGGCTGGCTTCAGGCAGGGTGGGGTGCAGCAGGGGTTGGCTGGAGACAAGGCAGGGGGTGCGGGGCTGGTGCGGGCAGGGCAGGGGGTGCAGGGCTGGTGCGGGCAGGGCAGGGGGTGTGGGGCTGGAGACAGGGCAGGGGGTGTGGGGCTAGTGCAGGCAGGGGGTGCAGCAGGGGCAGGCTGCGGGCAGGGGGTGCAGGTACAGCCTACTCTGTTGGGTAAGAGCCCCCTCCTCCTCCCTCCCCCACCAGGGTAGAAGCAGCAGCCTGGGGCTCGGGGGGCTATTTAAAGGGCCCAGGGCTCCCCTGCTTCTACTGCCTCGGCCCTTTAAATAGCCGCGGGAGCCCTGGGAAAGCGGCAGGGCTCCGGGGACTATTTAAAGGACTGGGATGGCAGAGGCAGCTGGAGCCCACCGCTACCCCAGGGCTCTGGGGGCTATTTAAAGGACCCGGGGCTCCCCTGCTTCCGCTGCCCCGGCCTTTTAAATAGCTGAGGGATCCATGGGGAAGTGGTGGAGCTCCAGCAGCTATTTAAAGGGCTGGGATGGTAGAAGCAAGGGGAGCCCTGGACTTTTTAAATAGCCCCCAGAGCCCTGCAGCTCTACCCCAGGGCTCCAGCAGTGGGGCTCTGGTGGCAATTTAAAGGGCCTGGGGCTCCAGTCCCTGCTTGGAGCCCCAGGCCCTTTAAATTGCACCCTGGAGAAGCTGGGCCACCCTGGCACAGCGCACCAGCAGGGCTTGGGCGCGGGGCCCTCTTAGGCACGGGGCCCAATTCAGGGGAATTGGTTGAATTGGCCTAAAGCCGGCCCTGCCCAGAAAGCACCAAAAATCTCCTTTAAGGGAAGTATCAGAGGGTAGCCGTGTTAGTCTGGATCTGTAAAAGCAGCAAAGAATCCTGTGGCACCTTATAGACTAACAGACGTTTTGGAGCATGAGCTTTCGTGGGTGAATACCCACTTCCTCAGATGCATGCATCTGAGGAAGTGGGTATTCACCCACGAAAGCTCATGCTCCAAAACGTCTGTTAGTCTATAAGGTGCCACAGGATTCTTTGCTGCTTTTAAGGGAAGTAACTTCATTTAGCAGACGGGGCATGAGACTATGAGTTGGGATATTTGGGTTCTAGTCCCAGCTCTGTGACCCCGGTTAGCTATGTGAATTTGGGCTAAAAATACTAAACAGTGTATTGCATGAGCATCCTGCAGGGTCAGTTATACTGAATGTCCACTTCTAGGGCCTGATCCTGCAGGGTGTCAAAGGGAGCTGCTTGGGATCTTATAGGGCTGGGTTTATGGTGAAGATATTCACTGGAGTGGGGGGAAGACAAATGTGGGTGGAATTCAGAGAGGGTGAGCAAAAGGCCAGTGCAGCATTTAAATTTTATTTAACATTTTAGGTGAGACCTAAGCAGTGCACAAGCCCGCTGGCTCCCTGCACAAAGGTGAATTTCCCCCTAAGAAGGTTCCGCATAGAGCCTTGCCTACAGCGATTCCCTATTTACTGGATTGTTGACTTCATGGACTCCAGCTGGATAAAATACAGTAAAGTAGAAGAGGCTTTAAAGCAAGTGATTCAAAAAAGGCAAACAGACACAGATAAAATAACTGCTGCTCTCTCTGAAATAGCCACTTACTAACTTTTGTCTCAGTCAGAAAAATGGGAAGAGAGTGAGGGTGGGCAGGAGGGAACAGAGGCAATGCTTAAAGAGGCTCTCCTCTTGCTTTTAGCTATCTGGGCCAGTGAGCCTGAAAACAACTCATGCCTGACACTCTTTGTCAGCATTTCTGCTCTTCTCCCGATAGCCAGATAAATCTGCAACCTTGTTTACTACTGTAAAAAAATTTACTGTTTTGTGTCACCCCCCATTGCACAATTCTGCACACAAGTGAGAAATCAATCAGCGGCACAGACAGAGCAGAGGCTCTGTGCCAAGACAACGAAAGGCTAAGCCAGAGCCTCTGTATGGCTGCTGCTGTTCTGTTTCCTGCAAAGTGGTTAAATTGAGGGTGGCAGTGAGGGAGGTACAGTGCTGCAAACCTAATTTACCCACTGGAAGCCTTGTCAAACGCCTGATTGGCTGTGAGTCTCTACCATATTAGGAGTGTGTGAAGCAAAGATTAGAAGCCTGGGCCACACAGCAGGAACTCTCCTGTCAATCTGAAGACCAGGATCTATATTTAGTAGCAGGCCCCTGGGAATAGCAGTTTAAATGTGGGAGGGGGCTGTTGGAATGCAGATTTTTGGGTTTTCTTTTTTTTTAATCTACTAGACACTTGACGAAAGCTTTAAGTAAAAATTCAGATCACATATTGCACTTTCTTCAGAGAGGATCTCGTGCATAAATTAATTTTCATTATTTTATTTACTTTTGTATTAAAACAGGAAAGCTGTCTGGCTATTATGCACGTTGACCACCATAGTTTAGATGACTAATAATGATGATTACACTTCAAAATAAAAACCCTGTTAAAAGTGTTTGTTTACCCTCCCCCCCTTGTTTCAACAGCATGCAAATTAATCAGCAAAAGTGCATTTCATTTAAATGCAATTATGGCAGTAATTATGCTGTGCAAAACAGTTTTGTTCCTAATAGACAAAGTACTGCTGTGACAGCCCTCTTTGTTGAGTTTAAAGGGGCATTTGTTTAAAAGGAGAAAGAGATGTCTGTGGTGTTTTAGAGGTTCTGGGGCCTGCTTACACACACCAGATATGGTTGTTTTATTGTACTATTACTAAATGAAGGGGCTTTAGTTGCAATTATTGTATGTACTGATGTTTTGTAACAGAAATTAATTGGCGTAAAGTACTGTTATGATTAAACAAGCAAAAATCTTAAATGATAAAACCAATACAAGCTAACCACTGAGCTAAGGGCATAAATTAATTTGATGAAATAAATATAAACTTCATTTTCCCATAGAGATGCACCTGTGTCGCATGCGTGTATTTACCCAGGAAAGCTCAGATGCAGTAGCTGGGCTGATTGCAGCTCAAGGAGATCAAGTCACTGCTGGAAGGTCACACACAGTGAGTCAGTGGCTCAGCTGAAATTAGAAGGTAGGATTCCCCTGGCTCTCACTCATTTGCAATTGCCATAGATCATGTAACCTCCTGTGAAAAGCATGTGGGTCCAGATCACTGTACCCATGGGAAAAACTTGTGGGAGGGGACTTGAGAGGAGGGAAACTGCTAAATTTCCCTCATGGAATTTTCCTCAACTCATTCCATTTGGGGGAGGGAGAAGGGCAGGAGAAGGAGGTTTGGTTCTGTGGGGATACAAATAGGGATTGGCATTTGCCTCAGGATTTCTGGATCCTCTGGCAGCCTGGAGCCTTCTACATATAAGCTCTGTGTTTCTGTTCTGCATCTGGAACCATCTGGCCGGCTGCTAGCAGCACAACATTAAAACCATGCTGCCAAGGTTTCATCTGCTGGCATCTCCCCTGGCATCTCCCTTTGTTATGGCAGGGGCCTGTGAAAAAGCTAATACAGCTTAAGGTAGTATTAACATTTTCAGATTCCCTGTGGGGTTTGGTAGAATTCCCTTCCCTTACATATCTGATTTTTTTCCCTTCAAGTGACACTGTCTTTGCTCCTGTTTTCCTATCATGTAGGGCTACCTCCATTTTAAATACATTGATTTAATACTTTGTGCACATATAAATTGCCTTTCTAAGCTACAGCACATCACTGCTGAATGTTCTGTAGTAAGATTAATGTGTGTTGTTTATATTTGTGCATCCATTAATTAATGCATCTTACATTTGGTTTGTTTTGTTCATTATTGATAATGGGCCTGCCACCTGTAAGAGAAGTGGAACCTTCTTGATGAAGTTGTGGTTTAAAAAAAAACAAAAAACTAAACCCCCTAACCTTGGAAGGCTAGGGACCAGTCCTGTTCAAACTCTGACAAGAAAGACTGTGTATCACAGATTTGTTATGTACTAAAACTGATGCCGGATAAGGCAGTTGACTTCTGAGACCTTAGGTAGGCAACGAGACAAATAAAATCACAATAACTGCAATGTGTGCATTCAGAGGAGAGCAAAATGGATTCCTGATCCAGTTACTAGGGCTAATAATACTACTGCTAATAGCTGGGTTGAAGTTAGCCTTTTATTATAAATGCCAATTTTGACCACATAGTTTCACCAGAACTAAACCCATTCACCTGGTACTTCACAGATGTGTTCTCACATCAGCACAGCATTTTTCCAAGAAGCTGGAGGCAAACCAAGCAAGGCATTTGGGAGATATCAGAATTTTAAAGTGAGGTGATTTCACTCTGAACGTGTTTTGGGGGCTTTTCATAGCTCTACATTTGCTTTAATTTGTTGGTCTTGAAGAGGACTGGTGCCTCTAACTAGCTTTAGGGGTGAAATGTAAGCAGTTATTTCAGTTTCATTAATAAAGTAGTTATCTGTTTCCATTGTGTGAGGTGCTGCTCAGGCAGCTTGGTGTACAGCGGTGCTTTGATCCAAAAGTTAGTTGTTTTCCTGTTGTGGGTAGCTAATTCTGAATAGTGAGGCTTGGTGCATACTGTACATGCCTATGGATTGCTACAAAATTTTCATTAGTTGTATTTATATCTTCCACGTTCATCCATGTGGAACAGATGTAATATTGTCTTGTATTTGAAACTGGGGAGTCCTGTTTTGTCCTGTATCAAAATAGAAACTGAGCTTTCTTACACAAAGCTAGGGTGACCAGATCGAAACACTAAAATATTGGGACACATTGGGGTGCCATCAGCTCCGCCCACAGTCCACTCCCACTCCTCCCAGGCTCTGCCCCAGGTCCCGTCCCCTCCTTGCTTGCCTCCCCCCCACCGCGCCCTACCTCATCCCCCAGTCACCTACTGGCTTGCTGTGTCCCTTCTCAGTCCCCCACCCACCGCTTGCCTCCTCATCCTCCCCCCCACCCGCCTGACCTCTACATATTTATATAAATAAATTGCAGGGTAGCACGTGAGTTCACAAGAGTGGTTTGTCATATTAACAAGTTAAAGTGCTGAGCCTTTGAGGCATATAAATAATAATTAGCAGCACGTTTCAGGGGAGGAGGGTTGTCACCCACATAGTGGGTGTTTTGGGACAGGTGCACTCCCAATCAAAATACAGTTGACCTTATGAGGGTTCCAAAATGATACTACTGCAGGATTTGGGGAAATTGAGAAGGGCTGAAGCTGAGTCTCTTTTCAGGCTTAGGGCCTCTGTGCCAGTATACGGTGCTACACTAAGGATTAATGCAGCCATGTTTAGTGAGGCAAAGTGCAGATTCATAGATCCAGCCCCTACTTTCCAAGTTTTCTGTATTATATCTGAATTTTGAGATGCATCTTGACTGAACAGATGAACGCTTTCTAAAATTCAAGTGCATTAAGTTAATTTTTTTAAAAAATGTTCTGACATGCCACCATGAACAGAGCTTCAAAAACTTACTGAAAGAAACATTTTAATGTGGCACTTGGTGACTTACAGGTTCAAAGCCATTGAACAGTTTAGCTGCAGAAAAAGGTTAGTTTTTTTTCCTCCTATATCACTAATCAATTACTCTAATGAAAAAGAAAAGAAACAGAAATTGATCTGTTTAGGAGTATTCATTTGTATCAGATATATGGGTGATCCTTTGATTTCTTTCGGAACCTACTTAGTGATGAGAATGGAACAGGAGTGAAAATCTTCTTATACTAACTGTGTGTGTGTGTGTGTGTGTTCGGGGGTGGGGGAGATAATCTAAAGGCTCCTTCTCTATCTGGTAAATACATCCTGAAGGACTTTTTGGAAAGGGCATTTCAAACAGGGATGTGACACATTTCTGTGTTGTAGGAGAGCTGCATGTCACTGATACATTTTGATTATCAGTCATCCTTGCTTTGCCCCAAAATGGCCAGGGTGTTTCAAAGAGACATTCTTTACTTTGTTTAATACATTGAAATGGTTGTATAATTAGGAGATTAAAAAACGTTCATTTCTAAGGTAACAAAAAACACAGGAAGTGGAATAATTAATACTAGTCAACTAGAACTATGACAAACTTTTCTGACTTTTCTGTCAGTCACAATGCTTGTCAGGTATCAGACAGCGTTTCATCAAGTATGGCATTCAGATTCCATCCAGGAGAAAGCAATGGAAGGCTTTTTCCGTGGTTAGTATTCGTCTTTTCATATGCTAGGCCATTTGGGTACTTGGATTGAAGGGGCATAAGAGACAATGCCAACTTGTATAAGCACATAGTGGATGGAAGTGGATAGTTGGACAGATACAGTGTTCTTGGTTTTATTGCTTGTTTGGTCTACAACACAAATGTTGGTTTTTTTTTTTTAATGAATTATAAAAATCTTCATGTAAAAAGAAAAACAATATAAGGCCTGATTCTTCTCATAATAAAGTCAATGGGAATTTTAATGTTTTTCCACTAGAAGCAGGAATGTACAGAGAATAATCACATGCAATGTATATATAGAAAAGCCACAAGCAAGTCATTAGAGGTAGGCCCACACACACGATAACAGCCCTTTGAAATAAATATTGCTGGTGTTCAACTGCTGTGGTGGTGAGGACGACACAAGTACCTGGGTGGATGGGTAGACAAAACACCATTCAGAATTCTGGTTAAGTTGGAGCCAAAGTCTACTCTCCTTATTAGCCCTTGTCATAACATTTTTTCCCAAATCTGGACCTTAGCATCCAAAATATGGGTGTTAACATGAAAACCTCCAAGCTTAGTTACCAGCTTGGACCTGATAACGCTGCCAACAGCCAGGGATTTATACAGTGCCTAGCTCACTGTGGTCTCCCCAAAACCTTCCCTGGGGGACCCTCAGACTCAGAGTCCTTGAGTCTCACAACAAAGGGGAATAAACCATTTCCCTTCCCCCTCCTCCCCTCCAGGTGTTCCCTCCCTGGATTCCTGGAGAGATATACAGAAGCAAGCTCCGTGAATCTAAACAGAGGGACTCCACCTTCCCTGTTTCCAGTCCTGGAAACACAAGTACCGAGAGAGCTAATCTTTCTTCCCCCCTCACCCAGCGGGTATGCAAAGTCAGGCTTAGTAAATCTAACACAAAGAGATTTTCCCCCTGACTTCTTCCTCCCACCAATTCCCTGGTGCTGCTGCAGACTCAATTCCCTGGAGTTCCCACTAAAGAAAAACTCCAACAGGTTTTAAAAAGAAAGCTTTATAAAAAGAAAGAAAAATACATTAAAAATAGTCTCTGTATAAGGTGAAAATATACAGGGTCAATTGCTTATTAACCCTTTTACAGGTGAAAGAGACATTAACCCTTAGCTATCTGTTTATGACAGCCCTTCAAGACACAAATCATTCCACCTTCTGTTTTTCAGTATGTTTTGAGTAGAGGAACAATGGAGGAACTTGTGTGAGGAGCAGGATTTGGCCAGAGTTATTAACCAGAATAATTACAGTGTTCAAGTTATACAGACAGCAGTCTTTGTTTCAAAGGACTCAGTTCATCTGTTTGGTTCCATAATTAACAATTTGACATTGATTTGATTACTGACTCCTTTTTAATATTGAATTCTGGCTCCCTCCTACCCCACTTGTTGGTCTTTTTATCTCTGCCATGGGAACATCACAGGCCATTGAAACCAAAAGCTGTTTCCATTTATTTCAGTAGGCTTTGGATCAGGTCATATGGGACTACCACTTCTTTTCTTCTTGAGGGATTTCATTTCTTCAGTATGTATTCTATGTGGACACTTAGGTGGGGGACTTCCTGACATTCATGAGGTTTGGCTTGGCTTGGTGGTATGGCCCGACCATTCCTTCTTTATCAGATGATCACTGGCTCCTAACTTAGAAAATCCTCCTCTTGTATGCCCTATTATCAATCTACTCACAATGTTTTTCTTACAATGTAGTAACCAAATGAAAGGAATTCTTTGATGGTGGTCTCATTCCATGTCCAGTTGTCTAGCTTGTTATTTTAAAATTAAATTCCAAAGTTTGTAAGTACTTTGAAACTGCAAAGAGCAGTATAAATGCTAAGTAAAATAAATATAATACACCATTTAAAACTATTAATAAAATGCCTGAACACTCTTCCAAAAACTTTAAATAATCCTCCTTTCTGAAAGAAACCTCATTATGAAGAGCCTGTGCTGCCCAGGAAACCAGCACACCACAGTTTACATAAAGCGGTGTAATTTGAAAGATGTACAAAATGCTGCTTGAGGGAAGGTTTCCCACTGATTGCATCTGGGCCTGATCCAGCCCTATCTGAAGTCAATGGAAAGGTTCCCATTGACTTTGATGGGCTTTGGCTCAAGCATTTAGTTCCTTTCTGCAGACATACCTCAATGACCATTCTCCACTGTCCTCTACTGAAAGAGTGGCAGTGTGCCTGTTTATAGATGTAGGAATACAGTATCTGAGTGGTAAAATCCCACATTTTCCAGGGGCAAAGCCTAGCCATTGCTGTATTTCCTTACAACTACTTCATCTTGTAGGTAGTGGGTTTGAGGAGGGGAGGGATGTTTTTTGTTTTCTTTTTATTTATTAAATACATACTATATATCCCTGCTTGTTGACTGCAGTCTACTCGTGTACTCAGACATACAGTGAGACCCACTGTGTTCTGGCCACCCTTGTCTCATGTTTAGACTGAGGGTGGCTGGTCTGTCTCCTGTTTGAATTTCCACATGCTGTAGGGTTTGGTGCATCTCACAATGCATACCGCACTCTTTGGTAAAACTCAAACTGGAACTATTCAGCATGGTGCACAAAGGGATCTGAGGGCAGGTACTCTCAATGTAAAAGCTAAGGAGTCCTTAAAATCTGGACATTTGTGGACAGTGGAGGGATGTAAGAGACATGAGGGGCAGATCAGGAGATCTCCAGAAGGGAAGAGGGTTGTCTGTGCATTCTGGGAGGGGAGAGGAGCCATTCAATCTTACAGATGCTTCAAAACTGTTGCTTTATGTGGGTATTGGATTAATTCTGACCACAAGTCCTTAATTCTATGCATATTAGGAAACAAAAGTTTGAGGTACAAAGTGGTGATGGGGGGGGGGAAAAGTTTTCCCCTAGAATGAGTGATCAATATGAAATTCAGGGAGGGTGCTGAGGAATCATCCATTTGTAAAGATGTGACTAATAAGTTCAGCTAGATTTTTTTCCCCCTTAAAAATATTATTCTCCCAGAACATATTTTCCCAAAATGTCCAGCTCCTCTATTATTAGCTGTTCCTCTTTAATTTAGTTAGCTTTCTGTTCTATTACATATTTTTTGAAATGCACAGCATTCTTTCATTAAGAATGGTACATTAGCAATTATCCAAACTGTTTGTAACAGCTTCCCCTACGACATCCAGGATGGGTAAGTTAAAAGGAATAGAAGCCAGCTACATTGTGCTGACATGCTTCATTGAAACCAGTGATTACTGTGTGTGTGTGTGCGTGCGCGCTGACAAACACGAAATCAAACGGACTACAGCAAACGCATTAATTCTCTTTGCCGTACACATCCAAATTCCTCGCTGTGGGTAACTCCTTTTGACTTTGGCAGAGTCACATCAGCAATGAATTTGGACCATTTTGTTTACTGTAATCATTATGTAGTTGCACATGTGTGTAAGTACTAAATACTCAGCCAAATTGTGACATAGTGTGGCCAGCTGCAATTCCATTGAACTCAGTGGAGCTGCACCTGCTTACACAAGGTCTGAATCTGGCCTAGACGGCAGTGGATGGTGCTAGGTGTCATTGCTTCATGTGTGGTATTTTTGACTCAGAGTACCCTGATTGTCCATGTACCTAAAAATAATGACACCACAATATATTGGAAAGACAAGGGGGGTGAGGTGGTCTTTAATTGGACCAGCTTCTGTTCTTCAAAGAGACAAGTTTGTCTCTTTCGCCAACAGAAGTTGGTCCAGTAAAAGATATTACCTCACCTACCTTGCCCCTCTCATATCCTGGGACCAACATGGCAACAGTAACACTGCAAACAACTGAAATATATTATAGTTTCGAGTAACCAAAAAAAGTTAAAGAAACTTGTAGGTGTCTCTGTCATCTTAATGGATCCTTGAGTGCTGTTTTCATTAGCACACTGAGAAAAGTAGTCATGAAATTTAAGACTGTCCATGAATGCAGTTAGAAGATGCATTTGAGTTCACATGCATGAATGGATTTACCTAGCCCTTATCCAAAGTCAGAGTAGAAGTGAAAGCATTGTATTTATTGCTTCAGTTACAGATTCAGCCTCTAAAAGTCGATAGATTACTGTAAGTGCCTTTTGTTCCTATCTTATTCTTGTAGTATAAATCAAATCACCCTTTTTGTGAGCTATAATCTTTACTGATCAGGCTCCCACTTAACCTGCTAATTGCTAAAAAAAAAAACAAAAAAACCCTGTAATTACCCTCTAACCTCTCCTTTCCTTCTCTTTTAGCACAGTCTTTGATATGAGCCTACTAATCCAGACACCTACCTGCATTAAAGCCCATTCAAATTGCTTCTGGTATAACAGTACCTCTTTGTAACTCATAAAAGTAGCGCCAAAGGGTATTGTGCTAATAGAATGGGGTTTTTTGTCCCTAGAAATGGGTTTCTTAGATGGAAGGCAATACCTGCCTGCAGGTGTAGTAGAAACTATTGCTTAAATGATTAACACTAATATTACAATATATTGGAAAATTCACTAGCTATTCCACAAAGTGCAAGCTGGGATAATTTGGAGTTCAGTCATGGCTTTGCATAGTCAGAGAGCAGAAGGCAGACAGCAACTCAGTCACAATCTGTTTTCTGGGTTCCCCCTTGCTTTGAGGTCTGTAGTGCAGCACAGTGTACTTCCTCTGGCATGCTGGTGTAGCTGCATTAGCTGGCAAACTGGAATGAGAAGGAAGGAGAAGAGGAGCCAAAGCCTAGTCTACTCCCCACCCTGTCCATTTGATCAACCCTGCAGTGATTCCTCTCCTCCCTGTGCTTTAAACCCCCTTACTCCCTGCATGTCTGCGCAAGCCAGACCACAATTTGTCCCCAAATAATGGACTTAATATTTACCTCTTTTTATCTATTGCTTCCTAGTGTTTCCCTTGGGTGTGGGTATGTTGTTGTGAATGAACAGGGGACTTTGTTTTTTGCCAATTTTTTATTCTTTTATTTTTTGGAAGTGGATGATGGTTCCAGGCTGAAGGGTCCAACTGATTTCAGTTATCCGAAGGCATGTACAGTTTCCAGATGCCTTCCATGGGTGATTTATAAAGCAATAAATGAAATTAAAATATTTAATCAGGAGGGAACTGTCATGAGTGCCCATACCACATGCTTGCTTGCTTTCTCTCTCCGGCTGTCTCCTCTTCCTGGGTATAATTATAGCACTTCTTCCTATGTTCCCTTAGCAACAAATGAAAAGGTGCCTGGCAGCATTTCTGTCTTGGTCATGGGTATGTTGTGCTGCCCCAAGAGCCCTGAATTCCATTCAAAGCTTTATCTACTTACATATTAGGACTAGACCAAAGAACAAAGGGGAACTTGACATTCTACAGAGGAAGATCTAACACTGTAAGCAAGACAAAATCCCAGTGTTCCTGGTGATGTTGCTCTGAAATACCAGACAAGGCTGATGAGGCTATTGCTTGATTTTCAAACAGTCACCGTACTACAGAAGATTACTCCTATCATTGAAACTCTGTCAAAATGTAGATGAAAAACACCAAAACCCTGGTTCCTAGATCTTGCAGGCTTTAAAATTTTACTGCTGTCCTCCTCAAACACTTTGTTTTTAATACTAGTCAGCTCCCCTGCCAGTTTCTCTGACCTCTGGCACTCCAGCAAATCACAGGAAGGGAGGGCAGACAGTGTTTTGCTGTCTGCTCTACCTAAGGGATTCTGGCCTGAGAGCTCCATACGAGCTGCTCCAGTAGAGGGAGGGGTATGGGCTGAATAGCATGTACTCTAGCCAGCCCTACCAAACTAGAGGTGCTGGGGGTCCTGCAGCACCCTATGGCTTGAAGTGATTTCCATCATATACAGAGTTTATAGTTTAGTTCAATGGCTCTCAGCATCCCCACTATACAAATTGTTCCAGCACAGCTGACCCAAACTCAGAGATGCGGTGAACCCTCATATTCCATACCCCAAAGCACCTCACCTCTGGCGGGTTTCCTGGTGGAGGAGAGCCTGGACTTGGGGTGAATTTAGCCCCTGAAAGAATATAGTTTTCTGTGAATTGCAACAAAGTGTATGTTTCACTGCAATTTTTATGTGATCAAAGGGATTCTTCTTAAACTCTAGCAGTTATCTACAGATTATAAATCTTAATAAGACCTAACCCCATTTCCAGAAAACATATTCACAAAGGTCACACCATGTGATGCCATGACAAAACAGCATACTGACCACCATTGTTATTTACTTGTATTGCTATGGTACCTGTATCCAGGAAAATCCCTTCATTATAAATGAACAAGGAAAATGAATTCTCTGGATCCACTAACCAATGGGGATGGATAAAGGAGTTGGCAAAACTGACAAAATTGCGGCCATATCCTCTCTATGTTGGCTGCTTTCAGGCCCTTCCCCGGAGGCCTTATGCAATTCTTAATCACCCCTGGGTCCTCAGTTCATTTGTTCACTGAGCCTTTATCTTTACAGCCAGGCCTATCAGCAGATCAAAGAGATGGGGGGCAGGAGGAGAGTTGTTAGAGTGGGGGGAGGGGGAAGGAAAACAATAGCTATGAATTATGTAGTTTATAGGCAGTATAGCCCATAGGTTACACTGTGTCAGAAAGAGGGTAAAGGTTAAGGAAGCATCCAGACAAGTATGCAGAACAGCCTACTTGCCCTAGGATAAATGCTTCCGGGACCAATATCATGCTTTTCTTAATGACATTTTTAATTCCAATACCAAATGATGCCAGTTTCTGGCATAAAAAAACCAGCATGAACTATAATTGACAGTTCTGCTCAGTCCAGGAGAGGGAGCATCAGAGCCAGCTACAACTCTCTGAATTTGTGAGCTGGTCTGTGCCAGGCCCAGCAGGGCATTCCTGTAACTGGCTCTACTGGCACATGTTTCTTAAGGGAGCATGACAGCTGAGGACTCGTAGAATGGGCAAAGCTTTGCCCTGCAATCTCCCTGTCCCCAGCCGTCTTCATGCCACCCTTGGATGCCTCCCTCCCACGCTGGAATGGTGGGGGAAATTCCCATCTGACTAATCAAAAGCTAAAATCTGACTCCTCTTCACTACAGCCAAATTGGAAAAAAATCTCTTTTATTCCTGGCCAATAGTTCCAAGACTGGGGCTCTTGTATTTACTATGTCCCTGGTCACAGAGCACACAGAAGCAATATGAAAATAAAGACCCAAGTAGCTCAGAAAATCTGAATTCCAGGGCTAAAAGAACACATTGTCATTCTCAGTTTCTTAAGTTTAGAGAAACACAGCCACTCATGTTGAAAGGAGCCCTGTCAAATCAGATCAAACCAAACCAAACCTACTCTGTTCTTAAACAGTGCCTGGTACGATTATTAATCATTCTTTTTTGTTCTGAACCAACTGTTTGTGCCACTCAAGACTTCATTATTATGTTTCCCTAATATCTAAAGGCTTCAGCTTTTTAGAGCTCCAGTCATCCAAACCACTCTGTGGTTTTCTGCTGTATATGTGTGGAAGCCTTCGGTCTAGGCTTTGCATGCATCTGGCCTAGTCATTAGAAATGAGTTTGGGTCATGAAGAGCTGAAACAAAGGCATTGGACTTTAAATAAATAAGATTTTCCACCTCTGCTTGGTCCATGAAGGCCAAAATCTGTGTAACAGTGTAGTACTTTAAAAAACAAAACAAAACAGGCAAGCAGTCTGTGGCTCTATAGTTATGCATCACCTGCCTGCCTTGTGTCTCTGGCTGGCAAGATAGGAAAGTATCTTGTTTCCCTCAAAAAAGAATAACATCTTTATGTAACTAAGGGGTCCAGTCTTCTCTCAAGGGCAATCTGACATTAATAAAATTCTTGCTATTTTGACATTTATAAAAGAGCTGGTACTGTAAAGCTGCTCAGTCCAAGATCTCATCAGAGATCAGTGTTTAGTGGAGTCTGTCTGATTTAATTAAAACCAACTAAAATCCATATATGGTCATAGGGGAAAGCTTAGCATTCACTGGAGGGGGTCAGGGTGGAAAGAATGTTCAGCCAAATTTCCCATTTCCTTGTAGGTAGTGATGTTGGACCTTAGAGGAGCTAAATTAAGGTTGAGCTCTTCAGGTGTTATGGCACAAACCCTACACGCACAGCACTGTGAATCTGGAAAAAAATCAGTTTGAAAAAATCAGGATAGTGCCCATAGTAGGTAAAACACACTGGAGATCCTTTATTTATTTCCCCCTGGTCCCCTTTGGGGGATTGCTTGAAGACAGATGTCACATGGTTGTGAAGTTTTTGGAAACATCTTGTGTGGAGAACTGAGCTGTGGACTACAGTGTTTGAATCAGATTTGGGTCAAAAGAGCTGGCCAAAATAAATTCTGACAGCCTATTGACCATGAACAGGAGTAGCCAGCTGTTGGGAGTACTGAAATCATCTAAAAAATGTGCGTTTCCTGATGCAGCTTGGCTCTGTCCCCAACCCCCGCCCCCAACAGAGAGTGACAGCTGTAGACAAATCTTTGGAGAGGCTCAGTGCTCCTTTTCCCACTTCCAAAAACAGAACTGGCCTTGGCTAACATCCTCTGAGGGCTGCATTGATTTACATGCCAAGTGCTGCATCCAGAATACTTATTTGGTCCCAGATGACACATAAACAGCTACAAGATTAGATCTGATAAGCTGCAAAGTTAGGCAGCTTTTTGTACTTCAATCTTTGTTATAAATAGATTTAATACTTTCTTTGAAATCCACATTTTATTTGTCCTACGAACCTCTCAGTGCTGGATCTTTCTCTAATGCTCTGAGAGGGTGGCATTCTTCAACATGAAGAGGCTTTGATGGATTTAGAATTCCTTAATTTAGTCCTTTCCTGAAAATTTTATAGTATCATAGTACAGGGGGTGTTTGGAAGCTCAGCTCCCCTCCCACCCTGAACACACCCTGCCAAAAAATATGCTTGTCAGGACATTCTCCGCATAACAACATAAATAAATGTTTGTGTTCTAGCCTGTCAGTATGTTACAATGTCCACACGCCCTGTAATATTGATATCCCTTATCTCTGGGGTCCTCACCTACAATTAATAGATTAGAAATCAGAGCTCTTCTATGCTGCCCTCACCCCTTCTCATTCCTTGACCAGGTTATATTACTTCAGTACAGTACCAAGAAAGGAGTGGTTCAGGACTACATTTCTATTTTTAAAGCTATAAATATCTACTGAATACTATAAAAGAACCAAGTGCAACCTTATATGTGCCTCAATAAAAGTCTGCTTGAAATTATAATAATCCTGTAATATATATTAAAGGTCTTGACCCTGCATGGCAGGTATTCATGGGAAAAGGCCAACTCCCTGGTATGATTAACCTTTGAAATATATTAGAAATGACTGACAATAGTTATAGGGATAATGCTGGACCTCCACTTTCTACCTTTTGCACATTTTTTTTTAACTAGAGGATTTATTTAATTAATACTAAGAAAAGATGGATTCAGTTTGTTGTTGGGTTTGTCTCAGCTGAGCATCTTTATTTCTCTGTGCTCACTGCAGCTGCTTTAATTAACCCTTTCACATAGGTTATGAGCTGGCAAGATGAAAAAAAGCAGGGTCTTTTTTTCCTTGCACTTACTAATACTCTCAGTTGTGGGGTATTATCATTTCCCATTCTATTTTATCAGAAAGGGTATTTCTAAAAAAAATGTTGTAAACATTAAACTAGGTGGCAAATGTTAAAATTAGATGCCCAGTATCTGTTGAGGCACTAGAGGTCTGTAAAGGAATAGTTGGAACATTTTTCCAACATTAGCACAACTGCCTATTTTTCCTAACTTTGTTCTCAGAAACACTTGAACTATTTTGCACTGAAACTTTTTTTTTCTTTAAATGTAGCCTGACCTGGAGAATCTTCATGGAAAATTTCAGCTTGATTGGTTAGAGTTCAGCGAAGTTTTATAAGCAACTGAGAATAGGGGCTTATACTGCAAAGTGTCAGACAACCTTAACGATGGGTGTTGTTACCGGATTTCTTTACATTAATAACTTTTCTAAGTAAGGAATTTGTTCATATGGTGGAAAAGTTGGAATTTCAAAATATGAATGACTGAGGGTTGGTAGAGTTAGTGCAGTTAGTGGAGGGAGGATATCTGGCCTGCTTGAGATTTGGTGCATTGTGAGTTCTGGCCCCCCACTCTCTCTGAAGTGAGGATAATATAGGTAATAAATAGAATCTTGCTGCTGGCAAGCATATATAATCTGAGGAGTAGGGCATTGGCTATAGTGTATTTTACATATGTATATGTATTAAATACACTGTATATGTTGTGCATACCTCTTAAAATTATCCATGCTCACTAGCAGTGGGATATTCTTTTTAATATCACTGAGAGATTTAGGAGCAAAGTCATGAATTATGGGTTCACCTTCTCAGAAGTTTGTATAGTGTTTTTGGATGTGTACTCATATTAAAGGAGCGCGATGCCAGATTGTCAGAGTTCACACACACAAAATGAATTGCATTTATATACAACATTTATAATAAGCTTGTCATAGCCACTGGAGCATACGATCAATATAAGCCAGCATTTCTGGACTGCACTTTCATGTCTCAAATTATAGTTAAACTATCCCTCTGTAAAATGACTATAATGTTTACCTGTCTCTCTGAGATTGTGTGAGACTTAATAATACTATTTCATAAGCAGCTCCTCATCCAAAACAGTGCCAAAATCTCCACAGCAGTTATGGAATCTCTGTATGCAGGGTGAGGCTGGATGTATTGTAACTAGTGGATTTCTTTCCACCAAACAGGTGGCTTTTGAATCCTGTCTGTACATGATAAAAGTCACATGGTATCTGAGTTTCCCCTCATTACTTCTGACCAATTTCACATTCTGTATCTGGTGTTAGATAAGCCTCTCTGTTGTGGCTTCATCCAGTTTAGAATCCTCAAGGTGATTCATGTTTAATTTTTTTCCTGTTCTGCTTTGTTTCATTTTAATTCTCTAATATTTAGCATGCTGGTATTTTCCATATTTCAAAATGGGGTATCAAATTGGTGTTCTGTGTTATCGTCGCCTATTTTGGGATGTGCAGTACTTGCTAATAAAATAATCTAATTCATTCAACACTGTAGAAATATTCAGTTTGTGAATGGGGAAGGGTGTGCTTGTGCTGACTTGAACAAGTATTTTTCTCGGCTTGGCAATGTATTACCACATTTTGCTTTTCCATTTTTGGCATTAACTTTGTACAAAGATGGTTCTAATTTTTGCTGCGTACACTTTGCAGTCTACCCACTAACCCTTCAAAATACCAAAATGCCCTTCTGCTCAGCAAGGCAGACAAAACACATTTAGTTTCTAGGCCAAGACACATTTGGAAACATTAGAAACCTTTTTCTCCCCTGCTCTGTTTTCCTCATCCTTCTCTTCTCTTTCTGTTCAGCTAGTCTCATTAAACCCACAAAAATAAAAAATAAAATGGAGAATTAACATGATGTTTGCCACTATTATGTGGACGTCTCTGCTTCTATATTATACCCCTTTCCTCTACCCTGTGTCTGTCTTGCCTATAAGCTTTTTGGGGTAGGGATTGTCTGCTACTGTGTTTGAACAGAGGCTAACACAATGGGGTCCCAGTCTTGGTTGGTCTGTACTATCTTTTCATATAAGGCTTACTGAGTGTTATACTTTATTCTCCCAAGCTACTCTACAGGTATCTATGTTATCCACTGTATAAATATAACCTGACAGAAGTTTTGATTTGAAATAATGTTTGTATTTAATTATTTCTAGGCACTGTGGTAAACATTTATAAAGAATACATAATGGATGATCTCTGTTAAGGATATTTAGGGTTTGTTTCTACTGGCTTGCAAGTGTGCTCCTGTAAAGCATCAGTCCACATACATTTGGTCTTTTTTTTTTTTTTTTTTTTTTTTTTTTTTTTGGTGTGTGTATGTGGTGGTGGTGGTGGGGTTCTAAGCCCCAACAAGTAGGGGATCTCTGTAAACAAAATCCTCAGGACAGAGCTGCAGTCACCCAAATTTAAATCTAAATTAATGAATGTATCTAGTGTAATGGGGTATTCAGGATGTTTGAGTATCATGAGGGGAATCCTCTTGAGTCAGTTTCACCCTGTTTCAGGCATGCCTATGAGAGGGCAGGAAGAAGCTGTCAGTGAGGAAGGAGGAAGTACTTTGGGGTTTATTTAAGAGTCTCTTCTGTTGATCCAGGCTTAAAGCTCTCAGGCTGGAGTTGGGTGGAGGATCTGGAACTCCTCTCACTTCTCAGAGGTGGAGGACAAGGCTAACTCTTGGATTTCCCTAGTAGTCTATTTTTCCAGCATCCAAGGGAGCAGGGCAAACTGGGAATTTTAGTCCATTGTGCCAGCCATTTAGATCTAGTTGGAAAATTGTAATTACTTTCCATTAAAAATGTGACAGAAAAACAATTTTCCTTTTGTTCAGAAATGGTCATGTAATCGTTCAAGTTTTTGTCTATTAATCTTTTTTATTTGACTCAAAATGAATATGAAAACCATATTTCTAGTTCTAGCTTCTGACAAGCACTGTTGGGGAATGTAGCTTTTTATTTTATTTAAAGTGAATGTAGTGATGTATTACCCCACACTGGGTTTGGCTCCAGTTGCTACAGTTTCAAGCTCCACAATGTGAAATTGCCCCTGGTGCTTTTCTGAAATGTGGAGACTCTAGGAACATATAAAGTCCAAAGATAATGACTACAGACACAATCACAAATAGAGTCTTATCTGTTCTACAAGTTTTATTAAAGCAATAAGTTACAATTACCCATACATATAGCAATCCTATAAAAACATATGCAATAATTATAGCTGTAGTCATATTCACATCGGCAATGATATTCTACGGTCTGATGGACCACTCAATAGACAATCATCGCTAGAGGGATGGTACCTGCTGGGGTTTCCTGTGGGGGCATCCCTTGGATCTTCCCACTTTTACCCAACAATGGAATCCTCTTTTATATTGTAATTCTGACCAAACCTAACACCTCATGAATATGCATAAAGGTGTCAACCCTCTTTTCCTTATCTGTACTTCCACACCCCATGAATATTGAGGTTCCCCCTTTTTCCTAGGTTGTTTGTAATTCCTTTTATTCTCATTAGCATTTATGCATGGCATGTATCCTGTGGTCAAGACAGACATTCAAAGATGTTACTATCACGTGTCTCATGGTCTTGGACAATACATTGCGGTCTTTTGCAATCACCTAGTGGCACATCTTTACAGCAACCTTGTGACTTTATGCACATAGGGTTACTCCTAGATTACTCACTCATGTTAAGCATTCTTAAGTCTATGGCCTAGTATGGCTAAGTTAAATCTTACAGGTCTCAGCCTGCAGGCCTTGCGTTTCAGCCATGCTTTACTTATATACCTACTACACACTCATCACTCCTAAATACTTATCAGTGCTATACTTCTATATCCTACAACTTAAATCTCTTTAGCATACATTGATTGTATATGCTATTTCATATATAATCAATTGACCATAACATTACATAATACAATAACAAATGGATGATAAAATGAACTAATTGGATACAGGAAATAGATGATGTAAATAAAACAGAACTCAGAGAGATTTGGAAGAAGTGGTCTATCTGGGTGGGGCATCAGTAAATGTTTTTTTCATCGCGGTTAATTTGTAAACCTTTTCTGTGCAATTGTTTTGGGCCATGCACCTCCAATGATCCATATCTGGAAAGTTCCATGAGTTTTTCTCTCTGTTGGAGGAAATAAAAATTAAAATACCCAGCCAAGAGAAACTGTTCACATAACACATTCCAAGGACTTGCTTTTATGTTGTTAGTTAGCCTGCAACATTAAGAATCCAGATATTTTCCCCTATATTCAGTTTTCTGAACTGAAGCTAGCTAGAGGTTTTTAATGGAGAATTAGTCTTGCTACACACACTCATGTTTTCTAATGTAAAAGCTTTCTTTTTGTCCTACAAAGTCAACATTTACCAACTGTCACCACAAAGTGGTATCTGGCTATCCTAAATATGGTATTTTCACAGATAGTGCTGTGTGGTAACTCATGTTGAATGTTAACCTTATAATGGGAGCCACTTGCCTGTTGTTTGACTTTATCTTGGTTGATTTAATCAATTCATACAAAGGTATAGGGAAAGAAATATAAGGATGCGCAGTCTTCTCAAAGACTAACCCCAATTTTTTTTTCTAGGACACCTGTAGGGCAGCTTTTACAAGGAATTTAGGGAGAGAGAATGGTGATTTATTGTTGACTAAATACAAAAAATGGGGTACATCTTTCCATTAAACTTGTCAATGTATCTTGGCATGAGAATGAGGATCCTTCATAAGAGACTGTATATGCAAAAGAATGAAGACATTCAATAGCAATCCCTATGGAGTGTATCAAGATAGCGATCTAAATCGTTCTTTGTATTAACTTAGAATCAGCATGAATGCAATGGAGACTTTCTTTGGAACTCAGCATACAGTGAATGATAGCCTGTCTGTGATCCATGGCAATTGAGTAATGGAGATAACATATAGCACCAATATCCAAAGAACCGCTAGTCAAGCCCGACAAATAATGTAGCTTCACATTGATTGCATGCCATTTAATCGGAGTGATGCTCCTACAAACTAAAGACATTCAGGCAAGCACTATTAGAAAGTGACCCTATTAGCACAATACACATGGAATATATCTTCCAGATTTCAGATCAATACTATCTCAGGCAGAAACAATATTTAATTCAGTCTGAAATCAACTTTTGAAGTTGAATGTAATTTAAAAGTGTGTGAACAACATGTAATATTGTAAAACCTACATTAAGGTGGAAACCAGAGTTGACTATGTTTGATTATTGCAATGCAACAACCTTTTTCACCATAGTAAAATATGGGGAAAGCCATTCAAAAGGAAATAGTGGCTCTGACTGCTCTGGTCTCTTGTGAGGCTTTGCAATGGGTGTAAAATTAACCCAGTGCACCTCTGTCATTGAGCCTGCTGATTGCTTTAGCAATAACAACTGAGGGGCAGAGCATTTTCTGGGGATTAATGACAATTTAGGAGGGGTTGATGATCCAGATCAGCCTATTAACTCCACTCAGTCATTAGTCCCTGAAACATAGCTCTCAAGTCATTATTGTGATCATAGAATATCAGAGTTGGAAGGAACCTCAGAAGGTCATCTAGTCCAACCCCCTGCTCAAAGCAGGACCAATCCCCAGACAGATTTTTTTTTCCCAAATGGCCCCCTCAATGAATGAACTCACAATCCTGGGTTTAGCAGGCCAATGCTCATTATTGCTTGTTATAAGATGAAATGAAGGGGAAGGGAAAGGAAGGTGAAACAGGCATACAGATATGTTTAATGAGATAATTTTAGTTTCAGTCGAATTTAGAGCTTGGCTCAACTCAGCAAAGAACATATCCTTATATTAAGCATGAATGAGTTCATCTGTATTCAGCTAAGCATTTGGGGCCTAAGCCATAGCCCATTGAAGTCAATGGAAAGACTCTAATTCACCTTAATGGGCTTTAGAGCAAGCCCCTTTAAACAGGTGAGTAGTTCCAGTAACTTCAATGGGACTTACTCATGTGCTTAATAGTTTTGCTGAATCACAGGGCCTCAGTGATTGAATGATTTGTGCATTACACTAATTTATCAGATTACTTGACCGTCTCAATGCCTCTCCGCATTCAGCTGAATTTACGGTGGTCCTATACTAGCTTTTACAATACTTTAGGTAGCCTAGATCTTCATTTCCTTTCCATGTAAAAGTATCGCTCATTTTAGTTCCATGAAGTCAGTATAGCACACTTTCTTGAAATTGCTTTGCATTTCTTGCTGCAGGATGAGAGCCGAGTTTTGCCATTCTTGTTCAAAACTACTGTTCAAAATGAAAAAATGATGAGGACTGTCTCACAAAGTTACATATATTTTACCAAAACCCTCACTTTTAAAAAAAACCCTGGTATTTGTATATAAATCAAAACTAACGGGCATTAGCAGGAGTGATACTTCCATAGAGATTAATGGCTTTGAAACAATTTTCCAAGATAAATTGTGCACAAATTTCCCATTAAAAAGATCAGCCATAATTATTTCTTTTCCACAGTATTTGGACTTGGATGAAGAAAACATACCTATGATGGTATCACTACCCTAACAATCCCAGTCTCTATAAATACCAACATTTCTCTTTGTTTCCATTATACAGCATCACATGGGAGTGATTGTGTAAGAGGAACTTGTTCGTAGCCCTAATGTCTTGTGTTGGAAAAACTCCCTAGAAGACTCCAGTGATATGTAACAGTCAGTAGGATTATTGTTGTACAACATTATTTCCATGTTTTGGGGAAACTAAGATTTATATTCCTTTTTGTATGGAAAAATTCAGGCCAGCCCTTGAGAAATAAGATGCTACAGGCCTGCTAAGTACCGTGCATTACAGACGACTTCTGAAAATGTGGGCCTCCATTTTCTCATATCCCTTGCACACACTGATACTTGCTCTGGAGGATGAGATAACCATAGCCTTTCTGACTTCAGAAATGACAGCATTCATTGAAGGGCAGGAGTAGGAGTAGTTTCTGGATCACTAATTTAGTCTGAATTCTAACAATTTCTCTGCTTACTCATGGGGGGCAGCCACCTGTCTGTTTCTGACATCACATAATCTGTTCCCCAATACATAAGAACATAAGAATGGCCCTATTGGGTCAGACCAAAGGTCCATTTAGCCCAGTATCCCGTCTTCCAACAGTGGCCAGTGCCAGGTGCCCCAGAGAGAATGAACAGAACAGGTAATCATCAAGTGATCCATCCCCTGTCGCTTATTCCCAGCTTCTGGCAAATAGAGGCTAGGGACACCATTCCTTCCCATCTTGGCTAATAGCCATTGATGGACCTATCCTCCATGAATTTATCTAGTTCTTTTTTTAACCCTGTTATGGTCTTGGCCTTCACAACGTCCTCTGGCAAGGAGTTCTACAGCAGCAAAAAGGGAGTCCCCTTATTTAAAATCCATACAATGTGCCATTAGTCTAGCCTAGCCAAAGACTAGAGAGGAGAGGCCTATTTTGGGATTAGTACAATGCAATCATTGTACTTATCCTAATATGCAGAAGATCCATGGGAAATGGTCCAGTCTTTTAATTTGGGGGTGCAGTGTGAGTGGAAAAGCAGACTAGAACTGTTGAAATGCAAATAAGCAGCACACTACAGGTAAAATTTTCAAAAGTACCTAAGTCTCATTTCCAAAAGTGACTTGGGCCACATTTTAAAAAGGTATTTAGGTGCCCAAAGATGCATATAAATGCTTAATGGGATTTTCAAAAGCACCTAGGTACCTAAATCAGACACCTAGTCAGACATCTAAAGAATGTTGTTTCAAAACCAGAACCCAAATCCTTAGTTTATGTCTGACCCTCTCTCTCTGTATAATGGGATGAACTCGGGTCTGAACACCCTCAAATTTGGGGTATTTTAAAATCTAAACCCATTTCTAGTTACATAGACTGTTACCATAGAAGAATGGGTTCATGTTCCCACAGCCCACAGATGCAGAGATATTTATTTCCAGAGCTAGAGACCATGAAAAAAATCTTGTCTTATCAGACATAGTGAGTGGACAGAGTGGAGAGTAGAAGGGAATGGAGCAAAGCAATCCCTCACAAAAATATTCCAATTGTATAGAGATAGGTTGGGGATCCCATACCTCAGCAATATGATAAACAAGCTTTTCTTAGTATATTAGTGATTGTTTGGTGAGCACATTGCCTGCTTGTAGCTGGCTCCCAGCATTAGGCTTTCACAGTCCTGAAGTTTTAAAATTCCACCTGGTCTTCAGGAAAGAAATGTTTGCAGTTCTTTGTTTTTGTTCTGTTCTGTTTCCATTTTTTTTAAAAGGAACTTGGTGTTATCCAGAGAAATTCACTCTAAAAGGTGGAATTTTCAGGCTCCAGGAGTATATACATGTGTGTGAGGTTTCTCTCCTACTCTCAAACAACAAACTGATGACTGAAATCTGAGGGAGGAGCAGAGACAGCAGCAGTTAAACCTGAAGCACATTTAAGGAGAGGGCAAAAGGCATTAACAGATCATAAACTCATCAACATACCAACTGCAACTAAGTAACCGGGTCTTGCACAGAGATCGCTTTCTCAAGGACATTCAGTGCCAGAATGCACACAAATTTAATGTATGAAAGAAATGGCTGTTTTTGTTTAGTTCACCTCAGTCTTGTTTTCCAGCTTGTTTTCCTCAGATGCCTTAATTAGCTTTCCTTCTGCCAAATTCTCTCCATCTCTATACTAATTCTTTGTGAAGCTTCCTGACTGTGGTGCGAACGTTAGCTGCTAAATGAGACCAACCGTAGGCCATTTGTCAAGAGCCCCAGCAAGGTGGACAAATATTCCCAGGTGGAAAGCAGAACAGAGTAGTGTGGAATGAATTCCCACCATGATGGCTTTACTACATGCCCTACTACTCATTCTGCTGTAAACCTCTTGTCTTCCACATGACCCTGTCATTAACTGTACTGCATAAAGTAACAGTTAACTGAGTTGGGGAGACTTAAACTAAACAGAAACCACACCACCTTCCCCCCGCCCCCAAATAGTCCTAAATAAATCATCTTGGTGAAGTAATCAGTCTAAGCACATTGTAACAGTATATCTCTATAATATAATGTTTTATATATACTGAAACAATCCCAAAAGGGTTGTCTGGAGGGTTTCCTCTTATCTCTGAAAAGGGTTTCTTTATTTCTCATCTGATATAGGAATACAGTCCAAATGGAAAGAAAGACACAGTTATAACAAAAATTATTAAACATGTCCATAAGTTGCAAAGCAAAACATGTAAATGAATCATTTTAAAAAAAAATCTGATCCGCTATAATGAATATGAAATTTAATGCCACCTGATTTTTCCACATGTACAAAAAGCTTTAAAGACAGATTGGAAAATCATAACAAATCGTTTTTGTTTGCTATAGCAAAACTGTTCATCTTGTCGTCTTTCTCATTACATACCGAGTCATATGCCCCAGAGGAAGTAAAAGGAAGCATACCATCGTTAATGTATGTTATAAATTATACCTTAGGACATGTTCCACTTCCAGAGATGAAGCTATAAAAAACAGTTTCTCTGAATAAAAGTGCCTGCCCTGCGATCCACTGTCACTTGGTTTTAGAGCCTCAGCATTTTGAAAAATGATACAGTTTGGGATAGTGCTGAGACATAAAGGGCGACATGCACAATAATAAAATAGGTCTTTCAAAGGGTATAAATTAACTGGTCCACCAGTCTGTATCTACCTTCCACAAAATGTGAACTTTGTATTGGTAGCTGACTTGATATTGGGAGTTAAGTCCAAGGTCTTAAATTCAGGAAGCCTGTGGCAGAATCAAGGATAGAATCCAGAACAGAATCCAGGTCTTCCGGAGCTTTAGCAACAAAGATGTCCTTTCCCTGGTGGAGAATGGGGGGAGTAATGACTGGGCGTTGAAGTGAGCAAGGTTCATCTTTTAGCTTTGACACCAAATTTATATGAAGACAACTACCTTCCACGTGGGGCGGCCATGTAAAGCTCAAGCAGCAGCTTGCACCAAAAGGGATCCTGCCCTCAGTCTGAGGTGCCAGCATCCTGGAAGGGGAATCTGCCACAGAGAAGGACCTACCAAAGCTGGTTTGTAAAGGGTGTGCTATTTTATTTTTTTACTGCACAAATTTATGGGGCAAACATTAAGCAGGAATATGGTAGGCCAGATCCAAGGCTACCAAAGTCAACCAAGAGCCTAACACTGACTTCAGTAGGGTTTAGATAGCAAGGGGGAAAGAAAAGTAATATATGACACAGAGCAAATGGCATATGAGTTTCTAATTACAGGTCAAAGTCAAAAGGCAACTTCTTATGGTAATCTTGTACAACGTTATCATCAATTACTGTAGCTGGAATCTTCAACTCAGATCAGGGCTCCATTGTACTAGAGACTATACAAATATCCATTGAGAGACCATCCCTTTTTCAAAAAGTTTACAATCTAAATAGACAAGACAGACAAAGGATGGAAGGGGAAACAGAAGAGCATAGGTTAAGTGATTTTCCCAAGGACACATGGTAGGTCAGTAGCAAAGCAGGTCTCCCAGCTCCCAGTCTGATGCCCTCTACCATTAAGCCATGCTACCCTAGTTACACAGCCTAATTATGAAATCTTCACTAGATTTCTTATCTTTATTTAAAATCACAAGGACAGTTTCTGATATCTACCAAAAATCATCTGAACATTCTAATTAACTGCTGGGATTGTTTTAAAATTGATTTTTCCTAAATAAGAGCGATCTGTGGGTTTTTGCACTGCAGGCCTAGACTTTGTTCTGCCCTTTTTTGATTTTCCATGCACGTGTCTTCCTTGGGGCTATTGCTGCATTTTTATATAGCATAGTACAAAACAGAATTTGGTTTAATATAGCACTTCACCTATTCAAAGTATCCCAAAGTGCTTTGCAATAATGTATTACTAATTAGCAGTGCAATAGCTTTACAGGCAAATCTGACACCTGATATATGCTCAGCAATTGATCACATACAACTGAGGACATTAGAACGTGTTGTATTGTGAGGGAATGTGGGCCAAACACTAGGTTTATTCCCCTGCTCTTTATTTTTAATAACCTGGGATATTTTATATCTGAACAGCCATCAATGTTGGGCTGTAAGGTTTAGTAATGATTTGAAAGACAAAATTTCAAAGTATGTATCAGTCCATTAATATTGTACTGTGTATGATATAAACCCCAGGCAGCCTGTCTCCCCCCTCATGCAAGGGTTTAGATTATATCCTCCTGCATTTCAATGTGAGATATAAAATGACCCCCAAAAAAGCATGATTATGCATGAGACTTACTTTTAGATAGTACTTTTCAACCATAAACGTCCCAAAACACTTTATAAAATGCTCAGTGCACTTAATGAGGCAGGAGTTCTGTGGAAAAAGTAGTATGTGATCATGTAATCACTGTATCATAATGCATATGCACAAAGGGGCCTAAAGAGGGTTACACAGATAATAGGTCCCTGGTGGCTGGCACAAAGAACGATATGGAGATGGGATCCAGTGCTAGGGGTTGTAGGTCAGAGTTAATATTTGAGTTTACATTTTCATTGATATAATTGAACATATTGTGACATTCCATTCCATATTCCTTATGAAATATGCTTATGATATGAATATGACATACCTGAGATGTACTTTGGATAATCACATTCAGTAAATCACAATTTGTATGCCTGTATAATTTCTGTATGTGAAGTTAGGAATATTAACTATGTATCTGTATTAGGAATGTGTTACTTTGGGTGTTAACCCCAACCAGCCCATCAGGTACAACAATGGAAAAGCTAGACAGGGCTAATGGGCCATTAGCAGAAACAATGAATTGTGAAAGAGCTTAGTCTTCTTGTGGACGCTGGAGACAGCCTATGAGCAATGGTTGCCATAGCCATGCAGAGACATGGGTCTGAGTCATCTGGTGCTGGATAGTGCTCCTCCCCTTTCGGAATGCTAGTGCAGCGGCCTTTCAAAGACTTTCTGTCATCTGCCTACAACAATATCTAGGCTGAAAAATACTATTTATAACCAATTTCTTTAGTAAAACTAGCTTAGTTTGTGTGTTTAGGTTTCATTTGCTTAGGGTACGTCCACACTACCCGTCGGATCGGCGGGTAGCGATCAATCTATCGGGGATTGATTTATTGTGTCTCATCTAGATGTGATAAACTGATCCACGAACACGCTCCCGTCGACTCCGGAACTCCATCAGGGCGAGAGGCGGAAGTGGAGTTGACGGGAGAGCCATGGCCATCAATCCCGTGCCGTGAGGCTGGGAGGTAAGTCAAAATAAGATACGTCGACTTTAACTACGCTATTCCTATAGCTGAAGTTGCATATCTTACATCGACCCCCGCACCCCCACCCCCCCAGTGTAGTCCAGACCTTAGTAATCAGCTTTGTTCTGTTTGCTACCCCTTTTACCACTTAAAATCTGCCTTTTGTAGTTAATAAAATTTGTTTTGTTTATAATATAACCCAGTTTCTGTAATTTCTAACTGGGGGCGGGGGGAGAAGTTGTGCATACCTTCCTCCACATTAAGGGAGGAGGCAGATTTCTTAATATACTTCTGGGCCTTCACTCTAAGGGAGGTGGACACTTGAGTGCTGAAGCAAGTCTCTTAAGCTGAGACTTCCCAAAGCTGATCTGCAGCTGGATGTGGCCCTGCCTGTGTGTGTTAGAAGGGGCTGTAATAATCCTGGCTCAGCAAGACAGGTTAAAGGGGGCCCATGCTGGCAGAAGAGGTAGACTCAGTGGTATCTCAGCACATCAAGTGGCTTCCTAAGGGCATAAACCATCACACATATTTAATTGGAAAATATGATTCTATTTTCTGAATAAGTTTCCTTGAAAAGATTATGTGTTTTAAACTGCCATTGAAGTCAGGATTTGTTGTAAATCACAGTGGAGAATGTGTATCATTCATGATTCATCATGCACAATTGAATTCTAAATTATTCCTTCCATTATAATTTCACTTGCATGTTTCTATGGAAGCAAGAATCAATATACTCAGAAATAAAGGCATAGTACATTACTTTTATTGCATTTCTTTGGAAGATGTCATTTATAACGACAGCTTTAACTCCCAGCAGCATATAAAACTGCCCCAAATAAAACATGAATCAATCAAATTGTAAAAACAAATACATATTAGACCCATGACATACATCCAGATTCAGGACTGCTAGATTTGCTTTGGCTAAATCTTGTTAAGGGCTCAGTTCTGCAAGGGGCTGAGTACTCTGGCCTCCTCCAGCAAAGCACTTAAGCACATGCTTAACTTTAAGCTTGATCGTAGTAGCATTAATTTCTCACTTTGGGACATTAAGTAAATGAGGCTACTCACATGCTTAAAGTTAAACATGTGCTTAAGTGCTTTGTTCAGCATCCCGCCGGTTTGAGCTCAGATTAAAGTGATGAAGATTAAAAACATTTGCGGTTGAAGTCATTGAGTGCTACTGCCAGATCTTTACTAACTGTACCTGCCACCCATTTGGAGTGTGTCTTTACCTTTCTAAGGGTATGTTTGCACAGTAATGGAAGGTGTGATTGCAGCTATAAGCATATCTGCATTTGTTTTAATCTAGCTAGCACAGTTAAAACTACCAGTGAATACACGGCTGCGCAGACTTCAGCGTGGGCTAACAATGTACCCTGGTGCTGTGCAGCCCATATGGATGCCTGTGCTGCCATGTCATCACTGCTACTTTGAGCTGTGTTAATCAAATTTAAAGCCAGTGTGGTTATGTGAGCTGTAACCACACCTTCCATGACAATGTAGACATACCTTGAGAGGCATCACCTGCCAGGACCAATTTTTCAAAGATATTAAGGTCGATCATTTTGAAAATCCCACTAGGCACCTATCTTCACTTTTAGGCACCTAAATAGCTGTAAAAATCTGGCCCTCAGAGCATAAATGAGTGAAGATCTCCATACCAGTGCAGAGGTGTGTGTGTGATGGTTCTCTGGGCACCCAGGACTGCGAGTCAACTTGTTACTCTGCAATGTGATGTTGACCCCACAATAGGCTGGAAAGGGTTAATGAGGCTGAGATGGGGCCAATTAACCAGATAGAAGGCCTAAGCAACCCCAATTGATGGAGCCCAACTGAGACGGAACAGGAGGGGCTGGTATAAAACCAGGAAGTTGGCAGCACAAAATGGCTGCATGTTAGCTAGAAACAGGTTCTTAGAATGTGTTCTGGAGTCTGTGCATAAATCAAGCCTGCCCTAGATAAAGGAATGTGGATTCCCCTCTCTGACTGGCAGGCAAAGGACAATTAAAGGATATTTACGTATGAGGTAAACAAAGCCATCAAGCTAACAAGCAGGAAAGGAAACAGCTTAGTACAGTCTACACCCCTAGAAAGCTTTTCTGGCTCTTCAGGCAGAGACGGTGGACTTTGGGTAAAATAGGGGATGCAAAACATCATGAATTATCCATTACTTAAAAGACAAAGAGGCCAGATCTCTTGGAATGTGTGAAAGTTGGATCCTTCAGCCATTTGGGTTGAAGTATCTGGTTGAGAAATTGTCTGGGACCAGGACTGCAATCTGTTAACCCTTAGACCCCAGAAAACTGAATATTTTTGTTTTGTTTGTAACCATACCTGTCTCTTTCTGTTGCTTAGTATCACTTAAATCTCTGCTCTTTATTAATAAACATATTCTCTTTTTATTTAAAAACCACCTCTGTGCTATGTATTAATGAGCGGTGTGAATCTTCAGCTAACCTAAGAGGCTGCTGTGTGCAATGTCTCTTTGGAGGCTGCAAATTTAATAATTTCTGGGAGTGTTACAGTGAGAGAGCCTGGGCACTGCAGAGGCCTGGTCCACACTACACAGTTAAATAGATTTAAACAGCGTTAAATCGATTTAACGTTGTACCCGTCCACACTACAAGGCACTTTAAATCGATTTTAAGGGCTCTTAAATCGATTTCTGTACTCCTCCCCAACGAGAGGAGTAACCTTAAAATCGATATTACTATATCGATTTAGGGTTAGTGTGGACGGAAATCGAAGTTATTGATCTCATTCTTTTACTGTAGCTATCCAGAGTGCACCGCTCCGGAAATCGATGGTAGCCTAGGACCATGGACGCACACCACCGAATTAATGTGCCCTAGTGTGGACGCATAAAATCGATTTTATAATATCGGTTTTATAAAACCGGTTTTAGTAATTTCGATTTTATGCTGTAGTGTAGACGTAGCCAGAGAGACGTCTCTGGGGAACTCAGAAACTGGGGTTCACTGATTGTTACCTGCAAGGCAAGGCTTACGCTGGCAGCATCACAAGGAGTTTGCTGGTGAGGAAGACCAAGTGATTATGGCAGGGAGCTGACACACAGCCTAACCTCCAGTAAAGCTCACTCTCTCTGAGGCAGAGAGATCACATTGGCTTACAGATCTGGGCTGCCCTGAACAGAATGTCACAGCATTCCCCTGGGCTAACCAACCCTGATACTGACTACTTACAGAAATTTCAGATCCTCTATCCCCAAGGGCACAGTGTGTCCTAATTTACCAGTTTTATCTTAAACCACCACTCCTGTAATCCACACAGCACTTGTGAGCACTTTATAATAAAATGAAAAGTTTGCTTAAAAACTAAAGATTTCTCTAGAAATGGTGGAAACAAGGGGTTACAACACAACAACCATAAAATGCAAACCTGGATGTAAACTTCTCAATAGTTATCCTTCCTACCTAATAAAGGAGATTCTTTTCCTTCCACCACCACCCCTTCCCGCCCCAAAAGAGTTCAGTCTGTTGCAAAGCAGGCTGGCTTTTCAAGAACCAGGATCTGAATGTTCATGAAAGACTCTCGCTGTCCTACCAGAGATTTTCCTGTGTGAATGGCTCCAGAGTGCCTTTCTCTATATTGTTATACTGCAAGCAGTCTTTCTGTTCACAGGCAGAGTGAATCCCTGCCTTATTGCAGAGTTTCTTTTCTACCTTTAAGTGGTTTGGATTGTTGTTGTCTCTGGTTTTCCATTGACTGTGGGGAGGGTAGACAGTACCTTGTATTACCTTGCTGGCTGACTAGGGAGGGGTGATAACTCCCTCTTACTTTGAATGGGTCATCATCAAGCCATGTTACCTACTGGTGACTAATTTCTATTCCAAGTCTATAAAGCAAACTTTAAATATAAATAGATTATTCCTTAAATATTACCCCAACATACATCTCCCAATGACTGTGTCTTGACAAGATATGAGCCTTCTGCACATAGCTTACATGTTACTCTTTATGGACAAATATCCTGTAAGATGTTTGGTGTAAAGAGTTTGTCGGGTCTGAGGTCAGAGTTGATTGCAAAGAACAGGGGATCCTTTCCCCTTTTCCCAAGACGTCTCTATCACAGGGCTATCTTCAGAATCTAAGCTTGGATGAAGTTGGTAAGATGCTGTTATGCCTGATTTTTTCCCCTTGGCTTGCTCCTTCATTGTTCTTGGCCTATGTTATGTGGAGATGATGTAAAGAGATAGCTGTATGCCATTAACTTGTTCATCTGAAGATTTTTTAGTTTTCTAACTGAGAAAGGAAGCTTGCTAACTGACTTCCCAGTGGGAAATTGGCTGAAGTGTCTGTATACTACGGACTAGTGTAAAAGCCACCTACAGAGAAATAATTCAGCACTGAACATATGTTTAAAATTGATTTTTAATTTAGCCGTAACTGGGGATTAACTATTATCACTGAAAATGAGTTCTAATGTCTTTAAAGGTGGTACAGGGACTTCAATCAGAGAATTTACTCATGTAGAGTCTTGGGATTTGTCTACACTTGAAATACCACAGTGGCATTGCTGCAGCTGTGCTGCTGGAGCACTTCACTGTAGACACTACCTATGCCAACAGAAGGAGTACTCTCCTTGGCATAGGTAATCCACCTCCTGAGAGGCAATAGCTAGATCAATGGAAGAATCTGTTGAGGGTAGGTCAGTTTAGCTACATCATTCGGGGGAGGTGTGTGTGTGTGTGTGGATTTTTCACACCCTGAGTGATGTAGCTACGCCACTGTAAATTCCTAGTGTAGACCAGCCCTTAGTAGCTCATGCAAAACCAACCTCCCTCTTCCCCACAAAAAAAACCAACAACAACTCATCTTAAACTCTTGCATATGTCCCTAAGTGCCCCTGGCAGTTGAACGAGGACTTGGTTAAAAAAAACTCCTTTCCTTATGATTGCTTACTTTGCAAGATAGAGGAAGCTACAATGTAATAATCTCAAACTTCCTCTATTTTTATTTTCCATGGACTCAGTTAAACTTAGTTTCTAATTTTGTTCTTATAAATGGAAAGTATACAATGAAACTAAAATTACATTGTATTAAACACAGGTGGTCTTCAATAGAATATCAGTATCTTTCTTGAGTGGATTTATGTACAGGAGCTTATTTCCTATAGGAACCTTTGCAGGTGTGTAGTGTATTGATCTGTAACTGAATCGATTCAATAAACAGCTCTGGACTCCAACACTCAATGAGTCTCTTTTCAGTCCTTCTACAAGAGCACACTCTGACCCTTCACAAAGGGAACTGAGGCTGGCCGCAGAGTGGAAGGCAACACACTAGGGGTGAGATTTTCAAAGGAGCCTTCTGGAGTTAGATGTCCAAATCCTGCTGATGTTCAAGGGGAGCTGGGTGCCTTTGTCTTGTTTAGGCTTCTGTGAAAATCCCAGAAACTATCCAGAATTTTTCTTGTTATGAAATCAAGTAAAAACCCACAAATATTCCAGCTGTGGCAGAAATGCTATCTGTGATTATATGGCTTAGTTTCACCAGGTCATCTGGGAGGTTTTAGGCCCAGATCCACAAAGATCTTTAGGCACCTAGATCCAAGATTTTGGCTGCACTATAATCCACAAAACCCCTATTTGGTTGCTGCCTAACCCTGTAGGTGCCTAAATTCACTCAGGGCCAGTGGTCCCTCTAATTTTTCCCACCCATGTGCAGAATGAATTTTGTTATGTGCACCAATATGGAAGTAATGTGTGACACATCACCTCCATATTGGTACACATAACAAAATTCATGTAGTGAGGGTGGGATCAATGGGTTTGGACTGTGGGAAGGGTCTCAGGGCTGAGGCAGAGGGTTGGGGTGCAGGGCTGTAAAGGTTCTGGCTGGGGGTGCGGGCTCTGGGGTAGGGCTGGGAATGAGGGATTTGGGGTGCAGAAGGATGCTCTGGGGCTATGGCAGGGAGAGAGGACTCTCCCCAGCTCTCTTTCCCCACAGCAGCACCTGGGCTGGGGGAGAGAGGTGCCTCTCCCTGCCACAGCATCTCCGGGGCTGGGACTGCAGAATAGGCTGGGTTTGGGCTGGAGGAGGGGCGCAGCAGCAGGTTTGGGCCAAGGCAGAATTGGGGCCTGGAGAGGGATGCCCGGGCCATGGTAGGTCTGAGCCGCAGCAGAATTGGGGTTGGAGGTGGGCCATCCCTCCCCCAGTCATGGCAGGTTGGGAGCCAGGCTAGGTAGAGAGGTGCCTCTGGCCTCGGCAGGTCCATGAGTGGGTTCCCTGAGCACCTGTGCGGCACTAAATAGGCTGCTGCACGGCCGCACAGCTTACAGGGAACTTAGCTCAGGGCCTAAATTTTCAATCTAAAAGCTCACTTTGTTTCTGCTTCTGGGCATGTGTACTGCTGCCCCATTCTAGGCATCTGCAGTCCCAGTGCAATCCACAAACAAGGGGAAGATAGGTGGAGGAGTGCCTGTTTTGCTTGCAGGACCTGATCTGGTAGATGTGCTCAGAGCTTACCTCCCAGATCAGGCCCTATTCAATAGCCGAGACTGGTGGTGGTTCTAGTGCTGGTGCTAGTGCTCATTTTATACTCTTAGCTCATAGGTTAGAGTGCTAACCTAGGATGTGGAATACCAACATTCAATCTTCCCCTCAGCTTGATGAGGAAAGTATAGTAGAATGCTAAACTCTATTATCCTGTTCAGACACTAGGTGGCGCTGTGTGTAAAATGCCTTATTTAAATAAACCTCAGCCATACCCGGCAGAGCATTAAAGCAGTGGTTCTCTACGGGGGCTAGGTATGCCCCTGGGGGTATGCAGAAGTCTTCCAGTGGATGGATACAACTGATCTAGATCAGTGTTTCTCAGCCTGGGGGCTGCAGCCCCCAGGAGGGTCAAGCACAGGTTATGGGGGATCGCAAGTGCAGGTCCGGCATTAGGGGGTGGCAAGCAGGACAAAACTAAGTTAAATGCTTCAGCCCTGTTTCCTGGGACTCAGGCTTCAGACCAGGCTCACAAGTGAAAACCAGGCTCAAATATCACACTGAAACTTAAGTGCAATATTTATATTCCGAGCAACTTATTTTATACATATATGGTAACAATGAGAAAGTCAGCAATTTTTCAGGAAAAGTGTGACTTTTTTGTATTTTTGTGTCTGATTTTGTAAGCAAGTAGTTTTTAAGTGAGGTGAAACTTTGCGTACGCAAGACAAATCAGACTCCTGCAAGGGGAGGGAGGGTGTAGAGTAGTCTGGAAAGGTTGAGAACCACTGCATTAAAGGATCTTCTGAACACCTCTGGTGAGTATAAGCAAGCCCTGTGATCATCTTCCTACCTACTACAGGAACATAACAGGAAGAGGATTTAAACAGGGCTCTCCCATCTCTCAGGAAAGTGCTCTAAACCCTGAGCTATGGGATATTGTGAAGTGTTTGGTTCTCTATTTCTCCTATTGAAGCTATTCAGCTTTGGATGAATACTTAGTCACTGGGCCAGAAAGAGAGAGCAAGTGAGAAAATAATTCTGTAATCCAGTGGTTGTGGCACCTAGTTGGGAGGTAGGAGATCCAAAGTCCAATTTCCCTGCTCCAATGAGAGTTTAATTATTTATAGAAAGTGGAATAGCTTCCACATTAGAAAATGAGGGCACACTTATTGGAATGTCCCATTGCTCAGTGGTTAGGAAAAAAGTGCTCTGAATAGTGGGAGATTCCCCCCGCCCATTCAAATTCTTTCTAACAGTCCTGTAGTGCAGGGTATAGAGCCCAGGTCCCCCACATCCCACATGAATGCTCAAACCACTGGGATGAAAGTTAAGATGGGCACTTCCAGCAGTCATTTGATGTGGAGCAAGGCAGGCACCTAACCCCTTGTCACAAGAAATGACTTAGGCACCTAAGCTGCCTGACCCCAGGAGAAGGGCCTTGGCTGTGGATTGTTAGCAGACGTAGGTGTAGCCTGGGCTGAGGGCTTGTCTTCACATACAGCGGTGCAGCTGCACTGTTGTAATGCTTTAGTGAAGATTCTCCTTTGCCAATGCGAGAGCTTCTCCTGTCAGTGTAGTTAATCCCCCTCTGAAAGAAGTGGTAGCTATGTTGATGGGAAAAGCTGTGCTGCTGACCTAGCACTGTCTCACCAGAGGTTAGTCTGAGCATTGCAATATCTACTCCTGAGGACATTCTGCACCAAAAAATTAAAAATCCTGTGCACAATATTTTTAAAGTCTGCAAATTTTATTTGTCAAATAAATGTGGAGGCTCTAGCGTGGCATTGGGGAGCACAGACCACAGGCTGCATAGAGGTGGGAGATTACTGTGCAGCTCCCCCTACCCCCAGGTGAGGTTGCACTCAACCCTGACACAGGGCAAGGACTGGGCCTGCCCCAGAATCACCCCAGGGCTCTGCTCCCCCGTGCCAGGTGCACCGGGTGTTGGGCAGGCAGGCTCAGCAAGGCAGGATCCAAGTGTGGAGGGGCTTAGTGTAGGGGGATCCAGGTGTGGGTTAAGAGGGTGCTGTGGGGGGCAATCTGGGTGTTGATGGCTTAGGGGGGATCTGGGTGCAGGGGTGGATTTGGATGCACAGGGGCTTGTTGGAGGGCTCTGGATGCAACAGTAATGGGACTTTTCAAGGGGATCCAGGTAGAGGGCTCATCAGGGAGGGTCTGGATATGGGAGGGATAGAAACTGGCAGGGGGGTCTTGATGTGTGGGGGTCCAGATGCTGGGGGAGTGGGGCTCAGTGTGGTGGGGATCAAGGTGCAGCTGTCTGGGGCTTGGTAGGGTGGGGATCCAGAGGCAGGTGGCTCCTTGGGGTGGTGCAGGGGGAGTGGGGCTTGTCGGGGGGTTCTGAGTGTGTGAGGCAGTGAGGCTCGGTGGGAGGGTCGGGTTATGAGGGGGTCTGAATGCACAATGCTTGGGCAGATGGGGGAGCAGCTCCCTGTACAGTGATCTTTCCCCCTTAAGCTGAGGAGCGATCGGTGCAGGAAGTGCAGGTAGGGGAAGAGTTTTCAGAGCTTCCTACAGTCAGGGGAGAAATATGGGGGTGGGTCTGACACGGCCCCAGATGCCATGCAGGGAAAGAGGAAGTCCAGTCCTCCCCAGCCCAGCTGGGACTAGCAGCTGAGCTCGGCGCAGGGTAGGAGCCACCAGCCAGGTCTTGCCCAGTCCCGCCCCTTGCCCCACAGTGATTTACCTCTCTGTTGGCTGCCCTGGGCACGTGAAAGATACTGCTGGCGAGGGTCTTGTGGCCACTCTTGTGGTTTTCCTTTGCTTTCCCATCAGAAAGTCATTTTTCTGTGGGGAAGCAAAGAAATCTGTGGGTGACATAAATTCTGTGCATGCTCAGTAATGCAGAATTCCCCCAGAAGTAAATACCTAAATCCTTTTGTGGGTCCCATCCTTAGCCTGTTTTAGGGTTTGTCTAAACTGGAGCTTTGTAGTTTTAGCTGTCTTCTAGTGGCTACTGCACATGAGAGGATAAGAATCTACCAATGTGACTAGCTGCAGGAGTTGCTCTTTTTGTTCAAGCCATAGAGGCTCATGCTGTTTAGCTTTGATACTCCTAGGTTCAAACCAAGCAAGAGGAGTCTGCATTGGTAATTTTGTTGTAGTAAACCTGTATGACTTCCTAAAAAAGATAGGAAATCACAACAAATGCTCCCAAATTAGATTCACTTACATTTTTTTCTTCAAAAAATCAGAGCTGGAAGAACTGCTCAAAGTGTCCCTCTCCTTCCACCGAACTCTGAAATGGCATCTTCTAACATCCCAATGTAAGGTCTTAGTCAGTGGGCTCAGATTCAGGCAGCTGGGCAATGTGCATTTGAGGGGATAGTCTCTTGAATAACTTTCTGTCATACCAAGGAACTCACCATAGTACATTCCCTGTGAAAGTGGAGGAGGCTTCCTCTGAAGACATACTTGCTATACCTCAGAATATATGGCAAAAAAATAAAATAAAATTGCAGCACTCATCAACCGGGTATCTCATGTAAAGATTAGAACTCAGCATAATTCTAGCACTTACAATACTTGTAAATTTGCCCTAGTGCAAGTGTGATCAAGTAGAGGTGTTAAAAGTTGCCAACCATGCTCCCATGGTGCTTAGCTGTCAAAAAGTCCAAATTGTTAGAGCATTAATCTATTGAGATAATCTATCAACTCTGTGCCCATGATTATCAACTCTTACTGTAAGTAAAATACCAGTTCTAAATATATTCTTCTGCTCTTCTATGCATGCCAACAAAGAGAATGAAATATTAAAACAAAGGTAACACCTGACATCCTGCATGAACTCACTCATTATGTAGGTTGAAATGTGAAAGGTTTATAATCTCTATTACATTTAAATATAATAAAAGTTAGACTTTTTGTTCAAGCTGTTGTATGGCCAATTGTTTTCCAGTGGTAGCTTATTTAGAATGTTTCTATTCTTAGCAGAATAACTGATTGAACCCTCTAAAGCCATTTAATAGGTCAACTCCAATATGTTTCTTATTGTTAGAGTTCCCAATTGCACATGATGTGTGATCAAGTTCAAGGAAGACATTGAGCAGAATATGTAGATCATGCAGCACATATGGTATCTTATATATAGTGCCACAGGCAGGTGTGTGCATGCACACGAGCGAGAGAGGAAGAAAGAGAGTCAAGCCAAGTAACTCAAACTGATTCTCATGCTTCTGTGGAAGGCTGATTTCATTGTAGTATTTTCCATGTCTGCTAATACCCAGGGCCTCATGGTTTTTGGTAAGGGCAGAATCCTCAGCCCAGTGCAAGGCTTGAATAATGAGACTGTGGTGTTTCAGGGAAAAGTCAGCTCCCCAGGCTGTGGCATGAGAACCAGGCTGCTCCCTGGCTGAGTTTGTGGTCTCAGAACAGCAGTAGCCTCTATGGTTCCTGCTCCATGGATAGGTGGGGGGAAATGACCAGTGAATCACATACTGGTAATTCCTCTGGCCTTGTCCTCAGGAAAATCTACCTGCAAGTAAGCCATAATAAGTTCCTGGAAAGCATGACTCTGCAGATTGCTGAGGGAGGGGAAATGGACACCTTGAACATGGCACTGGCAACCTGTCCACTTTCCACAGTGGAGGCATGTAGGGCAAGATTTGCTCCTAGATACACATTCTAGATATGGTGGAGGAGGCAAGTGCTGAAGCAGGCTATTACACTGTGACTTACCTGGCACTAGCCCTTGCATGAATTTTCTGCACAGTGTGAACTCCGTGCCCTTTAGCTTGCTTAGGACACATCTTGAGTCAAAGCACAGAGGCATTTTAACAGCTTTCATTAGAGGGCATTTATGCAGCAGCGACTCTAGCTTTTTGCCTCCCCAAGCACAGCAGTCAGCCAGCCTTCAGCGGCTTGCCTGTGGGAGGTCTCTGGTTCTGCGGATTTAGCAGCTTGCCTGCGAGAGGTCCTCCAGTCCCACGGCTTCGGCGTACCCGCTGCCGAATTGACACCAAATCCGTGGGACCGGTGGACCTCCCGCAGGCAAGTCGCTGAAGGCTGCCTGACTGCCACCCTTGCAGGGACCGGCAGGGAGCCCCCCAAAGCTTGCCGCCCCAGTCACGCACTTGGAGCGCTGGTGCCTGGAGCCGCCACTGCATTTATGTACTTATAAAGCATGGACACACCACTCATCAGTCATACCAGTAAAAGACACATCCATATTCTTAGCATCCCTCTCTTACTCAAAGATCATATCTGTCTACACTGCATCCGGGACCATGCTTCCCAGCACAAGCAGACAGACACATGCTAGCTCTGCTCAAGCTAGTGCACTAAAAATAGCCCTGTCGCTGCGGTAGTATGGGCAGCAACTCAGGCTAGCTGCCCAAGTAGGTACCCCGGGGGATCCAGGCGGGTTTGTACTCATGCAGCTGACCCCAGCTGCTGCCCATGCTAGCCCTGGCCACACTGTTACTGTTAGCTCAGTAGATACTGTTGTCTTAACTTTGATGGCGTATGCACCGACAGTGTTAATGTAACCCAGTCACTGTCCAGTGTTAAACAGTGTTAAACAAGCTCCAGGGTTTCGTATACAGGGATGTCAGCCTGCGTAGAACCACGGCAAACATACCGCTAAAAATCCTTTTGATCCTTTCTTAAAGCTACAGAGGAGAAGGAAAAAGACTGAAAGCATTTGAAATGCAAAGTATTCAGTAAGACTCACTTTAACGTTTCTTGTTCCCTTTCCCTTTAGCTGGGGAGAGTTTTTAGAAAGAACATATTTCTTCTTTGGTATCCTCAAAGGTATCAAAGATGGTGGTAATTGTCCTTTTTGGTAATGGAAATTAGTTGAGATGAGCTGGAGCTGCTGCTGTTGTTGCTGTGAAAGTTTAATCCTGTTTCATCTTCGGCCGTGGTTGGGCTTCATGTGGAGCTGATAGGGGGTGTAATAGAGAACTGGAGGATAGGGGGTGTAATAGAGAACTGGAGGATAAGGGAACAGTTCCTTTTTCCTAGGATACTATTTCATTTACAGCCTTTTATTCTGCTGCCTGACTGTGCTAGAGGAGAGTAAAGAAAATCTTCTGACTTGTATTTAGTCCTGAGTTCAGACACATTTGGACATTTCTCTGGCCCTCCAAGGTACTACCATGGCCTTCAAAGTTATTACATAGCACCCTCCAGAAATCTCTCTGCCACCTTCCACTTCATTTGCTGGCCAGCTTTGATCCGTCTCTGCTAGTTCATGTTTTCTTTGTTGTTCTCCCCTGCTCTCTTCAGCTACTCCGCTGGCTGATATGTATAGTTGGCAGAATTTGATTTTTATTTTTAAATGGACTGGGGGAGCTGACAGACTGTGGGAGGCTGACTTGGGTAGAGTGGTTGGGAGGAGTAAACTTGAGACCTATGCTATTTTAACCTATAGCTATTGCCGTTATCTGAGCACCCTGCTTTATTTTATTGATGCATTTGATGTAAATCGTGTAATGTGCCCAGGTAAGAAAGACAGTCACTAGATACAAATAAATACATAGCCGAGCACCCAGGGACAGCACACTGTAAGGCATGCCAAAATTCCTCCAATTCTTGTTTCCACTGGGTCCCCTCTGTCCCTGCCACTTACCTAGTCAACTCCCCAGCTGTGCTGTGAGCTCAGCAGCAAGACCTGTTCTATTCAACAGCAGCTGCTGCTTCTCTTGGTCCTAGGATGCAGCTGTGTCACAGTAGCGCATCTGGTGAAGACGTGCTATGCCAACAGGAGAGCGCTTTTCTATGGGCATTTCTCCATCAAATGGAGAAGTGTCAACTATATCAGTGGGAGAGCGTCTCCTGCCAACGTAGTGTCGGCGTGAACAGCACAAAACTTGCATCACTCGGGTGGGGGGTTCACACCCCAAGTGATATAAGTTAGATTGACCTGCCCTGGCTCTCTGCAAGAGCAGAAGGAAGCAGGCTGCCTCTGGTTGCTTTTAAGAACTTGCATTCATCAGAGATCAGCCTGACTTTATACCACATGGAGCTTTCTGCCTTATGCTGGGAGGACCTTTGGGAAACTTGGAGTCCATGTGTACAAAAGCCCCAGGTAAGCTAGGGCACACTGGCAGGTTCCCTCCCCCTTGCACGAGGAGAGATATGGGTCTACCAAAAAAAGCGAGAGAGGTGAAGGAAACAAACGTAGAGAAGATAAAGAGAGGGGAAAAGGAAGAAGGGAGGGGAGAGAAGGAAAGGAAAAGCAAAGCACAACAAAAAAGTGCACACTTAAAGTAAATTGTACTTATGTTTCACCCCTGTTCTTTGCAACCTGAGTTAGCTCCCATGCTGAGAGCTGCCCCTATTAGAGTTGTGGTCTGTAAACAATACATTCAGTAGCATTTAAACATTGCTGACCTCTTTTGTTTTCCAGGAGAGGGGGCACTCAACAACTGTTCACCAGGGGCACCACTGTCCCTAATGTCTGGCCCTAGTTGTGATGCAGCTATGAATGCGGGGTTGGGGTGGGCAAAAGTGGAAGAAAAAATGTTGAGAAGCTTGGGTTGCAAATGTTCCCTGTTTTGATTCAGGTTATTCCATGCCCCTGGAGGTGTGCTTTTGACACCATCTGTTTGGACAATAGTCCAAAAGTATGTGCAGGTGGGCAGTTGTTTTTATTTTTTTGTTTTACTTTGGAACCTGAGAAAATGACACATTGCTCTAAATTGTATGTCTGAGCAGAACTGGGATTCCCTCCTCATCAAGTTAAACAGAAGCCTGTGGGGAACAGGGGCTGAGCTGGATTCCTCAAGGGAAGAGGATGTGGGGGTTTCTTGTAGGTTCAAGTTTTCTAAAATGTGCACTTCCAAAAGCACTTACAGGGGTTTATCCACTGAGATCCCCTGTGAAAGGAGCCTGAAGGAGTGGCTCAGACCCAGCAGTGAGGAACACGCTGAATATTTTCGGGATGTTAGACTCAGGTCACAACCCAGGATGGAGGTGAGGGGCAAGAGGGAGGACACATGTGGCAAAGTTGGCTGAGGAACTTGCCCTTCATTCTAAATGAGACTCTGATTTGAAATGAAAATTTGAAGCATGTCGCCAGAGAACTGCAGCTTCGTTATGGAATTTGGAGGAGAGGAATAAAGGGAAACAAGAAGACTTTTTATCAATACATTAGAAGCAAGAGGAAGACCAAGGACAGGGTAGGCCCACTGCTCAGTGAGGAGGGGGAAACAGTAACAGGAGACTTGGAAATGGCAGAGATGCTTAATGACTTTTTTGTTTCGGTCTTCACTGAAAAGTCTGAAGGAATGTCTAATATAGTGAATGCTTACGGGAAGAGGGTAGGTTTAGAAGATGAAATTAAAAAAGAGCAAGTAAAAAATCACTTAGAAAAGTTAGATGCCTGCAAGTCACCAGGGCCTGATGAAATGCATCCTAGAATACTCAAGGAGTTAATAGAAGAGGTATCTGAGCCTCTAGCTATTATCTTTGGGAAATCATGGGAGACGGGGGAGATTCCAGAAGACTGGAAGGGGGCAAATATAGTGCCCATCTATAAAAAGGGAAATAAAAACAACCCAGGAAGCTACAGACCAATTAGTTTAACTTCTGTGCCAGGGAAGATAATGGAGCAGGTAATTAAAGAAATCATCTGCAAACACTTGGAAGGTGGTAAGGTGATAGGGAATAGCCAGCATGGATTTGTAAAGAACAAATCGTGTCAAACCAATCTGATAGCGTTCTTTGATAGGATAACAAGCCTTGTGGATAAGGGAGAAGCTGTGGATGTGATATACCTAGACTTTAGTAAGGCATTTGATATGGTCTCACATGATATGCTTATAGATAAACTAGGAAAGTACAATTTAGATGGGGCTACTATAAGGTGGGTGCATAACTGGCTGGATAACCGTACTCAGAGAGTAGTTGTTAATGGTTCCCAATCCTGCTGGAAAGGTATAACAAGTGGGGTTCCGCAGGGGTCTGTTTTGGGACCGTCTCTGTTCAATATCTTCATCAATGATTTAGATGTTGGCATAGAAAGTACGCTTATTAAGTTTGCGGACGATACCAAACTGGGAGGGATTGCAACTGCTTTGGAGGACAGGGTCAAAATTCAAAGTGATCTGGACAAATTGGAGAAATGGTCTGAGGTAAACAGGATGAAGTTCAATAAAGATAAATGCAAAGTACTCCACTTAGGAAGGAACAATCAGTTTCACACATACAGAATAGGGAGAGACTGTCTAGGAAGGAGTATGGCAGAAAGAGATCTAGGGGTCATAGTAGACCACAAGCTTAATATGAGTCAACAGTGTGATACTGTTGCAAAAAAAGCAAACATGATTCTGGGATGCATTAACAGGTGTGTTGTAAACAAGACACGAGAAGTCATTCTTCTGCTTTACTCTGCGCTGGTCAGGCCTCAGCTGGAGTATTGTGTCCAGTTCTGGGCACCGCATTTCAAGAAAGATGTGGAGAAATTGGAGAGGGTGCAGAGAAGAGCAACAAGAATGATTAAAGGTCTTGAGAACATGACCTATGAAGGAAGGCTGAAGGAATTGGGTTTGTTTAGTTTGGAGAAGAGAAGACTAAGAGGGGACATGATAGCAGTTTTCAGGTATCTAAAAGGGTGTCATCAGGAGGAGGGAGAAAACTTGTTCACCCTAGCCTCCAATGATAGAACAAGAAGCAATGGGCTTAAGCTGCAGCAAGGGAGATTTAGGTTGGACATTAGGAAAAAGTTCCTAACTGTCAGGGTGGTTAAACACTGGAATAGATTGCCTAGGGAAGTTGTGGAATCTCCATTTCTGGAGATATTTAAGAGTAGGTTAGATAAATGTCTATTAGGGATGGTCTAGACAATATTTGGTCCTGCCATGAGGGCAGGGGACTGGACTCGATGACCTCTCGAGGTCCCTTCCAGTCCTTGAGTCTATGAGTCTGTGAATATTCTGCTCTACCAAGTCTCAGGTTTTGGCTGTGACACAATGTCTAAGACCCTGTCAGAGGAGATTACTTATTTCATATGGTAATCAGCACTAGCATCCTAACATTAAACGTTTTTTTGATGAGCATGACTTGCACTGAAATAACTCAAGGTAGAACATTCTCAAGGCATTTGCTTTACTCCCTCAGAGCATGTCCTTTCAGGGGCAAAACTGGCCTGCACTTCCCCCTCCCTCACAAAGGAAAAAATGTTCTTTAAGGGAGAGAACTGGCAAACTGCTCCAGTTTGCCAAGATGGAAATCTGCCAGTCTAGGAGTGTTTTTCCTTCGAAACTGACCTCTCCAGATGAGTGTGGATCAGACAACAGGCTCAGTAATTACAGAACCCTAATTCATTCACTGAGCACCATCCCTCCTGTGCAGCGAATAAGGCCGGGGTCCTGTGGGAAACAGTTGTATATGATCAGGTAATCAAAGACTAGCATAAGGCATAGGCACAAGGGAGCCAAACTAAGGTTTCATGGGCAACCTTAATTCCGGCATTTCCTAACTTTTCAGTACCTTTCCCTGCAGTCTTTACATTCCTTTAACCTAGTTCTTTTGCATGTGGTTTCAAAGGTTTTTAAAATCAAAGTGAAAAATCAAATTCCATTATGTGGAATCACGCAGGCACCAGTATGGTTCCATTCCAGAGCAGCAATGATAAAAACATTAGATGCACAGCACAGACCTCTGCTGCTTGAGCCACCAGAGTAACTTAGGCCTGGTCTACATTACATGTTTAAACCGATTTTAGCAGCGTTAAACCGATTTAACGCCGCACCCGTCCACACTACGAGGCCCTTTATATCGATATAAAGGGCTCTTTACATCGGTTTCTGTACTCCTACCTGACGAGAGGAGTAGCGCTAAAATCGGTATTACCATATCGGATTAGGGTTAGTGTGGCCACAAATCGACCGTATTGGCCTCTGGGCGGTATCCCACAGTGCACCACTGTGACCGCTCTGGACAGCAATCTGAACTCGGATGCACTGGCCAGGTATACAGGAAAAGCCCTGCGAACTTTTGAATTTCATTTCCTGTTTGGCCAGCGTGGAGCTGTGATCAGCACAGGTGACCACACAGAGCTCATCAGCACAGGTAGCAATGCAGTCTCCTGAGAATCGAAAAAGAGCTCCAGCATGGACCGCACGGGAGGTACTGGATCTGATCGCTATACGGGGAGAGGATTCTGTGCTGACAGAACTCCGTTCCAAAAGATGAAATGAAAAAATATTTGAAAAAATTTCCAAGGCTATGATGGAAAAAGGCGACACCAGGGACTCAGTGCAGTGCAGAGTGAAAGTTAAGGAGCTCAGACAAGCCTACCAGAAAACCAAAGCAGCAAACGGAAGGTCCAGGTCAGGGCCGAAAACATGCCGCTTCTACGCTGAGCTGCATGCAATTTTAGGGGGCTGCGCCACCACTACCCCACCCCTCTCCATGGATTCCGAGGTGGGGGTTGTAATCTCAACCATGGGTGAGGATTCTGCGGAGGGGGAAGATGAGGAAGAGGAGGAGGATGACCTTGCAGCGAGCACACAGCTCTCCATTAGCCCCAACAGCCAGGAGCTTTTTGTGACCCAGACGGAATTACCCTCCCAGCCATCCCAAGCCACTAGCCCAGACAGTGAAGCCATGGAAGCGACCTCTGGTGAGTGTACCTTTGTAAATATAAAACATGGTTTAAAAGCAAGCGTTTCTTAATGATTGATTTGCCATGAGGGCTTGGGATGCATTCGCGGCCAGTAAAGTTACTGGAAAAGTTTGTAAACATGTCTGGGGATGGAGCGGAAATCCTCCAGGGACATCTCCATGAAGCGCTCCTGGAGGTACTCCAAAAGCCTTGGCAGAAGGTTTCTGGGCAAGGCAGCCTTGTTCCGTCCACCATGGTAGGACACTTTACCACGCCATGCATGTAGCAAGTAATCGGGTATCATTGCATGACAAAGCATAGCTGCGTATGGTCTCGGTGATTGCTGGCATTCAAGAAACATCCGTTCTTTATCTCGCTCTGTTATCCTCAGCAGACTGATATCGTTCATGGTAACCTGGTTGAAAGTCAGGAATTTAATTAAGGGGACAGAGATGGCCATTTTTCTACTGGGCTGTCGCTTAAAAGAAATCCTTCCTTGCACATAGCCAAGCGGGGGGAGGGGAGGAAGGATAGCGATGAGCTTTTTTGCGTTTGGCTAGCAGGAAACTTCCCAGCTACCAGCCACACGGTGGGGCGGGGAAAGGGGGGTGATTAGCAATGATCTTCCATGATACCAGCCATGCGGTGGGGGAAGGGGTAAAGCAATCATCCTAGAGAATTGGATGGGGAGGGTTGGCTTCTGCTGCTGCATGTTAACAGGAAAGAAGCATCAGAGGGCACTGTGTATATGAAGGCTGGAGAAGCCGAAAGACAATAGCTTACCACGGCCTCATGCAAGCTGAATTCTGGTGCCCGGACCTGCGTCTGTGAGATCTGTAACACCAGAGCCACAGGCAGTCAATATTAAGATGCAAAATGTGACCTTGTAGTGAAATCACATGTGCTATGTAAGGTGAATAGTGTTGTTCACTGTGAAAGAGTTTAACCATTGTTCTGTAAAATGTATCTTTTTAAATACTTCTCTCCCTTTTTTCCCTCCCTCATGCAGCTGCACATTTTTCAAGTCTCCCTACTCCATCCCGAAGGCTATCTCAGATAAGGCGGAGGAAAGAGAAGATGCAGGACGAAATGTTCTCGGAAATCATGGAAGTAACCCGCAATGAAAGCGCTCATCTGAATGAGTGGAAGGACGTGGTAGCAAAGTACAGGAAAGATGCCAGTGAACGTGAGGACAGGAGGGACCAACGTGAGGATAGGAGGGATGAACGTGAGGATAGGAGAGACGCTCAAGATGAGAGGTGGTGGCAGGAAGATCAGAGGTGTAGGCAGGAAGATCAGCGGTGGCGGGATGCAACGCTGGAGCTGCTGCGTGATCAAACTGATATCCTCCAATGTCTGATGGAGCTTCAGGAAGAGCAGTGGGGTCACAGAGTGCCGCTGCAGCCCCTGTGTAACCACCCTCACCACTAACCATGTTCCATATCTTCCTCACCCAGACGTGTAAGAACGTGGGGGAAGGCTTCGTGTACCCACCCGCTCCACCCCCGTGGACAGTCCAGCCAAAAGGCTGTCATTACATTGAAATGTGTTTAATGGCCTTTTCCTTCCCTGCTATCCTCCTCCCAAACCACACCCGGGATACCTTGTCAGTTCTCTGCCTCTTTTTATAATTACTTTTTAATAATGAATACATGATTTTTAAACGATAGTGACTTTATTTCCTTAAGCAAGCTGTAATCAAAGGGGGAGGGTGGGTTGCTTACAGGGAAGGAGTCAATAAAGGAGGGGGTTCATGAAGGGGAAACAAACACAGCAGTCACACCGTACCCTGGCCCGTGATGAAACTCATTTTCAAAGCTTCTCTGATGAGCACCGCTTCGTGGTGTGCTCTCCTAATTGCACTGGTGTCTGGCTGCGCGTAATCAGCGGCCAGGTGATTTGCCTCAGCCTCTCACCCCGCCATAAAGGTCTCCCCCTTACTCTCACAGAGATTGTGGAGCACACAGCAAGCAGCAATAACAAAGGGGACATTGGTTTGGCTGAGGTCTGAGCGAGTCAGTAATGTGCGCCAGCGCGCCTTTAAACGGCCAAATGCACATTCTACCACCATCCTGCACTTGCTCAGCCTGTAGTTGAACAGCTCCTGACCACTGTCCAGGCTGCCTGTGTATGGCTTCATGAGCCATGGCATCAAGGGGTAGGCTGGGTCACCCAGGATAACTATAGGCATTTCAACATCCCCAACTGTTATTTTCTGGTCTGGGAAGTAATTCCCTTGCTGCAGCAGTTTAAACAGAGCAGTGCTTCTGAAGAGGCGAGCGTCAGGAACCCTTCCTGGCCAGCCCACGTGGATGTTGGTGAAACGTCCCTTGTGATCCACCAGTGCTTGCAGCACCATTGAAAAGTACCCCTTGCGGTTTATGTACTGGGTGCCCTGGTATTCCGGTGCCAAGGTAGGGATATGGGTTCCATCTATCGCCCCCCCACAGTTAGGGAATCCCATTGCAGCAAAGCCATCCACTATGCACGTTTCCCAGAGTCACAGCCTTTCGTAGCAGCAGCTTAATGATTGCTTTGGCTACTTGCATCACAGCTGCCCCCACAGTAGATTTTCCCACTCCTAATTGATTCCCGACTGACCGGTAGCTGTCTGGCGTTGCAAGCCTCCAGAGGGCTATTGCCACTTGCTTCTCCACTGTGAGGGCTGCTTTCATCTTGGTATTATGGTGTTTCAGGGCAGGGGAAAGCAAGTCACAAAGTTCCATGAAAGTGCCCTTACGCATGTGAAAGTTTCGCAGCCACTGGGAATCATCCCAACCCGCAAAACTATGCGGTCCCACCAGTCTGTGCTTGTTTCCCGGGCTCAAAATCGGCGTTCAATGGCTAGAACCTGCCCCATTACCAGCAGGATCTCCAAAGTGCAGGGGCTCGCAGTTTGAGATAATTCTATGTCCATGTCCTCATCACTCTCGTCACCGCGCTGCCGTAGCTGCCGCCTCCTCCTTGCCTGGCTTTGCAGGTCCTGGTTCAGCATAGACTGCACGAGAATGCGCGAGGTGTTTACAATGTCCACGAATGTGGTATTGATCTGAGCAGGGTCCATGCTTGCTGTGCTATGGCGTTTGCACAGTTCACCCAGGAAAAAAGGCGCGAAATGGTTGTCTGCTGCTTTCAGGAAGGGAGGGGTGAGGCTGTACCCAGAACCACCCGCGACAATGATTTTTGCCCCATCAGGCACTGGGCTCTCAACCCAGAATTCCAAGGGGCGGAGGAGACTGCGGGAACTATGAGATAGCTACGGGATAGCTACCCACAGTGCAACACTCCAGAAATCGATGCTAGCCTCGGACTATGGACGCACACCATCGAATTAATGTGCTTAGAGTGGCCGCGTGCACTTGACTTTATACAATCTGTTTTACAAAACCGGTTTATGTAAAATCGGAATAATCCTGTAGTGTAGATGTACCCTTAATAGCAATATGTTGTCATTCTGAGTCAGCCACTAGAGGGAGATGAGGCAAACACACTGCCATTGGGTTTCACAGCTATTTGCTGTCAGCAGAGGAATGGTAAGACTCAGGAATCTTGGATATTGTCCAGTGTCTGAAAAGGGGGCCATAGGTTACCCTTCTGCCCCTCACTCCCTCTAGCATATCTTGTTTCCAGTGTGCCTCCTCCCCCCCCAGCTCCTTGTTCCACTCCCTCTTTCCAGCCCCTTACCATCACCCATCAGCTTCACATCGTAATTCCCTAGCCCCGTCCCAGCTCCTCAACTGCACTTCTTGTTCCCTTCACCAAGCTCCTTGTCTCAGCCTCCCCTGAAACATTCTCAGCCCTTTGGCTCCATCTCTCCCCAGGCCCAGCTCCACTCTTCTGCATTCCAGCCAGGCTGCTTCCTCCTCCTCACTGCCTGGGCACTAGCAAGGGAAGCATTGAGACAGTCCCCCTGCTTCCTGTGCATAGTGGCCCAGTTTCCAGGAGGATCAACTGCAAGGGAAAGTCCTGGTCAGCCTGTGGAGCCCCCAGAGGAAGCAAGTTCAGTGCAGACAAAATCTTCAGAAAATTTAGCTGCCCAACTCCAACAATTCTGTACTGAGTATATGTTAATAGGTGTCCAGAGACTCATAACTTGAGCAAACTTGTTTGGATTTTCATGGGGATGGCAAAAGACACACCCCTGATACTAGAGTGACCCCCTGCCAATTTAAAGTACCTGCTCCAAAGCATGGAGGCTCTAACAATTCTCAATAAAATGGCTGTAAGATTTTTTTTTTGTTAACTTGGGCAAAATATTTTTCCTTAATCTTATTCTGAGAAATGGGTGAACTGTATTTGCTGAAACTTTCCAAAGAAGTTTAGCCCAAGGCAAATAACTGGCATGGAAAACTTCAGCCCAACAAGTTAGTTTCGCAAAGTTATAAGCAACTGAAAAAAAGGTCTTTGTAATGGAAAGTGTTGGACAATCTTAACTAGGCATCACTCCCTAGCACTAGCTGCACCTTTCCTATCTGTTCAGGCATTTGGCTCAAGCTCTTTGTCTGATAACTCTTCTTCAGCTCTGAAATTCAGTCCTGGCATATTATGGTTGCAGTGTCAAAGTTCAAATACAGACTTGCTGCTTTAATCCTGTTTCATGTGAATATAATTGTAGGTGTGTGAAGTTATTGACGTGAACTGTGACCATACAGATCATTGTTGCAACCAGTATATAGTTGTATCAAATCTTGTACAAAGGAGGCCAAATAAGGTGTCTATGAAAAGGTTGTAATTTGATGGTTATGATTATGCTGTTTGTATGTGTGTGTCATTTTTGTATGTGAAGTTATAAATATGGGCTATGTACTTGTATCTCAATGTCTTTGTAGCATTAGTGAAGCATTTGGTCAGCTTCTTGAGAAAGAATTCTTCAGATTAAGTGCTCAATCAAGAAACACTTAACTGACAATGGACCTTGGGAGATTCCAATCCACATATGAAGAGCCTTCCTGGAAACATTCAAGGTAGCATGTGAGCAATGGCTGCCACCTGCAAACTGAGTCATGCATGGACATGTGACTTGTCCATGTGACTCCAAACTCCATCTTGCCGCTGTGATTTTCCACAGTAAGAACAAAGGGGTCCTTCCACATGGCAGAGGATATAAAAGGCCCTGGAAGCCCCTCCATTTTGTCTTCAATCCTGCTTCAGACCTCTGGAGGAACTGTGCTTGAAGCTGAAGCTCTGAACAAAGGACTGAACAACCCATCCAAGGTGGGATGTTTGTACTCCAGAGACTTAATTGGTTTAAATCAGCAATAATCCTGTCAAGTCTGAAACAAGCCTGAACTAAGAACTTTGCAATTGTTGTATGTATTTGATACCATTAAACAATTTTAACTCTTATCTATATTTCTTTCTTTTTATGAATAAACCTTTAGATTTTAGATTCTAAAGGATTGGGAACAGCATGATTTGTGGATAAGATCTGACTGGTATATTGACCTGGGTCTGGGGCTTGGTCCTTTTGGGATTAGGAGAACCCTTTTTTGAACTGGGGTATTGGTTTTCATAACCATTCATCCCCACCATAACGAGTGGTGCTGGTGGTGATACTGGGAAATTGGAGTGTGTGAGGGAATTGCTTGTATGACTTCTGATTAGCCAGTGGGGTAAAACCGAAGTCCTCTCTGTTTGTTTGGCTGGTATGGTGTGCCTTAGTAGTGAAGGACCCCCAGCCTTGGGCTGTGACTGCCCTGCTCTAAGCAATTTGTCCTGAATTGATACTCTCAGTAGTGTCCTGCCAAAGGCCACTTTGTTACAAGGTGTTATGTATAATCTGGCCTGAGACTACAGTATGGAGGGTTTTAGATAAATGCCAGTGTGTACTAATGGAAAGAAAGTGAGGCATGATATAGGTCAAACAATTACTCTTGCATGGAGTTCCACTGATTGCAGGGCAGGGGCTATAGCTTTTTTTTTTTTTTTTTTTTTTTTTTTTTTTTTTTTTTTTTTACCTAGGGAAAATTAGTAATTATTTTACCAGTATAAAGTGAGTGCTGATAGGTTATATTTATGGATTTAACATTTCCTTTAGGAAGATGGGATTATTTGTTAAATTGTTAATGGACTTGCTTTATTAGCTGAAATTTCCTTCTTGTTGGCTTCTTGATTTCTTCTTGGCTTCAAGTGAAATTAGGAAGTGAGTAATTTGTCATCACTTACTACTGTATTATACCTATGACTAGAAGGAATCCTGGAACCACCTTTATCCTACAGCGTGTCTTTGTAATCCTCTAGATAATGCATAGGGCTGGAAGTCAGAAGATCTATGCCCTATTTCCAGCTCTGCACAGACTTCATGGAACACATGGTTCAACTTTTCTGTCCTGTTTCCCCATCTATAAAATGGAAATGATACTTTACCACTTACCTCCCACACAGGTGTACTGTCTTCATTAATATCTCTACAGTGTCTTGAGACCCTCATATGGAATGTGACATAATTTGCAATTGTATAGATTTATCACTTTAATAAACAGAAGTCAAATTCTCATGTAAGTGCAGAATACTATTGTACAAACAATGCAGTTGAAATTAGCAAGCTGAAGTTTATGCCATCTAAAGAATGAAAAACTTAGGGGTGTTATTCCTTTCTTATTTATACCAACAAATTTCCATTGGCTTTGTTTTTGTTTAGATTTTAGTTTGCTCAGATTATTGGAAGTGTTTACTTCATCCTAATGCATAGGGACCAAATTCTTTGCTACTGTAAATTGATGCTGCTCAATGAACTGCATCATTTTACACCAGCAAAGACTTTGGCCTAGGATATAGGTCTTGGAACACCTGTCATAAGTTTGCATTGTGCCTAAAAGAGCGAGGTGCAGGAGAGAGAAAGAAGTAAGTTATTTGTATTCTCTTCCTATAGTGTCTTGACATCTTGGGAAAAGAAAACAAAGTTGCCCCAGGTAACTGTAATTTACTATGTCCATTACTTACTCTGCAACTCATCATAACATAGGTTTCACTCAGCTTGGCAGCATTACAGGGTTATATTTTCACACCCAGCTGCTTAATGGCATGTTACCTAGGTTATAGTGGCCTAGGATTCACACTCTTAAGCTGCCGTTCTCCATTTTTTATTCAGATGGTCTTCCTGTCTGGAGATCAGGGTTCAGTGTAATAGTCTCTCTGAATATCACCTAGAAATGCTATCTCTCTCAGCCTCAGGCTCTAACTTTGTCTAGCAGGTTATAGGATACCTTCCAATATTCTGACACCTTTCATTGTAGCGTCCCTTCTTCCAGCACCCTACAAAACTAACTTTTGATTAAGATGCATATGCAACTCCAGACTTTGAGCTGGATTCACTAGTATGTGGAAGCTCCTTTGCGGTGCTTCAACAAATAAATTGGAGAACTGGGCTATAGACAACAAAACGAAATTCAACAAAGACAAATGTATGATGCTACACTTAGGAAAGAAAAACCAAATGGACAAATACAAAATGGCGGGTAACTGGCTTGGCAGCAGCACTTCTGACAAGGATCTGGGAGTTGTGGTGGATCACAACCTCAACATGAGTTAGCAATGCAATGCAGTTGCAAAAAAACACAAATGCAATTTTAGGTTGCATTAAAAGAGACATAGCATGCAAGTCACAGGAGGTGATAGTATTGCTCTACTCGGTTCTGGTTAGGCCTCAGCTGAGTACTTTGTCCAATATTTATCATATATAATTATGATGCATTTTGTACAAGATGGGTCATGTGAGGTGTCATTGGAAAAGTTTTGATTTGCTGAATATAATTATCCTATTTGTGTGCATGTATCATTTTTGCATCTGAAGTTATGAATATTTACTATGTATCTGTATTTCAAATGGACTTACTCTGGGTAACACCCACAACTAGCCTTCAGGTACAACAGTGAAGAAGCTAGACAGTGCTAATGGCTTAGCAATGAAGACAATAAACCAGTGTTTCCCCAAGTGTGGTACGCGTACCCCTGGTGGTATGTGAAAGGGTTTCAAGGGGTATGCGGTAGAATTTTTTATTTTACTTTATCATAGTTTTCTTTTTAGCAGCAGAAAACAATGCACTAAAATTTAATATATAAGAATGGTGTACACTTGTACAGTAGAATTACACACAGGTTTACATTGTAACTAATATGATAATACATTCAGTAACATCAAATAGCACAGCAGAGCCGACACAAACCACGTGTGCGCGTTACTGCAGCTCGGGCAATACACTTGCCTTTGTGGCATGTGCAGAAGTCATACTGATTGATAAAAGTGAATAACTACTCATAGTAGTCTAAAGATCGTAGCAAGTACATACATTGTTGGCTAAAAATGGGAAGTTTGAAACGTACAAAAGAAAATTATGAAGGAAATATGAATGTTAGTGATAATTATACTGAAAAATGCAGTGATATGGCTACATCAGACAATTATGACGACAAAATTAGTGAACTGTATGAACCATCTGTAAGTTTATTGAACATATCAGCTGCAAAGAAAATGAAAACCCCGCAAATATATTGAGAAATAACTTAAACTGGGATTTTCATGGACTGGTGATGAGATGGAGCCTGTTCCACTATGTGTGATTTGTTACGAGACTCTCACAAATGAAAGTATGAAACTATCCAACCTAAAACGCCATTTCAATAGCAAACATAAAGAATATGAGGGAAAACCTGTAGAATTCTTTGAAAATAGGTGCAAAGATCTCCAAAAGTTCCAGAAAACAATTCGTAATGTGATGTGCGGTGAAAATATGAAAGCTTTGGTAGCTTCATATAGTGTGGTGTACTTAATTGCAAAGTCTGGAGCTGCTGAAGTGATTGTTGAGACATTAGTAAAACTGCAGCCAAAGTAATGGTGCATGTGATGATTGGAGACCAGGCTAGCAAAACTATAGATTGTGTCCCCCTCTCAAATAACACTGTTCATCGTAGAATCACAGATATGGCTGAAAACGTAAAGCAGCAATTATTGTAAAGAGTACAAAAGAGTTGCTACTGTGCACTTCAAGCAAATGAATCCACTGATTATTGTGAATTTAGCTAATCTTTTGTTGCTTGTCAGATACAAGCTAAATAATGAAGTCTCCAATGATATTTAGTTCTGCCAACGTATGCCAACACATACAACTGGAGAAGCTATTTTTTAAGTTACTGATGACTTTGTCAAAAACAATGACTTGGATTGGAGTTGGTGTCTTGGAATAAGCACAGATGACACCAGAGCCATGATTGGCTCGAAGAAAGGAGTTGTTGCATGTATTCAAGCTGTTGCGCCAGAAGCAAAATCGACTTGTTGCATTCACAGGGAAGCACTTGCCACACAGAACATGCAGGCAGATCTAAAGCAACTACTGGATGAAGCTGTGAAAATAATCAATTTTGTGAAAGGCTGCCCTCTGAATGCCTGGCTGCTTTCTCAGCTTTGGGATGAGATGGGCAGTGATTACACACAACTCCTATTTCACACTGAAGTGCTTTGGCTTTCACATGGAAAAGTTCTAAATTGCCTGTTTGAGCAGCGAGAAGAACTGCAAGGTTTTTTAGATGAAATCTTTAACCTGCGAGACTGTATACACGACTGGAAATGACTATGCAAACTAGCATATATTGCAGATATCTTTGCTCATTTAAACAACCTCAATCTATCCTTGCAAGGGAAACTCATATCCACATTCCATGTTCAAGACAAAGTCACAAAATTGAAACTATGGCATAAACGTCTTAGTCATCGTGAACTGGATTCCTTTCCATCTCTTCATGACTTAGTAATAAACTCGACTAATGAACTTGATAGTGATGTGTTGCAAACCACAAAGCAACATTTGGAAAACTTGCAGAAAGATCTTCGTAACTATTTCCTTGAACCAGATGGCACCCTTGAATGGATAAGGAACCCCGTTATCATCAATGTTCAAACATTGCCAAATAACCTCTGCTTCAGAAGAACAGCAGCTCTGGGAGCTGGCTTCAGACAGCTTCCTGAAAACAAAATTTGAGCAAAATACACTGATGTCATTTTGGTTGGGGGTTAGCTCTGAATATCCAGCTCTATTGGACAAAGCTGTCAAATATCTTCTGCCTTTTCCTACCTCGTATTTGTGCGAGGTCCGATTCTCTGCACTGGTTGGCATCAAAACAAAAAAATGAAATAGTCTTATTGATGTGGAGCCCATCTTCTTCTTAAGATCACAAACATGGAGCCAGATAACCTCTCGATAGTGTCTGGTCAAAAGCAGTCCCATCCCTCACACTGAATAGTTTGGTTTGTACTGAAAATTTTTCAATACCAAAATAGTAAGTATTAAAACTAGTCCCCCTGCATTAAGAATGAGCTCTCCTCGTTTACTTTAAAAACATACAGTACATATACAAAAACTACTACCTTTGCAAGACAGCTGCAGATTTTGCAATTAATACAGAAGAGCTTCCACTAAACTGATTACTTAATATGGGAGCTTGCATTATTTCTGTTATAATACAGAATGGCTTCTGTATTTGTGTATTTGTAATTTGAGGAGACTTGCACTCGACACTTGCAACATAATCTCTTGAAGGGTCTTGAAACACAGATGGCTGTATAGTCTGTCTGTCTGGGTTGCACAACACAGTAACATTTCATCGAGGAGCCATATGCATGACTGTGAGAGCAAAAGCACTTGGAGACCAAAAGCACTGCTGAAATGTCATGCTTGTTCTCCATTAGGGAAAGATGCCATATATTCTGCTCTTGAAACACAATCCTAGGATGATTAGTAGAGCAGGATTAATAGTAGCCAGGAGAAAATCATTTTGATGGCATATTGCAACAGGAGTAATGCAAAGCAAATACTCCAGTGTTCTATCCACTGGACCAGACTGATGGAATAATGCCAGATTTATACTGGTATTTAGTTCAGTCCAAATCTCTCATAATAAAGGTTAGATTCAAGTTATCGCTGCTCAGTCAAAAACTCTTCCAAGTTCATCTTAGTAGGAATGGGCGAGGTAGTCCCGTCTTGGTAAGCTTACAGCACCAACTGTCTGCTGAGCCCTACATAAGCTGGTCCAGTGCAGCTGCCAGCTGTGCAGTGGTGATGGGAAAGGGTACTACAGTCACCTGAGTCAAACTGTTCTCTCTGCCTTCTTTGTTAGCCTCCAGATTCATTTATTTGGGGCCTTTATTTTGCAGCATGCCACTACTGCCTAATGTATCTTTAATTTCTCACAATTGTCAGTAGAGTAAAGAACACCCTTCAACACCGCACCACATGCAAGGACTTTATGACGCCTCCCCTCTCACCTCTGGAATGCTGGGACTTTGAATTTCCCCATCAGCTTAATCAACTAACCATTCCTTCCCAAATGTTGAGAAATAGCAGTTGGGTAAGTCTGTTCCACACATGTAGACCTAGAAATATCACATTCTCTATTGGGGATTTCCAGAGATTTCCGACCAATGCTGGAAAGACTCTGGATCTTCTCATTCTGCTTTGATTATTTAAAAGAGGCCAGATTCTCTGGCCTGTCACTCATGGTCAGTGGCACCTTGCTCTACAAGCAGTCCCATTGACATGAAGATATGTAAAGGTGTCAGAACATGGCTGCAAGTGAATTTAGTGCTTGTGAAGAACTGAGAACCCTAGGGAGTTCATACTATAGTCATCTAGGGCATACTGTATTGGCCTTCTGTACAGGGTGAACATAAGGTCTATGAACTACTTTGGACTTAAACATTATCCCTCTGCATCTGGGTGAACTTCTTCCCCGCAGAACAGATAGGGCAATGGAAGAAGCAGTGCAAGATTCTGCACTCTGCCCTGCTGGTATCTTTCTTCTCTGACCTAGAGAGACTTCTGTGGATAAGAGCAATGCTGTTTCAATTCTCATTCACTCCTTGGTCTTTCTCCCACTACTGAAAACAAGGATGACAAATTAGCTATGATTTTTGTGATGTAGACACCTGTCCACTGAGACCTGGACTGAACTATATACCAGTATAAATCTGGCATTACTCCATCAGTCTGGTCCAGTGGGTAGAACACTGGAGCATTTGCTTTGCATTACTCCTGTTGCTATATGCCATCAACATGATTTTCTCCTGGCTACTATTAATCCTGCTCTACTAATCATCCTAGGATTGTGTTTTTCAAGAGCAGCAAATATGGCATCTTTCCCTAATGGAGAACAAGCATGACATTTCAGCAGTGCTTTTGGTCTCCAACATCCTGTTTGCTTTTTTGACTGCCTCTACGCACTGCATGGACATCTTCAGAGAACTATCCACGATGACGCCAAGATCTTTTTCCTGACTCGTTGTAGCTAAATTAGCCCCCATCATATTGTATGTATAGTTGGGGTTATTTTTGTAATGTGCATTACTTTACATATATTCACATTAAATTTCATTTGCCATTTTGTTGCCCAATCACTTAGTTTTGTGAGATCTTTTTGAAGTTCTTCACAATCTGCTTTGGTCTTAACTATCTTGAGTAGTTTAGTATCATCTGCAAACTTTGCCCCCTCACTGTTTACCCCTTTCTCCAGATCATTTATGAATAAATTGAATAGGATTGGTCCTAGGACTGACCCTTGGGGAACACCACTAGTTACCCCTCTCCATTCTGAGAATTTACCATTAATTCCTACCCTTTGTTCCCTGTCTTTTAACTAGTTCTCAATCCATGAAAGGACCTTCCCTTTTATCCCATGACAGCTTAATTTACATAAGAGCCTTTGGTGAGGGACCTTGTCAAAGGCTTTCTGGAAATCTAAGTACACTATGTCCACTGGATCCCCCTTGTCCACATGTTTGTTGACCCCTTCAAAGAACTCTAATAGATTAGTAAGACATGATTTCCCTTTACAGAAACCATACATATACATTTTCTAAGCATGTAAATCTGCAATTACTCAGAAAATGGTATATTTATCAGTTTGATCTAGGGTTTTTTAAATAAAAAAATGGCTTATAACTCTTGTTTTTACAGATCAGCTGATTTTTAACACACTAAAAAGCCAGTCAGAATGCGTATTTTAAATTGTGGTACACTGTGCAACTCTTGCTTCACCACCACCATGTGCATCTGTCAAATAGAACAAGAGCAGCTGAATCATAAATCATTTGGTACAACATTAGTAAAGTCTTTGTATCAGGCCACTGTTACAGAATAAATGTTTCCCCCTTTGAAAATAGATTTCTTGCCTTGGCTTTGATGTTCGGTTTGATAAATGATTCGACTTTGCCTTAGGATTTCTGTGGTAGTGGGAGACCATTATTCCACAGCAACATTTAATTTCATTGATATTATCTATTTATTTAATTGTATTTGAGGCTTGTGACAATCCTGAATTTGGAGGGGGGAGGGGAAGATGCTAAATTAACCTGTTACACATCAGGCTCACAATACCAGCAGCTCATTAACCTTAGGAAACAAATTTCTACCTAAACTAATATTTTTGCTCTTTGCTATTCTTCAGTATTATTCTGATCATCTCAGGCGCTACTGGTAATGGGGAATGGGGCACCACAAGCAAATATACTGGGGAGTGTGCTAATGCAAATAAAAACACATTCTGTGCTGGCATGCTTCCTGTGCATGGGAAGGCCCTGTGAACTTGTAGACAGGTAAATCAGGGGACAAAGGTACAAGCCAAAATTTCAAACAAGGTCTCTGAGTTTTAGGGTATGTTGGGCCAGATTTTCAGAGGTGGGACCACCTGCAGCTCACAGTGACTTCATTTGGAATGATGCATGCTCAGCACTTTGGAAAATTAGGCACTAGATATTTTAAGTTGGGAGCCCAAAGTCACAGGCCGCTTTTGAGAATTTTGGCTTAAATTGCTAGTCACACAGGAAGTCAGTGGCAGAACAGTAACAGAAGGCAGATGTCCTGATCAGCAATCCAATTCCCTATACATTATTATACCAGTCTGCCTACCAGTCTCCTATTCTCCACAGGCTGCCTTCTGCACTCTTTGTTTATCTTTTGCTGCTGAGCTGAATGATTCTGTGCAGGCAGCATCTTGCTTTGCATGGGACATTTCCAACATGCCCTCGGTCACAGAGTTTTTAATAGTGCTAACGAGATCAATGCCCAGAATTTACTTATTAATATTTAATGCTGAATTCTAGTAGGGTGACCAGACAGCAAGTGTGAAAAATCGGGATGGGGTGGAGGGTAACAGGAGCCTATATAAGAAAAAGCCCCAAATATTGGGACTGTCCCTATAAAATCAGGACGTCTGGTCACTCTAAATTCTACTATAGCTCTGTGATGCACAGGGATCCCAAACAAGGAAGGCTTTCTTATCAGATACTTAAAATAACTCAGCAGAGCTTTCACACATATTTTAACAGTAACAGAAAAGTGCAGATGAAGATGAAGGAATGGAATACCAGACGCTTGCTGTTGGCATGAAAATTAGATACAGCAAAAATAATAATGTAATGCAAATCAAATATATCTTTACAAAATGCATGGATTCAGAAACTTACATCTAGTAAAAGGTTTTACTTAGTGAGTTAACTAAACGGTAATAAACAATTAGAAAATGTGATTTACTTTTTTGCAAAATTAAATTCAAGTTTAAGGCAGTATGAAGGGACAGCCATTGGGAAAACATTCAATAACCAATGCTGAGAATTATATTTAACCTCCAGCCATTATAAAAAAGTTTGCATTGTAACATCTATATTTCATTATTTGAGACTGCAGCATAAACTATGAAAATAGATGACTCTAACATATGGTACATGATTTGCATTATTTTGTGCATGGTAGTAATACAAATATAAATACACATGCCTGAACATATCAAAATGATATAGCAGACAGGGAGGAGGAAAGATAAAATTAGCTTTAAAATTGACCAGTTTGTGATAACTTGAGACACTTCAATGGCACTGGCCACTTTTAAGATAGCGTTTGAATTTATGTTTATGAATTTATTGGGGCCAGAATCATATTTCTTATCAAAGTAGTGGGCTTTAGGAAACAAGCATGAAAGGGGAAAATGTGTTCTTAGGAGATCTTTCTAATCAGATCAAAGAAAGAACTGAAGATGAGCAGCATGGCTTCATTGTTAGGGCTATATGAAATGTTTGCATGAAAACCAGAAACTGCATGAAATGTTCCTGACTTACAAACTGAAAAGCACAGCCCTAGTTTATCAAGAGGTTTGCTAAATTTCTTTAAATTTAAGAGAACTTGGACCAGTTAATGATTTTTCATCCAAAGTAAGGAAAGCTCATCATCTTGACATAAAACCAGGTGATGACTTCAACTGGATTGAGTTTTTGTGTATGTTTGCACCAAAATTTGAAGTGAAATTTATTGGATACAAAGTCAGATTAACAGAAACCCAAAAACTTTATTTGCCCAGTTTTTCATTAGGCTAGGGCCATGTCATAGATGCCTTTGCTATGTGGGAGCTTCCCTATGCAGGACCACAAAGGAGTGCATTGTGGGAAAGCAAGAGAAGTGGCAGGGGTATAGGCAGGATGTGCCTCCAGTGTTGATTCACCTGTCCAGATGAGTTTGGATGCACAGTGAACCACTTCCATTGTTCCTTCCAATATCCAGGGGTAGAGTGAATAATGGATTTGTTTTTGGCTCACTGTTAATTCCAAAACATTTGGGGGGAAATCATTTCAGGTTACACCAAAAACTTTTTTTTTGTTTGGTTTTTTTAATTAAAAAACTGGGGGAGGGTAATGGTTTTGATTTTCTCTGCATTTTTTTAGTCTTTTTTTTTTAACAAAACAATTCAGTGAAACTAGTACAAATATGTGAAATGTTTTGGTGCCACTGAATCTTCATTTTCACTGATGAAAATTTCACCCCATTCTATCCAGGAATAGTAATTGCCAAACCTGACTACACAGGAACACTGGGCACTTTTTGTGAATTGCAATAGAATTCAATCCTTCCTGCCCCTGGGATTTCACTACACAAAGCATTTTACTCTGCCTGTGTGCTGGGGACCAGGATTTATTCCAATATCTTCTACTGATGCTCCACTAACAGGAAAAATTGTATTTGGCTTTTTTCCAAATTTGTTAAAAAAAAAACCTGTGTGTAAGCAGTTTCTGCCCAAAATATGCTTTTCAGAAAGACAATCTGCAAACAAGGACTTTAATGAAAAGTTCCTTGTCAGTCTTCTATCAGCTCTCTACCTACCTACCATAGTCCTCTACTTCTGAGCTGCAGATGGACCATAATGTTCTTTTATTTTGATGGAATTCCATGAGTTCAAACACGGTGGTTTGCCTGGGGTGAATCAGAAGACTTTATTAGCTTTCCTTGTCCGTCTAGGACTCAGCACACAGCGCTTTCAGAAGTAGATCATCTCAGGTGTCCATTTGCCAGCCTCAGTGATGTTTCAGATCATCCCAGTGATTATATATCACAATGAAACGGGAAGAAAAGAAACCATTGTCATTTCTGTAGTGGCCTCTCAAGGTAATTTATGGCTATTAATGAATAACTAAAGGTAAAAACTTTTCATCCAGCCTAATTCAGACTGGGTGAAATTTGCTCCTTCAGACCGATCTGAACAACTGATTTAACTACGTAGCCTGGGGAAATCTGGGCACCATCAGAATAACTGAATTAGGCACATCTCTGACAACTTAAGTTCTGCTTATCTTTACTCTTCACTTTTAACCAGATATAAAATGGAAAGATTTAAATATTGCGATAAAAGATGAACAGGATAAAATGGATCAGCAGTAATAGTGTAAGAGACCTTGTCACAAGCATGTACTTTTGACATTTTCTAATCTAAGGTATTTTATTTTGACCAGGCATACAAACAGTTAAAGTCCTTTATGCATTTCTCATTTAAAATCAGTATATCTAGGTTTTATCTACACTGTAATCCTATCTCTTAGGTGCTGTGTATCAGTTACATAATCTTGGGGAAAGACACTGTTGGTGTCAGACTAAACGTGCTGTCAGCCAAAATAACAGGATTTTTGCTTACTTCTGACATCACTTAGTCATTGTTTGTCTCCAATTTTTATTGGTCTGATCTTGCTTCCATTGGGCCTGTAGTGGGGAGGCTGCCCCACTCCCTGAGAGTGTGGGCTGCAGCAGGCCAGTGGTCCTACGCAGACCGACAGCCAATAAGAAAAGGGATTACAATGGGCCAATCAGAGCCAAGATTGGAGACAGCCAATCAGGGCTCAGCTTGGCCCTATATAAAGGCTGCCCAGGAAGGAAGCAGGCAGTCTGTCCCAGGTCTTTGATAGGGGAAGGTCAGTCTCTAGAGCTGGGAGACTAGTACCGCAGACAGTGCAGTGCTGGCCAGGTTTGGGGAGCAGAAAGGAGCTCTAGCCTGCCAGGCTGCAGGCCCTGAAGGGAAGGACCTAGCGGGTGCAAGGGGCCATAGGGGAAGCGGCCCAGGGAAGTGGACAGATGAGGGGAGAGAAGGAGGACAGTGAGGCTACTGCCAGAGGGTCCCTGGGTCGGGACCCAGAGTAGAGGGTGGGCCTGGGTACCCCCCTTGCAGTACACCCCGCCATCGGCCATGGGGAGTGGCCATCACAGACTACGCCAGATCCCTGACAAGAAGGATTAGACTTTGGGGATGCAGTTGGACATGGTGGCTGGGGTGTAGGAAGACTGCTCATCACCACTCCCCCAACCCTGGAAGGGGATGTGGGTGGACTGAGGGGCACTTCTGGAGGGCAGTGGTTCTGAAGAGGATGCTGCGAGCTGGTGAGCAACACGGGCTCTGATGCCAACCAAGGGCAAGACAGCAGGTGGGACCCCACCAGGAGAGGGAGCTCCACTGGACTGAGCTAATTCCTGGAGACAACCAGTAGGAGGCTCTGCGATGGTGAGTCCCAACCTTGTCACATGGCCCTATTCTGCTTTCTTTATACTGAATAGCACTGCAGTTCAATGCAAATACTCATCATTTAAGCTATAGAGGGCAATGATGTTTTGCAGAGCCTAATATGCTTTGCGTTTTTTTGCTCAGAAGAGGTTCATGATTCTGGAGCAGCAGAAGAGATGCTGGTCACAAAGGAAGAACTCTACCATTGCTGTGTAGGAACTAGCATAACACCTGTGAGCACCATGACTGGAATTCTGGGCCATAAAAACAAGAGAGAATTAATCTATGAAATGTTAGGTTGGGTGATTCTTTAATAATTTAAAAAATACATAAAAATGCAAGATGCAATAATAATCAACTAGAATCTCAGGGTTAACCAGAATTTCCTTGATAACATTACTCTGTTTAACATTATTTTAATTAAATGTACTATAGTACAGATGCAGCTACACTGAGAGAGAGAGAGGCAGTGTTCTTTCTCCATTAATATATACAGTTAATATAGAGGCAGGGTTGTCACAGTGAGAAGGCAAAAGGGCATTAAGACCAAATTCAGTAATAGAATTGAAGGGTCCTATGCAGGAAAGTGGTTAATTTCAGCATTGCCCTTAAGAAGGAGGGTGATTGACTTCCAAAATACCACATTTAATATGTGTTCTCCTGCAACTATAAAAATCTTTCAGGCCTTTTGCCAACAAGTTTACTGCGAGGGATCAGGTCACAGAAGGTATGGGTCCCATGCAGTATTATTCCTGCACAGCTAAATTCAATAATCCAGAATAAACTTTTACATTTTAACTGTACAGGTTTCAAAGTCTCTGCATGAAGAACCACAAATGCTCCAAATTGAATAGGAGCATCTTCAGTGTGGCATTTGGGTATTACACAGAGAAAATCCATATTAACAAAAACAAGAGGTACACTCTTAATAACTCCAGCTGGCACCGTCCTGAACGTGTATTCCGAAGGGTTACTTCTTCCAAGAGTGGGGTTGTGTTTCCATGCTCACAGAACTGTCCATGCACATAATAGTTCATGTGGAGACTGGGTAACTGCTTGTGAAACTACCCTATTTTCATGTGCAAGTCTACAGGACAACTTGAGGCTGGCTGCAAATGTGGCCTTGAATGTTTAAAAACTAAGGGCATAATATGGAGAGAATACAGTATACTTTTAAAAATGTTATACAGCTGGACTGGGAATACTTACAGTTTAACTAGGTTATGAATTAATACTTAACTGCATTAGTGCAGCAAAGCCATGACCCTCATCTGGCCTTGGGACACACTGTACAGTCTCCTTTAGCTGCCATTCTGCTGAAAATAATGGGGACATGCATAATACAGTCCTGGAGTGCAAGGAGGATATTGGAGAGAGACAAGGTTGATGAGGTAATGTCTTCTATTGGACCAACTTCTGTTGGTGGGAGAGACAACAAGCTTTCAAACTACAAATCCAGAGCTTTTAGGGACTGGATTCAGATACCTTTACGCCTGCTCAACAGTACTTTACAACACAGATCTGGGAAAGGTACTCAGAATGTCACAGCTAAATACAAGGTCAAACAGATGGCATAAGTACTTAGGTCCCTTACAACATGAGCTAACTACTTATGCTAAACTATCTGTTTGATCTTGCATTTAGCTATGATACGTACCTTTTCCAAACCTGAGGAAGAGCTCTGTGTATGTAGCTTGAAAGCCTGTCTCTTTCACCAACAGAAGTTGGTCCAATGAAAGATATTACCTCACTCTTTCTCTAAGGTGTATCGGTCATCTGATGTCCTCTGCCACTGTCTTGCCACACCCTGCCCAAATGTGACCTTTTGGGAGAAAGGAACAGCAAATTTAGACCTCCAGGAGCTACACCAACAAAATTTGTCCTCCAGCACCTAGAAGACTCAGTAGTGAGTAGAAGTCAATCCAGGCACAGCAGGTAAGGTTAAAAAATTGGGCTTCTTCCTCCAGGAATAGTTCAGAATAAAGCTGGAACAGGGGAAAAAGGACCTCCCTGGTCTTAACCCAGAAACCTGATTTAGTCAGGAGCCTAACTCTGATTGTGCCTTTTGACTGAACCAGTGAAAAACTGTTGTAGAATTTAAAGCCCATGTGGTCATCTGGAGTTGGGTATTGTCTGCTGTAAAATGAAAGAGCTTGAGACACTCCAGTGATTCAAGCGAATCTGTGACACAGCCCCATGATGCCTGCTTGGAAAGACTATATTATTAAACTCTGCTTTATGGCGATCAACAGATGGCTCAGGCAGTGGTGCTATAAGGAGGGCTTTGAGATGTACAGCCACTGGGAAGCATTCATGGACAGAGGACTGTTCTCTTGGGATGGACTTCACCTGAGTGAGGAGGGAAATAGACTTCTAGGATGGAGGCTCGCCCAACTGATTAAGAGAGCTTTAAACTAGGAATTTGGGGGAGATGGTTGGGAGATGTCCAGGAGATCTCCACACTGGAATTTAACATTGAGAGGGAAGAAAACAAAGTAAGAGAGGATACAGCTGTGGGCAGAAGAATGGACATAAGGAGGAAGAGTAGTGTAGATACCAGTCTAATAGGTGATACTGATGGTAGAATGTCTGTGCCTAACCAGGTAAAGAATGTCCGTGAAGCCAAACAGCAAAAATTAAGATATCTATACATTAATGTGAGGAGCCCAGGGAACAAAATGGAGGAACTAGAGCTACTGGTGCAGGAAGTGAAACCGAATATTGTAGGGATAACAGAAACATGGTGGAATAGTAGTCATTACTGGAGTACAGGTATTGAAGGCTATGTGCTGTTTAGGAAAGACAGAAATAAAGGCAAAGGTGGTGGAGTAGCATTGTATATCAGTGATGAGGTAGGCTGTAAAGAAATAAGAAGGGATGGAATGGATAAGACAGAGTCTGTCTGGGCAAAAATCACACTGGGAAAGAAAGTTACTAGAGCCTGCCCTGAGATAGTGCTTGGGGTGTGCTACAGACCGCCGGGATTTGATTTGGATATGGATAGAGACCTCTTTAATGTTTTTAATGAAATAAACACTAATGGGAATTGTGTGATCATGGGAGACTTTAACTTCCCAGATATAGACTGGAGGACAAGTGCTAGTAACAATAGTAGGGCTCAGATTTTTCTGGATGTGATAGCTGATGGATTTCTTCATCAAGTAGTTGAAGAACCAACAAGAGGGGATGCCATTTTAGATTTGGTTTTTGTGAGTAGTGAGGCCCTCATAGAAGAAATGGTTGTAGGGGACAACCTTGGTTCGAGTGATCATGAGCTAATTCAGTTCAAACTAGATGGAAGGATAAACAAAAATAGATCTGGGACTAGGGTTTTTGACTTCTCGAGGGCTAACTTTAAAGAATTAAGGAAATTAGTTAGAGAAGTGGATTGGACTGAAGAACTTGTGGCTCTAAAGAGGGAGGAGGCCTGGAATTACTTCAAGTCAAAGTTGCAGAAACTATTAGAAACCTGCATCCTGAGAAGGGGGAAAAAATCATAGGCAGGAATAGTAGACCAAGCTGGATGAGCAAGCATCTCGGAGAGGTGATTAAGAAAAAGCAGAAAGCCTACAAGGAGTAGAAGATGGGCGGGATTAGCAAGAAAAGCTACCTTTTTGAGGTCAGAACATGTAGGGATGAAGTGAGAAAGGCTAAAAGGCATGTAGAGTTGGACCTTGCAAAGGGAATTAAAACCAATAGTAAAAGGTTCTATAGTCATATAAATAAGAAGAAAACAAAGAAAGAAATGGGACCGCTAAACACTGAGGATGAAATGGAGGTTAAGGATAATTCAGGCATGGCCCAATATTTAAATAAATACTTTGCCTCAGTTTTTAACAAGGCTAATGAGGAGCTTAGGGATAATGGAAGGATGACAAATGGGAATGAGGATATGGAGGTAGATATTACCACATCCAAGGCAGAAGCCAAACTCAACAGCTTAATGGGACAAAATCGGAGGGCCCATATAATCTTCATCCAAGAATATTAAAGGAACTGGCACATGAAATTGCAAGCCCATTAGCAAGAATTTTTAATGAATCTGTAAACTCAGGGGTTGTACCGTACGACTGGAGAATTGCTAACATAGTTCCTATTTTTAAGAAAGGGGAAAAAAGTGATCCAAGTAACTATAGGCCTGTTAGTTTGACAACTGTAGTATGTAAGGTCTTGGAAAAAATTTTGAAGGAGAAAGTAGTTAAGGATATTGAGGTCAATGGTAATTGGGACAAAATACAACATGGTTTTACAAAAGGTAGATCATGCCAAACCAACCTGATCTCCTTCTTTGAGAAGATAACAGATTTTTTAGACAAAGGAAATGCAGTGGATCTAATTTACCTTGATTTCAGTAAGGCATTTGACACGGTTCTATATGGGGAATTATTAGTTAAATTGGAAAAGATGGGGATCAATATGAAAATTGAAAGGTGGATAAGGAACTGGTTAAAGGGGAGACTACAATGCGTCGTACTGAAAGGTGAACTGTCAGGCTGGAAGGAGGTTACTAGTGGAGTTCCTCAGGGATCAGTTTTGGGACCAATCTTATTTAACCTTTTTATTACTGACCTTGGCACAAAAAGCGGGAATGTGCTAATAAAGTCTGCAGATGACACAAAGCTGGGAGGTATTGCTAACACAGAGAAGGCCTGGGATATCATACAGAAAGATCTGGATGACTTTGTAAACTGGAGTAATAGTAATAGTATTAAATTTAATAGTGAAAAGTGCAAGGTCATGCATTTAGGGATTAATAACAAGTTTTAGTTATAAATTGGGGACACATCAGTTGGAAGTAACGGAGAAGGAGAAGGACCTCGGGGTATTGGTTGATCACAGGATGACTATGAGCCGCCAATGTGATATGGCTGTTAAAAAAGCTAATGCAGTTTTAGGATGCATCAGGCGAGGTATTTCCAGCAAAGATAAGGAGGTGTTAGTACTGTTGTACAAGGCCCTGGTGAGACCTATTCTGGAATTCTGTGTGCAGTTCTGGTTTCTCATGTTTAAGAAGGATGAATTCAAACTAGAACAGGTTCAGAGACGGACTACTAGGATGATCTGAGGAATGGAAAACCTGTCTTATGAAAGGAGACTGAAAGAGCTTGGCTTGTTTAGCCTAACCAAAAGAAGGTTGAGAGGGGATATGCTTGCTCTTTATAAATATATCAGAGGGATTAATATCAGGGAGGGAGAGGAATTATTTAAGCTTAGTACCAATGTGGACACAAGAACAAATGGATATAAGCTGGACACTAGGAAGTTTAGACTTGAAATTAGACAAAGGTTTCTAACCATTAGAGGAGTGAAGTTCTGGAACAGCCTTCTAAGGGGAGTAGTGGGGACAAAAGACATATCTGGCTTTAAGACTAAGCTTGATAAGTTTATGGAGGGGATGGTATGTTGGGATAGCCTAATTTTGGCAATTAATTTAGCAATTGATCATTGATTATCAGCAGGTAAGTATGCCCAGTGCTCTGTGATGGGATGTTAGATGGGTTGGAATCTGAGTTACTATAGATAATTCTTTCCTGGGTGCTGGCTGGTGAGTATTGCACACATGCTCAGGGTTTAACTGATCGCCATATTTGGGGTCTGGAAAGAATTTTCCTCCAGGGCAGATTGGCAGAGGCCCTGGAGGTTTTCACCTTCCTCTGCAGCATGGGGCACAGGTCACTTGCTGGAGGATTCTCTGCTGCTTGAGGTCTTCAAACCACAGTTTGAGGACTTCAGTAACTCAGACAAAAGTTAGGGGTTTGTTATAGAAGTGGATGGGTGAGATTCTGTGGCCTGCATTGTGCAGGAGGTCAGACTAGATGGTCATAATGGTCCCTTCTGACCTTAAAGTCTGAGTCTGAGGTGAATTTTCTGAGCACAATATCTTTTCTGCCCCATGAATATTCCAAAGCATTGACTGTTATTACCAAAAACATTTCCTCCAGAAGATGGTGTGTAGTGCTATTACTAGAGACTAGAACCCAACATTGTTCGGCTTCAAAGGGAGCAACCAATCAACAACTCATGACTGTATCTGTAACCTGAACCTGTCTGTCTTAATCTCTACTGTTTAAGCCATGTCGTCATTTAGGCCTTGATTCACTGATGCTCTGAAGTACATGCTTGACTCCATCTCTGTCCAGCAAAGCACTTAAAGACCTTCTGTAGATTAGGATTTAAAGGTGTGGTGTTAGAAAGGATTAACAAACAGAGGTTAGACAAGGATGTGTAGCCTTTTCCATATGGTAAGGAGTATCTTTAGAAGGAAGACATGGATAGTGAGCGATCAGCTGTTGTGACCTGCTCAGAATGTGCCATGTTTGTCTTTCTCCGAGAGGACAGAAGCAACTTCGTCTGTATGAAGTGCATGCTGGTCTGCATATTGGAAGATAAGGTTAAAGGACTAGAAAACCAAGTATCAACCCCGCTTTGCATCAGAGAATATGAAGATTTTCTGGATAGAAGTCAGTGTTTGCTGCTGGAAGCACAACTTGCTGAAGAGACTGCAGGGCAGAGCGGGGAAGATTACTGGCAGCATGTGGCCTCCAGCAGAAGAAAGGGGGGGGAGAGATAGCATCAGGGAGCATTGGCCTGCTAAACCCAGAGTTGTGAGTTCAATCCTTGAGGGGGCCCCATTTAGGGATGTGGGGCAAAAATCTGTCTGGAGATTGGTCCTGCTTTGAGCAGGGGGTTGGACTACATGATCTCCTGAGGTCCCTTCCAACCCTGATATTCTATGAACCTATGTACCCCCAATGCAGATAGAGATGCAAAACCATTTTCAGGCTCTCTGTTCAAGTACTACTGCAGAGAAGGATTTGGAAGAGCCCTCTGAGGAAAGGGATCAGAAGGAGACCCGCATGGAATGCGTTGCCCTAGGGATGGAGGCTCCATGACCACCACTCCCAAAAGGAGGAGATGGGTGGTTGTGGTCAGGGTCTCCCTCCTAAGGGGGATGGAGTCCTCCATCTGCCAACCAGACCAGGAGATCTCGAAGTGTGCTGCTTGCCTGGAGTTAGAATCCAGGATGTGACAGGGTGTTTGCCGAGACTGATCAAGACCTCAGACCCCTACCCCTTCCTACTTCTCCACAGGGGCACCAATGATACTGCCAAGAATGACCTTGAGCAGATCACTGAAGACTACATGACTCTGGGAAGAAGGATAAAGGAGTTCGAGGCTCAAGTCATGTTCTCATCCATCCCCCCATTGAAGGAAAAGGCCCACGTCAAATTGTGGAGGTGAATGCATGGTTACGCAGGTGGTGTCAGAGAGAGGGCTTTGGATTCTTCGACCATGGGATGTTGTTCCAGGAAGAAGGATTGCTAGAAAGAGAGGGAAGAGCATATTGGCAGGCAGGCTTGCTAACCTAGTGAGGAGGGCATTAAACTAGGTTAGCTGGGGGATGGTGACTTAAGCCTAGAGGTAAAGGGGGAAGTCAGATACCTAGAAGAAACACAAGGAGGAAATACAAGACAGGAAGCCTCCTGATTCATATTGAGAAAGTAGGGCAATCGGCTAGTTATCTTAGGTGCATGTACACGAATTCAAGAAGCCTGGGAAACAAGCAGGAAGAATTGGAAGTCCCTAGCACAATCAAGGAACTGTGATATTATTGGAATAACAGAAACTTGGTGAGGCAGTTCACATGACTGGGGCACTGTCATGGATGGGTATAAACTGTTCAGGAAGGACAGATACGGGAGGAAAGGTGGAGGAGTTGCATTGTATGTAAGAGAGCAGTATGATTGCTCAGAGCTCCAGTATGAAACTGAAGAAAAGTCTGAGTGTCTTTGGGTTAAGTTTAGAGGTGAGAGCAACGAGTGATTTCATGGTGGGCATGTGCTAGGGTGACCAGGTGTCCTGATTTTATGGGGACAGTCCCAATTGTTGAGCCTTTTTTATAGGCTCCTATTACCCCCCCACACCCCCACCCTGATTTTTTTACATCTGCTGTCTGGTCACCCTAGCGTGTTCTATAGACCATTGGATCAGAAGGATGAGGTAGACGAGGCTTTCTTCAGACAACCAACTGAAGTTTCCAGTTCACAGGCCTGGTTCTAATGAGGGACTTCAATCACCCTGACATCTGGTGGGAGAGCAATGCAGGAATGCACAGACAATCCAGGAAGTTTCCAGAGAGTGTTGGGGACAACTTCCCAGTACAAATGATGGAGGAACCAACTAGGGGCCATGCTCCTCTTGACCTGCTGCTTACAAACAGGGAAGAATTGGTAGGGGAAGTAAAAGTGGATGGCAACCTAGGCAGCAGTGACCATGAGATGGTTGAGGTCAGGATCCTGACAAAAGGAAGAAAGGAGAGTAGCCAAATACAGACCCTGGACTTCAGAAAAGCAGACTTAAACTCCTTTAGGGAACTGATGGGCAGGATCCCCTGGGAGGCTATATGAGGGGGATAGGAGTCCAGGAGAGCTGGCTGTAATTTAAAGAAGCTTCATTGAGGGTGCAGGAACAAACCATCATGATATGCAGAATGAATAGCAAATATGGCAGATAACCAGCTTGGCTTAACAGTGAAATCTTCGGTGAGTTTAAACTCAAAAAGGAAGTTTACAAGAAGTGGAAATTTGGACAGATGACTAGGGGAGAGTATAAAAATATTTGCTAGAGCATACAGGGGTGTAATCAGGAAGGCCAAGGCACAATTGGAGTTGCAGCTAGCAAGGGATCTGAAGGGTAACAAGAAGGGTTTCTACAGGAACGTTAGCAACAAGAAGGGGATCAGGGAAATTGTGGGACCCTTACTGAATGAGGGAGGCAACAGTGACAGATGATGTGGAAAAAGCTGAAGTACTCAATGCTCTTTTTGCCTCAATCTTCACAGACAAGTTCAGCTCCCAGACTGCTGCACTGGGCAACAGGAGGAGGTGAGCAGTCCTCAGTGGTGAAAGAACAGATTAAGGACTATTTAGAAAAGCTGGACATCCACAGGTCCATGGGTCCAGATCTAATGCATCCAAGGGTGCTGAGGGAGTTGGCTGATGTGGTTGCGGAGCCATTGGTCATTATCTTTTAAAATTTGTGGCGATCGGGGGAGGTCCTGGATGATTGAAAAGGCAAATATAATGCCCATATTTTAAAAAGAGAAGGCAAAGAACCCAGGGAACTACAGACTAGTCAGCCTCACTTCAGTCCCTGCAAAATAATGGAGCAGGTCCTCAAGGAATCCATTTTGAAGCACTTGGAGGAGAAGAAGGTGACCAGGAATAGTTAACATGGATTTACAAAGGACAAGTCATGCCTGACCAACCTGATTGCCTTCTATGATGAGATAACTGGCTCTGTGAATATGGGAAAAGTGGTGGATGTGATATATCTTGACTTTAGCAAAGCTTTTGATACCATCTCCCACAGTATTCTTGCCAGAAAGTTAAAGAAGTATGGATTGGATGAATGGACTATAAGGTGGATAGAAAGTTGGCTAGATCGTCGGGCTCAAAGGGTAGTGGTCAACGGCTCGATGTCTAGTTGGCATCTGATACCAAGCGGGTGCCCTGGGGTCAGTCCTGGGGACAGTTTTGTTCAACATCTTTATTAATGATCTGGATGATAGGATGAATTGCACCCTCAGCAAGTTTGCAGATAACACTAAGCTGGGGGGAGAAGTAGATATGCTGAAGGGTAGGGATAGGATCCAGAGTGATCTAGACAAACTGGAGAATTCAGCCAAAAGAAATCTGAGGTTCAACAAGGACAAGTGCAGAGTCCTGCACTTTGGAAGGAAGAATCCCATGCACTGCTACAGGCTGGGGACTGACTGGCTAAGCAGCAGTTCTGCAGAAAAGGACCTGAGGATTACAGTGGACAAGAAGCTGGATATGAGTCAGCAGTGTGCCCTTGTTGCCAAGAAGGTCAATGGCATATTGGGATGTATTAGTAGGAGCATTGCCAGCAGATCGAGGGAAGTGATTCGGCACTGGTGAGGCCACACCTGGAGTATTGGGATCAAAACTGGACAGTCCACTACAGAAGGGATGTGGATAAATTTGAGAGAGTCCAGTGGAGGGCAACAAAAATGATCAGGGGGCTGTGGCACATGACTTATGAGGAGAGGCTGAGGGAACTGGGGTTATTTAGTCTGCAGAAGAGAAGTGTGAGAGAGGATTTGATAGCAGCCTTCAACTACCTGCAGGGGGGTTCCAAAGAGGATGGAGCTAGGCTGTTCTCAGTGGTGGCAGATGACAGAACAAGGAGAAATTGTCTCAAGTTGCAGTGGGGAAGGTCTAGATTGGATATTAGCGAACACGATTTCACTAGGAGGATGGTGAATCACTAGGGAGGTGGTGGAATCTCCATCCTTAGAGGTTTTCAAGGCCCAGCTTGACAAATCCCTGACCGGGATGATTTAGCTGGTGTTGGTCCTGCTTTGAGCAGGAGATTGGACTAGATGACCTCCCAAGGTCTCTTCCAACCCTAATATTCTATGATTCTAAGCTGTGTTAAACCAGGGGAACCTAGGTTTGAATTCAACCAGCTTAGCTTTTTTAAAGTCTATGCTTCTTTATCTGTATTAGACAGTACAATAGGTTAGCCAATAATTTCCAGCAACGCACCTGTGGGTCATGAAGGTTTTTGACTTTAAGCATGTGCTTAAGTCCCATTGGGACCTAAGCACATGCTTCAGTGCATTGCTGAACTCGAACCTTCGATTGTAAATTCATTGGGGCAAGGCCATGATCTTTGTGTGTAAGTGTTTTTGATGCTATAGAAATTAATAATAATACAAAAGGGAATGACACCAAAACAGCATACAGAGGGAGTATTCTGGTACTGCATATCAATCCCAGAGATAAATCGGCACCATAGGCCAAAATGATGAGAGAAATATGGCAGGGAGGTTGTGGCACCTAACTGCAACAATTTACCCCTCTTGCTGACCTCCTATAATGCGTTTTTTATAGTTATTCAGATCAGTTTGGCCCCTCTTTACTGCTTCCAGTGTTATGCTTATAAGAAGCACATGGGATCTTTTTTAGGGAAAAAGGCAATGCACTACATTTATTGAGAATACAGCAGTTAGCATATGCTTTTCAGTCACACATATACACACACTATGCACACAGTCCTGTCAGTTGATGTTTATAGTTACCAGTCTGGATCAATCTAGTGGCCAGCCAGATTGGTTGCAAAGGGGAGCCAGGCTCTGTCGGTCACAATCCGATGCTGCTGGAGTTGTGGCAAGATGAACCCAAAGTCCCATGCCAAGCACCCTGTTCTCATAGTCTTTTTTTTTTTTTTTTCCTCTGAAGTCTATGGATTTTGCTGTGTCAGTCTGTGACTGGCTGCTCCTTAATTGGTGTTGTGTTTTGGTGCTAACATTCCAAAACACCTCCGAGAGGGTCATCCTGTCCTGGTTTTGGTTTAATCAATTGTCTTGTCTTCAGGGGTCTCAGCCTTCATCTCAGGGTCATCAGTCTGTGCTTCCTTCATTATGGATGCACATTGATGGTGTCGTTAAGTCTCTTTACTCCTTCCTTGACCATCTGGCTGTAACAATGGCCTTTTCCTGATGCATACATTCCTCATTCGCACAATCTTTTACAGAGACCTTCAAAGGTATACAGCAGTTTTTAATGCTGAGCAAGAAAAGGCATTGTAAATTAAACCTTACTAAATCTTGTAATCAAAACAGTTCACATTGTGGCCCAGGCCTTCAACATTCCTCTAATCTCCTTAACATAGACACAATACAAGATCCTGTCTCTTACTTACTAAACCTTAAAACAAATAAATATACATATTTAACTAGAAATAGGAAACCATAGTAGACATTATAATTTATCCTAAAACAACAGGGTGACCATAATCAGTCATAAGGATTGTTCTGGTCTGTCCCTGCAATAACGTCAGTACAGACGTTGGCAGTCTGTCGGATGCATTTCTACTAGTGTCCCAGAGGGTCATTCTTTTCTGCTATTCAAAAAGGGTGGCTGGCAGGATGATCAAATCATACATTAATTCTTATAGTACAAATATAAAATCCCAGGAAGGGTTTCAGTGCCAGCTATGCAGATTTTCCAGTTGCTGACATATTTCTGGAAGTGCCACAGTTCAAGATCGTTACAGTGCAGTCAGGGACATGGCTTGTCCCTCATAGGGAAGTGGCAGCTTTGCCTGTGGGTTGGCATTCGTGGCCAAATCTTTGCTAGGAGACGGAGAAGAGTCCTGTGACATCTGTAGTTGGACCATCTGGTTCAAAACTAAGGGCCTAATTCCAAGCTCACTTTCACAATGGAGTTACCTCCGTGTAAGGGAGTGGAGAATCACACCCTACCAGTGTAGACAAAATTTGTCATGGAGACAGGGTGACCAGACAGCAAATGTGAAAAACTGGGATGGGAGGTGGGAGGTAACAGGAGCCTATATAAGAAAAAGACCCAAAAATCGAGACTGTCCCTATAAAATCGGGACATCTGGTCACCCTACATAGAGAAGCAGCAAGTAATTTCTGCATGGGCCTGCCACATGAGATTAACACTGTTCATTGCAGTTCGCCAAGGGCTAAACACTCACGCTGAGACACATCTTACTCCACTAGTTGTCAGTGGGACAACTTGCAATGTAAAGTACTGTTGAGTATGTGTAAAGGCATCTGAATCCAGTCCTAAAAGCTGAGTTTCTCATCACAGTTCATGAAGGAAGGGAGAGTGTCCTCTTAATGACAACTGTTGCCTCTTTAGAAAGACATCTCCTTTCCCAAAGCTGAAGTATCTCCAGTGCATTCAGGCAGCAATGTCCTCCAGCTCATAAGGACTGAATTAGCAGGGCCTGTGGGAAAAGATAGATACTGTTAAAGAATTGTACTTGTTTATATCTGAGTTTGATAACTGGACATTGAATTAATCCAGTGTTGAATGCATAACACAAGAAGATAAAAATTATAACAATTTTGAGACAATGTGCAAAATTACAGGTGCTTTGCTGCAAATTAATTAAATATTTTATTTCTGTTTGAAGACAGACCTTCTTGAACAAGTGACACTCATGCAGTTATCTAATTAGAAGAGATCACAAAACAGATCTATGTTGAAATAGCATGTAATTACTAATTAAGTAAACTAATTACTGCTTTAAACCACTGTTTCATTAAATTCTAATACTGAGCTGGGAAAAGCATTCTGCACACCAAGCAAATCCAATTAATTCTGGTTTTGCAGTGCTGTGCAAAGGTGCAATTTATAAAACTGGCACCAAGTGAAAAACAATATTTTAAATGCTAAAAGCCTGTGTTGTCCCCGTGCAGAATCCTCACTGCAACACAGAATGACTCCAGTCTTTTATGGAGTGACCGCACTGGCTTAGGTGATCTATGCAATGATGAGAGACCCTCATCATCAGGTTCAGACAGGCTCCTTCTAAACACGTAGGACATAGAGCTTTCACTTGGGCATTGAACAAAATTCTGAAAAAGCAAAGGAAGCCACAACAAATAGTTGTTTCTCTCTTTGTTCCTTGTGTTTTCATGTGTGTGTGACTCTATAAGTTCAGAGATTTTTTTGAAACGATGACTTTTTTTATTCATTATGGCCATAGAACCCATTGAAAAGGCTTTATTGGAAAAATGTTTTGTTTACACTTTGATCTGAGCTGGGGCTCACTCCGCTATCTCAGGGCAAAATGTTGCGTAGCTGGGTTCCCAGCATTGAGACTAGCCAGGCAGGTGCTCAGGTTATGGCAATGTGTTGCCATTAGATGATTATCTGTGTTGCATTTACTTCACTCATCCAGAAAGCAGGCTGAAAATCCTGTGAGAAAAGACAACATTTGTCTGGACAGGAGTTTGCAATTCAGGTCAGGCTTCAAGAAAAGATTTGGCTTGAAATAAAGGAGTTGCCATGCCAGAACAGACACATTAGTCCAGAGCATTTGGTCCTAAGAAAGAAAGAAAATGTCAATGAGAATGCTGAGTCATTCTTTTGAGTCAGGAATGATTAAGCTCCTTTAGAAAGTAGTTTTGCAAATTCATGTCTCTCTAGTTTCATATTCTATGGCTGCACCCTATGATGTCTTCAATAAAATGTATAATTATGCTGTAGGACTTCATTTAGGCAATATAACCTTAAATTTTAGCTCAGAGAATATTAGTTTTCACTTGCTTTATGTTCAGTCTGGATTATAATTAGATTCACTAGTGACACCTAGTGACAGAGACCAGAACACAGATACATCCAAGAGATGTTTGCATTAGAGAGGCTGATGCTGTGTAAAGTATGAAGTGCAAGCATACTGCTTGCCAGAGATTCTAGTTGGGGAGAAAAATTCTAGTCATTCTTTCCTAGTAAAATAATTAAAAATAATTGTCCAGGCTTGAGGCTTGCCGCATAATAAAGTCAGTTGTGGTTGTGAATGTCATCCCCTTGATTAGATTCTATGAGATAGTCAATGGCCTTCAAGCATGAGGCCACTGCACCGGGAAGAGACTGAACATGGGAGTGGGGTGTGAAAGAGCCATAGGGAGGGAGGCAAGATGAAAGCCCTGTGAAGAGCATAGGGGGTAAACCCTTTTTTTTTTTTCTTCAAATCGAAAGTGCTGCTGTTGCCATGGGGGAAAGAAAGAGTTTAGTCTAGAATTGGAAGCGGATGGGATACTCTTAGCTCCTGGGGAGGCTGCACAGGGCATGACCTACACATGGAAGATGTTGGCATATGAGGCAAGGGTTGGAGAGTAGTGGAGGCTTTAGGGGGTTGGGGATGAGAGAAGATACCTGCTACATGCAATTTTGCAAGGGCTTGCCATTTTCTTAAATGACAGGCTGGATTCTCTGGTGTGCTGAGGTCACCTTGTGAGAAGTGTGTGAATGGCCAGTAGGGAATTATACAATGCAGAGAAGCTGCCTTCTAACAGAAAGCTGGTGGAATCAGCTGTACCACATCCTACACCAGCAAAAAGAAATGACCCATGGACAGCCTGTGAATAGGGAGGGAAAGATTGTAGTGGAACGGAGCTACCTGCACCCAATCCATCACTGACATATGGTCCTGTGCAGTCCTAACTTGCACAAGAGCAGGCCATCCCTGAAATCAGGGAACTGCAGCTGGATCCCTCAGGGCCCACTCTCCTCTCCATCTTTATGTAGCTGTACATTCAGCTCACACAGATGTGCAGATCTTACAACTTTTGCTGCCCTCTACATATTTATATTAGTTTGGAATAATTTCAGTGCACTGAAAGCACCTTAAACACTTTTACTGTAGAATAGATTCAGGAGGAAGCATGGCCAGTTTTCTTTTTAACTCCAGAGTATGGTATGTATGACTGCATAGGATGAGAATGTAGTGCAATGAATAAAATGGCCCCTAGAGTTTGTTCATATCTTCCACCAGAAAAGGGGAGAGGGGCTGGGAGGCAGAAAAGTCCATAGTGAGAGGGGAGAAATGTAGGGTGTCTCAGAGGCAGCTGAGCCCCACTTCTCCATGTGCAAATGATTGGAGCCTGTTGCAGTGGATTCCCTCCATGTGCAGAGCTAAGAGGGCCAGTTAGCTTAAACTCTTTGGGGCAGGAACCATCTACTACTGTGTTTGTACAGTGCCTAGCACAATTCTTACCACTGGATGTTCTTGGTTGGCTTTTAGGTACTGCTGTAATAAACATCACTAAGCAGTTTAAGTGGAAAAGATCACTATGACAGTGCAACTGCTATTTAACAATGGATTTATTTTTATTATTTGTGCATACCCACTATTCACTGACATTTTCACTGGCACTCATCCAAAGACTGGAATAACAGAAATGAAATTCAACAGTACAAAGTGCAAGATCATGCACTTACGATCTGAAAATAAGAACATTTGCTATAAGTTGGGCTTATCAATTGGAAATGACAGAGGAGGAGAGACCTGGGTGTGTGGGTCTATCACAGGATGAGTAAGAGCCACAGGTGTGATGCAGCTCAAAAAAAGGTTGATGCAATTGCAGGATGATGTAGCAGGCAAGACAATTCTAATAGAGAGAGAAATATTAATGCGATTGTACAGGGCACTGGCAGGGCTGCCCAGAGGATTTAGGGGGCCACGGGCAAAGCAGTTTCAGGGGCCCCTTCCATAAAAAAAAGTTGCAATACTATAGAATACTATATTCTTGTGGGGGCCCCTGTGGGGCCTGGGGTCTGAGGCAAATTGCCTCACTTCCCCGCCCCTCCCGCGGGCGGCCCTGGGCACTGGTAAGACTCTTCTAGAATACTATGTACAATTTTAATCGCCCATATTCAAGGAAGATGAATTCAAACTGAAACAGGTGCTGAGAAGAGCTGCTAGGATCATCAGGGGAATGGAGGGCCTAGCTTATGAGAGGAGATTGGATGTAGGCTAGCAAAATAAAGGCTGGGAGGGGAGATGACCATTCTCTATAAATACATTAAGGGGTAAACACCAAGGAAGGTGAAGAGCTATTTAAGCTAAAGGCCAAGGCTGGCACATGGACAAATGGGTTTAAACTGTCTATACACAAATTCAGGCTGGAAATTAAAGGGTTTCTAACCGTCAGAGAGGTAAGGTTCTGGAACAGCCTCCCAACAGGAGTTGTGTGGGCAAACAATTTAGTTTTAAGAGTGAGCTGGACAAATTTATGAGGGGGGTTGTATGACAGGGTTACTTGTGATGGTGCCAGCAGGGCTCAACAGCCCTGGGAGTCCCTTCCATTTTATGTCCCATCCAGTCATGCTTCAGGGTTTCAGCTGGTCATCTGGAAAGGTTAGGAAGGGTTCCCTCTACCCCCCACCAGTGTATTCTGGTTTGTTTGTTTGAGTTTTTCTTTCTCCTTCCTCTGAAGCATCAGAGATGGCTAAAGCTGGAGATGGGACACTGGATCAGGTGACCAATGCTCTGAAGTGGTGCTGGCTGTTCCTTGATCACATGTTTAGGGTCTAACTGATCGCCAGATGTGGGAAAGAATATTCTCCAAGGTCAAAATGGCACTGGCCTTGGGTTGGGGTGGGCTCCTCTTCCTCTGCAACTTGGAGCATGTGTCACTTACCAAGATTATCCAGGTACATCTCGCTTAAGCAATTCCCTGCCATTGCAGGGGCCATGGGCACTGATGCATGTCCTCAGTCCCTTCTATTCTCTGCTGTCTAATCTCCTGTAGGCTGTAATATTTGGTCTGATTTAAGTTGCTGGGTTGTGTTGGTTGCCTGCGATATACAGAAAGGTGGAGTAGATGATCTGGTGGTCCCTTCTAGCTTTAACTCTTTGGCTCAAATCTCTGGCAGGTTTTCTGTCTTGGCATCCATTTGAATCATACAGGATGTAGTGCGGGGGGGGGTGGCCTCTTGAGGATCTGGAGTGGGAAGGCCCTTGCGCTGAGCTCTGGTGGGCAGAACCAGGGTTTAGTTGCCCCTCCCCCAAGAAGTGGATTGGAGGGGCAGGAAGTATAAAAGGTGGCCCAGAAAGCTCAGTAGGGAGGCAACCACTAGAGCCACCAGATGCCTCCTGTGGCCTCCCGAGCTGGGAATCAGCAGAGGGTGCCTAGGGAGCAGAGGACCGAGGACAGAGGGTGAGTCAGCGTGTTGCAGCTTGGATACTCACTGACCCAGTGACAAAGCACTTTCCCACTGCTAGGACAATGGGCTGGGATGCAGTAGAGTCCCCTCTGCCACCACAACCCAGGGTGGCAGTCCCCCCTTCCCCAGACAGACGCTAGAGCAGGGGGTCTGCAGCCTTTCAGAAGTGGTGTGCCGAGTCTTCATTTATTCACTCTAATTTAAGGTTTTGTATGCCAGTAATACATTTTAATGTTTTTTAGAAGGTCTCTTTCTATAAGTCTATATTATATAAATAAACTATTGTTGTATGTAAAGTAAACAAGGTTTTCAAAATGTTTAAGAAGCTTCATTTAAAATTAAATTAAAATGTTGATCTTATGCAGCCAACCTGCTCAGCCCGCTGCTGGTCTGGGGTTCTGTTCACCTAGGCTGGCAGTGGGCTGAGCGGGGCCTGTGGCTAGGACCCTAGACCTGGGGGAGGGGTTCAGGGGTCAGGGCAGAGGGTGGGGGGGATTGAAGACAAAAGGCTGGGTGTGTGTGTGTGGGATTCAGGGGTCAGGGAAGAGGGCTGGGGTGTGTGGGAGGTATAGGGCAGTAGGCTGGGTGTGTGTGGGGGGTTCAGGGGTCAGGGCAGAGGGCTGGGGGTGCAGGGCTGAAGGGTGTGGGGGGTGCAGGGCAGAAGGCTGGGTGTGGTGGGGGTCCAAGGGTCAGGGTAGAGGGCTGTGGGGGGGGGGGATGCAGGGCAGAAGGCTGTGTGTGTGGGGGGGGGTCAGGGCAGAGGGCTGGGGTGCTCGGCTTGTATGGGTGCTCCCAGCCCCCTGCCCTGAGCCGCTCAGGGCAGGGGGCTGGAAGGGATATGCCCTGTTCCACCCCTTTCCCCAAGGCTCCATCCCTACCTCTCTGCCTCCTCTACGGAGCTGTGTGCATGCTGCCGCTCTTCCCCCTCCCCCTCGCTAGGGCTATCAGCTGATTGGCACAGGGAAGGAGAGGGGGAGGGGCAGGAAATCACCATGCTGGGGGAAGAAGCGGGGGAGGGGGGAAGCTTGGCTGCCGCAGGACCAAGCTTCTGCCTCCTGCCCCCGCAAGGGAGAGCAGGGCGGCGGGGAGGGGGGGGGACTGAGTGGGGCTGGGGGCCAGGACCGCGGCAGCATGCCACTCAAAATCCGCTTACGGGCCATGTTTGGCATGTAGGTTGCCGACCCCTGTGCTAGAGCCTCAGACTCTTTGTCACCTCACCCTGATCCAGGGCCTGGGCTAATTGACTGACTGTTTGTTTTCTGCTCAGCCTGCTTACGGGCCTGAGCCTCAGACTCTGTTGCCCTGGCTTGTTCCAGGGCTGGGGTCCATTGACTGTTTGTTTTCTGCCCAACCTGAGCACAGGCCTGGGCCCCAGCTGCAAGCAGAGATTGCTTCGTTCCCCCCCAGTGGCCGATGTAGCAGGGTGGCCTCCTGAGGACCTGGAGTGGGAGGGCCCCCACACCAGGCCACTACACTTCGTGAAGAATGTGGAAATCAACCCAACCCCTGCAAAAAGGGGTCCCGTGGCTGCCCCTGACGAGTTCTTGGAAAAAATAAAAGAGAGAGAGAAAGGGATGAAGCTGGACAAGCTCCTTCAGTCCCTGGCTGAAAGCCAGCAACAGCAACTGGTGCAGCAGTGGGGACCCAACAGCAAGTCCTCTGGGAGTTGGGGGGACAACATCAGAAGCTGCAGCAGCAGTGCCTCCAACAGCTCGTGACCTTCCTACCCCAACCTAGTAAGCTCCCATCTGGGGAGGCCGTCGGCCCCACTGTGGCCCCGGTGCCCGTCAGGATCTCCAAGATGGGAACCAAGAAGTGTTCGTGGAGACCTTCTAGTGGATCACTGTGGTGGCCGGGTGGCCCCAAGAGCAGTGGGCAGCCCTCTTGACCCCATACTTGAGTGGAATCACCCAGACTGCTTACCAGGGGCTGCCAGTTGAAGATGTGCAAGGGTACAGGCGGGTGAAGACAGCCATCCTGGACGCCCTGGATATTACGCCTGAGATCTTTTGTTGATAACTCTGAAAGGCAACCTACCCTCCAAGGGCCCAACCTTGCACCTTTGCCCATGAGATAAAGGACCTTTGCTGGCAGTGGTTGCTCCTAGAGTGGCATTTGGCGGGAGAAGTCGCCGAACAAGTGGTCCTAGAGCAATTCACCCAGATTCTCCTGCCCTGCGGTAGGGCATGGGTACTCCGACATCACCCAAAAATTTTAAGCATGACTGTTACCTTGATGGAGGACTTCTTGGCTGCTGAGGATCCCATTGGGCTGGGGGCCTGGGCTCTGGGCACCACAACTAGGGGAATAACCCCAGCGTCGACGCAGAGACGCGTACCCAGACTTGAGCAATGCTCGGCACCTGCAACTCAGAGAACTGCACCTACAAACCCCGCAACCCCCCAGTCATTCACAGGGCACACCTCTCGAGGATCCTTGAGCTTGGCAGGCCCGAATTTATCATCAGAGCCCATCTCTAAAAGCAGAGCCCCTGGCAGCGCATTCCAAAATAGGGCCCTGCTTCACGTGTGTCCGTTTCGGACACTCCCAGTGGGAATGTCTGGAGATGGACTGTAGCTTTGGCCAGGTCTGCACTGAGGAATCTCGGGCCTGTGAGCCATCCTCCCTGAAGCTGACAATGCCAATGGAAGTGGTCCCCAAGCCTGTCATAGCTCTCCTGGATTTGGGATGTTGGCAGACCCTCATACAGCAGGGAGTCATCCTGAACCCTAAAAGGACTGAAGAAGAGATTCGACTCCAGTGTGTTCATGGAGACATAAAAGTATATCCCTAGGTCCGGGTACTTTTAACAATAAATGGGGCTTCCCTGAGAGCTCCTTACTGACCAGGGGGCCAATTTCACATCCCGATTACTCTGTCAAGTGTGCGCCCTGCTTGGTATTTGGAAGCCGCAAACGTCTGTATACCATCCCCAGACAGATGGGCTCGCTGAACACTTTAATAGAATGCTCAAGACATTGCTGAGGAAATTTCCTCCTCAAGAACTGCAAAAGTGGGACCAGCTACTTCCGCTGTTGCTCCTGGTCATCCGTGAGGTACCCCAGTCATCCACTAAGTTCTCCCCCTTTGAACTCTTGTATGGAAGCCAGCCCCATGAGGTACTGGATCTGATGAGAGAGAGAGAGAGAGAGAGAGAGAGAGAGTACACCCTCTCAACATCCCAGGGGCTCCTCCAATATGTACTGCTATTGCGAGATGAGCTTGACCAATCTGGAACCCTCGCCCGAGAAAATCTTCAGGCGGCCCAAGGGATCCAGGAGCGGTGCTATAACCACAGGGCCCGAAAAAGAAGCTTTGCACCTGGGAACTGGGTACTTCTACTTCTCCCATCAGACGAGTTGAAGTTCCTGGCCCTAATGAGATGGGTCCTGTCACCTACGAGGTTCACCAACTTGACTGGAGAAAGAAGAAACAGGTGTACCATGTGAACCTCCTTGAAACCCTGGCATGCCCGGGAAGGATTGCTAATTACCCCCTACCCACCTGAACCAGCCCTTGGGCCCCAAGTGCCTGAGTTTAACAAGATGGAGGAGTCTCAGTTGGGCGACATGCTGTCGACTGATCAACAGAAACAAGCTCAGTGCCTCCTGGAAGCCTTCTGGAAGACTTTCACTACACGCCCTCGCCAGACCACCATCGTATGGCACACGATGCAGATGACCCCGGGACACGTGGTCCAAGAAGTGACCTGCCCCCTCCCATGGTAGATGCAAGAGATCATGCAAAAGGAGATCAAAAATGATGGTAGAATTAGGCATCATAGAACAGTCGCAAAGCAAATGGTGCAGCCCCATTGTACTGGTCACAAAACCTGATGGGAGCCATCACTTCTGTATCGACTTTCAGAAGGTAAATGCGATCTCAAAGTTTGACACCTGTCTGATGCCTCAGATTGATGAGCTCCTCGACCATCTTGGAACCGCCAATTACATCACCACATTTGATCTCACAAAAGGGTATTGGCAGATCCTCCCTGGACCCACATTCCAGACAGAAGACAGCGTTCACCACTCTGACAGGGCTGTATCAATTTGTCCAGATGCCTTTTGGCCTCCATAAGTCCCTGGCTACCTTTCAGCGCATGATGGATCATCTTCTGAGTCCACATATCACCTACGTGGCCGCTTACCTAGACGACGTTGTTATCTATTCTCATCATTGGGAAGAACACTTACTCTGGGAAGCGGCAGTCCTGTGGACCATTCAGAAAGCTTCGCTCCTAATGGCAGCTGACATATCAGTGATATAGTGAGGCGGGGTGGCCTCCTAAAGACCCAGAGTGGGAGGGCCCTGTGAAAGTAAAATAAATTATATTGTAAAAATAAAAAGGATTAAAGAAATGCTGCCTGTACCTTTAAGTAAAACTGTTGGAATGCTGCAATCCAGGTGTCAGGAATACAAACATTCACATAAAACAATTGCACCATTTAAGGGCAATTGGTGAAGTATTAGCCTTAGATCAATAAGAGTTAGTAAGGAAGTAGGATATGGGTGCTATGCCCCTGGTGAATTTTACTGTTTTGCTTTCTTTGTCCCTTTGTCTGATTCCTGCTCTTTTATCTGTATAAATAAGACTGTTTGGGTCTTGCATGGCCACTCACATTATCTGGGTGTTATTGGCGGAGCGCTGTGCTAATAAAACAAAGTGGTCTGACAAATTGTGAGTCCTGTTTCTAACTTTGACAGCCCCTACAATGAACCACTACACAAGAAGTTTCACCTTGCTCTGAAATCCATTTAAACTCCCTACAGTAACACAAGGTCTGTATAAAATAGTTTTAAAAATAGCTGAAAATCAATGTTATAGATTTACCCTTTGACCACCCACATCTGTACATTCATCCTATGTGTGTCTTAGGGCTCATCTAGATGAATAGTTAGTGCACAGCAAGCAGGGCTGTAAATCTAAAATGCACTATCGTACTGCGCACTAACTGTCTGTGTCGACTTTAGAGTCATAGAATCATAGAGGTGATCTAGTCCAGTCCCGTGCATTCTAGGCAGGCCTAAGTATTATCTAGACCATCCCTGACACGTGTCCCTGCTCTTAAAAATCTCCAGTGATGGAGATTCCACAACCTCCCTAGGCAATTCATTCCAGGGCTTAACCACTTTGAGAGTTAGGAAGCTTTTTCTAACGTCCAACCTAAACCTCCTTTGCTGCAATTTAAGCCCATTGCTTCTTGTCCTATTCTCAGAGGTTAAGAAAAACAATTTTTCTACCTCCTCCTTGTAACAACTTTTTACGTACTTGAAAATTGTTATCATGTCTCCTCTCAGTCTTCTCTTCTCCAGACTAAATAAACCCAATTTTTTCAATCTTCCCTCACAGATCATGGTTTCTAGACCTTTAATCATTTTTATTGCTCTTCTCTGGACTTTCTCCAGTTTGTCCACATCTTTCCTGAAATGTGGCACCCAGAACTGGACTTTGCTGCCATACAATAAAATTTTCCTAGACTGACCTATTCTAGTTTCGAAGCAGAGCAGATCAAAGCACACGAGGGAACTTTCAGTGTGCAGTAGCAAGGTTCACATGGGCAGTTAGTGTGCAGCAGGCTAGCGCATTTTAGATTTGCACCCCCGCTTGCTGTGCACTAACTGTTCATCTAGACAAGTGCTTAGTAGCTCAGCTTACTGTTCCAGTAGGGGAAGCCACCTTAAAATATCCTATTGTAGCTTAATAGATCTTCCAGATGTGACCATTCTTGGTGGAAATGGTTGGGTTGTAGTCTTTGTTCTACCTCCAAACTGGATGTTTTGCCAAGTGCTGTGACAGCTCAGACTGCAGAGCTGCCAGGTGCAAACAATTGATAAATGGGGAAAAGATACAGAGCAACTGAGTAAAAACCAAGTTAACTTAGTGCTTGAGGTGAAAGCCAAGTGCATCATGTCCAGAAATTCTATCCTTATAGGAGGGAGCAGGGTCTAATCTCTTTGCTGTCTATAGAATTTGTTGCTGCTTTGCAATAATTGCCCATTCCTGAAAATCACAGGACAAGCTATGTTCCTGATCCAGAGGGTGCTCCATGCACAGAAGTGTGTATGCTGCCATCCACTGCACCTTTAACGTGAGCAACGTATACAGGCTAATAGGAGCAATAAAGAGTGCTCACAGCATGGTAAGATCATCCCCTGGAATCCTCCCCTGCACTGGCAGGATTCCTTCTAATCAAGTGCCATCTGTGTCTTTGGTCTAAGTCTCTCCATGCAGCCCTTTGTGTACATAGGTATGGCTAGTTTGGAAAATCTGACTAACCCCTCTGTTGTGGGTGGCTCCCAGAGCTTGGCGTTCCACTGCTTCTAACATGATGTGTAGTGGTGTTTCCACTTGTCAGTCAGGGGTTGTCAGGGAGCCAGGCAGCACTGGCCTTGGCATACATTAGGGCAGCCTCCAGGCTTCTCTAACTTACGCCATCAGTGTATGAGCTCTAAGGGACCACATGCTAGCTGAAAATCAGTCTAGCATAGCTCCACCCCAACACCCCCTCATGCTGGCTTGTGGAAAAGATGGTCAGGCGAAGACTGTTGGTGGCATCCAGGACCTTGTAGGTGGTACAATCAAATGACTTTGCACAGGGTTCTAGATTTTCCTGAGTCAGCCTTCTACTCAGGTAGGATTTGGCTTTAATAGCTCTTATTTTAATGGTATTTAAATAGCATTTCTGTGAGTGTCAGTCGTTGACAGGAAATGGAAGTTTTTTCCTGTGGTTAACCATGATTTTACTGCTGATACTGCAGCTTAAAATGTGTCTTTATTAGCACAGATGGCTTTGTACGAGGGCTGTCAAACCATTAAAAAAAAATCACCATTAATCACAGTTTTAATTGCACTATTAAGCAATAAGAGAATACAGTTTATTTAATATTTGTGGATGTTGGGGGAAGTGTGTGTGTGTGTATGTCTGTATTGGGGGGAAGTATGTGTGAGAGAGACTGTGTGTTGGGGGAGTGCGTGAGAGAGACTGTGTGTGTGTGTGTGTGTGGGAGAGGAGTGTGTGTGTGTGTGTGTGTGTGGGAGAGGAGTGTGTGTGTGTGTGTGTGTGTGTGTGGGAGAGGAGTGTGTGTGTGTGTGTGTGTGTGTGTGTGTGTGGGAGAGGAGTGTGTGTTGGGTTGGGTGAGAGAGTGTACTGTCTCTTTAGGCAGAGCACTCACCAGCCTGAAGGCTTGTTCAGACAGCAGCAGCCACCTCCCACTTCTCATCCAGAAGCAGCGGCACAGACAGGCTCCCTGTCCCTGCACCTGAGCTCAGTGGAGATTGTGTACTTGGGTGGAGCGGGATGGGACACACTGATATCCGTTTCCACACACACACCCAGCTCTGCACAGCTGACAAGTTCCAGGTCCCCAGCACCTTAGCCGGGGCAGCTTCAAGGTGTGTGTGTGGGGGGGGGGGGGGGAAGGCAGCAGAGGGAGGAGGGGCTCCCCTGCTCTAGAGGCACCCCCCTGAGCATGGCACACTGGGCTGTGGCTAGGGTGACCAGATGTCCCGATTTTATAGGGACAGTCCTGGTTTTTGGGTCTTTTTCTTATATAGGCTCCTATTACCCCCCACCCTGTCCTGATTTTTCTCATGTGCTGTCTGGTCACTCTAGCTGTGGCCCAGTCCACTCACAACCCTCCTGTGCCCACACCCCTCCTGTTCCCCGACCGCTGCTCAGCAGGGACTGGGTACACTATCAGAGGGAAGGGAACATGACGGCATTAGCCCCACCCCACGCTGCACAGCTCCGAGTCTAGAGCAGCTTGGCCAGAGTGACTAGAGGGGAGGGGGGCACCTCTGCCGTAGAGGCACGCAGTCCTGCCCCTCTCTGAGCACGGCACCCTGCTGTGCAATCAACGCTTGTTAAAATATATAATGTGTCTATTTGTTTTGAGTTAATCACATGCATTAACTGCGATTGACTGACAGCCCTACTTTGTACCCAAGTGCCTCCCTCCTGGGCAGGGCAACTCTGTTGGATTCACACAGTCAGGGCTTCCAGCTGGTGGCTGCTCCTAGCACCCCTCATCCTGACCACGGAGAGGGTCCATGGTAAGATGATACAGCCAAAGGCTGTATCCACAGGACTGGTGGGAGGATGTTGTGAGTCCTGTTCAAAACCACCAAACCTTCTGGTCCCTCCACTCCTGCAGCTCCCTGGAGTTCTTTGAGGCTGATCTGCCATTTCGCACAGGGTGGGAGATCTCTGTGCAGAGGGTATCCTCCATTGTCATAGACAGATAAGTAAGAGTTAATAGAACAGAAGTACTTCATATCTCTTTTGCCTGGAAAGGGTTAACAAGTCCAGTGAGCCTGGCTGTCACCTGACCAGAGGACCAATCAGGAGACAGGATACTTTCAAATCTTGAGGGAGGGAAGTTTTGTGTGTGCTGTTAGTTTTTGGTGGTTGTTCACTCTGGGGGCTCAGAGGGACCAGACGTGCAACCAGGTTTCTCTCCAATGTCTCCGATACAGGTTCTTATAAGTTCAGAATAGTGAGTACTAGGTAAATAAAGCAAGTTAGGCTTATGGTTGTTTTCTTTATTTGCAAATGTGTATTTGGTTGGAAGGAGTTCAAATTTGGTATTTTGCTGAAAAGATTTTAATTTGTACTTGTATACTTAGGCTGGGAGGGTATTCCCAGTGTCTATAGCTGAAAGACCCTGTACCTATTCCATTTTTTTAAATTTACAAAGATAATTTTTACTGTTTTTTCTTTCTTTTAATTAAAAGTTTCTTGTTTAAGAGCCTGATTGTTTGTTTGTTTGTTTTTTATTCTGGTGTGAGACCCCAGGGGACAGGGTCTGAATCCACCAGGGAATTGGTGGGGAGAAAGAAGGGAAGGGGGAGAGAGAGGTTATTTTCTCTCTGTGTTAGGATTACTTTCTCTCTCAGGGAGAGTCTGGGAGGGGGAGACAGAAGGAGGGGGAAAGGTGAATTTTCTTCTCTGTTTTAAGATTCAAGGAGTTTGAATCACAGTAATCTTCCAGGGTAACCGAGGGAGGGGAAGCCTGGGAGAGGCAACGGTGAGGGAAAGGGTTTACTTTCCTTGTGTTAAGATCCAGAGGGACTGGGTCTTGGGGGTCCCTGGGCAAGGTTTTGGGGGAACCAGAGTGTACCAGGCACTGGAATTCCTGGTTGGTGGCAGCGCTAAAAGTTCTAAGCTGGTAATTGAGCTTAGAGGAATTCATGCTGGTACCCCATCTTTTGGACGCTAAGGTTCAGAGTTGGAGAATTTATACCATGACATCCATACACCAGTCTTGGAAGCGTGGTTGGACCTTTAGTTATTAAGTCCTTACCCCAGAAAAACATTCCTCACTAACTGCAGTGCAGTCCCATTGATTATGGTCCCATTGCACTTCTTTGCGTATGTGCAAAGTGCCTCAGGTGACCATGATTCATCCACCGCTGGTTGGGTCATTAGCTTCCCTGACCCAGTGCTGATGGGGAGTGCGACATGAACACTGACCCATGCCCTCCCCCACAGTTGCACTGAAGTACCAGGGCAGGAGAATTTGGCTGAACGAGAGTTTTAGCAAAGAAAAGGCCGAGTAAGAATTTGGTACATTCTGATTAAATAAAAGCAGCAAAGAATCCTGTGGCACCTTATAGACTAACAGACGTTTTGGAGCATGAGCTTTCGTGGGTGAATACCCACTTCCTCAGATGCATGTAATGGAAATATCCAGGGGCAGGTATATATATGTGTGCTAGCAAGCAAGCTAGAGATAACGAGGTCAGTTCAATCAGGGAGGATGAGGCCCTGTTCTAGCAGTTGAGGTGTGAAAACCAAGAGAGGAGAAACTGGTTCTGTAATTGGCAAGCCATTCACAGTCTTTGTTCAATCCTGAGCTGATGGTGTCAAATTTGCAGATGAACTGAAGCTCAGCAGTTTCTCTTTGAAGTCTGGTCCTGAAGTTTTTTTGCTGCAGGATGGCCACCTTAAGGTCTGCTATAGTGTGGCCAGGGAGGTTGAAGTGCTCTCCTACAGGTTTTTGTATATTGCCATTCCTAATGTCTGATTTGTGTCCATTTATCCTTTTCCGTAGAGACTGTCCAGTTTGGCCGATGTACATAGCAGAGGGGCATTGCTGGCATATGATGGCGTATATTACATTGGTGGATGTGCAGGTGAATGATTAAATAATATGATTTAAAATGAAGTTCTCGCAAGATTTCAGCCCCTTCTGATCTGGGAACAGAAAGTAGGCCCTTTCCATTTTAAATCAAAGCAAACATCCTAGGGTGGGCACAAATATGGGGATTTGAATTGGAACCCTCACCAACTCCCAAAATTCCAAAGGGCTCAGCTTTGAGGTTTCATTTTTGACTTGTATAATGCAGGCTGAAGTAAGCATCCTGTTGCTGCTGTAAAGGACCTGGCCATTACTGTACTACTTGTGCTCACCTGAGTGGGGCTAGCAGTGCTGGCCACCCCAAAGGGGGCAGGGAAGAGTGAGGAGGTGGGGCAATGGACCTGCACCCTCTGTGCTGGCCAATGGAGATGAGTGCATGCTTTAGGGGTGAAGCAACAGGCATATGCTCCCTGCACATCTGGGATCCCTAAGAGGCACTGAGGAAGCCTGATGCCAGCTCTACACTTAAAACTTAGGTCAACATAGCTACAGCACTCAGCACTGTGAAAAATACACACCCTTGAGAGCCAGAGCTGTGTTGACCTAACCCTCATTGTAGACACAGCTAGAAAGTTAGGTTGATGTAAGTCCATTTGCATTGATTTAGTTATGCATGTGTCTACACTTAAATGTGTCTCCCACCAGTATAAGTGGCATACTATACTTCCCTGAGCAGTGAAGAGCCAGGCTAGACCTACAGAGGTCAATACAGTGCAAGAGTAGATACTATATTAGTTGTGTCAACTCTAACTATCCTCCAACACCTAGTCCATAATGCCCCTGTTCCCATGACAGTGACTGCTCTGGGCACAATTTTGAACTCCACTGCTCAGGGGTCACAGAGACCACAAGCCCATGCCCTCCTCCTGCTTTAAAACCACTGTTTTTTTTAAAATGCCTTGTCCTGATTGCCCAACTTGGCAAGCTGTCATGACTGGGATGTGGGCAGTCTGACCTAGTAATCAGAGCAGGCATCAGAAGCCAGGCTAGGTCAGATACCAGGTGACCAGAGTCTGAGATATGCCGGAGGGAAGATCGATAATCAGGTGCCAGGAGGCCACTAGAGTCAGGTTACTGGGAGATGAGTCAGACAGTAGGAGCAGGAGGGAGGCAGTCTGAAGTGGGGGAAACCCAGTTGCATGGATGACTTCCTGTTCCTTTGCTTGGTTTCAATAGAGATATGGAGGGTGAGGTAATATTTTTGTATTGGACCAACTTCTGTTGGGGAAAAGACAAGTTTTCAAACTTACACAGACTTCTTTGTTAGGTCTGGTTTAAATAGAAGCAGGGAACCAATCAGGACCTCCAGAGTTCCACCAATCAGATCCCAGGGCTGGAGTCATCTGTCAGAGTTGAGCTTCTAGGTCTGGTGACTGTTAGCAGGTCACTGGTTGGCAGGTTGGAACTTACTGGTTTGTAAGAGCCCTGTGGACCATGTAGCAGCTCACCTTTATAGTGTGCATCCAACTGCCAAACCAAACATGCTGGCTCAATGCACACAGAGAGCTACTAAATGCAATCCTGCTTGGAGTAGGCAAGCAATACTGGATTTCCTTGACCTGTGGAGAGAAGAGGCTCTGGAAGCACAGCTATGGATAAGGCCCTACCAAATTCACAGTCCATTTTGATCAATTTCATGGTCGTAGGATTTTAAAAATAGTAAATTTCATGATTTCAGCTGTTTAAATCTGAAATTTCATGGTGTTGTAATTGTAGGGGTCCTGACCCAAAAGGGAGTTGTGAGGGGGTCTGCAAGGTTATTGTAGGGGGGGTTGCGGTACTGCTTCTCTTACTTCTGCGGTGCTGCTGGCAGCCACACTGCCTTCAGAGCTGGGCAGCTGGAGAGCAGAGGCTGCTGGCTGGGAGCTTAGCTCTAAAGACAATGCCACTGCCAGCAGCAGTGCAGAAGTAAGGATTGCATGGTATGGTATTGCCACCCTTGCTTCTGCACTGCTGCCTGCAGAGCTGGGCCCACAATCAGCAGCTGCCACTCTGTGGTTGCCCAACTCTGAAGACAGCAGCGCAGAAGTAAGGGTGGCATAGTATGGTATTGTCACCCTTACTTCTGCGCTGCTGCTGGCAGGGCGCTGCCTTCAGAGCTGAACGCCCGGCCAACAGACGCCGCTCTCCAGATGCCCAGCTCTGAAGTCAGCACAGAAGTACAGGTGGCAATACAGTGACCCCTCTGCAACTCCCTTTTGGGTCAGGACCCCCAATATGAGAAACACTGGCCTCCCTCATGAAATCTGTATAGTATAGGATAAAAGCACACAAAAGACCAGATTTCACAGGGGGAGACCAGATTTCATGGTCCGTGATGCATTCTTCATGGCCATGAATTTGGTAAGGCCCTAGCTATGGACCACAGAACCATTGACATCTACAAGTCGATTGTGCTGGCAAAGGGGCATGACAGAGATTAGCAACAATGACATGTGAAAGTGAAGGAACTACATGTAAGCAGGGGAAAGGCCCTGCCATTGTGTGGGAATTTTCCTGGCTACTATATTACCCTGGTGAAATCAGATGGCAGAAGGATCTGAGTCCTCACCCCAGCTCCCTTTACCTGGATGCCTGCCTGACCTCAAGGAGTCCTCTTTCTCTCCCCCATGCGGCGAAGTGCTTATAACCGCAGTAAGGCTTGGCCCAGAATTCCTGGGGGCTTAGTCCCCCATCTCATTGTGCTTCGCTCAGGATAGGGGCTGGAGTGTCCCCACTCTGGGGTACTCTCTCCTCACTGATCACTTCCCTGACCCAGTGATCACTACATTGAGTTTAAACCACATACAATTTTTTAAACAGCAATTGTAAACAAATAAGGGAAAAACTGAGATGGTTAAAGGATCAAGGAACCCCACACTACAGGCATAGAGACACTGTAAACAATAGTCTCTGGAACTCGAGAAGATTCACAGTCTATTCCTTACACTTCCCAGCCTCCTTCCTAGGCCTGGATGTGCTGCGGTGATACCATGGGTAAGACACCTGCTCTGGTGTGGCCACATGCTCTCAGGTAGTCAGTGACAATGACCCTACTCTCCAGTATCAGCCCTTCCATTGGGTTCACATCTCCCTTCTGAGTCCAGTCTTCAAGGCCCTCTTGCCTGGCCACATCTCCCTCGCTTGGGCCCTCTCTACCTAGAATCCCCATCTCATTCTTCCTAGCCACTCACTGCACTTGCTGCATGGTGGGCCTTCCACTATCCCAGTTCTGGTCCCGTGACTCTCCACTGTAGCTCAGTTTCGGCTCACCATCAACGTAGCTGGTCTCCACTGCTCCAGGTCCCCCAGTTCTGGTCTGCTGCTCTGGCTCCCCTCGCTCGGCTCTACTCTGGCCCTGGCAGCCCCAGCTCACATGGAGGATGGGCCCTGGGCTCTCGACTCCCTCATTGGCTTGCTAACCCTGTCAATCTGGCTAACTTGAAGTGCTGATCTCTCTCTGTTAGCCCTAGGGACCAGTCAGTCCCAAGATCCTGACTCCTCTTTGACCCTTTGTCTTTCTCCTGGAATTTGGAGATGCCCATCCAAAAAACCCACTAAGTTTCAGTAAGGGGCCAACAGACCCATTATGTACGCGAGGCACACCAGAGTGAGAGAGGGCAACAAGAGAGCTGGTGCTCCTCTGCAGACCTGCTGCTTTTACAGTGACCCCTCCAATACCCCACAGATCACTGGAGGAGTCCAAGATGGAGACCCCTGCTGTGAACAATGAGGAGGAGGAAAAGGGGGGAGATGCAGCAGAGGACTCAAACCATGCCAAGAGCCAGGCACTGTTTGAAACTCCACAGGAGTCTAGCTAGTGCCCCCAGGTGAGCGCAGAGGAGCCTGCTGATGAAAGGGAAGGGAGCCTGGGTAAGTGTGTACATGCATTATTCCTGGCAATTGTTTTTTTGCTTTTCCTCCCTCAAACTTCACCGCCCTTCCTACCTCCCCCATCACCTTTGTTCCCCATTTAGAAATGCTGTGCCAAACCTCCTTACCTCTCTGTGATGAACACAGGAGCTGGTAGATGTCCTAAGGCAGCAAGCTTGCACCTATTCCTTTCTGGGTTGGGCATTTGCTTACGTGGGTCCAGAAACTTCTGACTCAAGAGGAGTTTTGTAACCATTTATATACAAAATTATTAGGCAAGGGAATGGGTACAGACCAATGGGCTGGAATGGAGCTGGGAAATTTAAGGGAGTTCTACAACAACAATGAAACAATAATACAATCCCTTCTCCCACCTCCAGATGTGCCTAAAAGTGTTACCCGCCTCCCAAGGCCCATCTCCACTGGTGGTGCGCATCAAGCTGAGATGGGCAGTTGCCCACAACTGATCTAGACCACTCATTATACAATCCGTTCACTCAAGGGAAAATACTCTAGTGAAGACCAACCCTACAAGGCATGATAGAGCCATGGAAAAGCCAACATAGTGAACATTATTGAGTTAATAAATAAACTCAGCAGTATAGGAAGGCTTCTTTGTGTATTCACAAAGTATTGGAACATCAGTTTCCAACAAGAGAGCACTGCTAGCATTAGTGGGAGACTGTAGAATTAATTCTGCTGCTTCTGTAGCCTTTCAGGCAGGAGCAGTGAATCAAGCCATTTAGCTATCACAACATTCTTTTAAAAAATAGTCTAGGGCTCCCACATTCTTGGCCTCCTTCCCCAGCATGCTTCATTTGAGGAGAAATTCTTTCACACATGGAAAATATTAGGTTTATCTAAGATATTAAAGGCATGAGCAGTTTTAAGCCAGCTCCAGTATGAGGCGATTGTGGTTGGCTTTTTTCTGTATTGGTTGTCAGTGATTTATGTCTATTTAGGGACTTTGAACAGATGGAGTAATTGTGGCTATGTCAGGGTGGACTGATTTAAATTGAAGTGATTTAAGGCAACAATTTTAATCATGATTTAAATTAGCAAGTAGGAAGCCTTGATTTAAATGATCAAATTTAATCATCTTTTGCATCTGTACTGTTTAGTTGTTCTCCTACAGAAAGGTTGATTTTTATTGGTTGATAACCATTAAAGCATGTTGATTTACAACTAAGCATTGCCTTTAGGTAACCCACCCCTCCTGGAGGTGGTGTTCTGTCCCTTGGTGTGGCACTGAGACCACTTAGAGATTAATGAGTCTGTTACAACTTTTGCTAAGAGCTGTGTGGCTTTTAGCTCATGCTGTAGAAGCTCATACACTAAACTTCTGAGGTCCCAGGTTCAAGCCCACCTGCTAACTTTGTTGGTGTTACATTTACACAAAATTTAGTGCTGCTTTTTGCTAACCTGGAAGACACACTATATCTATATCTATATCTATTACTTATCTATATCTATATATCTATCTAAAGCACATGTATTTAAGACTTACTTAAAATAGCTTAAATACATGTGATATAGATAGATATCTATTTTATTTATTCAGATTCTTAATTTTTACCTTTTTTATTATGTTTTAGAAGATGGTAAATGATGGATTTTTTATTTACTAGATGATTTTTTTATTGTGATTTGTATCACATTTTATTGGGATAGAAATTCAAATTCAATTACAATACAGAAAAACAGCATTTTCATTTGTATATTTAATAAAACTGCCTTAGACGTGCTTGATGCATAAGAAAAAAAGTTTATGAAAGCTTGTTTTGCATTTAAAATTAACTGATTTATTAAATAAAGGAAGTGTTATATATGGTTAATGAATTGAAATGATTGTTTCTGGTCACCATGTCCTTGAAGATTTTACAACTAGTAGATCTCACCCTATCATCTAGTTCTTTTTATTCATAGATTGGAAGAGGAAAACAAGCTCTCCTGCTTTTTCAATTCCTGATTGGTGTCTCAACTTTGAATGCACTAGACATTGAACTGAACTAGTTGAATAAACTGAAATAAAGAAAATATTCTTGCTGAAGGAGCTACTGCTGTCAAAAGCTGGTTTTGCACTTAACAAACTCTGCTTCCAAGTGATTAGCCAGTGATTTCCATCAGTTAAGTGCTTTGACTTTAAAACTGAGCAGCAAGCATGTACTGTTTAATATTATTTTCTGTATTACATTTAAATGATTTTAATAGATTAGAGTAAGTTTAGATCTAACCTTAATTTAATTTTAAGTAGGTTTATTAAAAACAACCCTGTATTTAATTTAAATTTAAAAAAAATCCAATTAAGTAAAATAAAACTGATTCTTTATTTAAATCATTGATTTTTATCCACCCTGGTTTGTATGGGCTTCTTAGGACCTTGAAGAATCAAACTGGACCTCAAAACTGTGTTGTTTTAGCCATGCCAGTCCTAGGATACTAGGGAAACAAAGTGGGTGAGGTAATATCTTATATCGAAGCAACTTCTGTTGGTGAGAGAGACAACCAACAGAAGTTGGTCCAATAAAAGATATTGCCTCACCCACCTTGTCTCTCGAAACTGAGTAACACTTTAACCTCCATTGGGTGAGATGCTTTAAATGATGGTCAAAGCAATATTTTCAGGTAGTTCATCCAAATGCTTTCCCTAATGCCAACATCACTTTCCTTTTGCCTAGATTAAGCTTTAGGCCACTGCTTTTTATCCATGTTTCCACTTCATTCAAGCAATGTGTCAGGAAGGAACTCACCATTTCCATGTACTTTCAGGTGGTGGTAAAGCTGGGTGTAATCTGTAAATTGCTGGCATGTAAGCCTGTATTGTCTCCCTATCTCCCCTAAGTTTTCATGTGGATCTTGAATAAGAGTGATGATATGCTAATTCCCTGTGTGACTCTGCATATATGGGTCCTTGTAGAAGCAAAGTTGTCTTTTCAGGTCTACCAACAAGAAATGAGCAGAGTCCGTTTAATGCAACTCCATCTAAACTTGCTAGCAGCAGTAAGAGAGTGAGTATCATATCATGGTCCCTGGTGTCAAAGACTGCTGAAAGATTGAGCAGAATGAGTGTTGACATTTGACATGAGGCCGTTATCCATCATTGCTGTGAGTGCTGTCTCTTGATTGGAAGGGATACAAATTACTGAGCAGACCTGACTGGTGGCAACTTGCCACTTTCAGTTCCAGGAAGAGAGAACTTAATTAAAATGAATGTCTCACTGAGAATTTTGAACTGTCTCCAAATCCCTCCATCATACATATTTTATGCTGTTTTTTAAAATATAACAGGATATTTTATATGACTTTATATGACAGGGAAAAGAACTCAGGATCAGTTAGACTATCTATGTACAAATAACTGACAAGCATCCAGTTGAAACAATTGGTTACAAAATCCTATGACTGAAGCAGCCTATTTAGTATAGTTTTACATGCAACTGTCCACTCTTGAAAGTTTTTGAAGTAACTGGGAGCTAACCCCTTTGCAAATCTGGCCACTCAGTTAGATGCTTCTCCAGAGCAAGGCCTCTATTACAAACAAACACAATACCAACCAACCAGATAAAACGCAACTTTCAAGAGTGGACAGTTGCATGGACAACTATAAGCAACAGGCTGCTTCAGCCATATGCTTTTGTAACCAATTGTTTCAACTGGATGCTTATCAGTTTTAGTAATTGGTGGTGGTTGCTATCTGCCTTGTCCATTTCATATGCTTGGCCAAGTTCTCTGCCAGATCTGATCCAAACTCAGGAATTTTCATTCTGACAGTAATTCCAGCAGTGTGAAATTTTCTTTTAGCTCACATTGAAATGAAAAATCAAAATTTCCCCAAAGATGAAAGTTCCCCAAATTTTTCTTGTAGAAATAGCAAACATTGTTCCAATAAATCAAAATACTTTGTTTTGACCTTATCAAAATGAAGCACTTCCATAATTTTTCATCAGCAATTTTGACAAAATTGATATGTTCCTGTGAAACATCTCAAGTTAGTTGGATTGGCATTTTTTGGATGGAAAACTGTTCAGCTGGAAAATAGTTGACCAGTTCTCTTCTGTGCATCTGCCTCTTCTGCACACAGGGGCTGAGGAAACCAAGGACAGGTATGGCTCCTTGATTCTCTGCCAGGCATAAAATTGGGGAAGATGTGGGGCTATTTTGGGCTAGCTATAATCCCACAAAGGGAGCCAATTTGGAAACAGACAATGTATGTCTGCATGTCTGTCCAGCAGAAGCAAAGGGAAGAAACAGTTAAAATGTCAGAGAGAAAAATCAAGATAGCTGACAAAATACATTTAAAGGGATTTTACTTTGCAATGGAACTGACTACACCTGACTAAATGATTTCACTGGGGAGGGCGAAATTGGAGATAAGGATGCATGTGATGTTGTCACAATACAGCGGCTCCCTCCCTCATGGGGTCCCTGGGGAGGCAGATCAGCATCGTATGTTGCTAATGCTGTTGTAAGCATTTTGGGAAGGGTTAAAGGTATGAGTGTGGAGTGGAAGATTCCTTTGCAGGATGCGAGAGGCCGAAAGGGGAGGAAGGGAGAAGAGAATGGGTTAATGTGACGACTCAGCTCAGCCCGAAGATAAGACACCGGCTCCAGTCCAAGGTCATTCACTTGAACAGACTCTTTACATCCAAGAAGCCTGAAGCCGTACCTGGGTCTTACCCAAACCCAGAAAAATAGGGAGACGGTGAAGGCCAGTGAGAGGAAAAACAATTGTCTCACATCCCTGAAACCAGTGTGTTTTGGGAACGCTGAGGAGGGCGCAGAAAGCCAGTTTAGACTAGTACAAAGAGCTTGGGGGACAGAAGTCCCCAAACAAAATGCCCCCCCAAAGACCTCAGGACTTAAAACCCTCTTGAGAGCTGAAGCAAATCAGAGATCAACAGCCGACCCTGGATGACCTGTGCACAGGACAGAACACTCATCCACCTCTTCCCCCCCCCCTTTTTCGTATGTTACACTCAGGCTTGGCCAGCCCCGGATAGTGCATGTGTGAGTATGAAAGTGGGTTAGGGTTTGGGGCACTAACACTTTCTTCCTTCCTCTGAGTGACATGGGGAACCCCTAGTACTCTCCGCTGTTATTTTATTATTTTATTAATACAGCTTTAAAACTTAGATCTTTGGTGTGCTCCTTCATCTCCTCCCCTAAAGATCCTGTGGCCTCAGCCTGATCACCTGATGCCTCAGGCAGATTGGTAACAGAAATCTGTCACAGTGTTTCTGATCCAAAATCTTGAACAGCATGTAATTGGCAGTTTTGCGCTTAATTATCATGAAAGACATCTCATGAAACAAAAAATACTGAAACAATTTGCTTAGTCACATTGCTTAAATACATTATAAGCAATTTGGATCATCTCTAACAGCTTTCATCTTGCCTCCACCATTCACTTCCTATATATTTCGTTTCAAAGAATCTGCAGAACAAAACAAGGAAAACAGTTCTCTTATGAAGCCAAAATCCAGATAAGCTCTCATTGTTCTTTTCAAATCTTGTGCAGACTATGGTACAAGAACCACCAAATCTTAGAACATTTCATGGAAAGATACATAGTCATATCAGGGAATGGACACAACTCTAGATTTCAGTATAGCGGAGACTGGCAGGCTCACAAGAATAATTCCAATCTTCCCTCCATGTAGCTTGGCCCCTCTTTGCCCTTCCACAATCTGGCCCATTGTTTTCATCATCTGAATGTTTTCACACACAAATAGATGATCTCAAAGAAGCTGTTCTGGAAACATGCAGCTTCCCAAGAATGTAGCTGTAATGTCAGGAGATTGTCAGCCTTGTGGTAAAGCTGCTTTTAAAAAGCTCAAGCCAGGAATCCATGGCAGAGAATCTCACAGAAAAACAAATCAAGGACATGGTTAAAAAAGCCTAATGGACATACACTAGTATGTCTCTAGTGTAGTTCCATGGAAGTGAACGGAGTGACATCAGGGATGAATGTGACCAAATAGCTGGAGTTAACATTCTCTTATGTTTTTTTTTTTGAATGAATGAGAGATGTGTCTATTTAGTTCATCTGGGATATTAATAAGGAAATACAGGCCCAGGAACCAGCATATAATAAAAAAAATAAAATTAGAGTTCTCCTAGTTATTCATCTGAAATGCCTTGTAAAGAAAAGTGCCTATAAATCTGATAGCACATTCATATGAAAAAGGAAGTAATAACCATACTGTATGTGCAATAAAAATATATTTTCATGGTAAAAAAGATGAATTCTTAAATGAACATGTATCTCCCTAGCAAAGTTTGATTCTTTTTAGAGACATATTAACTACCCTCAAAAATTGGAATCTCAAGGAGGGCACAGTTCTGCCCTTAATTAAAACCCATTAAACTCAAAGGGATTATACATGTGTAAAGGAGGGCAAAATACAACTATGAATATTTGTAACAAATGCATGTGTAAACATTCCTTCAAAGATTTTTAAATGAATTTAAATGTGCCTTGCAAATTGTGGTGTTGCACTCTATGATTTTTATGAAAATATGCTAATGAGTGTGAATATAATGTAATTGGAATATGCTTCATGCAAAAGGTCTCTTGTAAGGTACCATTACAAAGCTTATAATCTACTAAGTCTGGTCATCCTATTTGTATACATGTGTCACTCTTGTATCTGAAACTAGAAATATGAAATATAACTCTGAGGGCTTATGGTAGTTATGCAAAATGTGGGCCATTAATGGTGGTTTGGAATCTTGATGGCTCCCATCGACCAGGACAATTGACTGTCGATGGCTCTGTTTGCTTGCAGGCCTTCCTGTGACTCAGGCTGGGAGGAAGGAGGGCCTGAAGTCTTACAGTGACATGTGATCAAGTCACCTGAACTGGAATCCATCTCTAACCTGGTGCTTTTCCATTTAGAAGGAGGAGTGGGAACCCAGAGAGGGACAAAGGATTCCTGCCTTGTGCAAAAGCTTATATAAGAGGGTGGAACAGAACAAAGGGGGCTGCAGTCATGAGAAATCCCCTAGCTACCACTGAGCTGGAACAAGGACTGAACCAGGGGAAAGGATTGGGCCCAGACTAGGAAGGTGTCCAGTCTGTGACAGAAGCTTATTGAAACATCTGAGGATGAGATTTTATCTGTATTCATTTTTCTTACTGTACTAGGTTTAGACTTGTGTGTTTATTTTATTTTGCTTGGTAATTCACTTTGTTCTGTCTGTTATTACTTGGAACCACTTAAATCCTACTTTTTGTTTTTAATAAAATCACTTTTTACTTATTAATTAATTCAGAGTATGTATTAATACTGCAGGAGGGAGGGAAAACAGCTGTGCATATCTCTCTATCAGTGTTATAGAGGGTGAACAATTTGAGTTTATCCTGTATAAGCTTTATACAGGGAAAACGGATTTATTTGGGGTTTGGACCCCATTGAAAGCTGGACATCTGAGTACTGGAGACAGGAATACTTCTTAAGATGTTTTCAGTTAAACCTGCAGCTTTTGGGGGCATGGGTCAGACCTGGGTCTGTGTTTGTAGCAGGCAAGCGTGTCTGGCTCAAACAAGGCAGGGTTCTGAAGTCCCAAGAAGCCAGGGAAAACAGGCTCAGAGGTAGCCTTAGCATATCAGTTGGCAGTCCCAAGGGGTGTTCTGTGATCCAACCCATCACGCAAATATTACCATATTTTCTGAACTGAGGTGTATTTTTAAATAAATACATGCCAATAGAAGGTTCACATTCTACTTTTTTCTGGCAGGCACAAGTAAGCCTCTTTGCAGATTTTGTCAGCAGTCCTTTTTCCTAGTTTCAAACTTGGGCTGACTCTAGCATCTTAAGCGCTTTTCAGTTACAACAGCTGCAAATGAATCCCATGTACATTTTTTATGCCATCCACCCCCAAATTAATTGTGTTCACATTTTTGTTTTAAACTCAAAGCTTTCTAAGTGTTATGATTAATTGTTTCTGGCAGACTAATCTGGATGCATGGATAGACTGGCTACTAGATTATTAACATCCTTACAGTCCTAAAGTTGGGAGCACTTTATAGGTGGGACATCTTTTTTTGTCCTACTTAACCTCAGCAATGTCCTTTTATATGAATACAAGCAGTGGCATTTTTGATGAAGATAGTTAATTAATTAAGCATTAGTTAATAATTGAATCCTGTTTTATTTATTTATTTTTCATATATTGTGCTTTTCCATGGGAATCACAAATTATGTCAACAAGTGGCAAGAGAAATATCTTCAGCTTGTAGGCTGCAGAACATGTTCTACCATTCAGTTAATTCATGACAATAATTTGGAAGGATTCTAAGATGGACACAGCTGGTGTGCAATCAGTGCCTCATTATTAACTGAGCAAAATATGACAGTAATCCCAAATTAATTTCTGAGAACTATCCATGCAAATTGCTTTGCAATAACCCATAATAATGTAAAAAGGAATTGCTACTAAGATACATATTTGTAATCTTTCCTGCATCGTAGTGCATATTGAATTTAATAAATATGTACAAAATATTATGGAACATACAATAGAAGTAGAAATTTGCATTGGAAAAGTGGCAGTTCTTACAGATTGTGATTGGAGCCCTGCAAATATTAGGATTAATTTCTCTATTCATAGGGCCCAATATGCAAAGATTCATATAAGTGCTTAACTTTAAGCATGTGCATAGTCCTGTTGAGTTCAATAGGACTTCTCCCATGTGTTATGTTCACACCATATGCGCAGAGAAGTTCAATAAAAACATAAATTCTCTTGCTGCAAGATTACAACATAACTCTATCTTAGTGGATAGCTCAGAGGTTTGAGCACTGGCCAGCTAAACCCAGGATTGTGAGTTCAATCCTTGAGGCGGCCATTTGGGGATTGGTCCTGCTTTGAGCAGGGATTTGGACTAGATGATCTTTTGAGGTCCCTTCCAACCCTAATAATCTATGATTCTGAGAATTCACGATAACACAGAAGAACCCAAACACAGAGAGAGGAAAAACAGGTTGCTCCCTAAGGCAGTGAGGCACAACTCACCCACCCTTGCTTTAAGCTGGTTCTTTCTAGACAGGTCATCTGCTGACGGACTCTGATGACCCAGATCACATGTATTTCCTAAGAGCCCTATAGCCTGCAAGCAGGACCAGGAAATCCATCACACTTAAAATGATAGCTCATTAACTTGTCAATTTTTAACCAGTTTCCAGTACACCACAACAGGCTTAAAGTTTAAGCATATGCTTAAACCTTTGCAGGATTGACGCAGTAGGGTGTGATCCAAAGCCCACTGAAATTAATGGCAAGCCTTCCATTGACTTTGATAGTTATCGGATTGGATTATGCCCTTAATGAGCATTCTGTTGGATGGCTCTGAAATTATTCGAATAATTCAAATGAAAACAAGGGTAGTCCCCTGGCATTCTTTACTTCAGCATAGGCGCCACAACCTGTGTAGAAGAGGAAGAAGGCCTCAAAGGTAACAGACTGGTACAAGAAGAACCCAATTACTAATAACTGTTCAGATCAGGGTTTAACCACTTCTTCTGAAATGGAGTTTACCATAGTTTGTTCTGTCTTCATTTGAAGTTAAACTCTGCTCAGGACTTGTGTTGTTATAGCCATTTCTGACACCCATTATCAACAGTGGGTAATTTTCCTAATGCAACCAAGATTTTTGTGTGCTGCAGAACAGTGAAGCACTACGCCTGTGTCTCTCTGCCTTCTCAATAGTTGATGGGAGCAGGGATGCAGCTAGTGGATCTGCAACCAGATGGATCCACTGAGCAAACCCTCACTAGGGAGGAAAGCAAAGGAGGTACAGATAATCTTGCATCTCAGAGACTGCAAGCACTCCCATGAAGCAGCAGGGGAGCCATGCCAAACCTATGAGAAGGATTCCTTTCCCAGTCCCCAAGCTCCTGCATGGAATTTCTGCACTAAAACTCTTTTTATTTGGGTTTTTCATACTGTTCAGGATTTGCTGCTCGGTCCTTAGTGGCAACAAGCTTTCATTGAAGTCAGATAATATTTAGAAGGTATTTTGAACAAGAAAAGCACAGTATGAATATGATTATTAACTAAAACTAAGATTGTTATTTTTAAAAGCAAATTTAAGGTAAGCTTGAAAGTATTATAGGCTTGTCCTCATTGTAAATGTACACTAGTATATAAGTGTAAACATATAACACTGCTGTACAGCCAAAATGCTTCTGAAATAAATGTAGTCCAACTTTACTAATTCTGGGTCACTGAGAACGAAAATGATGCTTAAAATTGTTGATTGGCTCTAGTTTTTAAGATATGCTATTGGGTCAGTTTATACGACCCTTGACTTGAGAATGGCGGAGGATAAGTGAGTTATAAAGGGAAGGGATCTCAATTTAAACCAGAAATGACTAAAATAGATCTTTGACTGGATCTATGAATAAATCTATGACTGGGTTTGGACAGTACTTGCTTTTTAGGCAAAACAATGAATGATGCAATCTGAAGCTGGTATTGCGTCATACATGATATGAATTGCGTCATGTTATTCCTAGAAGTCATGGATGATGCAATCATAACGAAGCTTACATCACTCTGCTGAACAAATTGCCCTATATCAGCTCTAGAAATCATACAGTGTCATGCTCTCTTAATTGTCAGTGTTTGATTTTGCAAAGGGACACATTTCTGTTTAGCCAAAGTGAGCAGAGATGCCTCGTACTTGTGTGAACAGTGCGGATAACTTCTGCTATGTTTGTGGTGAAGTGACTTTTGCATCACAAAAGCGCAGTATAACCACTATGGTTAAGAAAGCCTATCACCTTTATTTTGGCTGCAAAATTGGAGATCAGGACAAGAGGTGGGCCCCACACATATGCTGCAACACTTGTGCAACAAATCTTTGCCAGTGGTTGAACAGGAAAAGGAAATCTATGCCTTTTGCAGTGCCAATGATTTGGAGAGAGCCAACAGATCATACTAGCAATTGTTACTTCTGCATGGTGCCTCCAGTTGAGAAAGGTGTGTCAAAGAAGAAAAAGTGGACTGTGCGTTATCCAAACATTCCATCAGCTATACGCCCAGTACCCCACGGAGAAGGATTGCCGGTTCCTGATGCACCAGAATCATTTTCACTTGAGTCAGACGAGGAAGAGGAAGAGGGTGAAACTTCTGGTCCTGAACCATCAATGTCACAGGACCCACATTTTCTCCCATCCTCCTCCTCTGAACCACACCTCCTAACACAAGGTGAACTGAATGACCTTGTCAGGGATTTGGATCTACCCAAGAGTAAGGCAGAGCTGTTGGGCTCCAGACTACAGCAGTGGAATCTCCTGGCAGGCTATCAGGGCAAAAGGAGCCCATCAATGCTTGCAGACTATTGCTGGACAGTGACAAGAGATGCTTCATTTAATGAATACAAGAGACAAGCCAAGAAACGCCGAGTAGACACTGAATAGAACTAAACTATGTACATAATAGTTTGTTGCCTTTTGTTTCATAATAAATTTTATTTATATAACCCTTTTGCTGATTTTTAAAGTGTTACATAAAAACAGGGCAGGTGAAATATTATCATGTAAAGCAACCATAAACACATGAAAAGACCTAGGTTTACAATTTATGACTAAAACTCTACTATCTACACAATATACATAGACATAAAATGTAAAAACTTAAATATCTTAGAAACAGTAGCCAATCAGTTGTTTTAATTGTCATTTTTGAATTCAGCACATCAAAATACATAATAAATATCACATTTTATCTCTGAAGCAGACGACTTCTCAAAAATTGTAGACCAGTATAACCAAGTGTAAAAATATAATTAGGCAGTCCCAAAAAGAGTTTGAAGAGCAACTAGCAAAAGCACAAAAACTCATGCTAAACATGTGTAAGTACATCAGAAGCAGGAAGCCTGCCAGATTATCTGGAAAAGAGGGTAAACAGTGAGGTGGCAAAGTTTGCAGATAATAACTATCTTGAGTAATTTTGTAAGTCCAAAGCTGACTGCAAAGTGTTACAAATGGATCTCACAAAACTGAGTGACTGGGCAACAAAATGGCAGATGAAATTCAGTATTAATAAATGCAAAATAATGACCATTAGGAAACAAAATCCCAACTATGCATACAAAACAATGGGGTCTAAATTAGCTTTTCCCACTCAAGAAAGAGAGCTTGGTGTCATTGTGGATAGTTCTCTGAAAACATCCACTTCATGTGCAGCAGTAGTCAAAAAAGCAATGTCAGGAGCCATTAGGAAAGGGATAGATCCGTGATACTCAGACTGAGGCTCGCAAGCTGCAAGTGTGATTTAATTATTAACCAATCTAAGTTATTAACCAATCAGAATGCTTTTACTATGTTCTTAACCAATTGTAGTTGATAAAATAATAATACTTGATCAGTCATTTTGCTGTGAGAATAATATATATATAAATAGTAAATGAACAATGAATTCACACTACTGTCTCTCTTTTGGATAATGTTGATTACTAATTTGGCTCTTGAACCACTGAGGTCCGTGTGCTGTAGCTGGCAGTTGGAGGTGGAGCTACTAGGAAGGTTTGAAAGCTAGAAGCCTCTGGTAATTGGCTGAGCCTTAACCAGTGGGCGGGGCATTCACTCAGGCCAGGGCTTTATAAAGCTGCGCACAAGCGACCAGGGAGCTTAGCAACCAGGAGCTGCTAACAGGGAGTTTTGCAAGGGAGTTTGGAAGGGGAGTAGAAAGGAAGGGGGGTCCCTTGTCGGTCTCATCTGTGACCCATTGGTCCCCTGAACCTGTACACTGAGCCACATCCAAAACCTTTCTGTTTACAGCAGAGCAGAGCGGACAGGGAGCTGTAGACGGGAATTTGAGAGAGTTTGACAGAGGGAGGCTTACAATGGTGAGGAGGACCCGCAACACCTGTGCCAGCACTGCTTCTGTCTCCTCCACCTGCGCCTGTAGCCAGACAGAGTACCAAAGCATGGATGCTTTTACCCAGATTCTGGTGTGGGCTTGCAAAGACTGTAATTTGCAATTTCCACTTACTGATATCCAGGCTGCGGGTGGCATTCAATGTGAAAGGTGCCTACTGGTGGAATCTCTCAGGCAGCAGGTGGGAGAGATACAGGAGGAGGTGGCTAGGCTGAGGAACATCCATATCCATGAGCAATTCCTGGACAGTATCCATGTGGAGACAGCTGACGGTGCTGTCCCAGTTGACAGGACTACCGACACTCCAGTGGAGGAGGAGATGCCTCAGGGTGTATCTGACACACCAGTGGAGGAGGAGGCTCAGGGTGGACACAGCCAGCTGGTTACTTCTAGCAGCAGGCAGTGCTCCACCGCTGCTGCGAACCCTCCTGCTGTGGTAAAAGATAATCATTATGCTCTTATTGATACAGGAGAGAAGAAATCACCCCCAACAGTTAAGGGGGTGAAGCCTCGTACCCCTAAGGCTGGGAGGTCTGCTGCCACCACTGATAAGAAACGTAGGGTAGTGGTGGTTGGAGACTCTCTGCTGAGGGGGACGGAGACACCCATCTGTCGCCCTGACTGTTCATCCCGGGAGGTATGCTGCCTGCCAGGGGCCCGTATCCGAGATGTTACAGAGGCATTGTCAAGGATTATCCGGCCTTCTGACTACTACCTCATGCTACTCATCCATGTGGGCACAAATGATACTGCGAGGTGTGACGCTGAGCAGATCAAGAGTGACTACAGGGCTCTGGGAGTACGGGTTAAGGAGTTTGGAGCGCAGGTGGTATTCTCTTCAATTCTTCCTGTTGAAGGTAGGGGTCTGGGCAGAGACAGATGCATCGTGGAGGTGAATGCCTGGCTGCGAAGATGGTGTCGCCAGGAGGGCTTTGGCTTCCTCGACCACGGGATGCTATTTGAGGAAGGACTGCTAGGAACAGATGGCGTTCACCTTTCGAAGAGGGGAAAGGCCTTATTTGCGCACAGACTGGCTAACCTAGTAAGGAGGGCTTTAAACTAGGTTCGACGGGGACAGGTGAGCAAAGCCCACAGGTAAGCGGGGAACAAGACCTGGGAGATGGGTTGGAAACAGGAGGGAGCACGGGCTATAATGGCAGAGAGGAAGGAGGGTCAGGGCAAAGCTGGGAGGCAAGATCAAACCAGTATCTTAGATGCCTATATACAAATGCAAGAAGTATGGGTAATAAGCAGGAAGAACTGGAAGTGCTAATAAATAAATACAACTATGACATTATTGGCATTACTGAAACTTGGTGGGATAATACACACGACTGGAATGTTGGTGTGGATGGGTATAGTTTGCTCAGGAAGGATAGACAGGGGAAAAAGGGAGGAGGTGTTGCCTTATATATTAAAAATGTACACACTTGGACTGAGGTGGAGATGGACATAGGAGATGGAAGTGTGGAAAGTCTCTGGGTTAGGCTAAAAGGGGTAAAAAACACAGGTGATGTCGTGCTGAGAGTCTACTACAGGCCACCTAATCAAGTGGAAGAGGTGGATGAGGCTTTTTTCAAACAACTAACAAAATCATCAAAAGCCCAAGATTTGGTGGTGATGGGGGACTTCAACTATCCAGATATATGTTGGGAAAATAACACCGCGGGGCACAGACTATCCAATAAGTTCCTGGACTGCATTGCAGACAACTTTTTATTTCAGAAAGTTGAAAAAGCTGCTGGGGGGAAGCTGTTCTAGACTTGATTTTAAGAAATAGGGAGGAACTTGTTGAGAATTTGAAAGTAGAAGGAAGCTTGGGTGAAAGTGATCATGAAATCATAGAATTTGCAATTCTAAGGAAGGGTAGAAGGGAGTACAGCAGAATAGAGACAATGGATTTCAGGAAGGCGGATTTTGGTAAGCTCAGAGAGCTGATAGGCAAGGTCCTATGGGAATTAAGACTGAGGGGAAAAACAACTGAGGAAAGTTGGCAGTTTTTCAAAGGGACGCTATTAAGGGCCCAAAAGCAAGTTATTCCGATGGTTAGGAAAGATAGAAAATGTGGCAAAAGACCACCTTGGCTTACCCTTGAGATCTTGCGTGACCTACAAAATAAAAAGGCGTCATATAAAAAATGGAAACTAGGTCAGATCACTAAGGATGAATATAGGCAAATAACACAGGAATGCAGAGGCAAGATTAGAAAAGCAAAGGTACAAAATGAACTCAAACTAGCTATGGGAATAAAGGGAAACAAGAAGACTTTTTATCAATACATTAGAAGCAAGAGGAAGACTAAGGACAGGGTAGGCTCACGGCTCAATGAGGAGGGGGAAACAGTAGCGGGAGACTTGGAAATGGCAGAGATGCTTAATGACTTCTTTGTTTCGGTCTTCATTGAGAAGTCTGAAGGAATGTCTAGTATAGTGAATGCTTACGGGAAGAGGGTAGGTTTAGAAGAGAAAATAAGGAAAGAGCAAGTAAAAAACCACTTAGAAAAGTTAGATGCCTGCAAGTCACCAGGGCCTGATGAAATGCATCCTAGAATACTCAAGGAGTTAATAGAGGAGGTATCTGACCCTCTAGCTATTATCTTTGGGAAATCATGGGAGACGGAGGAGATTCCAGAAGACTGGAAGGGGGCAAATATAGTGCCCATCTATAAAAAGGGAAATAAAAACAACCCAGGAAACTACAGACCAGTTAGTTTAACTTCTGTGCCAGGGAAGATAATGGAGCAGGTAATCAAAGAAATCATCTGCAAACACTTGGAAGGTGGTAAGGTGATAGGGAATAGCCAGCATGGATTTGTAAAGAACAAATCGTGTCAAACTAATCTGATAGCGTTCTTTGATAGGATAACAAGCCTTGTGGATAAGGGAGAAGTGGTGGATGTGATATACCTAGACTTTGGTAAGGCTTTGATACGGTATCGCATGATATCCTTATAGATAAACTAGGAAAGTACAATTTAGATGGGGCTACTATAAGGTGGGTGCATAACTGGCCGGATAACCGTACTCAGAGAGTAGTTGTTAATGGCTCCCAATCCTGCTGGAAAGGTATAACAAGTGGGGTTCCGCAGGGGTCTGTTTTGGGACCGTCTCTGTTCAATATCTTCATCAACGATTTAGATGTTGGCATAGAAAGTACGCTTATTAAGTTTGCGGACGATACCAAACTGGGAGGGATTGCAACTGCTTTGGAGGACAGGGTCAAAATTCAAAGTGATCTGGACAAATTGGAGAAATGGTCTGAGGTAAACAGGATGAAGTTCAATAAAGATAAATGCAAAGTGCTCCACTTAGGAAGGAACAATCAGTTTCACACATACAGAATGGGAAGAGACTGTCTAGGAAGGAGTATGGCAGAAAGAGATCTAGGGGTCATAGTGGACCACAAGCTTCATATGAGTCAACAGTGTGATACTGTTGCAAAAAAAGCAGACATGATTCTGGGATGCATTAACAGGTGTGTTGTAAACAAGACACTTGAAGTCATTCTTCCGCTTTACTCTGCGCTGGTTAGGCCTCAACTGGAGTATTGTGTCCAGTTCTGGGCACTGCATTTCAAGGAAGATGTGGAGAAATTGGAGAGGGTCCAGAGAAGAGCAACAAGAATGATTAAAGGTCTTGAGAACATGACCTATGAAGGAAGGCTGAAGGAATTGGGTTTGTTTAGTTTGGAAAAGAGAAGACTGAGAGGGGACATGATAGCAGTTTTCAGGTATCTAAAAGGGTGTCATCAGGAGAAGGGAGAAAACTTGTTCACCTTAGCCTCCAATGATAGAACAAGAAGCAATGGGCTTAAACTGCAGCAAGGGAGATTTAGGTTGGACATTAGGAAAAAGTTCCTAACTGTCAGGGTAGTTAAACACTGGAATAGATTGCCTAGGGAAGTTGTGGAATCTCCATCTCTGGAGATATTTAAGAGTAGGTTAGATAAATGTCTATTAGGGATGATCTAGACAGTATTTGGTCCTGCCATGAGGGCAGGGGACTGGACTCGATGACCTCTCGAGGTCCCTTCCAGTCCTAGAGTCTATGAGTCTGAGTCTATGAGGTCTGAGTATCACTGGGATAGATAATAAGATAGTAAATATCATAATGCCATTATATAAATCCATGGTACACATGTTGAATATTGCATACAGTTCTGGTCTCTCTATCTCAGAAAAGATGTATTAGAATTGGAAAAAGGACAGAGAAGGGCAGCAAAAATGATTAGGGGTATGGAACAGCTTTCATATACAGAGAGATTGAAAAGACTGGGACTGTTCAATTTAGAAAAAATGTAACTAGTAAAGGTCTATAAAATCATGAATGGCATGGAGAAAGTGAATAAAAAAGTGTTCTTTACCCCTTCACTTAATACAAGAACCAGCGATCACCCAATGAATTTCACAGGCAGCAGGTTTAAAACAAACATGAGGAAGTACTGTGACGTTGTACCCCATAATGGTTTAGGGGAATATGACATAACTGGAATATGTTTTGTGCTGCTTATGCCATGTAACATATCTCTGTAAAAGTTATGGTCTACTATATCTATTCATCCTATTTGCACACGTATATCATTTTGTACTTGAGGTTAAGAATATGGGCTGTATACTTGCTTGGTTTCTAAGAGGCATTTGGTCAGCTTCTTTAGGAAGGAATTTGCAAGGTTAAGTACCTGATCAGGAAGCACTTGGGGAACAATGCATCTTGGAATGCTCCAGTCCACATAAGAAGTCTTCCTGGAGACATACAAGATACCATGTGGACAATGGCTTCTGCCTGTAAAGACTGTGAATCATGCATGGACATGTGACTTGCCCAGGTGACTCCAGAACTCCATCTTGGAGCTGGACTTTGCATAGAAGTGAGGGAGAGTCTCCACCCACAAGAGAAAGTTTATTTAAACCCCTGGGAGACCCTTCCATTTTGTCTTCAGCTAGCTAAAGAGGGAGCCTCTCCACCCCCCAGGGATACTTCAAAGAAACTGGAACAAAGGACAGTAACTACAGTGGGTGTGAGTGATTGCTGGACTCAGGGTAAAAGGAGATTAGTCTGTAAAAGGGAGCATTCTGGAACTGGTGAGGATCTTATCTGTATTTAGTTTGATTAGACCTAGATTTGCACATTTTATTTTATTTTGCTTGGTGACTTACTTTGTTCTGTCTGTTATTACATGGAACCACTTAAATCCTACTTTCTGTATAAATCACCTTTTACTTATTAATTAACTCAGAGTATGTATTAATACTTTGGGGAGCAAACTACTGCATATCTTTCTATCGGTGTTATAGAGGGTGAACAATTTATGAGTTTACCGTGCATAAGCTTTATACTGAGTACAACGGATTTATTTGTGTTTAGACCTCATTAGAAGTTGGGCATCTGAGTGCTAAAGACAAGCACACTTCTGTGAGCTGTTTTCAGATAAACCTGCAGCTTTGGGGCAGGTAATTCAGACCCTGGGTCTTTTTTGGAGCAGACAGGAGTGTCTGGCTCAGCAAGACAGGGTGTTGGAGTCCTGAGCTGGCAGGGAAAACAATAGCAGAGATAGTCTTGGCACATCAGTTGGCAGCTCCCGGGGGGTTTCTGTGATCCAACGCGTCACAAGTACTTCTTCACACAATGCACAGTCAACCTGTGAAACTCATTGCCAGGGGAATATGTGAAGGCCAAAAGAATAACTAGATATAAAAAAGAATTAGAGAAGTTTATGGAGGATAGGTCCTCAATAGCTATTAGCCAAGATGATTGGCAACACAACCCTGTGCTCTGGGTGTCCCTAAACCTCTGACTGCAAGAAGCTGAGACTGGATGACAGAGCATGGGTCACTCAATAATTGCCCTGTTCTGTTCATTCCCTCTGAAGCAACTGTCAGAAGTCAGGATACAGGACTAGATGGCCCATTGGTCTGGTCCAGTATGGCCGTTCTTACATTCTTATAACCAAATGGTGCATATGCAAAGAACTTGGAAAAACCAACAAAATTTTCAACAGCAAATGTAAGTTCTAACAGCAAAATACTGTATTATGCACTGTTAAGAATTATTCTCTCCTTAAGCCATGCCTTTGTACCGGGATTCACATCAACAGTCATGAAAACAACATGGACATTGAATAATAAATAATACTTATAAATAAACAACAATAATGATATATAATACGTTTAATAATAAGTAATACCTATACTTAACATTTTACATTTTCAAACCATTTAAATATTTGGGGTCAAATTCTCCACTGCTTTGTGCCTTGTATTATCGTGTACAGTTGTCTGCTCTCCTGAGATCTGGCACAGCAGCTATACTCTGCCCTCTGTATCAGCAAGCTCTCTGGCCTTGTTTTCATTAGGAAAAAAAGAACTTTCTGTAATAAAAAAAAAAGTTTGACAGAAAATTTTTGACTAGCCCTACTTAGAAGCACAAGACTCAGTGAAAGCCAATGTGACTTGTGCTCCTAAGTCTCTTAGGCACTATTGAAAATTCTACCTAGTATTTCTTGTTTTGTCTACTGGTTTCACCCTCCCCAGGGTTGTGACTTAATGGCACAATCTCAATCTGAACCTAACAGGGATATGTTGACTTAAATACTCCTTGGGTAATCTCTGCAGGAGTTATAAACCGCCTGTGTGACAAGTGTTACTTTCTAATTTGAAAATGTATACACAACAAAACCACAGAAGTCTGTCCCCTGATACTGCTGTAATGTCCAGCTACTGTAAGTTAATTGATCTCCCAAGGGCCAGTGGAAACCTACATTTGGTGAAACTTTCCTTTCCAGATATGCAATTTTCTCTCTTTACTAAATATAATTCATAATGGCAAGAACATGAAAATAAAGTGTTGTTTATTTTGCAAGTGCTGTCTGAATAGTGTATACCTCACATTGCTCTTAGGAAAATGCCACCATGCAATCTGATGTTAAAATGCCATTTTATTCTAGTAAGTGACCATAGGGTTGGCATCCTGATGTTCCATTTTCATTGTCTCACAATGATTTCCATGCACGCTGTGTACAGGTAACAAGGTATTGTTTCTGACTGCCAGCCCTGCAAACTCAGTTTGGGATCTGACAGTGAAGCTGTTCTTTCTTGTTTATCTACCATCACTGCTAATTGCACCCAGAGTTACCCTTGTGCGACTCTTTGGGTATGTCTATACTTGGAGCTGGGGTGTAATTCCAAGCTTGAGGAGACTTACTTGGGCTAGGTCTAGTCAAGTTAGCGCACTAAAAATAGCAGTGTTGCCATGATAGCCTGGGCAGCAGGGAACCACGGGAGGGGATAGCCACGCCGAATACAAATCCTCCCAGATCCTACTTGTAGTCAAGTGGCTAACCTGAGCCGCTGCCCGTGCGACTACAGCCACGCTACTATTTTTAGCATGTTAGCTCAATGAGAGCAAGAACAAGTATGTCTCCTCAAGCTTGGAATCACACTCCCAGCTCAGAATGTAGGCATACCCTTAGTCTTCAGATTCTACTCTCTGTGACATCTGGCAACCCCCTGGCCTTCAGTGGGTTTGCCCAGATGTGGCTGATTGAAAATTTACGAAAAATTCTATTGATGAGAGAAGAAGGAAGAAAATCCAGCTCACTCTCTCTTATCTCTGTTGGTTCTGTTTGTAATGCTCATGCAGTTAAGAGAGAGCCTTATAATTGTTTAAGGTATATTGGTATAGAGAGATAAAGATGGATCTAATTCCTCAGTTAGAGTTCACTGAATTGTATAGAATAAATGATTAATTACCAATCAGTTGACCAGCTCTCTAGAAGCTAGATTGTGCCTTTAGGCCCACCTTTGAGCAAAGGGTGGTATGTAAATTACACCCCCACAAGGAATAGCCCAAGGACCATTGTACTTCAGAGACATCCCTCTGAGATACAATTCCCTTCCTGCTTTCCCCTCGCTGTGAGGGGGTAGTAATTTGCTGCTAGCTTATACCAACAGCAAATTATGGACACCCCTCATAGCAAACTCAGTTGCATTTGCTGATGTGTTGGAGGAGGACCCAAAACTCAAGCAATTCCCTTCTACTAACTACCTACGTGCTCCTGGGGTGTGACAACAAATACGCATGTTCTCTTACTCCTGTGTGCCTGGCCCTAAGGTTCAAGAAGGCTGTGTGTCGGCCTACTTCCCCTTACTCCCCTCTATACGCATGCAGACCAAGTCACAATCTATTATTTTTATGTATTATTTGTATTGCAGTAGTGCCTAGGGGCCCCAGTCTTGACTCATAGATCCTAAAAGGTTATAAAGCCAGAGGCACCATTGTGATTATCTAGTCTGATCTCCTGTATAACACAGGCCCGAGAACTTCCCTGAATTAATTCCTCTTTGAACTAGATCAGAGCATATCTTTTAGAAAAACATCCAATCTTGATTTAAAAATAGACAAGGACCCTATTGTGTGAAGTTCTGTACAATCACACTGTTTGTGGACTAAAGTACCTGAGTACCCTTCATGACTTTGTTACTGTGCCTTGATTATTTATTTGTATAGTGCCACTAAGGACTAGGGTCCTTTCACTGAACAGTTTGACTGCGTCATCCTCCTTCAGTTACTCCACAGTGTTAGTAACAGAGAGAAAAAATAAATTATTGGCAGCTATAACAAGGCTCTAATTCTGTCACGTGCTGTTGTGCTCTCATAAACAATAACAGCAAAGGAGTCTGTGGAGTCACCAGAGCCCGGTGATGGAGTAGTAGCCCCATAAAATCAAAATTCCTCTTAGTTTTTATTTTATCTAATATGTAGCTCTGACAAAATCTAGCTGACAAAAAAAATTAAATTGAAAAAACAGAAGGAAATGCTAACCCAGGGCCATGTTCTCCATGGTAGCTCAGGTGCACTTGATGCTTGTTATGTCTGGGGCTACCCTGAGCTGGTCCATTCCCCAATACTGGCTAGAAAAGCTGGAAGGTTACTCTAATCTGCATTAGCTGACAATTTTTCCCAGAGGCTATTACGGCACCTAGGAATTGTGGGAGTGCAGGACAGCTCCAGCCATGACCCCTTTGACCAATTGTGCCCCCTGTTCCAGCTATAGGGAGGGAGTGCATAGGTGGCTTTTCAACACAAGAATCTTTGCACACAGGAGAAATCCTCCAAAGGCTAGATCTATGGGGTTTAGGGCTGTTTCGTGACTCTGCAGCGCTGCAGAGTGGCTAGAGGATGGGCCATGATTGGTGCCAAACGATGCACATTTGCATGTGTAGACTTCACATATTTTATGGAGATTACTTTTTTTGTACATTTTCAAATTCAGCTCACAATATGAATGCAGAACAAGTTAAAGGAGAATTGTTCCAATATTTGTATATTTTTCCACTATGTAATTGCAAAAATTCAGATAATTTTCAGATATGTAGCATTCTTCTAGGCACAATAACATACATTTTGCAATGAAAGAAATTGCTGCTTCATCTTGTTTTTCAACAGATTGCACTTGTAAGTGGTAAAAGTGGTAGTTGTACATTAAGCCAGATGCTGTATTGCTCTGCAGATAATATCTCATCTTTTGCAATGTATTCGGTTGTATGCAGGATGCCCTGCAACTTGATTCATTTCAGGTGCTGCAGAAATCTGTGTTAATAATTACGAGGGCTGTCGATTAATTGTAATTAATTCACGATTAACTAAAAAAATTAATCGCAAGTGATCACAGTTTTAATTACATTGTTAAATAACAGAATACCAATTGAAATTTATTAAATACTTTGGATGTTTTTTCTACATTTTCATATATATTGTATTCTGTGTTGTAATTGAAATCAAAGTGTATATTATTTTTGCTTACAAATATTTGCACTGTAAAAATGATAAACAAAAGAAATAGTATTTTTCAATTCACCTCATACAAGTACTGTAGTACAATCTCTTTATTGTGTAAGTGCAACTTACAAATGTAGATTTTTTGTTGATGTTACATGACTGCATGCAAAAACAAAACAATGTAAAACATCAGAGCCTACAAGTCCACTCAGTCCTACTTTTTGTCAGCCAATCGCTAAGACAAACAAGTTAGTTTACATTTAAGGTAGATAATGCTGCCCTCTTCTTATTTACAATGTCACCAGAAAGTGAGAACAGGCGTTTGCATGGCACTTTTGTTGCCGGCATTGCAAGGTATTTACGTGCCAGACATGCTAAACATGAGTATGCCTCTTCATGCTTCAGCCACCATTCCAGAGGACATGCTTCCATGCTGATGACGCTCATTAAAAGAAATAATGCATTAATTACATTTCTGACTGAATGCTTTGGGGGAGAATTGTATGTCTTCTGTTCTGTTTTACCTGCATTATGCCATATATTTCATGTTATAGCAGTCTCGGATGATGACCCAGCACATATTCATTTTAAGAACACTTTCACTGCAGATTTGACAAAACACAAAGAAGGTACCAATGTGAGATTTCTAAAGATAGCTACAGCACTCAACACCAAGGTTTAAGAATCTGAAGTGCCTTCCAAAATCTGAGAGGGATGAGGTGTGGAGCATGCTTTCAGAAGTCTTAAAAGAGCAACACTCTGATGTGGTAATTACAGAACCTGAACCACCAAAAAAGAAAATCAACCTTCTGCCGGTGGCACCTGACTCAGATACTGAAAATGAATATGCGTCGGTCTGTACTGCTTTGAACTGTTATTGAGCAGAACCTGTAATCAGTATGGACGCATGTCTTCTGAAATGGTGGTTGAAGCATGAAGGGACATATGAATCTTTAGTGCATCTGGCACATAAATATCTTGTGACACCTGTTAAGACAGTGCCATGAGAATAGCTGTTCTCACTTTCAGGAGCCATTGTAAACAAAAAGCAGGTAGCATTATCTCCTGCAAATGTAAGCAAACTTGTTTGTCTTAGTGATTGGCTGAACAGGAAGTAGAACTGAGTGGACTTGCAAGTTTTACATTGTTTTATTTTTGAGTGCAGTTTTTTTTTGTACATAATTCTACACTTGTAAGTTCAACTTTCATGATAAAGAGATTGCACTACATTATTTATATTAGGTGAATTGAAAAAATACTATTTCTTTTGTTTTCTACTGTGCATATATTTGTAAATAAAATAATAATACAAAGTGAGCACTGTACACTTTATATTGTGTATTGCAATTGAAATAAATATATTTGAAAATGTAGAAAACATCCAAAAATATTTAAATAAATGGTATTCTATTATTGTTTAAAAGTGCGATTAATTATGATTAATTTTAAATTGCTTTACAGCCTTAATAATTGCTATTTTCCCTAGACCGTTAGCTGCAGCTTTTTGTCATTATTGCAAATAGAGTAAATGATGAGCTAATCTATAGTACAGTTACAACTTAACATGTGAAATTAAAACAAAGACCTAAGGCTCTATGGGCACACATGGTGTACACCAATTAGCTGTACTAAACAGCCCTTTTCAAACTACTTCTTCTAGTTCTGCTCTGAATATCTCAACAGATAAAACAATGTCTTGGGAGCAAAACATATTGGGCTTTCCACTTGGCATTAATTTCCTTTGTCATAGCGACAAGTCTCATCACTTGTCAAAAGTAACACACGCATGCCAAAGACAGCAAGATATCAAGCAGTGATAATTTCCTTCACCCAGTTTATTGTGTAGCAGTTCAGAATCCTTTTTAACACAAACATGGAGACAGATGAATGAAAACAGCATCAGAAAGAAGCCAGAGTTGCTTTAACAAAGGCTATTCTTAAGTTGCTGAAAACTGACTGCTTCACTGAACTCACTAAGACCTGTAGGTGCTCACCACCTCCCAAAATCAGACCCTCTAAGACTATGTTGCTATTCTGGGGGGGCTTGGGGTAAGAAAGAAACTATGTTTCATGCCAGTCTTGTCTGTTTACTGTACACCCCTGTTCTGTAAGTCTGGGGTTAAGAGAAGTTTTCAATTTTCTAGCATTTAATTCGTTAAAGTTTTATTGTGGACTAAGACCTACAAGCCTTTTGGAAGAATTTTTTTTTAAAGGAAAGACCAGGATGGGGAGAAGGGGGAGGTATGGCAAACTAGGTAAAGGGGATCCAGTCAATCACAAGATCAGCGCCTTTGAAGACGAGTGAAATATGAAAGACTGGCAGAGAAGAATACAGTCAAGTACACACACACACATCTGAAATGACAATGCGTGGACACAAGGGGTAATGAGGATAAGTCATATGTCTTAGGCTGAGCAAAAAGGGCAGTATCAAGAGCTGAAAACAGAGTAGGCAGCAGCTAAATTGTGGAGGGCCTTGAAGACCTTAAATGTGAGGAGAACGATGAAGAGGAAGTCTGTGCCGGTATTTGCAAAGTGGATGGACATGGTCTCAAGCAGCAGGAAAGGTAGAAGAGTTTTGCAGCAGAATTACATTGCAGAGTACAATCTGCTAGGAGCCTCTACCTCTACCTCTTCCCCCTTCACACACCCCCAACAGGCACTCTCTCTTCTGCCCAGCACTTTTTAACTCCACTGTCGGTATTGTAGTCCTGTTAAATAATAACAACATTACCTTCACTCGCTTTCTCCTTTGTAAATAAAAGAGGATTATTTAAAAAAAAATCACAACCTTAATTCACTGCATTCATTAGCATTTGCACCCAAAGCATAACAAAGCACTTGATACTTAATTTCAATTGCTTAACTGGAATTTATTACTAATTGTGACTGCTACTGGGAAGTTAAATAAGCAGCTAATTTAACTGTGGTAATGTTCTCATCAGCTGTACTAGCATCTCTGCCCTTGCACTTTCTACACTGTTAAAAATCACAGCTGTAGTTAAATCAATTGAAGCCATCTGTTCATAGGCCTAATCTCAGCAGCTTCTGTTTGACCTTATCTTCCAATGGCTGAATACAATAGTTCTATTTTTTTCATTAAATTATGGTAAATTGTCAAAATATCAACATAATACAAACATCTAATACAAGTCTCCAGGGCCAATATTATCACCTTGAAACAAAAGGAAACTATGCCAGATCTGACGAGTGGCCGATTGATGCTACTCCGCATTACCATGTAGCAGATATGTACAGTAATATTATTAAGGCTGTCCCTGCAACTTCTAGAAGGCAAAATGAATGATGTGAGCACATCTGCTATGCTGTCCAACAGATAATAGCGGAAAGACAGGCAAACATAGGTGGGGGCTATGTGCCCCATTGAAGTCAATGGGAGTTTTGCCATTAAATTCCAGAGAGCCAGGATGTCATGCATAGCTTATTTTTTGGAGCATCATCAATTTCAACTAAAGCTAATGGAGGTGCAGACATTCAGCACAGGGGTCTATTACAGGAGCGGGTGGGTGAGGTTCTGTGGCCTGCAATGGGCAGGAGGTCAGACTAGATGATTGTGATGGTCCCTTCTGACCTTAAAGCCTATGAGTCTATGAGCATCTCTGAAAATTAGGGCCATACACAAAGGAGCTATGCACAGAATCATAGGACTGGAATGGACCTCTAGTTCAGTCATCTAGTCCATTCCCCATGTCTCCTGGCAGGACAAAGTATTATCTAGACCATCTCTGACAGGTTTTTGTCTAACCTGCTTTTTAAAATTTCCAGTGATGGAGATTCCACAACCTCCCTAAGCAATGAAGTTTTTCCTAATGTCCTAAACCTCCCTTGCTGCAATTTAAGCCCATTGCTCCCATCCTCAGAAGTTAAGAAGAACAAATTTTTCTCTCCTCCTTGTAACAACCTTTTATGTACTTGAAAACTGTTATCATGTCCCCTCTCAGTCTTCTCTTCTCCAGTCTGAACAAACCCAGTTTTTTCAATTTTCCCTCATAAGTCATGTTTCTAGACCTTTAATCATTTTTGTTGCTCTTTTCTGGACTTTTTCCAATTTGCCCACATCTTTCCTGAAATGTAGCACCCAGAACTGGGCACAATACTCCAGTTGAGGCCTAATTATGCAGAGTAGAGAGGAAAAATTACTTCTCGTGTCTTGCTTACAACACTCATGCTAATACATCCCAGAATGATGTTTGCTTATTTTGCAACAGTGTTACACTGTTGAATCATATGTGGCTTGTGATCCATTATGACCCTCAGATTCCTTTCCACAGTACTCCTTCCTAGGCACTCCTTCCTAGGCACTCATTTTCCATTTTGTATGTGTGCAACTGACTGTTCCTTCCTAAGTGGAGTACTTTGCTTTTGTCCGTATTGAATTTCATCCTATTTACATGAGACCATTTCTCCAGTTTATCCTATCCTCCAAACCACGTGCAACTCCTTCCAGTTTGGTATTGTCTGTGCACTTTATCCATTACCTAAATCATTGATGAAAATATTGAACCAAACCGGACCCAGAACTGATCCCTGCGGGACCCCACTCATTATGTCCTTCCAGCATGACTGTGAACCACTGATAATTACTCTCTAGGAACGGTTTTCCAGCTAGTTATGCACCCACTGTATAGTAGCTCCATCTAGGTTGCATGCAGCAAAAGGGAGTGTAACTCCATGTAAGCTTAGGAGTCCTAAGCGCCACAGTAATTCATTAATTATGTTCCAACTCCATAGGAAAATAACTTAATGTTTATTACAAGACCCAAAAATACTTCCTGCTCACTTGTTTTAAAAACAAGAACAAATGACATTCATTGTCATGTAAAAATCCTCAGGACAAGTAGCGCACAGCAGATCTTCTGTACCTCAAAAACAACAGCAGCTGAAGAAGTGGGTGTTTTTACCCACGAAAGCTTATGCCCAAATAAATCTCTTAGTCTTGAAGGTGCCACTGGACTCCACATTCTTTTTGTGGATAGAGAGTAACACAGCTACCCCTCTGATATTTCTGTATCTCAGTTACTGCAGAGAGTGAGGTAAACAATTATACAGCAATAGTTTAAGTGTATTTCCTGTTTTTTTTACAGTTCCCCCCCGCCACACACACACCTCCACCACCTTTTGCAAAGTAAGTCTGTCTATCACAAAACAAACCGTGAACAGGAAAAGTGTTACAAGTTCAAACAGCAAGTCCCCATGTTTACAGGGATCTTCTTGAGACTAGACAATCGTTGAATCAAGAAAAAAGCCAGAATCTGAACATGGCAATGAGAACCAGGAGGGCTCCTCTGAAAGAAAGATAGAGATGATCAACTAAAGCCAAAAAGTGAGCAAGGCTCATTTGTAGTTGAACAAGTTGTTTAGTTTCATATTAAATAATAGGCTCAATCTTGCAGGTCTGGCACCGGCAAAAGTCCTATTCTTTGCAACATCCATCTGATTCTTTAGCGATGGCAGCAGGTCTCAAACTTTAGCAACCTCCATTTTGATTTGAAATTTTTCGCAGACTCCCAAGTTGGCTTCTAATTTTGCCAGGGGGTGCTCAACCCTCTGCTCAGCCCTGCCCCCACCCACTTCACCCCTTTTCTCAAGGCCCCATCCCTGCCCCACCTCTTCTGACCCCCACTCCACCTCTGCCCCTCCTCTTCCCCACCTCTTTCCGACCTCTCCCTTGAGCACGCCCCATCCCTGCTCCTCTCCCTCCCTCCCAGTGCCTCCTGCACACCACTGAACAGCTGTTCCCCAGCATGCAGAAGGCACTGAGAAGTAGAGGAAGGAGTTGATCAGCTTGGCCGGCGGCCCTGGACATGATTTGCAGATCCCCTGGAGTAACCTTGTGGACCCCCCAGGAGTCCACTGACCCCAGTTTGAGAACTGCTGAGATATGGTATTTTTCTAAAACTAAATTTTCCATGATCTTTTCATTCTTAAACAAAACAATTCAATGCCCCTATATGTGACCCCTCCTATTGCGACCCTACACACTACTGCAATGATATTTGTAAAAAATATGCTTTGTGAGGTATCATATGAAATTTAATAACATGCTTGTTATTAATATCATTGTAAAATGCATGTTAACCTTATTTGTGAAATTATGAATTTCCTCTGTATGATGTTACTAGAACATATTTAAGACCAGACATTCTAGCCTAGTTAAAGGTGACAAACTGGTGTGTCCTAGACAAAGGAATATGGGATTGTCTCATTTCATATATTAGCAGCAAACAAAGCTGTGGAGTTAAACCAGCAGGGGCTATCCTGTTCCTGAACTTGAGCGACAGAAGATTAACATGGCTCCTGAACACAGAGAGAGCAGGGATGAAAATAACTTAAAGGACTTACCGGTACGTCGGAGTCCTGAGCAGGGGGCGTGGCCTTGGTTGGAAGGGGCGGGGCGTCCACTGGAAGAGATGGGCCTTTAGAGCCCTGGGCCCTTTACATTGAGATTTAAAGGGCCCGGGGCTGCAGCTGCTGTAGAAGCGGCTGGGAACCCCAGGTCCTTTAAATTACTGCCGAAGCTACCAGTTGTGGAGATGGCTGGGAGCCCCAGGACTCAGGGGCCATTTAAAGGCCCAGGGCTACCTGAAGTGGAGTCCCAGGCCCTTTAAATTACGGAAGGAGCCCCAGGGGTCTTGGCTACCTCCGCTACCCTGGGGCTTCAGCAGCAGGACTCGGGCATCAATTTAAAGGACTTGGGGCTCCACTGCAGTAATAGCAGCTGGGAGCCCCTGGCCCTTTAAATCACTGCTGGAGCCCTGTTGCTGGAGCCCTGGGGTAGCAGCTGCTGGGCTCCAACGGTGATTTAAAGGGTCACAGGCTCCCAGCTGCCACTACTGCAGCGGAGCCTGGGTCCCTTTAAATCATCAACGGAGCCCAGGGGCTCCAGCAGCAGGCTTCTGGTGGCAATTTAAAGGGCCCAGGGCTCCAGCAGGTGCTGGGAGCCTCAGGCCCTTTAAATCGCCACCATGAGAAGCCGGTCTGGTATGGCACACCGGCTCTTGCCGGTACACTGTACTGGACCGGACCAGCTTATTTTCATCTCTGAGAGAGACACAGGAAACTGAATCCCCAGGAGGCCTTCCTGATTTGTAAAACAAAGACAACCCTTTGGGAGATGTAAGCAACAAGAAAGACTCCATCCTTATCCTTCATCTGAGGAGACAAAGAAACCAAGTGATTTTGTGATGGTTCCTGGTCGAGTCAGCCAGTAAAAAGCTGGAAAGGAGATTGTGGGTAAAAGAAACCATCTTGAACAAAGACTGTATCTTGCTGGATTAAGTTTTGGAGTTTTAGATGTGTGTTTTCACTTTTATTTGCTTGTAGCTGTCTCTACCTTTATCACTTCTCCTTCTTATCACTTAATCCACGCTCTTTTCATTTGTTTTTCTTTTAATATAAATTGGTTCAGTACTGTGTTTAAAGAAACAGGTGTATTTACCCCCAGTTAAACTAATATGATGTACTGACTCTTCAACAGAGCAGCAAACTTAATATCTTCTGTGAATGCACAGTGGCAGGGGCCATGCATTGCACAGAAATATCTCTGAGGTGCTCAATGGCTGGAGTTCATTGATTGTTACCTGCTAGGTGAGGTTTGGGCTCAGAGAGTCTTAAGGAATTTGCTGGTGAGGAAGGCAGATTGCTATGACAGGGAGCTGAGATACAGTCTAATCACCAGCAAAACTCACTCTTGCTGAGGCAGAGACATAACATGGAGTATGCCTGCACTGAAGTAAAATACCCACAGCTGGCCTGTGTCAGCTGACTCATGTTTGTGGGCCTCAGGCTGTGGGGCTATAAAATTGCAGTGTAGATGTGTGGGCTCAGGATGGAGCCGGGGCTGTGGGCTCCTGCCTCCTCACAGGGTCTCAGAGCCTGAACATCTACATTGCAATTTTATAGCCCTGTACTGAGCCCTATGAGCCCAAGTCAGCTGACCCAGGCCAGCCACAGCTGTTTTATTGCTGAGGAGACATATCCACACTGGCTCACAGCTCTGAGTACACCTAGCAGTGTGCTACAGTGGCACGGTCAAACAGAGTTTACACACCACTTGCTGTTTTAACTGAGCTGTAGGCTCGAAACATTGGTGAAATAGTTTTAAGTGATTTTCAAGTGATGAGGCTGGGCACAGTCAAAGAAAGGTTACAATCAGGGCCAACTCCAGGCACCAGCTTATCAAGCAGGTGCTTGGGGCGGCTGCTTCAGAGCAGGGCAGCAGGTTCAGGTATTTACCTGCAATTCCATGGAGGGTCCCTCACTCCCACTCGGAGTGAAGGACCTCCCGCTGAATTGCCGCAGATCACGATTGCGGCTTTTTTTTTTTTTTTTTCTGGCTGCTTGGGGCAGCAAAACCCCCGGAGCCGGCCCTGATTACAGTTTTATGATTTTTTGTTTGTTTGTTTTGGGCAAGGGAAATAGAACAAAGGAAGTTTAAAATGAACCACAGTGAAACTATCACTAAGCTAGAGCAGTCTACATTGGAAAAGGACCAAAAAGCCCTAAAGAGAGAGGCTGAGAAAGCCGCGGGAGAACATCAGAAATGGGAAGCAGAATGAGAATCAGATTGTGAATACTGAAAAAGGGATAGAGGAGAGCCAAAGAGCAAGAAGCAGCACACATGTGGACCCTGGAAACAGAAGCAGCTGTCCACCAATGAGCCATGGAGCTGAAAGAAGCCCTGGAAAAAGAGGAGGAGAGGCTGTATAACCTGGACATCATGGAAAGGCATGGACAGATACCACAGCCCACAAGTCCTCTCTTTCCGCAAGGGACACCCAGCTGGGAGCAGCTGTGCCCTGCAGACAAATAAGCAGACTGTACTAAAGAATATTTTACCACTTTTGAAAGGCTATTTGAGGTGCATAAAGTTCCAGAAGACAAGAAAGTCTCAGCTTTGGTTACTTAAACCCTCAGGGAAAGCCTTAAATGTATTTAATGAAATAGAAATTGAACAAGCACTGAAGTATGGTGAATTTTAAAAAGCGGTACTGTGAAGGTTCCAGATTACTCCTGAGGTGTATAGAACAAAATTTAGCACCTCAAAATGAATTACAATGAATTCAGTTTTCACCAAAAAGGTTAGTAGTGACTGGACATCAAACATTGTGAATGCCAGTGAAAATAGGGTAGGATCAGAGGCTAAAGCAGGGAAAAAACAAATTAAAAATTATTTAGACAAGTTAGAGGTCTTCCAGTCACCAGGGCCTGATGAAATACATCCTATAATACCCAATGAACTGAGTGAGGAAATATCTGAGTGATTATCTTTGAAAAGTCTTTGAAGATGGGCGAGATTCCAGAGGACTGGAAAAGGACAAATATAGTGCCGATCTATAAAGAGGGGAATATGGAGAACCTGGAGAATTACAGACCAGTCAGCTTAACTTCAGTACCTGAAAAGATAATGGAGCAAATAATTAAGCAATCGATTTGCAAACATTGAGAAGATAATAAGGTGATAAATAACCGTCAACATGGATTTGTCAAGAACAAAGAGTGTCAAAACAACCTAAAAGCTTTCTTTGACAGGGTAACAAGCCTTGTGGGTAGGGGGGAAGTGGTAGATGTGGTATATCTTGACATTAGTAAAGCTTTTGATACTGTCTTTCATGCCCTTCCAATAAACAAACTAGGAAAATATGGAGCTACTAAAAGGTGGGTGCATAACTGGTTGGAAAACCATTCCCAGAGAGTAGTTATCAGTGGTTCACAGTCAAGCTGGAAGGGCATATTGAGTGGGGTCCTGCAGAGATCAGTTCTTGGTCTATTTTTGTTCAATATCTTCTTCAGTGATTTAAATATTGGCATAGAGAATACACTTGTAAAGTTTGCAGACAATGCCAAGCTGGGAGGAGTTGCAAGTACTTTGGAGGATAGCATTAAAATTCAAAATGATCTGGACAAACTGGAGAAATGGTCTGAAGTAACTAGGATGAAATTCAATAAGGAGAAATACAAAGTACTCCACTTAGGAAGTGTAATTCTTCTGCCAGTCAGAGTTGGCAGCAACAAGGGCCGGGTTCGGTATCTAGGGGTTCCTTTTCAACAATACAACACAAAACTGGCTTGAGCCCCCCACCCAGTGACCTGGGACAATTACACACTGCACCATGGGTGTCTCTAGGAGGCAATACTTCCCCTCTTGCAAGCACAGAGTCTGAGTGTAGCAAAAACTTTTAATAAAAGGAGGGAAGTAACTCAGCATTAATTTGGGAAAACACCTTGTCATAAACGGATAGTTAGGAGTTAATGGAACAGAAGTACTTCCTATCTCTTTTGCCTGTAAAGGGTTAACAAAATCAGTGAGCCAGGCTGTCACCTGACCAGAGGACCAATCAGGGGACAGGATACTTGCAAATCTTGAGGGAGGGAAGGCTTTGTGTGTGCTGTTAGTGTTTGGTTGTTGTTCACTCTGGGGGCTCAGAGGGACCAGACGTGCAACCAGGTTTCTCTCCAATCTCTTTGATACAGTCTCTTATATGTCCAGAATAGTGAGTACTAGGTAGATAAGGCAAGTTAGGCTTATGTTTGTTTTCTTTATTTGCAAATGTGTATTTGGCAGAAAGGAGTTCAAATTTGTATTTTGCTGAAAGGATTTTACTTTGTACTTGTATACTTAGGCTGGGAGGGTATTCCCAGTGTCTATAGCTGAAAGACCCTGTAACATAGTCCATCTTAAATTTACAAAGATAATTTTTTACTGTTTTTTCTTTCTTTAATTAAAAGCTTTTCTTGTTTAAGAACCTGATTGTTTTTTTATTCTGATGTGAGATCCCAGGGGACTGGGTCTGGATCCACCAGGGAATTGGTGGGGAGAAAGCAGGGAAGGGGGAGAGAAAGGTTAATTTTCTCTCTGTGTTAGGATTACTTTCTCTCTCAGGGAGAGTCTGGGAGGGGGAGAGAGAAGGAGGGGAGAAGGTGAATTTTCCTCTCTGTTTTAAGATTCAAGGAGTTTGAATCACAGTGATCTTCCAGGGTAACCCAGGGAGGGGAAGTCTGGGAGCAGCAACGGTGAGGGAAAGGTTATACTTTCCTTGTGTTAAGATCCAGAGGGACTGGGACTTGGGGGTCCCCGGGCAAGGTTTTGGGGGGACCAGAGTGTACTAGGCACTGGAATTCCTGGTTGGTGGCAGCGCTACAAGTACTAAGCTGGTAATTGAGCTTAGAGGAATTCATGTTGGTACCCCATCTTTTGGACACTAAGGTTCAGAGTGGGGAATTATACCATAACACACCTTAACTAGAGTTCATAAACATAATACATGAGCAAAAGACCAACCCCCAAGTAAGTTGAGCAGTGTCCTTTTGCCTTCAGGATCTTAAGTGCAGCAACTCAAAAGCCCCTTTAACATGCACATCCTTCTCTGCACCCCACTAATAGTCGCTGTCCTTGGGCAGTGCAGCCCCAGTATTCAGAAGTTCATCCACAGAGTTTACCTCCCACCCTGTGTGGAAGGCAAGGGGGGCAGGTAAGGAGGAACCTTACACACTGCACTGCTCGGGCACTCGCTCATCACCCCAATGGCCAATTGACACATCTCTGCAGGCTCGCTCTGGCTCTCACCGCCGGCCACCCTGCTGGCCACTCACCAAGATGTTCATCAGGCCCCCACACACACTTAACACAGCCCTTAGTGGGGAGTCCTACTACTGCTGCTGCACACTGGGTAGTCTCTTGTAATGGAGACACTGTCTCAAAGTAGATCTAATACTTAGATCTAGGTATCAGTGGTTTCAGCTCTGCAGCATATAACAAGATTCTCAATTGAATCTAAACTAGCTTTTTATTATGCCATTGAGCTAGGACCAATCAGGTAGCAACAAAGCCCTTTTATAAGGACCCACACCATCCCTCTCAACTCATAAGACTTTGGAACCCATGTCCCCTGCCTAGCCAGTGCTATTCAGTTGCGGGTGAGTCCCTCCATCGGGGTATGCCAGGTACAGTTCTCACTCAGATCACATGACAAGGATAACACCACTTTATTTTTCCTGCCCCAATAACAAGGAGATTGGGGATCCAACACCAGCCACAAGTGATCATTTGGGCAAGCAATCCATCATGCTGAGCACCTAGGCAGGGCGTGTCTATGCAAATGAGATAATCTCCTGAAGTCTTTTTCCACAACTCACTACTAGATGGCAGAGGAGAACTCATTCAGACTCTGCTTATAGAAGGAACAATCAGTAGCACACATACAAAATGGGAAATGACTGCCTAGAAAGGAGTACTACAGAAAGCGATCTAGGGGTCATAGAGGATCACAAACTAAATATGAGTGAACAGTTTAACACTGCTGCAAAAAAAGGCAAACATCATTCTGGGATGTATTAGCAGGAATATGTAATTCTTCCACTCTATTCTGCACTGATTAGGCCTCAACTGAAGTATTGTGTCCAGATGTGGGTGCCACATTTCAGAAAGATGTGAAAAAATTGGAGAGAGTCCAGAGAAGAGTAACAAAAATGATTAATGGTCTAAAAAACATGATCTATGAGGGAAGATTCGAAAAATTGGGTTTGTTTAGTCTGGAGAAGAGAGGCCTGAGGAGGGACATGACAACAGTTTTCAAGTATGTAAAAGGTTGTTACAAGGAGGAGGATATAGAAAAATTGTTTTTCTTAACCTCTGAGGATAGGACAATAAGCAATGGGCTTAAATTGCAGCAAGGAATGTTTAGGTTGGACATTAGGATCAGGGTCGTTAAGCACTGGAATGAATTGCCCAGGGAGTTTGTGGAGTCTCCATAATTGGAGATTTTTAAGAGCAAGTTAGACAAACACCTGTCAGGGATGGTTTAGATAATACTTAGTCCTGCCTAGAGTGCTGGGGATTGGACTAGATGACTGGACTAGAGGTCCTTTCCAGTCCTATGATTCTATGATACAATATGGGTCCTAGAGAATGTGTATAAATTGTGTCATTTGATTGAAAAAAATGAGTTAAGGAGGAGGGGGCAAAGAGCTATGAACAGTTTGATGTTTTTGCACAGGAGCTGTTTCTGAGCATATGTTCTGAAGAGGTCAAACAAGCTATTTGGGATAAATCTCTAGAGTCTGTCCAGAAAGCAGCAGATCTGGCTGATTCCTATGTATTGGCAGAGCATTCAGTGAGCAAAAGCCACAGAAGGAAGCGCAGAAGCCCCTTGTTAAGGGGGATTTTGTCCCTGGAAAGAAAGATGGTGCCCAGGCAACCCTAGAATCTATTTCCTCCTAGAAATCACACTCACAGATCCCCTGTACCAAGAAGATGTTTCAGGTGTGATTCCACTGAGTGCCTGAAGAATAATTGCCCTAAAATAAGGAAAGCTAAGCCCACACACTGTCCAACCCTGGTTATTACAGCTGTCATTAGCACAGAGGTGCCTCCAGGGCCTCTGATTAATTTGACCCATTGGAGATGAACATAGAATTTATTAAAATTGCCAAGGTGAATGACAAAGAATATCAAGTGTAGAGAGACACTGGTGCCCAGATTTCTCTGGTTAGGGAAAGCATGATCAAAGAGGCTCCTTAACAGTGCAGTGAACTTAATATCTTCTGTGAATGCACAGTGGTAAGGGATGTACGTTGCAGAGAATCATCTCAGGATCTTGGGGGCTGGAGTTCACTGATTGTTACCTGCTAGGCAAGGTTTGGACTGGGAGAGCCATGAGGAATTTGCTGGTGAGGAAGATAAACTGATGTGACAGGGAGCTGATACACAATCTAATCACCAGTAAAATTCACTCTTGATGAGGCAGAGAGATAACATGATGGCTCACAGCTCTGGGTATCCCCAGAAGGGTGCTACACCTACATTAACAGACAAGTGGATTTGGGTAAGATCTGAAATATTCATTGACTTGGTGGGCAATGTGTCCAATCTCATGGGATTGGTAGAACTTTATATATAGTGAATAAGATTTAAATAATCTTCACCATGTCTGAATTGGCTGACTGGTTGGGAGCCCAAGGCTGGATTGGTCTAAGGGATCTGTATTTCTGGCTTCTGGTATTGTAGAAGCTGTTTTGTTGCTGGCTTGGTGAATCTACTTATTAAAATAGCCACCAGTTTCAGGGATTGTCTTCCCCATCCTTTGCAGTGTGCCCCGATTGAGCAATTTCAGTGTGGTTCCTCTAGTGACCACAGCCACAGGAGGTATCCTTCAGCTGTTACATACCAAAGGACTGGACTCCACACGAACACAGTGATCCATTAGTGACTTCTGCAATGGCGTCTGTGCAAATAGAATTGGGACTATCTGTGGAATGGGCAAGTGCTGAGAACACTCTGTTCTCATTGTAAGCATAGAATTTGGAACCACAATAAGCAGGGACTCCACTTACAGAGAACTTTTCTCAACTTTCCAGTGACCATCAAAAAGGACAACTTGACATCATGCATAACAAGTCACCAACCACGTTTGCTTTGAAGCTCACTAATCCACATCCTTCAGGTTTCAAGCAGAATGCTAGCTTCATATAGAAAGATCTGCTGCCCATACCAGTAATACATTTATCTCAGCAGCAAGGCCTGGTCTAAGATCAGGTGGAAGATCAATAACTGCCTGGGAAAATAAACAGCAACCATGCTATTCCCCCAGGTCAGGCTTGAGCACACCCAGAGCCCAAACTGCCACTGGCTGGCAGCAGCTCCAGACGTAGGATTCTATGACTGCAAATCTGTTTAGCCTGTTTAAAGGGCAGAAATATAACAGTTTCATGAGGTTATCTGCCATTTACAAACTGTCTGTTGTGCTGGATGTCACTAAGGAAGTGTGACCACAATGGCTGAGGACACTAAACAAGGGTGAGGAGAGGTTTCTCTGTGCAGCTAATGTGCAAGGGAAGGGGACTGACTGGGAAGCAGCAAAGCCCTATCAGGGGCTAGAAGAAATTTGTTATACAGCAAGTCTGTGGGATTCAGCCTTCTGCCATCTGCTTTCCCCACTGGAAGACATCAGTCTTGTGACATTAGAAGCGCAAAAAGATACAATCTCTTCCCTGTTGTACTAGAGACATCTGCTCTGCTAGCACTACACAGAGTGAAAACATTCAGGCAGAAACATATCCCTGCTTCACTGAGTTAATGAGCCCCCAGGTACTCTGCTAATATCTTCACTGTACCATGGAGGCTGCTCACACATTGGCTGTTGCTAGGTTACCTGCAGGCTAATCACAATCTATGATATACTTTGAGAACTACTTTGGTCTAGGTGCTCACTATAGACAAGAACTGAGCTGGCAAATAAAGCATGCAGAGGAAGAGGGAATTTTCCAAACATGATATGCAAATTCCCCTGCAGGGCTCCACCCTCAAATATATTATTTGCATATACTAGTATGCTGGAAAACATACACACATTCATCATAACAATGAAATGCTCAACCAGGCAAAGAGGCAACAGCAGCTGGAGCTAGGGATAGTGTAGGACCATGTCGAGGCCTAGAACCTGGGACAAATTCAGTGAAGATAATAGGCACACTGGGATAAGAGGGGGAGGGGAGAACCAAATTGTACAGATGTAGAAGTAGATGTAATCATAGATACCCCTCCCCTCCCATACACACACAATGTACTAGTGAGTGTAAAAGCATTTATATTGTTACCCCTTTTGACTTGAGCAGCAATCCAAAAATGTGGGGTCTTGTAAGTTGTTCCATTTAGGAGAAATTGGTGAGTCAGATATTTTCTTTGATGCAATGTCATTTATTTACAATGATTATACATAAAGTCCTGTTTTCCTGAACATCATAGGACTCAAATAGTAGGAGACAATTTGTTTGCTTGTTGTTTCAAGCCTGGCTTTCAAGCCAGCACCCTGCTCCCAAAAGCTTTCTCTCTTAGCTTTCTCTCCACATTACGGCAGCACCAAAAGTTCCACCTGCATCTGTGGTCCTTCTGTGCTGACTAGCTCTCTTACACACACACCCTTAGCTAGACAATGCTCAGCCGAGCCACTGCACACATAATTCATATTCCTGAGTGGCCTTGGATATGCCTTTGTTTTTATCACAGACACGGGCCCAACCCATAACAAAAACTACACGTTGCCAAGCTCGCTTATAGTAAATGGATTTTGGTTTCTTTTCTTGTTTAATTGCTTTGAATGTGTTGGTAATAGCAGGTTGCTGTTTTTTGAGGGAGGGTGTTTCTTCCGCTTTTGTTTTGTTTTTTAATTTCCTGCCGGAGAACGTGATTGGCTCTCGGTTGTGCAATCCTCTGCTGTGCGCATGTGCACAGAGCTAAAAAAAGCTTTAAAAGACTGCTTTGCACTTTTGGTTTCCTTTTTCCTTTAGCTTTTGCTGCTGCTGTGTGTGTGTGTACATGCTTGCTGCTGCTCTTCCGCTTAAATTCCACCACGTGGTCAACCCACAACAATATGCACAATATCACAGGCCTGAGCAACTAGGCACCCTGCCAATGGAGGGCCAAGGAGAAATTCAGAGCCCATTAACACCATGGTTTGTAAGGTAGATCTGTCTCTCCAGATCTACCTTACAAGGTGCTCCTGGAAGCTAAAAGACGATGGTCAGAATCTTGCAGATGAGCTGTTGTGCCTTAAGATCAGGGGTGTTCAAATAATGCTTCTCATTATTATTATTCATTATGCTTGGGACGAGTAAAAGTCTGGGAGTCTGAGGATATGTCTAAAGTGCAATTAGGCACCTGCAGCTGGCGCATGCCAGCTGACTTGGGTTTGTGATAATGAGCTGTTTAATTGCAGTGTACACATTCAGGCTCAGGCTGCAGCCTGACCTCTGGGATCCTCCCACCTTGCAGGGTCCGAGAGCTGTCATCTACCACCAATCTTTGGGCATTGAGGAACCTGCACCATTGGACTCATTTGGTCTTTTCTTTCTCACCACCAGGTCCCCAAGCAAAGTTATGAGTATAAGTCTATGAGCATATGCAGAGAATACTTACAGGATACAGGCCTGTCGGTGCCTTGTGTTACTGCTGAGTAAAATAAAAAACTAAGCTAGCTCTATGGGCTACAGAGCCCAGGCTCCAGCCTGAGCCCAAACATCTATATTACAACTAGGATGTGGGCAGTATGAACTAGTGGTCAGAACAGGAGTCAGGCTGGGTCATATGCTAGGGCAGGAGGTCAGAGTCAGAGATAGGCCAGAGGGCAAACCAAGAGTCAGGCATCAGAAGGCAGGCAGGGTCAGGTTACCAGGAGATATAGGTCAGGTGCCAGGTTACAGACAGCAATTGGAGAGCAAGGTTGAGGATGAACCAGGGTCAGAAATTGGAGTCTAAGGTCTATTATTAGCAGAGGCTGGGACTGGAGCAGAGGCAGGCAGTCTGTTGTTAGTCTAACAGTTGGCTTTCATCATGGCTTTCTGGTTTATATACCGATATTGGCCAATCAGTGGGCTGTGAAAGGGCTGTCACTCAGGCCCTGCAGGGCAGTATGCCCTATCAAGTCAAGCTTTGCAGGCTCCTCTTGGGGGCATCCAACCTAAACCTCTAGGGGCAATACAGAGGTGTTAGCGGCCCAGATTATCCATACGGGCCCAGGTTCAAGCCCTACAGGGTCTTATACCACCACCCCTTTTCAGAGCCCCCTTCAGAGGTGTGCCAATCCAGACTTGTCCAGGTGTGCCTTGTGGAATTCCCCCATCAGGTCAGGGGCATGGATGTGGGAGGCAGACTCCCAGCTATGCTCTTCAAGGCTGTAGCCTTCCCAATCCGTCAGATAATATAGGCAGCTACATATCTGATGGGAATCAAGGATGGCATGCACTTTGTATTTCTGGTGACCCAGGACTTTGACAGGTGGAGACGGCTGTGTGATTCAGTCAGGGAAGGGGTTCTCAGTGTAGGGCTTCAGAAAGGAAACATGGAAAATGGGGTATATTTTGAGAGACTGGGGAAGCTGGAGTTTAAAAATAACCAGGTTAATTTGCTGACATATAGGAAGTGTCTCAGGAACTGGTGGTCCAATTTCCAGGAGGACCAGTGGATCAGCAGGTGTTTGGTGGCAAGCCACACCTTCTGGCCTACCATGAACATTGGAGCTTCTTGTTGCCAATGGTCCACATGTCTCTAGGCCTTCTTCACCTCTTCTAGGTGGTTCCTGAGTTCTTCCTGAATATAATAGATCTGTTAAACCCAGTCAGTGGTGACAGGGCTCAGGGAGGCTGCTGGTAGCACCAACTGGAAATGGGGGTGGAATCCATGACTGGCGAAAAAGGGGCTCTGACCCATGGAGGCATGGTTGGCACTGTTGTATGAAAACTCTGCATATGGCATGAGTGTGGACCAGTTATCTTGGTGGTAATTTATGAAGGGTCTCAAGTACTGCTCCAGTACTTGGTTCACCTGTTCAGTTTGTCCATCTGTTTGGGGGTGGTATGCGATGGAGGTGGATAAGTGGATGTCCAGTAACTTGAATACTTCACATCAGTAGTAATAAGTGAACTGTGGGTCTTGATCAGAAATTGTGTGGTCTGGGAATCCATGGACCTGGACCATATAGTGCAGCAGGAGTTGGAAAGTAGTTTCGGCAGAAGGCAGGTAGTTGCAGGGGATGAAGTTTCTTTGAGATTGAAATTTTCTGTTGGAAAAATCAAAGTGAACTGTCCAGCTGTTCAGCAGCCCATCTGGCAGACTGCTGGAGAGGTGGGATGCCCAGGGCTTCCAGGCTCGTCAGCTCCCAGGACAGCTGGCTCACTATGCTCCCCAACTCATGGGGCAGCTGGCTCCCAGGGCAGCCACTGCCCCAGAAATCAGGAAGCCTGGAGATTCAGCTGCCCAGGAGTCAGTTGCCCAGCTCCCAAGACTACCTGCCCAAAATTCCAGTCTCTGGACTTCAGGCAGCCTTGCAAACTCAGCAGTAGGAAGTTTGGAAAGTTCAAATAAGGTTCAAATCTGCATCTAAACTACTGAATGCTTGTCTGATCTGAACTTCCACACCTTCTGACATTCGCCCATCACTAGGTTTTTATAGCTCGGATGAGTATTTGTTATTTTGTTCTTTTAACTATTCAGAAATTCTCCCCTTCACAATACACAGTATGTAATGTAGGTAGGGTGTGCGGTAGTATCTTTATAACAGAATGTTCCATTCTTCTGAGGAAACGACTAAGGAAGAGGCTATTTGCAAAGTTCTCAGAACACAAATGCTGAAGTTGTGGTTATTTAGGGCTTGAAATCAGCAACTCTCACATGGCTCTGCTAGTTGCACATTCTTCTCCCCTCCCGCTCAACCCCCCCCCCCCAAGAAAACCCTCAACACATTAATCAATGCTTATTATAGGTGGCACAGGTAGTGATACCAATAGCTGGGGTGGCACAACACATCCCACTTTAGGACCATGTTTTCAGTGGCTTATAACTTTACCAAACCTTAACTGCTTGGGCTGAAATTTTCCGTTCTGGGTGTCTGCCTCAGGTTGGATTATTTTTTAAAGACGTTTCAGCTAAAATGTTTCAATACTTTTGAAAAGGAGGCTAAGGAAAAAAAGGCATCATTTTGTCTGTATTAAAAAATTCTGGCAATCTTTTCTTTGGACAGGTCTAGTACCCCTATGCTTTGGAGTTAAGGACTTGAAATTTGGCAGAAGGTGGCCCTTGTGTCAAGGATGTGCCCTTTGCTGTCCCAGTGAAAATCTGCCTAAATTTGGCCAAATTATAATTCTTTGAAAAATCTCTGTTTGCACATTCTCAGTAGAGACTTGTTAGACTTTGGCTTCTAAATTCTCTGATTATTCCATCTGCACTGAGCATGCTCCATCTCCTCCCAGCTCGTATGTGCTGACTGGACTGCATGCATGCCATCCCCACAGAGTGACTGAATACCCTGGATTGCAGGGCTGCAGGGCTGAGCAGGGCTTTCCCTGCAATTTTTCCTCCCGGCCAGGGGTGGCTCCAGGCACCAGCGCACCAAGCGCGTGCCTGGGGCAGCAAGCTGTGGGGGGCGGCCTGCCGGTCTCTGTGAGGGTGGCAGTCAGGCTGCCTTCAGCAGCATGCCTGAGGGAGGCCCGCCAGTCCCACGATTTCCGCGGCAATTCGGCGGTGGGTATGCCGAAGACGCAGAACCGGCAGACGTCCCGCAGGCATGCCACCAAATCCGCGTTACCAGCAGACATCCCACAGGCACGCCGCCAAAAGCCGCCTACCTGCTGTGCTTGGGGCGGCAAAATACATAGAGCCGCCCCTGCTCCCAGCTGTTGAAAGTCATTGTGGTGCAAGCCAGTGGAACTGATATCAATAAGACTGCTTCTCCCCCTGCAGGTCCCCGGGAGGCTGATGGAGAAGAAGGAGGAAGCAATCTGACTAGAATGCAAAGGGGTTTGCAGTGGGGGAGAGGAAGAGCTGTAGAGCACAGGGATAGGTGCTTCAGGGGACCGGGAGGTTGGTGCAGGAGCTGGCAGGATGTGGGAGGGGCAGAAGCAGAGAGTGGGGAAAGGGCAGGAGCTCTGGTGGGTAATGTGGGGTGGGGAACAGGAGCAGAGAGAGGGGGATGAGGGCAGGGGCAGGAGATGGGGGAGGATGGGAGGAGACAGGTAAGAGCCAGGTAGATAGCAGCAGTGAAGAGTACAGGGCAAGAGCTGGGCGTGAGGGGATAGGAGCAGAAAGGGACAGGGAGAGGCGGGGGTGACAGGGGTAGGAGGGTCTGTAATGACTAGACCATCCTCCCCTACAGACCTTGGATTGAACTCGTTACTCCTGAATCACAACTTTCCTTTGCTCTCTAGCAAATAGCTGGGAACACGTCCCCCTTGAGTAATGGCCCCACATAGCAAACAACAGCTTGGCACTGCTGCCAGTCACTCTGTTAGCTCAAGTGTTAGAGACCTATACTGTGGAGCTACAGAGCCTAACCATGCTTGACCCATGTGTGTAGTTCCACATGATAAATATTTTTCAATTTTTAAGTTTTTAAAAAACTTAGAAAATTACATTGAAAGAAAAAAAAAAGAAAAAACAGTGTTAAAAGAACAGTATTAAGGTTGAAAAGTCAAGCACTCAAGTTAGGAAATGCCAGAATTAAGTTTGCCTGTGCCACCTTAATTTGGCCCTCTTGTCCATATAATGATACAATCTTAAATTATATGATCATATGCTATTTTTTCAACAGGTTCCCTGTCTCATTCAGTGCACAGGATGGCCTTTGGGAATGAAGCAGGATTGTATTGGGAATGAGGCTGTTTTCTGAAGGAAATGGGAAGGTGAGAGATGAATGAAGCAGGGTACTGCAGGAAGAGGAGGATGAGAAAGTCTAGAGGAGAATAACAAAAATGATTACAGGTCTAGAAAATATGACCTCTGAGGAAATATTTAAAAAATGGGGTGGTTTAATCTGGAGAAGGGAAGACTGAGAGGGGACATGATAACAGTTTTCAAGTACATAAAGGTTGTTACAAGAAGAAGGGAGAACAATGGTTCTCATTAACCTCTGAGGATAGGACAAGAAGCAATGGTCTTAAATTGCAGGCAGGGAGGTTTAGGTTGGACATTAGGGAAAAATTCCTAACTATCAGGGTGGTTAAGCACTGGAATAAATTGCCTAGGGAGGTTGTGAAACCTCTGTCATTGAAGGTTTTAAAGAGCAGGTTAGATAAACACCTGTCAGGAATGGTCTAAAAAATGCTTAGTCTTGTCTTCAGTGCAGGGGATTGGACTAGACGACCTCTTGAGGTACCTTCCAGTTGTACACTTTTAGGATTTTGTGGTTTCAAGGCTAAGGTAATTGACTGCCACCTTGGGGAATTGAATTCTATCTATGCCTCTATCATAAAATTCCTGTCTGATGCTGGGCAAGTTGCTTAAACCAAAATGTTCACCATTGACTACTATGCAGGAGGGATAGCTCAATGGTTTGAGCATTGGCCTGCTAAACACAGGCTTGTGAACTCAATCCTTGAGGGAGCTGCTTAGGGGTCTAGGGTGAAAATCAGTATTTGGTTCTGCTAGTGAAGGCAGGGGGCTGGACTCAATGACTTTTTGAGGTCCCTTCCAGTTCTAGGAGATAGGTATATCTCCATTTTTTTTAATGCATTCTTCATTTTCTGCACGCCTAGTTTGTGGCACCTGGGATCTAATTTTTAGAATTGCTGAGCGCCCACAGTTGTAACTGATTAATGGGAACTCTGCTTTGAACGTATCCAGGGCTATAACGTGCTCTCTGAAAAATCAGGCCTTAGGCTTCTCAAATTGGGTTCTCAAAATTAGTTGACTCCTTTGACTGTAATCTCTGTGACTCAGTTCAACAAGTTTAAAATGGGGATAACAATACTACTTGACCTCACAGGGGTGAAGATACATTCATTAACCTTTGTAATGAAGGAAGAAACTATGATGACTGTGTCATAACCTAGTCCCAGATTTGGACCTTAGCGTCCAAAATATGGGGGTTAGCATGAAAAACCTCCAAGCTTAGTTACCAGCTTGGACCTGGTACTGCTGCCACCACTCAAAAAATTAGAGTGTTTTGGGGCACTCTGGTCCACCCGAAACCCTTCCCCGGGGACCCCAAGACCCAAACCCTTGAGTCTCACAACAAAGGGAAATAAATCTTTTCCCTTCCCCCCTCCAGGTGCTCCTGGAGAGATACACAGAAGCAACCTCCGTGAATGTAAGCAGAGGGAGTCCACCCTCTGTAATTCCAGTCCTGGAAACAAAAGCACTTTCCTCTTCACCCAGAGGAAATGCAAAATCAGGCTAGTAAATCTAACACACACAGACCTCCCCCTGACTTCTTCCTCCCACCAATTCCCTGGTGAGCTGCAGACCCAATTCCCTGAAGTTCCCCACTAAAGAAAAACTCCAACAGGTCTTAAAAGAAAGCTTTCTATAAAAAGAAAGAAAAATACATACAAATGGTTTCTCTGTATTAAGGTGACAAATACAGGGTCAATTGCTTAAAAGAAATATGAATAAACAGCCTTATTCAAAAAGAATACAATTCAAAGCACTTCAGCAATTATAGACATGTAAATACAAAAGAACATATAAATTCCTATCTGATCTTTGGTACTCACAACTGGGAAACAGAAGATTAGAAAGCAGGAAATAGGAAAACTTCTCATCCGAGAGAGCATACAGGCAGAAGACAAAGAACTTAGACACAAAATTCCCTCCACCCAGAGTTGAAAAAAATCCTGTTTCCTGATTGGTCCTCTGGTCAGGTGGTTCAGATTACTTCTTTCCAGGTGAAAGAGACGTTAACCCTTAGCTATCTGTTTATGACAGACTGCACCATAGAAAAGCCCTTAAGGAAACAAATTCTATATTTAACGCAGGATCTGGTGGGTGTGTGGTAAATAATGCCTGATGCCACACATTGAATGGGGAGGATAAAAAGAATTATTGAACAGCCACCCATTCAGTCAGCACCATTCATCCTGCACACTGAATGTGGAAAAATGTATGTGATCATGTCATTATGATACAGTCTTTATGGCATATACAAAAAGGAACTGAATGATATTGCATGGGCAATTTTAATTCTGAAATTTTCCCAACTTTTTAGAGTTTGACTTTGCAACCTTAATGTAGTTTTTTAGGATGTAATTACTACAGTTTTCATTGTTCCTTTTTCAAAAATTGTTCTGTTCTTCCTAACTGTGTGTAGGGCAGGGTTTAAATAGCTTATGAAGGTTAATCAGTATACACTGCCATTGATGTGTCGGGATCCTTGACTGAAAGCTAAGCCATTCAAAAAAAACTGGGATATGTGTTTTCATAGAGCCTTTCAAGCTTTGCATTTAATTACTAGATTAGTCATTTGAAATTGTATGCAACCAATCCCAATTTGGGTCACAAATAGCAGACAATTAAATGAGAAAATTACCATTTGGTCCTTTCGTTTGGAAAATACAAAAACACTTTGGTTGTTTAATTGATTGTTGATTCTTAAAGCAGCAATGGCAGCCAAGCACCTAATTCTAATAATATGGAAGATGAAAGCAATTCCCAGAACAGACCAATGGGAAAACAAGCTGTTTGACAAAATGGATTATTACATCACATAAAGCAAGGCAACATATACTATAACCAGACAGTGAATATCTTCTGCATATCTTATCTGGTACCTGAATCTAGACAATACATGCTGATTGGAATGCACACATTTTCCTTTACATCTATGCAGCTAAGTTAGTACATTCAGTATTTACTATACAGACACAGGTCTTAGAAAAGTATTTGTACTAATTCCTTGTATATGTAACCAAGAAAGCGTAGGGGCAAGTTCTGTCTTTTTGTTCTGTGGTTATACATCACCTGGCACAATGGGATTCTGGCCCATGACTGGGGCTTCTAGCCACTACTACAATACAAATAATGAATAATTGTTGTTATTGTACAGAGGACATGTTCAATGTTATTATTAATTATTATTATTATTATTATTTTATTTTATTATTGAACATGTTCACTGTACAATGATCCTCCACTGTGTCTGTTGCTTCTAATGTTATGACATATCCCTTTTTATGCACTCACATTTTCATCAACCCTCTAAATGTAAGTGTTGAACCACAATCATTGCTAGATATACATTTTGAGTACTTTTGTTAACACAGTCTGTGAAGACTTCAATGACCTGACACAGCCAAGCTTTCAGTAAGACTGTCTTATTTGTACTTCACATGTTCTCTTTTTTCTTAAAAGATAAAAATGTAATGTTAAAAAGCAATTATAATATATAGCAGGAAATACAAGAAAACAATAAAATGTAAAACATGGAGTACAACTGTGTTGAAACCTTGATTCACCACCAGGGGGCAGAGTGTACCAATAAATGGCAAAGGAGACAATCTCTAAGTAATTACATTGGTATATTGATTTGTTCAAATCACAAAGTAAGTTTAGGACGCTGTGGAGTTCATCTGTTTCCACCAGTTTGGGTAGTTTGATTTTGAAAGAAGAGAATTGGGAAAGATTTGTGTACCACAACAGGGAGATGCCTGAGGGTAACTGATTTATTCACGATCTGTAGCTTAAACTAAGGACAATGATACCAGCTAATGATCTTATAATGGTCATTTTGCTTATCCTACCTATTTTAAGCATGTATATGGCCTCCATCACTGTAGTAGGTGGGTGACATGCAATCCAATGTGTTTATAGAACTGACCAACTCCCAGAATTTCCATTTTGTGGGACTCTTCAATATTTCAAAACAAACATAACCAAATAATTTTGAAATTTTCCACCAAACAAATTTCTGAAAAATGGGTTTCAGAAAATTTCTTTTGAAATTTCAAACTTTTGTGTCAGAATTTTGAAATTTCATTTCATTTTTTTTCATTTTTATACTTATTTTTACATTATTTAATGACATGTCAGTAGTAGTAGTGCATAATATGAACTAGCAGTACTGATGTGATAGGACAAAATATAGTAGTTGAAATATTCTTTTTGTAAGCAGGGTCTGAATACACTCTCCGCTGCTAGCTAGCTGGGGAGGGGAAAAGGCTTCAGGACCAGATTGTATTTACATGAACACACCCATTCTGCCTAGATATCCAGCAGGCAGAGCTGTGTTGCCAAAGTGATCAACCTTGGCTGATGTTGGGTTACAAATGACCTTAGTACTGAATTCAGGGGTAACGAAATGTTGTTATCAATGTTGTTATCCTTATTGCATGAGTAAAGGGCAGCAGAACTGTGCTTAGCTGTCCTGACTGAGGAGTCACCGTCACTCTCAACTGAAATGAACTAGCTAAGCAGGGACCTCAGATGCCAGATCTTTGTGAAAAGAAAAGGGGATGGAGACAGATGTCCCTGCTTGGAGATATGAGCTCTACCTGAGAGTCCTAGGCATGGTTTAAGCTGCCCTTTCCCATGGTTCAAAGATAAAGCTAATTAGGGCTCCATTATGAGTCTTCTGTTTCATTAAGTGATCGCTAGAGCTGAAATCACCTCTTGTGGGACAGCGTTTCTGCCCAGCCTGTTTCAGCAATGAGGCTCTCCCACTGAGAGCAAAAAATCATTAAAAGCTGCGAGGAACCTCAAGAGACCAACGTGCAGAAGTCACAGTAGAGAAAAAGGTGGCAGCAGAAGGTGACAGTGTGAAGTGCAGCATCTGGCAGGGTGGCCAATGGAGCAGCTGGCAGGGCAGTCAGCAGAGCACCGAGCAGCTGACAGGTTGGCCAGTAGAACAGAGCAGTGGCTGGCTGGAAGGGTGGCAAAGCCAGAGCAAGTGTTTGGATGGTGGAGCAAGCAAAGTGTCTTCTTTTCCCCTATCCCCACCACCTGGGGTGGGAGGTGAACTCACGCAGATGCACCACTGAACTCTAGGTTTTCACTGACCAAGGACAACCAGTGTGAATGGGGTGTGGTGAGGGAGCAGAGAGAGGCATGTGAAAGAACTTTTGGTTGCAGAACTCAAGAACCTCGGGCAAAAGACTCTGCCCAGAGTACTCTGAGGTGAGTGTTTTGCTCACGATTGAATCCAGTTTGCTGCATTTTCCCTAATTAATGTTTTGAGACTTGCCTCCTTTTATTAAAAATTTCTTTTTTACACTCAGACTCTGCTTGCGAGAGGGGAAGTATTGCTTCCTAGAGGCGCCCGGGGTGATGTGTAGTGTTCCCAGATTACTGGGTGGGGGATCAAGCTGGCTCTGTGTTTTATTGTTCAAAGGGAACTCCTAGATATTGAACCTGTCCCTGGTTGCTGCTGACTCCACCTGGAAGAAGGGTTACATATTTTTTTAAATCATAAGGGGTAGCAGCTACTTAGTACTGGTTGAAACATCAAAGTGTCTGCTGTTTGTATTGTAATGAAATGGTTTGGCATTTTGACAAAAACTATTCTGTTTATTTTAACACAACTGTTTCATTACACCATTGGATCTAGAAAAGAAGATAATACATTGCAAGAAGTGCTAAAGAGCAGCTTCCCTAAATGGTTTTAAAAATAAAATAAAATAAAACTAATAGACTATGTCAACTATCTTATGTCATACTATGACATGTCAGCATCAGACAGAGAGTGGGATAGCTCAGTGGCTTGAGCATTGGCCTGCTAAACACAGCGTTGTAAGTTCAATATTTGAGGGGGCCATTTAGGGATGGGGGACAAAAAGCTGTCTTGGGATTAGTCCTCCTTTAAGTAGGAGGTTGGACTAGATGACCTCCCTGAGGTCCCTTCCAACCCAAATTATGCAGTACTACTACTGAAACATCATGAAACAATGCATAACCAATAAAAATAATATGAAAATGAAAAAGCCCATAAAATAAAATGTTGATATTCTGACACACAAATCCAAAATTTTCCTAAGCTAGCATTTTTTGTTCAATTTTTTTAGTAGAATTTAGCAAAATCAATATGAATTCATGAAAAAAATTGTTTTGTTGAAACAACTTTTTCTGACAAAAAAAAAGTTTTGACAAAAAAATTCCAACCAGCTGTATGTATGTATGCTCACAACATCCCTAGGCAATGGGGCAGAATTATCCACATTTTACAGCTGGGGAACTGAGGAACAGAGGGCCAGATTTTTAAAGGTATTTAGATGCCTAGTGATGCAGATAGGTGCCTAGTGATATTGTCAAAATGACCTAAGTGCCTAACTACTAATTTAGAAGCCTAAATAAATCCCTGAGATTTAGGCATTTAGAGCAAGATCCACAAAGAGATATAGGTGTTGTGTATCACAATGGCTAACTTTTTACAATGGCTAACTTTTATGTTTCTAGAAAATCACAGGACCACCACTGTGATCCACAAAGCCTGAGTTAGACACCGAGGCTCCCTATACAATGAATAAAGAGAGGTGCATAAGAATGCAATCTGCAAAAGCCAGCCCACTAGGTGTGGAGCATCTAAGCTAGCCAATGAGATACCAAGAGAGGAGTGTGTCCTCAGCCCTTCTCCTCTCATGGAGATAGATGTCAATTTCTGCAACTGATCCACAACTGGGAAACCATGTCTTGGAGTCAGGTGGCCTAAGTCATTTCTTCGTGAGAGTGAGTTAGGCACCTGGCCAGAGGAGGTGGTGGTGGTGCTTATGTTGTACCTGTAGCCTGGGGGGTGAGAGCACTCACTTAGGATGTGGGTGAACCAGCTTCAATCTCTTCCTCTGCCTGAGGAAGAGAATGGTTGTAAACAGGAGTTTTCCACCTCAGAAGAGTGCTCTAATCACTGAGCTATACAATATTCTGATGTGAGGCTCACTATCTCTCATGCTGAAGTTGTTCCATAATGTGTAAATAATTAAAAAGTCATTAGAGCAGGGGGACTGGACCCTGAGTTTCTCACCTGCCAGATAGATGCCCTAAACATCAGCCTACAAAGTCTTTCTTTCATTCTCTGTCCCAATGACTATTTAATTATTTATACGACTTCAGCGGGAGATATTCAGGGATTCCTCACATCAGAATATCCCATGGTTAGAGCACTTGCCTGAGAGGTGGGAAACCCCTGTTCAAATTCTTTCTCCCCCTTTTCAAGAGGAGAGAATTGAACTCGGTCTCCTCCATCCTAGGTGAATCTTCTAACCACAGGGCTAAAATTTATAAGAGAGATGGCAGCAGCAGCACCTCCCGTTGTGGCCAGATTCTGAATGGGACCTGATCCAGTAGGTGGTCTCCAAGCATGCCTACCCATGGGTGAAACAAGTGATCTTCTGCCTATCTGTCCCTCATTTGTGGATCACTCCAGGTTTCCAGTGAAAGAGAGGTGTCCAGACGCCTACAGTGAGGCTGCAGTGCGCATGCTGAGAGGCAGGAACGTAGGAGTTTAGGAAACTTTTACCCTGAAAATTTAGGCACTGAGTGAGTTTAGGTGTTTACAGGGTTTGGTGGCAGCCAAGCAGGGTTTTGTGAATCACAGCAGAGACTAAAACTGGGACGTAGACATCTAAGTACCTTGGTGAATCCATGCCTAAGGCATGAAAAATCCACACCCCTGAGCGTTGTAGGTATGTCAACCTAACCCCTGGTGTAGATGCAAGTAGGTTGACAGAAGAATGCTTTGTTGACCTAAGCTACTGTTGCTCAGGTAGGTGGTGTTCCTACAGCAACTGAAACCCCCTTCCATCGCTATAGGATGTGTTTACACTGCGGGGTTATGCCAGCATAGCTCCCCCACTCTACTCCCAGTAGTGTAGAGATGGCCTTAGGGTCCTATGTTGCTTTTGAAAATGAAACTTAGGTCTGGTCTACACTGCAGAGTTAGGTCAACACAAGGTAACTTATGTCACCTTAACTCTGTAAGTGTCTACACTAAAATTACACTCCTGCTGATGTAACTCACTTGCTACGCCAACTTACTCACTCCACCTCCATGAGACATGTAGTGTTCAGGCTAAAGTAGCTAGGTCCACCCAGTGTCAATGCAGACACTGCATTACTTACATTGACATTAACGACCTCAAGGAGGTGTCCACAATGCCCCACCTTGACTGCTCTTGTCAGCGTTTTGAACTCTGGTGCCAGTGGCCAGGTACATTGGTACATGTCATTTCTCTTTAAAGCTCCACAAATTTTTGAAATTGCATTTCCTGGTCGCACGGCTTGGAAAGCATATCTAGAAACTCAAGGACACCTGGCAACTGCCCAGCTGACCATGCCAGCTCCATGCTGCGGATGTGTTCCTGCCTGGACTATTCAGGAGGTATTAGATCGCTTGGGTCTGGGGGGGAGAAGAGGCTGTACAGGCACAGCTCTGAGCCAGCTGTAGAAACATTGACATCTATGAGCAGATTGCTTGGGGCATGAAGGAGAATGGCTACAAGAGGGACCAGCAGCAGTGCCACGTGAAAGCCAAGAAACTGCAGCAGGCATACCAGAAGGTAAGGGAGGTTAACAATCACTCTGGTGTGGAGCTGCAGACCTGCCACTTTTACAAAGAGCTACAAGCCATCCTTTGACAAGACCCCACAACCTCCCTAAGAGTCATTTGGATACTTCAGGGGAGCATGAGCCACAGACCCCCTCTGTGAACAGCAAGCAGGAAGTTAAAGTTGAGGAGGTGTCTGGGGGACAGGTGATTGGGGGATCCAGTGGCTCAGTGAGCCAGGACCTGTTTTTGACTCCTGGGAAGTTCATCCAGTCCCTACAGTGCAACATGAGTGAGCCTGATGCAGGGAAAGAATCTCTGGTAAGTATGCAATTTGCTTTGAAATTGCAGGGACGGAACCCCCAAAGTAGCAGAACACATCTGTTGATTTACTCTTTTTTCACTTATGGTGGAAGAAGTAGTGAAATAGCCAATAGAGATAGAGTCACTATCTAATTCTCATTCCCCCGCAAAGTTAGGCAGATGGGGCCCTGCAGAACAGTTTGTTTATGTGCACTGGGATGCTCTGTGAATCCTCTACAGAGATCTCGAGGAAACTTTCCTGAAAGTAGTCTGCAATCCTCTGCTGAAGGTTTCTGTGGAGGGCTGCCTTATTTCTCCCACCATAGTAGGACATTTTCCCATGCTGTGCGGTGATTACTTCAGCAGACACCTTTGCAGCACACAGGCCAGCAGCCTATTGACCCGGTCTGCAGCTGGATGTTTGCAGGAGCTGTTCCATTTCAGCCTTGGTTACCCTCAGGAGTGAGATATCAGCTAAAATCACCACTGCCTGTGGAAAACGGTGCCAGTATTCAGTTCAGTTGCCCGATCTGCATATACTCAGGACCGTGAGCTACTCTCCCCTTTATTTTCCAAATTCACCCCCTTCGTCCTGGGCCGTACTTGCCATAGCTGAGACTGCCGCCGTGCTCCAGGAATCCCAAGGAGAAGTGAGAAAGTAGCACTTGCAACTCAAGGGGAATGAGTTCAGTATACCAAGTTTCCATTTATCTCGTGAATACACTCACAATACTACCTCTGTGCATTGTATCTTTTGCAGCTGGAAATGTAGCCTTGACGGTCTTTCCATGCACAGCAGCGGAGCAGTTCAGCCGCATAAGGAGGAGAAGGAAGAAGATGCAGGATGATATGTTCCAAAAGATCCTGCAAGCCTCTGCTGCTTTGGATACCAAACAAAGGGCTTGGAGGGTCACCCTCACAGACAACAATGCCAGAGATAGAGCGGAGAGGAGAAAGGCACAGGAAGAGGAGAGGGATGAGCAGCAGGAGAGGCTAGCACTTCTCAAGCAGCACACAGACATGCTGAAGCCTCTAGTTGACTACTCACCTCCCTCTGCAACCCATACGGGGCTGCATTCACCCCTCCCCACATTCCACATGGCATTGGGCGATGCTGCACTACCCCTCCCACTCGACTCCGGAGATGAGTACAGATAATCACAACTGCATGCACACTGACCTGTGAAAGAAATGGTTGGTGCATGTGTTTCAGAAATGAAAACAACTCTCTTTTCCTCTTCAAAAGTTCTTTTCCCTTAATTTATTAAGCTTTATCCAGTTATAAATGTATCAGTTTGCATGAATATGGAATAGACGTCTATTTTTGGAAATTTAATTCATCTTTATTAGTTCCCAACATATGCTGGCTGGGGCTGACATCATTCACAGATAATAGTAATAGGTACATTTGCAAAGTTATATTACTACACACAGAGAACCCATTACAAGGTTCATAGTGGGATGCAAAAGAGCAATGCCAGGTAGAGTGAACTACAGCAACACACATTACTATGACTCTCTATTGAAATGGTCTTTCAAAGCTAATGAAATGGTCTTTCAAAGCTAAAGAGCTCCACGTGGATCTCTTCATATAGCCTGGGTATCCGGCTTCTCAAAATCATCAGAAAGCTGTTCCACCACTGCCCTCCACCCCAGCAGAAACTTTTCCCCCTTTGCTGCACAGATATTATGCAGGACACAGCAGGCTCCTATAACCATTTGGATACTGTTTTCACTGTGGTCCAATCTCATGAGTAGACAGTGCCAGCAACCTTGCAAATGGCCAAAGGCACATTCAACTGTCATTCTGCACCTGCTAAGCCTGTAGTTGAAGTGCTCCTTGGTGCTATCAAGGTGCCCGGTGTATGGCTTCACGAGCCCAGGAGTAGTCTGGGTCTCTCAGGATCACTATTGGCATTTCAACATCCCCAATGGTAATCCTCTGGTCTGGAAAGAAAGTTCCTGCTCGCAGCTTTCTAAACAGGGCTGTGTTCTTAAAGATGTGTACATCATACACCTTCCCTGACCAGCCCACGTTGATGTTGGTAAAGCTCTGGTGAGCCACTAGTGCTTTCAATACCATAGCAAAATGTCCCTTTCTCTTGATGTACTCCATGGCCAGATGGTCTGGTGCCAAACTAGGGATATGTGTGCAATCTATTGCCTCACTGCCGTCTTGGAACCCCATTGCTGCAAAACCATCCACTATGTCCTGATATTGCCAAGAGTCATAGTCCTTCACTGCAGGAGGCAATTAATTGTCCTGCTCACTTGCATCACAGCAACCTCCATGGTGGATTTCCCAACTCCAAATTGATTCCCGACTGATCAGTAGCAATCAAATGTTGCAAGTTGCCCCCGAGTGATTGCCACTTGCTTCTCCACTGTCAGCACAGATCTCATTTTGGTGTTGCTGTGCTGAGAGGCTGGGGTGAGCTCTGCACACAGATCCAGGAAGGTGACCTTGCACATCTGCACCCACTGCTCATCATCTCATACCTGCATGACAATGCAATCCCAACCATCAGTGCTCAGTTCTCGGGCCCATAACTAGCACTGCACCATCTGCAGCTGCTCCGTGAATGCTGCCTACAACTTTGCATTGTTTCTTTCCATGTCCCACAGCTATCTAGCCTCCAAGGAATCATGATGTTCCCTGTGGCTCCTCTGGTGGCTCTGCAAATACTGCAGGAGCAGGGCTCACCTGCATGCAACACTCATCACAATAGTGCAGAGCAATGCAGGATCCATGTTTCTGGCATAGATGGTGGACAGCGAGGAGGAGCATGGGTTTGCAGGGATTTTGAAAAGAGACATGAAACATCGTGGGCTGCAGATGAATTTATGGGATGGAGAACACTGCATTATGGGATGATGAAATTATGTTCCCAGCCACCCTGCATAACTTGTTTGGCCCCATGAGGCATTGCAAAACCTTCCCAAAACACCCTGCGCTAGATGGTGGTGGGATGCACAGTGGGATAGCTAGCCATGGTGCACTGCTTTCTGCATCAGTGCAAGCACTGCTAGTGAAGATGCACACCACTGACACATGGAGTGTAGCATAGACATGCAAAAGCAATGTAATTACTGTGACAGTTGTATGTCAACGTAACTTAAGTAGACATAATTTTGTAGTGTAGACAAGGTCTAAGCACTGAAATAAGTTAGGCACTATAATGCTGGGCGGAACAATGCCTATATACCTTTAAAAATATTGTCCTCAGATACTACAGGGATGGGTGGATCTATAAAATCTTTAGCTAGCTAGATGCTTGTATAATGAAACATCTGCTTTCTTTAGCTTAAGTAGGGCATGGTTTCTGAAGCGAAGTGTGGTTATTCACCACTCTGTCTATAATTTAAAAAGAAAACCAAAACAAAACAATTATATCTGACCTAGTTTAATTAAACTGTGGGTTGCGGTTCAACATTTGAAAATTGGTTACTAAGAATTTATACTGCTTAAAAAAACCACTATAAAATTATCTTTGTGTTTTTTTTTTTGTGGTCCATTCTAGAACTAATAGCATAGGCTACAACTGTTCAGACATGTACTGTATTTCCTTGAAGACAGCAAACTTGAAAATGTAGATGGTGGTTTAATAATATATTAACCAAAGGTCATATACATTTCTCTAAAAAGCATAGAATTAATGCGTCTCTTAAGTAGGCAGCTTTAGGATATGTTTTGTTTGTTCTGTACATATTTTGGAATGCAGACTGTTGCTCATGAAAGTAGGGGCTTCGGCATTGATTCAGCAAAGCTGTGATGCTTTGGGATTCTGTGTGCAGATTATGAATGCTGTCTGATATTGGGGACTTGCTGTGTATCTGTATCAAACTGTAAACTTCATTTTGATTGTAATGTTGGCCTTTGCCTTCTAATCTGTCTTTTGCCTCCATATTGAGCTAAAATCTATTGAAGGTGATGGGAAATTTGTGCACTTAGCACAGGGCTAAAAATAGAGGGTCATTAAACTTCAATGATTGTCCATTTAAATGGAGCAACCTTGGACAAAGAGACGGCTGCTCAGGCCTACCGGCTTTTCAAGTCAGAATGCTAGGGTGGGTGGAAACAATTGGGCTCCCAATGGGAAGATCCATGTCCAGAGTCCAGTCAGCTGCCATGCTCCCAGTGGAGAGCAGGGAGCCAAGAGCCCGGGAGCGGGCAGCTGGGTTCCCGGCAGGGAGTGGGGAGCCAGACTACTGGCAAGCAGCTGCGCACTGAACTGGAGCCCTGCTCTCATTTCCCTCCCTGCCCCCTTAAGTCAGTGGAAGCGCTCTGAGTGAGGACGCACACCGCCAAGAGAAGAAGGGCCATGTGGACCTGAAACACTGCAGTAATTACTTCAACCTAACATAAGTTGACTTAAGTTTATAGTGTAGACATGCCCTACGTCACAGTGTCCATGCTTCATAATGATTAAGAATCATGCTACAGTTACAAACACAGCTCACGTAACTCAAACAAGGGGTCCCATTACAGTCAGCAAAATAGGGCCAACCATGTGAGTGAGACAAGCCTGTTACCTGATGAGGATATTGTTTACACAGAGCAGATTTATATTTCTGAGCAATGCTAGGTGACATGTAGAGTGGACAGCAGCTGGTGCACTTAAAAAGGGGCCAGAAAACCTTGAGCTGTTCTCTTCTTTTCCATTAAGTTAGCTTTAAAAATATCGTACACTCGTATAGCCCTGTAGCAGCCACTTGGTGTATGGAACGAACTCCCATTCACCAACACTAGTCATGGGAAAGTGGCAAAATCAACACCCATCTACACATAGTTTTCAAATTTTGCAGTACGTTTAGACTTCTCTTTGGAGTTTTCGTCTTTTTAATGCTCCAAAAGCAAGCAAACTCTGATTTGTTGGTTGAATGAGTAGGTCTTCCGCGTGCTAAGAAAAGCTACTTCAGTTAGCTCAGACTGGAAATATATAGCAATAGAAATATATATATCATTACTTGCTATTTATTTTTATCATCAAAGTTACTAGACTGATGTGGGCTTTTTTCCACACATTTTATCCTTTTAGAAATAAACAACTGGTTAGTCTGTATCTTAGACCTTGTGTTGCTTAATTCACACGTGCACGGGGTGAAGCACCAAACTGAGGAAGAAAGTACTAACCTATAAATGGGGCAAGATGGCATTCCAGAACATAGAAGGAAAATTCCATAGTCAATCAGCTTTATTATTAAATCACTAGTTTAATTTGGAGTAAAGGTGATGATAAAATATATCACATACCAGTTGTGAGAAGCTAATTTCTTTAGCCACCTTAAAAAAAATTGAATGAAGTGACTACCATCAAGTCCTCCAAAAACACTTTGGACAAGGAATAATGGACATTTAACTATACATAGCAATGGGCTACGTATCTTTTCTTATTCTGGAGTAGTCACAGATTACTCAATGGGTGAATAAGACTTATCCGTAAGACTGTAATTCTATTAAGAGGTTCTAGTAATTTTGGGCTGGATCACGTACCCTTGTTTTCAAGGCTACGGGAGGATGACTCTGAGAATCCCTTGCAAAGTTTCTTCCTGATAGTTCCACTGAAGGGATGGGGTTGGTATCCTAAAAGATAAGCTTCAGAACTCATTCCCAGATCCCAGGGGTTGGTGGGTTCAGTGACAGAACAGGCATGTCAGCACAGAGACCAAGGTCTGGCACAAAGGAAAACAAAGACAGAACTATTTCAAATACAACAGGCTCCAACTTTGAAAACCTAAGGATAGCCTACACCCTGACCTTCACAGAGACAGAAATTCATCCCTTCTCTGAATTCATTGATCTTTCATAAACTCCCCACTGTAGGTTCATTTTTATATAGGAACCTCTCCCCAAGCTGCTTTTCTGGTAGCTGGTCCTTTAAATTTGGGAGAGACAAGCAGTTGCTGCTCTGTGGAAACCATTCTATTACCTAGAGGCTGCATCTTCCTGCTAAGTATGCTTAGCTAAGCTTATTTTCCCTTTTTTCTTATTTCTGACGAGAGGATATATCATCACAGGCAAGAATCCCATTTCTCTGATCTGCCATACCATATGCAACTTGAAACCCCTCTTTAAATGCATGTGGCATAAAATACCATTCTGTACATCTAAAATAAGCTAGTGACATTTAGCAAAAAAATAATCTTTTAAGATAAGGTTTGAATGTAGCATCATGATATGAAACTCCTCAATGAGATAAGTCTGCAACCATTTGGTTGCACTCTGGTGTTAGTTTGAAAGCAATCTCATGCATTTCTCACAGCCAGATTCTAATCACAGATACATGGTGCATTTCCCTGGGTGTCTCTGAACAGCAGCAGCAGCAGCAGGTTGGTGGGCTGTGCATGCAGTTAGGCCTTCTTGCAAGATGTAGAGCAATGGATGCCATTCATGTGAAATTAGGATTCAGACCTCAGTGTTACTCAATATGCCATTTTTAGTTATTCAATTTTACAACAGCAAACAAATCACTTTTATATCCCCGTCTGCTAATTTGTTATGTTAGCAAACTTAGCACTCCGGGCTGCCCTCACTTATACAGGTTTTCATTGCTGTGCATGTTGTAATTTTTTTCTAATGTTTGCTGGTTACGTTTTGCTATGATGCCACCTCAAAACTTTCATATGGTTTAGAAACTCAGAATAGAAATGTGCTTGCTTACTTCAGGGTAGCAGTATTTTGCAACCCTGCCAAGATGCGTGAGGTTATAACTGCAAGATCATCAAGCAAAGCTGCTGCTTATCATATGACTTGTCTATTAATGGGGGATGAAGACCTACAAGCTTTGCCTTAGGTGTTCTGCTAGAATTCTTTGGGCTTCTCCATAATTCTAGTAGTAAGTTATCATCTTTTGGTCAGGAGAGAAGGGAAGTGGCGCTCAGTGAAGCTTGACTGGGAGACTCCCAACTAAATAGTTATATGAGATTTGCACCTTTTATCCTTCCCCGAGGACCCCTTTTCCTTCTTCTCATCTCTCCTTCTCCCTATCCCTTAGGACTGAGCCAGACCCCATTGTTCCCCTCCCCCATTACTCTACTGACCTGTGTCATAAAATCACTATCATCTGTGGTTGTCAGCTCCACTGCTGCTGAAGGGAGTAGAGTTGGGTTCCTCTGACTTCTGCCTCTTTAGCTTTTTCTCACCCCAGTAGAGTCATGGGAGTGCAGGTTAGGATGAGAGTTCAGTGCCAATGTCAAGCCAGAGGTAAATTTTGAAGGGCAGGAATTGTCTTGTCATGTGGCTAAAGGCAAAAGAGGTGGGAACAAGGTGTGGCTGTGTCTCTCTCATAGGAGACAGGACAGATAGGAGCAGTGCATTTTTTGTAATGGTAAGACTGGTTTTACAGCATGCTTCCATACGTAGTGTTACAGGGAGGCTGCTTAAGGGTCTGTCCTTATATGTGCTTTTGATATGAAGAGAGATTCCTTTCTCCACATGATTTTATAAGTAATTTTGCAATGAAAGGCCTGGTTCAGTTATTTTTTGTTTATATTTATGTGGAGCCTAGGTAAACACATGCTCTTCTGTTTGGTTTTGCTGATAATGAAGAGGTTTGAATGTTAACAAAGTTTTTGCTCTCGTAGACCAAGGAGCACGGAAAGAACTATGTAAAGCGGTTGTGGGAATAGTTATTTTGAGTTGGGGTAGATGAGTCCAGGTCATTGAACAAATGTGTAAATTGCTCCATCTTACTCAAAGGCTTTGAATCCAGAACCAAAACTGTGGTGTTTCATTCTGTCTGGTTTTTAAGTAGCTGAAGAATAATGATATTTGGCTGCTTTTTTCATGTAAAACTCTGTTTGGAGAGAGTACCCCTATGACTTTTTTTTTTCTTTTTTGGTTTTCATTACTTTCAATTTTATATTGTGCATATTCATATTGTCTTTCACAGAAATGTGCTTTATTCTTTGCACCATCTGTGGCAGCCTGCTGTGGAGAAGGGTGGTTCATCTACTGCCACTCTTTCCAGAATCCATTTCATATGCTGATCTTCAGTCCAATCCCATGGCTGTGTACATGCAATGAACAGCCCCTGGATGGATCACATTCAGCACTGAGATTAGATAGGGTTTGCTGCTGCTCATGATGGGAGGGGCAAGTCTGGCCGTGTCAATGAGCTTTTGAAGCTTGGGATTTATTGCAGGGGCTCAGCTTTAACTCATTTACCATGAGTTTGGTGAAAGTCTCAAGCTGTTCTCTATCTGGGTAGCTTTTCAAGAGGAAAACTGATAAGTGCAAACCACACAGGTTCCTATTAATTCCCTGCACTCCCTTTCTTGACTTCTCCCCACCCCATCAAACCCCAAGCCATTTTTTGGTTCAGCAGGACTTTCTTTTGAGGATGCCATAAGGACAGGGGGCAGCAGGATTTCAGGGGCCCCTCTATGGGTATTGACAGGGCTGCCCAGAGGATTCAGGGGACCTGAGTCAAAGCAATTTTGGGGGTGTCATAAACAGATAGCTAAGGGTTAATGTCTCTTTCACCTGAAAGGAGTAACCTGAAACACCTGACCAGAGGACCAATCAGGAAACAAGACTTTTTCAAATCTGGGTGGAGGGAAGTTTGTGTGTGAGTCCTTTGTTCTTTGTCTTGTGCCTGTCTCTCTCTCGGCTATGAGAGGATTTCTGTCTCCTGCTTTCTAATCTTCTGTTTCCCAGTTGTAAGTACAGAAAGGACAGTGGTTTATATGTTTTTTTTTTTGTATTTACATGTGTGTAGTTGCTGGAGTGTTTTGAATTGTATTCTTTTTGAATAAGGCTGTTTATTCATATTTCTTTTAAGCAATTGACCCTGTATTTATCACCTTAATACAGAGAGACCATTTTTATGTATTTTTTCTTTCTTTTTATATAAAGCTTTCTTTTAAGACCTGTTGGAGTTTTTCTTTGGTGGGGAACTCCAGGGAATTGAGTCTGGAGCTCACCAGGGAATTGGTGGGAGGAAGAAGTCAGGGGGAAATCTGTGTGTGTTAGATTTACTAGCCTGACTTTGCACTCCCTCTGGGTGAAGAGGGAAGTACTTGTGTTTCCAGGACTGGAAACAGGGAGGGTGGCGTCCCTCTGTTTAGATTCACGGAGCTTTCTTCTGTGTATCTCTCCAGGGGGAAGGGAAATGGTTTATTCCCCTTTGTTGTGAGACTCAAGGAATTTGGGTCTTGGGGTCCCCAGGGAAGGTAGTTGGGGGGACCAGAGTGCCCCAAAACACTCTAATTTTTTGGGTGGTGTCAGCTTTACCAGGTCCAAGCTGGTAACTAAGCTTGGAGGTTTTCATGCTAACACCCATATTTTGGACGCTAAGGTCCAAATCTGGGAATAGGTTATGACATGGTGTGCAGCATTGTGGGAAAGATAGAATCCAGAAGCCAGTAGAAATATTATTTTCTTTTTCTCTGCTAGGGCTTTTAAGCAGAGAGAAACAGTTTGGTTTCAAAAGGAACCAGAGAGAATTTTTTTTCTCTGCTCTCTCTGGCAGTTGTGGCTTGCATATTAAGCAAGGAACCATTAAGGAACTATTACGGGTCTTTTGTCACACAATAGCACTCCCATTGAGAGTCAGTATCCAGCAATACACATGCAAATAAGGTGGTTTTTCTGGTTTACTTTACATTTAAAAGATTAGCTAGAGGAAGAAAGGGAAAAAGGCATTGTTGCTAGGCAGACCCCAGGAGGCAACAGAGAAGCTGCAGTTCAGATAATAAACACCAGAGGGAGCCTCAGCACAAGAAAGCAGAAAACATGAGTTCCAAGGAAAGCCTAAGGCAGGAGCCAGCACAGCAACAAGCCATAGACAAAGAAAACGAACATAAGAGACGGATAGAACTAATTAATGCAGAACTAGCCAAGGAAGAGGCAGCCCACAAAAGAAAACAACAAGAAGGGGCAGCTCACAGAAGGAAACAAGAAGAAGAAGAGGTGGCTCACAGAAGGAAACAAGAAGAAGAAGAGGTGGCTCACAGAAGGAAACAAGAAGAAGATGCAGCCCACCACAGAAAACTACAAGAAGAAGAGGTGGCCCATCGCCGAGAAATGGAAAAACAACAAAAAGAAAGTGAAGAGAAGGAAAAACAGAGAAAACATGAACTGGACTTAGCGCAAGCTGGACAGCATGCTCCAGCCAATCCTAACAACCCTTCGCCAATTATGCTTCCACATCCTAAGAAATTTCCCACCTACAAGGCAGGTGATGACGCTGAAGCCTTCTTAGAAAATTTTGAAAGGGCCTGTCTTGAGTACAGCATCCCTGAAGACCAGTACATGGTAGAATTGAGGCCACAGCTCAGTGGACCTTTAGCAGAGGTGGCGTCTGAAATGCCTAAGGAGCAAATGAACAACTATAAACTTTTTCAAACCAAGGCCAGATACAGAATGGGGATAACCCTGGATCATGCCCGTCGGCGTTTCAGAACCCAAAAGTGGAAACCAGATGTGTCATTTCCCAAACATGCCTACTATGTTGGGAAAAATTATGAGGCCTAGATATCAGGACACAATGTTAAATCCTTGGAAGAACTACACCTCCTCATACAAATGGAGCAGTTCTTGGATGGTGTTCCTGAGGACATAACACGGTACATACAAGATGGAAAACCCAAAAATCTCACCGAGGCGGGGGAGATTGGAGCCAGATGGATGGAAGTGGCAGAAAGCAAGAAAGCTACTGTCAAGGGGAACGAATACCCCAGGGGGCACACCGACCATAAACCCTACAACCGAGGACAGCCAAAGACCCCACATACAACCCAAGTAAAGCCACAGACGCCCTATTCTTCCACCTCACCAGTCTCCAGTAACTCACCTCGACCCAGTGACCAGTCAGATGGAAGATGCTTTAAGTGTAATGAACTGGGACATATCAAGGCCAACTGCCCAAAGATCGCCAACCGAGTGCAGTTCATTACACCACCATCATACCAAAGATCCCCAGGCCCAGATGCCTCTCAAATACCCTTGGAGCAAAGGGAAATTTTGAGAGTGGGCGGAAAGAAGGTTACTGTGTGGAGAGACACAGGGGCACAAGTGTCAGCTATCCACCAATCCTTTGTAGACCCCAAATTCATCAACCCAAAGGCCCAAGTGACAATTTACCCCTTCATGTCACAAGCTGTAGACTTGCCTACAGCTGAACTGCCTGAGTACAAAGGCTGGTCAGGAATGTGGACTTTTGCAGTCTATGACAATTATCCCATCCCCATGCTACTGGGGGAAGACTTGGCCAACCAGGTGAAGCGGGCCAAGAGAGTGGGAATGGTTACACGTAGCCAAACCAGGCAAGCTCCCAGACCCATTCCTGTTCCTGAGCCGTCCACAGACGCCCCGTCTGTGTTACCAGAGACCCAGACAGAGGTAGTGGACCCGGATTCCATGCCAACCACTGAAACAGCCACAGCACCTCCAGTCCCAGGCCCGGAACTGGAACAGCAACCAGCACCAGCAATTGCAACCACATCATCATACTCAACGCCAGAGGGCGCCAGCGAGCCAGAACTGGCAGAAGCAACAGACAGCCATACCCAAAAGGCTCAGCCAGAGCCTGAAATACCCTCAGGTGCGCCAGCGGGGAGCGGTTCACCAGCAATGGAAACAACTTCATCACCTACATCACTTCCAGAGGGACCAAGCCCAAGTCCACAGTCTGAGGAAGAACTGGTGACCCCAGCCTCAAGGGAACAGTTCCAGACTGAGCAGGAAGCAGATGAGAGTCTTCAGAAAGCTTGGGCGGCGGCACGGAGCACCCCACCGCCTCTCAGCTCTTCTAATCGATCCCGGTTTGTTATAGACCAAGGACTTTTATACAAGGAGATTCTTTCTGGTGGACACCGGGAAGAATGGCAGCCGCAAAAACTGTTGGTGGTTCCAACTAAGTACCGGGGGAAGCTCTTAAGCTTAGCCCATGATCATCCCAGTGGCCATGCTGGGGTGAAAGAACCAAAGACAGATTGGGGAAGTCCTTCCACTGGGAGGGGATGGGCAAGGATGTTGCCAAGTATGTCCGGTCTTGTGAGGTATGCCAAAGAGTGGGAAAACCCCAAGACTAGGTCAAGGCCCCTCTCCAGCCACTCCCCATAATTGAGGTCCCATTTCAGCGAGTAGCTGTGGATATTCTGGGTCCTTTCCCAAAAAAGACGCCCAGAGGAAAGCAGTACGTACTGACTTTCGTGGACTTTGCTACCCGATGGCCGGAAGCAGTAGCTCTAGGCAACACCAGGGCTAACACTGTGTGCCTGGCCCTAACAGACATTTTTGCCAGGGTAGGTTGGCCCTCCGACATTCTTACACATTCAGGATCTAATTTCCTGGCAGGGCCCATGCAAAAACTGTGGGAAACTCATGGGGTGAACCACTTGGTTGCCACCCCGTACCACCATCAAACCAATGGCCTGGTGGAAAGGTTTAATGGAACTTTGGGGGCCATGATACGTAAATTTGTCAACAAACACTCCAATAATTGGGACTTAGTGCTGCAGCAGTTGCTGTTTGCCTACAGGGCTGTACCACATCCCAGATTAGGGTTTTCACCGTTTGAACTTGTGTATGGTCACGAGGTTAAGGGGCCATTACAGTTGGTGAAGCAGCAATGGGAGGGGTTTACGCCTTCTCCGGGAACTAACATTCTGGACTTTGTAAGCAACCTACAAAGCACCGTTCGACACTCTTTAGCCCTTGCTAAAGAAAACCTAAAGGATGCTCAGGAACAGCAAAAGGCCTGGTATGACAAACATACCAGAGAACGTTCCTTCAAGGTAGGAGACCAGGTTATGGTCTTGAAGGCGCAACAGGCCCATAAGATGGAAGCATCATGGGAAGGGCCGTTCACAGTCCAAGAGTGCCTGGGAACTGTGAACTACCTCATAGCATTTCCCAATTCCTCACTAAAGCCCAGAGTGTACCATGTTAATTCTCTCAAGCCTTCCTATTCCAGAGACTTACAGGTTTGTCAGTTTACAGTCCAGGGAGATGATGCTGAGTGGCCTTAAGGTGTCTACTACAAAGGGAAAAAAGACGGTGGCGTGGAAGAGGTGAACCTCTCAACCACCCTGGAACGTCTGCAGCGGCGACAAATCAAGGAGCTGTGCACTAGCTTCACCCCATTGTTCTCAGCCACCCCAGGACGGACTGAACGGGCATACCACTCCATTGACACAGGTAATGCTCACCCCATTAGAACCTCACCCTACCGGGTGTCTCCTCATGCCCAAGCTGCTATAGAACGGGAGATCCAGAACATGCTACAGATGGGTATAATCTGCTCATCTACCAGTGCATGGGCATCTCCAGTGGTTCTGGTACCCAATCCAGATGGGGAAATACGCTTTTGCGTGGACTACCGTAAGCTAAATGCAGTAACTCATCCGGACAACTATCCAATGCCACGCACCGATGAGCTATTGGAGAAGTTGGGACGGGCCCAGTTCATCTCTACAATAGACTTAACCAAGGGGTACTGGCAAGTACCGCTAGATGAACCTGCCAAGGAGAGGTCAGCATTCGTCACCCATGCGGGGGTGTATGAATTTAATGTCCTTCCTTTTGGGCTGTGAAATGCACCCACCACCTTCCAGAGGCTGGTAGATGGTCTACTAGCAGGACTGGGAGAATATGCAGTTGCCTACCTCGATGATGTGGCCATTTTTTCAGACTCCTGGCCCGAACACCTACTACACCTGGAAAAGGTCTTTGAGTGCATCAGGCAGGCCGGACTAACTGTTAAGGCCAAAAAGTGTCAAATAGGCCAAAACAGAGTGACTTACCTGAGGCACCAGGTGGGTCGAGGAACCATAAACCCCCTACAGGCCAAGGTGGATGCTATCCAAAAGTGGCCTGTCCCAAAGTCAAAGAAACAGATCCAATCCTTCTTAGGCTTGGCCGGGTACTACAGGCGATTTGTACCACACTACAGCCAAATCGCTGCCCCACTGACTGACCTGACCAAAGAGACCCAGCCAAATGCAGTTAAGTGGACTGATGAGTGTCAAAAGGCCTTTACCCAACTTAAGGAAATGCTCATGTCTGACCCTGTGCTCAGGGCCCCGGACTTCGACAAGCCATTCCTAGTAACCACAGATGCATCTGAGCATGGTATAGGAGCAGTTCTCATGCAGGAAGCAACGTATCACAACTTCCATCCTGTCGTGTTTCTCAGCAAGAAACTATCTGAGAGAGAAAGTCACTGGTCAGTCAGTGAAAAGGAATGCTATGCCATTGTGTACGCCCTGGAAAAGCTATGCCCATATGTTTGGGGACGGCGGTTCCAGCTACAAACTGACCATGCTGCGCTAAAGTGGCTTCATACTGCCAAGGGGAACAACAAGAAACTTCTTCGTTGGAGTTTAGCTCTCCAAGATTTTGATTTTGAAATTCAGCACATCTCAGGAGCTTCTAACAAAGTAGCAGATGCACTCTCCCGTGAGAGTTTCCCAGAATCCAGTAGTTAAAAAGTGTTCTTAAAATGTAAAAGGGTATGGCTACATCTGGAATTTCAAAGCGCTGCCCCGGCAGCGCTGCGGGAGCGCTGCCGCGGCAGCGATTTGAAGTGTGAGTGTAGTCAGAGCAGCAGCGCTGGGAGAGAGCTCTCCCAGCGCTGCATGTAAACCACATCCCTTACGGGTGTAGCGTGCAACGCTGGGAGCCGCGCTCCCAGCGCTGCTGCCCTGATTACACTGACGCTTTACAGCGCTGTATCTTGCAGCGCCCAGGGGGGTGTTTTTTCACACCCCAGTTGCAGCGCTGTAAAGTGTGAGTGTAGCCAAGGCCAAAGTCTGTTAGTTATATACTTAGTGGTATATCTAAAGGTGCATGTGTTATATTAATCTGTTTATTTTAAAGTTCTAGGAAGAAATCGCCGCCAGTGAGCTTCCCTACTGTCTGCAATTTGGGGGGCGTGTCATAAACAGATAGCTAAGGGTTAATGTCTCTTTCACCTGGAAAGGAGTAACCTGAAACACCTGACCAGAGGACCAATCAGGAAACAAGACTTTTTCAAATCTGGGTAGAGGGAAGTTTGTGTGTGAGTCCTTTGTTCTTTGTCTTGTGCCTGTCTCTCTCTCGGCTATGAGAGGATTTCTGTCTCCTGCTTTCTAATCTTCTGTTTCCCAGTTGTAAGTACAGAAAGGACAGTGGTTTATATGTTTTTTTTTTTTGTATTTACATGTGTGTAGTTGCTGGAGTGTTTTGAATTGTATTCTTTTTGAATAAGGCTGTTTATTCATATTTCTTTTAAGCAATTGACCCTGTATTTATCACCTTAATACAGAGAGACCATTTTTATGTATTTTTTCTTTCTTTTTACATAAAGCTTTCTTTTAAGACCTGTTGGAGTTTTTCTTTGGTGGGGAACTCCAGGGAATTGAGTCTGGAGCTCACCAGGGAATTGGTGGGAGGAAGAAGTCAGGGGGAAATCTGTGTGTGTTAGATTTACTAGCCTGACTTTGCACTCCCTCTGGGTGAAGAGGGAAGTACTTGTGTTTCCAGGACTGGAAACAGGGAGGGTGGCGTCCCTCTGTTTAGATTCACGGAGCTTTCTTCTGTGTATCTCTCCAGGGGGAAGGGAAATGGTTTATTCCCCTTTGTTGTGAGACTCAAGGAATTTGGGTCTTGGGGTCCCCAGGGAAGGTAGTTGGGGGGACCAGAGTGCCCCAAAACACTCTAATTTTTTGGGTGGTGGCAGCTTTACCAGGTCCAAGCTGGTAACTAAGTTTGGAGGTTTTCATGCTAACACCCATATTTTGGACGCTAAGGTCCAAATCTAGGAATAGGTTATGACAGGGGGCCCTTTCCATAAAAAAAAGTTGCAATACTACAGAATACTATATTCTCGTGGGGGCCCCTGCAGCGCCTGGAGCCTGGGGCAAATTGCCCCATCCCCCCCCCCCACCCTGGGCAGCCCTGGGTATCGAAAGGCCTGTCTATACAGTCATCGGTCTGTATATTTTTAAAAATGATCATGGTTTGAAAATGATATATTGATGATGCATAGTGCTTCATTTGTGTTTGAAGAGCCACAGAGTGCAAATCTCCAGAGAGATGCAAATATATTGTCTTAGGGGTGGCTCCAGGCACCAGCGCACCAAACACGTGCCTGGGGCGGCAAGCTGCAGGGGGCGGCCTGCCGGTCGCCATGAGGGCAGCAGTCAGGCTGCCTTCAGCAGCAGGCCTGCGGGAGGTCCGCCGGTCCCACAGTTTTGGCGGCAATTCGGCTGTGGGTATGCCGAAGACACGGGACTGGTGGACCTCCTGCAGGCATGCCACTGAAGGCAGCCTGACTGCTGTGCTTGGCGCGGCAAAATACACAGAGCCGCCCCTGCGTTGTCTCTTGAGCAAGCTCTGACACAAAGTTCCAGTGTGATGCTGGGCAAACCACATAAACCAGACTTTTCATAGGTGGCCACTAACTGTGTGCGCTTCTTAGTGTAATTTTTTATATATAATATTGTCCATATAGTGGTATATGTTCCATAATGCGCATTTACAAAGAACAGTGCAGCACTGCATAGTAATTAGCAGACACCTGACTTAACAGAAACACTGTGAAAGCCACAAATTACTAATAAAAGATAGTAGGAGGCCCAAAATTATAGCGGTAACCACAGATATTAGATAATTATGGTGAAACAAAGGTTTGTGTTATCAGATGTACAGTGTGAGATTGATTTCATTTTCTGTTTTGATTGAAAAAAAGCACTATGAATAAGGTATGGGTGAATCAGTGGAGTTCTGAACTCTCAAATTATTTTTGAGATCACATGTTTTAATTGAGCTCACAAAGTCTCTTTTTCTCTATTTTGAATCCATTTTTGGTACACAGATACCAGTGATGAGCATGACATAAACACAGACATTTGGATTATGTGTTTAGATTTCTTCAAGCTACATATACTGGGACAGATTATGAAAAAATAGATTCACTTTTGTAATTTACTCTAATGTAAAATATATAACCTTTTTCAAGGGAAATTAAATGTTCATCTTCCCCTCTCCTACATATATTTCTATACAATGAGATGCCTGTGCTATTTTACAATATTGGGACAGAAGAACTTACTTCCAAAAGCCTGACTAGCAATTCTATATCCATTACAATGCATAGACACTACTTGTTAAAACTGCTAATAACTAGAGCTGGTCAAAAATACTAACTATGTTTTTTTTTTTAAAAGAGGATTTCCAATTTTTCAGTGAAAAATGAAAACAAAAAGTGTCCATTTTTATCCCCTCCCCCCATTTCTCTCTATTTTCCTTTCTCCTCTCCATTTTCAATATTAAAAATTTAAAAAAAAAGGAGGCTGGATATAGGAATATAGGCCCACAGTAAGTTTGGGTGAACTATGGTTTTTAATTGAGTTGGGATATCAGCATGAGCAATAGGCACAAAGCAAAAAGAATAAGATCTTGAGAAAGAAGAGTTGTGTTACACTTTCAGTGACCCTTTGACATACCAGTGTTGTCTTATTTAAGATTTGAGCTGAAGTAATGGAAATAAAACATGGTTAATTGGATAACAGGGGCAGTAAATAATTGTGTCTCTAAGAAATTCCTTCATCAGCCCTTAGCTAAGATCTGAAAATTGGCAATGACATCATTGTTTATGAAAAAAAGTAAACTCTAAAAGGCTTCATTGCTAATATCTGCCTGACCAATATGGGTCTAAGCAACTCTGGGTTTAGTCCATTTGTAAGTATCTTGCTCAAATGCCCATAAATGATTTGTTACTGTTTGGATGCAGTAAATTGCTTTTAGTTAGGCTTTTTAGGCATGCTTAGAACAATTGTATAAATACCATTCAGCCTCAGGAATTAATATTAAAATTAGTGTCATGGTAATATCCTGCATAAATAATAATCATTCCAACCAAGGAAGTGGGGGTAAAAACAAAAAACATTAGTAAGGGAGGCCTGGTCTACTGATAACAGTCCACAGTTTTCTAACTTTGAATTCCAAACTTTCAGGACAGAGTAGGATTTCAAATAGATTACTTCCAGTCTTTGTCCACCCATAAGGTAATGGGCCGTCAGAGAGAGCAATATAAATTACTACAATAATACTGTAACACAGAAACCCCTGTATTGGCTATACTGAGCTTCAGGGTTACTCCAAGGCAGTGAACCAGGCTATTCAATTGCTGATGGGATGATCGATCAGGACAGTGCTGTCAATGACAGAGCTAAATCTTCTCCTGCTAAAGAGGAGATCTATGTGGCTTCCATCACTATAGTATTTGAGCTTCTTACAATCCATAATGTATTTACCCTCACAACACAAATGTGTGACCAGGCTAGTACTGTTATCTCATTTACACAAGGGGAACTGAGGCACTGAGAGGCTAAGGGTGGATTCACAAGAGGGAGTTAGGCCCTTAACTGCTACTGTAGGAGCCTAAGTCCAACACTGAGGGACCACTGACATTCACACACACCCTGCTCACCTGCTGCCTAACCTTGTAGTTGCCTACATGTCTACTCTCAGGGTATGTCTACATGGGGATAAAACACCTACGGCTGACCTGACCAGGGTGGAGAGTTCCAGAGCTTGGGCTCCAGGCTTAGTCTCCACTGCCCCATCTTCCACCCCAAAAACTCATCCCCAGTCTCCTTACCCAGCTGTCACAATCCCTCTCTCCTGACTCCTCCTCCGATATGTGTCTCCTTTTCTCATTCATTGGCTCCCAATCCTAGTCTCTCTCTATAGCTCCTCATCCAATATCAGTCTCCTCCCTCATTCTCACCCTGGCTCCTTGCTCCAGTCTCTTGGCCCAGCCAGTCCCAGTTCTCCCCCTGCAACCCAGCTGCTTATCCAGTGTTAGTGTTTCCCCCTCCCCAGCCAACCGACTCCCATTCCTCCCCTCTCCCTCCAGTTCTTAGTGCCAATCTTTTCCCCTAGCCAGTCCTAGTCTCACCAGACTCCTTGTCCCAATCTACTTCTTTGCTCCCCACCGTCTGGCTTTTGTTCCCTCTGCTTTTGAATCAGATGCCTTCCTCCTCCATGCTGCCTGGGTGCCAGCAGGATGGGAGTGTCACTGAGAGCGCAGGAGAGTCTGACTCTGTGCTCTCAGTTCTGGTGCTTACCCCCAGCCCAGTCCAGAGCAACCACTCCAGAGAAAGGCCAGCTTCACCCCGTAGCCCTGGGCTGTAGCAGGCTCAGTTGTTCTGTGAGGATGGCACATGCAGTCTGGCTGGCACTCAGAGCTGCGAGATACTTGAGCAAGCTCGGTGAGGAGAGAATCTTTGGAGAGTTTAGCTACTATAAATATCCAAGTCTCTACTTAGTATGTGCACACTACGGTTTTTCAAAGGCTTATAACATGGCCAAATTTGGGTCTGTTCTCACAGAGACATACAAAGGCACATCTTGACACAAATGCCCCCCCACCCCCCGTCAAGTTCAAGTCCCTTCTCCTAAGTATAGGGGTGCTAGAGCTGTTCAAAGAAAAGGTTGCCAGATTTTTTTTTTAATATGGGCAAAACAATGTATTTTATGCTAGCTTTGTTCTCTTACATTTCCCAGAACATTGCTGCCCAAGGCAAACCCCTGGTAGGGAAAATTTCAATGCAAATGATAATTTCCCAAGTGGGAGTCACTGGTTGCTTCCCATCACAACAGACTGGTGTCCATTCAGAAAGGCAAACTGAAACTTGTTGTGAACAAGAGTGCATTACTCCAGTGCTCCATCCCTATACTTGTTCCACACTGAGCGCTGGCCTTTAAAGCCCTTGCATGCCCGGGCTCAGGTTATCTTGCGAATTATCTCCTCCCCTCTGACAGAGACTGTACTTAGAGCTCTGATCCCCAAGAAGAGTGGAACTTCAACAAGAGCGAGATAGAGTAGGACATGGAACGTTCTCAGCACTGGCCCTATGGCTGTGACACTCCTTACAAAAGTGATCTACTAATGACACTACAGCCTTTAAAGCAAAAGGCAAGACCCAGCTTTCCGCTATAGCTTTCTCATTGTGACAATACAACATAAAACAACAAGCAAACAAAAACTCTTCCAGTGCAGGGAATGAGTAGTAAAGTGTGCTGAAGAGGGAGCCCTGTTAAACTACCTGTTGCAGTAATATACGTTTTTAAGGAGTTTCAATACTATGGTGATAAGCGTGGTATAAATGTCTAGATAACCAAAATAACTACAGATGAAATAAATATAAATAAATGAAATAAAACAGAATAACATCATTGGCCACTAACAAGCAAATCCCAAGTCCTGGGATAGCTTTCAACTAAGGGCAGGTCTACACTATAAACTGGCACTGATGCAGCTGCACAGCTGTAGCACTTCCGGTGAAAAAGTTCTAAGCTGATGGAGAGAGCTCTCGAGGTCTCCTGCTGACATAGTACTGTCTACACATGGGGTTAAGGTCGATATAACTCAGGGATCGGCAACCTTTCAGAAGTGCTGTGCCGAGTCTTCATTTATTCACTCTAATTTAAGGTTTCGCGTGCCAGTGATACATTTTAACATTTTTAGAAGGTCTCTTTCTATAAGTCTATAATATAAAACTAAACTATTGTTGTATGTAAAGTAAATAAGGTTTTTAAAATGTTTAAGAAGCTTCATTTAAAATTCAATTAAAATGCAGAGCCCCCCAGACTGGTGGCCAGGACCCAGGCAGTGTGAGTGCCACTGAAAATCAGCTCATGTGCCACCTTTGGCACGCGTACCATAGGTTGCCTACCCCTGGTATAACTCCATCACTTAGGGGTGTGGATTTTTCACACCGCCGAGTGACATAGTTATCCCATAGTAAGCATGTAATGTAGACCTGGCCTGAGAGAGGTAGTTAGAAAAGGAGAAAGACAGTGCTATAATCACCCTCCTATAGTTGGAGGAGGGAATGATTCATAACCTGACCTTCAGTACCAGTAAGTGGCTGGAGATTGGTGAAGACAGAGTGCAAGCTATTGCCTTTCTAAAGCAAGGAGATGGGGGCACATGTGCCTCCTAAGGCCTGCTCAGGGTAATACCTCCAGTGACAGCTGCTCAGGTACCACATCTTTTTATCTCCTCCCCCACCTTCATGCAACCTGAGGTACTCAACATTTTTTCAGTAATTCATAAGTGTCTAGATGTGACTCTGGCTCTAGGATTCTTAAATAGACTTCCCCTCCCCCACCAGTGCAGACTATCTGCAGGAGATTAAAGGATACACAGAGAGCTGGTCAGAAAAGGGAGGACCCTGCACACCGCAGACAATTTCAGCTTATCAAAAACCTGGAAACCCAAACATTTGGGGCCAATTTTTGTTTTAAACAACACTTTGTGGAAAATTACATTTTGCTCAAAACCCCATTTTCCATCCAAAAATAGTTTGGACAGAAAATTTTTGACCAGCTCTAGATACACAGTCACTAATCTAAACCATTCTGAGGGCCGTGTTTAAGGTGTCTTTTAACATGAGCTCCATGCATCAAGGCCAAAAGCTGTCAGGTCAGTGGGAGCTACGCCTGAGTAAGGACTCCAAGGTATTGTCTTTGTTTGAGCGATTTCAGTCAATAGAGAATTCCACTGTTTGAAATGTGTAAGACATGCTAAAAGATAGAATGCAAAGCCTCAGTGTTTCTGTGGTGAAATACAAATACTGTACACTAGTGATACTCAGACCAAGGCTCGCGAGCTGCAAGTGGTTCTTTCATGTGTCTCCTGCGGCTCTTTGCAGCTCATGATATTAAACACTGTGTGATTTAATTATTAACCCATCTAAGTTATTAACCCATCTAAGTTATTAACCAATCAAGATGCTTTTGCTGTGACTGTGTGTTTCCTTGCTCATGAAGAGCTGTTGAATATAGTAAATGAAACAATGAAGTCACACTACTGTGGCTCTTTTGGGTAACGTTGATCACTAATTTGGCTCCTGAACCACTGAAGCCTGAGTATCACTACTGTACACAGTTCTTATCAATAAGGAAGTACTGAGGTTTTCCTATCTGTACTACAAAACAGCTTTCACAGGTGGCATCTTGCAAAAAGAAATTCTCACAACCTGCACATATAAGTAAATCTCTTCAGCTGATTAAAATGTTGATTTTCAATTTCTGCTCAGTAACGGAGAAGTTTTCTGACAAATGTTCACCCAGCTTCCGGTCAAATTCACTATTGGAAATTTTTTAAAAAGTAGTTAACAAATGAAAGAAACTATAGAAGATTGTAAGTAACTTTGTGTCCAGGCACAGTACTTCTTTTTCATTTCTGTTTTGGAGCATATTAAAGGCCAAAGTCCTAATCTCAGCACACAGCCTGTGGTAGGAAGTCATCCTGTTCTCCCAACCACTCCTTGGCTACCACCGTGGTCTGAGGGCTAGTAGCCCCAGGGCCGATGAGGGCTGGGGGAAGCCAGTACAAATTACTGGGGCCTGGCTTCCTTGGGTTCGTCAGCCCTGTTTAGCTAGTCCACCTTTGCTGGGGGGCCTGAAAAATTTTTTTCACTGGGGCCTGAACCTGCTCTCAGCAGCCCTGAGTAGCCCATATAGTTTCTGTGTCTTCACTACTTAGTGGAGTGGCCGGTAGATCTGTGTACTTGCAAATCCATCAGTCCAGCCCTTGTTTTTCTTCTGCCCTATCCATACTGTAACTGTCTCTGAAAGCATATGGCCCAGACCAGCCACACAGGGCCCTGACATTCCACCAACCTATACAGTGGAACAGCATCAGTTCTGCTGCAGCCCTCTGATGGTTCTTGGGGGGATCTAGCACCATGAGTCACCTTATTCCCCCCCGCCCCCGCACATGAGCAAGTCTCGCCTGTGCCTGGCTGGGTGTCAGCTCCCTGACGCCACCAGCTTTCAGCTTCTCAAGCACTCTCCTCTGGGCTATGCCAGCCCTGTCTTCACCTTGCAGGTTAACCATAGGTGCATCCCCATTCCTGAGACTCTTTGAAGTGTTCTCCTGTGATATGCAGCCCCTGGCACTGGCTGGGCTCACGGAAATACCAGATCCTCTACCCTTAAAGGAGCCGTTGTGACCGGGGTCCCAGTGGGGGCCAGCTGTGGTCACTCAGTTAGGGTGAACTGCAAAGAATGGGGCAGACAATCTCCAAAAACCTGGTGGATATTCCAATGCTTAGATTTACCAAGCCAGCATAAAACAGCTTCTTTATTACCTTACAGAAGCCAACAACACAGTTCCCTTAAAGTGATCCAGCCTCAGGCTTCCATCCAGGTACCTAAGTCAAATATGATGATTTCTGAAAATCTTATTTCATCATATAAAAGAAAAGGTTCTAGCAGTCCCAAAGAAATGGACACATTACCTCCCAGGTTAATGACTGTTTCAGATCTTACCCAAATACATGCATAGAGCCAATTCTTATTAACTAAACTAAAATTTATTTAAAAAAAAAAAACAAGAGAGAGTGTGGTTAAAAGATCAATATACATACAGACATGAGCTCAATTCTCAAGATTCAGATTCATAGCAGAGATGGTGAGCTTTGTAGTTGCAAAGAATTCCTTTAGAATTTAGTTCATAGGTCCAATGTCCAATATTATTTCAAGGCATTCCAGCTTAGGGCTGGGATCTCAGTCCTTATGGCTTAAGCTTCCCATGTATGAAGCCTCAAGCAGATCTGAGATGACATAAAACAATAAGAACAGCCATACTCGGTCAGACCAAAGGTCCATCTAATCCAGTATCCTGTCTTCCGACAGTGGCCAATGTGAGGTGCCCCAGAGGGAATGGACAGAACACGTAATGATCAAGATCCATCTCCTGTCACCCATTCCCAGCTTCTGGCAAACAGCGGGTAAGGACAATATCCCTGCCCATCCTGGCTGATAGCCGTTGATGTGCCTATTCTCCATGAATTTATCTAGTTCTTTTTTGAACCCTATTATATTCTTGGCCTTCACAATAATCTCTGGCAAGGAGTTCCACAGGTTGACTGTGCGTTGTGTGAAAAAAGACTTCCTTTTGTTTGTTTTAAACCTGCTGCCTATTAGTTTCATTTGGTGGCCTCTAGTTCTTGTGTTATGAGAAGGAGTAAATAACACTTCCTTATTCACTTTCCCCACACCAGTCATAATTTTATAGACCGCTCTCATATCCCCCCTTAGTCGTTTCTTTTCCAAGCTAAAAAGTCCCAGTCTTATTAATCTTTCCTCATACAGCAGCTGTTCCATACCCATAATCATTTTTGCTGCCCTTTTCTGAACCTTTTCCAAGTCCAATATATCTTTTTTGAGATGGGGCAACCACATCTGCACACAGTAGTCAAGATGTGGGCGTACCATGGATTTATTGAGAGAGGCAATATGATATTTTCTGTCTTATTATCTATTCCTCTCTTAATGATTCCCAACATTCTGTTCCCTTTGTTGACTGCCACTGCACATCGAGTGGATGTTTTCAGAGAACTATCCACAATGACTCCAAGAGCTCTTTCTTTAGCGGTAACAGCTAATTTAGACCCCATCGTTTTATATGTATAGGTGGGATTATATTTTGCAATGTGCATTACTATGCATTTATTAACACTGAATTTCATCTGCCACTTTGTTGCCCAGTCACCCAGTTTTGAGAGATCCTTTTGTAGCTCTTCACAGTCTGCCTGGAACTTAAACTATCTTTAGTAGTTTTGTATCATCTGCAAATTTTGCCACCCCACTGTTTACCCCTTTTTCCAGATCATTTATGAATATGTTGAATAGTACATACCCTTGGGGGACACCACTATTTACCTCTCTCGTTCTGAAAACTGACCATTTATGTCTACCCTTTGTTTTCGATCTTTTAACCAGTTACTAATCTATGAGAGAATCTTCCCTCTTATCCCATGACTGCTTACTTTTCTTAAGAGTCTTTGGTGAGGAAACTTGTCAAAGGCTATCTGAAAATCTAAATACACTATATCCACTATATCCCCTTTGTCCACATGTTTGTTGACCCCTCAAAGAATTCTAGTAGATTGGTGCGGCATGATTTCCCTTTACAAAAACCATGTTGACTTTTCCCCAACAAATTATGTTCATCTAAGTGTCTGACAATTTTGTTCCTTACTATAGTTTCAACCAGTTTGCCTGGTACTGAAGTCAGGCTTACTGGCCTATAATTGCTGTGGTCCCCTCTGGAGGCCTAATGAAAAATTGGTGACACATTAGCTATCCTCTAGTCATTTGGTACAGAAACTTATTTAAATGATAGGTTACAGATGACAGTTAGTAGTCCTGCAATTTTACATTTGAGCTCCTTCAGAACTCTTGGGTGAATACCATCTTTCCTGGTGACTTATTACAGTTAATTTATCAATTTATTCCAAAACCTCCTCTAATAACACCTCAATCTGGGACAGTTCCTCCGATTTGTCATCTAAAAGAATGGCTCAGGTTTGGGAACCTCCCTTACATCCTCAACCATGAAGACCAATGCAAAGAATTCATTTAGTTTCTCCGCAATGGCCTTATCATCCTTGAGTGCTCCTTTAGCATCTCGCTCGTCCAGTGGCCCCAGTGGTTGTTTAGCAGGCTTCCTGCTTCTGATATACTTGAAAAAAAATTGCCATTACTTTTTGAGTCTCTGGCTAGCTGTATTTCAAATTCTTTTTTGGCCTTCCTAGTTATATTTTTACACTTAATTTGCCAGAGTTTATGCTCCTTTCTATTTTCCTCATTAAGATTTAACTTCTACTTTTTAAAGGATGCCTTTTTGCCTCTGACTGCTTCTTTATTTTCAGGGAAGAGTCCACTCACCTATCAACAGGCTCTTTTGGTAGAAAGTCCCTTCTGTGGGCCTCCATGTCTTTTACCAATGTTTAATCTTCAGCATCAAGTTCTAGGAGAAAAGGAAATCTCCTTTGCTTCTATGTATGTAGTAAATGTTCATGACTGTTGAATCAGGACTCAGGGGTCTGTTTATGCAGTGTTCTAGCATCCGCTTGGGATGCAGTCCTGGTTCGTAAATAATAGGCTTTTCATGTAATCTTTTGCTTAAACACCACCAGTAATTACTTACACAAATTAACACAAGGCAATTTATCCATTAGGCAGTCAATCACAAACTTCAAAGAGACATATTGACAATGACATTATTTTAACAAAGATTCATCTAAATATTAATATTCCATTTTGATCTCTGAATCAATAGTTATAATGACAGACAGGAACTGTCCGATTACAAGGGTAGCAACAAAGCTACACGCAGTTAATATTACCTCTAACTTCTAACAACATAGGTTTGCATTTCAAAGTTCTAGCCTATTTAACATGGAATGGCCCTAATTAACATTTCTAACATGTCTTCAAAGGTCGGTTTGGGGTCATTCAGCCTGCAAGCTGTTTAACCTTTTCTGGCCATGAGTTATATTTTGTATAAGATTTGCTGCAATTATATAGCAGTGGTAGCAACAATGGTTTGCACAGTTATATTTTAATTAGACAATGTCACAGCCGTGTACTCCAATGTACTAGCTATACCTTAAACCACCACTCCTGTAACTCACATAGCACTTGTGAGCACTTATAATCAAACAAAAGATGGTGTATTTAAGAAACGGTAAAGATTTAAGTAGGAATGAGCGAAAGTGATGGAAACAAGTAATTACAAAACAAAATCATAAAACACAAACCTGGGTCTACACTTACTAAAAGTGACCTTTCCTGTCCAATGAAGTGGGTTTTACCCCTGAAGTTCAGTCAGTTGCAGAGCTAAGTGGTTTCACAAGAACCAGGCTCTAAACGTTAATGAAAACGTCCCTGCTCCATGAGGCATTTCTTCAAGGAATGAACACAGAGGACCCGTCCACTGTGTTGTACTGAAACAGTCTTTTATTCCTATTCATAAACAGGGTGAACCAATGTCTTGTTGTAATATTCCTTTTTTAACCTTTAAGAGGTTTTGCTTCTTTGCAGGTGTCTCTGATGGCTTTTCATTGGAATTCTCAGTATTGCGCAAGGCAAATCAATTGAACCTTGCATTGCATCACTGGCTAAACTGGGTGGGACGACAACTCCCTCCTGCCTGAATGGGTCAGCACTGGGGGCTAATTTTTACTCCAAGTCCATAAAGAATACTTTCAGTATATGTACATTATTCCATAAGTATTACCTGTACATACATCTCACAATTATTATAAATCTTGACATATTACAAGCTTCCTGTAAATACCTTACATGTTACTCTTTATGGATATATATCCTGTAATACATGTATTTGGTGAGTTTGTTAGGTCTCAGGTGAGAGTTGTTTGCTAAGAACAGGGGACTCTTTGCTAAGAAGTCTCTGTGTCACACCCTCCCACGAACATTGAGGAATGGACAGGATTTGCCCCTGAGTATTCATCTGCATAAAGTTTTCAGGATGGTGTTCAACTCCTTAACCACAAGACCATCCTTTTTTTCCCCCTAAAGGCCTTGCCTCATTCACTGCACACCTTCCAACTTCTACAGCAAATGAGACAGATGTCCTATAGCCAGGAGCCTCATTAACTACACAACCCTGACTCATTGGCTGGGCACTGAATGAATCGGGGATCCTGTAGAAAAAATAATGTGTGATTGTGCAATTAAAGACTATATAATGCATAAGACACAGGGGTGAATTAAAGTTGCCCGGGCAGCCTAATTCTGGCATTTCTTAACTTTTGAGTGCTAGACATTGCCACATTAACACCAGCAGGAAAGGTTCTCCTGTTGGTTTAGTAATCCAGCTCCCAAGAAGCGGCAGCTAGGTTGATGGCAGAATTCTTCAATCAACCTAGGACTGTTTATACAGGGGCTTAGGTAATCTTAGCAATGCCTCTAAGAGGTGTGGATTTTTCACACCCCTGACTGACGTAAACCAAACTAATTTTCTAGTGTAGACCAGGCCTTACTGAAATGGTTTCTGGAGTTTTTTAACATGTGCAAAACAACATTTTCTTCTCTAACCTCATTCAGAGAAATGGCTGATTTGATTTTGCTGAAATTAAAAATAAAAACAGCACCAAGAAAAAACACCTTTGACACAGACACTCAGCATGGAAAATTTCAGAGCACATGTTTGACAGTGTTATAAGCCACTGAAACAGGGTCTTATAATGGAAAGTGACAGGCCACCTTGTCAGTCTAGGCATTACTACCTGCACTGCTTATAATATGATAACCCTTTATGATACTACTTCAAAAAATGTCCTGCATCGACGGTGTAAAACCTTAGTGGTGTTCACTGTGATTAGAAATGTGCCAGAAGTGGATCTTGAACCTTTTGACCTGGATTCAAACTTCTTGACTCTGGCCCATCTCCAGTACATTTCTGCAAGGGAAAATGATGATTGAAGCAGCAACTACGGGAACTGGAGCTTCAAAAATTGTGGCACATTCTTATGGCTTTAGTGGCCAATGCTGTTGCAATATCTGACTAACTACAGTACCCATAGCTAGCTGACGTACACTTGCACTAGCTAAAGTATTTTTCCATCAGAGGAACTGTTCCAGAAAACATTCTGCCTTGCTTCTGTCTTTGTGCAGTCACAAGAAACATAAGTTATTTTTGTTCCTTGAACCCGACCAGCAAGAAAAAGAAACAAACAATCTACACTTTCTGTGACAGGCGACCATTGGGACCTGCAGTGTGTAGGCTGTGAAGTATTACAGATGGCCTCAGCTTCTGCAGATCTCAGGACATTTCAGGTGTAGAGGCCCAAGCCCTTCCCTGTTACATGAGAGTGGAAAGGACACAACACACACACCACCCAACAGGACTCTAGAAAGGAAACTTCAGGCATGACACTTCTGATTTTTCTAGCACCCTATGATAGCCAGAAATTCCCCTCCTTGAAAAAAACTTTGTGAATTGAGTTTCTCAGACATGTGAATCATACTCTTTTTATCTCCCTTTCAGCCAAATTCTGGCCTCAGACGCCCCCATGCCATCCCCTTGAAGGCAATGGTTATGAAGGTAGAATATGGCCATTTAGGGCTAGATTGTGGATCTAACCACATCACTTGGTAGGGATGGCACAGAGCCCACCATCCCAGGGAAGCATAAAAAGGAATTATGTTTTAATGAGGCACAATCTATCCTCAGTGCACAGTAGGAAGTGCCAGACAGTGCTCTTCTTTAGGATGGTGCAGCCTGTCTTCAGGTCAGTGGTATGATGGTTGTACATAGCCCCTCACCCTCTCCACTTGCTTTGTGACTATGTGTGTGTAATGCCAACAGACCCTGGTTGTCGTCAGGCAGGATAGAATCTGGGACCTCTGGAGCTAAATGCATGAGCCTCTACTGCATGAGCTAAAAGCTATAGGGCTGTTAGCTAAGGCTGTAGAGCAGACTGAGGCCTGGTCTATACTACGATTTTAGGTTGAATTTAGCAGCGTTACCTCGATTTAACCCTGCACCCATCCACAAGACTAAGCCCTTTTTTTCGACTTAAAGGGCTCTTAAAATCAATTTCTTTACTCCACCTCTGATGAGGGAATTAGTGCTGAAATCGACCTTGCCGGGTCGAATTTGGGATAGTGTGGACACAATTCAACAGTATTGGCCTCCGGGAGCTATCCCACAGTGCTCCATTGTGACCGCTCTGGACAGCGCTCTTAACTCAGATGCACTGGCCAGGTAGACAGGAAAAGTCCCACGAACTTCTGAATTTCATTTCCTGTTTGGCTAGCATTGCGAGCTGATCAGCACAGGTGACCATGCAGAGCTCATCAGCAGAGGTCACCATGGTGTCCCAGAATCGCAAAAGAGCTCCAGCATGGACCAAACAGGAGGTACGGGATCTGATCGCTGTATAGGGAGACGAATCCATGCTATCAGAACTCCATTCCAGTAAACGAAATGCCAAAACATTTGAAAAAAAGTCTCCAAGGGCATGAAGGACAGAGGCTAAAATAGGGACTTGCGGCAGTGCCGCGTGAAAATTAAGAAGCTCAGCCAAGCCTACCAAAAAACCAGAGAGGCAAATGACTGCTCTAGGTCACAGCCCCAAACATGCCACTTCTATGATGAGCTGCATGCCATGCTAGGGGGTGCAGCCACCACTATCCCAGCCCTGTGCTTTGACTCCATCAGCACAGAAGCGGGTTTTGGGGATGAGGAAGATAGCTCACAGCAAGGAAGTGGAGAAACCGGTTTTCCCAACAGCCAGGATCTGTTTCTCACCCTGCACCTTGAGGCAGTAACTCCCAAACCCACCCAAGGCAGGCTCCCAGATCCTGAAGACAGAGAAGGGACCTCTGGTGACTGTAACTTTGTAAATATTAGATATGATTTAAAAGCAAGTCTGTTTAATGATTAATTTGCTCTGGCATTCACAGCCAGTACAGCTACTGGAAAAGTCTGTTAACGTGTCTGGGGATGGAGCAGAAATTCTTCAGGGACATCTTCATAAAGCTGTCCTGGATGTACTCCCAAAGCCTTTGCAAAAGGTTTCTGGGGAGAGCAGCCTTATTCCGTCCTCCATGGTAGAACACTTTACCATGCCAGGCCAGCAGCATATAGTAAGGAATCATTGCAGAACAAAGCATTGCAGCATATGGTCCCAGTGTTTGCTGGCATTCAAACAACATCCGTTCTTTCTCTCTCTGTGTTGTCCTCAGGAAAGTGATATCATTCATGGTCACCTGATTGAAATAAGGTGGTTTTACTAAGCAGACATTCAGAGGTTTCCATTCCTGCTGGGCTGTTTGCCTGTGGCTGAACAGAAATGTTCCCCACTGTTAGCCATGCAGTGGTGGGAAGGGTGAAGCCATCAAAATGCGACCTTGTAACGAAAGCACGTGCTATGTAACGTTAACAGCAAGGTTTACCATGAAAGAGTGTACCCATTGTTCTATAAAATGTGTCTTTTTAACCATCACTCTCCCTTTTTTTTCCTCCACCGGCTGCATATGTTTCTCCTACCCAGAGGCTAGCAAAGTTTAGGTGGAAAAAAATACGCACTTGGGATGAAATGTTTTCTGAGCTCATGCTGTCCTCCCACACTGACAGACACGCATTCTGCTGTGCGAGGCAGACAATGTCAGAATGCAGGAAAGCGCAATATGAATGCGAGGAGAGGTGGCAGGCTGAAGATGATAGGTGGCGTCAGCTTGACGACAGAATGCAGGAGTCCATGCTCAGGCTGCTGGAGCATCAAACTCATATGCTCCACCGTATGGTTGAGCTGCAGGAAAGGCAACAGGAGCACAGACCGTCACTACAGCCCCTGTGTAACCAACTGCCCTCCTCCCCAGGTTCCATAGCCTCCTCACCCAGATGCCCAAGAACGCGGTGGGGGGGCCTCCAGCTACCCAGCCACTCCACCCCAGAGGAATTCCCAAGCAACAGAAAGCTGGCATTCAATAAGTTTTAAAGATTTTAAGTCTTAAAGTGCAGTGTGGCCTTGTCCTTCCCTCCTCCTCCACCCCTCCCAGGCTACCTTGGCAGTTATCCCTCTATTTGTGTGATGAATTAATAAAGAATGCATGAATGTGAAGCAACAATGACTTATTGCCTCTGCAAGCGGTGATCGAAGGGAGGAGGGTAGAGTGGTTAGCTTACAGGGAAGTAGAGTGAACCAAGTGTGTGTGTGGGACAGGGGGTTATCAAGGAGAAACAAACAGAACTTTCACACCATAGCCTGGCCTGTCATGAAACTGGTTTTCAAAGCTTCTCTGATGCGCACCACGCCCTCCTGTACTCTTCCAATCGCCCTGGTGTCTGACTGTGCGTAATCAGTGACCAGGCAATTTGCCTCAACCTCCCACCCCGCAGTAAACATCTCCCCTTTATTCTCACAGATATTGTGAAGTACACAGCAAGCAGTAATAACAATGGGAATATTGGTTTAGCTGAGGACTATCTGAGTCAGTAAACTGTGCCAGAGTGCTTTTAAACATCCAAATGCACATTCTACCACCATTCTGCACTTGCTGGGCCTATAGTTGAACAGCTCCTGATTACTGTCCAGGCTGCCTGTGTACAGCTTCATGAGCTATGGCATTAAGGGGTAGGATGGGTCCCCAAGGATAACTATAGGCATTTCAACATCCCCAACAGTTATTTTCTGGTCTGAAAAGAAAGTCCCTTCCTGCAGCTTTTGAAACAGACCAGAGTTCCTGAAGATGCGAGTGTCATGTACCTTTCCCGGCCATCCCATGTTGATGTTGGTGAAATGTCCCTTGTGATCCACCAGTGCTTGCAGCACAATTGAAACCCCTTGTGGTTTACGTACTTGCTGGCTTGGCGCTCCGGTGCCAAGATAGATGGAACCCATATCCCTATTGCCCCACCACTGCTAGGGAATCCCATTGCAGCAAAGCCATCCACTATGGCCTGCACATTTCCCAGAGTCACTACTCTTGATATCAGCAGCTCTTTGATTGCATTGGCTACTTGGATTTCACAGAGGGAGAGGGGAGCAAATGAATACAAAACAAATCTGGTCTCTCTCTTGTTTTGATCCACTCCATCTGTCTTATACATCTTAGGCTGGCAGCAGATGGTGCAATACTACTTCTAGCCATCGTCATCTCTTGGGTGCTTGGCAGAAGATGTTGCATTACAATTGCTACCATCATCATCTCCTGGGTGCTCGCCAGAAGACGGTGCAGTACAACTGGGAAATGACTTGGCTGAGTCACGCCCATGTCTGTCTAGGTACCCCTAACCTACCTCACCGAGGTTGGCTAAAAGAGCACCCTAGGAATACGACGATGATGACTACCAGTCATAATGCACTGTCTGCTGCCAAAAGGCAATGAGCTGCTGCTGTGCAGCAATGCAGTCCCATGTCTGCAAGCACCCAGGAGACGTATGGTGACGGTGAGCTGAGTGGGCTCCAGGAAAAAAGGCTCGAAACCATTGGCTGCTGTTGCTTTCATGGAGGGAGGGAGAGGGGGGCTAGATGACATGTACCCAGAGCCACCTGCAACACTGTTTTTGCCCCATCAGGCATTGGGATCTCAACCCAGAATTCCAATGGGCAGCAGAGACTGTGGGAACTATGGAATAGCTACCCATAGCTACGCACAGTGCAACACTCTGGAAATTAACGCTCGCCTCAGTACTGTGGACGCAGTCCGCTGAGTTAAAGTACTTAGAGCATTTTGTGTGGAGACACACACAATTGACTGTATAAAAACAATTTCTATAAAAATTTGACCTAATTTTGTAGTGTAGACATACCCTTATTTAATTCTCTAAGTGGTCTCAGTGCCACTAGATGGAGAAGAACACCACACCCAGAAGATGTGCAGATTACAGACTTTCCCTAGAGGAAGTGCATACTGAGCTTCAGAGACTTCCCTGTTGAAATCCCAGATGAGTCCTCATTTGCAGTGCAGATAAACCTCGGTTGGCAGTGGGTGGGATTGGCCCTGGGATCTCTGGAGCTAAGTGCATGAACCTCGACTGCATGAACTAAAAGCCATATGGGTATTAGCTAAGACAGTAGAACAGATTCATTAATCTCTCTCTCTCTCCAAGTGGTCTTGGTGCCACTAGATGGGACAGAACACCATACACCTCCTGGGTATGTGGGTTGCATGTGCACCAGAGAAAGAGAATCAGTCCCTATGTTCCTTTGAAACAGGGACTGCAAGTTTCCTCAGCCCTTGTGCAGTGTGTGTAAGTGTGAGAAGATTCCTTGAGACTTCCTCCCCTGTCACACCTTCTCCAGGGCTGGGAGCAATCTGGGCCTTAGTATTGAATAATTACTAGAGCAGACCAAAACATAGGACTTCCGGCTGTCAGAAAATGTTGACCTTTGGAAATCTGGTTATATTCTGATTTGGACCAAAATTAATTTAGAAATGTCTCATGAACCAGAAATTCCATGAAATGTTCATATTGGAAACAGACAAAATATGCTTCCTGGCATCACAGCTGCTGACTGAAATTGACACGATGCCTGTCAGTTTCACTGTGGCTAATTGATAAGAATCATGCCTGGTTTAGTCCACATGCTGAGGCTGCCTCATGTCCCTGCCAGCAGGTATATGGGATCTTGGGGAGCAATTACCACACAGGTGGGGTGCCAATTAATTTCTTTATTAAAGGAAAAAGGAAGTGGTGGGAATTTAACAATGAAATACGATGGGATGGGGTGTATAGGGTGTTTACAATAGACAATGATGGGGGGGTTCTTATTGAAGAGTGTAGGGAGTTCTAACAGTGGGGCACAGTAAGTGGGGTTCAGCACAATGGGATCAGTACAGTCAATAAGCGTATCAAAAGAAATGCAAAATAAAATGGTAGCTTCTATATAAAATGGTCAACAATCTTAGATAGAATGTATTAAGTGGTTAGTGGCCTTATACACAATGTAACACAATGGTATCAATGCAAATACAAAGTATATCAGAAAAGTGGAAGCAACCAATGGGGTGTTATAATTACAAGTAAACTGTGAATCACAATGCAATAATACAATATGGGTGATAAGTGAAATTATGTAATGTAACGGTATAAAAGAAAAGTAATGACTTAATTTGTGAGGCTAGGATAGCAGATAATCTGTCAAGGAACAGGAGGGGGGAGGGGAGTGAATGATTAGTGGCAACTGATGAGAGGAGAGTGTGGCTGGAAGCAGCGAGAGACTCTGAAGCCCTGCAGGGTAAGGACAATGGAGCAGCGTGATGGTGATCTTCGGTAGGGGAGGGGCAGCGGAGAAGTGTAAAGAAGGGCTAGAGAGAGAGGTTTAAGCAACAATTGGACACCAAAAACAAAGGAAAAAAAGCAGCAAAGGGTTTGGGAAGTTCGGAGGGTGATGCAGACGGGGGGTGGCGAAGCAGCAAGGGGTTTGGGAAGTTCGGAGAGGGAGTGCAGATGCGGGGGAAAAAGCAGCAAAGGGTTATAACAGGGAGACACGGAGAAGTACGCAGAGGGGGAGATTGGAGCGGGAGAAAAACAGACACGGGAAAGTTCAGGGAGAGATCGAGACAGCGGGAAGACGAATTTAAGCAGCAAAAACCTTATCTTAACCGACGACTAGGCAAAACAACAAATATCACAATTCTAAGCAAAACTATAACAAGCAACTATACGGAGCAACGAAACAGTAAACTATAACAAGGCAGGTGAACTTACAAGCTCTACAATCTTAAACTATGACATTAAACTAAACTAAAAAAACAAAACCTATGGTGCACCTTATGCTAAGGGGAAGTCACAGAGGGCAAAGTGGTATGTGCCCAGGATACAGCTCCCAAGGAAGCCAAAGGATGGTGGCTGAAGCCAAGGGATACAGCTGAAAGCAGAGAGCCCCGAGGCAAAGCCCACAGGAGCAGAGCTTAGCAGCGACACAAACTTATTTTTAGCAGCAAAGCCCTGCGGAGTTTAAGCGAGGTTTTAAGACACAGACCAAGGTTTAGCTTGAGTCTGTGTGCTGGGGAAACAGAGCCAGCAGCTAAAATAATAAAATAAAAGTAGGGAAAGTTCCACAGAGGGATTCTTACCAGTCCCCAAGGCAGCAGCAAAGGCAGAAGCAGCAAGAACATCACAAGGCTCGGTACGGTCTCGATAATCAGGAGATCTCTCAGGCAGCAATTCATTCTTCGTGGGGGGTTTTAAAACCAGGGGTATGCTCAAAAATCAAACAAGAGCAGAGAAAGGACCCCCCAAAACCCCTGGCTGATCAGACCAGGCAGCAATGCAGGAACCTTTCTGATGTTTGTTTCAAAAAGGTCTGTTTTTAAAGGCAAACTCAGGCAGTTTCACGCCAGTAATCCTGATAGGCTCCCTCTGTCACAGGGGAGGAGGCACAGGGAAAAGACTGCAGGTGAACACAGAAACATGTCTGGGCAGAGTCCTGTGCAATAGGTGACTCAAAAGCACATGAGGCCTATGACTCATGCCCAGGATCTTAAAACACAATAGGTCTTGCAGCTCTGGACATTGCCTGCCCTACACCGAGCCCAGGTTCAACGAGGTGATAACAGGACTAACCCTTTGAACAGGGCAGTGGTCCCATTTAGCACGCAGCACAAGTGGCCATCCCTTTGAGAAGGGCAGTGGCGCTGGTAAACAACTTAACAGCCAGGGAGAGGTGGCCACAGGAGGAGAACAAAAACAAAATGAGTATGAGGACAGCTGTAAGAAACAAAATGGAATAAGGGGGATAACTGTAACAGACACCCCAGAACCACAGACTGTAGAAATCCAGGCAACTCACTAAGAAACCTGCCTGGCACAAAGGAATGTGTCAGAACCCTAGCTGTCATTTGGTGAAAGTTTGTCCAATGTAAGATGTTTCCATGAAACTTTTCGGCTCTGATGAATTCACATTTTCCAATGAAACTCTGTTCCTAATCAGCCCTGATTACCACAGACTGGTGTTTTCAAAAGAGCCTGGCAGAACCAAAATCTTTTAAGGTCTTCTGAAAATCCCATCCATACTATTTACCTGTCCAGGAACAGGATAAAAAATATAGACAGTTTAAAAAAACTCACAGAAGTTGAGTTTTGAGTCTTACAATTTCTTATTTTGGTCTGTATTTTTAAATGTAGGTGTCATAAACAGATGGTTAAGGGTTAATGCCTCTTTTACCTGTTAAGGGTTAAAAAGTTCACCTAGCCTAGCTGACACCTGACCAGAGGAACCAATGGGGGAACAAAATGTTTCAAAAGGAAGGAGGGAAGTTTTTCCTTTGTTTAGAGTCTCAGTTTCAGCCAGAGTGAAAAAGATCAAGGAACCAGCCTCTTATCAGAGTAGTAAGTTTTAGAAAGGGATAAATAGGTTTATATTTATTTTCTTTGTAACTTGTCTTGGTATCATTAAGGGAATCATCATAACTGGGTATTTGGGTATTTTTTTGTGTAACTAAATTTGTGCCCAGGGGAACATCCTCTGTGTTTTAAATCTGTTGTCTGAGAGAGTGGCTGGTATGCTGATCTCTCAGAGGGTTCTCTTTTACCTTTCTTTTCTTTAATTAAAAGCCTTTTTCTTAATACTTGATGGATTTTTCCTTGTTTTTTAGATCCAAGGGGGTTGGATCTGGATCCACCAGGAGTTAGTGGGAGAAAGGAGGGGGGGATGGTTAATTTCTCCTTGTTTTAAGATCCAAGGGGTTTGGATCTGTGTTCACCAGGGAATTGGTGAAGTCCCTCGAGACTACCCAGTGAAAAAGGGGGTACTTGGGGGTGGTGGCAGCGATACCAGATCTAAGCTAGTAATTAAGCTTAGAAGAGTCCATGCAGGTCCCCACATCTGTACCCTAAAGTTCAGAGTGGGGAAGGAACCTTGACAGTAGGTACAATCACTCCTCCAGAAGCACTTTAGTAGCTTCATATACTGACCCCTGCTCTAGGTTTTGTGCTAGTAGCTCACTGAAAGGGAACATGTGTGTGAAACTATGTTACCAGCTTCAAATGAGAAATAACACCTTTATTTAACATAAGGTAGCAGTTACCTAAGTATTGGAACTGTTTGACCTAATGTGAAAGATACTTTTTCAGACTTCTGCCTGAAAGCACGATGACGTTTTCCAGTGCTTCTACAGTGTACAAAAGAAAGATAATGTGTTTACCAGCATAGTGCTTTCAGGGGTTTCATAAATGACCACTAAGACTTTAAGCCTCCTCGGAAAAAGCCTATCATACAAATTTGCCTACAGACGATGATGGTTGAGACTGAAGAACACCCACAAAATGGAAAATCAGAACTGTATTGTACCTGGAAATATCCTACGCCATTAAAATGGGCACAGTGACATTTATAAATCTTGCACTATTAATCATCTCCTAATTGAATGTTTCCTAGGTAAGTAATCTTAACTGATAAAATATTAGCACACCATGTAGTTCTATATTAAGCTAGTTCAAAGCAGACATTAATCTATAGTGAAACTAGCCTTTTTTTCTACTCAGAACTTTTACATTTAGTATATATACACTAACTTTTCGTATATTTTCACACCTCTGATACCAGTGTTCTAACATCTGTCTCACACATACGCACCCACACTTTTGACACCCTAACCAACACTCTCAGTATCAAGAAACTGCAGCTATTGCAGGAGTTTGGGAATTACAAACTATATCATTTCTTTTAAAAGAAATGATGTTTTTACTTTGTTATCCTACACTCAGAAGTGAATTCTACCAACTACTGGATGTTTATTGTCCGTTATAAAACGGCAATCCAATTGGGCAACTTGTTTGCCTTAAAATTCTAGTTCCCAGAGTAGAAATGTCACTAGATCCTTTTTACGTTAGTGAAATTATATATGTAACTGAATAGTCATTTTTCTGTTGTTTAAAAATGAAACAATTCCATATGGGTGTAGGAACTGTATTATAGATGGAGCTGGTTGCACAGGCAACCTTAATTCTGGCACTTTGTAATTTCTGAATGCTTCACTTTACAACCTTAATAATGTTCTTTTAACATACTTTTTTGTGTGTAATTTAAAGTCCTCCATTATTGAGTCACAGCCTAATGGTAAAATCCTGCACTGCTTAGATTGTAAACTCTTTAGGGCAGGGAATGTCTTCTTGTTCTGTATTTGTATAACACTTTGCACAATAGGGTCCTGCACTGTGACTAGGGCTCCTAGTAATACAGTTATTATTAACAGTACCACATGGGACGTTTGGTTTGATTGCTGAAACCACTCTGCTACTGCCAGGGGATACATCATGTCCACATAAAAGCAAACCCTCTGAGGGATTAAAGAATGATATTGATTAAGGGAGTTTAATTACCATGCACTCCCTGATCACCTGTGTTCCCCAAGATACATCCCCTATCAGGAAGGGTCCAAGTCAGAGTTATTGGGTTTCCTTCCTCTAAAAGAGGAATTAGTCATTTGGAGGAAGATAAAAGTGAGAGCTCAGGTGACAATCCTTTCCTGAGTTAGGGGTCAGTCCTCCTCTTTCCTTACACAAACAATGCAACACCTCCACTGCATGGGTGGGGAGGCAGACTGTGGAGAGGCACCACTTGTCACTGTGAAAGTTGCTCCACTGTAGTTCTCTATGTGACAGCACTAAAGCTGTGTTGAGGAAGAATGTGGCCAGTGAATCCATGAGCTCTGTGGATTGACTATCCAAAATTCCTTTGTATGGGGACACAGAGGGTCTGTCCAGATGCTGCAGGAGTGCTCATGGAGTGCTGTGCAATGGCACCATGCTCTGAATTCAGTATTGAAGAAGTTCCCCTGAATTAATCTCAGTCAATTAATTTAGGTTTTGTAAGGGAGGAGGGGAATTTTGCCACCAATGACTGTTAGATATATTGTTAAACATACAAGAACACATGCAGAATACACCAAAAAAATCCATTCCTTGGTATTATGTAAATTTTTATTAACCACAATTAATAGGTAACAATAGATATTCTTCTATTTCTAAACTGAGAATTGTAATGCTGCGATTTAAAACCTCCCACAGGTCCACACTACACACAGACCTCTGACCAAGCAGTACTACTAGGAACATAGCATTGAGTGTTTATAATTCATACAGAAATTGTTAATAACACTAGTGGTAAAGGTGAATAAGGATAAGAAACTGGTTAAAGTGCAGTCTACAATGGGTCATTCTGAAAGGGAAGCTGTCAGGCTGGTGGGAGGTTACTAGTGGAGATCCTCAGGGATCAGTCTTGGGACCAATCTTATTTAACACTTTTATTAATGACCTTGGCACAAAAAGTGGGAATGTGCTAATAAAATGTGCAGATGACAAAGTTGGGAGGTATTGCCAATACGGAGGAGGACTGGAATATCATACGAGGGGATCTGGACTACCTTGAAAACTGAAATAGAAATTAGATGAAATTTTATAATACAAAGTGAAAAGTTGTGTACTTAGGGACTAACAACAAGAATTTTTGTTATAAGTTGGAGAGTTATTAGTTGGAAGTGACAGATAAGAGAAAGACCTGCGTCTATTGGTTGATCACAGGATGACTGAGACAGCAATATAATGCAGCCATGAAAAAGGCTAATGCAATCCTAGGATACGTTAAGCTGGGGAGAATGGTAGATATGCTGGAGGGTAGGGATAGGGTCCAGAATGACCTAGACAAATTGGAGGATTGGGCCAAAAGAAATCTGATGAGGTTCAACAAGGACAAGTGCAGAGTCCCGCACTTAGAACAGAAGAATCCCATGCACTGCTACAGTCTGGGGACCGACTGGCTAAGTGGCAGTTCTGCAGAAAAGGACCTAGAGATTACAGTGGACAAGAAGCTGGATATGAGTCAACAGTATGCTCTTGTTGCCAAGAAGGCTAACGGCATATTGGGCTGCATTAGTAGGAACGTTGCCAGCAAATCAAGGGAAGTGATTATTCCCCTCTATTCGGCACTCGTGAGGCCACATCTGGAGTATTGCATCCAGTTTTGGGGCCCCCACTACATAAAGGATGTGGACAAATTGGAGAGAGTCCAGCAGAGGGCAACAAAAATGATTAGGGGGCTGGGGCACATGACCTATGAGGAGAGGCTGAGGGAATTGGGCTTATTTAGTCTGCAGAAGAAAAGAGTGAGGTGGGACTTGATAGCAGCCTTCCAAAGTGAATGGAGCTAGGCTGTTCAGTGGTAGCAAGCAACAGAACAAGAAGCAATGGTCTGAAATTGCAGTGGGGAAGGTCTAGGTTGGATATTAGGAAAAACTGTTTCACTAGGAGGGTGGTGAAGAACTCAAATGGTTTCCCTAGGGAGGTGATGGAATCTCCATCCTTAGAGGTTTTTAAGGCCCAGTTGATAAAGCCCTGGCTGGGATGATTTAGTTGGGGTTGGTCCTGCTTTGAGCAGTGGATTGGACTAGATGACCTTCTGAGGTCTCTTGCAACCTTAATCTTCTATGATTCTATAATTTCCAGTAGAGATAGAGAAGTGTTATTGCCATTATGCAAGTCACTGGTGAGACCTCATCTGGAATACTGTGTGCAGTTGTAGTCTCCCATGTTTAAGAAAGATTAATTCAAACTGGAACAGGTCCAGAGAAGGGCTACTTGGAGATCAGAGGAGTGGAAAACCTACCTGATGAGAAGAGACTCAAACAGCTTGGCTTGTTTAGCCTAACCAAACAAAGGCTGATGATTGCTCTCTATAAATACATTAGAGGGATGAATATCTGGGGAGTTAAGTTAAGCGACAATGTGGACACAACAACAAATGGCTATAAACTGGCCAACAAGTTTAAGCTTGAAATTAGATGAAGGTTTCTAACTATCAGAGGTTCCAAAGGGAGCAGTGGGGAAAAAAAACCTAATTGGCTTCAAGATGGAGTTTGTTAAATGTATAGAGGGGATACTATGATGAGAATGTCTACATTGGCATGTAGCCGATCTGCGACTGCTAGCACAAATATCTCAGATGGCCAGGAATGGGACACTAGATGGGGAGGGGTCAGAGTTATTACACAGAATTCTTTCCCAGGTGTCTGGTTGGTGGGTCTTGCCCACATGTTCAGAGTATAACTGATCACCATATTTGGGATCTGGAAGGAATTTTCCTCTGGGTCAGACTGGCAAAGACTTTGGGGGCTTTTGCCTTCCTCTGCAGCATAGGGCATGGATCACTTGCAGAATCCAGTAGTGTAAATACTGGATTCTCATTAACTTGAGGTCTTTAAACCATGATTTGTGAACTTCAGTAATTCATCCAGAGGTTATGGGTCTATTAAAGGAGTGGGTGGGTGAGGTTTGTGCCCCGCAATATGCAGGAGGTCAGACTACATTATTATGATGGTTCCTTCTGGCCTTAAAGTCCATGAGTCCAGTAATCTCTCAAGTTAGCATTTTGTATTGTTTTTAAGGTTTGGGGTGGAGGCATTGGGGAGGAGGGGCTCAAAAGTGCAATTGGTGAATGTAATTGTCTTGCTGCCTAAGATATCTGATTTTGAATATGGATCAGATCACCAGTGGAATGAATTTGGCAGTCTTGTCCTCATTCACATTTTTTCCATGACACCACATATGGTACAAATAGTAGAATTAGTACTGCTGGCATCACTGCTCAGAAGAGGAGCTGCAAAGGAAAAATGTCTCAGTGGTTGGACTCTTGGGTCCTGGTGGATAATGGGCACTCTTTCCCTACATCTCATCCAAACTTTGGCATGATTTGTAGTTGCTGTCCAGTGCAAGTAGCCATAGTGTGTGTGACGGTCCATACCCCTGGGTTCAGGGCAGCATAGCCCATCAGTCACAGTCTATAAAGCAGCCCTTCAGTGCAGGGCAGCATAGCCTAGCAGCTAGAGTCTATAGAGCCACCTTTTGATGCAGGGCAGTGCAGCACAGCCAAATGGCCAGAGTCTATAAAGCAACCCTTTGGTGCAGGGCAGAATGGCCTATTGGCCAGAGTCTGTAGCACCACTCTTCAGTGCAGGGCAGTGTGGCCTAGTGGTCAGAGTCTATAGCATTGGGGCACCCCTTATGGGGTGTGGCAGCCCCACCAGAGGGGCCCAAGCACACCCAACTCCACTGGGCCCCAACCCAGGGCCCTAACAGTGGCATAGCAGCTTGCCACTGACTCAGCATGGGGTCCTACTGAAACACACCAAGTCTCCCAGGTTGGGGAAGGTACCACTTCATCACCCTCCCTGGGTCACTTCCTACCAGAGTCTGTGTTGGGATGTCCCATGAGATGTCAGGTCCTCTGTGTTCAGCAGGGCCAGTCATCTCCAAGAGTTCCTCCAGTCACCAGGGTGCAGGCACGCCATGGACTGCTTCAATTCCCAGTGCAGCCAGGGGGCTGTGGCTGGCCCTCAGCAGTAGCTTCCCAGGCAGGTCCTTCCCCTGCAGCCTCCAGCCCAGAATGATCTGGGCTCCCTCCCTTTATACTACTAGAGCACTTGGAGCATGCCCAGTCTTGCCAGGGAGGTGGGACTTCCGCTGTCAATAACATGGGCTTAACCCTGTCTGGTCTACTGTGGGGTAAGCAACCCAGTGTGGTTGACTGCCTCCTGCAGTAAACCTAAGCATGGGACCCAGGAGATTACTGGCATTAGTTCTGATGGTTACAGGACAGAAGTGTTCTTAAGTCACATGTATTGTATGTCATATTCATAGATAACCTCATCTTCAACATGGGCAGAGGGTACAAGGGATTCTAGTACTTGCTGAATTCCTGCTTGAGGTTTATTGGAGACATGCCTGAGTGCTCTCTTTACTCCCTCTCTTGGTTAAATTGGTTAGTCTTCCTGCACTTGATCAAAATAATTGCCTGGTAATTAAGGGGTTTGTGGGGGTCACCACAAATTTGGGATTGGTTTGGTGTAGTTGCTGCATTAAACCCGTTCCTGCAATGTATGTCTAATTTCCTGTGTATCTAGATCAATTAGTGTTAAAAACAGAGTGGTTGACCATGTCAATCAAAACTTTTTTCTTTGAAAAATGGCTCTTTGATTAAACACAATTTTTCACAAGCATTTCCATCTTCATCAACATTTTGGGGGTTTTCATCAAGAAACCAACAACTTCTGTTTGTGGGTTTTCAATATTTCCAAAAAGTGTCAATGAAAACAAACAAAGTTTCTTGCTAAATTTTTTGTGGCAAACAAAGTCCATTTTTTGACCAGCTCTAGTTATAGGTGAGTCATATGTTCCAGAGATGGGACAACTTGCACAGTGCCTGCCTGCAGCAGTTTTACAAAATCCTGTCTTTCAGGAGTAATAACATCCCATAAATATTAAATGACAGGAAAATACAGGGCCATGTTGAGCCTGATTTAGGCACACGCAACCTCTTTGCATGATTTTACTGAGCAGCATGTTAGCACTACTTCCCAATGAGCATATTTTAGTAGCATTGTGTGTGTGGCAAATCAGTGCAGATTATTATGATGATAATGATTATTATTATTATTTGGAAGGTGTTGAAACTCAGCTGCAGAAATTGACTATAGGTGTAGAAAATGCTAGTTTGGATGAAGTTCACGGACTGATCTTTAAAGAGCCACAATCCTCACTAAAAGGTTTATGTGTTTACAATAAAGTCCAGTTTTTTAATGTTTTATAGAGCTCGCTGACTTCAGAATGGTTATTGTGAAATATAAAGTTTGACACAAGATTACTACATAATAGTTAATTTTGAAAAATAAACTAAACAAGGATACTAAATTCTAAAAATCACCTGTTTATGTACAGTCACTTTTTTCTAAAAATAAAAGGACATTTATTATGTGCCGAGTATTGGAACCATTATAATCTCCTTGCTAAATAATATTCATTTTAGTGTACATTTTAATCTTTCCTCCCATTAGACCTGTTTTGTAAATATCATGCATTCTGAAAATTCTGATATTCATTTCTGTAATAGTCCATTAGAGACTCATAGACTCATAGACTCATAGGTCAGAAGGGAACAATATGATCATCTAGTCTGATCTCCTGCACAAGGCAGGCCACAGAACCCTACCCGTCCACTTTTATAACAACCCCTAACCCAGGACCGAGTTATTGAAATCCTCAAAATTGGTTTGAAGACCTCAAGCTGCAGAGAATCCACCAGCAAGCGACCCATGCCCCACGCTGCAGGGGAAGGCGAAAAACCTCCAGGGCCCCTGCCAATCCGCCCTGGAGGAAAATTCCTTCCCGACCCCAAATATGGTGATCAGCTAAACCCTGAGCATGTGGGCAAGACTCACCAGCCAGCACCCAAGAAGGAATTCTCTGCAGTAACTCAGTTCCCATCCCATCCAACATCTCCCCGCAGACCATTGAGCAGACTTATCTGGTGATAATCCAAGATCAATTGCCCAAATTAAACTATCCTATCATAACATCCCCTCCATATACTTATCAAGCTTAGTCTTAAAGCCAGATAAGTCTTTTGCCCCCACTACTTCCCTCGGAAGGCTGTTCCAGAACTTCACTCCCCTAATGGTTAGAAACCTTCGTCTAATTTCAAGTCTAAACTTCCTAATATCCAGTTTGTACCCATTCGTCCTCGTGCCTACATTAGTACTAAACTTAAATAATTCCTCTCCCTCCCTAACGTTAACCCCCCTGATATATTTATATAGAGCAAGCATATCCCCCCGCAGCCTTCTTTTGGTCAGGCTAAACAAGCCAAGCTCTTTGAGTCTCCTTTCATAAGGCAGGTTTTCCATTCCTCGGATCATCCTAGTAGCCCGTCTCTGGACCTGTTCCAGTTTGAATTCATCCTTCTTGAACATGGGACACCAGAACTGCACACAATATTCCAGATGGGGTCTCACCAGCGCCTTATATAACGATACTAACACCTCCTTATCCTTGCTGGAAATACCTCGCCTGATGCATCCTAAAATCGCATTTGCTTTTTTAACAGCCGTATCACATTGGCGGCTCATAATCATCCTGCTATCAACCAATACCCCAAGGTCCTTCTCCTCCTCTGTCGCTTCCAACTGATGCGTCCCCAACGTCTATCTAAAATTCTTATTATTAATCCCTAAGTGCATGACCTTGCACTTTTCACTATTGTATTTCATCCTATTACTATTACTCCAGTTTACAAGGTGGTCCAGATCTTCCTGAATAGTATCCCTGTCCTTCTCCGTGTTAGCAATACCCCCCAGCTTTGTGTCATCCGCAAACTTTATTAGCACATTCCCGCTCTTTGTGCCAAGGTCAGTAATAAAAAGGTTAAATAAAATCGGTCCCAAAACCGATCCTTGAGGGACTCCACTAGTAACCTCCTTCCAGCCTGACAGTTCACCCTTCAATACGACCCGCTGGAGTCTCCCCTTTAACCAGTTCCTTATCCACCTTACAACTTTCATATTCATCCCCATCTTTTCCAATTTAACTAACAGTTCCCCATGTGGAACCGTGTCAAACGCCTTACTGAAATCGAGGTAAATTAGATCTACCGCATTTCCTTTATCTAAGTAATCCGTCACCTTCTCAAAGAAGGAGATCAGATTGGTTTGGCACGATCTACCTTTAGTAAATCCATGTTGCAATTCGTCCCAATTACCATTGACCTCTATGTCCTTAACTACTTTCTCCCTTAAAATTTTTTCCAAGACCTTACATACTACAGACGTCAAGCTAACAGGCCTATAATTACCCGGATCACATTTATTCCCTTTCTTAAAAATAGGAACTACATTAGCAATTCTCCAGTCGTACGGCACAACCCCCGAGTTTATCGATTGCGTAAAAATTCTCGTTAACAGGCTCGCAATTTCACGCGCCAGTTCCTTTAATATCTTTGGATGGAGATTGTCCGGGCCCTCCGATTTTGTCCCATTAAGCTGTTCAAGTTTGGCCTCTACCTCAGTTGCGGTAATATCCACCTCCATATCCACATTCCCGTTTATCATCCCTCCATCATCGCTAAACTCCTCACTAGTCTTATTAAAAACTGAGGCAAAGTACTTATTTAGATATTGGGCCATGCCTAGGTTATCCTTAACCTCCATTCCATCCTCAGTGTATAGCGGCCCCACTTCTTCTTTCTTTGTTTTCTTCTTATTTATGTGGCTGTAGAACCTTTTACTATTGGTTTTGATTCCCTTTGCAAGGTCCAGTTCAATGCGGCTTTTAGCCTTCCTCACTTTATCCCTACATGTTCTGACCTCACCAAGGTAGCTTCCCTTGCTAATCCCGCCTTTCTTCCACTCCCTGTAAGGTTTCTGCTTTTTCCTAATCCCCTCTCTGAGTTGCTTGCTCATCCAGCTTGGCCTACAACTCCTGCCCATGGTTTTTTTCCCCTTTCTTGGGATGCAGGCTTCCGACAATTTCCGCAGCTGCGACTTAAAGTAATTCCAGGCCTCCTCCGCATTTAAATCCACAAGTTCCTCCGTCCAATCCACTTCCCTAACTAATTTCCTTAACTCTTTAAAATTAGCCCTCGAGAAGTCGAAAACCCTAATCCCAGATCTACATTCGTTTATCCTTCCATCTAGTTTGAACTGAATCAGCTCATGATCACTTGAACCAAGGTTGTCCCCTACCACCATTTCTTCTACGAGGTCCTCACTGCTCACCAAAACCAAATCTAAAATGGCATCCCCTCTCGTATGTACTTCAACTACTTGATGAAGAAATCCATCCGCTATCACATCCAGAAAAATCTGACCTCTATTATTCTTGCAAGCACTCGTCCTCCAGTCTATATCCGGGAAGTTGAAGTCTCCCATAATCACACATTTCCCCTTTGTGTTTACTTCATTAAAGACATTAAAGAGGTCTCTATCCATATCCAAATCAGATCCCGGTGGTCTATAGCACACCCCAAGCACTATCTCAGGGGAAGCTCTAGTTGCTTTTTTACCCAGTGTGATTTTTGCCCAGACAGACTCTGTCTTACCCATTCCATCGCTTCTTATTTCATTACAGTTAATCTCATCATTGATGTACAAGGCTACTCCACCACCTTTGCCTTTCTTCCTGTCTTTTCTAAACAGCACATAGCCTTCAATACCTGTACTCCAGTCATGAGTACTATTCCACCAGGTTTCTGTTATCCCTATAATATCCGGTTTCACTTCCTGCACTAGTAGCTCCAGTTCCTCCATCTTGTTACCTAGGCTCCTCGCATTAGTGTACAGATATTTTAATTTTTGGCATTTGGCGTCAGTGACATTCTTTCCCCCGTCGTGCACAGATCTTCTACCACCAGCATCACCCGTTAATCTGGTTTCTACTCCACTATTCCTCCTTGGATCAATTCTTTGGTCCGCAAGGGTATCCCCTCTCACTTAAATTCCATTGGCCAGATCATACCGCACCTTGATCCACATATTGAGAGATCCTTCATCCAGGATTAGCAATTCCTTTCCAAAAGGATGGGGCTTAAGCACTTTCATGCCACCATTTCCCATCTCCCCCAAGACCCAGTAAAGCTGTCGGTGGGAAGGGGGGAGGGAGACTAAAACTGGGCAAACTAAGGGGGAGGAGGTGCTGAGGGAATGCAAATTATCTGCCTGTAACCCCACAGAATTTACCCACAGAAGTCAATATGGTCTCAGGCTAGATTACTTCTTTACAGCACCCTAGCCCTCGTGTCCCTGGGGAGCTGTCATAGTGAGGAAATAGTGCCAGGTAGCATCTCTCTGATGGAGTGGTGCTGCCAGGGATCCAATAGCATCCCAATAGGAGGGGAGGCAGCTCTTTCACTCTGGAAAGCTGTGGGGCAGGGCAATAGAGAGATGTGATTGGAGGACCCATGACTTAGAACCCAGTGGTCATCTGCCCCCATTTCCCTATGCATTGGTGGCTATAGTGCACCTTTGTTGCCACTAGGTGGCCTGTGGAGGGTATTCCACTCCTTCATGCAGTGCTCCCCTGCACATAGGCTGTGTACTTAAACTGCACTGGAACTGGCCCAGAGGATATCCAGCAAGGCTGTAGTCTAATGCCAGAATGGGATTTTGCTTTTCTAGTTTAACATGCACTATACATCTAAGTCCCAACTCACCAACACCTAACCTTGGTTCATCATGCAGCAGGCCACCTACTAAGTCAGGCAGACCATTGGGAACATATCACACCAGTCTTTCACGCTGTCTAGCCACTTCTGAGACTCATTCAAGGTCCTGCTCCTCATTACAAAGCATTAAATGTGCTGAGCCCTCCTGTTTCAGATACTATCCCTCCCTCTGCACCTCTATTCAGGCTTCAGTTCAGGATAGCACGTACACACGTGCTTAAGTCCCATTAAAACCACGTCATGTTAGAAATCAGGCACTTCTCACAGGGGGATAGAGTCCTATTGATGGACAGCCTATATTTGTGGAACAGGGTTCCACACAGAAATTTGGAGGAATTTCATCACCTTTAAGGGACTAACGCACCACTTGATGGAGGCATTCTCCTAACGAAGACACAAGATCACCTGACTTTACTAATAAATAAAAGGCTGTGTAAGAGAGTAGACAGTTCTGTTATCAATGGAGGAAAGCCTTGGATTTGTTACATTTAATGCAAGAGTCCTCAGATCTCTTCATTTTTTTTTAAAAAAAGAATAGAAGTAATTTATTTTTCAGCATGTCATTTAATTACCTGGGCACCTCATTGGCAAGGACCATAATATTATTTGCTTTCTCAAGGATTAACCACTAGGTAGTTTTAAATCCAAAAAGCCTTTGTTTAAAGTTTTCACGGGTAATTTTATTATGATGATTTAGCAGCAGCTAATTTTCATACAAGCCGATGATGAGTAAGCTGAAAGCAACAGTTTTCAAGGAAACACCCCTGACCAAAGTAAAAATGACTTAGCTGCATTTCTCAAAGAAGACAAATCCACAACCACAGGAAGCATGTGCATCATTTCATGTTAAAAGTTCTCTCTTTGAAAGAAATGTAACCAAACCTATTACTACTAAGACTGAATTCTCTACCAATAAGGGACACACTGTAAGAGAAACTGAAGGCATGAGCCATCCTTCTCACAGTAGGTCCTATTTTACAATAAAGCAGAGATAAGAAATCCTAATCAGGTATCACTGATCATAAAAAGCATATGCACTTCTTTTTTGTATGTTAACTGGCAGTTAAAATTTAAATGTCTATCCACGACAATACTTCAGCTCCTTTTTGTAGAAAAGAAAAAATGTGCCAACTTTCAAAAGAATTTTGACAAGCACTGGGGGGAAATGATTTTTAATTCAATTTTTTAATAGTTTTTAAAGGAAAAATAAGACTGCTGACCAGCAGTGCAAGTAGGGTAGTCTGGACCAGTATGCCATACCAGCAAGATATTTATAGCTGGTAGAACGTGCCGGAAAGAAACAGGTGGAGAATGTGCCAGCAGCTCCTCCATCCGGCGCAGCTGTACTGCACCGTCCCCAGCCCTTCCACACAGGGTCTCCTCCATCTGACAGCAGCCCCTCTAAAGGATGAGGCTGGGGATGGGGCTGAGGGGTTACAGCTTCCCGGTGGTCCCACATTCTGCTCTTTTCTCGCTGTGATTCCCAGGAGAGCCCTGCAGTTCAGGGAACCGCAGTGGGGAAAGGAGCTCCTCTGGCAGCTGTACTGCCCCCAACTCTGTCCTCTGGCGGGGCTGCCGCTGTACAGATGGAGCTGGAGGAGATGCAGCTCCATGGAAGAGAAAGGAGCAGGGCTGGAGTTCTGCTCCTTTCCCTGCTGTGGTTCCTGGGAGAGCCCTGAAGTGCAGAATATGGGGCCACCAGGCGGTCCCATGTCCACAGCTCCTCCGGCGCAGCTGTACCGTTCCCAGTCCTGTCCTCCGGCGGGGCAGCTGTATGGATGGAGAAGACCCTGCGTGGAAGGGCTGGGACCATAGAGCCGCGCTGGAAGAGCTGAGGATGTGGGGTCTCCCAGCGACCCCCATGCTCTGCTTCTTTCACTGCTGCAGTTCCAAAGTCTCCAGGGCAGTGGGAGGAGATCAGAGCTCCCCCCAGGTAAGTGGGGCAGGATCATGGGGAGGGGATGAGGAGAGTGTGGGGCCCTAGACTGGGGGCAAGGTGGGGAGGAGTCACGTGGAGGGTCACGTGAGGAGGAAATGTGCTCCCCCATGTTGCCTCCCCCACAGTAAGAAATGGATTCCACCTCCACCACTGCTGCTGACTGAAGCAGCCTACAGCAAATATTCCTCCAGCTTGTTCAGTCTGAGCCTGATCCAATGACCATTTAAATCAGTTGGAGGTTTTTTACCTTTGATCCCAGTGTGGTTTGGATCAGGCTGCTTTGGACACACAGAGGCCTTCACCTTGCAGTTGGCCTGCTGAAGTCAATAAGGTTCTGTGTAGGTGCAGGTGTTCCCTACATCTCAGTGCTAAACTGGGGTTTTACTCCTTTTTTGCACAAAAACCTGAAGCAACATCAACTAGCTCTTGATCCCAAAACTACAAGGATGCTGTAGATAAATGAAAAATGTCCAGAGCTACTAGCCCTCTTAATAGACTTCTCTAGTGCTGGAGGAGAAGATGATGGAGCAGTCTGCTGCTATTTCAGTACTTTTCAAAGTTAGTAAGGCTATTTACTTTTGGGTTTTATGATATAGCTTTATTTTCTAAACAAATCTACAGGAAACTATTTTAACATGAAGAAACTCAGAGTAACACAAATGTGAGCATTTTATGGAACGCCACTGAAGCATATGCAAATTACACTTGGCAGCAGATAGAAAGCCCCTCAATTTTCCCTTTTTACCCAGGGGGGAGCCAGAGAGCTTCAAATGGAAAGTAACCTGGCAACAGGTAGGAAAGCACCCTCCATTTTCACCTAAGGAGGGAGGTAGACAGCATCTGTTTCCTGTTTCCTGGGTTTATTATGACAGAAGTGGAGCTGTTATGTAATAAGATTATGAACATGGTAGAAGCTGCTATGTAAGAACCTAAGAATATTGATATGCTCCCTAGTTATTGAAAGAGACCGTAACTTGTATTGGAGATGTTTATGAAATACCATCATGCTTGAATTCAGCAAGGGCTTAGAAGAGCAAACGGAAGCAACTCGAAGGCTTCTCTGATAAATGCATCTAGGTACATGCTTGAAAGACAATGGACAAGCTATTGGTTTCAAGAATCCCATCTCCAAAAGGCTACAAACATTGATTCCCCAGGGCTAGGACACTAAAGTGTTAAAAAGACTTTCTGAGGGGAAGGAAGGGGAGCTCCTTGTCAGTATCTCTCTAGACTAGGCGACCACCTTTTCAAAAGGCAAAAGTGTGACACATGCAGGGGCCCACCCCCTCCGTGCAGGGCCAGATTAACACAGGGGCTTTAAGGGTTGCAGCCCAGGGCCACAGGCTAAGGGAGGCCCCCCCCCAAAAAAAAAATCCATAATTATATACAATTCAATGGTCACCAACCCATCAATTGCTCTCAATCCTGGAGCTTCTGCTAGTCGATTGCAATCTCTGAGCCGCTAAAAGACCAGTGGTGTGGCCAGTGCCAGGTTTACAATGGCTCCAGTGGCTCCATGGAGCTGGGCCCATGCTCAGAAGGGGCCCCAGCCTGCTCCGCTTGCACTGTGCCCCGAAACACTGCTGGCTCCCCTCACCAACCACTTGCTTCTCTCAGCCTGCCTGCTGGCTGGCCAAGGGCTCCTCTCCACCTGCTGGCCCCACCCCCTGCTCCTCTCAGCCTCCTGGCTGGACCCCAGTGCATCTCCAGCTCTGGGCAGTCTCTGCTTCCCCCCATCTGTGAAGCCCTACCTGTTTCCCTGGAGCTGAGCTGCCTGGGACTGGTGCCACTTTCAGCCAGGTGTGTGTATGGAGGAGAACAGTGTGGAGGGCTTGGCTGGGCCCTGGCCAGGGCAGGTCCTGGCCTGGCTGATCGAGCCACTCCCAAGGGCTCAGCCCAGCAGACACAGTCACCTTCAAGTAGGGCCAGTGAGTGTGGCCAGGAGGGAGAACTTGGGGGAGTGGGTCTATGGGGGAGAGGGTGCTGGGCTGTGAAGGGGCAGGGAGGATCTGTGTGTGATGGACCACTAGGGAGTGGGGGTTCTGTGTGTGGGGTGCTGAGCAGTTGTGGAGCTGTGGGCAGGGGTGATGTTGTGCAGAGTGCTGTGGATCTGTGGATGGGTCAGGGGGGCCTCTGGGCATAGTGGGTCTGGGATGCTTCTGGCTATAGGGAGTTGGGGGGGCATTGGGTGGGGGGGCTGTGTGGCGTGGCACACATCATGTTATTGGGGCTGCATGTCTGGGTCTTTGACGGCAATTCGGCGGTGGGTCCTTCAGTCCCTCTCTTCCTCTTCAGCGGCAGCTCAATCGCTCCACTTCAGTCTTCAACAGCAATTTGGCAGCGGGTCCTTCTGTCCTCTTCTTTCTTTAGTGGCACAACTTGGGGTTTTCTTTTTTTTCTTTTTTTTTCTTCACCAGTTGGGGCCGCAAAAAACCTGGAGTCTGCCCTGCCTCTGAGGACTAACCTCCCTACGCCATGCACCATTGCCTCCATGGGGGACCACAAATATGTTTGGCGCCGGGCCCACAAAGGGTTAATCCGGTCCTGGGTACAGCAGGGCTCAGGCGGGCTGCCTGAATGCCATGGCCTCACACTGCTCCTAGAAGCGGCTGACTGCTGGCACGTCTCTGTGGCCCCTGGGGGGGAGGCGGTTCCTGACCAATGGGAGTTGCGGGGGAGGTGCTTGCAGGCGCAGGCAGCACATGGAGACACGCTGTCCCCTTTCCTCCAGGGACATGCAGAGACGTGCCAGCAGCTGGCCCCTTCTGGGAGCGGCGTGGGGGCATGGCATGCAGGCAGGCAGCCTGCTTGAGCCTTGCTGCGCCACTGGCCTGGAGCAGCCTGTGGTAAGTGCCTCCCAGCCAGATCCTGCCCCTTGCACCCCCTCCTGCACCCTAACCCCCTGCCCCAGGTCTGAAATGTAACCACAGAAGACTGAAATGCAACCACAGAATGGCTTTATGTTAATTAAAAGGCAAGTTTAGTATAGTGTTAATAGCCTCAATGCCATAATTGTGATCATTTTGTTTTAAATTAGGAAAAAGACTCATATACAGGGGTGCCACAAAATCTAATAGCCCCGGGCCCACAGAAGAGTTAATTTGTCCTTGCCTCTGTGGCCCCGTCCCTGCTCCTCCTATTCCTCCCAAGGCCCCGCCTCTGTCCCCTCTCTTCCCCTGAGCCCCCACCCCATGATCCTTTTCCCTCTGAGACCCCACCCCCTTGGCAGGCCAGAAGCTGGAGCTGGGCTGTGGTAAGAGCTGCCCAGGTAGCCCAGGCGGCCATGAGGAGCCCCAGACCCTCTACCTGCCCTGAATAGTGGGTCAGGGGGTCTGAGAGCAGCCCCCAGCCTGTGTCCCCACCCCCTAGGGGCACTCCACCTAAGGAAGGTGAAGGGTTTGGGGCTTCCCACAGCACATCAGGTGCATGTCTGTGTGAGACTTATAGGGGAGCAGCAGTGGCTGGATAGGGAACCAGCTCAAAATAGTCCAATGAAAGACACTAACTTAGCCTATATTGGAAGCCCACAAATGGTCATTTGCTTGAATAGAGATTGGAATGAAGAAGGCACCCCAGGTAACAGACCTGAAGAGCCCTGACTCTCAGTTGGACAGCCCCAGGGACTCTAACAAGAATAGCTGTTGCTCCTCTTGAACTGTAATTGTTTATGCGTCTGTACCTAGGATATCTGCAACCTTCCCATTTTGGGCATGCTACTGGCACTCTAGGGATTTCAGGTACAGAGTAACCCCAATAATAATATTTGCCAAGCACTTGGAGATCTACTGATGACAAGTGCCACGTAAGTAACATATTTCTCTTTCTAAACCCATTTCAATCAAACTGTAGATTTAGTGTTTGATAAAGAATTGCCAAACCTCAGGGGAATTTTTATGTGGTTCACCTTGAAGGAAATGAATTGGCAGTAAATCAATCACAACGTCTGATTTCTTGATTAAGAAAGTCAAGTTCTTCCCTTTTCAGGGATACAGAATGTGCTACTCTTGTGTTTATGAGAATTTTCACACCTCAGCTTAAAAAATGTGTTTTTTTTTCTGTTGCAATCACCTGATTGATGGAGCTGGATCCTGACTGCAATCCTCCACATTTGTTTCTATGTAATTTCCTATTTAACACCTTGATGTTTTGCAGATGGTAGCATCAATCCGGCTGTCTTTCATTAAGCTTGTTTTTAAAAAGCAACATTTTCAGCTACTGGAATAGATATAGCTGTCTAGGGTCTGCTTCTCTTCTCGCTTACTCCAGTGTAAATGAGAGATTTTAGAGTAGCAGCCGTATTAGAACAGGAGTACTTGTGGCACCTTAGAGACTAACACATTTATTTAAGCATAAGCTTTCTTTGGGTGCATAGAATGGAACATATATTGAGGAGATATATATACACATACAGAGAGCATGAAAAGGTGAGAGTTGTCTTACCAACTCTGAGAGGCCAATTAAGTAAGAGAAAAAAACTTTTGAAGTGATAATCACGATAGCCCAGTACAGACAGTTTGATAAGAAGTGTGAGAATACTTATAAGGGGAGATAGATTCAATGTTTGTAATGGCTCAGCCAATCCCAGTCCCTATTTAAGCCTAAATTGATTGTATCTAGTTTGCATATCAATTCTAGCTCAGCAGTTTCTCGTTGGAGTCTGTTTTTGAAGCTTTTCTGTTGCAAAATTGCCACCCGCAGTAAATGAGGAGTATCCGCTGAAATCAATAATGATGCAATCAAAAGTGGTGGAATCAGGCACGGGGTGTTCTAACCATTGTGTATATAACCTCATTAGGACCTGAAGGCTTGTTTACACTTGAACCACTACAGCACATCTCTGTAGTATTTCAGTGTAAACGCTACCTACAGTGATGGAAGGGGTTCTCATGTCCATGGGGTATTCCACCTCCATGAGAGGTAGCAGCTGGGTTGATGGAAGCCTACACCAGGGGTTAGCAGGGCTGGCCTTAGGATTTATGGTGCCCTAGGCGAGATTATTAAACTGGTGCCCCTGTACCTGATCTGCTCTTAGCAACACAAACATAAGCTTACAGTATTGGAAAACTTGCCACATTCACGTTATTAAAACCAGTTTAACTTAATTAAGCACACTGTAATACTGATGGACTAGCACTAAAGAAGAAGCACTATAGAAAAAATTCTGATATGACAGAATGATGCAAATAATATATATTTTTTAATTTATCAAACATTTATTGGAAATTTATATGAAGAGGTATTGAAACAAAGATTTGTTTTTAATTAAAAGCAATCTTTCTGGCTTTTTTGGCTGTAAAATCAGTAATAATGTCATCGTATGACAAAGACAAAGTTGTGTCTTGTTCGATTGCAAGAATAGCAAGACCAGTTAAGCGTTCCTGACTCATGGTAGAGCGGAGATAGTTTTTAATGAGCTTTAGTTTTGAGAAACTCCGTTCTCCTGATGCTACAGTTACAGGAATTGTCAGTAGAATACGAGTGGCAATGTACACATTAGGACATATGTCAACAAGTTTGCGGGTATGAATAAACTGTACAATGTCCATCACTGATTTTGCATGTGGCAACATTGATGACAGTGTACTCAATTCTTCGTACATTTCAAGTCCATTTAAATCAAAACTATCACCGTGCTTCAGGAGGCTCTCTAGGTTCTTGCACTTTGTCATTAGTTGTTCTTGTTTTCCTATTTCGTTGAATTTAGTTATGTCATACAAAAATCCAAACTGTTCATGGTGTACTTGCAAGGTCTTAAACTTTCATCAACAGCAGATACTGCTTTATCCATCACAACATTAAAAAATTCAACCTCAAATTTCTTTTCTGGATCGTCTATGGGCATGATCTGCTGTACAGATTCTTCACAAAGAAGTGTCCCTGGCCTTTGTAACTCATATTAACTATGTATTTACTTTATGAAAGTTGGAGAAAACATTGTGAAAATGTAAAACATTGGCTGCCCAACTTCTGGGCTGGCAAAAGTTATACTGACTCACAGGGAAAAAAAAAAGCAGGACAATCTTAGTACAACATATGGTCACTCTATACCAGGGGTCGGCAACCTTTCAGAAGTGGTGTGCCAAGTTCACTGTAATTTAAGGTTTCTCGTGCCAGTAATACATTTTAATGTTTGTAGAAGGTTTCTCTCTATGTCTATATTATATAAATAAACTATTGTTATGATCTGAGGTCTTGGCCACCGGTCCTGCTCAGGCCACTGCCAGCTGAGTAAATGAAACCCCAAACCGGCAGCGGGCTGGTGGCTGGAACCCTAGACAAGGATCCCAGGCCCTGCTCAGCCTGCTGCTGGTCTGGGGTTCTGACCACCAACTCCTGCCAGCCAGGATCCTGGCTGCCAACCACCCCTCAGCCCGCTATCAGCCTCGGATTCTGCTCACCCAGGCTGGCAGGAGGCAGAGTGCGGCTGGCGGCTGAGCTCCTGACTGGCAAGGGGCCGGCAGCCGGAACCCTGGAGTAGCAGTAGGCTGAGTGCTGCTGGCACCCCAGACTGGCAGCAGACTGAGCCACTCAACCCCCCACCGGTCCTGCTCAGCCCGCCACCAGCCCACTCAGCCCGCTGCCAGCTGAGTGAATGGAACCCCAGGCTGACAGCAGGTTGAGTGGTTTAGCTGGCCTGCTCAGTCCACTGCTAGCCTGGGGTTCCTTGGGGGTCCCCAGGCCAGCAGCAGGTGCTGAGTGGGGCCGATGGCTGGTAGCCCAGCTGGCAATAGGGCAGCAGCCGGAACCCCAGAACAGAGATGGGCTGAGCTGCTCAGCCTGCTGCTGCATACCATCAAAAATCAGCTCACCTGCCACCTTTGACACGCGTGCCGTAGGTTGCCGACCCCTGCTTTATACACTAGTAAGGAGATAAGCATATTACAGTTGTTGGAGGGTTCTTATCAGGATTAACAGGCTATAGGAAAGTCAGTCAACATTTTTTGTTTCTCTGATGAAAACTGGCCCACTCCCTGCCTCAAACCAAACCTGTCACTAATAATTGTCAACAACTTAATTTTCTGTTTTTGGCTAAGATATTGATTTTTTAAAAAAAATATTGAAATTGGATTCAGGATTGTTAGCAAGAATTTTTGGCAAACAAAGTTGTTAAATGACAATCTAAATGGCAACACAGTACTGCTTTCATGCTTGGCTCACCCCCCAGCCTGCTAGTCCAACAGCTGCAATAGACCCCAAAATCCACCTCTTGGGGTGCAGAGTGGCAACAGCAGCAGCAAACCCTCAGGTGCAATCACACGCCAATGGGCACCACCACTAGCCTTACGGACCATGGTGAAGTTAGCACAGCATCTGATCTCAGACAGGTCACCCATGGAGCCACAGCAGCTCACCCTGCCCTGTGCAGCTCCCCCCAGATGAGACGAATCGCTGGCAGCTGCCAGCCCGGGGAGAGGCGCTTCCCAGCTAGGGTGGCCAGATCCAGATGTCCTGACTTTATAGGGCCAGTCCTCATATTTGGGGCTTTGTCTTATATAGGCACCAATTACCCCCACCTAGAGTGACCAGACAGCAAGTGTGAAAAATCAGGACAAGCAGTGGGTGCGGGGGGGGTGTGTGTAAAAGGAGCCTATATAAGAAAAAGACCCCAAATATCAGGACTGGCCCTATAAAATAGGGATATCTGCTCACCCTACCCCAACCCCTTGTCCTGATTTTCCACACATCTGGCTAACCCCAGCCAAGCCCTGTGTGACATTCCAATCCTGGCTCGCTGCCCAGGAAGTGAGTTACTTTCACTTTCATTCCTCAGCAGGCAGCCAGCCTCCCCTCCCCCGCAGCACCTCACCCAACCCAGCCCTGACGGAGGGGAGGGAGGAGAGAGAGAGGGGTGCTCCTGGGGAGGAGGGAGAAAGGAGGAGGTGCTCCGTGGGGCGGGGGGGAGAAGAATGGATGTTATGGGGGACAACAAAGGATACTGGTTCCAGAGCCACAGAGCCTGCCTCGCCTGACCTCAGCTGGGGGGAAAGAGTCACACTCACAGGTGAGCTCCTTCCTCAACCCCCCCGTCCCCTTCCCAGAGACCCCAGCAGCCAATCCCACTCCTCAGACTGTGCTGCATTCGGCTCTCTCTAGGACCCAGCAGCCCTGCTTCTCCACTGTCTGGGCTGCCTGCAGAGTGGTGCCCCCAGGCAGAGTGAGGCCCTACGCGGCTGCCTATTCTGCCTATGCCTAAGGACGGCCCTGGGGGTTAGGTTGGCATAACTGTGTCACTCAAGGGTCCTCCTAACTTTTTAGTGTAGACCAGGCCTGACTGTGATGTACTGAGTGTCCTCAACTTCCATTGACTTCAGTGGCACTCCAGGGCATTCCCAACTCTCAGGAAGTGCAGTCCTCACATGATTGGCCCCTAGGGTTGCCAACCCTCCAGGATTGTCCTGAAGTCCCCAGGAATTAAATATTAATCTTTAATTAAAAATTATGTCATGTGAGGAAACTGCCAGGAATATGTCCAGCCAAAATTGGCAATCCTATTGTCCCCTGCACAATATCACAGAGCTGTACTCAAGCAGGATTTTCATTAGGGTGGAGCTAACATTAAATATTTAAGGGACTGAAACACTGGCTTTGTCTAGGTGGTGCCACAGTTCGGACTAAAGGGTTGTGAGTTGCAGTGTGCACTAGCATGCTGCGCTGTACCTCCCCGTATCAATGCTGCTGGCGTGAACTAAAAGGTACCTAGATCGTATTAATGTAGTCCTCTTTCAAACAGGGCTATGTTAACGTGAACTAGGGCAGTGGTTCTCAACTGGGGGTCCGTGGCCCCTTGGAGGACCGTGAGCTGTTTTGGGGGGGGCTCCACCACTGAAGAGTGGAGCCCTGAGCCCCAGTGCCTTGCGTGGGGCTGAAACCCTGAGCTCCAGCAGCCTCTGTGGGTTTGAAGCTGGGATCCATGGGGCTGAAATCCCGAGTCCCGGTGCTACAGTCAGGAGCTGTGTGGCTGAAGCCCAGAGCCACAAGCCCCCGTGCCCCCATGGGGCTAAAGCCAGGAGATGCAGGGCTGAAGCCCAGAGCCCTGGTGCTCCCCTGGAGCTGAAGCTGGGAGCAAAGCTGTGGGGCTAAAGCCCTGAGCGTCGGTGCTTTCCACAGGGCTAAAGCACGGAGCCCCAGGTGGAGTTGAGGGGGCACAGGCGGAGCTTGGGAGCATGTGGATGTTGTCCCTCCCAAACTGCTGTGCCTTACCCAGAGCGTGGCAGTTCTGGGAGCAACTGCACATCCTCCCCCTACTTCCTTCTTTTCCCCAGCCCCTCGAGGCCCCTCTCCCTGGCCAGGTCAGAGGCAGGAAGCTGGATCCAGGCAGTGTGGGAAGGCTGCTGTTCTGGCTGGTGCCGTGAAGCTGGCAGCCGCAGAGCTCCCCCATCTCCTGCTGCTAGTGCCCAGGGCTGCGGCTGCTCCTCAGATCCCAGCCCCTTTGACAGCTTGGGCAGCTGGTAAGAGCCGCCCTGGTGGTGGGGACCCAGCTCTGGGGATGGCAGAGCCCTCGGGGAGCAGCCACCATAGGGGGAATCCTCCTAGCACCCAGCCCCTAGCCAGCCCTCTCCCTGCAACCTGAGCTACACCCCTCACTGCACACAGCCCCTGGCTACTCCCTGCCTGCACCCCGAGCAGTTTTCAAACTTTTTGAGCTGAGTCCCCACCCTTTGAGTTATAATTTTTGGTTGCCCCTCCCGTTCCCCCCCACCACACCAACACAACCTGGACAGGCTGGGTGGTCTGCTGAGGTGAGTCAGGAGGTGCAGGTGACACTCCCTTCCCGGGCCTGTCCCCATTCTGCAGAGTTGGCCCAAGACCAAGCTTCCCCCCTCAGAAAATAGAAGTCAAATTATACCTATGCCCGAGGACCCCGCAGCTGGCAGCCAGAGCCCCAAATCCCTCCCTTCCCCTTCTACCCCTCCGCCCCCCCCCGGACCCTGGATTTTTTATAGCATGTTGGGGGCGGGGCCTCAGAAGGAAAAAGGTTGAGAACCCCTGAGCTAGGTACCTTTTAGTTGATTTCGACAGCATACACGTGGGGGAATTTACAGCGCTGCATGTTAGTGTGCAGGCCAATGGGGGCTGTGGGAAGTGGCGGCCAGCACATCCCTTGGCCCACGCCTCTTCCCGCAGCACCCATTGGCTTGGAGCGGTGAACCACGGCCAGTGGGAGCCGCAATCGGCTGAACCTGCAAACGTGGCAAGTATACAAACCAGCTCAGCCCACCAGGGTACTTACCCTAGCGAGCCTCATGCCAAAGGTTACCAATCCCTGCATTACACAAACCAGAAAGTCCCATTTCCCTTTTCACCTCACTTGCTCACATAAACATTACCTTTGAAACATCTCACTCGCATATTTTAGGACATGCCAACACAGATTTTTGGAGCCCACAGGAGCAGAGGCAACACATGGGTGGGGGGCTGTCACCCGGAGTCACGTGCCCCCCGGATTTCTACCTTCCATTTAGCAACAGCTAAATGTTCCAAAAAGACCCATTCAGAGAGACTGCTGCAGACTGTGCCCCACAGGGCAATGGGGGTGGGCAAGGCCTCGGGCTGCTTTTCTGGGATGCGCAGCAGCAAGGAAGCAGCAGCTTCCCCTGGTGACCATGTGTTGGTGCAGCGTAGGGAGGGAGGAAGCAGCAGGGTGGCTGTCTGCTGAGCCCCACCCCATACCCCCTACATGGGGCTGCTTCTCCTTTCCAGCCCCAGTGCTTCCCACTGCCTGCTTTGCAGAGAGCCCTGGGTGAACACCCTGTGTCTGTTCCCAGGACAGAAGCTGCTCTCCCACTACTATAGCAGGGATGCTGCCAAGGGGAAACTGCTCCCCTCGCACTGCAGCCGGGCTTGCCCTGCCTTCCATTCAGCAACAGCTTCTAAAATGAGTCGGTGGTGGAGATGGCACTCCCACCCTGAGCTCCACCATGCGGGGCTGGCCCATGCCACCTGAACGTTCCTCTGCACCTCCTTAGGGCGTGCAACCCCACAGTTTGAAAACCTCTGTTCTAGATCCAGAGATGATGCATAGGGCAATCACATGCCCCCGCCTCCCCGGATTTTAAATTGTGCCCCCCCCCCACTATCAATCGGTATGCATCCCCTCTGCGTAGGAGCAAGCCTCTCAGCCTCGGTCAACATACGTGGGCTAGCGGGATTTGCCCAAGCATCTAAAAATAGCTGTGTGGGCAGCGCTTTGACATTGCAGCTTGGGCTGGAGCTCAGGCTCTGAAGCCTAGGGAGAGGGTGGGTTTCAGAGCCCGAGCTCCAGCCCGAGCCACCACTTCAAAGTGCTGTCCATATGGCTATTTTTAGAGTGCTAGTGCAAGCCCCACTATCCTGAGTCTGTTGACCCTTGCTCCTGTGGGCTCCGACATGCTGTATAGACCCACCCTTGATTACAAGCCTGATCTTTCCCCTGGCTTCCGTGGGCTTTGGATCAGGCCCCATTTGACTTAGCAAGCATAAAAGATTAACTCCAGCCTGTGCAAAAGGTAAACAGCAAAACTAAGTAACTCCCACATATACCCTTTCTTGTGGTTGTTCTGCACCCACTCCTGCTGTGACTAAGGTTGCTTTAGAGGAAGCTCTGGTTTCTCCCTCTTTCAAACCCTTTTCTCACAAGTCTTCGTATTGTAAGTTGCAAAATCCAGCCACAATGGACCAGACTCTCTTTGGAAACTGCCACTGATGCGGCCCAATTGCCCATCCAGAGTATCTAAAGAGCAATGGGAAATGCACTTCCCCTACGGCACTATTTATTTATAGAATGCTGTACGTTACACCGTACTTTACAAACATAGAGCAAAATGAGTTCACCGCTGGTCCAGCACACTGTCACTACTGGAGCCGTCTGAGCTATTTGTTTTGAAATTACAAAATATTCAAACTCAGCTCAAACCACGTCTGTGAACCAGCAGTGAGTGGCTCAAATTTTGTTTGTGATTATGAGCTGTCCCAAGAAGCTTTTTACAAATGGTTTTGGGAATGTTGGGTTTCCTATGAACTGTGCCAGGTTGCAGTTTGCTGTATATTTGGAGTCTGAGCCTAGTTTGCTTTGAAGAGTTGAATGGGGCAAGACAGGATGAAAGTGACCCATTTTTTCAAAAGTGGCCACTGACTGTGGATGTTTCCAATTGTCAGTGCCCAAACTGATAGTAATAGGAGGTGTGTGCTGAGCACTTTAGAAAATCAAGGCTGAAGTATCCAGTTCGTGAACCAAAAAAGGAAGCTTCCAAAAGCAGTGGCCATTTTTGAAAATTTCAGTCTTAGTATTTCTCCTGTGTCCTTAATTGGCTGAGCCTGTCACATGTGATCAGGCAGAATGTTGGAGGTTCATAGGTTATAAGGGACCACTGTGATTATTTTGTCTGACCTCCTGCATAGTACAGGCCATAGAACTTCCCTGAATTGATTCCTGTTTCTGTTGAGCATACAATTTAGAAGAATCTTCAATCTTGATTTTAAAATGGCCAGTGATGGAGAATCCAGTACAACCCTTGGTAAGTTGTTGAAATGATCAATTATAGACTCATTAGCTCATAGACTTTAAGGCTAGAAGGGACCATCATGATCATCTAGTCTGACTTCCTGCACATTACAGTCCGCAGAACCTTGCCCACTGACTCATGCAATAGACCCCAAACCTCTGACTGAGTTACTGAAGTCCTCATTCATGATTTAAAGACTTTAAGTTACAGAGATTCCACTATTTACATAGTTTAAACTTGCAAGTGACCCAGGCCCCATGCTGCAGAGGAAGGCAAAAGCCACCCAGGGTTTCTGCCAATCTGACCCCGGGGGGAAATTCCTTCCCAACCCTTAACCTTCTCTTTGTTAAACTGAACAGACTGAACTCCTTCAGGGTATGGCTACACTTGCAGCTGTACAGCGCTGGGAGTTAAACCTGTCTTTGTACAGCTGAGTAGGGAAAGCGCTGCAGTCTGTCCACACTGACAGCTGACAGCGCACTGTTGTGGCCACATTTGCAGCATCTGCTGCGGCATTGGGAACGGTGCATTATGGGCAGCTATCCCAGCATTCAAGTGGCTGCAACATGCTTTTCAAGGGGGGGCGGTTGGAGTGTGACAGAGAGCGTTGGGGAGAGAGAGAGTGGATTTTTGGAGCCGACACTGTGTCAGCACACTGCCTTGCAAGTTCCAACCCCTTCTCCCACCCCTCTCTCACTCACTGAAAGCAAACAGCAGCTGTTTTTTTCCTTACAGACCAGATAAGCAACCTCATGGAAAAGACACCCCCCCCGCCCGCCGCACTGCTTCTCTCCTCAAGCCTCCTCCCTCCCCCTCTCTTCAAGCAAACACTAGCTGTGGGCGTTCCAAAGGGAGTCCCCTGTCTCTGCTCATTCACAGCAAACAGGATCTGTGTTTGTTTTTCTGATAAGCAGCTCTGGGAGCCCGGAGTTCACAATAAAACAAAGAGAGGCATCACAACAAAACAAAGAGCAGAACCTTTACTTATGGGATTATGGGAAGCTTCTGGAGGTCAGTCACAGCGTACTAAGATTATTCCCTGTTTACACTGGTGCCCCAGCGCTGCAGTAGCAGCGCTATACTCTTTATTCCTCTCGGGAAGGTGGAGTACAAGCAGCGCTGTAGCCACGGAGATACAGCGCTTGTATGTGCCTTGCCAGTGTGGACGGGGAGTGAGTTACAGCGCTATAAAGCCGCCAACAGCGCTGTAACTCTCCAGTGTAGCCAGGGCCTCAGTCTATCACTATAAGGCATGTTTCCTAATCTTTAAATCATTCTCATGGCTCTTCTCTGAACCCTTTCCCATTTATTAATATCCTTCTTGAATTGTGGGCACCAGAACTGGATATAGTATTCCAGTAGCAGTTGCATCAATGCAAAATACAAGCGCTAATATAACTACCCTACTCCTACTCAGTAGTCCTCTGTTGATTGTGTCAGGCCAGGTGCCAGCTCATACAAAGGTCCCCATGTTTCAACTGGATACTGACAGCTCGAATCTGTCTGACTCATTTGTGGGTTAATATTTAACAAAATAGGTATTGGAATAAGAAAGTGTTTAGTGTTTAGACTCAGTTGAATGCTTGTGAGTTGCTATATGCATTAATCTAACTTGTATTAGCTGTGTTCCGTAATGTAATATTTGAGCATTAGTATTGTGAGCCTCTGGAACTGTATGAGTTACCATACAGGAGAGGGATGTTAATTAGTGTGAAGAGCTGCTCTTCTAGAGAAATTGTTATGTCCCTCCCAAAAGAGGGGACCCATTGATACCAGACGGACCCCGATTGCATCTTACAATTGGAAACTATCTAAATCAACTAAATGATGAAATACTCTTGGGGTATGTCTACGCTGAAATTAAGCACCGTTGGCTGGCCCGTGCCAGCTGACTCAGGCTCATGGGACTTAGGCTAAGGGGCTGTTTAATTGTGGTGTAGACATTCAAGCTTGGGCTAGATGTCATGCTCTGGGACCATTTGGGGAGGGTCCCAGAGCTCGGGCTCCAGCCTGGGCCTGTTCAACTATACCACAATTAAATCATTCTTCAGACTGAGACTGAGCCAGTCATGGGTTTTTAACTGCAGTGTTAAGTGTAGATATCCCCTTATTGTTCTGCTCTCCTCCCTGCGAAGATGAGTCATGCAAGTGAACTCTTCCCGTCTGCTGAGTTTGCTGCTCAGAGCACATGGCAGGAGGGGGATAAAAACCTTAAACAAAAGGAACTAGTTATCTCTCTGTTGCTAATAGGTCGTCCCCCCCTTTCCCCGGAGTATTAGGTAAGCATCAAAGCATGATATCGCATTGACCTTTCTGAAGTCTATACAGAACTGAGTTGTGCACGTTCCCATGGATGCACTAGAGGTAGATCAGGGTCCGCGTTGTGTCAGGGCACTCTACCAAGCTTTCCTGTATGATGGTCTGGCTACACTCAGAATCTACTGGGCCTGTCACTTTGGCACCATTGACCCATACTGACAGAAGCATCTTGGCCAGGCTCCATTTCTGGTCTCTGGTGCCTGCCGTCCATACCTGCTCATAGCTGCAGTCCATGAAGGGGCACTCCCATCTAAAATGCCTCTGATTTTATTCAAAAGCTGAATTAGATTACTTGACTGAAAGGGAGGCTCTGAAAAAACAGTGAAAAATGACACATGTATTAGAATGAGCTCAACTTACTGGAGGCAGAATCATTAAAGAGCCTTGAAGGCAACAATGGAGAGTTTGAATGTGGTTCAGAACACAGGAAGCAGCACAGATCCAGGTAAGGAGGGACAGAATCACTGAGGTAGTGGAGTAGGATGCTTCTTACCAGCAGCATGAGACAAGCCTGAAATGCAGTGTTAGATCTGGATTTCAACTTCCTTAAGGTCAGAGCTATTTAGATCTTGCGTTTTGTTTAGCCCATTATGGACATTAAAGGGGAGCACCCATAAGATCTGAATCTGGACCCAGGTTTCTATTCCAACCCAAAATTAGAAATTAGGTTTTGGATCCTAGGCTTTGTTTCAGGCCTACCTCTACAACAGAACTTGGTTCTCCTGCATGTCATTGCTCGCCCACGTTAATGGAGCTTTGTAGGGAACCGCGGAAGACTGTGTAACGGCCTAGCTAGGGTAGTTCCGCTTTCTCAGTGGCCGGTCACTGTAGGACACGGCACGCCAGTTATAACCTGCTCTGAACTGGTTAGGACCAGTTTGTATGGCTTTTAGCCAAAGGGCGGACACTGCCTGTGGAAAGCCCCTGGACTTTGGCCAAGGGGTGGACACAGCCTTTGGAAAGCCCCTATTTGCTTATGCATGAGCTGTGTTTGTGTTTTGTATATATAGCTGCATGATTTTGGTCCCGCCTTTGGACTCCACACCAGGCCAAGCTTCAGTGCACTGGGTTCCCCGCCTCCGTGACAGCAACACCAGGAGTCCCCATTGCGGGTGTGTCACTTTACTTTCATTAAAGCCAATAACTCACAGTGTGTGTGGGCCTCGTTCTTGCAGAGCACCCTGGGTAGGCCCGTAGCCTCCCAAAAACCTTACAGAGCTTATTCAATCTATGGATGTATTTGAAATAGGTAACAGCACCTCTGAACACCTGCAGCTGGGGATTTCTCATTATGCATCTCTTTTCTTGTATGCCAGTAAGAGGATTTGCTTCAACCACGGAAGGTAAATAGAAAAGCACCATTGCTTCCTGCAATGCATCTCTCTAGCATGAGCATTTTTTGGTGTGCGAATGTCATTCGACTAGAGAACACTCTTTGGGGGTACAGTATAGGATTTTCTCAGAGTCACAGACTTAAAACCCTGTGGTATAATCAGACAGGTTTGTTTCCTGTCATTTATTGCCCGGCTAGTACGAACAACTTTTTTTTTTTCTGAACTGAGTCTGTGGTCAGCTGCATGTGATGCTAATACCCAATTACCGTAAATTTTACTATTTACCAGTTTAAATTTCCTGTAAACCTTTTGTGGGCTAGCAATACAAAATGAAACCAATTAGACAGCTTCTAAAAGATGAGAACGATCTTTTACTTTGCAGCAGCTGGATTGACTGCTGACTAACGCCCGCAAGCTTTAGCAAGCGTGAAAAGGGTATATTGTAATTATTTTTTTAGATACCTCTTGTTCTGTCATCAAGCAACTAAATGTGATGGGCTCTATGGAGCCAGTTCTACAGGGTGCTGCATAAATTCAATAGAACTTGTAGGTTCTATTTTGATATGTGTGTTAATTAAGTATAGGTTTCTGTGGTGCTCAATGTAAACCCACTTGTTATATTTTGTAGAAAGATATCTTTGAGGCAGGGACTTCTAATCTGTGTGTTTGGTGCCTTGCACAGTGGGGCCTCAACCCTGATCAGGGCTTCTTGGAGCTACCATAATACAAATATAAATAATACTGGTGGAGAAGGAACACCAGTGGGCATTTTCTTTCTCTTCTGTGGGGAAAAGGGAGGGGATAGGAATTAATGTAGGCGTAGATTGGTTATTTTGCCTCTATATATGGCACTGGTGAGACTGCTGCTGGAATAGTGTGTCCAGTTCTGGGATCCACATTTCAAGAAGGATGTAGCTAAATCAGAGAAGGTTTAGAGAAGAGCCACGAGAACAATTAAGGGTTATAACATGTGCCTTATAGTGATAGACTCCAGGAGCTCAATCTGTTTGGTTTAAGGGAAGGATAAGGGATGACTTAATCACAGTCTATAAGTATCTACATGGATAACCATATTTAATAATGGGCTCTTCAGTCCAGTGGTTGGAAGTTGAAGCTAGCCAAAATTCAGAGTGGAAATAAAGTATAAATGTTTAATGGTGAGAGTAATTAACCCTTGGAACAATTTGTCAAGCGTTGTGGAGGATTTACCATCAGTGACATTTTTAAAATCAAGGTTGGATGTTTTTCTAAAAGATGTGCTCTAGGAGTTATTTTGGGGATGTTCCATGGCCTTTGTTGTACAGCATGTCAGACTAGATGATAAACTAGACCAGGTATAGGCAAACTACGGCACATGGGCTGCAGTCAGCCTGCAAGCCATTTTAAGCCGGCCTGTGAGCTCCCGCTGGGAAGCGGGGTCCGGGGCTTGCCCCGCTGCAGCGCTCCAGCCGGGTTGCCTGGTCAGGGGCCACACCATGCAGCTTGGCCTGCTCCAGCCAGGGCACAGGCCACACCACGTTGCTCCCGGAAGCAGCCACATGGCCCCGCCCCGGGGGTCGGGGGCCGCTCCTTGCATAGGAGCTGGAGAAGGGACATGCCACTGCTTCCGGAAGCCACTTGACGTAAGCGCTGCTCGGAGCCTGCAGCACTGAGCCTCTCCTGGTGCCCCAACCCCCTTCCCCAGCCCTGGTCCCCCGCCTGCCCTCCAAACCCCTTGATCCCAGCATGGAGCACCTCCTGCACCCCAGACTCCTTATCCCCAGCCCCCTGAACCCCAACCCCAATTTTGTGAATATTCATGGCCTGCCATACAATTTCTATTCCCTGTTGTGGCCCTCAGACCAAAAAGTTTGCCCACCCCTGGACTAGACATTGGCCCCTTTTGGCCTTGGAATCTATGAATCTATGAAGGACACCCATATTGCTGAATCCCATCTGGACATTAATACTTTCCCCTCTATTCCCCCTACGCGATCCAGCTGAGGGAGAGGCTTTCACATTTTTACTCTCTTATCCACTGTGTCGCCAAGCCAGGAAGTGTTCAAAAAGTTGTTCTTCGCAGACTACATGCAGCACTAACACTTCCCCCTCCATTCCCACCTGACTTTTAGATGACCAAGCAGAGTAAGATAGCAACTAGTTGTGGGATTCTGTGATGGAGGCAAATTGTACAAAAACAGGGATGCAATCTGCAGCTGCAGAATTACAGAACGAACATACAGCCTGTACTGTATGTATTGCAATATCCAGACAGAGCATTTGTGATCAGTCGCTTTTGGTGTCAGCTAGTTTAATGGAAGTTGAGGGCCTGATTCCATACTGCTCTGCTTCTTTTGTCACCATTACACCTGTGCAAAGTGGTTGCAAAATACTACCATTCCAATCTGGTAACATGCTACTGCATTTTGTACTCCTATTGCAGAGGTGTAAATGATGACATGAGATGCAGGCAGTGCACAGTTGGGCCCTGAACCTCTACTGAACAGTTTTGCTTCTGCTTAGAAAAACAGACCTATCAGCTGATATGAGTCTTGCAGTGCAAATGTGCCTTGGATCGTCAGATGTTGCCTGTGCGGAGTGACGTTTCTGCAACCTAGGGTAACAGGAAATGACATGGTGTGTACATTATTAGACACCGACCTTTTTAAGCAAACCTAAGGGTGGCAAACAAAACCCACAGAATGTATTTTTCATCAGAAGGCATGTGATATATCTGTTCTACTGTACTGTACTATTGATTTGTGTTTAATATTTCCATCCTGGCCTTTTGACATCCAGCTTTTCACTTATCACAGTCCCCAGCAGATAAACGGTAACTGAGACTATCGTTGCTGATCCATTGGGAGGGGTAAAAATTTAAAATTGTCATATATAGAGATCTTCACAGCCTGGCCCCGTTGGAGTATATTTAAAAAAAAAAAAAAAAAGTCTCTTCCTTAACTTTGGATATCTTGGTTCTGGCTTTGGCCAGGGCTGCTCTGGAAGATGAGAACACACTTCTTTCCGCTGTACATCCATATATGACAGGTGAGTTATATGTATGCTATGTTAGGGTCTCAAGTGAACACATGTGCCACTGGGACAGTGATGTATTCAAGGGAAGCATTCAAAGGGGCTGGCCAAATGTAGGACCAGACTGTGGCAAGTCGCCATGTGGGTATTTGAGAGAGAGGTTTCAATGATTTTCCTCCACTTTATGCCCCTATGCAGAGGCAAGTCATAACTGCAGTCCTTGCCCTCTGTTAAGTGCAGTGACTGTTCCATGTTAGTGCCCACGTGGGCAACAGGCAACCCCAAAGGAATGGACATGCAGAACTAGGAGAGGTGATTGCAATGTTCTTGTCCATGCCAGCCAGGAAAGCTGGCTGCCTGCATAGGAGAGAGCAGGTGCTGCGCCCACTTACAGGTTGTAGCAATGAGTTACCTTTTCCTAAGTTCTTGGAGGCATTGTGCTTCCCTGAGGCACAATGCCCCAGAGCCTTCAGGATGGAACAGAGTGTCTACACCACTTCCAACACAGGCAATGGCTAAAAAAATAGACCTTGGAACATACGAGGGAGCCCTTATTCAGATACACACTGCTTGTGAGCTTATCCTTCTGAGTGATAAAATGAGATTGGGTATGTCCAGGCATACCCTAAATGAAAGCGTAAGGAAATCTTACCTTTGACATTTAGCTTACTTAAACTAAAAGCTATATGTGATAGAGCAGAGGTGGGCAAACTTTTTGGCCTGAGGGCTACATCGGGGAATAGAAATTGTATGGCGGACCATGAATGCTCACAAAATTGGGGTTGGGGTGCAGGAAGGGTTGAGGGCTCGGGGGGGGAGGGGCTGGGGATGAGGAGTGCAGGAGAGTGCACTGTGCTGGGATCAAGGGGTTTGGAGAGCAGGAGGGGGATCAGCGCTGGGGCAGGGGGCTGGGGTGTGCAGAGAGGCTCAGTGCTGCAGATTCTGAGCAGCGCTTATGTGAAGCGGCTCCCAGAAGCAGTGGTATGTCCCTTTTCTGGCTCCTACACGTGGAGCAACCCCTGACCCTTGGAGTGGGGCCATGCAGCTGCTTCCGGGAGCCACGTGGTGCAGCCAGCACCCCTGCTGGAGCGCCGGAGTGGGGCTGAGTCGTGTGGTGTGGTCCTAGACCCGGCAACCCAGCTGGAGTGCCGAAGCAGCCCCCGACCCAGCGACCCAGCTGGAGTGCCAGAGTGGGGCTGAGCCATGCTGTGTGGCCCCCAACCCGGGGACCTGGCTGGAGCACCGAAGCAGCCCCCGACCCAGCAACCCGGATGGAGTACCACGGCAGGACAAGCCCCAGACCCTGCTCCCCAGCAGGAGCTCGCAGGCCGTCTTAAGATGGCTCACAAGCCACGTCCAGCCCACAGGCCGTAGTTTGCCCACCCTTGTGATAGAGTGCTATAAGCATATATGTATGTGGTAGAAGAGGTGTTTTAGATCATCTAAAAAGACAAGCTCTCTGCCTTGAAGCGCTTACACTATAACGTAGATGTGCACAATGAACTGAATAATAATTAATGTGGAAGAACGCAGAAATACTTTAATATTGGATCATAAGAATGGTGTAGTAGGGAAGTTAATTTCCTTTGCAAGTTCCTATAAAGAATGTTCATTGGAAATTGTGACATTTCAACTATGACCAAACTTGTAATTTTTTATGGCAACTAGTGAAACTGCCCATTCTGGCGTGTGCACACAGGGCCGGCTCCAGGCACCAGCTCAGCAAGCAGGTGCTTGGGGCGAACAAGGGGAAGGGGCAGCACATCAGGCTCTTCGGTGGCAATTCGGTGGCGGGTCCCTCGGTCCTTCTCGGAGGGAAGGACCTGCTGCTGAATTGCTGCCAAAGAAGAAAGCAGCACGGTGGAGCTGCCGCCGATTGCAATTGTGACTTTTTTTTTCCCCCGCTGCATGGGACGATAAAAACCCTGGAGCCGGCCCTGTGTGCACATTTCCTACTTTGCAGGGAGTGTTTTAAGGATCACGCAATGAAGGATTGCTTAGCTAGGTACAACACAAGTGCTATTATATTATCAAAATGCTCAGTGATAGACGACAGAAGCTCGCATGCAAATTTCCCCGTATATGATGTGGCTTTCATTTGGCACTGCTTACCAAAGAGATGCCATTGATGCACTCTGCCAGCTATTCTTACATTTGGTTAGATTCATACATATTAAGACCAGAAGGAACCATTATTATGATCTGGACTAACCTCCTGTATAACACAAGCCTTATTGAGACTGGCATAATATATGGTGAATGTCACCTGAATAGACAGCCAGAAATATAGGCAGTACCAGCCAGCAAGCATGAACATAGTTAGACCATTAGGGGTCAGAGTGCTGACGTAGATTAACATGCTCTTAAAGTCAATGGAGCTATGCTGAATTGCACTAACTGATGGTCTGCCCTACAGGCTTAATTCCCATCCAACAAAGTCTAAATAACTGTCTCTTTGGCTTTGAAGGCAAAGCTATATTGTGAAAAGATGATTTAACCCAGCATCCCAAAGTAACTGCAATACAGAGAACTTTGGCTATGGTAAATCAGGATTTGTATTCCAGGATGGCATGAGGTCAGTAACATATCAAAGTCTTCATCTGCTGAGTTGTTCTGTAGTGGAGGTAGTATTAGATGTGGCTCCTGATCAATGTGGATTAATAACTCAGCCAGTGAAAGTGGCACCAAGGAAACCTTCATGAAATTTCCATGGAACAGGATTCCTAGCCACTAAACAAAAAATGTTACAAGTGGATATGTAGGCCTGTTCAAAAAAAGACTATCGAGTACATATAGTTTGGCTGCAAATCCAAAGGAGCCCTGGTTTTCAGATGTGCTACACATCCACAGATCCCACTGTCATCAATGGAAACAGCAAGTGATCAGCACCTTTCAAGGTCTGACCATAAAGTAATACACACTGTCTGGTATTTGTTGCCAGTCACCGTAGTGGTATACAGCTGCTTAACAAACTAAGAAAAGAAAATATGCTGCTATTGATGACATGGGCACCACCACTAGGGAGCAGTCTTCCTCATTCTTTATGAAGCTGTTTGTACTGCTACCCATGCTCTATTGGATATGCAGTTGTCGTCTATGCAGCTCTCCAAACATTTCAGTAAATATTTAAAACTTGTTTGTAAAATTTCAAATGGGAAAATGAAGATGGCTGTTTAATAATATAATTAATGCTGAATTTTGACAAAATTCCATTCAAGAGCCTGTAAAATCTGAACTACATAACTTCATTGGGAACTCAACACAGCTACAGACTTCCCGCCTTTTCTGCTACACAACTTCAGTGGGAACTCAATAGGTATTTATGGTATATGTGAGGTATCTCACTCTGGCAGAGAAACCAAAGTCTACAGCTGAGATCACTTACGATCTTAGTGAGGTGGTAATTGTCCCAATATTGTTAAAGTAAAGCACTAGTCACATCTAAAATAATAGGCTGTATACTATTTTCTTCTTTGCAAAACTGAAGAGTTTTAGGGATTTTTCTAAAAACACGTGGCCATTTGCTGCAGAGCACCACTTTTGTTACTTGTGTTAGGAGTTTAGACAGACTAATGAGGCATATTTCTTTACTATGGAGTAAAGGAATACAAAGTAATACAGTAAATTGGAATAGTGAATAGATTTTTTGTGAGAGTGATGTGTATCTAAAGAAATGTTTACAGGAAAGTTAAATTCAGCCGAAGTCCACTGGAAGGGTCGCAGAATGACAGACACAGATTGCTGTCAGCATGGCATGCAATTTAGAGGTGCTGCCATCCTATGGAGGAATTGGAAATGAGCAGTGTATGGAGAGAAAGACATTCCACTCATCTGAGCAGGTAGCTGTGGCAACAGAGCTAGGAATCCTTGGTCTCTGCTGGTTTTGGGGTGGGAGGTGTTTTGTTTTTATTCATTTATTGAATGAGCTTTTTTTTTTTTTGCCACATGCCTACAAATATCACAGCCCCTCCAGTCCCATAGAGTGTGGAGAAGACAGGCCAACTGCCACACTGACAAATCAGCAGAGATTTTTGATCAATTTATTTCCCTCCATGCATTTTAAAGTGGGGCTGTTTATTAGTGGAAGGAAGCCCATGCACCAAGCCTGCACCTGACCAGCAGGAGGTAAAAAAGAAAGAGGTAATTGTTGTCATTCTAATTTGGGAGATGCTTTAGTACTATGGTGAGGGGAGTTGGTACTATAGCCTGGACAGAACCAGATTCCAAGCTTAGCATAGATTCAGAGTAACTCCACTGAAGCCAGGTTTACTCCTTTGTAACTCAGATTAGAATGTAGCCCTAATCTCTTTTGGCTCTCCCATCCTTGCCCCCGTGATCACTATCTACATAGTTCTTGTATATTCCTGTGATTAATTATAGCATACTTGGAGCCTTCTTTGTTCTTTCCCCCAATATATTAAATACAGATATAACAACAAAGTCATTTACTTTAGATTGGTAGCAGGGGCGGCTCCAGGCCCCAGCATGCCGTGGGGGGCGCTCTGCCGGTCACCAGGAGGGCGGCAGGCAGGCTGCCTTCGGCAGCTTGCCTGAGGAGGGTCCGCTGGTCCTGCGGCTCCGGTGGACCTCCCGCAGGCGTGCCTGCCTAGGGTCCGCTGGTCCCGCGGCTCCACCTAAGCAGGACCGGTGAGCGGCACAGCGCCCCCCGTGGCATGACACTGTGCTTGGGGCGGTGAAATGTCTAGAGCCGCCCCTAATTGGTAGAGCGACAAATAGTGAAGAGCACAGGTGATTTGCATTGCATTGCATTGCAGCATGCAGAATCTTACAGAAGCATTGTTTCAAACTAATGCTGTGCTATAGTGCACTTTGCCTCATGCTCTGTAAACAGCCCACACACTTTGGAGCTTGTTAACTCAAAGAATGTTTACGTTTGAACTGGGGATTTAAAATAATGCTTTAAAAGGACTTGACCCAGAACCACCAAAGGCCAGTGGGCAATTTCAGGACTTACCCCTTGTGAGCAAGAGTTAAGAAATAAGACAGCCTATCCGATTGTAGCCATTCTGAATGTCAATGGCTTTGTCCCTCCCCACTGAACTTTCATTTTCACTCTGACCTCAGGAGATTGTTATCATTCATTCTCAGCTTCCCTTTATCTGATAGTCGTTTAGTCATGCTCTGTGTGCTGCTTAATATCACATTACTGACTTTCCCTGTTGATTGATACACTTGGATTAAGATTTTCAAAGCAGACTAGGGAATTTGAGGGAAGATACCACATGTGTATAAATCGCCTAGTCTGTTTTGAAAATCTCGTCTGTATTGTGTCATATTTTGTCCCGGTGTGCCCAGAAATGGTTCTTACCAAGGTCTCTAATGATCTCTTTCTGGCCAAAGCACAGAACTCATACTCTGTCCTCATCCTCCTTGACCCATTGGACACTTTCACTATTGTGGACTACCCTCTTCTTCTTGATATCTTGTCCTCCCTCGCTTTTTATGACTCATTCCTCTCCTGGTTCTTCTCATACCTCTCGAATAGCTCTTTCAGTGTGTTGTTCAGAGAATCGTCACCTCCTGGCGGCCTGCCTTAACTCCAAGACCTTAAAAAACATAATATTTAAGAATTTGTGTTCTGTCTTTAGTAAACTAGTATGCATAAATCCGACCTAGGATATCCCTGTAAATGCTCTTGCCTCCTCTGTGCCCTCTGCCAGCTGGCACCAAGGGGTTCCTGGATCACAATGAGCTGAAATATTTTAGACCTACCATTGTCTCCATGTGGAAGATGGGAGATTGCCCAATAAGGTAGACATGCATATAAACTGCTTATTGTTTGTCATATAGAGTCATAGAGATTAAGACCAGAAGGGACCCCTGGGTCATCCAGTCTGACCTCCCGTATATCACAGACCACCAAAACCAACCAGCACCAAAACTCAGCAATTGAAATTAGACCAAAGTATTTCAGTCCACAGGAGACTATTATGTGCTACAGGCAGAGAATAGGAGTCACTGAGGTCCACAAATGCCTGAGCCCCCTGCGGTAGCAGGGAAACAATTAAGTGACCTGCACCCACATGCTGCAGAGGAAGGCAAAAAACAAAACAAAACCCAAGGTCGCTGCCAGTATTACTGGGGGGAAATTCCTGCCTGACCTCACATATGGTGATCAGTTAGACCCTGAGTATGGGAGCAAGAACCAGCCAGCCAAGCACCTAACAGAGATGATGCTTGGTACCACTTCAGAGGCCTGGGTCCTCCCTGTCCAGTGTCCCATCTCCAGCTATCACTGTCCCAGATGCTTCAGAGGAAGGAGATTTTTTAAAAAATAGATGGGTGGGGGGCATATTCTCTGCCTGCAGATGACCAGTTGAAAGCTTGAAGCATGAGCTTTTAGGAATATAAGACATAAACTAGAAATGAGTGCCAGTTGCTAAGCCCTGACCCCCATGATCACATGCAACCCTGTCATACAATCCCACTCATAAATATATACAGCATTCTCTGAAAACTAATTAAGTCATTTGCCCCCACAACTCCTAACAGTAAGTTGTTTCAGAACCGCACTTCTTTGGTGGTTAGAATCTTCTAATTTCCAGCCTAAATTTGTTCATGGCCAATTTATACCCACTTATTCTTGTGCTAACATTATCATTAGCTTAAATAGCTATTCACCTTCCCTGGTATTCCCCCGCCCGCACCAAAGTATTTATAGAGAGCAATTATATCCCCTGTCAGCCTTCGTTTTGCTAGACCAAAGGAGCCAAGCTCTTCCAATTTCTTCTCACAAGATATGTTTTCTCTGAAATGCTACCTTTTTCAATAAATAATACCTTGATTTATGAAAGCTGGATAGATAATCTCCTCTTAGAGAACAGAACTGCACATGCTGAACTGAAGTCAGACCTGTTGAGGTGATCACAATGAATTGCAGGATATGTCTACACTGCAATGTAAGCCCAGGATTAGTGGGACTCAAGTCAGCTGACCCTTCGTTAAAGAATCTGTGTCTTGAGTGTCTACACTGATTGTCAACCCTACACTGAGAATTTTCTAACCTGGACTCACATCTGGATCTCTGGTATCCACCTGTAGCACGCAGACCTGAGTCAAACCAGACATATCCCAGACACCCTAGAACCCACCTGAAATGTAGCTCTGTGATGGGGCACCTTCCCCACACTGGGCTCTAAGGGGTTAATAAAGCCTTTGGGAGGCTGTGCAGGAGGTAGCCAATCAGAGAGAGGCTGTGAGAAGCAGCCAGTCAGGGCCTGGCAGGGCCATATAAGAAGGCATTCAGAGCAGAGCATCTTCAGTCACTCCCTGGAGCTTGAGGGGGGAGAAGGACTGGCTGCCTTTCAGGCTGAAAGCAGCAAGCACCCTGGACAGAGCAGTGCTGCAGGTAGACACCTGGAAAGCTAAAGGCAGCTCCTGGCAGGCTGCAGGGATCTGCAGTCTGAGGTCCTGAAGCAAGGGCAAAGAGGGTGCTGAGGCCACAGAGAAGTGTCCCAGGGAGATCTACAGAGGAGTCAGAGTGGACACAGCAAGTAGCAGCCATCTAAAGGGTCACTGGGCTGAGACCCAGAGTAGTAGGTGGGTCTGGGTCCCCACCACCCCACTAGCTTCTGAGGCAGTGACTGGACTGAGGGACTGTGATACTGTTCCCTGGAAAGGGGGAGCACAGAGTGTGGCACAGCTGGAGGACTGTATCACAAAGATGACGCCGCAGTCGTGGGAGTGACATGGGTCCCTGGAACAGAAGTGAAGGCAGCAAGATGCCACCAGAAAAGGGCACACTGACTAGCAGTGCTGATCCCCTGAATATCTAGTAGGGGGTGACGCAGAGGTGAGTCGCACCCCATCACAGGTCCATTTAGCCCTTGGACCATGGTGAACTATGGAAGAACTTGACTGTTCATCCTGCACATTACAGGAAGTCTGAACAGCCACCAACACATCCTGCTGATCAGTCATTTTGGTCAGTGCGCTCTTGGCTACAGGAGCCAGCAGCATGGAGAAGGTGCCTTTTGAAGACCTTCTCTTGCTTGTGCTTTCACTCCTGTCTTGGGAAATGGGCTAGGGTTCCATGAGATGCTGATGGACATTTCAGGGCATTTTCTGACCTCTTGAAGAAGTCTGACAGAGTTTATGATGGAGCAGGAGGAGGACGACAAGGAGGACACAGCCATTGCAGACTCACACTGGCTGATACTGCCCATGACGCTCATTATAGCCATTAATGCTTCTATATAGATCAGTTCAGGGCCACAAGCACAGACTGTTGGGATCATGTTGTCATGGAGACCTGAGATGTCCAGCAGTGGGTCCATAATTTTTGCATAAAGAAAGCTTCATATCTGGAGATTTTGTGAATTGCTTCCCCCAACCCTCCAATGTAAAGACACATACATGAGGGCGGCCATCCTGATACAAAAACAGGTTGCTATAACTTTCTGGAAGCTGGCGATCCCAGACTGCTACAGGTCCATTACCAACCACATTAGGATTGAAAGTCAACTGTAAAGTGGTAATGGAGGTTTCTTAGGCAATCCAGTGTGTGGTTTACCCCCAAGGTGGCAAACATAAAAGATATTCCTGAGGTAATTGTTGGCTTTGGGAGAACGGGGTTTCCAAACTGTGCTGGAGCCATTGATGAGACTCATGCACATGTAGTTTGCCCTCCTCAAGGAGCACATGAGTACATAAAGTGCAAAGGGAAGTAATCCATTGTTACGCAGGCCCTTGTGGACCACAGATGGTGATTTATGAATGTCAAGGTGGGAGGCACTGGGAAAGTTTATGATGCGAGGATTTTTCGCCATTCAGGAACCTATGTTCATAGACAGGCTGGGACACTATTCCCACCAAATGACGTTGTCATAAATGGAGTTACTGTCCCCATCATTATTCTGGTGGACTCCAGAAATCCCCTTTGGCCTTGGCTTATGAAACCATGCCCGGAATTCGGAGGCCCTGGAGAAAAGATAGTTTAATTACATTCTCAGAGGATGTAGAATAGTTGTTGATTGTGCTTTTGGAGACTGAAATCTCATTGGAGATATTTCCAGACCCATGTTGATATCACTGTCATCAATGCTTCCTGCATTACTGTGGCTTACTGTGCTTGTCACAATCTTTGTGAAGCCAAAGATGAGCTATTTCCCCCCTGAATGGACCTATACAGCCAGGGGCCACTGAATTGGTGTGCTCAACCAGAAAGTGCACCTACCCCAGCTGGAGCTGGATGCATCCAGGCAACAGAAGTCAGGGATGCTTTGTGCTCCCACATTGTGGACTTGCATGGTCCAGTAGGATGGAAGAAATAGTACCTTTATGAATGTGTTTGTAGGATGAGGAAGAAGGGGCTCGTTGATTGTGGAGGTTTCAGTGCTTAGGGAGGGATGGGGAGGTTGGTTGCCGTGCAATCTACTGATGAATGACTAACATGACCACATATCAAAGGAGAGTGGGAGTTTATTCACAGTATGTATTGATGTAAGGAAGTGAATGAAGTAGAATAGGTATAAACAACTTTACTGAGGAACAGTGTTTGCATACAAAGTCCTAATTATCCCTGATTGTGTGTTTACCTTTATTATTTTGAATACACATTGTATGGTGTGACACAGTGATAGCATTACACTTCCTTGATGAAATAAAGAGCTTTATTTATAAATATGTATTAGAAAAGTACAACATTCGCCCATTGCCAGGCAAGCCAGCTTCCATTACCACACCAAAACACCAGCAAGAACAGACTCTTCAAAAACCAAAGGGCATTGAAGAAGTGCAACCAATAAAATCATGTAAGACAGAACCCCCCCTTCAGTTGCATGTCCCCTAGCCCCCATTCTCCTTTCCCCTTTTTTCCCATTTGCCATGCAGTAGGGAAGGGAGTGCACAGGGAAGGGGCTGTTATGGAGGGCTACGTGGGGCAAAGTTGCCCTGCCTGCTGATGAGGTCAGAAATGTACCAAAATCTGGCTGTGCTCCTGTGGCCGTGAAGCAGCACGCTTTGCAAAAAGCTTGTTTTGTTCAGTTTCCACTGCAAACACAGAGGGCTCTTGGAAAGTGTTTGCAGCTCGATGGTCAGAAGACAATGGAAGGGTTAAACACTGACTCACCAAGCTGCTGCACTATGCCAAAGAGGGGGCTGCTTCTGTGTCCCTGGAGATGACTGGAGATTTGTTGGGGTAGAGTGGACAAAGGAAGTTGGCTCATGGGATTGTGGGATACTTTTGGCAGACTCCCAGGACCTAAGTCAGGGGACTATATCTACACTCCAAAGTAATAGGGCTCATACCCTGACTCCTAGCTTGGCTTGGGCTCAAAGCCTCCAGGCCCACAGCTGTCCAAATCTAAGAGATTTGTGTAGACAGAAGGGAGTGCTGGGCTCAAGCCAGAGTCTGAGCCAAGGCTTATATTGCAGACACACCCGCACAGAGCTGCAACCTAAGGCTCCAATCTGGAGGGAAAGAATCACAGGATTCTGCACTGAAGAAGATGGTGGCTGAAGATGATAATGTGGGGTGCCCTTGAGGAGAGGAGTCAGAGGTGTAGTTAACTCAGGAACTGTGAGAGGCACTTTTGAAAAATCCCACGAGGTGCCTAACAATACAGATAACTTTGTAATTTTGGCCCCTAGTACATAGTATTCTTCCCTGAGATTTATACATGATCTTGGGGCCAAAGCCAAAGGTAATGTCATTCTTACAACTTTCTGTTACAAGCTTTTCCTGCTACACACCTCTCTTTTGACCCCTCAGCATGGAATTTCACTATAACATCCCTTATACATACTTAAATAGACACGGCAGGCCACATTCAGAAATGAGGTGTAAAATGTAGAGATTATAGATGCAGGACACTGTGGTTGGGGTAAATGCAAGATAGAGACCCTTACCTCCTTGGAATATGCCCCCAAGTGGCTGTAAACATTCCAAACTAACACCACATAAAGAAAGTGAAATGTACATGTTAGAGAAGGGGTTAGAAAGTTGAGATACAGTGTAAAGCTGTGGAGACACTGATATGGATGGGTTGAGGTTTTAAAACACTGTATATAAACTACAGGATGGTGTTTACAAGCAACAAGGTCTCAGAGCAACAAGTGTTAGTTGAAGAGGTCGGGGTGTAGCAGCCATGCCCCGTGGCAGGGTGTAATGCCATTTAATTCAGCAGGCTGACTCCTAATTTACATTGGTTTAAATAATACGAGAAATAATTGAAACTAAGTTTAGAGGGACTAAGTTAATACACATATTGGGGTGGAAAGCAGAAGAAGGTGGTTCTATTCATGAAGTGGTTTGATACCAAGATTACTCTGGTGACTTCAGTGTGTTACTCCTCTTTTACACTAGTGTAACTGACAGGATAATCAGTCCATTAGAATCCTGAATTTGACTTTTCAAAGTTGTCAATATTCCACATCTGCAGGTTTTTCAATGTCCCCTGTCATCAAATTCTTACTTATACGTGAATTCTCTGTCTTCAGAGCAAACCTACTTAAACTTGTCTCCTTTGTTCTCTGCACATTAAGCAGAGCCAACTCAGAACATTGGTTTAAAGAGCTCAGTTAAACGGTCAGGGAATGCAAAGGGTTGAATTCATCCCTGGAGTAACTCCACTGAAGTCAAGGCATCATAGTAGATCACAGGTGTTAGGTAACATAAAGTAGTTAAATCTAAATGTAATCCACACACCTCCTGAGTGTGGGGTTCTGTCCCATCTAGTGGCACTGAGACCACTTGGAGAGAGAGAGAGAGATTAATGAGTTTGCTCTACAGCCTTAGCTAGCAGTCAGTTAGCTTTTAGCTCATGTGGTAGAGGCTCATGCACTGAGGTCTCAGGTTCAATCCTGCCTGCCAACAGCCGGGTTCTGTCGGTGTTACAAGCTGGGAAGTATCTGAAGTTCGAGACGTGCTTCCTCAGCTGGGGGAAGTATGTAACCCACACACCTCCTCGGAGTGCTGTTCTGTCCCTTTTAGTGGCATCGAGACCACTTAAAGAGAGAGATGAATGAGTTTGCTCTACAGCCTTACCTAACAGCCAGTTGGCTTTTAGCTCACGCAGGAGAGACTCATGAATTAAGCTCCAGTGGTCCTAGGTTTGTTCCTGCCCACTGACAACCGGGATCTGTCAGCATTACATAAACACACAGTGAGAAAATATATCGAGATAGACTCTTGGAAACTCTAGGAACAAAACAGTGAGTAACTTTAGATACAGCTGTGATGATAAGACAGATTCACCACTGCCTCTTGCACCTTGTGTCATTTAAGTGGCACAAAGTGAGTTAAAACTCTACCATTCAGAGTAAGGGAACCTTTAAACCCACTTTAGATGAGGCTTAAGGCAGTGGCGAATCAGGCTGTCTGACGTTCTTTCTCCCTGACTAGGAAGGACAACACATTCTAATCACCCATAGTTTCTAATAGGAACTACCCAGCTTCAGAAGCTCTGTGGTTAGTAGCAGAATTCTGCAACTACATTTGTACATTTAGCACAGCAAAAAAAAAACCTGAGCTATTTGCCAGTTACGCAAACAATAACAAAAAGTCCCTACTCATTGGTGCCATTTCATTCATTGTCTGAAACAAAAATGGGTTTTGCCGAGAGGACTGCTTCTCACTCTGCCAAAGTGAAACCTACCAATACGTCACACGAGAAAGAGGCGTGGAAGAGCAACAGGTACATTCTTCTTGCTGCCCTACCCTTTAACAAGTTGTGAAAATCTGTATGTGTGTAATCAACAGTGCTCACGGTCCTGACAAGGAATGGAGAAAGAGAGACATTTTTGGCTGCCATGGAGGTCAAAATAAGGATTTCTCTGCAAAGTTTTCTCTTTACTTTGGCTGGCGTACTGGTAATCAGTTTCTATGGCACTGATTAAGAGTGTCAGTTCCCATTGCTCTTGCTTGTGCCTGTATGTAGGGCTAGGCTAGATGAACAGATACTGTGCAGCAAGCTCAGGGATGAATCTACAGCGCGCTGGCCAGCCATGCACTAACTGTCCTTGTGGACCCAGTCACCATTTGCTAAAAGTTCCCTAGTGTGCATTGACCTACTCCTGTTTTAGGGCAGAGTAGATCAAAGTGCACTGCAAAGTAAGCGCCACGAGATCCAGGTGGACAGTTAGTGTGCGGCCTGCTAGCATGCTGTAGATTTACACCTAGCTTGCCACGTGCTGTCCGTCTAGACAAGACTGTAGTGTTAGTGTCACTGGTAGAAACTAGACAAACTTGGATTTGGTAAAAACCAACCAGCCCAGCCAAAGGAAAAAGGCGCTATACTAACATAAGTAATGTGTGTTGACAGCTAAGTGATGCCCCAACTTTTTACTTAGCGAAACAAATAAATGTAGCCCTAGGGAACATGGTGCTGAGTGGTTATGGCTACAACCTGTTGCCGTGCTTTGTTCTGAGTGCTGTTTATTTGTTATATGAGTTACTTGAAATTGTTACTATAATAACATTAGAGCTAATTATTGTATTTTTTGCTAAACAGCGGTAAATTTTTTTGAGGGTCCTCAACAGCTGGCATTTGAACCATGCCTATCATGCCTGCTGCCAATGTTATTGAAAGTGGAATGGGTCTAATATTTTATTCTTAACTCTCCTATCTCTAGACCTGTATTTTTTTAAAACTACTGGCAGCAGTACTTGCCAACTATGGCAAAGAGGTGAATTTATCTTATACACCATCCCAGACAAAAATATTTTCAACACTGCTCACTCCAGTCCTGAGCAGCACCATAGCTTCTTTCCCTCCCCACCACCCCTGTATGCAGTCATGTTGTCAGAACACAAAAGGCCTGAGAAGCAGGCTTATGCTTTTATTAGAGATTTTCTCTGACAGATCTGTCACAGGGCTGTTGTCCCTGCAGTTCAGTTTAGTGGGTTAGCCTCACATGGCACACGCAAATTATATTTCTCAACATTATGAGGAGAAGCTAACTGCAACCAGCTGTCAGTTGGAAAGTGCCACGTCTGGTGGTGCTTGTCTGTGTCTGTGAAATTGGAGAACGTTTCATCAGATGACCTGCCAGGGCCACCCGGGGGGGAGGGTGGAGAGGGGGAGATGCAAGTAGGGCAATTTGCCCCATGCCCCGGACCCTGCAGGGGCCCCCACAAGAATACAGTATTCTATAGTATTGCAACTTTTTTTATGGAAGGGGCCCCCAAAATTGCTTTGCCCCAGGCCCCCTGGATCCTCTGGGCAGCCCTGTCACCTGCCTCCTGATGTCAAAGGAAGGCCCCAGGAAATTGTATTTTTCTGACAAAACGGAGGCAATCAACATAGCAGACTCCTTTATTTTCTGTTTTTCTTATTAAGAAACTGGTGAAGAAATGGAATCCAAAATCCTAAACCAAGTTACTGCTTTAGCCATAAACTGCTCTTGTAAGTGCTTTGTTTAAAAGAAAATTATTTGTAAGTATCTTAATATGAAAATGACTGAAATAGAAAGAATAACACACAATACGTTGTAAACAACATGGGAGGGGAAAAGGGGAGAGAAAAACCTTTCACTTTCTCTCCCATCCAAACATGATACAGAATTACAAAAATATGTACCAAGGTCTCAGGCAGGCAGGGAGGCGAGGATCACAATAAAGCTGCATCAGAAATAGTAAGATGGAGTTTTATCAGATCAAATTTGGCCCAAACTTTAGTTTTTTTATAAAATACAAACAAATAAAGCTTTACAAAATCTAAGACCAATGGAAATAGTTGCACAACCTCTGACAAACCCATTTGGGAACAGTTCAGCTGTTTAATCCAATATTCTTCAGAGTTTGAAACCTAGACATTACAGTTACTCTTACTCATGCATGAGAACATGAAAATAAAATGGATTGCCAACTGGTATGAAAATGACTCATCTATTGTCACTGTTCAAGCTGAAATGTAAAAAGTAATTTCAATTTACTAGATTGTTTGTTTTTATTAATCTAAAGTGTTAACAAGGGGAAAGAATTTTTGTAGTTTTTCTAAATTTGGAGCAATTTAATCTTCCTTAGAAAAAATGTGGTGGAAAGGAGATGGGAAACTACACAGGAATATTCCATGAATTAGTAAACTTTTCCGTGACAAAGGTAAACTTTGAGCATAGGCTAGCAATGATGTAAAAAAATAAAAAGAAGAAAAGAAAAAAGATCTGGCTATTTAGTACAGAAGCATAAGGCCAGATCCTCAGTTGGTGTAAATCAGCATAACTGCAATGAAGTCAATGGAGCTGTGCCAGTTTACACCAGCTGGCCCACAGGAAGACGAAGGACATAATTATCTCAAATACACCAGACTCCAGCTCTGAAAAACTGCTGGAGGTCTTCCCTCCAAATTCCTGGTCTCCCAAAGATGGGAATTCAGCCCCTTTTCCTAAGAGCACTTCACCTCTCTAGTGTGGGTTCATCCTCTTATAGGAGTCTTTCCTAACATGGTCCTTTAAATCTGGTGAAAAGCAAACAACCACGGCCCTAAGAGAGTCGTTTTGCATTTAACTGTTGCAGACTACATCTTCTCTCCCTGTCAGGTAGTAAGTACACTTAGCTCCTGCAACATTTCCACCTCTGCTCTCCCTCTTTTTTTTTCCTTTTTTTATTTTTCAGGTGGTGGTACGTCCTTGCAGACCAGTTTTGTTTTCTTTTGGCCCATCTTGTACCTACAGCTTTCTGACTATTGTAAAATGTTTTGGGAAAATTGAAATTATAGTGTGTGATTGTCATTTTAATGCAAATTAAATATAATCCTAATTTTATTTAGAGGTCTAAATGCAATATGAATAGCTAATTTTTTCTTGTAGATCATTTTTCAGTCACATGTGGAAACACCTCATGTCATGTTTAACAATAGTCATCTTTGACTTCAACAAAAGCCACTCCCATTCACTGGCATTCTCTAATGTCCTGGAAAATTAACCACTGATCGCTCTGAGCCCCCGTATTCTTATTGGTTGTACACTAGTCATTTTACTCTTATGAGTCAGCCATGCATCTTGCACAATAGATCTGTGACTAATTGTGTGCGCTTTTCTGTAAGCATACCTAAATTAAGAACACATAATTAAGATTGTTTAGGTGCTACAGTAGTACCCTGCATTTGTGCTCTAGCATTTCTTCTTAGCTTTGATAACAAGTGAAAATGAGTGGGAAGGGATTACTCTCGTTCCCTAATACAAATTTGTCCAGTTTATAATTTGTCACAGTTGATTTGACCATCTCTGCTTGCAAGAGGCCCAGAAATAGCAGGTATGTAATGCTATAGTTGTTTGTTCTAGCTCAGTGAGGAGGCAGTGCCTGCCTGAACCATGCCTTACTCTAACCAGTGGCAACAATCCCTCCATTTCATGAGCGCCGCAGTTTTTCAGTTGTTATAGTAGCCACAGGGAGTGCATGCTGGAGGCAAGGGTCGGGTTCATATTTAATTATAGTCTTCTTTCTTCAGTTACTGATAATTTTCTAAAACAAATTCTGCTAAATGTGAAATTTCCCATCCTTGATTTCAAACTGAGAGCCAGATCAGTTCAGCCATTTTATGCTATGTCTCTGACGAGAAGAAAGAAAGAAAATTGCACTGTGTTCAAATGTTTTACACATCTTGAATGAACTGAGATGAGGCAGTACAAAATCTTGCCAAATAGCAAGTGATTCTTTTATACTGAAACTCTGTGCATTTCATTACAGATTTCCCCCCAAAAAAGATGAAAGTGAAAATTTCCTTCTCTGCTGTTTTGTATAATAGGATAGGAAAAATTCACTTATTTATGTATTTTAGTCCTAAATAGGATTGCTTGAATTAGGCAACAATCAAGAAATATTTTATGCAAACAAAGAGTGCCCCTTGGCAAGATCAAATGTTCTTTTTAAGTGTGTATGAAGGTGCAGTGGGGTTACGGAGAAGGAGGAATTCAGCTGCCTCTTAGGCTAAGTCTAACACATATGATCGGCCACAAACAGTGCTTTTTGGAGGTGGCGGGAAAAGAAATGTGCAGCCGTCAATAGTTTAGAAGACTTAAAACAAAATGTATACAAAAATACATGGACACTGACTTTGTTGTATGTGTCTTAATGTATTCCTGTGGGAGGAAAAGTGTTAAAACAGAGGGGTTGAAAGTCCCATCATACAGAAAGGAGCAAATGATGACCAAGGAAAAACAACCAATTAAAAAAATCCATTCAAAGACCACAAAATTTCCATTAAAAAAGCATATTAGCCACAGGCACAGAGAACCCACAGCAATGTCACCTTATCCCAGTTGGCATTCAACTCATTATTTCTTATGTGGGTGAGGAAGGTTCTCTCAATTTCATGTGTACCACAGAAACTAGAAAAGAAAAAACCAGAAAACAGCAGCAGCATACTAGATTAAATGAGTGACAGGCTTGATAATTATCTGTATTGCAGAAAAACCTACAAGACTCCACTCAAGATTGGAGCCTCATTATACTAGGCTGCACAAACACATAGGGAGACACAGTCCATGCGTTGAAGAGCTTGTAGTCTGATTTAAGTCAATATGTAGCAAGCAAGTACAGCAATAGGAAAGAAGAGGAGAGTGAGAATAAGGAAGGAGAAAGCAGGCTAAGAGTAGGGAAAAAAAATCCTCAGATAATACTGCCTGCCCCTCAACTATCCAGCATTACTTGGCTGATGTTGTGTAGACGTCACAGCAGAAACGGAGATGGGATCTGCAAGAAGAGAAGGGTACTGCCCTTATGGATCTGTTCAGGAAGGGTGTTCCATGTGAAAGATGAAGCATGGGACATAGCAGAGACCTCTTTTGGGAGAAAACAGAAAGGAGAAAGGAGGACACCACTGGCAGAGGAGGATTAGAGGACAATGAGATAAGAGATAAAAATGGATAAACACAGCTACTGCAGCAGTGATGGAGAAAGTAAAAGTATTCACAAAGAAGACACAAGAAGTTGACCAGAGTTCAAAAGTAGAGAAGGAAGCACATAAAGAAGACTCAGGGTTAGAATCATTCCAAAGACAGGCAATTCAAACAGGCCTGATCTTCATTCGAAAGCACTACAGAGAAGTTCAGCCCTAACCTTCTCAGTCTGAGCAGCATGTCCACACTGCAGAGTTAAGGCAGCCATAAGAAATGGAACATTACTTATGGTTATAGTGGGGGGGGTCATTGGCCTGATGTCTCGTTTGCTCATGAGGCATCCTCTAAGTCAAACAGAGCCTGATTTAGAACTTAAATCATTGTTCTATGGGAAACAGTGTGACCGAGTGAGAGACCTAAGCAGATCGTCCATAAAACGCCACAGCGTGCTGAGAAAGACTTCAGAGGGTGACAGAAATAAGTCCTGCGCTTAATGTCAAACTGATTAAATGCTGGTTGGGAACTGGTAGCCACTTTGATTTACATTTGCAAATGATTTTGAGAATTCTCTGGGAAAAGCAGTCTCAAAGTGGCAAATACTTTAGTACCCCCATTTTTTTTAGTTATCACTGTGTAAGGTGGAAAAGTCCATCTGACTACTGGCATGTAAATCTCCTCCTACATACTATTGCAAAGATATTTGATTTTTCTTTTCATTTTTTAAACCAGGATTCTACCCAACATCAGATTAAAAAGCAACAAGTTCCACATGCAAATCTGAAAGCAATGATTCACTGGACAGCAACTGTCCTCTGAATCAATGCCCCATTGTGGTTCCAGGAGGCATTGAGCTCCTGGAGATGAATCCTTTCAACTGAGGCATAATACTGAAGCCTTGACCCACAGCAATATTTGGAAGATTCAGTGGCCCTTTTTGCAGAAGCTAGGGGTAAGGTGAATCTGAGTCTCCTAGCTAAATTCAAATTTGAGTGGATGTTGTCTGTCCTTTTAAACTGGAGAAGTCATATTTTCCTTCACCTTCTAGAATATATCATGTGCGACTGCTGTGTTTCTCTCAGGGGCGACTTCATTCCAGTGACTGGTGAGTGACCGCTATGTGCATGCAGCTAGGAGAGCACTTGAGATCCTTCACTATGAAAGGCCTCAAATAAGTTTAAATTTGTTGGGGTTCCCCTGAGACTTCTTCCACTCAGTTCCCCAAGAATTCACTTTGACTCCAGTCTCATCACTCGGGTTCTTTTGTTTGGCATACAGCAAAACTATGCTGAGTTGATCAGACTCAAGCGTCAGTATATGGCATACTACGCATCCAAAGTTACATAGCAAACCTCTTCCTTTATATACATATACACATTGTATTGCATTTACTATACATTGCATCACATGCTTTGGATTTGGCTTGGTCACTTTGTAGGAACCAATTGCTGTGTGGCATACACTGTCCATGCACGACTTACTCTTTACCTCATCTTATATTCCAGGCTTATCTTATCCATTCTTTTCTTGCCCATTGTAAATGGTTCCCTAGGTGTTCCCCCTTATCTTAGCTAGTACATTCTGTTTCCAGCCAATGGCTCCATTTACCTCCCTAATCATATCTCCCAAGAAAAGAGGCTTCCCCCATGTCCGATTTCTCATGTCAAGCCAGGTCTACATGCCACTGCTTTTGTTTTTCTCTTTTATATTAGTGTTTGTTTTATTTTCTTTATAGTTTTTTACTTTCTGGGCTTTTTTTTAAGTTTACTATCCAGCAATACATTCCCAAGACCACAGTAGTTGAAATCATTTGAATCACCATTAATGCTTGACTCAAGGTATGAACCAGGGGATGCTAGCTCATCTCCTCCCATACTAGGGTGTAATCCCACATTATAAGCTTGCTCTGCCTTTAAAGCATCCTTGAGTAATTTTAATTTTGTTTTTATTTTAATTATAAAGAAGTGGTACAAAATAAAAAAAAACTTTCCATTTATTACCACAGGAAATTTAGGTGTGAAACAGAACATAAGACAATTAAAATAATATTTTCTGGGTCCATACCGGAAGTGATTCTCTGCAGCCACCACACAATACTTGTTGTCCCCAGTATAGGCAGTTTTTACTTCACCAGCATCCCAGCATCTCAACCATACTGTGCAACTTGGAGACTGTTCCCCCTGAATGAATTAGCATGTCAGCAACTCTGTCTGTAAGACATTTTACTTGCTCATGTAAGTGTCTCCCACCTGCAAACAGCAGAACAAGTGTGGGGCTTTCCAGACCTTTGCATTCTCTTGCAATGGTATTTGAGAAGGCAAAACAAACTTCTTCCTCACTGTAGGGAGGTTTGCAGTGGTTTGACATTTAACTTCATGATATTGGACCCTTGTTAATTTTCTTCTCCTGCACCAACTAGTGTCACCTCTCTTTTGCCAAATTTGTAACTTTTCTTTGGTGATACAAGAGGTGAAGTTCCCTTGCTCCATATCTCTTAAGGCCACTTTTACTTTGTATAGCATGTACCCCTCATATACAATGCATGCTGTTATTATTAGAACACATTGACTTAATTCTGTACTTAAAAGCAATTACAACATCACATATATTATATATACAGCTAACGAAGCTTCATTAATGAGTTCTTGGTTTTGCTCATTCAATGTATGAAGTGCTTTTGCTGCTATCGTCTGTTGGTCATGTTCCCACAGTATCTCTATGTCAGCAATGTACCAATTTCAAACAGACCAGTTTCCGTACCTACTAAATTATTAATGTTAAAGTACATCAGCACTTGTTCAATGGCTAAACATATAGGACAAATGAATAATAAGGTTCTTCATGGAGGTTGGGGGATGGAGTTCAGCAACACACTCCAATGGGTATGCTCCATCCCGAAGTCTCCTCCCTTCCCCTGCCTGCACCTGCATTCTTATGCCTTAGAATCCCAAGAACAGGGTGACATTCAATGAAATTAAAAGCTGCAAATTCTTCAAAATTAATAGGAAATCTTTGTGTGAAATAAGTACTGTGGAACTCACTGCCACCAGAACTTTGTTGAGGCCAGTAATTTAGCAAGATTCAAAAGGGGAATGGACACTTACATGGATAATAAGAATATCCAGAGTTGGTGTTATATCAGAAATTATGGAAGGGATCTTGAACTTCATGCTTCTTCAGTGCTTAAGCCAACTTTTAACTATTAGAGAGTATGATGAGACCTAATACTGGTACTGGCTCTGTCTGAGACAGCATACTAGACTGCATGAACCTCATATCTGGCCCTGTATGGGAATTTTTCTCCTCATGTTCCTATCAAACATGTCAATGCAAGTACACTTACATGCACAAATGTTCAAAAATTTGAACGAAAGTGCAGAACTGCTATGAAAAGCATCTAGTTGGAAACAGTGTTTATTAGTGGATAGAGGTAAATTGGTTTAAGTGGCCATGAAAATGGCTAATGCACTCTTAGGATGCATTAGGCGAGATATTTCTAGTAGAGATAGGGAAATGTTATTACCATTGTACAAAGCACTGGTGAGACCTCATCGGGAATACTGTGTGCATTTCTGGTCTCCCATGTTTAAAAAAGATGAATTCAAACTGGAACACATGCAGAGAAGGGCTACTAGGATAATTAGAGGAATGGAAAATCTACCTTACGAGAGGAGACTTTAAGGAGCATGGCTTGTTTAGCCTAACCAAATGAAGGTTGGGGGGAGATATGAGTGCTTTCTATAAATACATCAGAGATATAAACACCAGAAGGGAGAGGAGGAGCTAATGCTGACACAAGAATGACTGGCTATAAACTGGCCATCAACAAGTTTAGGCTTGAAGTCAGAAGAAGGTTTCTAACCAGCAGAGGAGTGAAGTTCTGGAACTGCCTTCCAACAGCAGCAGTGGGGGCAAAAAACCTAACCTGTTTCAAAACTGAGTTTGATAAGTTCCTGGAGGGGATGGTATGATGAGGTTGCCTAAAATGGCATACAACCCATCCATGGTTGCTATTAGCAAATCTCTCTAATGGCTGGTGATGGGGCACTAGATGGGGAGGATTCTGAGTTACTACAAAGAATTCTTTCCGAAGTGTCTGCTTGGTGGATCTCGGCCACATGCGAAGCAGTGGCACTGGAACAGTTTTTAGAGTGGGGTGCTGAGCTGTACACCCCCTTACTCCTGTCTGTGCCCCTCACTGCACCCTAGAGCTGGGGCTGGGGGCAGAGCTGTGGCTCCTGGAGGTGGGGATGCAGATAGGGGTAAGGCTGGGGTTGGGTGTGGAGCCCCGGGACGAGCAGCAGAGCCGAGACCCCAGGTGTGGGGCCAGTGGCCAGGGCTCCGCACAAAACCTGAAGGTGCTACAGCATTCCTCACATCCTTAGTTCCCAGACCTATAATGCTAAGGGTCTGATAAATTGCCATATTTGGGGTTGGGCAGGAATTTTTCCCCAAGTCAGACTGGTAGAGATCCTGGAGGTTTTTTACCTTTCTCTACAGCATGGGACACAGACAGGGGTGAAAGTGAGCCAGTATGGGCCAGTACTGCATACTGGTAAGAACCCTCACCAGCCCATACCCAGCTCACATTAAAGCACTGCCACAGCAGCTCTTTAATGTTCCTGCTCCTTTTGCCTCCCCTGTTGGCGGCCCTCCTGGTAGGGTCCGTACCAGCAAGGCTGCCAACGGGGGGCGAGGAAGGGGCAGCAACTTTAATGCTCCTTTGCTGCGGCAGCTCTAAGGATCCTCAAAGCGCTGCCACGGCAAAGGACTGTCCTTAAAGCACTGCCCCTTTCCCTTGTTGGTGGCCCTGCAGCGCTTTAACGTTAAAACGTTTAAAGTTCATACAGGGTAAACTCATAGACTGTTCACCCTCTATAACACTATAACACTGATAAAGAGATACACACAGCTGTTTGCCCCACCCCCAGGTATTAATACATACTCTGGGTTAATTAATAAGTAAAAAATGATTTTATTAAATACAAAAAGTAGGATTTAAGTGGTTCCAAGTAGTGACAGACAGAACAAAGTAAGTCACCAAGCAAAATAAAATAAAATGCACAAATCTATGTCTAATCAAACTAAATACAGATAATCTCACCCTTAGAGATGCTTCAGTAAGTTTTTCCCTCAGACTGGACACCTTCCAGGCCTGGTCACAATTTTTTCCCCTGATACAACTATTGTTCCAGCTCAGGTGGTAGCTAGGGGATTCTTCATGATGGCTCCTCCCTTTGTTCTGTTCCACCCATTTATATATCTTTTGCACAAGGTGGGAATCCTTTGTCTCTCTCTGGGTTCCCACCCCTTTTCAATGGAAAGACAGCAGGTTAAAGATGGATTCCAGTCAGGTAACATGATCACATGTCACTGTAAGACTTCAAGCCTTCATTCCTCCCAGCCTGAGTCACAGGAAAGCCTGCCTGCAAACAGAGCCATTCACAGTCAGTTGTCCTGGTTGATGGGAGCCATCAAGATTCCAAACCACCATTAATGGCCCACACTTTGCATAACTACAATAGGCCCAGAGTTATATTTCATGTTTCTAGTTTCAGATACAAGAGTGATACACTTATACATCTAGGATGACCACACTCAGTAGATTATAAGCTTTGTGATGATACTTTACAAGAGACCTTTTGCATGAAGCATATTCCAGTTACATTATATTCTCACTCATTAGCATATTTTCATAAAATCATATAGAGTGCAGTGTCACCAGGAGGACTTCGGTAACTCAGCCAGAGATTATAAATCTATTACAGGAGCGGGTGGGTGAGGTTCTGTGGCCTGCAATGTGCAGGAGGTTAGACTAGCTGATCATAATGGTCCCTTCTGGCCTTAAAGTCCATGTATACATCTACATTGCAATAGAAAATTTGAATCAGCAAGTCTCAGAACCTGGGTCAATTGACTTGGGCTCACAGAGCTCAGGCTATGGGGACTAAATATTGCAGTGTGGATGTTTTGGGCTCAGGCTGAAGCCAAGTCTCTGAGACTCTCCCCCCACACCTGACCTGGGCTAGCTGTGGCTGTGCCGTGGGTCTTTTGCTGCAGTGCATATATACCCTATGAGTCTATGAGACTGTAATTTTTGCTAGAGATTCTGGTCCTCTACATGTAGGTTAAAAGTTCCTCTTTAATCCTGTAACATGTGGGCTCTTTCTATTTGAGATACAGACTGACACTTGGATTTTTCTTCTGGAGTTGCTATAAAATCTGTAATTCATTCATACATAATGAAAAGACATTAGTAACAATACTGATGACATGATGACTTCAGATAATCAATAGAAAGATTAATACAAAAATTTTTAATTAATCATTTCTGTTTTTAAATCCATTGATTTGTACAGTCTCAAAAAATAACATATCAAGAAGTTATCTACCATGCGCAAAAAAAAATAATTTTTTTTTGAAAATTTTCTATGGAAAAGTAGAGTCAGTAGGTTACATAACATAAGCTTCAGCAGTTGGATAGTGTCCATGGATTTTCATCATTGTTTGTCTTGGTTAAGAAATCCCAAAGTTCAAATATCATTTTTTCTTGAACTTCTGCTCTGTCTGCAGCTTAAGTGACAATTTTTCCTCAACAATATATGATTAACGGCGGAGTCTCTTATTCTCCAAATATTTGATAAAACACTGATATCAATTTCAGTTACAAATTACCTCTTTTTGTGCAGCTTTGAGATTCTGCAACTGATCGTTTATTAGGCCCCTCCACTCAGAGAACTTTCATACTGCAGAAATTTTAAATGGAATCAAAAAGGGCACACAGTTTTTTGTTCAAAAATAAAATTAAAGCCAAGCTCATGGACATTTACAATAAGCAGTTCCTGTGGAATAGAATCTGATCTGGAATTATGGTAAATGCTCAAGGTCCCGTCCTGGATTTCTTGTGCATCCAAAACTCCCAAAGGCAGCAGATGATTTGGGTAAACCAGGAATACAAGCTCAGGTCTTCAGGATTACCACTTCTATTCTGTAAGGATTTTGGTGACACAGGTGTTCAGACCACCTTCTGTTTCCCCAACTGTGTATCTGTTGGGATTATTTAAGGAGTTGCAATGCATATTTAGGGAGATAAACCCTCTGAAGTAATTTTTTTCCACCAAGCAGGTTGGAATAGACTGAGGGTGGAAATTGGGAGAACAATATTTTACCAAAACAAGTTATTGTACAAATCAAAAAGTAACTGACACATAGATCTAGCCTTTCCTACTTACTGTCTACTTTGAAATTAAATCCTCCCTCCTCCCCATCCAGGAGAAAGTTTACAGATGAAGATGGCAGAGTCTATTACTTTTCTAGATTAGGAGCACAATTTTATTTCATATATGCTTCATTCTTTTAAATACAAAATCATCTGTCCCTTTGCAATTATGGGGAGCCATCCTTAATTCTTGAGATCCATGGAAAGCTGAGATTAATGGACAGCTACTACTTTTGCTGCTACGCAAGCCTGTCTGTAAAGCACTTTTGTCAACCTGGTTTGTATACAGAAACTTCTTACTTGATTACTTTTAGTTTTATTATGTTCTTTCTGAAGACTGAACAGCTGAAAAGTTCTATTCTGGATTTATTGTCAATTAAGCTATGACAGACCTAGAATTAATAACAGATTGTCTTAGATCATAAGGGTCTTAAGAGCAGGGACTGTCTTTCTGAGGGTATATCTACACTACCCACCGGATCGGAGGGCAGCGATTGATCCAGTGGGACTTGACGCGATAAATCAACCCCCCAGTGCTCTCTCATCGACTCCTGTACTCCAGCTCAGCAAGAGGCGCAAGCAGAGTTGATGAGGGAGTGACGGGGGAGTGACAGTAAGTTGATCTAAGTACGTCAACTTCAGCTATGTTATTCATGTAGCTGGAGTTGCTTAACTTAGATCCATTTCCCTCCCTCCCAGTGTAGACCAGGCCTGAGTGTCTAGTACCTAGCACAAGGTGACCACTACCAGAATAGAAATAATAAATAATATGAAATCACAGGAGTAAAGAAACAGGAAGGGTGTTCCTTTACATCACATCCAAAATACCACGGATGTGGATTTTATCAGAATGTTTTTCTTTAGGAGCACTCCCACTCCTTTACACACCATGGCAGTACAGACTTGTGATTAGAGGAAAAGCTCATATAACTTTGTCCCATCTGCAGTTTTTAAGTGAAAAAAAATACTGAAAATTGTCACCAGATAAAATTGACATAAGGAAACAAACCTATAACAAAAACTTCGCTGTAATTTTCATGCAATCTGCTCCAGGTACCTAGATCCCCGCTGGGGTGTCTGGCAATATCTGTCTTGCTATTGGCCTCTTTGAGGTTATGTTAATTACAACTTAAAAGTCTGATCCTGCAAACTGTTACATCCCCAATTCCATTGGAGTTATTCTAGGTGCAAGAACAGTGGAGGAGGGAAGAACAAATATCATATTTTGCCTTCTTTGGACTTTGGTCCTGGGCCTGGCTGGGGCCTCCTGGCCCATAGTAGAAATTAGACCAGCCTCAGGATTGCTCTTACTTACACTTGACTGCAATGACCTGTCTTTGTATGTATACATCATTTCATCTATCTGTAGACTGTCTGTCACCATTCCTCAATGGGTCACAGCTGCGAATACCAGATTCAGGACAAACTGCTGAGAAATCGGGCAGCCTCACCCAACCTGGTGGATATACCAAGCCAGTAGTAAAGAAAACGTCTGTCTCCCCACACTGATTAACAAGAAGTCAATGAGATTAGGCATTCTAGCCCTTATTTAACCATCCAGACACTAGACTAGTGTTTCTCAACCAGGGGTACATGTTAGATATTTGCCTAGTTTTACAACAGGCTACATAAAAAGCACTAGCAAAGTCAGTACAAACTAACATTTCATACCGACAATGACTTGTTTATACTGCTCTATATACTATACACTGAAATGTAAGTACAATATTTATATTCCAATTGATTTATTTTATAATTATATGGTAAAAATGAGAAAGTCAGCAATTTTTCAGTAACAGTGTGCTGTGACACTTTTGTGTTTTGATGTCTGGTTTTGTAAGCAAGTCATTTTTAAATTAGGTGAAGTAAAACACAGACCCCCGAAAGGGGTACAGTAGTCTGGAAAGGTTGAGAGCCACTGCACTAGATTTTATGAAGTGGTTATTGAAAACCAATTTAATCAAACAATAGGTTCTTGTGCTCTCAAGAGATCAGCCACATAGGCAGGTCAATATATAACTCAGATATTACCCAGTAAGCATGCCGCTGCCAATCTTTTGTAACTAAAATCTAAAGGCTTATTTATAAGCGAAAAGAAGAGAGTTAAAATGGTTAATAGATATACATACAATAGTGGTAATGTTCTTATAGCAGGTTTGTAGCAGTTATGTATAGACTGCTGGCTTGTAAAGTCTCTGGTAACTTCCAAAAGATGGGAAGGTCCTCAGGCCATAGTTCAATATGTTCCTTTTAGTTGTAAATCCACAGTCCAGAGGATCAGAGCAGGAAAGGGGCAACATGGAGATGTTTCAAGGGTCTTTTATATCCTCTGCCATGTGCATGGAATTTTATTGTCCCAAACCAAGCCCACAGCCCCTGTCTGTAGAAAGTTACTGGCACAAGATGGAGTCTAGGGTCATATGAGCATATCACATGTCCTTACATGGCTTGCTGACTCATAGTGGCAGTCAGTGTCCATATCTGTGCTAAGGCACCAACAGGAAGACTTGCTGGGTCTGTGGCCATTGTGATAGTAATGTGTCTTTTATGGGTCATCAAAACATTTGTCTGGCTTCAATGTAGATTTTACCTGATTGGTGTTACCCAAGGAACAAACACATTTGGGATACAAATATATAGCCAATATTCATAACTTCATATACAGTGATGATTTACACAGAATAGTCATATCTAGCAAATCATAATTTTCCATTAGAACATAAGAATGGCTGTACTGGGTCAGATCAAAGGTCCATCCAGCCCAGCATCCTGTCTATCGACAGTGGCCAATGCCAGGTGCCCCAGAGGGAATGAACAGGTAATGATCAAGTGATCTCTCTCCTGCTATCCATCACCACCCTCTGACAAACAGAGGCTAGAGACACCATTCCTTAACCATCCTGGCTAATAGCCATTTATGGACTTAACCTCCATGAATTTATCCAATTCTCTTTTAAACCCTATTATAGTCCTAGCCTTCACAACCTCCTCAGGCAAGGAGTTCCACAAGTTGACTGTGCACTGTGTGAAGAAGAACTTCCTTTTATTTGTTTTAAACCTGCTGCCTATTAATTTCATTTGATGGCCCCTAGTTCTTATATTATGGGAACAAGTAAATAACTTTTCCTTATTCACTTTCTCCACATCACTCATGATTTTATATACCTCCTCTTTTCCAAGCTGAAAAGTGCTAGCCTCTTTAATCTCTCCTCATATGGGACCCGTTCCAACCCTCTAATCATTTTAATTGCCCTTCTCTTAACTTTATCTAATGCCAGTATATTTTTGTTGAGATGAGGAGACCACATCTGTACACAGTATTCAAGGGGCATACCATGGATTTATATAAGGGCAATAAGATATTCTTCATCTTATTCTCTATCCCCTTCTTAATGATTCATAACATCCTGTTTGCTTTTTTGACTGCCACGATGACTCCAAGAGCTTTTTCCTGATTTGTTGTAGCTCAATTAGCCCCCATCATATTGTATGTGTAGTTGGGGTTATTTTTCCCAATGTGCATTACTTTACATTTATCCACATTAACACCTTACACTACATACTTTGTACAAGATTTGTTGCAATTGTCTAACAGTGGCAATATTAATGATACACAAAGTCATATTTCAATCATACAGCATTTCACTGTCATTTTCCAAACTCTGGGTCAGAACAACTTGGGAAGTCATGCTGGGTCTCCCCAGTGGGAGGTTTTAGAGTTTACCTATGAACATTTTATAATGTCAAATTTCCATTTTCACAAGAAATTAGAAACCTAACACTAACTGAAGACAAAATATCAGGTGGTTGCCATTAAAAAGTCAGCCAACAGTTATTGGAATAGGATAGTTCCTATTCTGTGCAGACGGATCTCAGATACAACTGTAGGTGGTGGTATGGGGACTGTATCTTGAAGGGAAGCTGGGACCCTTTAAGGCACAGTTCCCAATACCACATGAGTAACTTTCCATATGCGTTGAGTATTTAAAGGCAACCATTGCATCCCTTGTTCTACAAGAACAGTCCTGAGGACTTTTCGTAGTGCATGTGGGGGATATAGGGAGCTCTGCTTTTGTTAAGAGGATGTTAGATCTAAGTGGGGACCATGATGTTAACATTGCAAGAGCTCTGGTTTGTCAGCCCTAAAATAAGGACTGGATTTTTCTATATTTGTAACCACAACTTCCGTCCCCTCTCTACCACATCTCCTTTCTGCTGAGTTTATTTTGGTGTGTGGTGCCCCCGACAAATCAAACTGGTTATAGAGAGACTTCCAAAATAATGATAAACCTATCAGAGCGGGGCGGGGAAGGGAAGAGAAATACCATCAGAATGTGGGTCGTCCTGCACTGAGGGAACCTTCCCTTGCACTATGGACTTAGCTGGCTCAGGGAGTCATCTTACTTCCCACCTCCCTGCAACATATTTCCTTAATTTGACCCAATGATTTGAAATTTTTAGCTACAAGGATTGTGAGAGTCATTAAGCGGATAAGAAAGTTCTAAGCTGGTAAACGGAGGCTCCTGTCAAGAAAGCATTTGGGAAACCCAGTTATAACCAGATATATCTCTTCTTAGTGGTGGTTATCTAAATAGAACATGCTCAGTTCTCTTCACCTTTCCTCATAGGTCTTCTTTAGTGAACCCTTCATCATATTTCTTCTTCTTAAAAAAAAACACCTCTCCAATTTGCCTGTATTTTTTTGAAAATTTGATTCCAGAACTGAACACTGGATTGCCCCTGCAGCTTAATCGGCACCAAGGTAGAAAAAAAAGAATGCCTGTGCTTCTTATATATGAAATGGATCTTGTCAACAGGACCTATTAAGCAGGGGTCTCAAACTCAATTTACCTTAGGGCCAGTACCAGTCCTCAAATCCTTCCAGCAGGCCAGTACTGTCACTCATACCGCCCAGAACCCGCCCCCAAAACTCTGTTCCCCACCTGGCTAAGGCTCTGGGAGGAAGTTTGGGTGTGGGAGGAGGTCTGGGGTAAGGGATTGGGGTGCAGGATCTGGGAGGAAGTTTGGGTGCAGAAGAGGTGAGAGGTTGGGCTCTGGAAGGGAGTTTGGGTGAGGGAGGGGGTCGGGTGCAGGGTCTGGGAGGGAGGCGGAGGGAGGGGTGCAGCTCTGGGATGAAGTTCGGAGGTGGGAGGGGGTGTGGGGAAGGGGGAGGGGTGCAGGCTCTGGGAAGGAGTTTGGGAGTGGGAGGGGTGAATGGGAAGGGAGAGGGGGTGCTGGCTCTAGGGAGGATGGAGGGTACGGCACTTACCTGGGGCTCCAAGGTGAGGCGAGCCAGGAGGCCTCTGCATGCTGCTGCCCCAGGCACCACCCCCGCAGCTTCCCATTGGCTGCAGGGGTGCTTGGGGCAAGGAGGGGCCAGTAGATACATGGAGCATGCAGGCAGATGCCGCTCAGCTCTGCTGCACTGCTGGGGCCCCAGGCCATTGTAAATCACCTAGGGGGGAAGTGCCTGGGGGTGACAGGTGAGGCCAAGGGAGAGACCCAGCCCCAAAACTGCTGGAGCCCCATAGGCCACATTGGGGAGGTTTGCAGGATGCAGATGGCCCACAGGTTGAGAGTTTGAGACCCCTGTATTAAAGTATTTGTCTTTTATTCAAATGTTGAAAGTTTAAGTCATGCATAGTCTGACGTTATTGACATGTACTGTGACTGTATAGATCATTGTTGCAACCAGGGTCCTATGGTTGCAACAGGTCTTGTACAAAGGAGTTCAAATGGGGTGCCTATGGAAAGGTTGTAGTTTGCTGGTTATGATTATTCTGTCTGTCTATATGTATCATTTTTGTATTTGAAGTTATGAATATTGGCTATGTACGTGTATCTCAATGTATTTGATTCTAAGTAGCCTATTCTCAATAAGTAGGACTATTCTCAATAAGTGCCCAATCAAGAAACACTTAACTGACAATGGACTTTGGGAGATGTCAATCCACATCTGAGCTTTCCTGGGAACATTCAAACTAACATGTAAACAATGGCATCAGGCCTGCAAAAAGACGAATCATTCATAGGCAGTGACTTGCCCTGGTGGCTCAATCTCCATCTTGTTGCTGTGACTTTGCACAGAAGAAGAAAGGGGTTTCCACTCATGAGAGAGAATATAAAAGGCTCTGGAAGCCTCTCCATTTTGTCTTCTGCTGGCTCAAGAGATGGCCTCTTCACCTCAAAGAGATGCCTGAAGGAAACTGGAACAAAACAGTAACTGTTGGGCTGTGAGTGATTGCTGGACCCAGACTAGGAAGGAATCCAGTCTGTGAAAGAAGCTTATTGGAACATCTCTGGAGGTGAGATTTCATCTGTAATCAGTTTCTTCATATAGTAGCTTTAGACTTGCATGTTTTGCTTTATTTTGCTTGGTAACTTACTTTATTCTGTCTGTTATTACTTGGAACCACTTAAATCTTTTTATACTTAATAAAATCACTTTTTGCTTATTAATTGACCCAGAGTAAGTAAGTACTCCTGGGGGAGCAAATAGCTGTGCATCTCTCTCTATCAGTGTTATAGAGTGCGGACAATTTATGAGTTTACTTTGTATAAGCTTTATACAGAGTAAAACGGATTTATTTGGGGTTTGGATCCCATTGGGAACTGGGTATCTGGGAGCTAGAGACAGAAGCACTTTCTAACCTGCTTCCAGTTAAGTCTGCAGCTTTGGGGGTGTTCCTGGGTCTTTGTTGCAGGAGTTTAACATACCTGGCTCAACAGAACAGGGTTCTGAAGTCCCAAACTGCCAGAGAAAACGGGCTCAGAGGTAGTCTCAGCATATCAGGTGACAGTCCCAAAGGGGGTCTCTGTGACTGAACCTGTCACACATAGTATTTGCCTGTTGAGGATTTACGTTATTTCCTATTCACTAGTCGTTCCTGGATTATTTGTTTCCTAATTAGCATTACTATATACTACTAAACAGTAGGCTTTAATTAAAAATAGTTTTAGAAAATGACTTTGTTTAGGTAGCACTGATATTTAACTTATACAATGTATGCAAGAGTCAGAAGGCCACTGCAGATAATGCGTGAACCTTGATATTGCTGTTTTCTGAACTTTTGTTGAAGCCAAGTTAAATATCTTCTTCAAAAGGCAGGCTTTTTTCTTGAGTTAGAAAAGGGATGGTTCTGTTAGGAATAAAAATCCTTGCAGAAGAATCACTAAATAACGCTGTAAATAAACAGGCATTTGAAAGAAGAAGAAGAAAAACCAGAGACAGTAGAGTTAAGACATTCCCAAAAGCAGTAAGAAATTCCTTTTATACAATCTTAACTCCCTTCCTTCTCCTGATACCATGAGAGTGTGATTTCAGTTCTTTGATATCATAATATTTTTGTATTGAAAGAGGATCTTTACAGGAGTGCTTTAGTGTGATGCTATGGTCGAATATTATGGGATAGCAGTGGACTAGTGCTCGGAGGGTGACGTTATGTTGAGTGTGAATGCTGTCTTAATTCACCCAGTACTTTTAGTGGGGTTTGCATGGGTTTAGTGCATACTTACTTTGTAGTCTTTTTGTTGTGAAGAAATACAGTCTAAAAATTAAGCAACCGTAATTCTAAATGTAAGAGTTAGGTATGGGTACTACAATAACCTGGCTATAGCTACTAAATTTTCAACTCATGCACACATTAATCATTGGAATTGCATGATTGAACTGAACAGCATTACCTTTCATCTGTGTAAGTAGGAAAGAAGCCTCTTCATTTCAGGTGCTCACATTAATTTAAAATTAATGTGAAAACATTTTATCTTTAAAACATGTCCTGTTACATAAAAACAACATGGACATTCTGATAGCAATACAAATTAATAAAACACAGAATATCCAAGGATACTACAATCTCTACAGCCTTTCTGTAACTGTCATTATTAAGGCAAGTGGCCAAATGAATGAGCTACAGACAGAGTATATGCCCTATCCTGAATTTCATGAGGTTTGTCAGTCTGGGTTGCATCCAGTGTTTAACCTGAAGTGGGACATAGAATAGGTGGCTGGGAAGGAATTTCCCTAGCTCTGGTGAAGTTAATACCTCTGTGGTTAATGTAAAATTATGTCTTCTAGGAGGACTTACTTCTGAAGTATAATTGACCTTGGAGCACAGAGTGGGTGCCTATATGAGAGCTAATCTATACTTTAAGAAAATATTTCTTTATTGAAATGCATAAGTATAAAGTCCTGCTACGTCTGATTTTATAAATATAGGCCCCAACCCTGTGAGGTGATGAACAATGCCTGAGAGGTACTGGGTGCCCTTAACTCCCTTTGAAGTCACTATGAGTATCTACCCCAGGATAAATAGAACGTTATCTGGAGAGATCACCCCACAGCTACTTACAAATAAAGTTGATTTCCACACTGCCACTATTGATTAGAAACTACATGTTTAAAATGTGTGTGCTGTATATGTACACTATGCTTGTATGTGTGTGCCTACAAAGGTAAAGCCAAAGTCTGGAGTTCTTAGAACATGATCCTATGAGATGCTGAGGATGTGCCCCAACACCTGCTGTAGACAATGGGAGCTGAAGGTGCTCTACACCAGATAGCATTGGGCTATTCTACTCTATGTAAGTTCTTGTACCCTCATCCTCACTGTATTATCTGAGCACCTTCCAGCACTGCTTTACTAACATGACTAACACTGTCATGGATAGGTTTGTTCTCCCTTTAGCCTCCCCACAGGTGGAGAATTGTGTATGTAGTGTAGTGTCATGTTTTGGTAGGGTTTGTTTTTATTAAACATTCACAGTGCTCTGTGTTGGAAACGGCCAGGTTGAAGAAGTACACCTTTTCCCTGGAATGGAAGGTGGAAAGGCTGATCATCCTTCAGAACTCTTTAAAGTCAATGGGAGTTTTGCCTGAGAAAGGACCTTAGGACTTAGCACATGGTGTATGTGTCTGCCTGTGCAGCCACAACAAAGCAGTATCCATGAGTTTACCTTCAGTTTTTTAAAATATTTGTGATAATTCAGGATACGATCCTCAGTGGTAGTCTTTATCTGAAAAGAGAACAAAAATCCTTCTTGTATATTAACAACAAGGCTTAAAGTGATGAGAAAAAGAAGGGGGGCAGTCTGTCATAATCTTGAAGCAGCTTTGGGAAAACAATTCTTAGAGTGCGCCCCTCAGTGAGCCAGCTCTATTTTTCATTCTTTTTGCCAGGTCTGCGACCCTTGCAACAGCCCCTGCCCCTTTTAAGTACTGACAAAAGTCAGCTGCAGGCCTTTGTAATAGTAGAGCACGAATAGTGCACGTGATGGGAAAGAATCTATGAAAAGGGCATAAAAAATTGCCACACATAAAGAAATCACTGCACGTACTTCGTTCGGCAGGTGTCTTACATAGACAAGGTTGTAGTCATCACACTCTCTGCTCCTTCCCAGGAGAAGTTTGCTGGCGTGAGTGGAAATCAATATCCCCAGCAAGAGGAGAAAGGAGGTGGCTGGACCTGGAGAAGGGGTGTGGACAAATGGTCCCATGTTCCTACAAGCAAGCAGGAGCCAACACAGGATTTAAATCTAATCCGAGATCACACTAGCAGCTGCTTCCAGTAGGCACCTTCACTGGTATTTTTTTTTCTTTGTTTACTTCTGACCCATGTTGAACCAGAAATAATACAAAAGGCTGTTCCCAGAGCAGTGGAGGAAAAGGACATTGTAGGAGAGGCAGATGAATTTAGCCTGGGCGAACTTTTGATTTTCTCCTCTTTGGCCCTGAGAGAGAGAGAGAGAGAGAGAGAGAGACAGAGAGAGACAGAGAGAGAGAGAGAGAGACAGAGAGAGAGAGAGAGAGACAGACAGAGACAGAGAGACAGACAGAGAGAGAGACAGAGAGAGAGACAGAGAGAGAGACAGAGAGACAGAGAGAGACAGAGAGAGACAGAGACAGAGAGACAGAGAGAGACAGAGACAGAGACAGAGAGAGACAGAGAGACAGAGAGAGACAGAGAGAGAGACAGAGACAGAGACAGAGAGACAGAGACAGAGAGACAGAGAGAGAAATATGCTAAGATTGTGAGAGAAGAATCAGACTGCTGCGGAAGTCATATGGAAGCTCCATTGATTTTCCTGGACAGTATTTGTTATTTCTTCAATGTTTTGTGAGCCCCTACCCATAAATTTCACATATTTGACTTGTATTTATATTTAGCCATTTATATGTAGCTCTGGGACCTCGCGAAGGGGGAGAGTCCCACAGCCTGGGATTCAGCCTAAGGCCAAATATCTGCACTGCAGTTTTACAGCCCTACAGCCCAAGCCCCATGAGCCTGAGTCAGCTGACATGGGCAAGCTGCTAGTGTTTAAATGCAGTGTGGACATACCCTCTGTATCTATCTCTATAAGGTTTATTTTCCAGTCCTTTATTCCTTCTCGTAGCTCTTCTCTGACCCTCTCCAATTTATCAGCATCCTTCTTGAATTGTGGGCACCAGAACTGGACACAGTATTCCAGCAGCAGTTGAACCAGTTCCAAATATAGAGGCAAAGCCTCTCTGCTCTGACTCAAGATTCCCCAGCTTCTGCATCCGAGGATCACATTAGCTCTTTTGGCCACAGTGTCGCGCTGGGAGCTCATGTTCAGCTGATTATCCACCATGATCCCCAAATCTTTTTCAGAGTTACTGCTTCCCAAGATGGGCTCCCCCATCCTGTAAGTATGACCTACATTCTTTATATCTAGATGTTTACATTTACAGTTAACCATATTATTTCCTCAGATACAGAACAGACATATTTATTGAACACTTCTGCCTTCTCTGCATTATTATTGTTAATTCTACCATTTTTATCTAGTAATGGACCAATACGATTGTAGGGACTCTTTTTGTTCCTCATATATTTTAAAAATTCTTCATTTCCCTTAACTCTGCTGGCCATAGATTTCTCCCTGTATCCCTTTGCTTTCCATATGAGTGTTCTGCAATTCCTAACTTCTGATTTATGTTCATTGCTATCAACTTCCCCTTTCTTCCATTTGTTCTATATTATTATTTATGGCTGCCTTCACTTCCCCTCTAAACTAGGTCAGTTTTTTAACCAGTACAGCCTTCTTCCTCAGTTGTGGGTTTGTGGCTTTTCAGGAATCTACTAAGGTGTTCTTAAGTGATTCACAATTATCATTCATATTTTCTGATTAAATTCTTCCTCTCAGATTATTTGTTTCATAATTGTTTTCAGTTTTGTGAAATTGGCCTTATTATAACCTCAAGCATATATATATTACTAGTCTGGAATTTATTCTGCCTGCATATATATATATATATATATATATATATATATATATGCAGGCAGAATAAATTCATATGGATTAGGTTGATGACTGTTGTTTATTCTAGGTAATGATGAAACAGAAATGTAATTAAATTACTTGCACTCTCTAATGAAGAAAACCTTAGATGTAGACTTCTACTTTTGGGATAATGAAAGGGAAATAACATTTTAAACATTGCAGTCAATAATTTTGTCTCTTTTTAAACACAAAGTTATTTTGGATCAAATGATCACTTGTACCCAAGGGTTTTCTGAAGTAAGTGATCTGTGAATGGGCAAGATCCCTAAACAGCTCTCTTAGTGCAGCACGCTTACACTATGTTAGCATCCACACCCATTTTCCAGGGTGTTGCTTTTATTTCTAATTGAAAGGACTTGTGCTTCAATCTAAATTTTCTCCTGAGCTGGGCTTGTTCCCCAGGTTTCTTCCTTTTGGGCATCTTTGTCCCTGCCCCTAATTCCCTCCTCAGAGAGTAAGACTACATCCTTCTTCATTTCTAGGCTGGAGGTGACAAGAGCCACTTGATCTGGTGAGTGAGATAGCTCCCCTATCTTTTTGTAGGTTCCTAGCACCTGACATCTGAGTGAATCCATAAAAGAGCCCTGTATCTCTATCCTACAGAGTCCTAGAACCTGACACTCTGTCATGGGTCCATAATGCAGGGTTCACATAGACAAAGACATATCTCAGTCTCGAGGACAAATTATGACACTACCTGAGGATATTATAATTATCAGAACAGCCAGCGTGCCCCAGCTCCAGGGCAGTCTTCTTGTCTGGCTGCCCCAGAGCCATAGACAATGGAAGCTCTGGGGTTTCCTGCTCTGAGGAAAACAGTATGGGGTCCTGTCCCAGAGCTGTGACCCCTGGAAAGCCTAGGCTGACGAGGAACTGTAAGCCTGAGTTCCCTGGGCTTCTGGGTTCATTGTTCCTTACCAGCTTGTCAGGCAGGCTGCTCTGGAGCTAAGTAAGTAGGTTTAAAAGCATTCCTGGGTTCTGTTGGACCTTCATTGACATCAGACTGGCTCGGTGAAGCAAAAAAATATTTTCCAATCAATGTTACTCTCACTGACTGCAACTGGAATCATGCATATGCCACAGCTCTGAAATTCATGCCCTTTGGTTTATAGTCACAACAAAGTGACTCAGTAAACCTGGAGACTTGAACCAGTTTTGGAGGAAACAGTTGTTCTCGATTGTACTCATCACAAACGTGTATGTATGCATTACAAGTGATTTTCATTGAAATAGCTCTGGACTCTAGCCCTGAGAATCCTATGTATGTATTTAACATACACAATGCATTGCTCTCTCTCTCTGTCTCTCTTTCTCATTTGGAGTATGTGTCATTTCATGGGAGATTACTTAATGAAAAAACCTGCTGCCGGGGAAGCAAATCCAGCTGTAGCAGCTTATGCTCTTGTTTCTTAAAAAACACCAAAAAATTTAAAAAAAAACCCACAGAAGCTTATAGCATAGAAAAAGATCCTGAAACTTGAGTGTATAGCACTAATTCCCAATGAATTAATATGCCACTATTAGAATTTACAATATTGTCATGCCTAGGATTGGCCCCTTTGTGCTAGATGCTGTATAAACACTTAGAATGACATCATCCTGAAGAGCTAAAATTCTAATTTCAGATAAGACACAACTGCCTACATTTTGAAAAATGACCAGTGATTTTGGGCACACAACTCAAGACCCCTTAAAGAGGCCTGATTATCAGAGCGTAAGGGCTCAACTCTGTTTAAGGTATTTTAGTTTAGCTGTCATTAGTTGGCTGATTTCTGGCAGGCATCATGGTAGAAGTGGGCCTTGTGCAGAGATCTGAAGGATAGTGGCTTTATGGACTAGCTCAGGGAGGTTATTTGATGCATGGGGGGACAGTGCGGAGCTAAGTGCAGAAACAGCTGTGGGAGAAGTGGACAAACAAGCAAGCCAGGCTGCCATCACTGAGGAGGAGAAAAGAGTGATGGAAAGAAAGACCAAAGCAGATAGGTAGGGAGGAGCAGATTTATGAAGGGCCTTGAAGGTGAGGACCGGAACCTTGAGCTTGGGAGAGTGGAAAAAGAGGAGGCAGTAGAGATATTTGAAGAGAAGAGTGACAGGCAAGGAAGAAAGGAGAGCTCTAAAAGAGTATGTGCTCAGGAAAGCATTGTCCCCCCGTAGCTCACTGCTGTATGGGGGGGATTACGCAGGCTGCATCATCCCTTATGGTGGTGCAGCTTGCTTCTCCCTGAGCCACTGTGGATGACCAAGATCATGACTCTACTTCCTCCCTTGTCCCTTTGAGACAATATGCTTTCTCCCAAAGGCACAAGGGAAAGCAGTCTCTAAGCTTCCCAAATCTGAGGACTGTGACTGTCAAAGTCTCTTGCCTGATGAAAGCAGTGGGGAATTGGTTGGAGGTCTTTGCATGCTCCACACAACCCTTTGCAGCTTTTCTAGGGCCAATCACTATTTAGCCCAAAGTTTGTTACACTACAAAAATAATGGCAAAAGTGAAGTTCTGAATCAACTTATTACCTTGCAATGGTACTTGGAATGCTTGCTGTTTACTATGTATGTTTCCCAGGCTGCCTGTTCCTTTTCATGGAAAAATTTGAAATGTTGTGGGTTTGGTATGAATTGGAACAGAACCAAATAAAATTCAAACTATCGAATTTCTCCATGAAACAACTACCTTTCTGTGCCCAGCTCTTAGTGGGAGCCTTGCGTACTCTGAAAAATCAGGCCTTAAGTTACCCTGTGGTAATGCTTCTTCAGCACAACAAAGTTATCAGTATTTGTACAAAGCCTCTGACACAAGGTGAAATAAAACGTATTTGTCATATATCAGCATAACTGCATAGCTTGGGATCATATGGAGTAATGGACCCACTCCCAAGCTGGGAACCTTTCACAAAGAACCATCACACAAGATGAATAAATATAAAATTATACTTTTATTCAAACATTTTTGTTATTAAATATAGAAATAAGGGGATTATTTTTCATTTGAGTAAAATCAAAGTCTTAAATAATATTGTAGTGCAACTATTTGCATATTCACCTGAGATAAAGTACTTGTATGCTACTTATTATATAATAAATATATCTGCCACCTTTTAAATTCTCTAATACAGAGATGAAACATTAAAAAAATCAGTGGCTCAAAATTCAGACAAAATACATGTACAATATATAGTCTCGCTTCCTGTTAGACAGCTGGCAATGTTTAGTTGCCTTATCCCTCTAACAATTTCAGGATTTTAAAAAATAGTTAGCATCCATCAGCCATCAAGGCCCCAGTTCAGGAAAGCATTTCAACATATGCACATTTTAAAGCATGTACTTAAATCCCTTAGAGTTGAGTGGGACTTCAGTGTCTGCTTAACTTTAAGGACATTCTTCATTGCTTTCCTGAGATGCTTTTCTGATTCAGTGCCCTCTTTTCAGCCCAATTAAATAAATGATCAGTCATAACCATATTAATTTTAGCTATCAAGATAGTACCAGAAGGTCTGTTAAATACAGTATTGGGTCTACATGGTATGTTTATATGAAGTTCACAGGGAATATCAGGTAAACGTTGCACAGCTCTGCATTATCCAGTTAATAAACATATAGAAGATAAACAGGAATTCTAGACATATTATTTCTTACGCAACAGTAGGAATTATAAATACTTTGCTGGTGTTTCTACAAAATAGATTTCATTATAAATAATGATTGAAAATAGTTAAATATTAATAAATAGATTTATATAAAAACAGAATAACAAAAGGTATAACTAAGCCTTTCAACATTTACATTTCCTTTTCTGATTTTGGCTCCTTTTTCTCTTTATGTGAGTAGTTGGATGGTCCAGTAGTAGTTTTTGTAAGGTGGGGAAAAGTTCGTTAACAGCTTTGCGTTGGATTTTCTTATCATTCATCTGGTTCAAAAGACAAAAGAAATGGTCATTTCAAAAGGTACTGTACCTTTATTAGCATGTGCTATGGTCTAGGCCAGCAGTTCTCAAACTGTGGGTTGGGACCCCAAAGTGGGTCACGACCCCATTTTAATGGGTTCACCGGGGCTGGCATTAGACTTGCTGGGGCCTGGGGCTGAAGCTGAAGTCCTCAAGCTTTGGCTTTAGCCCTGGGTGGTGGGGTTCAGGTTAAGGCCCCTCCACCCTGGGTCTGAAGCTCTTGGGCTTTGGCCCCCACCTGAGGCAGCAGGCTCGGACTTTGGCTTTGCCCACTCCCCACCCCCGCCATCTGGGGTCGTGGGGCTCAGGCTTCAACCCCTGTCCTGGAGTTGTGTAGTAATTTTTGTTGTCAGAAGGGGGTCGCGGTGCAATGAAGTTTGAGAACCTATGATCTAAGATGTTATACGGGGCATTACGTGATAGGGCAAAGTAACACATTGATGAAGAATAGCAATAACCCATCAATCCATCAACCAGTTCAGATAAGGAAGAGCAATCTTCTAATGAACTTTGTTGTCCAATTTCCAGGCTGCTTTATGACATGGTACAAGTCAACAGCATTCTATGCAACTGAGCTACTCTGCGGCTCATCATGATATAGTAGGATAACATTTGAGTTACTGTGGTATTGGAGGACAAATTATTAAAGCAGAGCCATATGCTGATGGCTGTAATTGAAATCAATGGAGTTAAACTGGTATTAACGGTAGAATCTGATACAGAATGTCACTTTTGGAGGCTTTCTTTTAACCCTGCTTGAGGTCTGACTATGAACTGATTACTACTTCCTCAACCCAGTTTAGGAGACAAATGGCTATTAACTATGTAATAATCTGACGTAAGGTTAAGGTTGTCTGTTACTCTCATTGACTCTATTTTCATTCATTAATTTTTAGATTAAAATGTTTCAGATGTTAAAATGCATCAGTTGAGCTACTTTGTGAGCACACATACATAATTAAAAAAAACACAGATAAAAACATTAACTAAAAAATTGCCTTGTAGGATATGACTAGATTGTCTTCTCCACAGTGAATACACTTAAGAACATAAGAACAGCCATACTGGCTCAGACCAAAGGTCCATCTAGCCCAGTACCTGTCTTCCGACAGTGGCCAATGGCAGATGCCCCAAAGGGAATGAACAGAACAGGTAATCATCAAGTGATCCATGCCCTGTCACCCAATCCCAGCTTCTGGCAAACAGAGGCTAGGGACATGATTTATGCCCATCCTGGCTAATAGCCATTGATGGACCTTTCTTCCATGAATTTATCTAGCTCCCTTTTGAACTCTGTTATAGTATTGGCCTTCACAACACCCTCTGGCAAGGAGTTCCAAAGGTTGACAGTGCGTTGCGTGAAAAAATACTTTCTTGTGTTTGTTTTAAACCTGCTACCTATTAATTTTGTTTGGTGGCCCCTTGTTTTTGTATTATGAGAAGGAGTAAATAATACTTCCTTGTTTACTTTCTCTATACCACTCATGATTTTATACACCTCTATAATATCATCCCAAGATGAAAAGTCCCAGTCTTATTAATCTCTCCTCATACAGAAGTCCTTCTATACCCCTAATCATTTTTGTTGCCCTTTTCTGAACCTTTTCCAATTCCAATATATCTTTTTTGAGATGGGGCGACCACATCTGCATGCAGTATTCAAGGTGTGGGCGTACTTTGGATTTATACAGAGGCAATATGATATTTTCTGTCTTATTATCTATCCCTTTCTTGATGATCCCCAACATTCTGTTCGCTTTTTTGACTGCTGCTGCACACTGAGTGGATGATTTCAAAGAGCTATCCACTTAGACAAAAGCCTAAAAGAGTAAAGGGGCCTTAGACTTTGTCCTGAAAGTCAAGAAGCTGAGGCTCTGTTGCCGCAAAAGGGGAATGAATTCTAGATTTTGCCTTCATAAAACAAAAGGAAAAAAAGAAATATCCTTACCGGAAGTTTTGCCAACTCCATTAGGTCTTTTACTTTTTTGAAGCTTTCAGTTAGGCTGTTATTCAACGTATGCAGGGCATTGTGTATGTTCTTGACGTGCAATTTATCCGTAGCTGGGCCAATATTATCAAACATTTTCAAGTACATGGAAATGATCTGGCTGAGTATGATTTTTTTTTCAGTTGCCTGTTAGAAATACAGCACATAAAAGCGTTTAATGAACTTCCATCAACAGCAAAATGTAGAAAATCAAAATGAAGGCCCTCTGCTGTGATCAAAGAGTACTCAGGACAGGGGAATGCAAAGATGGCCTAAAACCTTGATTCTGGGTTGGCTGGGCCTTGAGCTGAGCACCTGGCATAAACTAAAGTATCCTGAGGGCTGTTGTAACTTGTGCCAGCTGCCGCAATCCCAAGGAGCAATTACAGCAGCCCAGTGATCAATGATACATAGGAGCTCCCTGGCTACCCCCCTTTTTTCCAAGCCATGTCCCCTACACTAGCAGAGAAGGCAGCAGAAAGTCATAGGAGCCACTATGTCAGTTCTAAGCTACTAAGGGATCTCAGACTCTGAGGTGATTCTCCTGTGGCCAGTTACTTCGGGTTGAGAGCCACTTTGCACAAGCAGCACAATGCAAAGCAGCTGCACCGGTGCTCAACATCTGGTTCTAAGGATGTAAGCTTACCTCTGTCCAACTTTTCAGTCTTTCTGTGAAAATAGATCCTCCCTCAGCTACATCTGACTGACTTGAATTCTGGAATGGAACATAGAAATGACTTAGGAGACACCAAGATTTACCGAAAAACAAACAGGACCCTCCATTGAAATGGACGGGAGTAATAGTGAAATACATACAAGAATTATTTTTGCTTTAAGGATTTTCAGCTATTATAAGTCTTTCATCTCGGAGGAATTATACAACTACATTCACTAAACTGTCAAGTCCCACTGGCATTCTGTTAATTGCACAACAAATATCATTAGTTAACTTACCTATACCTTTTCCGCCTGCAGTTCATCTGATAAGCAACTAGCTACTCACAGTGTGTAGGTTACTATGTGCTCTTTGTGGATACTGACATTAACGACTAAAAAATAAATACCAATAGACACAGCAAATTGTTCTTTGAATGGTCTGATCTAGTTTTATCTTGTTTTCTGAGGGATTTAAGGCCAGCAGTGCAAAATCAGTGGGCCTAACCCTTCATTCATTCCTTTCACAGTACTTAGGAAAATCTCCCGTTGACTTTAGCGAAGGAATGGGAATTCATTTACCTTAGTGAAAATTTTGTGTCAGTAAAGATTCCAGTGCAACAGGGTGACCAGACAGCAAGTGTGAAAAATCGGGACGGGGGTGGGGGGTAACAGGAGTCTATATAAGAAAAAGCCCCAAATATCAGGACTGTCCCTATAAAATCGGGACATCTGGTCACCCTACAGTGCAAAGGGCCTATTCAGAGTGATTTTCACATGCGGAGACGACCCGTGCCTGCCGATAGCCGGGGAGCAAAGTGAGGGCAGCTGGCTTCAGCAGTGTTAGTGAGCATGCTCTGTCCGTGTGAGCATGCTCAGTATACGCCAAGCAGCATATCTGAGGGGAAGGCACGTGACACTGCATATGCCCCTCCCCTGTGTCATCCCTGCTCACGTGATTCCCATGTTAAGGGTTTGAATCTGGCTTAAGTAGTGCCCATAGGCCTTCCCTGTTTGGGTGAATTGCAAAGAGCCCAGTTCTAGTAAACTTGTCATTTCAGAGTCAGAACTCCTGTAATATCAGAGGTCTGTAAAAACTGGGGGAAAATCCGATATCCCACTCTCAGACTGAGGGATGCAAAGATATTGTGGACTAGAGAGTATTTCGCATAGCTGGAAAACTGGTGTTCTGTATGCTGTAGCTCAATGATTGCAGAGTTAGAAAATCCAGGGCTTTAAAAATATTTTTCTAGGGGAAATTTAGTTATTTTTACTAGCCCTGATAAAACATAATCCTAACAATACAACGTGAATCATTCATTTTTTGTTTGTTGAATAATGTAATTACAGTGACTTCAGTGAGATAATCTGCACACTTAAGTGCTTTGCTGGATCAGGGCTTTCCTGTCAATTTTGAGAAGTGCTGAGCACCTGCAGTGGGCTTGAACTCTTGCCTTCAGTGAAAACAATAAGTGCTCAGCACCTCCCAGGATCTGGCCCTACATAGTCACATATACTATAATAGGAATCTAACATATAATCACAATAATTTTATTTATATAAAATCAATATTGCATTTAATCTTCAAGCACTTGACAAAAATTAAACAAACCTTACAACATTCCTTTATGGTTATTACTGTACTCATTCTACTGACAGATAAACACCCAAAATCAGTGGCTGATCTGGAAATGGAAGCCCATGATCCTAGCCCCAAGTTCTTTGCTGTGGCTGCAAGAGCATTCTGCATCTTTCATTCATTTAAGGAAATGAATTTAAAATATAAAAAAAACAATTAATGCCCACCCCATCCTACAGCTCTTACTCCCATTAATAATCCCAGCTGACTGACTCCTAAGCGATCATACATTTATTAACATAACATTTACACAATCTCTATGAAAAGTGCTAATGTTGCAGATCTAGTATTTTTGCAAACATCATAATTTCAGTGTATGCAAGCAGGATTAATAGAGCAATGTTTCAAAAATACTAAAGAATAAGCACTAGGGGCCGCCTTTGAGCAATGTAACAAGAAAAAAGCACCAGATGCATTTGCTAAAGCAAAGGATCTCCTTTCATCTCTATCATTTTCATTTGTTCCTGATTACATTTAACTACTACTTAATCCCCTATCTCTGGTAAATGTAACTTTATCACCCTAAAACTAATGATCATCCAAGAGGTTGCATCCTAACTGTTACAAGATTTTCTCATTATGCATTGTTCCATGTAATTGATTGCTAAGGGAACTGGGAGAATGTTCCCCACTATGAAGCAGAAACAGTTGTATTAATTTTTCCCAGATAGATTCAAAATACTACATTACTTTAATTAGTTCAGTTGAAGGGACCTGAGTTTTGGTGACAAAGGTGAATAGCACAGAGACATTGTCTAGCATCAAACTATATTCAAATAAACAATTAACTATAAAAGCAAACCTACACGTTGTAACAGGACTATATTACATTGATTGTCATAAACCAAACTCTAGCCAACTTTCAGTAATATTGAAGTCCAATTGGTGTCTAAAGCATTAACAGTAAGAGAGGAAGAAGAATGAATTATTAGATGGTTATACTTACAAAGTCAGCTTTGAGTTTTTCTATATCTTCTTCTATTTTAGGAAGAATTGATTGACAAAAGAAACATCCAAAACAAGAGCTGATAGATAGAAGGATGAAGAGATAAATCTGAGGAGTCATTGCAGTGGAGACACTGAAGTAAAAATGCTGAAGTAGTTTCTGAATGTGGCTATCAGGCCTAAAGCAGGGAGTCAACCTTCTAACAGTCAGGTCTGGTATTAGAAGAAAGCCGAGTAGTGAACTTCATCTGTCTTGCTGGTGGTATTTATACCTGGGTGTTGAATATTTTTATCTCATCATCAGAATTACGCATTGTTCACAAGTTTTAGAAGATGAGATGGTGTTAGATAGGATGTGATGCTCATTGGTTTTATTAATAGGTATGGTTTGTGGGACTTTAGCGTTTAAAGTTTCCTTTAAATGACTAGGTCTCCCATGTGACAGAATATGATGCTCGGTTACGTGTCCAGCCCTGCCACCGTTGAGGGATCCCTCGAAAGCATTTTCAACCTGGCACTGGAAATTTTCCAGATGGCTCATCAGCCCCATTTAAAGGTAAAATTTACATGGTGTGCTGAAAAGTTTCAATGGTTTGTTTGTGGTTGGGAACAAGCAGGAAAGGAAATTCTGGTACAACTTGGGGAAGTGGAGTCTTACGAAGCGTATATGCTGTGGCTCAGGCAAGATTCTTGCAAACCATCAGAAAGCAAAGAAATCATATTGTGTGGTTAAGGGGTCAGTTTGACAGTCAAGTTACTTGTCGTGTGCTTTTAAAGTAACCACTTTGAATAATGTTGGACTCTTCAGAGCTCTGAAGAATTTAAGATGATCGTTTCAATGTGATATTTTATGCAACTTAAATAGCCCTTTCTTTAAAGACAGAAATGTTTTCATAATATTTTCTTTTTTCCAGTCTAGCCTCAGTGACTGTAGAAAATGAAATTCTGATACCAATGTGAGGACGTATTTTATTAAGTCTTTGGCTCTGCAGGTTCTTTCTTTCTGCAAAGCAGGGCCTGCAAGGTTATGCTACAGCACAACTTCAAGTGGAGACTGTGGCTGGGTGCAAGTGAGGTTGAGCTTGACACTGAGCTGTACTTAATTCTCACGCCCTGTAAGACTTTTTGCTTGCACAAAACTAGTATGGCACAAAAGCCCCTGGGCATGGGTGGAGAATGGGCATGTTTAAGGAGACATGGACCTAATCACAATCCTCCTCAGAAGTGCTGAGCTATGCACTTCCGGCCTTATTCTTGCTTAGAATGGGGTACACAGTGGGGAAATCTGCTCGATTTTGATTTGCTGGGCTCACACTCATTTTCCATGGCCATTTGTGGGAAAGAAGCTTTCTTCAGACGGATGTTCATGTGTAAAGGGATCAGGCTATTTGCAAAATCTGTTTTGTGAAGAAACTGAAACAGTGTCAGGTAGAAGCAGGGTAGCATTCACCTTAGGGAAGGAGCAGGATAGGCAGTAGGGAGAATGGAGGGGTGCTACTGGAGGGGGATAAGGGAAAAAGAAGAGAGACAGGGTCAAAAGAAGAACCAGCTCATCACATCTATGGGCTTGCTTTACAGAGGTTACAGAGGAGGAGCTCATTGCAGCCTTTGTAAAATTCAGCTTGAGGTGTTGAGGAGGATTGGATTGACACCTTAGCACTCTGAACTGCCCTGCAGGATCATTGCTGGAGTGAGCTACAGCCCTTGATTAAGTAAAACTGTTCCCAGAGAGAAGTTATCAGTGGTTCACAGTCAAGGTGGAAGAGCATATTGAGTGGGGTCCCACAGGGATTGGTCCTGGTGCTGTTCTATTCAATACCTTAATCAATGATTGAGATAGTGGCCGAGAGAGTACACTGATAAAGTTGGCTGATAAAACCAAGTTGGGAGGGGTTGCAAGTGCTTTGGAGGATAGCATTAAAATTCAAAATGATCTGGAGATATGGTCTGAAGTAAATAGGATGAAATTCAATAAGGATAAATGCAAAGTACTCCATTTAGGAAGGACCAATGAGATGCATGCATACAAAAAGGAAAATGACTACCTAGGAAGAAATACTGCAGAAAGGCGTACATACATGTATGAACCACAAGCTAAATTTGAACCAACAGTGTAACATTGTTGCAAAAAAAAGCAAACATTATTCTGGGATGTATTATCGGGAGTATTGTAAGTAAGACTCGATAAGTAATTCTTCCGCTCTACTCCGCGCTGATTAGGTCTCAACTGTAGTATTGTTCTGGGTGCCACATTTCAGGAAAGATGTGGAAATTTGGATAAAGTCCAGAGAAAGAGCAACAAAAATGATTAAAGGTCTAAAAAACATGACCTCTGAGGGAAGATTGAAAAAATTGGGGTTGTTTAGTCTGGAGAAATGATGACTAAGAGGGGACACGATAAAAGTTTTCAAGTACATAAAAAGGTTGTTACAAGGAGGAGGGAGAAAAATTGTTCTTGTTAACCGCTGAGGACAGGACAAGAAGCAATGAGCTTAAATTGCAGCAAGGGTGATTTAGGTTGGACATTTGGAAACTCTTCCTGTCAGGATAGTTAAGCAGTGGAATAAATTGCCTAGGGAGCTTGTGGAATCTGCATCATTGGAGATTTTTAAGAGCAGGTTAGACAAATCATCAGGTATGGTCTAGATCAGGGGTCGGCAACCTTTCAGAAGTGGTGTGCCGAGTCTTCATTTATTCACTCTAATTTAAGGTTTCACTTGCCAGTCATACATTTTAACGTTTTTAGAAGGTCTCTTTCTATAAATCCATAATATATAACTAAACTATTGTTGTATGTAAAGTAAATAAGGTTTTTAAAATGTTTAAGAAGCTTCATTTAAAATTAAATTAAAATGCAGAGTCCCCCAGACCAATGGCCAGAACCTGGGCACTGTGAGTGCCACTGAAAATCAGCTCACGTGCTGCCTTCGGCATGCATGCCATAGGTTGCCTACCCCAGTCTAGATAATACTTAGTCCTGCCATGAGTGACCTCTTGAGGTACCTTCCAGTCACTGCTTTTTTCACACAGCCGATTTAACGTCAGCAGCAGTGCTAGTGTGACCCAGCCTGCTAAGGTAGGGAACCATACCCCCCATGTCCACAGCAGACTGCAGATGTTCAAGTGAATGCAAATTGATTTTCTACTACAGAACATTTGTTCTGCAAAAGGTATAAAATATAAACCAAGGATGACAACTCAATTTGAAAAATGGGGCTACTCCAACTCCCCTTAAACAAGTAGATGTTGCTTAGGAACAAAGCCACAATTGAATACAACTGTTGTGTCATCATATATGACAACAAGACATTTGAGAGTGAGGGAGATGGAAACAGTTGTGCTGTGATGACTAGCACTAGTGCTAAGCTGTCTTCTGAGCAGCCAGCCTGCCAAGTGCCAATGTCTGCATATTGAGGCTAGAAGTTTCAGGCTTACTTAGATTCTCTCCCCCTCTCTTTGGCCTTTCAATAATCAATTCAATTATTAAATGCTCTCCAGAAAAAAAGGCAACATGTTTCCCGAATAAATAAGACAATTGCTGTGGGTGCTGTGAATGGAGGACATATTATTTATGGTCAGAGTCCCTTTACGTTATCTATCTCCTGTGAGTAAATGGCACCAGACTACTATCAGTATTAGCATCTTTCTTTCTTTGATAAGAAAATCCTTGATGTGGGTCATCCCCAGATCAGTGCTCTTCTCTAGATGCACTGACCTCATCTTCATCATCCTGAGGTTGGACAACTGCCTGCAATACATTCTCTTAACTCAACTGGGGCCTGCAGTCCTCGGGATCCTGTTTTTCCCAAACAAAGTGATCAGAACAGACTACTCTTGGCTAGTACTAGCAGATCTTCTAAACAGAAATATCATCGTGTCAAATTGTTAGGAGTATCCAAGTTGAGTTGATACCATGGGGCCTAAATGTGTCTTTGTGCTGGATCCCTTTCTCCTTCCACTTCCACTCCCATTGTGCTGATGAGCAGGAAAAACATTTACAAATACAACAACAGAGGGAGAGATCTTCTAACATTTTCTCCAGTCCTGGACATGGAGGCTGTTATGAATAGTCAATCACTCCCTTTCCAGCTAGGACTATTCATGTATCCATGCTGCAATTTCTGTGTGTCAGGTGCCAAAAGGGATAGATGACAAAAAAAAAAGAAAGTCAAAAAATTGAAAGAACAAAACGCCCTTATTCTACGTGGAATTCTGTTGTGTATATGAAACAGCACAACACCATGGGTGAGCCTCAGAGCCCAGACCAGAACCCTGACATGGAGGACACAGCCTATTACAAGGATGTGACTATGTCTTTCCCAACTAAACCTGTTGATTTGTGGATCAGAGAACAGAAATTGGGGATCAATAATTCAATAAATGCACTTGGTTAATTTATGAAATATTGCTGCAAATGAGCAGAGACTTGGTGTTTACCAACAGTGCAACACAGGGGAGCCTGTGTCCCAGAACACCAGGACAGAGCCCTGACATTGACACAGTTAAATGAGATGGCCTGAATTGCATCCTTGTCTTTTGCAGTATTTTATGTGACCTTTTACAGCTGAGACTAGATGTGCATATACCAGCTGCAATTACTTGGCATGAATATTACAAGAGAACATTAACTTTAGATCTGTCCCCGCCAATAATATCATAATAACCTAATATTTCTAGCAATGGTGTCTGAAGCAAGGTTTGGCTCAGGTGACTTGGAATGGCTTAAAACAATCTAAAACTTCCCAAATCCTGCTGGCCTAGCTCTTCCTAACTCCGCAAACTGCTCCCAACCGCTCCTTGAAAGAGTCAAAGACCCAGCAACTTGACCATGCCCACTCCGTCTATTGCAGGTGATGCTCCTCCCCTCGGAAATGAGAAGAAAGATCTGATTAAGGTGAGCAGCCACACAGTAGTAATACCAAATAACAAATCCATGCAGTGAACAGAGCATGTGCACAATCCATAGATTTGCGTTTGCATTGCTGAAATGTTGTTAACATAAAACATTAATTGAATACTTGTCAATAGCCAAGCACTTGTGAAAATCAAAGTCTGGTCATGAACAGTCAGGGAACAGAAAAAGGGGCAACATTTTTCCAGCAAATGTTTGGCCACAATTAGTTTGCACAACTCTGTTTCTGCTGCAAGGCTGGAATAACTTGGTGGCCACACAGCCCCTCTCTCCTCAATGCAAGATTAGGTTCTCCCTAGCACTCTGTCCTACTCATCACTTCTTATCCTGCTCTCATGTGAACCATGCTCCACACCTGTGCTGTGAATGGTCAAGTCTCAAAAGGTGGTTTAAGTTCTAATTATTAGCTCCTTCAGCTGGCTATTAACTATTTCAGAAGCAGCCAGAAGAAAAAACAAAGCATTTTTTTTCACTTTGCTGCCTGTAAGTCACCTGATCATTCAAGCAAAAGTAGAGGTTTCACATTTATCTGTTCAAGCAGCACCTGACAGCAATTTCCACCAGTGGCGTCCTTGGAAAGATGCTCATTCTGTAATATACTCATTCCGTTAAACAGAAAGAGCTGATGACTATATTACTGTATAATGTCTGGTTAAAGAAAAGCTCATTGTTTTAATGAGTGTTGTTCTAGCTCTGATATTTACATGGGTAGGATTTGTAAACCTATTAATACTTCCCAAATAAATAAATAAAGAGTAAAGGAAAATCAGGGTGCCCACAGCCTCGGTCTGAGTAGGCATTTATATTTAGCCTGACCTTTTTGAGAGCTATTCCATTATCCCTTCCATCCTTTTGTTCTTTTATTCGTCCCCCACTTTTAAAAGGCCCTACTTTGAGGAAGCTCTCCCTTGTGGGTGAGGTGGATGTGGCTCCCTTAGAACTTGTCAGAGCCTCTCCACAAGTGCTGGCCAGGAGTCATTGAAAAGCAACTTAAGGAAATCACTTTCCCCTTCAGCTGTCTCAGATTGGAACTTAGCTGAAATTTCCCTGTGATTGCTGGACAGGCCTTAAATTCCAGCACTGATGAGTCAACCTCCAATGGAGTTGGATTGCAAATGGCATCCAAAGCCTCATCTAAAATGGAGAATTATGTTATGCATAACATTAATATTTGGCCATGTCTCACTAAATTTCCCAGGAGCTTTGTAATGATTTAGAGCAAGCAGAAAGGAAAGGGTTATTTTCAAAGTGTACCACTAAACACCGTGATAAACCGAATCTTGATCATTTTAAGTACAAAGTGGAAAGGGGGGTTAAGTATTAGTTGCTCTGCAGCTCACCAAATGAGAATATAGAAATATCCTAAAACATACTATGTACAATTTAGTGAGTTCAAGACCCTTTATCATGAATAGCTATTGTTCAATGCATGGATTTTGCCTAGTATGCCAGGGAGGGGAGGAAGAGACTGTAGGGAGCCTCTTTTCTCTCTTCTTCTGTGCAGAAGTAGGGCAGGTCTCTGTGCTTCCTTGTGCATCAGCCAGGGTGAAGACCCAGCTGTCAAGCTACAATAGATGGTATTCCATGGCTCCACTCTGGTTTGGAAATGTAGCTAGGCCTTCAGCTACCCTGTGTACATGATGCTGTGGGGAGAAGTGGTGTGAGGACTTCATACTGCTCTTTTATGGAGCATGAGTAATGTCTCTTGTGGAGCACACTGGCCAAGGATTATCATGCCCTTTGCAGGCTGGATGACTCTGACCTTCTTCACCACCTCCGCAATGTGCCTCACTCTCATAAAGGCAAGATTAAGTTGGATGCCTACTACTTGGCAGTTCATTGACCAAGACTGACATCGCCAGACTGATGGATGCAATGAGGTAAAGCCAACATGCTTCCATTTATGCTGAGTGGGTCCTTCTGCGCAAGCACATTGGAAAGCAGTTATGGGGTTGATATGGATGCTTACTACCAGCCTCTGCCCTTCACCCACTCCGACCTTCTACATTTTGGAATATTCTGATGTATCTCATTAGTGACCCACTTTCACAGGCAGCTCTAGGCACCAGCAAAACAAGCAGGTGCTTGGGGCAGCAAATTACCAGAGGCGGCATAATGCTGGGGCCCCAGCTCAGACCTGAGGCAGTGTCCTGGGCTGGATCCTGACCCCCCTTTGTTCTCTGACCGGGTGCTGCCGGGGCTGTGTGGTGGGATGGGGGGAATCGTCTCAGTGGGGAGTGTGTCCCTGCCGCACTCCCATGGGTAGCGACCAGCATCCCTCAGGCAGGAGCCAGTAGTGTGGCCCTGCCCCAGTCGCAGAGCGCAGGGGATGGCGGCAGAACATGGCGGCCGAGCGGGCCGCTCCTCCAGTGCTGGCTGCAGGCTCCTCCTCGGCTTGTCCCGCCTCTACCTCCTCCTCCCTGCACCGCCTCCTGCCAGGAGAGTGGGGGTGGCAGCCTGGGCTGAGCCGAACTCATGCCGCTGCGCAGGCCGAGCTCACAGCTGGCTTGCGGGGGTCCCAGGGAGCAGGAGACCCAGGCATGCTGCCCTGTGATCACCAGCCACCGGCTGCTCTGCTCTAGGTCCCGGCAGCCGGACCCCACAGCTGCCCCAGCTCGCTCCACGTGAGTGCTACAGACAGTGCCCCCTGCCCGGCTGGCTCTGTCCCCAGCCATGCCACGGGGTGACAGCCCAGGACTCTGGAGTGTTGCTGAGACTGCCCCAAGCCAGGGTCCCAGGGGTCCACTGCCCCTCCAGCCACAGGAACCCTAGGCCAGTGTGGGAGCCGGGCCGCAGCCCTGCTCTCAGAGCCTCCTCCCCTCCCTGTGCTGCATAGCAAGATGTGGGTCCATGGCCAGGGCAGCTACAGCCATTTCAGACTGGGATTGGCACCAGAGGAGCAGAGGGGATTGTGCTCTGGCTGGAGGGACCAGGCAGTCCCCTCCCTACGCCTGCTGCTTGCTCCTGCCAGCATGGGGCTGCGACACACAGCTCCGGAAGGCAGCTCCAAGCCCCCAGCGTGCTTTGCGGGGAAGGAGAGACGGGGTAGAGCTGTTCAGTGTCTCCCACACAGCTCCAGGTCCCTCTGGCTACTCGGCAGCAACAGCCAGGCTGGGTAGCCCACCAGCAGCGTGACTTGGTCTGACCTGCATGAACCACAAGAGCCCTGGGGTTGGGGCTGACATCCTGTCTATGCCAAGGCCTCTGGCAGAGGGGCAACAAAACTCTGCCCAGGCAGACACAGCCCAGCTCACGCCTTGACCAGCCCAGTGAGTAAATGAGTGCACTAGTAGGAAATTGTTTTATTTCATTAACTACAAATTCTGTGTTTATTTTTTTTATTTTAAACAATCCAAAACAAAACATTGCAAATGTGTAAAAGACAAAAAAAAAGGGAGTGTGGTGGGGGGAGAATTTTTTTTTGCCTAGGGCGGCAAAAAAACTAGAGCAGGCCCTGCCCATTGTGAAGAGCTGGGTTCTCATCATCCCAGAAAGTGAATAAGGAAGTGTTCTTTACCACTTCACATAACACATGAATCAGGGTCACCCAATGAAATTAATAGGCAGCAGGTCTAAAACTAACATAAGGAAGGAATGCTTCACACAACACACAGTCAGCCTGTATAACTTGTTGCCAGGGGATGCTGTAAAGGCCAAAAGTATAACTGGGTTAAAAAAATAATTAGGTAAATTCCTGGAGTATAAATCCATCAATGGCTATTAGCCCAGATGGTCAAGGATGCAATCCCATGCTCTCGGTGTCTCTAAACCTCTGACTACCAGAAGCTGGGACTGGACAACAGTGCGTGGATCACTCGATAAATTGCCCTGTTCTGTTCATTCGCTATGAAGCATCTGGCATCAACCTTATTGGAAAACCAGATACTAGGCTAGAAAGACCATTAGTCTTACCCAGTATGGCCATTCTCATGTTCTTAGCCCTGGGGGTGAAAAACCTACTATGCAGAAAAAGGAAGGAACTTCCAACTCCCATGTAATTTTCAGATGAAAGGGATGTCAGTGGAAAAACTGCACAAGAGTAGTCATAACAGCTAACCCCAAGTACAGTCAGTGTTTCGTGAACATACTGAGAATGAAAGTCCTGAAACCTGAGTCTGAGGGTTGGCTACCAAGGGATAAAAGCCCTATAGCTTGTCCATGACTGGTCTGGGTCAGGTGACTAGGGCTCCTGGGGCTTAGGCAGAGGTAAAAATCACTGTGTAGATGTTTGGGTTCAAGCTGGAGTCCAAGATCTGGGACCCTCCACCCTTGCAGGGTCCCAGAACTCAGGCTCCAGTCCGAGCCTGAATGTCTACATGGCAAGTTTTCAGCCCCAGAGTCTGAGCCTTCAAACCCAAGTCAGCTGACTGGGCCAGTCATGTGTTTTTTTATTCCCATGTAGACATACCCTAAGTGGATTTTTCCACAAATAGTCTCTCAACTCCACCTGCTACTTTCCAGACATCTGCATCTTGAAAGTTCCACATCTCCTGCACCAGAATATTGTGTTGCAGTGCTGCTCGTTTTCACAATTTTATAGTAAGTCTCACAATATTTGGTGTTTTTCTTAAATCCTCAGCCACTGGAATCTGTGATCACATGAGAATCCCAGCTTTCATTAAACATAGAAGTAACTTTCTAGCCTTTGTGGTTGCAGAGAAAAGCTTGAAAATGTGAACCCTAAAAGCTAATTATCAGAAGGCAAATAAAAAGAACCACACATTTATTATTTTTTAAAATCTGATGATTTTAAGACAACCTCTTGATTTTGGGGGGCCTAACTCACAAATGCTTGATGTTGGTAACACTTGAAACATTGATGACTAACAGCTGGCACTTTATGAAAGCACTGATACAGTCGCTTTTGCTATCAAGCAAGTTAAAAATATTGTGTAACCGTTTTCCTATGAATTTAGTTTAGATAATCTGGTTTTAAAAATAATATAGAGGCATTCCTGCTTTCATCTGGTTTAGCAAAAGCAAGTCTTCCTAGTTATGATAAAGTGATATGAGCAAATATACATTTTATTCTGTACTTTTATTGAATACCGAGTAAAACATGCAAGGTCCCATTGCTATTATGTTGAAAGAGTCATTACTGTACCCAGATGTAAATTTATTTTTTAATTTTAAATTTTAAAGCTAGCTTTAATCAGTTACGAGTTTTGAGTTGATTTTAGCGGCTTTTTTTTTTATTTGGCTGCATAGTACTCTACAGAGGAATGGCTTCTTATGAAAACTAGTTATCCCCTAAAAAGTATCTTCCATGAGCTGAAAGTCCTTCCCAAATTAACACTGTTCTGACTGGGAAAAGGACTATGGTATATCCATGAAGACTGACGTAGGTTTTAGAAATACATTTATTTAATTAACAGCTGGAAATGATTTAGAAAATAAACATGTAACTATTGCACGTGTAATCTAGCCTGACTAGAGTCTCAGCCTTGCGACTGGTTCTTGTCAGAGTCTAAATGAGTCTCATCAGAGTCTGAATGAGTCTGTGAGAGTCACTAAGCACTGCATGGTCTCCAAAAGTATCTATAGCAGCTGTGCACTTCTCTATGAAGTTTATAACACAAGGAACTTCTTGTTTGGTTTTGCATGCTCTTCTGCCAAAGTCAGGATGGCCCTCCGCAAAACCAATAACCTGCAATAACAGCTTCATCCTTGACTCATCTTAGCATTCTGTTTTTGCATTCACAATAGCTCCTATGCCCTACCAAGTCAGTGAAACTTAAGGATCCCTCATTCATTCTGCCCTAATTCTCCTTTGGCACTCCTTGTGGCTCAGAGACAATAACCATGTTAAGACTATAGTTTTTATTAGGGCTGGCTAATAAATTTAAACTTTCTGATGTAAAACATGAAAATTCACAAAACCAGCTCTACTTTTTATATTAATAGGGGACCAGGTAGCTCACAAGTAGCAGTAATGTTATTGCTGGTTACATATTCATGTTCCCCATGTCCGGGTTTGAACTACTGCAAAGATTTTCTCAGTCACTTGATTTTTGGAATAAAAAATACTATTGCTCAAATTTGGAAATGCAGAACTCCTCCTCTCATCTCTATTCTCCCTGCCACTCCAGGGAAAGGGATAATTTTGTTTAGTCTAAGAATAAGTAAATTAATTTGGTTGTTTGATTACAAATATCTACAATATCTTGCTGTGTGATTGTTATTCCACAAGTACTTTGTTAATGCTCTTTGCCTATCAGACTTTCCACTGTTTCATTTGAATAAGATAATTGACTAACTTCTGTCCCTTGCTTTATCCCAGGTTATGAGATATATTTAGAGGTTGTATAAAGCCCTCTCTGAAGTGTAGAAATGTCCTTCAAATCAATACACTGTACAATTTAAAATCAGTGCAACAATGTTCATAAACACCCGTTGGCCAACTTCTGCCATTTTTTTCACCCATTTCAGACAATTTCACTGAATTCCATTCAATTCTGTTGAAGTCCAAAGGGTTATGAGTCATGTAAATCAGAGCAGGACTGGGCCAATGAAATCCAAATCCTTTGGCCTCAGACATTATATTCACAATCACAGATTCTTCCCCCTCCCCAGGTCAATATTGTATTGGTCAGTCATCATTCATTATTTGCAGTATGTGTGTGCATGTGTATAGATGTGTGCCTGTGTCACATATGCAGGTCTGTATGAATACATGTTTGGTTTAAATTTGCTTTCTCTTTCTAGCTTTGTAAAAGCCAAATCCCTTAAGGAGATCTGAATAAACAGATTCTGTGCCAGCACAGAGCTGTGCTGAAGTCAATGGGGAATTCATGAAGGGGCAAAGGTTTGCCTGTGCAGATCCAGTTGCAGGATCAGGCCCTGTTATAGTACCATGAGTCTCAGATTGCCCAGGTCCATCCAGGAGTTCAGGGCTACTTTCCCTTATCCAAAGCAAAGATGAGTTTGTATTAGCTTTCCACTAATGGAAGCAGCTGTCTGCTACCTCCACAGATATCTCTGGTGTCTAATATTCACTTTCCTTTTCACAAGATCTTATCCATTTCCCAAGAAAATACCCCCTGAACTTCCACCTCCAGATTGTGTGATATCCTCACTTTATATACTCTATTATTTTTAAAGGGATATGACAAAAGAATACACTAGAGTTTCTCAAGGTCTTGGTAATGAACTACAGATCCTTTTTCATGTAGGTTCCTGTCTGGTTACAGAAAATCATTATCATCTGATACTTATTTTAGGATCCATGTGAAACAAGTTAGAGAATACAGTCAACTTCCTAGCGGACAGGTGTCCACATCAGAAAAACCATCATCGTAGTCCGTTCTTTGTTAGAAATTTAGTCAAGAGTTGAACTTTGAACAGACGACCTTGGTTTCCGGTACTGTCAGTGTAGCACTTTTCATAAAATTTTGCTTCAAATAGAATTTTGGTTAAAAAAAAATCATCTGCTGATCTTTTAGGCTTTTCTACCCCCTCATTGAGCCTGCCCCACTCATTTTCTTAACATGACAAGTCTATTGAACTCTCTTCATGTGTTAATGGTTTGATGATTCACTGCTTTTTGTCACATTGGATTTTATTTATTTCCATTCTTTAAATTAAAAAAGTCTCCATCCCATTCTCTGGGTGAATTTGCACAATTCGGCTTTCACAGTTAAAAATGCCCTAATTGTACAGATTTGTGTGTCATTAATCATTCGTGTGTTTACTTTGTAAGAAATTACCAATAAATATAATACATAGCAATGCATGTTGAATTGTACTCTTATAAGTTGGATTGCACGCTAGGATTCTTGTCTTTTTACTTGTTTCAAAAAGCACCATTAGTGGCCCAGAGTAATAACTTAATAATGTGAATGTCCACATGTTAATGTGTGTATGTCTGTTTATAATTTAATTAGAAATATTAAGGACAGCTTAGGAGATATTTGTGAAATACCTGAATGGACTTTCCTTGTCATAGCCATTTAGAAATGTATAAGGGAGTTTCCTGGTTTCCTACTTGCAGTGTGATGCAATCCCTTCTTTTAAAATGATCCATTATATTGTTTTCGGTGGGGTTTCCCCTCACTGTCTCTGCTCTTTTATTGCCATTCATCACTGTGGTGACTAAGCAAACCATTTTTCTTTAATCATAGAAATAGGAGTACCCATGGCAAAGCAGGTATGCAAATTCAGACTTACCTCCTCTGTCCTGCCTCTGGATCATTATGAGTGGGTGAGAAATTCTGTTGTATATCAATCCAGCCACAGATGCCAGTTTACCTTAAACTGGGCTTGTTAATGAAAATTTGACTGCCAAGAATTTCCAGTTCAGGTTTGAATTTTAAATGCAAACCAGAAATGTGCAACAACTTTAGTTTCTAGATGCCGTGCAATAAACTGTGCAGCCATGATGTGTTTCCTCTTGATGTGACAGGAAATAAGACTGCCTATTGAAAAGCTACTGTGGGCAGCCTGTGAATACATTTTATAAGTTACACTTCTTGTCTTTTCAGAGATCTTAACTACTGAAGTTGAGATGCCTTGGGTGGGTGCTTGAGAATATACTGATTTAGTATTCTGAAAATCCCTAAAACTAAAAAAAAAAAATTAACGAGCAAATGAACATGAAATAACATTTAGAAAGCCAAAGAATTTAGCAGAAATAATTTGTTTCTGCTTCTTTGAGCATGGCATCGGGTCTCCACCCCAAAGAGCTTATTTACCGATTCATAAGATGAGAAAACAATGGGTGGGCAAAACAAATGTGGAGAAGAACAACGTCAATAATTAATTACCAGAATTTAACATAATCAAAACATAAACAGCACTGCTTGCAAGTGGCAATTTTTTTTAATGTTTAAAAACATCTGTATTAATTAAACATTTGTTTGGAATTGGATAGCTTTCCCTATGCAGGTGCCAATTGTGCAAACACTTACACATCGGCTTAACTGTATGCATGTGAGTAGTTATGGACTTCAGTGCAGCTGTTCACAAGTGCAAAGTTAAGTATTTGCAGGATCAGGGCCACCGTTTTCAATAGTGCTGACCTTCCTAAATATAACCAGACTAGAAGCCCATACTATCAGGCCACATCCTATTTTTTTTTCTCCTCTCACGGATAGATTCTACATCACAGGTTACTGACTATGCTGAGGGTAACACTGGTAACTTGTCAGGAAATCTGCTTAAGCAATGGGATCTTTCAGGTATTGCTGGGAATGTAAAAGTACTGACTGCGATATGGTTAGTCATCTAATAATGGCAGCTGACGTTTCATTAGATTTTTGTGAGTGTGATTGTATTTATTTAATGGTTTGGTAAAATGCATCAAATCCTGGGTGATATCTATGAAAAACATGTACATTAAACATTTGCAGGCTACTACTTGGTCTCCACCACTTTTTACATAAATATATACAAAGGGTCTGCAGGGTTCTTGCCTCAGTCTCTATGCACCTTCAATACAGTACACGGCTATGTTATCCAGAATCAATATACAGTACAGCCCTTCTTAGGTTTAAAATCCTAACAAAAACATGTACAAATCAAATTACGTACATTCAGATTGTTAAAGGTTCATAACTCGGTCAAATCAAAATTAGTTTTTGTCAAAACTCCGAAGGCCCCGTATTTCCACAACAAGTTTCAGCTGTCAAAACCCAGCCATTTTGGCTGTATAGTTGCTCAGAAAAGGACACAAGACATTTTTAAAATTGGAGAAAAGTGTGGATTTTTTTCACTTCCTCACAATGAAGAATGGCAAATCAGTTTTGCCCAGATACTTCAGAAATGTTCGCCTTTTGGCAGATTCAAGCCTCGAATGTTTCACCGTTTGAATAGTTCTGAACAACAGAAAGCAGAATCTTAGAATGGAACTGTTCTGCAACCTTAGCCAAGGTGATCACATATACTGCAGTGCTTCACATAAATAAAATGTTCTATAAATAACAATAATTGTAGTATAATGACTTGAATTACACCTAAGGAAAGCTGAGCTGTACAGACAGCCTCATCCCCTGCATGTATTGCGTATACAAGGATGTGATGGGAACAGGATATGCGTCAGCTGGGAAAGGGGTGGATTCACAGGATCCAGCGCTGCATGGGTTTGGTGGCCCTCCTGCTATGTTCCACATGGTTGCTCTGGGTTAGGGATGCCCAAGATTACTTTATCTATGGGTAGAAAGTGACTCCCCAGTTAGTCTGTGGACCTGGGTGGGGTATGTTTCTTGCTCAATCCAGCTATTCAAACTGAGCACCATGCTGAGGTCCTTATTATTAAAATACATACTTTAGAAAGAAGTGAACTGCTCTAAGTCTGTAAAGACATACTGGAGCTTTATCACAATGAAAGTGGATTCATAGTTTTGGAGGCCAAAAGGGATCATTATGATTATCTACTCTGATGTCCTGTGTAACACAGGCCATAGAATTTCACCCAGTAATTCCAGCACTTGTTGTCAGCCTAAAACATATAGAAAGATCTGGTCTTAAATTACAGACTCCAAGTGATAGTGAATTTACGACTTTACCTGTTGAGCTTTTCTAATGGTTAATTACTCCCACTTAAAAATTTACAGTTTATTTCCAGTTGACCTTTTCACCATTGGATCCTGTGCTTTCTTCTGCTTGAGTGAAGAACCCTATAGCATCTTCTCCATGTGCAGGTAATTATAAAACATGATTAAATTGCCTCTTCTTAACCCTCTCTGAGAGGGTTAAATAGATTGAGTTCCTTTAGTGCAGAGGTGGGCAAACTTTTTGACCTGAGGGCCACATTGGGGTTGCAAAACTGGATGGAGGGCTGGATAGGGAAGGCTGTAGATCCACATGTAGGCTGTCCCCAGACAGCCTGGCCCCCACCCCCATCTGTCCCCTCCCACTTCCCGCCGCCTGACTGCCCCGCTCAGAACTCCTGACCCATCCAACCCCCCCACTTCTCCTTGTCCCCTAACTGCCCTCTCCTGGAACCCCCTCACCCCTAACCGCCCCCGGGACCCTATCTCACCCCCTCCCGCTCCCAGTCCCCTGACTGCTCTGATCCCATCCACAGCCCCACCCTCAACAGGCCCCCTGGGACCCCATGCCTATCCAACACCCCCTGTTCCCTGACCATCCCCCTCCAGAACCTCTGCCTCATTCAACCACCCCCTGCTCCCTGTCCACTGACTGTACCCCAGGGCCCCCCACCCCTTATACAACCCCCCAACCCCAGCCCTAGCCCACTTCCCATGCCGAGCAGAGCATGCAAAGCAGTATGTCTGGCTGCCATGCTGGCCAGAGCCAGACACACTGCCGCTCTGCTTGGCAGGAGCACGCAGCTCCACCGCCCAGAGCACTGCCCGCACAGCGGCGTGGCTCTGTAGGGGAAGAGGGACAGTGGGGGAGGGGCCGGGGGCTAGCCTCGCCGGCCGGGACCTCAGGGGCCAGACAGGACGGTCCCATGGGCCGTAGTTTGCCCACCTCTGCTTTACTGTCTTGTTGCAAGGCATGTTTTCCAGACTCCCCTCAATTACACTTATAGCTCATCTCCAAACCCTCTCCAATTTTTTAATAGTGTTTTAAAAATGTGAACACCAGGACTGGCCAGTCTACTACTGGTGAATTCATTGGTGCCATAAACTGAGGTCATATCAGCTACTTCCTCCTGCTCAGTATTCCCATTTATGCACACAGGAATCATGTTCATCAGGATTCATGCTTTTTTTACCACAGTATCATACTGGCTTTCAATGGTGATTCCCTAAGACCTTCCCAGAGTCACTCTTTCCACAATGCAGTCCCCCATTCATAAGTGTTTCCTACATTTTTGGTTAAAATCTAGCCCCATTGAATACAATGGCAAAATTGCCATTCACTTCAATGAGGCCAAGATGTTACTTTTTACTCCTTGATATCCGATCTTGCATTTGGCTGTATTAAAATACATATTATTTGATTGTGCCCAGTTTACCAAGCAACTCAGATCACTCTGAGTTAGCAACCTTCCTCCTCATTATTTACCACCCCACCAGTCAGCTGAAAACTTTATCAGCAAGAATTTTTTTATTTTCTTCCAGATCACTGATGATAATAATGAATAGTGTATAACTGGGAACCAGCCCCTTCAGGCCTCCACTTGTTGACAATTCCCCATTATTAACATAAGAATGGCCCTACTGGGTCAGACTAGTATCCTATCTTCCAACAGTGGCCACTGCCAGGTGCCCCAGAGGGAATGAACAGAACAGATAATCATCAAGTCATCCATCCCCTGTCGCTTATTCCCAGCTTTTGGCAAACAAAGACTAGGGTCATCATCCCTTCCCATCCTGGCTAATAGCCATTGATGGACCTATCTTCCATGAATTTATCTAGTTCTTTTTTGAATCCTGTTATGAGCTTGGCCTTCACAACATCCTCTGGCAAGGGTTTTTACAGGTTGACTGTGCGTTGTGTGAAGAAATACTTCCTTTTATTTGGTTTAAACTTGCTGCCTATTAATTTCATTTGGTGGCCCCTAAACAACACTTTCTTATATACTTTCTCTACACCAATCATGATTTTATAGGACTCAATCATATTTACCCTTAGCCATCTCATTTCCAAGCTGAAAAGTCCTAGTTTTATTAATCTCTCCTCATACGGAAGCCGTTCCATACCCCTAATCATTTTTGTTGCCCTTTTCTGAATCTTTTCCAATTCCAATATATCTTTTTTGAGATGGGGCGACCACATCTGAACACAGTATTCAAGATGTGGCCGTAGCATGGATTTGTATAGAGGCAACATGATATTTTCTGTCCTATTATCTATCCCTTTCTTAATTATTTCCAGCATTCTGTACACTTTTTTGACTGCCACTGCACATTGAGTGGATATTTTCAGACAACTATCCACAATGACTCCAAGATATCTTTCTTGAGTGATGGTAACTGTTAATTTAGACCCCATCATTTTATATGTATAGTTAGAATTATGCTTTCCAACATGCATTACTTTGCATTATCAACATTAAATTTCATCTGCCATTTTGTTGCCCAGTCACCCAGTTTTGAGAGATCCTTTTGTAGCTCTTTGCAGTCTGCCTGGGACTGAACTATCTCTAGTTATTTAGTATCATCTGCAAATTTTACCATTTCACTGTTTGCCCCTTTTTCCAGATCATTTATGAATATGTTGAATAGGACTGATCCCAGAACAGACCCTTCAGGAACACCACTATTTACCTCTCTCCATTCTGAAAGCTGACCATTTATGCCTACCCTTTGTTTCCTATCTTTTAACCAGTTACCAATCCATGAGAGTCCCTTCCCTCTTATCCTGTGGGAGCTTATTTTGTGTAAGAGCCTTTGGTGGGGGACCTTATCAAAGGCTTTCTGAAAATCTAAGTACACTATATCCACTGGATCCCCTTGGTCCACATGCTTGTTGACTCCCTCAAAGAATTCTAGTAGATTGGTGAGGCTTGATTTCCCTTTACAAAAACCATGTTGACTCTTCTTCAACAAATTATGTTCATCTATATGTCTGAAAATGTTGTTCTTTATTATAGTTTCAACCAGTTTGCCTGGTACTGAAGTAAGGCTTACAGGCCTGTAATTGTCGGGATCACCTCTGGAGCCCTTTTTAAAAATTGGCCTCACATTAGCTATCCTCCAGTTATCTGGTACAGAAGCTGTTTTAAATGATAGGTTATAGACTACAGTTAATAGTTCTGCAATTTCACATTTGAGTTCCTTCAGAACTCTTGGGTAAATACCATCTGGTCCTGGTGACTTATTGCTGTTTAATCCATCAATTTGTTCCAAAACTTCCTTTAATGATACCTCAATCTGGTACAGTTCTTCAGATCTGTCACCTAAAAATATTGGCTCAGGTCTGTTAATCTCCCTCACATCCTCAGCCATGAAGACCGATGCAAAGAATTTATTTAGTTTCTCCACAATGGCCTTATCGTTCATGAGTGCTTCTTTAGCACCTTGATTGTCCAGTGACCCCACTGGTTGTTTAGCAGGCTTCCTGCTTCTGATGTACTTTAAAAAAAAATTGCTATTATTTTTTGAGCTAACTGTTCCTCAAATTCTTTTTTTGGCCTTCCTAATTATATTTTTACACTTTCTTTGCCAGAGTTTATGCTCCTTTCTATTTTCCTCACTAGGATTTAACTTCCACTTTTTAAAGGATGCCTTTTTGTTTCTCACTGCTTCTTTTACATTGTTGTTTAGCCACGGTGGTTCTTTTTTGCTTCTCTTACTATGTTTTTTAATTTGGGGTATACATTTAAGATGAGCCTCTACTATGGTGTCTTTAAAAAGTTTCCATGCAGCTTGTAGAGATTTCACTTTTGGCGCTGTACCTTTTAATTTCTGTTTAACTAACCTCCTCATTTTTGTGTAGTTCCCCTTTCTGAAATTAAAGGCTACAATGTTGGGCCACTGTGGTGTTTTTCTGCCACAGATATATTAAATTTAATTATATGATGGTCACTATTACCAAGCGGTCCAGCTATATTCACCTCTTGGACCAGAGTCTGTACCCCATTTAGGATTAAATCAAGAATTGCCTCTCCTCCGGTGGGTTCCAGGACCAGCTACTCCAAGAAGCAGTCATTTAAGGTGTCAAGAAACCTTTTTTCTGCATCCCATCCTGAGGTGACATGTACCCAATCAATATGGAGATAATTGAAATCCCTCATTATTATTATTGAGTTTTTTATTTTAATAGCTGCTCTAATCTCCCTGAGCATTTCACAGTCACTATCACCATCCTGGTCAGATGGTTGGTAATGTATCCCTACAGCTATATTCTTATTATTAGAGCATGGAATTTCTATCCTTACAGATTCTATGGTACAGTTTGATTCAGTTATGATTTTTACTTCATTTGATTCTGTGCTTTCTTTCACATATAGTGCCACTGCCCCACCAGCACGACCTGTTCTGTCCTTCCAATATATTATTAAAGTATTATGGTTAGTCAGTAGTTTAAATGTACAGGAGCAGAAAATATATTGGAAATGGTACTACAGATGAGTCAGTAATGTAGAAAAAATAACATGCAATTGAGAAACCGTATTATGTCCCCGATCATCCGCCATGTTAGAGTTCCACTTGAGGTAGGAGGTAGAACAAAGGTGGCTTTGTAAATGCGGGGGATAAACTTTGTATGTGCACTAAGGTATTTCTTAATTTAAAATTCACGTAGGCTGCTCTTCTCCAGTCATCGTTTTGTTCATCCGCTGGTTTGGAATTCACATCTACTATAATTGATTATAGAGAATTTTACGTAAAACAATCTTTCCTCTCATGCAGGGAGAAAAACAAACTGACTTTTCCACTGACACAGCACACTGTGGTTTCTCATTCACAAATGGTTTTCCTCATATGTAAGGGGTTACACTGCAAATATTATCAAGTGAGTAATTTACCAAGCCTGTGGTTTATCTCTGTAATCTCTTTATCATCTGGAAAGTGCCGCTGGTTATTCCTTAGGTGTTACACAGGAACAGAGAAACCCATTAGCATTTGACATGATAAAATTTGTCTAGGAAATGTAACTTGGTTCTTCACTCGTGGTTAGGGACCAAGAGCTGTGGTGGTGCGCGCATACCATTGGTTTTTTCAGGGCTGTTGTAAAGAAGGAAATAACTAGCAATAGTATAGTAATACTAAATTTGTGCTATTATACATCATCTTCAACAAAATGCTGACCCTGAATTGTATAACTAAGATTTATGTCGTTGATCAGCGGTGACTGAATCACCCAATCATAGTAGTTAACAACAGAAACGACTTACTACATGCTTCTCTGCTGCAACTGAGGTTATTTCCCACTCCTCCCCTTCCCCGCCCTGCCCAGTAGAGAATATATCAGACACATTTCTTCTGTAAGTACGAACAAACCTTAAAAGAAAAATGTTGAGGACTCTTAACTATATTAATCAGTTAACAATAATAATAATAATAATAGTAATAATAATAAATGTTGCATTCCTCTAAAAACATGTCTAAAGGCCACTAGAGACCTAACTAAATAGCTAAAGTATGACAATCAACTATAAGGCAGTTTTTAAAAAATGGGTTGAAATTCAGAAGTACACTAACTTTTGGATACCTTGATGAAGTTCTAAATGAAACCTCCAGACCTATTGGTATTCACCTATCATCAGCATATTTTATAGCTGCAGTGTTTGTATAATTCAGTTTGTGTGATCTAGAATCTGGCAAAAGTGGTACACTAAGCAAGTTGGTTCCCAGATTGGTCCCAAGAAATGAGTTAGTATTCTTGGAATTTGAAGTTCCTACAGTACACACCATTAGATACAAAGCTCCGGTAATGCTGTTGTGGAAATTCCCATTTAATTTTTTTAATCAGGCTCTACCAGTTACAATTGGCAGCTAGATTTTGGATCAATACAATGGGACTGCTAGTCCACTGATTCTGCACCAACTGAAGATCCAATGGAGTCTACTGGAATTTCCACTAATGCCCCACCACCAGTCTATGGGTATAATCAAACCCCCTTGAAGTCAATAGAAAGACTCCCATTAACATCAGTGAAGCTAAATAAGGCCCTAAGTATCATATGTCTTAGATGCCTTATCCTGCTACCATTGAAATCAATGATGCAACTGCCTTTGTCTTCACTAGGAATGGATTAGGATCCTAGGCCCAAGACTACAAAAGAACTTAAACATCTAACTCCCACTTTAGGTGCATAAATCCAAAATTTAAGAGTTATTGAAAACCTCAAACTTGCTGCTAAGCTGCAGCCATCCTTGGAGGTGCCTAAATTTCCACTATTAGGCATGCCTGGGGAACCTAAGTTTCCATCTCTGGGCATGTGTACTGCTACCTCAGTTCTGACGGACAATGCCTATCTCATGCCCAAGGCCCATTGGGATCCTCAAACCAGGTGTTGCCCCATGAATTTGACCCATGCGGTCCAATCTATAGAAATTTTCAAAGTATTCCTAACACCGCACAAAATGGGAGAGACATCCTCTGTTAGAACATTTAGCTTAGTGGCTAGAGCACTCACCCAGGAAGGGGGAGACCTAATTTAATTCCTCCCTCTGCCTGATAAGGAAAAGGGATTTGAACATGAGTCTTTTATGAGATATTCTGATCTGGATCTCTATCAATCTCTCCTGTTGAAGCCATTCCCTAAATAATCAAATAATTAAAAATGTATTGGGGCAGAGAGAGAGAGAGTGAGAATGACTCTATGGTCCAGTGGTTAGGGCACTCACCTGAGAGGTGGGAAACCTAAGTGCAAATCCTTTCTCTTTTTCAGGTGGGGGGAATTACCACTGAGCTAGAGGGTAAAAGAGGAGAGCCCTGGTCCTCCAGCTGTTTGGTGTGGTGTTAGACGGAAAAAATAGTGGGGCATTTGGCACTCCATATGAGTGGGAGGGAGCAAGGAATTGTGTCTGGTCCTTATACAGGCCACACCAAGGAGGTAGAAAGATCCTTATGCCCCCCTCCCCGCCCACTGTGCAGCATGTAAAGGCCAGGCACACTCTAGCCTCTCGTGTTTATTAAGGAAAATAGGAATAGAAACTGTGCAATGTGGCCCAGTTAATGGTGTAGTTAGAGCTGGTTGAAAGTTCCTGAAATTTCAATGGAAAAATGTTTCTCATTTTTGATCCGTTCTAATTGTGGTAGAAATGTGAATGTTTGGAATTTCCTGGCTTTTCACTGTTTGGTTTCCTCAACCTTGATGTCAAATGGATTCTAATCTTTGAATATAATATCCCTAATGTGTGTGTGTATTTTAAGTGATAAACAAAAGCCCCAACATCAAAGGCTAACAGGCAAACAGTCTTCTTCATAGGTGACTTACTAAAATAAAAACAGCTATAATTTTTCATAGTGAAAGATGCCTCTTTTCACTATCTCATGATTCATTGAATGTTTTAGTTCTCATATAAGTCTATTCTCCACTTAATGTACCACACATAATTCCTAGTTAGCATTGCGCAAACTTTCCATGGCACCAGTTCAGGAAGAAGAGGTGGATGAGGCATTTCTAAAGCAAATAACAGAAATATCCAATACACAAGACCACATAGTAATAAGGGACTTTAACTACTCAGACATCTGTACAAAAAATAATATGAGCAAAACGCAAAACTTCCAATAAGTTCTTGGACTATATTGGGACAACTTTTTGCTTCAGCAGGAAGTAACCAGGGGGACAGCCATTGTAGTCTTGACCAGGACCGGCGCTAGGGTTTCTCGCTCCCTACGTGCACAGCCATTTCGCCGCCCCCCGCAGTGATCCCGCAGCTCCAGTGGAGCTGCCGCAGTCATTCCTGCAAAGGGTCCGTTGGTCCGTGGCTCTGGTGGAGCTGCCGCAGGCATGCCTGTGGGCAGTCCACTGGAGCCACGCGAGCAGCCGACCATCCGCAGGCATGACTGCGGCAGCTCCACTGGAGCCGCAGAGCAACGGACCCTTCGCAGGCACCACTGCAGCAGGTCAACCGGAGCCGTCTGCCGCCCCCCTGGCACAATGCCGCCCCCCGAATAATCCTGGCGCCCTAGGCGATTGCTTAGGCTGCCTAAATGGTAGCGCCAGCCCTGGTCTTGATTCTGAGCAATAGTTAGGAATTGGTTCCTAATCTGAGGGTGGAAAACAATTTGAGTGAAAGTGATCATGCAGTGATAGATATGATTCTAAGGAAAGTGAGAGCAGCAGAATAAGGATAATGGATTTCAAAAACCAGACTTTAACAAACTCGGAGAATTGGTAGATTAGGTCCCATGGGAAAAAAATCTAAGTGATAAAGGAGAGTTCAGGAGAGCCAGCAGTTTCTCAAGGAGACAATATTAAAGGCACAACTGAAAACTTTCCCAATGTGAAGGACAAATAAGAAGAATAGCAAGAGGCCAATATGATTCCATCAAAAGCTCTTTAATGACTTGCAAATCAAAAAGGAATCCTACAAAAAGTACAAACGTACAAATTGCTGAGGAGTACAAACAAAAGCACAAGCCTGTAGGGCCCAAAACAGAAAGGCTAAAGCCCAAAATGAGTTACACCTAGCAAGGGAACATAAAAAGAAATAAGAAGAGGTTTTTAAAATACTTTAGGAACACGAGAAGGACAAAAGAAAAGTGTGGCTCCTCTACTTAGTGGCAAAAGAGAGCTAATAAATGAGGACGCCAAGAAGGCGGAAGTTTTCAATGCCTATGTTGCTTCAGTCTTCAGGTGATCAAATAGTCATCACAATTAATACTAGCAACAAGGAGAAATACCAAATAGGGAAAGAACAGGTTAAAGAATATTCAGATAAATTACATGTCTTCAAGTTAGCAGGGCCTGATCAAATTCATCCTAGGGTACTTAAGGAACTAGCTCAAGTAAGCTCAGAATCGTTAGCAATTGTTTTGAAGAACTCATGGAGGATGGGTGAGGTCCCAGAGGACTGGAAAAGGGCAAACATAGTATCTATCTTTTAAAGGAGGAGCAAAAAGGACCCAGGGAATTATAGACCAGTCAGCCTAACTTTGATATGAGAAAAGATACTGGAACAAATTTTTTAATAATCAGTTTGTAAGCACTGAAAGGATAATAGGGTTAAAACGAATCGCCAGCATAGATTTGTCAAGAACAAATCATGCCACACCAACCTAATTTCCTTCTTTGACAGGGTTACTGGCCTAATGGTGGGGGGAAGCAATGTATATGATATATCTTGATTTTAGTAAGGCTTTTCACACAGTCACACGTGACATTCTCATAAGCAAACTAGGGCAATGTGGTCTAGATGGAATTACTATAAGGTGGGTGCACAGATACTTGAAAGACCATATTCAAAGAGTAGTTGTCAACAGCTTTCTGTCAAACTATGATAATGTATCTCATGGGGTCTCACAGGGTTCAGGCCTGGTTCGGGTACTATGCAATATTTTCACTAGTGACTTGGAGTGGAGAGTATGCTTATAAAATGTGTAGATGATACTATGCTAGGAGAGGTTGCAAGCACTTGGAGGACAGGATTAGAATTGAAAATGACCTTGTTTAATTTGGGAATTGGTCTGAAATCAACAAGATGAAAGTCAGTGAAGATAAGTATAAAGTATTACACTTAGGAAGGAAAAATCAAATGCACAGTTACAAAATAGGCAAAGGATCTAGGGGTTATAGTGGATCACAAATTGAATAGTATCAGAGGGGTAGCCATGTTATGCTGGATCTGTAAAAGCAGCAAAGAATCCTGTGGCACCTTATAGACTAACAGATGTTTTGGAGCATGAGCTTTCGTGGGTGAATACATCGTGGGTGATGCATCTGAAGAAGTGAGTATTCACCCACGAAAGCTCATGCTCCAAAACGTCTGTTAGTCTATAAGGTGCCACAGGATTCTTTGCTGCTTTCACAAATTGAATGTGAGTCAACAATGTGATGCAGTTGTGAAAAAGGCTAATATCATTCTGCAGTGTATTAACAGGAGTATCATATATAAGACCTGTTCTACTTGACACTGGTGAGGCCTCAGCTGGAGTACTGTGTCCAGTTCTGGGCACCCCACTTTAGGAAATATGTGGACAAATTGGAGCCAGTCCAGAAGAGAGCAACAAAAATGATAAAAGATTTAGAAAACCTGACCTCTGAGGAAAGGTTCAAAAAACTGGGCATGTTCAGTCTTGAGAAAAGTCTGAGATAGGAACTTGATAACGGGCTTTAAATATGTTATCATATTTAAAGAGAGAAAGGTGATAAAGTGTTCTCCACGTCCACTGAAGGCAGGACAAGAGGTAATGGATATTAGAAAAACTTTCTAACTGTAAGGATTGTTGAGCACTGGAATAGGCTTCCAAGGGAGGTTGCAGAATCCCACAGGTTAAACAAACATCTGTCAGGGATGGTCTAGATTTACTTGGTCCTGTCTCAGTGCAGGAGGCCGGATTTGAAGATTTGTCAAGTTCCATTCCAGCTCTACATTTCTATGATTTTATACAGCGAATTAAAAAGTTCCATAGCTTGGCCTTTCCAACAGCATGTTTTCACTGTTCGTTATTAATGCCGTTCAGAGTCACTCTAATACTGCTAACTATGACAAGCTTTTTTGATGTTCCTGGGGTTGAAATAATGGTATTCATAGAATTCCTCTGCAATTTAGCATTACTGTCAACTCACTGTAAAATGTCACCAAGTGTTTTATTACCATGACAGTCTCCAAACTTCAATCTCTATTAGAATATTCATTATCTTTCTTTCCCTTCCAGTAATGCTTCTCATGGACCTAGTAAGAGTTTCCAACTCTCTCTATAATCTTAGAAGGAAACATAGGAAACAGTATGTCAGGCATTAACTTCAAAGGTAAACACTTAGTTAAAGTAAATAAGATCCTCACCAGTTGTTTGTTTGTGACTTATGATCCTCTATCCTCTACACCTATTGTCGCTCTTCATTAGCAGGTGCTACCGCAGCAGCCTTACTTTAAAAAGTATCTGGACTGAAACAGGGGAGATGCACCATTAAAATGAACTCCTACCTGAGGCCAGGGAATGACTGCAGAGTCATTCCACAGCTACAGAAGCAGCCACTGTGTGGATAGATATGGTGCTACATATATCCTATCTCATACTCCCCATCATGAAATAGGGACTGTGGGATAGGATATGTGTAGCACCTTGTTGTGCCCTGCCTATCCCTGGATGCTGGCCATAATGGAGCTGATCGCTATGCTGCACAATGGTGGGGGCGCAATCCATGTCCCCCATGCCTTGCACTCTGGAACTGCTCAGGTTCTGTTAGCAGGAGACTCCACAGGACAAGTGGAGCTGGATTTGCCTTCTAGTTTAGTCTAGTTAATTCAAACCTAAAACAAGAAATAAATTAGAAGTCTTAGAAGGATAGTGGGTCACTTCCAAACACATGGGAAATAAGGAGATGCTGATAAACAGAAGGTCATCTGAAAGCTCTAAGACAATAAGGGAGACTTTTTTATTTGTTGTTTTGAAAGGTCACCCTGTGATGGCTGTAGGAGGCAGGACCAGGGAGGCCTTTTGCTAGACCTTAGGACAAGGCACAGTGGTTTCCAATTTGTTCACACATTCTCTTCTGTGATGATGTGCCAGTTGTTACTTTCCCTGGAGGTTAGTGTGCAGCTGTAACAAATGAAAAACAGTGACCAAATAGCCAACCAAAACCCAGGTTATAATAATCAGTGTCCAAAACTTCATTCCCAGGCACCAGGCAAATGATTTTTCCCTGTAACATATTCTCAGGAAAATCATCATTATTGTTATGTATGATTGGCATTATGGTAGTGCTTAGCGTCCCCAGCTGAGATAAGAGTCCCATAGTGCTAGACGCTGTATAAAACATGTAGTAGGAGACAATCAGGAATACTTGTTGCACCTTAGAGACTAACAAATTTATTTGGGCATAAGCTTTCTTGGGCTAGAACCCACTTCATCAGATGTACATGGCAGAGGGGCATTGCTGGCACATGATGGCATATATCACATTGGTAGATATCCAGGTGAACAAGCCTCTAATGGTGTGGCTGATGTGGTGTCCCTAGAATAGATGATGGTGTCCCTAGAATAGATATGTGGACAGAGTCGGCAGTGGGGGTTGTTGCAGGGATAGGTTCCTGGGTTAGTGTTTTTGTTGTGTGGTGTGTAGTTGCTGGTGAATATTTGCATCAGGTTGGGGGGCTGTCTGTAAGTAAGGACTGGCCTGTCTCCCAAGATCTGTGAGAGTGAGGGATCGTCCTTCAGGATAGGTTTAGATCCTTGATGATGTGCCAGAGATATTTTAGTTGGGGACTGAAAGTGACAGCTAGTAGCGTTCTGTTACTTTCTTTGTTGTGCCTGTCCTGTAGTAGATGACTTCTGGCTACCCTTCTGGCTCTGTCAATCTGTTTCTTAAGAACCTAAGAACATAAGAAAGGCCGTACTGGGTCAGACCAAAGGTCCGTCTAGCCCAGTATCTGTCTACCAACAGTGGCCAATGCCAGGTTCCCCAGAGGGAGTGAAGCTAACAGGCAATGATCAAGTGATCTCTCTCCTGCCATCCAGCTCCATCCTCTGATGAACAGAGGCTAGGGACACCATTCTTTACCCTTCCTGGCTAATAGCCATTTATGGACTTAACCACCATGAATTTATCCAGTTCCCTTTTAAACATTGTTATAGTCCCAGCCTTCACAACTTCCTCAGGTAACGAGTTCCACAAGTTGACTGTGTGCTGTGTAAAGAAGAACTTCCTTTTATTTGTTTTAAACCTGCTACCTATTAATTTCATTTGGTGACCCCTAGTTCTTGTATTATGAGAATAAGTAAATAACTTTTCCTTATCCACTTTCTCCACATCACTTATGATTTTATATACCTCTATCATATCCCCCCTTAGTCTCCTCTTTTCCAAGCTGAAGAGGCCTAGCCTCTTTAATCGTTCCTCGTATGGGACCCTCTCCAAACCCCTAATCATTTTAGTTTCCCTTTTCTGAACCTTTTCTAGTGCTAGAATATCTTTTTTGAGGTGAGGAGACCACATCTGTACACAGTATTCGAGATGTGGGTGTGCCCTGGATTTATATAAGGGCAATAATATATTCTCAGTCTTATTCTCTATCCCCTTTTTAATGATTCCTAACATCCTGTTTGCTTTTTTGACCACCTCTGCGCACTGCGTGGACATCTTCAGAGATGACGCCAAGATCTTTTTCCTGACTCGTTGTAGCTAAATTAGCCTCCATCATATTGTATGTATAGTTGGGGTTATTTTTTCCAATGTGCATTACTTTACATTTATCCACATTAAATTTCATTTGCAATTTTGTTGCCCAATCACTTAGTTTTATGAGATCTTTTTGAAGTTCTTCACAATCTGCTTTGGTCTTAACTATCTTGAGTAGTTTAGTATCATCTGCAGACTTTACCACCTCACTGTTTACCCCTTTCTCCAGATCATTTATGAATTGAATAGGATTGGTCCTAGGACTGACCCTTGGGGAACACCACTAGCTACCCCTCTCCATTCTGAGAATTTACCATTAATTCCTACCCTTTGTTCCCTGTCTTTTAACCAGTTCTCAGTCCATGAAAGGACCTTCCCTTTTATCCCATGACAACTTAATTTATGTAATAGCCTTTGATGAGGGACTTTGTCAAAGGCTTTCTGGAAATCTAAGTACACTACGTCCACTGGATCCTCCTTGTCCACATGTTTGTTGACCCCTTCAAAGAACTCTAATAGATTAGTAAGACAAGATTTCCCTTTACAGAAACCATGTTGACTATTGCTCAACAGTTTATGTTTTTCTATGTCTCTGACAATTTTATTCTTAACTATTGTTTCGACTAATTTGCCCGGTACTGACGTTAGACTTACCGGTCTGTAATTGCCGGGATCACCTCTAGAGCCCTTTTTAAATATTGGCATTACATTAGCTAACTTCCAGTCATTGGGTACCGAAGCTGATTTAAAGGACAGGTTACAAACCTTAGTTAATAGTTCCACTACTTCACATTTGAGTTCTTTCAGAACTCTTGGGTGAATGCCATCTGGTCCCAATGACTTGTTAATGTTGAGTTTAATTAATTCCAAAACCTCCTCTAGTGAGACTTCAATCTGTGACAGTTCCTCAGATTTGTCACCTACAAAAGCCAGCTCAGGTTTGGGAATCTCCCTAACATCCTCAGCCATGAAGACTGAAGCAAAGAATCCATTTAGTTTCTCTGCAATGACTTTATCGTCTTTAAGCACTCCTTTTGTATTTCGATCATCAAGGGGCCCCACTAGTTGTTTAGCAGGCTTCCTGCTTCTGATGTACTTAAAAAACATTTTGTTATTACCTTTGGAGTTTTTGGCTGGCCGTTCTTCAGACTCCTCTTTGGCTTTTCTTATTACACTCTTGCACTTAAACTGGCAGTGTTTGTGCTCCTTTCTATTTGCCTCACTAGGATTTGACTTCCACTTTTTAAAGGAAGTCTTTTTATCTCTTACTGCTTCTTTTACATGGTTGTTAAGCCACAGTGGCTCTTTTTTAGTTCTTTTACTGTGTTTCTTAATTTGGAGTATACATCGAAGTTGGACCTCTATTATAGTGTCTTTAAAAAGGGCCCATGCAACTTGCAGGGATTTCACTTTAGTCACTGTACCTTTTAACTTTTGTTTAACTAACCCCCTCATTTTTGTATAATTCCCTCTTTTGAAATTAAATGCCACAGTGTTGGGCTGTTGAGGTGTTCTTCCCCCCACAGGGACGTTGAATGCTATTGTATTATGGTCACTATTTTCAAGCGGTCCTGCTATAGTTACCTCTTGGACCAGCTCCTGCGCTCCACTCAGGATTAAATCTAAAGTTGCCTCTCCCCTTGTGGGTTACTGTACCAGCTGCTCCATGAAGCAGTCATTTGAAGTATCGAGAAATTTTATCTCTGCATTTCATCCTGAAGTGAAATGTTCCCAGTCAATATGGGGATAATTGAATTCCCCCACTATTATTGGGTTCTTAATTTTGATAGCATCTCTAATTTCCCCTTGCATTTCATCATCACTATTACTGTCCTGGTCAGGTGGTTGATAATAGATCCCTAATGTTATAGTTTTATTAGAACATGGAATTTCTATCCATAGCGATTCTATGGAACGTGTGGATTCGCTTAAGATTTTTACTTCATTTGAATCTACATTTTCTTTCACATATAGTGCCACTCCTCCTCCTGCACGACCTGTTCTGTCCTTCCGATATATTTTGTACCCCGGAATGATTGTGTCCCATTGATTGCTCTCAGTCCACCAGGTTTCTGTGATGCCTATTATATCAATATCCTCCTTTATCACAAGGCACTCTAGTTTACCCATCTTATTATTTAGACTTCTAGCATTTGTGTACAAGCACTTTAAAAACTTGTCCCTGTTTATTTGTCTGCCCTTTTCTGATGTGCCAGATTCTTTTTTACGTGACTGTTTATCATCTGATCTGGCCCTTACATTATCCTCATCAGTCATCTGTTCCTGACTATAACCTGGAGATTCCCTATCATCAGACTCTCCCCTAAAAGAAGTCTGTGTCCGATCCACATGCTTCTCTGCAGCAGTCGGCTTTCCCCCATCTCCTAGTTTAAAAACTGCTCTGCAACCTTCTTAATGTTTAGTGCCAGTAGTCTGGTTCCACTTTGGTTTAGGTGGAGCCCATCTCTCCCGTATAGGCTCCTCCCATCCCAAAAGTTTCCCCAGTTCCTAATGAACGTAAACCCCTCCTCTCTACACCATCGTCTCATTCACACATTGAGACTCTGAAGCTCTGCCTGCCTACCTGGCCCTGCACATGGAACTGGGAGCATTTCTGAGAATACCACCATAGAGGGGCTGGATTTCAGTCTCTTTCCTAGCAGCCTAATTTGGCTTTCAGGACATCTCTCCTACCCTTCCCTATGTCATTGGTACCTACATGTACCACGACCACCAGCTCCTCCCCAGCACTACACATAAGTCTGTCTAGATGCCTCGAGAGATCTGCAACCTTCGAGCCGGGCAGGCAAGTCACCATACGGTTCTCCTGGTCATCACAAACCCAGCTATCTACGTTTCTAATGATCGAATCTCCCATTACTAACACCTGCCTTTTCCTAGCAACTGGAGTTCCCTCCCCCGGAGAGGTAACCTCAGTGTGAGAGGCAACCCCAGCACCATTTGGAAGGAGGGTCCCAACTATGGGAAGGTTTCCCTCTGCTCCCATTGACTGCTCTGCTTCCCTGGGCCTTTCTTCCTCCTCAACAGCACAGAGGCTGTCTGAGCGGAGGTGGAACAATTCTACAGTGTCCCAGAAAGCCTCATCAACATACCTCTCTGCCTGTCTTAGCTCCTCCAGTTCCGCCACCCTGGCCTCCAAATCCCTACGTGGTCTCTGAGGGCCAGGAGCTCCTTGCACCGACTGCACACATACGCCACCCGCCCACAAGGCAGGTAATCATACATGCTACACTCAGCGCAATAAACTGGATAGCCCCCACTCTACTGCTGGGCTTCTGCCTGCATTGTCTCCTAGTTAATGAAAGGGTGGTTTAAAGAAAGGGGTTTTGGAATATGGTTAGGATTATAGGTTTTAAGGGGACTACAGGGGAACAGGTAGGACCGACAAGGGACCCCCGCCCCTTCCCACTCCCCTTCCAAACTCCCTTGCAAAACAGACTGTTAGCAGCCCCTGGTTGCAAGCTCCCTGGTCGCTTGTGCGTGGCTTTATAAAGCCCTGGCCTGAGTTAATGCCCCGCCCACTGATTAAGGCTCAGCCAATTACCAGAGGCTTCGAGCTTTCAAACCTTCCTTTGAAGCTCATGGCCTCCAACTGCCAGCCACAGCACATGGTCCTTCAAACAACCAAACAACCAAACAGACTGACAAACACAAGCTCAGCACACAGCACACAGCAAGTAACCCCCAAACACAAACACACACACACTACAGACAGTCACTTACCTCACAGATGCTGTATTTGCTCCTCCTTCACCTGGAGAACTCCCTTGCAAAACTCTCTGTTAGCAGCCCCTGGTCGCAAGCTCCCTGATCGCTTGTGCACGGCTTTATAAAGCAGGTGGGTATTGTAGTTTTAAGAATGCTTGAGAGAGATCCTATAGGTGTTTGTCTCTGTCTGAGGGATTGGAGCAAATGCATTGTATCTTAGAGCTTGGCTGTAGACAATGGATTGTGTGATGTGGTCTGGATGAAAGCTGGAGGCTTGTAGGTAAGTATGGCGGTCGGTAGGTTTCAGGTATAGGGTGGTTTTTATGTGACCATCACTTATTTGCACTATAGTGTCCAGGAAATGGATCTTTTGTGTGGACTGGTACAGGCTGAGGTTGATGGTGGGATGGAAATTGTTGAAATCCTAGTGGAATTCTTCAAGGACCTCTTTCCCATTGGTCCAGATGATGAAGATGTCATCAATGTAGCGCAAGTAGAGTAGGGATGTTAGGGGACGAGAGCTGAGAAAGCATTGTTCTAAGTCAGCCATAAAAATGTTGGCATATTGTGGGGCCATGCGAGTACCCATAGCAGGCCATGTACATGGGCCAAACCAGACAGTCTCTATGCAAAAGAATAAATGGACCAAAATCAGACATCAAGAATTATAACATTCAAAAACCAGTCAGAGAACACTTCAACCTCCCTGGACACTCAATAACAGACCTAAAAGTGGCAATTCTTCAACAAAAAACTTCAAAAACAGATTCCAACGAGAAACTGCAGAACTGGAATTAATTTGCAAACTGGACACCATCAAATTAGGCCTGAACAAAGCCTGGGAGTGGATGGGTCATTACAAGAACTAAAAACTAATTTCCCCATGCTAATTTTCCCTTACTGTTCCTCACACCTTCTTGTCAACTGTTTGAAATGGGCCACCCTGATTTCCACTACAAAAGTGATTCTTCCTCCTGTTGATAATAGCACACTTTAATTGAACTGTCTCATTAGAATTGGTAAGGCAACCCCCATCTTTCATATACTATATATAGAAAGCTTATGCCCACATAAATTTGTTAGTCTCTAAGGTGCCACAAGTACTCCTCGTTGTTTTTGCTGATACAGACTAACAGTTACCCCTCTGAAACCTGTCTCTATGCACTGAAGAATTTACACTCTAAATAGACAAGACAAACAAAGAGTAGGGGGGAAGTCAGAAATGCTTCATGCTGACACATTTACTTCAGAGGACTTTCTCTTAGTATTAATATTATTTTTGTTATTTTGTGTGACTAGTGCCAGAAGTGTATTCAGTGCTGTCATTTTGCACCAGTGCAATATTTCTCATCCGGTCAGTCATGAGTCCCAGGGAGGTCATGAGGCACTGAAAATTTTATTACAACTTGAAGCAAAGAAAATCTCTTTCCCCATGCACTGCACACCTTTACCCTTCCAGATCTCGTTCCAGAGGTTCTCTGAGAATCTCTCCAAACACGCACTCACACACACCCATATTCTTCTTGTTATCAATGATACATTTTTACTCTTACTTTTATAATAAAGGTAAGTCACACACACAAAAAAGACTTTGAATAAGGGGTTGCCAATATGAAAAGATTAAAAAACACTGCAGTAAGGTGAATTGTGCTATGCAAATAAGACCATAGCATACTAATGATACTACAACACTTGTATATTGACTTCCATCTGAAGATTTCTGCACACATTGAAAACAGGAATTAATTTCTCCTAATGGTAGATACTTAAGCATTATTAGTCCCATTTTACAAATGAGAAAAGTGAGGTAAAGAAAGAGTATGTGACAAATCCAGGAATTAATGTCTAGTACTGGTCCTTCACTATACACCCGTTCTTCTTCCCTTGCACCTTAAATTTCAATTCTCAGCCACCTTGTGGCAGTTATATAAGAAAGTTTGAAATGCATCACTGGACTCTTCCACCTCAGTGTTACATTAACAGGAATTACCTCTGAGACAAAGACTAATACTTTCTCCACTAACACAGGAAGCAAAAGAAAATTGGCACCGGACTAAGTCATGTTTTCCAAGAGTGACATCTAGAGTTTTAGCTGAAATATAAAATGGCTTTTTTTTTAACGTGTATGATGCAAAAATGTAATGAATTCTAGGCCATGTGCAATATTTTGTAATGTCCTTTAATAATTATTTTGCTATGTGTTTTAAAGAATTTTTTATAGAAAATACATTATTGTTAAGTGATTTGTAAATGGCTTGTTTTTGCTGTATTTAATACTCCACTATTAAATAATGATTTTTTTTTTGCAGCTCTGCAATGGTATCCTTTTGTTTTACACATGTTGATTGATCAATGAATGAAGCCTTGCACCATGTCTGGCAGTATTATTTCACTCATTTTACAGATGAGGAGACTGAGGGTACGTCTACACTACGGGATTATTCCGATTTTACATAAACTGGTTTTGTAAAACAGATTGTATAAAGTCGAGTGCACATGACCACACTAAGCACATTAATTCGGTGGTATGCATCCATAGTCAGAGGCTAGCGTCGATTTCCAGAGCGTTGCACTGTGGGTAGCTATTCCATAGCTATCCCATAGTTCCCGCAGTCTCTCCTGCCCCTTGGAATTCTGAGTTGAGATCCCAGTGCCTGATGGGGCAAAAATCATTGTCGTAGGTGGTTCTGGGTAAATGTCGTCAGTCATTCCTTCCTCCAGGAAAGCAACGGTAGACAATCATTTCACGCCTTTTTTCCCTGGATTGCCCTGGCAGACGCCATAGCACGGCAACCATGGAGCCCGTTCAGCTTTTTCTTACTGTCACTGTATGTGTACTGGATGCCGCTGACAGAGGCGATACTGCAGCACTACACAGCAGCATTCATTTGCCTTTGCATGACAGCAGAGACGGTTATCAGTTGTTCTGTACCATCTGCTGTGCTATTGTAAATAGGCAATGAGATGATGGTTATCAGTTGTTCTGTACCGTCTGCTGCGCCATTGTAAATTGGTAATGAGATGACTGTTATCTGTCGTTTTGTACCGTCTGCTGCTGTCATGAGTGCCCCTGGCTGAGGTTGGCTGGGGGCGCAAAGACAAAAATGGGAATGACTTCCCGAGTCAATCCCTCCTTTATGGTATCTAAAAATAGAGTCAGTCCTGCCTAGAAGATGGGGCAAGTGTACTAGAGAACCAGTGTATCGGAGAGCACAGCCACTCCGTGTCAGATCCCGCAGAAATGATGAGCTGCATGCCATACTAGGGGGCGTCCCTGCAACAACCCCACCCATTGCTTCCCTTCTCCCCAAACCTTCCTGGGCTACTGTAGCAGTGCCCCCACCCATTTGTGTCATGAAGTAATAAAGGATGCAGGAATAAGAAACACTGACTTTTTAGTGAGATAAAATGAGGGGGAGGCAGCCTCCAACTGCTATGGTAGTCCAGGCAGGACATTAAGTGGTGTGGGGGAGAGGAGCCCAACATCCCGCTGCTATGATAGTCCAGGCAGTACAGAATCTTTTCTTTACACATGAAAGGGAGGGGGCTGATGGAGCTCAGCCCCCAGTTGCTATGATGAGGACGGTTACCAGCCGTTCTGTACCATCTACTGGGAATGACCGGGAATCATTCCTATTTTTACCCAGGCGCCCCCGACCAGCCTCACCTGAGGCCAGCCAGGAGCACTCATGGGCTCATGACCAGGAGGGCTATCAGTCCTACTGCACTGTACCATCTGCCACCAGGGAGGGGAGGAGAGAGGAAGCTACAGTTTACTGCTGCAGCACCGTGTCTACCAGCAGCATGCAGTATACATAGGATGACATATAAAAAAGTCAAGAAAAGATTTTTCCCCCTTTTCTATCACGGAGGGGGAGAGGTGGTAAATTGACAAGATAGACCCTGAACCGCCCCGGACAATGTGTTTAACCCTACAGGCATTGGGAGCTCAGCCAAGAATGCAAATGATTTTCGGAGACTGCGGGGACTGTGGGATAGCTGGAGTCCTCGGTACTCCCTCCCTCCCTCCCTCCATGAGCGTCCATTTGATTCTTTCGCTTTCCGTTACTCATGTCATGCAGCACTGTGCTGTGGACTCTGTATCACAGCCTGGAGATTTTTTTCAAATGCTTTGGCATTTCGTCTTCTATAACGGAGATCTGATAGAACAGATTTGTCTCCCCATACAGTGATCAGATCCAGTATCTCCCGTACAGTCCATGCTGGAGCTCTTTTTGGATTTGGGACTGCACCACCACCTGTGCTGATCAGAGCTCTACGCTGGACAAACAGGAAATGAAATTCAAAAGTTCGCGGGGCTTTTCCTGCCTACCTGGCCACTGCATCTGAGTTCAGATTGCTGTCCAGAGCGGTCACAGTGGAGCACTGTGGGATACCGCCTGGAGGCCAATCCCATCGATTTGCGGCCACACTGACCCTAATCCGATATGGTAATACCGATTTTAGCACTACTCCTCTCGTTGGGGAGGAGTACAGAAACTGATTTAAAGAGCCCTTTCTATCAATATAAAGGGCCTCGTTGTGTGGACAGGTACAGTGTTAAATCGGTTTAACGCTGCTAAAATCGGTTTAAACACGTAGTGTAGACCAGGCCACAGAAGCAGTTTGTCACCGAAGTCATGCAACAAATCAATGGATGAGCCAGGAATAGAACCACAGACTTGTGTCTCCTATTGAAGTGCTGTAACTGCTAGAAGCTGCTCCCTCCTTTTGGCAGGTAGATTTTAGTAAACACTGCATATGAAAACTATTTTCACAGGTAATCTGATTTGCATGTTGCTTTGAAGGAGAGATGGGCCTAAACCAAACCTGGCATCAGAAAACCTCTTAGCTCTGGAGAATTTTGGTTCTGGATCCTAGATTTGCATCTAGGGCTTCATTTACACTAGAGAACAAAATTCGTGGAAAAGCGCCAATCTAAATAGTAATGGCACAGCCTGCCTACATTAGCCATGCTGTTTTGGCTGCACAGAGTAAATTGTTGCTGAAGATGTGAAAACTGCTAAGTAACTTTGGGCTAGATCCACAAAGGGACTTAGGCTGGGGCGCCAGAACAAGGGGGCCAGGGGGCCATGGCCCTCTCACTTTTTACTGGCTTTAAGGGCAAACGATGGAAGGAGGGGTGGAGAGGAGTGAGCAAGGGCGGGGCCTCAGTGGAAGAGATGGTTCAGGGGCAGGGTCTTGTGGGAAGGGGTGGTGTGAAGGCAGGGGCACAGGGAGAAAGGGCGGGGTCTTGGGGGGAATGGGCAGTGCAAATGTGAGGCCTGAGGGAAAAGGGGCGGTGTAGGGATGGGGTCTCGGGGGATGGCACTGGGGAGAAGGACCATGGTTCAGGCCCCTGTATCCCCCCACCTTTAGGGCGCTTCTGTCGCTCCAGACATAGGAATTGCAATGCTCAATGTTCCTACTCCCAACTTTTAGGTGTCTTGCCCCCCAGTGGCATCCACAGCCCGCAGTTAGACACCTAGACTCCCTATACAATTATGGGGGGAGATAGGTACCTAAGAATACCTAAGGTACCTAAGCCCCACCTCTCAATAGGATATAGGCACTGAGGTTTGGCCCAGAGGGTCTCTCCTTGGGATTCTCAGCTGAGCTCTCTCGGAGTTAGGTGCCTAAGTGGTTAGGACACCTACCTGGGAGGTGGGAGACCCAAATTCCAGCCCCTCTGCTCCCATGACTATTGAATTACTTGTAAAGAATGGAACAGCTTCAACAGGAAAGACAGAGACCCCCCCACCACCACACAGCCAAGTGGCATTGAGTGAGGTGCCTTGCAACCTATTGTCATGAGTTTTCACAAGTGAGCAAGCAAATGCCTTCTTTAGCAGTTACACTGTTCCTAATCCTCAGCAGATACGGTCACACGATTGCTTAGTGTCAATATCCAATTGAAAGATTTAGAAAAATATACTAGGGACCCAATCCTGCCCTGACATGGCTTCTCCTATCCAGATGCAGGGCCAGCTCCAGGCACCAGTGAAGGAAGCAGGTGCCGGGGGCAGCCAATAGAAAGCGGCAGCAACCCGTCTGTTGCTGCGGTGGCACGTCTGGGTCTGCGGCAGCAATTCGGCAGCAGGTCCTTCTCTCCTTCTGTTCCTCTTCAGTGGCACGTTGACAGCAGTTCAATCGGGTTTGTTTTTTTTTCTTTTTCTCTTTTTTTTTTTTTCACCGCTTGGGGTGGCAAAAAGCTGGAGCCGGCCTTGCCCAGATGGCAGCAGGTCAGAATTTCCACAGAGCACTCTGATAGGCATGTTATTGGGCCAGGTGTTTCTTGCTTAATATAGTGCTGTGGTCACTGTAAATATGCTCAGGTTTACCAGGTGCCTGCAAAAGTTACTATCACAATGAACAATATTATTACAAGGTTGCCCCTTAGTGGAATAAGAAGGTATGTGTAAGTCTAACATTTGGTATATTTACTACCCTCTCTGAGCAAGAACTTTTGGCTTTGTGGTGCCAAAATATTGTAAACTGATGTCACTTTTGGTAGGTGATATATTCTCTGTTGATTTTATCAGGAATGATTTTTAGGTATTTCTAAGCCATGCTAAACTGAAGTGCTTCCAGCTAAATCAGACAGCTCATTTTATCAGGTTTTTAACAGATATTATGTGACAATTTAAACTCTCAGACACTAGTAACATCAGTCTTCTACTCTTCAACATCCAGCATCTAGCACCTCCTTTTTTCTCCTGTCCTTTTAACCTAGATAATGCATTCTGTCATTGGGTACTTAAAATCATTAACTTTCTCCAGCAGTGTAAGGAAAGAATGAAGTGAAAAGGTTGATATGGATTGAAAAGTAAAGACTGAGCATTGGGAGGCTGTCAGTCATCCATTGATCAATCACATAAGAGATACCAAAGGTTTTTTTTTCAAAGCTGTTATTTTCTCATGTGAATGCATCTGATTTCCTATCTTTAAAGATATAGATATTTACCTGCAAATTGTCCATGGTCATGAAACTGCTGCAATTTTTCCTCTACTTAGACCTCTCCAGATTCTCTTATTTTCACCAAATATATGGAATATGTATATAATGTATTATTCTGGATGATGTGGGGGACTGATAAGTGCAAGTCTAGTAAGTATAAATGTCACTGTATATAGCTACAAGACTAACACAACTTTGGTATTTGTGCTGACACGTCTAGTTCAGTTCTTCAAACACTGTGTACCAAATTCCCTGATAGTGCAAATTAACATGGTTCCACTGAAGTCAACAGAGCTGTGTCAGTTTATACCAGCAAAGAATCTGAGCCGGTATCGCTGCACTCAGTATAGCTGAACAGTGAAATACATTCTGTCGCTGACATTTATTCTATTTCTGTCAAAACACACTATTCAATCAATGCTATTTGTCCAAGAACAGCAGTCCTTGTAATTTAACAGGGAAAAAAATCCCCTGTTTCAGTCTGTGGTAAATACTACTGCTGAAAGTTAATTGCCAGAATGCAAAGCTGGAGAGCTGATGTTATGACAGTTCATTGCGTGTGTTGAAAGGCTCCTTTCTTCATCTCACCGTTCTTCATGTTATATGTAAATATAAAGAGATTGTTTTCTGTTCTTCTATGTGAGTGACAGAGTCTGTGATCAATCATTATAATTAACCTATGGATTGAAAATAATAGGTTGTCATCTGTAAATGCTGCTATGATTTCTGACAGGTTTCCAGAAATCTATCAAAATGATGGTATTCATTTTTAAAATGAAGTAATTGATGCTAAAGGAAATTAGAGTGCTTTGCAAATTGCCACTGCATATTGGTTGTCTTTGCATGTCACGGTACATAGATATTTTGTTGATACTGTGTATACGATGAGCAAAATCCTGCTTTTATAATATATAGCAGCGCAGTTTGAGGAGGCGGAGTAGAGCCAGCCATGCAGTGGGTCCCTGACCAATCCTGACTGTGAAAGACAAAGAAGGTTTTGTGGGGGAGGCAGTATGGACCACATCTGAATGGTCTTCACTAAAGGGTGAATTGGAACCCTCTGCTCCAGCCTCAATAAGGAGTAGCATGCAAGGGCCTTTGTAGAAGTGGGGAGGCCAAAGAGTTAAAATTTAAGGTATGAACAAAAAAACTAAGACAACTTTGGTTCTAAACATCACTGGAGTGGGTCGGGGGAGGGAAGTGATTTCCAGCCTGTTCTCGCCCTAACTCACAGGTTCTGCAGCAGCCCTCCTGGCAGGGGTTTAGCACCATCTTCACCCCATCTCACCCCACCCCACCACCAAATTTGGCCGCAGTACTGTCTCAGGGAGCGCAGGGCTGCTCCGTCCCCTGGGCTTTGTTCCCAAGGCAGCAGCCATGTGCAGCACCACTCTTCCTTCAGGGGACACCCTCCCCTGCAGACCCTCCTCCGGCCAGCAGCCATGCTCTGGGACAGGGGGATGTGGACAGGGATAAGGGGGGTTGGGCTGGAGTTACAGCTGGGGGCAAGAGTGGGCAGGGCCACTCAGAGGATTCAGGGGGCCTGGGGCAAAGCAATTTCGAGGGCTCCTTCCATAAAAAAAGTTGCAATACTATAGAATACTATATTCTTGTGGGGGCCTGGGGCAAATTGCCCCACTTCCCCCCCCCAGCAGCCCTAAGGGTGGGACCAGGAGTGGAGCCAAGGCTGGCAGCCGGGACCCCAGGCACTGGGCCGGGAACAGAGCCCTGGGCACAGGACCAGCAACCGGAGCTGGGACCTGGAGCGGAGCTGGGTGGCGCTCCCTCATTGCACCCCACACTCCTGTGGGCTTGGCTGTGCCCCATCCCTGCATATTCCTCTGTGACCCCCTGGGGGGAGCACCCCACAGTTTGGGGACCTTTGCCCTAAGAGAAAAAAACTCACCCTTAGGTTATGGAGTGTTACTGCACAAGGCAAGTTGTGGCCCTATGTGTCACTGGGTCAGTAAAAGTGATGTGTGAACATTAGTTACTGTGCAGCTTGGTGCTGCAAACCTATACCACCATGTATTTGCAAACACCAACATATGTACTTTATACTATGGATTAAAATAATTTTGAATTCCTGATTAGTCTCCAGTGGGAATTTTTTAAAATACACCTCTACCTCAACATAAGGCCCCCCTATATAACACAAATTCGGATATAAAGCAGTAAAGCAATGCTCTGGGAGGGGGAGGGGCTGCGCACTCTGGTGCATCAAAGCAAGTCCGATATAACATGGTTTCACCTATAACGTGATAAGATTTTTTGGCTCCTGAGGACAGCATTATATCGAGGTAGAGGTGTATGAATAGTCAGTTCTATTTCAGACTAGAGCTCTTTCTTAATTATACAGTATATGAAAGATTCATTGTAAATCCTTAGCCTCATTTTAATTATACTTACACTTAGGCTAAATTTACCTTGCAAACCCAATCTCCCAGATCAGTGATTGTATTAATTTATTTATCATCTCTGCATTCCATGCTATGATATGCTTTCTGCATTGCATCATTTCAGGGATAGTTAGCAGCATCTCAAAGAACACGCATGAGGAATAGGTAGATATTTTGTCATTAACAATGGTATATGTTTATTAGACATCATGAAGTACCTTAAATTAACAGTAATGACAAACACTTAACGTGTCTCATTTACATATATAACATTACACACCAGCAGTGTCTACACTGTAACAAAGCACAAAAGTAAGTCTTAAAGACAGTTGCCAGTGAGGTAATTAGAACCACTTGTGCTGAAACTAAAATCACTAGATATAGCGCTTTATCCCAAAGTACAAAGCAATGAGTGAAGTACTAGCGAGGGCTGTGTCAGCTGCCAGTGGTACTGTACTAATTTGCTGGTACTGCTACTGGAATGTATGGTCTTTGGGTGGAACTTTCAAAAGTGCTCCAGGTAGGCCTGAATTTTCTCCCACCATTGACTTCAATGGGAACAGTTAGACCAACTCTGAGCGCTCTTGGAAACCCCAGCCTTGATGACGTTATGGACCAAAGCCACTTTTTCAGTGAGATACAGTTACTGACAGGCTGATTGCATAATCCTCTTTCTGATGACTTGCAGTGCTTTTTTGTTTTGATTAGCGTGCACAGGATGGTGGCATTTTCCTTGTGTCCTTTTCCTTGACTTTTATTTGATGGTTTCTATGTAAGTCTGAATCCAGTGAAGGAGAATATCAAGTTCACTGATGGCTTTGTAGATGCCCTTTTCTCCAAGCTGTCAGTAAGAGAAAGATGTTAGAAGCAGAAGTCAGCCATGTTTTCAAACAGTGCAACTTTGAAATCTACTACCAGGGCTTTACCTTATCAAACCTTTTCTTAATTTTTTTGACAGCTGTAGTTACTCTAGTGGTTGGAGCACACGGTAGCTGAAAGGACAAGAAGAAAATCAGAAGAACTTGAAATGTGGAGTCTAGCGTAAGCAACTGATAATAAGTAAGAACAGAGCCCGTCATATGGCCTCCTCGGGGCTCCTGATACAGATATGTAAAGGCGGCAACGTTTAGGCCATACTTGCTGTTGTAAATGGGTGAGTTTATATAAGCTTTTGGAAGATATGTGATCATACTCGGGAAAGCTGTAAAACATAAAACAGTGAAACTTGTACAAGGGGCCACTCACATTGGGAACCTCCTTCTTTTAAGAGCCCTATGCAAAATAGTGAGTGCAATTCTGTTCCCTTACGTGGTTACTTAAAATGGGTTTAAAGCTACTTACAAAGTTAATTTACATTTCCATGTGGAATTTTTAATGATTGTTCTTCCCATTTTTAGTGCTAATTAACGGCCCAATTCTGCAATCTTTAAGTGCAAACTTTCAATTCCCATTGAAGTCATTGGGAGTTTTGTCGGAATAAAACCTGACAACCATTTTCTCCTGTAACTAAATCTTGCAAGGAAGCCATAGATGTAAGTGTCAAGTAGTGGTGTCCAATCAGCCACAGGCGGATATCTGAAAAATAGATTTATGTAATCACTGAAGGATCAAAATGAAGCTGGGTGTGGAGGGAAAGAGTTTATTTAGTCTAACCCATACGGTAAAAACTGAAGATTGGGATTCAGTAAGATACTGGTCCAGCACATTGCTTTTATCATTCTGAATGTTTTTTTCTTCCCTTCTGCAGCTTACGGTGCCTTCTGCAGTGACCTTCATGGCATCAGTCAGCAGATGGGGCCCTAGAGTGCTGGCAGCAACATTAGAGAAAGAAAGCAAACATAAAGACTTGCTACCTTTGACTCTTCAGGAAAAACTATCAAAACGGCTCATCTGCTGGAGTTAAATAGTGAATGAGCCTGCTCCAGGAGTAAGGTCCTGCTCATCATAAGGAGGGCAAAATCAGGAGCTTTATTTAGAAGGATGAAGAGCTGAGCAGCTGGTGCCTGAACCTATGATTCCAGGGAGCCTGTGTGATGCTTAGATCACTGAGCCATCCCTGTTGAATTGGCTATGATTCTTTGACTGAATTGGCATTTAGGGTCAGGGAGTGTCGTTTATGCTGTGTCTGCACATCAGCTGGCACAATGGAACTCCAAACCTCACTGGCACCTCCGAGTGCTACCACAATACAAATAATAATAATGTGGACGGATTAACTTGATAGCGAAGTAGGGAGTCCAGGTTTGGAATTTGTGTAACAGACTAGAAGAGAAACTTAAAGGAGACTCACTCTCCCAAAGAGCACACACACAAAAAAGACCCCCCCACACACAAATCACAGAGCCGCCAAAGTCAGGAGCGTGAAGCCATTGACAGTGTCTTTTACTAGCAATGTTCATTTTAAAAGAAGTTTTCCAAGTGATTTGAAAATTATTTTAAAAATGGAGACACTCTGACTTAAGATCCCTACTACTCTCAACTCAGGTTTAAATCTTTTATGATGTCATAGTCCCACTAATTCTCATCCCTTCTAGGAGTTCTCCTGCAAAAGAGGAAGTCAAGATCTGATATGTCTTATGAACAAATCAAGCAAAAAACTACTGAGGTCTAGACTGCATTTAACCTTTATCAGAGGTGCCTTGGAAAGTGAAAATGTAAATAAAAGCTACTTTAATGGATAAGCTATAACTTTTCTATACAAAATATTTAAACATTTCTTTTTAGGCTTTTTTTAGGCAAATTAGTCATGATTCTTTATACTTTTAAACAGTGATACAGTATGCCACAGAACTAATGCATCCAAAAGAGACGACACTGAGTTTATTTATTTAAATGACTGTTCATAGATTCATAGATTCCAAGGCCAGAAGGGACCATTGTGATCATCTAATGTGACCTTCTATGAATTACCATAGAACTGCCCCAAAATAATTTCTAGAGAATAATTCTGCCCCAAGTGTTCATACGTATTATACACACTGTTCTTTCCACCTAAGGGGAAAGTGAGCTCTCTGTATGTTTAGGTGGATTATGTTTGGGCTGTGGTGTAAGATCTGCTAGTGAGTCCGAAATTAAATTGCAACCATTCAAATCATGCAATGAATTTGTTGGACTTGGGGTCACTGTTCAAATGTAGGGTAAAATTTTCAAAAACTTTAAGTGACATAGGAGCCTAAATCCATTTCCAAAAGAGATTTAGGCACCAGAGAACACGTCTCATTGAAATAAATGGGAATGAGGGTCCTCAGTACCTAAGTCACTTTTGAAAGTGAGATTTGGTCTCTTAAATCACATAGAGGCTTGTGAAAAAATTTCCCATAGCCTACTGGACAATGACTTGAGCTGATGGTGTAAGAAACAGAACGATAATATAGAGCACATTATTTGGCAATGCCTTTATATCAGAAATGTTTGGTCAAAAATGTAAGTTTTTATATATAGTATGGAATCATATGTTACTGACTGAGTCAGAACTATCTTAGCTGTATGACTCTTCTGGAGTATATGGGACTATACAAGATGCTTGTTTGATAATGAATTACTATTGCCTTTGTTGTCCAAAGAACTTGATTCCCAGAAGGTGGTACCATCGTTGTGTGCCACCCCTCCGTGACCAGTATGTTGACATGGAAGAAATGCCTTCTTATGAGCATCTTATACATAAGACATTCTTCCTTTTTATGATTTATATGCTATCTAAAGGAGGCAACAGATGTGCGAATAAGAGGATCCTGAGATTGCTAAGCTATTTGGGGATGAAGCACTATAGCAATCCAGGACTTTGTGTAAAGCATTCATTGGTTTTATTCTTTGTCCACATTTTATGTTATTCTTGTATATGGTTTTGTATCATTGATTTAAAATCAGTGTAGCATTTATTTTTTAAAGTGCTATTGAAACGACAAAAATGAGAAATCTTGCCCTATAGTAAATTCTGAAAGCTAATGTTAAATCTTTTTTCAAATACCTGTTTTTTTTTCTAGAAAAAGAGAGGGGGACTTCTCCCTTCTATTAATATTTTTTCAGTACAATTCCTTTCAATTTCCAGAAATATACACTCTAACATATTTAGATTTTTATCTAGTAAGCACTGGCTCTAAATGAGCATTACAACACAAAACTCAGTGTATCTTGTCTACATAGTTATATAGTACAGGATCCAAGTTATTTGTAGGTTAGAGTGTACTACAGGTTGCAAAGAGTGCAATTATTTAGTAGTAATTGATATTCATAATTCAGCCATTGCTGGTAGTTTGAGTTTCTTGGAATGTGTTGGTGCCTTTAATGGTATAATTGATTTTCAGAAAAAACAGTGGAATTTCTTTACATTTTAAATACAATATGGCAATCTGCACATGTGAAAGATATCAAATTAGGGCACACTACATAATGGGTGTTCATGCATGTATGTATGAATGTAGTATATATATATATATTTTTTAAAAAGCTATAACATACAAAAACCTGGGATGTCCTTAACTATAGAGTCTGAGTACTGGTGGGGTTTTTCCCATTGATATTTTAATGTTTTCATGTGGTACAAACATGTAGAATGTGTTTTAGTTGAGCTGTAATGCTGCAAGGGCTTCTCTATACCTGATTATTTTGTACTGCAAATATTTATATCAAACTAACATCTACTTCTTATACATTTATTAATAGATATAATTAGATACATTTTGATTCTATAACTTGTGTCATACATTTCTCCCCTCTTTCATTCCTTATCTGTATATAAACAGCTAGTCATTTCAAGGGGTGCTGGAACAATTTGTACAGTGGGGTGGGGGGGGCTGAGAGCCATTGAACCAAACTGTAAATCCTGGATATGGTGGAAACCACATCAAGCCTGGGGGTGCTGCGGCACCCACTGCACACCTAGTTCCAGCGCCTATGGTCACTTATAATCAGAATCCTCTATTTGTGACACTGTGACTGGCAATCCTGGAAGAGATTATGACATGGCAAGGGATTGTGATTTCAAATGAGAAAAATGCAGGTGGAGGAGATGAATTTCTAAAGGCCAAGTCCTGTTTTCATACAAATAAAACTCAGGAAAGTAAATAACAGAAGTTTCATGATACAGTCTCAAAATACTTTGGGATCCTTGTCTTATTTTTCATGAAACACGAGCAGCTGTTTCAAATGGAAATATATTTTTTTTTGCTGCATTAAAGAAGTGTGAGTAAGAATTAGGCACTCATTAAAGGTACTTTGCTGAAGTAGGAACACATAGCAGGCATTATGCTGTGTGAGCACCTCTAGTTATTGTGGAGGTCAGTGGAGATAGGAGTCTTCTGTGAGGGGAAAACACCCTGTCTTCAGGCTTCCCTCACACAGAGTGTTTTCTGTGTCGGCACAAGACAACCTCCATCTAATCTCCAGGAGATTGTGGCCTGCTGTGCTGGGGCATTGGCTAGAGTTCAGAGTACCCCCCCTGTCCAACTGCAGCCTCAGTACTCGTGTTGTAGCTGCACCCTGGAAGCAGTAAGTGGAGACTGAGCAGTGCTAGCTTTAGGCATATGCTAAATGGGTGTAGTAAAATTTTCCCCCGCACAACTGGCAAGCCCCAGGAATGCTCTGAGCTCCACAGAGAGCTCCCAGTGCTCACCCAAGGATCTGTGACTCTGAATCACCCCGACTGCTAAAGGGATGATCCAGCTCTTTTCTAGTACTTGGGTAAGCCTGGCTCATTTAGCTTCAAAGAAGATACTCACACAGTTGCTTAGGTTCTCCTGCAGGGTCTGAAAAGCACTAACTATGTACACCTTGTCACTTCCAATACCAAGGCCTCCAAAAACATTTTTTATGTAGAATGAGAGAAGCTGATCTCGAACGCTGCAATTTTTCTGAAAACAAAATGTCAGACATTTATTTAGTGTGAAATTGTCACATCAAATTTGGCCTAAAATTTAAGTTTGATCAAATTCAGCATTTATAAAACACACAGGCAATAAGAATCCTTTTGTCAATTTCTTTATCATTTCAGTGGACAGCCATTTGAGGTTGCAACCAAGACAGTGCAATATCGTGCTAACCCAAAAGCAAAATACACCAGAGACTGATCATTAACAAAAGTACAATCAATGAATCTATTATTTTCTGTCCTAAAATGCAAAACATAGACATGGAGCAAATATAGTGAACCCTGTATTACATTATTTGGGCCAAATTATAGGTGTTCTTATGTGGATTTTCTGGGAGGCAGGAGTCCAATTCTCCTCTTTCCACGCAATATGCGGGGGGAGGGGGGGAGGATTCAACGCAGCTGTTTGGGATTCCTGAGTGCTATATGAGGTCACTAGCCTTCATGCCATAATACACACCCCTAATAGGTCATATGGGGGCAAGTTGGGGGCATACCTGTGGTCTTGGTGAACTAGCTACCCTTGGAAAGTACAACTGGGGAAGAGCACCTGCTAGACTGTTTTCACTGGTGTAGCAAGTGCCTTTTTGAGCATGTTTTTCCCCCCGGTCCAAACACCACTACTGTCATCCCAATTATCCTCCTAGATACTATGCCAGCCTCTACCTTATACAGGGACAAAGTGCCTCCAACTGCTCCAACCTGGCACTACAGTCACTCAGCCCTTCCCTTTCCCATTCCATCCCCCTACATCCCAGTGCTCTGTGGTCTGTAAGAGAATCTTTTTCAGTGTTAATAGGCCAACATGTTACTCGTACCCTCAGCAGGGAGTTTTTCAATTTATAGTTCTCAGTCTAATATTGTCTCTTGGAATTAAACACAAATCACCAAATTCTCCATCAGAAACCATCCCTTTTGATCAGCCGCTCCGCCCTCGTTCAGAATTAAATATGCTCAAAGTAAAGAAGTGGAAAACAAAGAATCCAGATCTTACCAGAAACAACTTTTTGGTTGTCTTTTTAAACAATCTTCTGTTCTTGATGAGATCTTTCTATAAAGAATAATTAATTAATATTAATTCAGATTAATATACATCTAACCTTCTCCTCCAGACCATAAGGAGGAAAGATGGACTTTTTGTTCTGTGTTTCTATAGCACCTAACACAATGGGGTCCTGGGCCATCGCTGGGGCTCCTAGGTTCTATGGTAATGCAAATAAATAATAATTATTATTAATACATAGGACTAGAAGTCAGGAGATCTGAGTTCTGTTCCCAGCTCTGCCACACACTTCCTCCATAACCTTAGGAAAGTCACTTAAGCTGTCTATGCGCCCTCATTTTACCCATCTTTAAAACTGGGCTAACAATACTGTCCGATCTCACGGCAGTGTAGTGAGGATTAATTTATTAAAATGTCCAGGTGCTCAGATACTCTGATGCCACAGAAACATCTGTAAATAAGTAAAAATGAACATACAATCTTTCCAACTAATGGGATTAACTTACTGGAATAGATGCTTTTAAAGTAGTTGCCTTGACGTATAGGTTCTCTGTCACTTTGGAGATCATTCCTTTTCGACAGCTGTTCTTGCCTGAGGATGCCTTTTTGCCTTCAGCAATGAAAAGACACAGTAGAACTAAAAGAAGACCAGACCTGAAAAGAGAATACAGGATCATTCTCCCCACTCCTTCCTGCCTCTGGTATAGTCACAACAGCCTGTGGGATATAGCAAGACTGGTTAGATGACAAAGGTTAACCTAATTCTGTTAACCCTCAAAGCAGCTTCTCTGCTGAGATGTTCATATAGATAATTTATTGCTGATGTGTTGATAGATCACTTTTGTTTCTCTATTTTTATACATCTTGCTCCACTTTCAGCTAGTTTGACCACACCATCTGTGACGTTTGTAAAAGACATCTCCATATTTACTGGCAATAAGAGCTAGGTTTCCAAGAAAGAAGAGCTTCACGCTCACTTTGAAAGGCTTCTTTCTTTTTCTTCAGTGGCCTACTGAAGAGAAAATGGTTAAATTGGTTAGCTTGGTTTTGTGACAAAAGCTAGTGGGTTTCTGAATATTTTCTCAAATGTAAAGGATTTCGGCAAAGCATGATGGTAGCTTTTTCCAAAACACGTGCCATAGTTTTAAACTATTCTGAAAGCATTAGAAAGCCGGTTATTCCCAAGGAAATGTACTAAGCTGGCATCACACCTGTGATCTTATATTTTAAGGATTGTTTTTGAGCTAATGAATTCTTACTGTAAGTACATTATGAAATAACCTACGTCATAATAGAGAAAACACCATTTATTTTCATTTTGAAGGTGTCGCTTTTTTGAAAATATGAAGGGGTGACAATGAACCACCATGAAGGATGTTATTGTGGTAGGAGTCACATCATGGTGCTGTTCTGTGTAGTTTTCCGAGTACTTTTTCTTAGCATGCGAGCACTGTACAGTCATTAAAAAAAGTTTGGGTTTTTTTGGGGAGTTGTGGTAGGTAGCATGGGAGTTTGTGCTCCAGCTTAATCTCTCTAATTAGAGTCACTTATCAAAAGGAGAATTGCTCCCTGGGAACCAAGCACTGGTGTTTGGATTGAGGTCCTAAAAAGATGGGATTGCCAATGTACTGTTTGTGACCACCTCAGTTCAAGGACTGGTGCTTGTAGAGTGAAGTAAAAAAGTTGCATGAAGAATATACCTAGAGGCTGTCAAACGAGAAATCTATCTGTAAGGTCTCAGAATCTGCTATAACTTGGCAGAGGGGTGACAGAATTGAAAGCATGATAGATAAGATAGTTACTTCTACACAAAAAGCAAAATTGAGCAATGCCAATTTACACTAGCTTTGCATCTGGCCCAGAAACGTTTGGGTTTAGAACTGTCAGGTTCTGATTTGAAATTGGAGCAATGGAGCAAAGTTGATAAGCCTGGGATGAATTTGCCCAGTGGTCCAGCTCCCCAATCTGGCTGAGCTGTGTTCAGTGTAAGGTCATGTGCCAGGGGAAAGTAGCTTTCAGGCACTTTTATAGACGCTTGGGCCAGTTCAATCCCTACTGGAAGTTAGAATAGTCTCTACTGTACAACTACCCAACTGGGAGATCTGACATAACAAGGAGTAATGGTCCCAAATTGCAGTGGGGGAGGTTTAGGTTGGATATTAGGAAAAACTTTTTCACTAGGCGGATGGTAAAGCCCCGGAATGGGTTACCTAGGGAGATGGTGGAATCTCCTTCTTTAGAGGTTTTTAAGGTCAGGCTTGACAAAGCCCTGTATGGGATGATTTAGTTGGGGATTAATCCTGCTTTGAGCAGGGGGTTGGACTAGATGACCTCCTGAGGTCCCTTCCAACCCTGATATTCTGTAATTCTATGATCTTATCATTTTCTACCCCCATTTATGCTACTGGAGTGCCCCAAAGAGAAAATGACTTACAGTATGTATGAGATCACTAAGGGCTTGTGTATGCTTAAAATGCTACAATGGCATAGCTGTACCACTGCAGGGCTTTAGTGTAGACACTACCTATGCTGATGGAAGGGAGTTTCCTGTTGGCTCAGGTAATCCATCTCCATGAGAGGCGGTAGCTAGGTCGATGGAAGAATTCTTCCACCAGCATAGCCCTGTCTACTGGAGATTTAGGTCATTTTAACTACACTGCTGGGGGTGTGGATTTTTCACACCTCTGACTGACATAATTAAACTGACCTAATTTTCTAGCATAGACCAAGTCTTAGAGAGATTATGAGATGCCACAGACTCCAGTGTCCTCTGTCATCAGTGTACTTTTTTGTTCTCAACTTTACATTCTGATGTAGCCATCACCAGGATGCCCCAGAGTCTGGAAGAAATAAACCAAGGGATGACAGGTTTGCTTCAAGTTTAACACACACAGAGCAGACATGCTGCTGGTAGGAAGAAGTAAACAGTGTAAGGAGCTGGCAAATAGACTCACCGGAACCTACACTGAGGGAATCTGACTACCCAATGAATAAGGTAACATGCAGCCTCTGAGTCAAGAAGGACTCTTCTCTGCTTCTGGTCACCCGAGCTGTAACAGTGGTGAGAAATGTATTCAGGCAAAGTTATTCTATGCTCTAATAAAAAAAAATATAGCAGTAAGGATATATTACCGACCAACGGACCAGGATGGTGATAATGACTGTAAAATGCTCAGGGAGATTATTAAAATAAAAAACTCAATAATAATAATGGGGAATTTCAACTATCCTCATATAGACTGGGTACATGTCATTTCAGGACGGAATGAAGAGATAACGTTTCTTGACACCTTAAATGACTGCTTCCTGGAGCAGCTAGTCCTGGAATCCACAAGGGGAGAGGCAGTTCTTGATTTAGTCCTAAGTGGAGCACAAGAACTGGTCCAAGAGGTGAATATAGTTGGAGTCCTTGGTAACAGTGACCACAATATAAGTGACCATAATATAATTAAATTGAACATCAATGGGGTGGGGAAAACACTACAGCAGCCCAACACTGTAGCATTTAATTTCAGAAAGGAGAACTACACAAAAATGAGGAGGCTAGTTAAACAGAAATTAAAAGGTACAGCACCAAAAGTGAAATCTCTGAAAGCTGGAAACAAAGACACATAAAAGCTCAACTTAAATGTGTACCCCAAATTAAAAAACAAAGTAAGAGAACCAAAAAAGAGCCACCATGGCTAAACAACAAAGCAAAAGAAGCAGTGAGAAGCAAAAAGGCATCCTTTAAAAAGTGGAAGTTAAATCCTAGTGAGGAAAATAGAAAGGAGCATAAACTCTGGCAAAGGAAGTATAAAAATATAATTAGGAAGACCAAAAAAGAATTGGAAGAAAAGCTAGCCAAAGACTCAAAAAGTAAAGACTCAAAACAAATTTAAGTACTTCAGAAGCAGGAAGCCTGCTAAACAACCAGTGGGGCCACTGGGCGATCGAGATGCTAAAGGAGCACTCAAGAATGATAAGGCCATTGTGGAGAAACTAAATGAATTCTTTGCATCGATCTTTATGGCTGAGAATGTGAGGGAGATTCCAGAACCTGAGTCATTCTTTTCTAGATGACAAATCTGAGGGATTGTCCCAGACTGAGGTGTCATTAGAGGAGGTTTTGGAACAAATTGATAAATTAAATAGTAATAAGTCACCAGGACCAGATGGTATTCACCCAAGAGTTCTGAAGGAATTTAAATGTGAAATTGCAGAACTGCTAACTGTAATCTGTAACCTATCATTTAAGTCAGCTTCTGTGCCAAATGACTGGAAATAGCTAATGTAAGGCCACTTTTTAAAAAGGGCTCCAGAGGTGATCTCGGCAATTACAGGCCAGTGAGCCTGACTTCAATACCGGGAAAACCGATTGAAACTATAGTGAAGAACAAAATTGTCAGACACAGGGATGAACATAATTTGTTGGGGAGGAGTCAACATGGTTTTTGTAAAGGGCAATCACGCCTCACCAATCTACTAGAATTCTTTGAGGGGGTCAACAAGCATGTACACTAGGGGAAACCAGTGAATATAGTGTACTTAGATTTTCAGAAAGCCTTTGACAAGGTCCCTCCCTGAAGGCTCTTAAGCAAAGTAAGCTGTGATGGAATAAGAGGAAAGATCCTCTCATAGATTGGTAACTGGTTAAAAGATAGGAAACAAAGGGTAGGAATAAGTGGTCAGTTGTAAGACTGGAAAGAGGTAAATAGTGGTGTCCCCCAGGGGTCTGTACTGGGACCAGTCCTATTCAACATATTCATAAATGATCTGGAAAAAGGGGTAAACAGTGAGGTGGCAAAATTTAATGCTGATAACTGCAAAGTAATGCATGTTGGAAAACATAGTCTCAATTATACATGTAAAATGATGGGGTCTAAATTAGCAGTTATCACAACTCAAGAAAAAAGATCTTGGCGTCATTGTGGCTAGTTCTCTGAAAACATCCACTCAATGTACCTCGGCAGTCAAAAAAGCAGACAGAATGTTGGGAATCATTAAGAAAGGGATAGATAATAAGGTGGAAAATATCATATTGCCTCTATATAAATCCATGGGATGCCCAGATCTTGAATACTGCTTGCAGATGTCATTGCCTCATCTCAAAAAAGATATGTAGAATTGGAAAAAGTTCAGAAAAGGGCAACAAAAATGATTAGAGGCATGGAACAGCTTCCATGTGAGAAGAGATTAATGAGACTGGGACTTTTCAGCTTGGAAAAGAGACGACTAAGGGGGGATATGATTGAGGTCTATAAAATCATGACTGATGTGGAGAAAGTAAATAAGGAAGTGTTATTTACTCCTTCTCATAACACGAACTAGGGGCCACCAAATGAAATTAACAGGCAGTAGATTTAAAACAGACAAAAGGAAGTATTTCTTCGCCAACACACAGTCAATCTTTGGAACTCCTTGCCATAGGATGTTGTGAAGGCCAAGACTGTTACAGGGTTCAAAAAAGAACTAGATAAGTTCATGGAGGATAAGTCCATCAATGGCTATTAGCCAGGATGGGCAGGGATGGTGTCCCTAGCCTCTGTTTGCCAGAAGCTGGTAATGAGTGACAGGGAATGAATCACTTGACAATTACCTGTTCATTCCCTCTGAGGCACCTCACATTGGCCACTGTTGGAAGACAAGATACTGGGCTAGATGGACCTTTGGTCTGACTCAGTATGGCAGTTCTTATGTTCTTCAATGGGATTACTCATATGCTTAAAGTTACACACATGGCCTAGGAGAGTTTTTTAGAAAGGAGAGAGACAAAGAAGGGACAAAGAGGAGTTAGTAATGGGGATCACTTAACATTTTGGATTTATGGAAGGGGAATAGAGCTAAGGGCCCTTGGGTGTGTTTAGTGCTACCTTAAGCTTTGAGTTCTGTGTTTACTGTTTGAATACCATAAAACATGACCGCTCAGATGTAGTGAACTTTGCGACAATACCTGTAGTTTAAAATAGCTTTAAGCATTAGAGCAGCTGTCTCCTTGTTTGTGCTTAGAAGTGGATTTCAGGGTGCAGGACTAATATAGTCAACATGCCGTACTCTGTTGCAAGTTTCATGGCTGCATCGCCTCCCCTTCCTCCCCTCGATCCCCCACCTGCAGTGTCAGGAGAGTTCCAGTTATAAATGGGCTACGTAGCCCAGCAGTGATGGGCTTTCACAAGAAGTCTGATGATTGTCTGCACCACTGAAACTTCAGATGTGGCTGAAAAGCATTTGGGTCCTGAAATTTCATTTTCCACTTTCCGCATGCTCCTGCCACAGAATGAGACAGCATTAGTGACTTCAATCTACTGGGCTTCTCCACCTCTGCAGAGCTCCCCACATGACTCAGCAAGCCAGAGAGCAGTCTTTTTGTGGCCATGGAACTAGCATTTGAATCCAGTTCAGACGTAGATTAACTGGTGCAGAAGGTTGGCATGCCAATAATAAAAAGAACTAAAGAAAATGGTGCTATGGTAGCTCAGTGCTTGATTGGGGCTCTTAGACAATCCCATAACACAAATAATAAATAATATTTATAGTACACTTGGTACTGAATACTGAATACTGAAGCTATTCAGTACTTTAAATGTTTGTGGTTCAATTGAGAAAAAATTTAGTTCACCAACTTTTTAACATAATGCCTGCATTTCTAACAGTCCATGCTAAGGAGAGCTGCAAAGATTCAGATAGACACCAGTGCTCAAATCTCCAGAGCCAATCTGAGGACACTTGCAAGACCCAAAATGACATAGTGCTGCAATTTTTAGGTCTTAGCAAGATTATCTGAAGTTATGGATTCTTGTGGGGTTTTGTAGACGGCAGTACCCCCGTTGGCTTTGGGACCAAAAGAAGTGAGGGGCTCTAGTGACTACCCTTCTTGAAGAGAAGTTTGGAAAGGAATAGCTCCCAGCGTCCAAAGCTGGCTCGACAAGCTTCTTAACATTGTTCAGTGAAGTGTTTTAATTCAATACACAGGTAGATAGGTATAGATACACTAAATAGGTGCAATATACTATTACATTTATATACCACTCCCTGTATCCTCCAGCTACTATCTATGAGGTTTATGAAATATTACTAGCCATTTGTGTTAATATGTTTTTATAATTAGTAAACATAATGAGCCAAGTTTTCAGACATGGATGCCTAAATTATGCATACACACTTTGCACCTGGGTGTGTGATGATTCAGTGCAAGGACCTTTATTTAATATACATAAATGAAGTGTTTTAGTTGACCACTAGCTGTTCACAATTATACATATGCAGTTAGGAGTGTAAAAATGCACATTACTAAATCAGGGATTACATAAATACCACATCCAGAATATTTTGGGTTGTTGTCGGAAGAGAAACTTCAGAACACTCCAACGGCATTAGATAAAGCAGAATTAAAACTTAAACTTGGGGAAAGAAAACAAAATACTGTTATTTTTATGCTGCAAATTTATCTCTCTTTGTAGTATGTAAATAACACCATGTCGGTGGTATGGAATGTGAATTGTTTTTAAACATTCTGGTTATCTTCTCTCCTCCTTTGGAAGCTTGTAATGATTCAATTGGTCAGAGAGTCTAATCTTTTTAACCTTAATCAACTGATCTGTTTTCATTTGCCTTTTAGTAAAACAGCTGATTGCCAACAGATTTCTTTCAAATTACTGGAAATTTTACCTCAATCATCGGATCAAAATATCTCTGATCAATCAGACTTCTTAGAGTCAGTCTACAGGTTATATTCAGATTCCACTTTGAAATCTTCAAGACACAAACATTAAAACTTCCCTGTTGTGCATCTGTTATCTGTCTCCTTCCCTTTCACAATCATATAAAGATAAAAACTTAAGTTTTTGAAAGTGACTAGTAATTTTTAGTGTCCAATTCTGGATGCCTGAGAAGGGTCTGCATTTCAGAAGCTGGGGCTCAGCGCTTTTTGAAAATTGGGCCCCTTTAAAATATTTTAAGTTGCACATCGAAAAACTGAGGCATCCAAAATCACTAGTCACTTTTGAAAATTAGGTTCCTTGATAAGGGCTAAGAACTACACCCACTTATACCGAGTTTACTGTCCATACTCTTGACAGCTGCTGAATAAATGTTTATTTAGGTAAAGCAATTAGGGAACATGAAACATAGTATTCAAGTGTTGGCATACTAGTCTCATCATCAACTCAGTTAACTACAGTGATTCTAAACGCCTCATGGAGCATTATTATTTTTCTGCCACCAAATTCATATTAACAAAAGTCCAAAGCAGAGTTAATCTGTGTGAATACCCTGCAACCGAAGACATCAATATTGAACTTCCACTAATAGACATAATATTATTCCTAGCTCTTATTTTCTTGCTAAATGAACGGATGTTCATCACTACTTCCAATCTGTGAAGCTTTTTTCTCTTGTAATTTCCAGAGCGTTTTCAAAAAGTTTATTACAGTTAACAAAGAGCTAAATGGAAGCCTGGGTGTGTATCAGTGCTAGAAGAATCCCTACAGTAACTAGAAGTAAGATGATAAACACTACCTATTTTTAATTAGAAATGTTCTCTTTCTGCCTCCCCCTCTTTGCCCCATTTTTCACAAAGTTTATCTGAATTTGTTTTCCACTCTGCCCACTCTCTGCTCTATTTTTTCATCCATTTCTTAATCTGACTTTTTTTTCAACTTCGCTCCATCATCCAAGGTTGCACCAGAAGACCTTCCAAGCTCCAGCAGGGGATCAATAGGAGGGTTACTGGCTGAGGTGAACTGGGAGATGAGCTAAAAAGCTATGGCCTTCTGGTGACTAAAGCCTCAATCCTGCAAAGACTTCAGGGGATGGAGAAAACAACATTACAGTGGTGAGTAGGATAGACTTAACTTTTAGAAAAGACAGTATCAGTCTTAATACAAACTTTATCAAGGAAGAAATTTTGCAATATAATTTCTGAAATAATAAATGATGTAATATCTGGAAAATCTCCTGAAACTAAAGTGATATATTATTATATATATAGGGAAACTTGAGAGACATAGCCAGATAGTAGAGAAAGTGCTGGAACTGATATACTGAGCAGGTGAAAAACAGATGACAGAAACTGACCTGAGAAAAATCATTAGAGCTGGTAGAATTTTTTGTTTGGTTGAAATGTTTTTTCAACGCAGAATGGCTTTTTTCAATTAAACAGAAATTGCTATGGGAAATGTTCATTTTCATTAAAAAAAAAAATCTGAAGCCAACCAAAAACCACTTTCTGGTTGTTTACAAGCAAAACAAATTTTGCTTGGTTTTGTGTTTTGGGCTGAAATGTGTCTGGGTTTAGTTGCTGAAAATGAACATTTTTAGCGTGCTTCCAGCACCTAAATGTTTGTTTGGTAAAGGTTCAAAGCATTACAAACATCCCACAACCTATTCTAGAATCTTCTCTCTATGTTTTGGTTAACCATTCTTTATGATTCTCTCCTCTGTCTTCTCCATTTCTCACTGGGGGTATTCCTTTCTTTTCTTTGTTAGCAGCAGGTCTTAAGGAATCTCATTATTTGGGAAATGACTTGCTTTCTCTGATTTTACATATTTTTGCCGGGTAGAGTTCATTTATTTTAATTAACCCTCTGAAATAATTACATCTGTGTTCCTTCAAAAGACAAAATACAGGAATTGAATGATGAGTCACACAAAAGATACTGATTTTTAAAAAGTATATAAAATTCAACAAGACCAGTACACAAAAATGAGCACCATAGAAACAGTTAAGTGTAGTGGAAAAACTGGGCTTCTTTTAGCTATCATTTAGACATAAGAGAGTGAACTAAAAAATGAAGCCTAAGAGTTTATAGAAAAATAAAGCATCACAAGGTATTATTGATATTTAGATAGCAAGACTGCATCAGATCTTTCAAGAGTTGTATCACTGTTCTCTCTAAGCTGTGCACATGTGCGTGCACACAGATCCTAAACACCATGCACACAGCGAAACAGTGAGCACACAAAAATTTGCACAGAAGCACAAAAATTTGCACAGAAGAAACTTTTTGCACACATGGCCTGTCAAAAATTTGCACAGAAAAAATGTTTTGTGCACATGGCCTGTCAAAAATTAGAGGGAACATTGAGCTGGACCCAGATCTTCACCTATAAGAAGTACTATTGGAGACTTTGCATTATAATAGAAAGAAATATATCACTTATTTTGAATTAAATATAGTATATGATAATGATAACACTGATGTCTAAAACCACAGAGAATATAATTCAGATGATAAAGATAGTATTTGTTGCATTAATTGTGTGTTATTTTAGCAATATCAGGAAAAAAGTGAAATATTATTTTCATTTAACTGCAGATGACTTATGCATTTCCAGGCCTAATTATCTGATCTTTGTGATATGCTGTTGTGAAAATGAGTATAATATTTCTAGTTACAGCAGAAGTATTTTACAAAATAGAGGATGTTTTATAACATATGTAACACACTTTCAATATGTTTAAAAGAGAGTCAAGTGCAACAAATTAAATTTTAAAAGTTGAAACTTTAACTTGGAGCTTCTTAGCAACACTGAATTCAGGAATGCTCCCAAATCTAAATATTTGTACAGTTAATGAAGTTTTTAGTGAGTTCTAATTTACAGCGAACAAGTTATCTTTGATAAGTGTTCCAGTTAGAGCTTTAGGCACCAATTCAGCAAACATAGATGCATGCACTTAACCTTACTCAAATGACCAAAGTTAATGATGAAAACATAAGAACAGCTATAGTGGGTCAGACCAAAGGTCCATCTAGCCCAGTATCCTGTCTTCCGACAGTGGTCAATGCCAGGTGCCTCGGAGGGAATAAACAGAACAGGTAATCACCAAGTGATCCATCCCCTGTCGTCAGTTCCCAGCTTCTGGCAAACAGAGGCTAGGGAAACCATTCCTTCTCATCCTGGTTAATAGCCATTGATGGACCTATCCTCCATGAATTTATTTAGTTCTTTTTTGAACCCTGTTATAGTCTTGGCCTTCACAACATCCTCTGTGTGAAAAAATACTGCCTTTTGTTTGTTTTAAACCTGCTGCCTATTAATTTCATTTGTTGGTCCCTAGTTCTTGTGTTATGAGAAGAAGTAAATAACACTTCTTTATTTACTTTCTCCACACCAGTCATGATTTTATAGACCTCTATTATATCCCCCCTTAGTCATCTCTTTTCCAAGCTGAAAAGTCCCAGTCTTATTAATCTCTCCTCATACGGAAACCATTCCATACTCCTAATCATTTTTGTTACCCTTTTCTGAACCTTTTCCAATTCCAATATATATTTTTGATGGTGTACTGTGGATTTATATAAAGGCAATATGATATTTTCTGTCTTATTATCTATCCCTTTCTTAATGATTCCCAACATTCTGTTCGCTTTTTTGACTGCCGCTGCACATTGAGTGGAAGTTTTCAGAGAACTATCCACAATGACTCCAAGATCTCTTTCTTGCATGGTAAAAGCTGATTTACACCTCAGCATTTTATATGTATATTTGGGATTATGTTTTCCAGTATGTATTACTTTGCATTTATCAACACTGAATTTCATCTGCCATTCTGTTGCCCAGTCACCTAGTTTTGTGAGATCCTTTTGTAGCCTTCTGCAATCCCTCAAGGAAGGTGTTTCTTCCTCTGCATCTCCCTTGATCCAAACTTGGATATTCTGAAAAATCTCACAAGAAAGAAATCCTCACAAGATTTCTGGCCTGTTTTTTCAACCAAACCATTTCAGTAAGTTCAATGAGTTCCCGATAAGCATCTGGTTTTTAGATGTTTATCCAGATTTTGAACCTACTGAGGTTTACTCTTGAATATCTGTCACCACTGCATGATAACATCTCATTTATTTCATATTCCTGTAACCATGCAGCAAAGACAGGGAGATAATTTATAAATCTGCAACTTCTCTCTTATCTTGGTTTAGATAATGAGGTTACCTAATAAACCTAACAATCACAGGCAAAAATTCAGATTGCTTCTCTGCTCTTCAAAAATATGGAGGGGGTGAGTTGCTACAAACACCCTTCTTTAAAAGACTCTTCACTGGCTTTTCTCAAATAAAATGCAAATTTTAATATTGATATGCATTTTCAATGTTACTGAGTCACCAACATGAGAGGATGTTTGCAGGGAATGTTCTGTTACTAATTTTAAAATAGAAATGGAACATTTAAGAAATATCTACAGGGGAAATATGAATTCACAATGTTGCAGCTAAGATGTTCTTAAAGTAAAAATTAATAACAATATGTAAAGCTTTTCACCTGCCAACACGTATACTAGTAAGCAGCCCCATTGAAGTCAGTGAAACTACTCATGTCAGTACAGTTAAGCATGTATGCACATGTCTGCAGGATCAAGGCCAAAGTAACTGATTTTATTTAGGCTATGTCTACACTAGAGGGCTTACAGCAGCGCAGGTGTACTGATGCAGCTGCGCTGCTGTACAATCTCTCGTGTAGCCACGCTATGCTGAAGAGAAAGAGCTCTCCCATCAATATAATTAATTCACCCTCAAAGAGCAGCAGTAGCTATGTCACCGGGAGCACTATGCACACTAGCGCTTATGCCAGCATAATTTATGTTGCTTAGGGAGATGGAATATTCACCCCCCCGAGCAACATAAGTTTTACCAACATAGTTAAAGTATCCAAAAGTCATTACCATATGACCAAGGCATCACTGCGAGATACAAAATGAGTTGACCATCTCAGACTGCTTCCTTCTAGGCAGGTCTCCATGTAGGAGAAACTCCCTCAGATTCCTAGCTGCCCCACCAGGGAGATGTGCCAGTAAACTTTGTACAACACCCCGTATTTCAAGTGCACCACTTAGACACATGTGAACCCTTATCACAGCATCATGGAGTTGCACAACTAGTTTGGTTTTTTTTACCACCACCATAGCACTACCAGAAATAGTAGAATGTTGCACTGCACTTATGTGAATGTTAAAGGTGAACATCTATATATGTGTTTATTATATTGTTTGTAAATGTTACACTTTGTAAAGCAACTATTCTTCACTGGGAAAGAGCCACATACAATGTGGGAATCCTCCGAGTTCAGCCATTTTTGAGTTATCAATGTGCAAAATGAGGCTGTGAAAGTGCAATTGCCTAACTCACGGATTCTCAACCTGGGGTTTAGAACCACTATCCTTTAGTTTGGAGCACAGAGTGAGGGGTAGGCTGCAATTTTTTCTCTCATAACGTGCGAGGGTTCACAATATAGAAAGGTTTGAAAAATCACTGACCTCACTCCAAAATGACTGGCAAGGTTTTACTCAGACCTGTGAGAAAAGTTTACCAAAGATGAAGGAGTTTGGAAAGCTAGGAACAAATGATAATCAGGTGTTAAATGGAAATCTGTATATAATCTTAACATTAGTGAATTCTATAATAATTCTAGTTCCCCAGGGAATCATCAATAATGGCAGGTTTTGGAGCACAGCTCCCATAAGACAGCATTGATTCTTCACTTCCACTTCAACAAATGTATTAGAATGTTGCTAATATTGCAGTATAATTCAGTCGGTATAAACACAGATTAAGAACCTGGGTTTTGAAATCAGTGGGAATTTTGTCACTAATGTCAGTGGGATCAGGAATGGGCTCTTGAAGACCTGAGTAGTTTGATACAACTCATATGTATCAATGAGTAATGAAAACCAAATCCAGAAACTTCAAGAATAGACTAATCACAAAAAAACTGACTAGCTTTTATAATTTATCACAAATAAATGAGCGGGCTCCCTGCACATTTTCAAGACCGAATGAGCTGTGTGCGCTTGCAGGTAGGAAACTGCTCCTTGTTGGAAAGCTAACTAAGCTAAAACAGTAGGCTTTTTTATCAATGCAACCTTGCAATTCTCAGGAAACAACATCATCTCGCATTCAGTCATTCTGAAACTGGGGCTCAGATTTCCATCCTAGAGTCTCACAAGTTCTCTTAGACAAGGATACCCTAAAGTTTTAAGTGGGGCAACAGTCAAATATAATTTTTCACTCCGTTTCTTTACAGTATTTCAATCTGACTTGGTTTTAGTAAAACAGGGAGTGATTTTTGGTTTCGAAACACTTGCCACGTGTCCGTACCTCAATTTCTACAAAGAAAACTGGCCCGATTCTGCCAGTATTTAATCCTGCCCCTTACATGGTGATGATATGTTTAAAGCACTGGATCTCAACCTATTTACTGTTGTGGGCCAAATATGCAGCTCTCTATGCATTATGTGGGCCACATCCACACAATATACATACTGCCTGTAGAGCCCTGAGGATGTCACATGAGCCGCAGCTGTGTGCTGATTGGGCCGCAGGTTGAGAGCCATTAGTTTAAAGGCTACTTTTGTTTATTTATTTGGGTGGGCTGTGGCATTATTTTTGCCGAAGGTATGTGGATGGTTGTTTTCAAGATATCTTTTATTTTCTCCCTGGAGGTGGAAAGGGATATGAATACTTTTCTTTTTAAAAACATTCATCAATATATTCCTGTTAACAGTAAGGAAACCAAAAGCTGTGCGTTGCCTCTGAGGATTGGTACCTAACGTTAAAAGTAGACAGATTCCTCTGATTTACATAACTTCTACAATGCTTAATGCTTTTGTTAGTAATGAACATGCCTCATTGGGCAAAGCCACTCTCATTTGACTATCTCTGAAGTTACATGTCAACAAACAATCCACACACAGGGAGAAATATATTTCAAATGTGTAAATTGATAGCTACGTATTACAGACACAGAACTGTTATCACCCCTACCATAGTTTCAATTACACCATTTACCTATCCTGCACATGTGACTTATTAACTACATTAGTTGATTTTCTTGAATTATGGTCAGGAATCTTTGGGATGCTAAGTTATTTTCAAGCTTATATTTGCATAAGTGGCATGTTGTTGGGTAGATTTCCTTTAAACTGTACAACCCCTCAGGGTTGTATTCCAGGCTTTTTTCTTTTGCATATTTATAATCTCTCTCATGATGGCATCATTCATAGATTTGGGACTGATTGTAACCTCTGTGCCAATATTAGCTCACTCTAGGGGCCTGATTCTCCTCTCAGGTAAACAAGTTTTATACAGGTTGTAAATCTACTGACACCTGAGTTACACTGAAGTGAGTAAGAGCAATATCAGGTCCTAGGTATCTATTGCTAGGGAACCCCACGGGGAAGATTTATACTTTTTCAGCTCAGCCTCTGGCTTATTCAGATCTGGGCTTGGAAGACTACTTGTATCTCAAAGCCACAAGCTGACATGATACAACCATTTTCAGGCGGCCCCTCTGGATATTTTCACCTTTCTATTGTCCAGATTTTGCATCCAGCAACAGCAGATATTAGACATGTCAGAGCAGCAAAGAATCCTGTGGCACCTTATAGACTAACAGACGTTTTGGAGCATGAGCTTTCGTGGGTGAATACCCACTTCTCCAGATGCATGTGGTGGAAATATCCAGGAGCAGGTATATATATGCTAGCAAGCAAGCTAGAGATAACGAGGTCAGTTCAATCAGGGAGGATGAGGCCCTGTTCTAGTAGTTGAGGTATGAAAACCAAGAGAGAAGAAATTGGTTCTGTAGTTGGCAAGCCATTCACAGTCTTTGTTCAATCCTGAGCTGATGGTGTCAAATTTGCAGATGAACTGAAGCTCAGCAGTTTCTCTTTGAAGTCTGGTCCTGAAGTTTTTTTGCTGCAGGATGCTGTGAATGGCTTGCCAACTACAGAACCAGTTTCTCCTCTCTTGGTTTTCACACCTCAGCTACTAGAACAGGGCCTCATCCTCCCTGATTGAACTGACCTCGTTATCTCTAGCTTGCTTGCTAGCATATATATACCTGCCCCTGGATATTTCCACCACATGCATCTGAAGAAGTGGGTATTCACCCACGAAAGCTCATGCTCCAAAACGTCTGTTAGTCTATAAGGTGGCACCGGATTCTTTGCTGCTTTTACAGATCCAGACTAACACGGCTACCCCTCTGATACTAGACATGTCAGTACTCCCTTTGATTCTGGGTCACTTGTGAAGCATGGAAATGTCACCATTGAGAAACTCTGTGATTACTGTGACTAAACAATAGTTAGGCTGTCACCAATACTTACTCAGCAGGATGTGAAAACTGCTCTCCAAGCTTTGGCTTCACTGTTTCGGTTATGTGAAGTCCAAAAGGCCACCTGCTTTGTAATTATCTATGAGCAAAACAGCAGGTCTGTTTGCTTTGTATTCTGAGGTGCCTCTTGCCCCCCAACCCCTTCCTCTCCAAGGTCACCCTAGTTTATGGACGATATGTGACAAATGAAGCAAGAGGGAAGACATCTGGAGTGACAAGAGTAGACGTCTCATGCCAAGGCTGATTGGTTCCAACATGCAGATTTTTTAGGAACTCTGTTGCTGTGGCTCTGGGTAGAGGGCAAAAAAAAGTTCTTTTCCTCCACCATAGCATCTACAAAATCTGGTCAGCAAGTTCATTGTAGGTGGTAGATAGCCTGGCAAATCTGAACTAGCTCAGCTTAGTAGCTGGTCTGAGATTGTCCCATTGAGAAACATTGTTGACTATTTTGCTAACAAGACTGATCACATTAAGGATAGGTTTTCTTCTTCAGTGGTCACAGTGCAAACTCTTGAGGGGACAAAGGCCTTGTCTTCTCTGCTAGAGTTTCGGCCAACGATGCTCCTCGATTGTTGGGAGCACATCATCCCACAACCTGTGCTTTGGATCCAGGGGATCCATGTCTTTTCTGGATGATGAAAGGCAGTGGGGAAGTACTGGGTTCCTTCTGTGTAGAGATTGTCAAGGCCTCTTTTAGAGAGGGCAGACTGCCTATTGCTCGCCCAGGCCAAAAGAGCTCAAGTGTGGTGACTTTGCGGGCATGCTGCAAATGACAGCTGTTTGAGAGGCCATCTGGAGAGAGCTGAGGAAATGCATCCCACAGTGATGCAGAGGACCAGTGGCTGGCTGGCCAACCGAGTTCCTATGGAATGACTTTCAGTTTGGCTGTGGTTTAAAATAATTGTGTTTATTCCATGATTAACTATGGTATGCGCGTAGAACCTGGGATAGGCATTGTGATAAATGAAAGGGGAGGGGAATAGAGCCCTTTTATGGACACCCAGCTAAAAGAAAATTAATGGAGATATACCTATCTCCTAGAACTGGAAGGGACCCTGAAGGATCATTAAGTCCAGCCCCCTGCCTTCACTAGCAGGACCAAGTACTGATTTTGCCCCAGGTTCCTAAGTGGCCCCCTCAAGTATTGAACTCACAACCTGGGTTTAGCAGGCTAATGTGCAAACTGCTGAGCTATCCCTTCCCCCACAACTAGCTATAAAGTCCCTCTTGGTGGCTGTTTTCTGCTTGCTTTACCTGTAACAGGTTAAAAAGTCTCCCTGACTAGGTAAAGAAAGGGAGTGGGCACCTGACCAAAAGAGCCAATGGGAGGGCTAGAACTTTTTTAAATTGAGGAAAAAACTTCCCTTTGTCTGTTGTTGTTGTTCTCTGGAGAGAGGGGACAGAGCAGGACAGGGCTGGAGCTGTGCTGTAAAAAACTTTAAAACCAGGTATGAAAAAACATCAAATCATACCTCAACCCTACTTATCTGAAATCCCAAATAAGTAAGTAATCAGGGATTGTCTAGGAACACACGATTAGAGTTATTTCTTTTATTTCTTATTGGCTTATGGACTCCTCTATGCTAACCCCAGATGTTTTTGTTTGCTTGTAACCTTTAAGCAGAACCTCAAGAGAGCTATCTGGATGCTTAATTTTTGTAATTGTTTCTTTTAAGATCTAGCAAAAAATCTAAGTTCCAAATATATTTCCTTTCTTTTTGGATTTAATAAAATATACCATTTTTTAAGAACAGAATTGAATTTTTGTGTCCCTAAGAGGTTTGTGCATGTTGTTTAATTAGCTGGTGGCAGCAGCTGATTTCCTTTGTTTTTTTCTCAGCTCTTCCCAGGAAGCAGGGTGAAAGGGCTTGAGGGTACCCCCCAGGAAGGAATTCCCAAGTGTTCCTTCCTGAGTTCTCAGAAGGGAGGGAAGGGGTTTGCACATGGGTGGTGGCAGCATCTACCCATCCAAGGTCAGAGAGAAGCTGTGATCTTGGGAGTTTAATACCAGCATGGAGTGGCCTGTATTAATTTTTAAAATCCTTGCGGGTCCCCACCTTCTGCACTTGAAGTGCCGGAGTGGGGAATCAGCCTTGACAGGGACCTTATTATTTTAAAGCTATATAAATAAATATTAGAATTAATAGAAAAATTAGGGCCAGACAAAGAATGGGCTATACCTGGGTCACCCACAAAGGCTCACCAGCAGGCAACCCAAAATATTCCCCTTATGTCCTCCAGGGGACCGTCCCAGCTCAGGCAGTGAGTGACCAACCTCAGGAACCTGAGTTACCTCGCACTTCGACTAGTGTAAATCAGGAATAACTCCACTGACATGAATGTCCCTTCCCCAGTGCTAATCTATCACAAAAGGGCAGGTGGGAATTCATCACTGGGCTATAACCCGTGGATCTGATAAGGTGGCAGGAGGGATGAATTTCACTTGGCACAAAGGAGGTGCAGAGTTAGCTACATCCATTTTGTGCCTGAATCCTATGCAGCAGGACTCCTGAGCATAGGGCATTCCTTTACTCTGTCTATTACTCACTGCTACAATGACTATCCGGGGCTGATCTGGTTCCACCTGCATAGGGGAAATGCAAAGTTGCCCCTCTGAGGGCCTTCACTGTTCCGTTGAATTCTCACTACAGAGGGAGAAGCATGTCTCAAACCTTGACCTTGCATCCCCCATGATAGTGTAGTGTGAGGCCAGTAGACGTCAGCCATGCAGCATCTTCCTGCATGTGCAAGTGTTTGAATTAGAAAGGAAAGCCTCATGAAACTGCAATATTTGGAAAATCAAAGTATTTATTATAATAAATAACAATGAAAGAGATAGCAGAGATAGCAAATAAGTAACTCTTTCAAATGTATTCCATAAATATTATAGTAACAGTTGTTAAGTTATATCATATTTCATGTAAAAGCATCTGGCACATTTTTATAAATAAATTCACACTATTAATTTATATAAATAAATGCACTTTATAATTATTGCCATTCAATAAATTAGCATTAAATATTAAAAGATTGAAGGATCAATTAAACAAAAAGACTGCAAAATTTCCTAGAAAGATTTTCCAGTTAAAGATATTGGGACAGATGCAGGCATGCAGCACTGCACAGCTTTCAAAATATCCACTTGTGCTTGTGCACATAGGCCCTAGTTGACAAAATACTTAAGCACTTGGTTAAAGTTGAAATGTTTGGCACAGTTAAATAACTACCACTCCTATAGGTGTTCTTCTTAATAGATAAATGGTTGGTATCGTAGCAGTGGTTTCCTGGAGCTTCTTTCAGTTTTTCTTCTTGTTTCCTCCCTTACTAGTAACAATTCTCTTTGGCGCTTCTGTGCATGCATTTTCCATGTAATCAAAGAGCAAATCCAGCTCCCCAATTGCTTTGTTCTTTCCACTAACTCCCAACTATATATATAGGGGAAAAAAAGAAAAATCTTTAATATCTCATTATGTCACCAACGTTTTAGATTGGAATATAGTATTTTCATAGAAATAGGACTAAGTCCTGGTCACTTTACTCTTACAAATAATTCTGTTAATGTCAGTAGACCTCAAAATGGAAACTACCTAATCCAAACTATGCCAATGCTGGAGTGTTCCCTATAGTCTATATTCCATGCCTTGCCCAATTCCATTTTAAATTACTCCAGAGATGTATCAAATGAACATAGAAATCACACGATGTACAATAGTATCATAACGGTGCTGAGGTTTGGCTTATGATGCTTTTAATATGACATCTGAGGAAGCTGTCCCTAGCTGATTGCCCAATTGGCTGAACCGTCCAGCCTACAGTCTCCTTCCAATAGAAGATCACATTGTGCACTGGATTCCTCTACAATTTCGCCACAGTTGGTGGAGGAAGTTTTTAAGTTCTAAAAATATATTTATTTTCTTTTAAAGTTAAAAATTGCAATGACTTAGCTGTAACATTTAATTAAGTGCACATGGTGCTCTCTCTATTACAGTTTGCCTATCAGTACAATCTCAGTTTTGGCAATAAAGAACATAAGGGCCAGGTTACCATTTCAGGGACATACTTGCATAGTGCTATTAACAAACACAGGCCCCAAGCCTGCCAGTGCTTACACATGGGAGTAATTCTATGCAAGTGATGAGTAATCTTCTAACTTCAGTGGTAATAGTCACTTGCAGGATCAGGGCTATAGACAAGATATGATCTCGATGCCAAAAATCTTACAATCTAAATAAACAAGACAAAGGAGGAGTAAAAATGTCCCTAGCCCGCTATCACCACTGCAGCCCTCACCCCTTAAATAATCTCTGCTCACTTTAGAAGGTTAGCTTCAGAACTAGGTTTTTTTCTGCATTAAACTGTTTATAGTTTTGGCTTACACAAGAGCCAACATAAATGGTTTTTTTTTCATCATTAGTCACTGCTGATAATGGGCCTGATCCAAAGTTCACTGGAGTCAACAGAAAGACCCCAACGGACTTCAGTGGGCTTTGAATCAAGCTCAACAGAGACATTGGAACAATAATGAAAAATAATGACCTGGCAAATTACAGCCAATTCATTAAACTGTTGGTCTTAAAATCACCAAGTAAGTTATTTGTAATAGCTACTTGGAGGCCTGGCACAGGTCTTGTTAAAACAAACGTACCTGTTTCATTTTGTCTTTCATTTCTTCCAGGTTCTTTTCGATATGTTCTCTGTGTCCTGAGAATTTCTGAAAAACAAAAGCCAGGGTTTGGTTGGTGACTGTGTGACAGTGCGGTTTTTCTGTTTCACACCTTTCTATTAATCTACTTGATTTCACAAACCTAAATTTGGGTATCTTAGTCTGAGGTTTCTTTTGATTTCACCACCCAGTGGGTGGTCACCTTGCCACTACAGCACACTGCAAAGGCTAAACTTGAAATTCAAAAGCCACCTGAGAGCAGAACAAAGGATGGGAACCAGAGAAGAGAAGGTGCAGGAGAGGTAGAATGGGAAACAGCCAGGGTCTATAAAAGTGTGCCATACTTACGCAGCCGCTTAGCTCTGTTCTCAAAGCTGCTAAGAACTGTGCCACCTCATGGATGTGTGGATAACGGTTCTTGGGCACAGAGAGAAGTACTTCATCCACTATGATCTCTATTACCCTCTTCATCACATAGCAGCGATTAGTCTCCTGCAAAACACAAAGTAGGAGGGTCACACTATATAATTACAAACTAATAAATGCAGCTTAGGCAGCTGGCTGCGTGCAGCATATGTAAAGCTCACCTGGACATTAATGTACAGCTGCTTTCCAATGAGCCTGTTGTCTGTGTCCTGGTCCGAGAGCCTAGCCTGAGAGGTAGAAAGGAAGTCAGTATTCTACAACAATAGTGCAAGACACTACAACTGACACCCTGCTTTGAGTGACGGCTGTCGGATTCGGGGATTATATCTCAGAGGAGACCCCGGGTGAGATGGAGAAGGCTGAGCCTATTGGGGAGGAGGGAGAGTCAGAAGAAGTGTGTACGAGGTTAAACTCATAGGAGCAGGGGCGGCTCTAGACATTTCGCCGCCCCAAGCACGGTGGCATGCCACGGGGGGCGCTCTGCCGGTCGCTGGTCCTGCGGCTCCAGTGGAACTCCCGCAGGCATACCTGCGGAGGGTCTGCTGGTCCTGCAGCTCCACTGAAGCCACGGGACCAGCGGACCCTCTGCAGGCACACCTGTGGGAGGTCCACCGGAGCTCTGCCTGCCACCCTCCTGGTGACCGGTAGAGCGTCCCCTGCAGCATGCCGCCTCAAACACGTGCTTGGCATGCTGGGGCCTGGAGCCGCCCCTGCTTAGGAGGAACTTACTAGTTATTTCTAGATTCATGTCCATGCCCAGCTTTGAATGGGGCTAAGGAGAGAGAGAAATGAAAACTCTTGTTTCAAAATTTGCCAGCCCCAAGTAAAGCAGACAAAATTTAGATGAGTGTACAGCAGTTCATTAGAAATGAGCTATGCTTCACCAGTGGGTTATCCCTCCACAGATCGCTGTGGGAGTTACAGTAGGTTGTGATTTCACAAAGCTATGTACTTAGCAGGTAGTATACTATACCTGCCTCTAAAAGCATCACTGCAGCATAAGTACATGTCCATGTCGAGGTGGGAGGCAGGGGTAGCAAGAAAGTGGAATATGGGAGGGGAGACCCATGGCAATGGAGAGGAGAGAGGGCACTCAAGTACTACCATAATAGATAGATAGGTTACTATACCAGTTTGGCCAACGTGTAGGTGCGATTCCTGATGTAGGATTGCTGGAAGCTGATCTTTCTGAGTCTGCAGGTATGACTGGCAGGAGCAACTCCTGCTCCTTTTGGAGGCATGGGGAGGGCCAGGAGAAGGAGAGGAAGACAGCAGAAGCAGAAGAAGATCCATGCCGGGGAGCACCTCATCCCATTCTGTATGGACACCATGGCTCAAAATCCAAAGTAGTGAGTTCAGCTGGGCCGCAGCTACAGTACTCTGCACTGATGAGAAAAAGAGACGGCCATCATCAGAGAGATAGACTGGGTAAGACAAAGCAAGAAAGCCAGGTAGACTTCAAATCTTACCTTTGCTGGGATTCTTGTTGTGCTATGCAGGAGTCTAGGTGCATCTTATATAGACCCAGCAGCATTTTTTTCCTGGGTGTCTGGTGATGAATTAAAAATGACATCAGCAAGTCTCTTACTTTCCAGCATCCTCTTCTGAGAATAACCACCACCAAAACCCACATACAACACAACCGCAAGGGCTTTGCATTCTTCTGTTTCTTATAAGAAGTAACCCCATTTTTAATGTTGGGGTGGACAGGGGCTTTTCCTGACGTATTGGTGAAGTTACACGGATGTGAACCTGGGATGTTCTTTTGAAAAAAAAATATTTATTGTAAAGTTGACAGGTTTTGTGACCTCTGTCTTGATCATTACACACCAGCTCCCTCGGCAGTTTGATTTTAGACTTGATTCAATTTTGCAAACACGTCCTACATTTATACGTATTTATTATTTGTATTATTGTAGCACCAGAGGCATTAGTGGAGACTGGGGCCATATTGTGCTAGGTGCTGTACAAATACATAGTCAGACGCTGTCCCTGCCCTCAAGAGCTGGGGTCTGTGCACCTGCTCAGAATCCTACTGACATTGATGGAGTTCCGCCTATGTCCACACAGTTCTCTTTGGAAGATCAGGGTCTAAATATAATCAATAGAGTAAGACCTCATTTATTGGACCCCACTTTGCTCTCAAATCCTCATTTTCCAAAACTGAAACATGTCCTGCAGTGAGCATCATTTGCACTGAACTGCCTCACGTTTGTACAACTCTTTATCTAACTGAATTCCATGTTCTTCATTCTATTCAGATGAACGAGAGTCATCAGAGCACAAATACTACACTTTGTCCTTAAAAGAATGGGGGGTGCGAGGGAGGGGAATTTAACTTTTTGTAAATATTACCCAAAATCAAATGGTAAGAAAGATGTATTATTATTATTATTATTATTATTTATTAGGCACCGACAATGTGCACAAGAAACAAATATTGAGATAGTCATATCCTGAAGCGCTTGGAAATTAAGGCCCCAATCCTGCAGCTGACTGTGCCGGGGGCCATTCCTGTACTTGGATCCAGGGCAGGTGCAGGGCTGTTCCCATGTACAGTCACTGGGGAACTGAGGCGTAAAAGACAGACACAGGTAAGACAAGATGAGCTGGGAGAGTGAAAGGAGAGTTAACTAAGATTATGTTTTATTTTTAATATAATGTTGTGATGAGAAGGGCACTTAATATGGGTTAATTACAGTCCTAGGCTAGGAAAAGGAAGGAGGGCATTAGGAGATGGGAGGGCTTGAGGATTTGGCTACCCTGGTTGCCTATCCTGGCCAGTGATCCTGGAATGCAACTGGGAACATCCTTGGTCCCCTCTCGGAAGAGAAACTGCTCCCTCCAGCCCAGACCCCCTTCAGACACAAGAAAAGACACCCCTTGCCCCTGAGGATGCCTAGGACATATTTCCCCATCACTCAATCTGATCTTTTTGAAGTCTCAAGAAGGTCCCAGGGCTCAGAAAAACATGAAAAGAAGTCTTGGATGGAGGATAAGCCTGGACCTGTGCTGCAGGCAACTCCATGGAGCCTAGAGAAGAACCTTCCCAAAGGCTAGACTCTGGGGAGGGAACACCGCAACTGTTTGTAGGTTATCTCCCATCCACGGACATCGCAGAGCCCCTTCACAACCTAGACTACAGCATCCTGAGTGACATCCTTGATATTGTGGCAACTCAACATGACAACCAGACACTCTGGGAATGTTTCAACCAACTACCCACAGTCAACAGGGTGGTTACCGCTCAACATGAATCTCATCAGTTTCCCTGCTTTGAATTATGGGATGAGATTTTTTTGTACGAAGTAGAGAATCTAAGGAACACAGATATCAACTCCTAGTCCCCAAACCCATGAGTCAGGAGCAACTATGGCTAACCCATACCCTTCTCATCGGATACCTGGGTAAGGTGAAAACCCAAGAAAGATTGTTGGCCTGATTCTTTTGGCCAGGGATATGTAAAGAGGTAGCCGATTTCTGTTTATTATACCTCAGTTACTAAAATGTACCCCCAAAGGATCAGGACTGGGACCGCAATATCCCCCTTCCCTCATTGCAACCCCCTTTGGGGGAGGGGGGATTGATATAATAGACCCTCAGGAGAAGAGCACCTAAGGGGTCACAAGTTTATTTTGGTACTTGTGATCTATATTACCTGATATCTAGAGGCAATTCCTTTATGAAACACCTTTTCCTCCACCCTAGTGTGAAAGCTACTTCAATATTTTCCTGGGTTGGCCTTCCATCAGAAGTCATCACTGATCAAGGGATGAATTTCATATCCCCAGTGTTCCAACAAGTTTGGCACTGTTGAAAGTATGACCGCTCTGGACCTCAATCTACTTTCCCTAGACAGATGTTCTGGAAAATATGTTAAATACGTTTCTGGGACCAGTGGCCAAAGACAGCTGCTCCCCTATCATTTCTTTGGAGTGCAAGAGGTACCACAGTGCTCCACTGGCTTCTCCCCTTTTGAGCTTTTTAATGGGAGACTGCTTTGAGGAAGTTTAGACTTGGTTAGGAAGTTTTGGGAAGCTCACCTCCACCCACTCTACCACTGTCTTCCAATATGTCATTCAAATGAGGGAAAGGTTAGAAAGCTTGGGCCACTTGGCCCAAACTAACTTCTCTAACTCAGGCCCAATAGACCCAAATGTGACAATATAATTTCTGGGAGACTGAGTGTTCCTACTCCCTGCCCACTCATACAGCAAGCTCTGGTCAAATGGCAGGGCCTGTATGAAGTGTTCCAAGGGGTGGGACCAATAGATTATAAAATTTATTGCCCAGACCAGCAAAAACAAAAGCAGATTTATCATGTAAATGTATTAAAAGTCTGGCAGGGGAGAGGTAAAGGAACGCCTTCATCCATGTGGAGGAGAAGAGAATCTGGGGCCTCATCTCCCTAACAGGACCAAAACTGGGATAGAGGAGGTGTCACTTGGGGAGGGGCGGTCTGATGGGCGGAGAAGACAAATAAACAAGCTCCTGGGATCTTACAAGGAGGTGTTCTTCCCACTACAGGGACAAACCTTGCTGGTGACTTGCCATATGCACAGAGGGCTGGGGCCAAGCCCATTCAGAAGTCATATCAAATACCAGAAGGGGTAACACCTCTGTTAGTTCAGGAAGTTCAAGAAATGTAAAGATTTGGAGTAACTGAGGAGTTTCATAGTCCCTGGTGTAGTCTGATGGATTTTGTACCAAAGTCAGATGGAACTCTCCAATTTTGTGTTTCCATCAGATAAACGCCATTTCTGACTTTGATGCATATCCAATGCCCCAAGTCAATAATCTGCTGGATCTCCTCAGTCAAGCCCACTTTATCACATTAGATCTAAGTAAGGACTATTGGTAAATTGCCCTTACTCTCAATTGCTGGAAAAAAAAATCTTTTCTACCCCAGTGGGCCTATTCCAATTTGTTACCATTCCCTTTGGGTTACCTGGGGTTCTGGCCACCTTTCAAAGATTGATGTACCAAATGTTATGGCCTCACCATCACTATGCTGTGGCCTACCTAGATAATGTGGTTGTCTGGACTGGCCCACACACCTCCAGAACCTAGCAGCCATACTTCAAGCCCTACAGGGGGCCCAGCTAACAGCAAACCCAAAGAAGTGCAAGGTGGGAAAATGGAAAAAGAAATATTTGGGGTATCTAGTTAGGAACAGTAATGTCCAAGCACTAGTGGACAAAGTTGAAGACCTAGCAAACACCCTATACAAAAAACTAAAAAGCACATCTAGGCCTTTTTAGGCCTAGCAGGGTACCATAGCAAATTTGTGCCCAGCTTTGCCTTATTAGCCATATATCTTACCAACCTTGTTAAAAAATCGCCCCTCGACAAGTTACGTGGTCCCCATCTGTGATCAAGCATTTCAAAAAATCAAACAGATTCTCTGCAGCAAGCCAGCATTGCCCATCCCTGATTTCTCTCAAGAATTCAGTTTACAAAGAGACACCTGAGGTGTGGTGCTATCCAAAACTTTCTATGGGCAAAAGCACCCTCGCCTTTACAAAAGTAGAAAACCCTTAGACTGGAAAACCCAGTACTCTGTCCTCAAGAGGGAATTCCTGGCTGTAAAGGCACTGAGATACTTCCTGGTTGGAACATCCTTCGTCTTAGTCACTGACCATGTGGCACTAAGAACTCGAACGGCCTGGAAGGACTCAAATGCCTGTATGAGACAAGTTGGTACTTATTTAGCTTTACAACCTTTTTGATTTCAAAGAGAACACTGGCCCAGGAAGGCAGATTTCCTTCAAAGAACCAAAGAAGATGAAGGGCTCTGTGGTGAGTGCTCCTCCAAGGCCACTCCAATGGAGGTGGCAGGGAGCTATGTCAAGGCATATGGGATACCGTTCCTTTGGGGTCAAGGGCCTGCAGCTGGCTAGCTTACTGATTAGCCCTTCCTGCTGCACCTGAGAAAAGAGCTGGAAATTAATTAGCTGATCATTATAAAAGAGGGCAGCAGGAAATGGAGAGGGGGAGACTGCAACTCTGTCCCGAAAGCTGAGGGCTAGGGTGCCATGCTCTCAATAGACTGCTACGGGAGCTACTGCTGAGATGAATTGCTCCAAAAGCCTAATGGACAGAAAGGAGACACTGGGATGTCCTTTGTTGCTGAGGCACTGAGGTAAAAGCCAGGAAATTTGGGGTTGCTGAAGTTACTGGTGTGAGGGACAGACTTGGGGAAGGGATACTCAGCCTGCACAGGCTTTTGAGGGAAGAGTCTATGAGGTTTTGATTTGTTTTGTTATGAAGGCTTAAAATAAAACAACTAACCCCACTGGAAACTGCTTCCCTGGATTCCTTGAGTGAGCTCAGGCAGATCTGCCCCAGAGCACGAGTTGGCTCAGCAAGAGCAAAACCTGGCCCAGTGGAAGGAGGGCGCTATAAGACAGGCAGCATGTGAAGAGGTGGGAAGGAGAGTGGGAGCAAAGCTACAAAGAGAGAGGTTGGGTAAGAGGCTCAAATTTCCTTCTTGAACCGCTCCCCAGTTACTAATTGCTGTACTGTAGCCAACTCCCTTTTGCCTTAATAAGGCCCTGGTGGTCTTCTCTCATCTTTCCATCCACCTCTGCAAGAGAACTGCCAGGGATCGACCATTGTCAATGAGGATTCAGACATCCTCCTTCACAGTAATTAACTACTGACCCCTGGGCTTGGCAGCTGTCTCCTCTGATCAGACCTGACCCCACCCTGGGTGTCTGTTAGTTCTGTCAGTCACCCTCTCCATGAGCATGCCAAACAAGACCCAATTTTACCTGCACTCTTCTCTCTGGGTTTGAGTCCTGTGGGCCAGATTCATCAGCTGTGTAAGTGACTCCATTGACTTTAGTGGAACTGTATCCACCTTCACCAGTGGTGAATTTGGTCCAACCCCATCCTGTCCTTTTCCTTTCTCCTGAAGGCTTTGAAGGCCCAGTTCCTCACTGCTTTTGGCCTTGTTTCATCATTTATACCTATGAGACGTGGGTGTAAAATGCTACTATTCAGCTGCGGTAGCATTTTGCATGTGCCCTCTCCTGGCATGGCACAGGTGTAAATGATGACATGAGGTGCAAGGCACTGAAGAACTGGGTCCTGAATTTTTCTTTCATCCCTGCTTTTATGTGGTGATTGAAGGCGTAACCTTCGTCCTTTTCTCCATCTGTCTTCTCCTGTATTGCTAATTGCAAATTTGGACATATGCTTTTTTCCAGACAACACAAGTAATGCTCCGTGAGCCTCTCTCTTTCATCTGTATAGTAAATGACTGTCTCAGTCATATCATATCCCCTGCCTACTTTATAATGTCTTTTTGCTCAGTCCTCCAAAGAGTGAACCTCCTCCTGACAAAAGCTTTTTTACATCACAAGTCTGACTCCATAGTCACCCTCCTTTGCTCTTACGATCAGAAATCTTGAGAGTCATAGTTGGCCATGAATTTTCTCTTTCCTTCACTGTGTCTCCTAATTCCACAGCCGAAGTTTAGTTTTAATTTGGCTATACTGACAGTCTCACCCATGTATTAATTACTTACTCTTGTACAGTACCCACTTTTATGAATTTCCTAAACCTCTTTAACCTTGGGGAGTCCAGGATTCTGGAATATATCAACCCATCCTTCTAGCCCTTCCAATTGCAGAGGAAAGCTTGGAAGTGCAAACTCTAAAAGTCTCAGAAAACAGAAGGCAAATGAAAAGAACATAATTTATTTTTTTAAAAGTCTTATGACTTTTTTGCAGGATCTGACTCATAATTTTAAATGTGTGGGGTTGGCCACCCTGTTTAGCAAAGGTGTTTGCCAGAGGATAGCTGGCCTTCTGAAATGGTCAGGGGTGCAGCATACCTCTGATAGGCTCCACAAGGGAAATGAGGTAACTCAGATTCAGATGGGACTAATTAACTTACTGAGTAACTGGGAGGCAGTTAATTAGGCAGGGAAGTCCCTGGGCTTGATGAAAGGAAATGAACAGCCCCCTGTATGAGAATGTTCCCAAGGGGAGGGCTTCTTAGGAGGAACCATGTGAGGGGGGCTCACCAGGAGAGGAAACTAAGAAGAATGCTCTGAGATGGGAAAGGTTTTGAATGGGATGAGCTACTAAGGCCTAGTCTGACCAGAATGTGCCCCCCATAGAAGGACTTCACTAGGTAGCACCAGAGTCCCCAGATCAGAGGGAGTATATGCTGTTCTGAGGAAGGGTTGTCACAGTTTCCCCTCTATAGGCACCTAGATCCAAGAGGAGATACACGTCCCCAGCTGATAACAAGAAGCCCTGGCTCCAGAAAAAGGTTCCAGGTCAAGAAGGCTTCACTGTTAAAAGAACTTGGACATAAGTGGGGTTGCTGGACCAAGGGTAACTCAGTCCCCTCCTCCTCCTGCTTGAGAGGCTGGGGTGAGGCCTATTTGTATAAAGCTTCATTTTTTAGTTAAAGAAAGTAGACCCATGAACGGGCACTGCACATAGACATAAGCCTTTGTGTGCTTATTGAAAGCTCATTAGGGGAAACTGAGGCAGAGATGTAATGGTGATGCTTCACTGGGCTGCCTGGGGGATGCTCCCATAACAGTATCTAAATCAAGTAAGTGGATCCATGGTAAACTCCATTTAAACTGCAAAAAAACCCAAAAACTTTTATCCTCAGAAAATTCTTTGTAACGTTTTTTGAAAAATCAGCCCAACTAATTATATTAAAACTGCACACGATGAGCTTCCATATCCTTAACCTCATTTTTTCCAGTGACGTCTCAGAAATTAGCAGTGTCCCCCATGACTGACCCCCAATGATAACCCTTTAGGTGTAATTACGTATGTGGTTTCCCTAATTCACCAGGAAACTATCGTGGTTTTACATTCTCGACAATGACTTACTAACCCATATATTGTTTTTGAGGAGGACTGGAAGTTTACATCACTTCTGCCCCTAAAGCCACAAATCTTCCTCCTTGCTTTTCAATCAACCCACAGGTAAACAACCAACACTGCTTTGATGTACATCCATTATGCACACCATCAGGACGGTCATGCAGGAAATTGTCTTGTAGTTGACTAGGTATAGGTTAGGGAGATTCAGTCCTCCTCAATTCATGGGCTGGTCCTTGGCACAAAGCCTATGTACTCTGGCATTGCATGAGGGACGTGAGTTTCACCCATTTCCCATGGTTATAACACTTCTAGTTTCTCTTGTACTACTGAGGTTCTTCTACTAGTTGAGTTGTCTTTGACTTTAAATTGGTGCAGTTATGGTACATTAAATAAGAGATGCTACTTAAATATTATAATCGAAGGGTTTTGTTCTTGAAAGGGTCATGCTGTGATGCTTTTTTAATAATAAGGAAACTGATAGAGAAGGAACTATTAGCTAATTGTGGCCTAAACTTTAAATAACTTTGCGTGGTTGTTTTTTTAAATATTCTTATTCTTCTACCAAAATAACTGAGATGAATGTGGTCTCAATCAAACCCCCTACTGAGCCAGCTTTTACGTATCAATATATGGGTGCTACATGTATTATTCTGCTAGATGTGATAATAACTTCCGTTGTAGTGACAAGAAGATTCAACACAATTTGCAAACAATATTGGACTCAGTTTGTCTATTTCAACAGCGCTACAATAGGCAGGAGGCTAGCCCAGTGTCTAGTAATAGTAATCATCCATAGATGTATTGTTATACAACAGTAATGCATAAATAAGAGTTATTAATCAGATCTGCTGTGGTAGGCGCCATCCCTCTGAAGAAGTAGAAGTTTACAAACAGAAAGCAGAATCTCATTTCACCTGTTCACAATTTTATGGTAAATAAGTTCTAAACCGTTATCGGCTATTCCACCATATGTATGATTCCTTTGATTTTTGGAAATTAAAACCAAGCTATATCATGCTAATTATGAGATACCACTGATCTACTTAGTGACCTACATATATACAAGTCTTGAGAAGTTAGGTCAGGTGTACTGAAATTTCTGTATTTCCTGTTGTGTGGTGGTGGTGGTTGCTCAGACTGCAAGACAGTGACTCAGTGACTTGGCAAAGTGGAATTACTGACATATGTAAAAACCCCACTGCTAATGGGTGTAGAATTTTTCAAAGCTGTGTTAAAATCTGAAGTTCAATGCTGCCTTAATATTACTCCCATTCAGTTTATCTAGTAGAGTAGGTCTTATTACATAATCATCCAAGGTATCTGCAGCAATAGTAATTAAAAACACACACACATACACACAGCATATACATCTGACCTTAGAGGAAAAGGTGCAATTGAAACATAGTCAACATACATGGTTATTTAGTCATTGAGAGGGCATTGTTAGTCATCTTCAGAGAACAGATTTACAACAGATTTAAACAGCTTGAAATAAAGAGTAAAGTGAGGACCCAAACTCCCAGTGGCTGTGCATGATTAAAAAAATGAGCCAAAAGGTAAATTGGAAAAACAAAAAATACCTTGTCAATTACTTCCATTTAATGTAAATAAACTTAAGATAGAAATATTTACGGTATTAAGTCCTTCACACACACTGCTGGAAGATTTATCAATCTCTGGAGGATCTGAATAGTGACGTGATACAAGACCACTTCAGCTGTTGTCTTTTCTCCCATCTGAGGCCCTATCTCCATAAGGGGCTTGCCAGTATAGCTATATTGGTATATAGCTACACAAGCAAACCCTCCTATTCGAGAGACGGTTTATGCCAACTGAAGAATCCTTTTGCCAGTGTAGCTGATATCAATGCCCCCCAAACAAAATAAGCTCTACTGGCAAAAGGACTGCATTAGGGCTTTTTGCTGGCATAGCTATGCCCATTAGAGGGGAATGGGGTTTTTTTCCCCACAATCCTAACCAACATCACTCTACCAGCAAAATTTAAGTATAGGACAAGTAGGGCTAATCCTTTATTACATTAGTGAACCTGAGATTCACCTGTGGTATGTAGGCTTTTACTCACATTACTATAGATTTACATTTAACCAAGTAGTAGTTAACATCAAAATATTTAGGGAACTTGTGACTTTTATGTTTATAAATATTTAATTTGAAACTCCAAATAATCCTTTTTTCTATATAGGCTAATCTATTAGATTCAGAGCCAAAAAGCTTGGATATATGTAGTACATCTACTATGTCCTAAGTAGCAACTGTCTCAAAGCAGCCAAAGGAAACTTTTCCTAGCTCTCTCAACAGCTGCCATACCTTGCACACATTATTTTATGCTTTTATTTTAATAGAAGGCATTTGAAATAGGGTGGTCTAGCAATTAAAAAAATAATCGCAATTAATTACACTGTTAAAGAATAATAGAATACCACTTATTTAAATATTTTTGGATGTTTTCTACATTTTCAAATATCTTTATTTCAATTGAAATACACAATATAAAGTGTACAGTGCTCACTTTGTATTATTTTTATTACAAAGAAATAGCATTTTTCAGTTCACCTAATACAAATAATGTAGTGCAATCTCTTTATCATGAAAGTTGAACTTACAAGTGTAGAATTATGTACAAAAAAATAACTGCACTCAAAAATAAAACAATGTAAAATTTTACAGCCTACAAGTCCACTCCATCCTACTTCCTGTTCAGCCAATCACTCAGACAAACAAGTTTGTTTACATTTGTAGGAGATAATGCTGCCCCCCGCTTCTTGTTTACAATGTCACCTGAAAATGACAGCACCTGTTTGCATGGCACCGTTGTAGCTGGCGTTGCAAGATATTCATGTGCCAGATGCAGTAAAGATTCATATGTCCCTTATTGCGTCAATCGCCATTCTAGAGGACATGCATCCATGCCGATGACGGGTTCTGCTCAATAATTATCCAAAGCAGTGCGAACCATGCATATTCATTTTCATCATCTGCGTCAGATGCCACCAGCAGAAGGTTTTCTTTTTTGGTGGTTCAGTTCTGTAGTTTCTGCACTGAGTGTTGCTCTTTTAAGACTTCTGAAAGCATGCTCCACGCCTCATCCCTCTCAGATTTTGGAAGGCACTTCAGATTCTTAAACCTTGGATCAAGTGCTGTAGCTATCTTTAGAAATCTCACATTGGTACCTTCTTTGTGTTTTGTCAAATCTGCAGTGAAAGTGTTCTTAAAACGAACGTGTGCTGGGTCATCATCTGAGACGGCTACGACATGAAATATATGGCAGAATGAGGGTAAAACAGAGCAGGAGACATACAAGTCTCCCCCAAGAAGTTAAGTCAAATTTAATTAACTCTTTTTTTTCTTTTTCAAGCGTCATCAGCAGGGGAGCATGTCCTCTGGAATAGTGGCCGAAGCATGAAGGGTATACAAATGTTTAGTATAACTGGCACATGGCAATGCCGGCTACAAAAGTGCAATGCAAACAGCTGTTCTCACTTTTAGGTGACATTGTAAATAAGAAATGGGCAGCATTATGTACCATAAATGTAAACAAACTTGTTTGTTTTAGCAATTGGCTGAACAAGAAGTAAGACTGAGTGGACTTTTAAGCTCTAAAGTTTTAATTTTTTTTAAGTGCAGTTGTATAACAAAAGTCTACATTTGAAAGTAGAACTTTTATGATAAGAGATTGCACTTCTGTACTTGTATGAGGTGAACTGAAATATACTATTTCTTTATCATTTTTTCAGTGCAAATATTTGTGATAAAAATAATATGGGGTGAGCATTGTACACTTTGTATTCTGTGTTGTAATTGAAAACAATGTATCTGAAAATGTAGAAAACAATCCAAAAATATTTAATAAATTTCAATTGGTATTCTATTGTTTAACAGTATGATTAAAAGTGCGACTCATCACTACTAATTTTTTTAATTAACTTTTTTGAGTTAATTGCGTAAGTTAACTGCGATTAATTGACAGCCTTAATTTGAAATAGTGCTTTCCTCATTAGATATATTGAAGAGCAAAGCATTAGCTGCATGTAATAGATTGTACTGTGTTACAAAATGTTAGCTTCTGCATAGTCCTCATCTTCTGGTCCTGAGACTCATTTCTGTAAAGATTAGAATAATTGCATGGATTCAGGATGCTAACTTAGGTCACATCTACTGAAACACTTTGTGACTTTGCACCCCATAATGTTTTAAAGAAATATGCTTATAAGTGTAAATATGACATAACAGGAATATGTTTTATGCTAGATATGCCATGTAACATATCTTTGCAAAGGTTATGTTCTACTGAATGTATTCATCCTACTTGTAAGCATGTATCATTTTTATATTTAAAGTGTTTTCTGTAGGAAGCACATAAGACAGGTTTAGTCAACATAGTGTGAAGGGGTTATTCAAGTAACTGGGCGTACTTAGCTAACAATGGATCTTGGGAGACGTCTCAATATCCAGCCTGCTTCAAAACAGGAGGGACCTTGCTTAACAACGAGTTTGAGAGTTAACTGAAGGCAAAAAACCTGCATTGCTAATGTGGTATCTGAACAGTACTACTGAATGAAAATGTGCACCGAGCTTTCTGTGGCTGCCTTGAAAAGCATAAAAAATTATCTCCCAATAGCTTCAAAGTTGGACAAAAAAAACTTGTGGAAAATTCTGACAAATTCTTCTTGTCTAAATTTTCCATAGAAATCTGATTTTTATTTTCCCAATGGCAATTTGACAACTGAAAATTTTTGGCAAAAAGTATAAACATTTTGATTTGGAGATGCTGCCACAGTATCTCACGAGAGTTCGAGCCTCTTCCGTAGGCTGGGCCTGACTCCATCTCCCATGAAACACCAGGATCTCCCCTTTTGGAGAGAGGAAGCAGTGCATCATGGGAGTCCTTGGCCATGGTGCATCCATCATGGGTCACCATAATCCAGATAGGAAACTCAGGCCAAAGATTAGCATAAATGAGGCCACCAAACTATAACTCTCATAAGTAGGGCACTACCAAATTCACGGCCCTGAAAAACACGTCATGGATCGTGAAATCTGGTCTCCTCCATAAAATCTGGTCTTTTGTGTGCTTCTACCCTATATTATACAAATTTCACAGGGGGAGACCAGTGTTTCTCAAATTAGGGGTCCTGATCCAAAAAAGGGTGGCAGCGGGGTTATGGTATTGCCACCCTTACTTCTGTGCTGCCTTCAGAACTGGGTGGCCAGAGAGTGGCGGCTGCTGGCCAGGTGCCCACTCTGAAGGCAGTAGCACAGAACTAAGGGTGGCAATACCAAACCATGCCATCCTTACTGCTGCGCTCTTGCTGGCGACAGCACTGCCTTCAGACCTGGGCTCCCGGCCAGCAGCCGCCGCTCTCCAACCGCCCAGCTCTGAAGGTAGTGCCGCTGCCAGCAACAGCACAGAAGGGTGGCAATTCTGCAACCTCCCTACAATAACCTTGCGACCCCCACCCCATGATGTTATTTGATAAAATATGACCAGGTAGATCATTGTTGCTACCACTCTTACATAATTGCAACAAATCTTGTACAGAGGTTGTCAAGTAAGGTGTCGATGGAAACGTATGATTTGCTGAATATGATTATGCTATTTGTATGCATGTATCATTTTTGTATCTGAAGTTATGAATATTAACTATGTACCTGTATTTCAAATGATTGCTCCTGTGGTACATCTGGGACGGACTATTCAAGCTAAATGGCTCATCAAGGAACACTTAACTCACAATGGACCATGGAAGACCCCTATCTACACTTAGTGGACTTTCCTGTGATGGCCTCTGCTATGACTAAGTAAAATCATGCATGGACATGTGACTTGCCCATGTGATTCCAAACACCATCTTGTTACCTGTAATTTCCCACAGTGAGAACAATGGGATTCCCTTCACTTGACAGAAGCCATAAAAGGCCCAGCTCCATTTTGCCTCTTTCCTGCCCAAACCTCTGGACTATGAACTTATACTAATGGGGGCATTCTAACCAAGGGACTGAGGGCCTTCCAATGATTTGGAAGCAACCAGAGACTTAACAAGCCAGCAGTTTATTCCATCACTGCTACAAGCCTGAACCAAGAACGTTGTAATTATTGTGTATTTGATTCCTTAACTAATTTTAATTCACACCTTTCTTTCTTTTTATAAATAAACCTTTACATTTTAGATACTATATGATTGGCAATAGAGTGATTATTGGGTAAGATCTGAGTTATTTATTGACCTGGGTGCATGGCTGGTCCTTTAGGATCAAAAGAACCTTTTGTTTGATGAAATTGGTTTTAAATAACCACTCATCATGAAGTCTTGTGTTGAATCCAGGACTGGAATAACGATGGAGGCTGCATTTCTGACTTTTTGTTAGCCAGTGTGATGAGACAGAAGTTTACTTTTGTTGCAGGTTTGGTACATCTCATGGAAGAATAACCACCAGTAGTGTGGTGTGTCTGCCCTTTTCCCCAGAAGCTTGTTCTAAGTTGTGACCCACAGAAGCATGGTGACATACCCCACAACCCCATTTTGGGTCAGGACCCCTACAGTTACAATACTGTGAGATTTCAGATTTAAATATCTGAAATAACAAAATGTATGATTTTTTTTAAATCCTGTGACCGCAAACATAACCAAAATGGACTGAGAATTTAATAGGGCCCTAGCCATAAGGCATCACAGCACTATTTCCAAACAAGTATTTCTGATTCCAGCCATTCCATTTCGGCAGAAAATGGAAAGATTGGGTGGAAAATTTTTGTTTTTATAAAGCTGCTTCATCAAAACTCTGTTTTTTCTATCAAACACTCTTGAACATTTTCAACCAACCCTATTTTTAAATTGCATCTGAGACCTCTTGAAACGGGCATGAAGAGCTTGATAGGAAATGGTAAACCTTTCTAAAGGAACTCTTTCAGCTGAGGACTTTATTTTTTAAGACAACTTCCCCTTCTGGGGTTAACAGTTGTACAAAAGTTTCTTACATCTTGTTAATAGTGGTAGGAGCTCATTCCTGCTACCAACACAGAGCAGCAAGCTGGTTTGTAAGGTCCAGTTCAGAGAGAGCCTTGGTCTTTCAACTTTGTCTGCAGTGCATGAGTAACTGAGTTTTTATAAAGTTCTAGAGTCTTCCAGGGCAGCAGCTTGTTCTCCAGAAGGCCACAGAGATTGTCAGAACAGCTGCCTCTGTCTGTTGGAAGAGACAGGTCCACTGAGACTGACTCTTAATGGCCTTCTGGAAGGCAAACTACTGCCTATGTTAGGCATAATAAGATGAATGGAAACAAGGCAAAATTGATTTTTTTTATTATTTTTAAATGTATACAAAATTCAAATTCTTCATTGTACAAATATTTTTAAAAACAGCAAACACTAACTTTTTTTTTTAAACGGCTAAGCAATTATTTTCATCCACTTCATGTAACTTGCTTTTGTCAATTAAAAAGAAAAAAATAGGCCATCAGTATAAAACACAATCAATTTTAGCTGTGACCATCATTACAGTAGTTCACTCACCCAGAAACAGACAACTAGAAGAGTAGTATGAAGAGCTAATTGAGGAATACGAGAGGGTAATTAAATACCTGTGTCTGAAATGAAGGTTTACCCCCCAGTACCTAAAACCAACATTAGAAGCTAGTCTTGAGAACAGTACAGCTGTTAAAGTCTTCTAGGCAAGAAACAAGTGTGGGGGTTTTTTTTAATTGTTTATTTTTTAACTAGAACAATCCTGGAGTCCTAACCAAAACCTCAACACTTGTTGCAAATATCACATCACATTTGTTGAAATATTAAATGTGGGTTTTTGGGTAGTAGGGTCAGATACTGCTAAATGACTTCGTGACAACACAGTCCTGTACATATTCAGAATTCATACAGGATTATGAACAAACACCTAACATAGTTGCTACATTATGAGTCTCCTAACTCAGCCATGCTTGAAATCAAATGTCTGAGGTACGGTATTAGGTGAATGATGGTATCATCCCAGAATACTGTTCCTGGTGTACTATATTCTTGTAGTAAAACATCTTTAGAAATTATATACATGTTGTATAAAAATAATTACTGTCAATTTCAAAAGATACCATAACTGAAAGATGAAAAGCAGGCTATTGTAAAATAGTAGATACTGTCTACCCACAGCTCCCATCTCTTTCAACAGAAGTGTCAAATGCTTGACATTGTACAGGGTCAGGCCATCTTACCAGTATATGAAAGGCGAAAAATACAAAATTTCCCAAAAATCAAAAGAACACAACCGTGCAATAAAGATACATCATTGTACAAAACAGTGACTCCCTGGTGGAACACGCTACGACTTGCCCCAGAAATTCTCTTTCCTCTTCTGAGCTCGTTCCAGAATCTGAGATGCTAGTGAGCTAGAGGCTGCAGAGCGAGCAGAGATCTGGGACAATCTGTCATCTGGGAGTGCATGCAACAAGGAAAACAAATCTATAAGTAAATCCACAGATGAGACATAAATTTTAAACAATTAAGACAGCTGTGGCTGACTTCTCAAATGTCAAAGATTGTATACCTCTTATGACAATGGATGCTACAAAATCAAATACAAACTTCTAAATTATTGTTAGCTTTGTTGTTGCAGGGGAAGATAATCAGAGAGCTACAAGGATGCTGACTGGGATTTTTAAATTAGGTGCTCAATTCTCAATGAAATGCAGTGGGAGTCAGGCAGTGAGGTCTCCTTTGAAAACTAGCATCATTGTACCCAATCTGTATAGCATAAAATGATCCTCCAGTAGTATAGAATTGGCATAGTAACTCCTATGCTTCTTCCCCTTCCCCAGCATATTTGGTGCGGTTTTGGTTCACATGTTCTAGTAATCCCTGGGTGCTGTATTGGTCCCTTGGCGCTTATGGCAGCTAGTGTAAATCAGAGCTGTCCTCAAGCTGCTCTCAATTACTCCAGGGGACCAGCTGCTGCACCACTAGTCTAGAACTGGAAGCATAAGCGGAGCTTAAAGCTCCTTTGTACCCCCCCCCGCCACCCCAGCCTTGAGATGCATTGTGTGCTCCTTGGTTGTAGCTGAGGATCAGGGCAATTCTTTTTATTTTAGTCACTGCAGCTGGCTGGAAAGCATGTGGGCAGTGATTATTGCTCAGCAAAGCATCTATATGTCTACATAAAGCATATGAAATTCAACGGTACTCTGCAGCATCCCACAACCTCACCACATATTTTAGATAACAGCACTGTACCAGACTGCATCTTTGTTACTAAAAACCAGTGATGAAGCATGAGCTATCATAAATAGACTCGACTGTGCCCAAATACAGGTATTTTGAGTGTATAAATTTGTTATGTATACAAATTGATTGAAAGCTCAGCCGTATACTTATATACACAGCTACAATTAGCAGTTTGCTCATAAAGGGGTTTTTTTTGTATGTGCAATTCAGGAATCTATTTAAGAATGTTTAGACCAAAGGCTTTCAAAGATTTAAGGGAAGTTTCAGAGATGGTACTAAATGTTAAACAATCTTATTTAAAAACTCACAGAAAACACTGCAGGGTATAATGTCAAGTTCTGTTTGATTTCTGAAAAGTCACAATACCATTTATTCTCCTTGTCTGGAAAATTGATAAGACTGTTACTGATAGTGACCATCTTGTTAGAGTAGTGACAAAATCTGTAATGATACTATGGATGTACAGCAGTGCATCAGGTCAGAGAGGCAGTCTCCTGGCACAGACACTCAATTTTGAAAGCTCCCTTGGAGAATACATGGAGCCTGTATTCAAATTCTCATGAGAATAGAATATCCAATAAGGTTACAAATACTTCTATATTCTATCTAGTTGGATTAAAAATACCAGAGCACCCTCAGGCATAGTACTTTTGCACTTTGCTTGTAGTCGAGGCTTGAAGCAGAAAGGCTTGTGAAAATGTGGGAGGTGGAGAGGGTAGTTAAATCTGAGTTTGGAACAAATACTTATATTAGCCATACTGAACCACAGCTATGATCTGTTTCATTTTTAATGACATTTCATGGTTTATTTATAGGGTTTGTACTTAACTTTTCAGACTACTGGGCAGAGAAAAATATTTTGTTTTCTTTTGATGATATGATGGTCTGGGTATGCATAAAGATTTTACTGGCCTACGTATGGGATGGCTGCATTATGTCCTATACACATCCATCTCCCATTGAGGTGCAGACAAAGTCAGAATTCATCCATATGATACATACTGTTTAATACTTCAGAATGAAAAATACCTTCATCATTATAGTTTCTTTCCTGCAGCGGTAACTGGAGATGGCTCATCTTTGGACTCGCAATGTTCCCTATAAGAAAAGGCCGCAAGTGTTATTTTTATACCATTAAAAAGAGCTGTTTTTGTATCAGAAGTCTATATGGGATGACACTTCATGTCAAAAACTATTCAGAACACTACTTCTAAAAATGTAACTAGCAATTAGGATACTGCATACTTACTAATTACAGGACTGAGACTCCCTTATTTATCCTCATTATAATAACTCCGATTTTAATAAGTTTCTTATAACGGTAGCCTGAAAATGGTGCTGAGATGAGGATGGAATAAATGTATTACCTTGTATTCTTTTCAAGGCAGCATCTTTGGAGGCTGTTACTGTAGTTACATAGTGAAGTAAGATCTAATGGTTTGCACTTAGAACTTGGAGGTAGGATATGGCCCTAGTTCTAATCCTAGCTTTAACAGTGACTTTTCTCTGGATTTAGGCAACTCACTGAACCTGTTTACCACTTGCTCCATTGTAAAATGGAACTATTACCTTACTTTATCCATCTCTGAAGATGCAAGGACTTGTGTGCTTTTCAAGAGCATGTGGTTAAAGTTTTGTGGAACTGGGACTTAAGCATATAAATTTCACTTTGACATCTAAGCGATTGAGGGATTTTGTTATTTATCACATAGATGCCACCACAGTACGATTACTATTGTTGTTTAAAACTACTCTGAGCCACTCTGGCCCAAATTGCTCCTCTAATGAAGAGTTCACACAGAGTATGCGTACAATGCATTGTAAACCTGGGTCTGTGGGACCCAGGCTTATGGACTTGGTGTTTATAATCCTGTGCCTTAGTGACCACACTGTATTGTAAGCCTGGACCCAGGTCTCTCAGCTATCCTAACACATCCATACTGCGGTATGCAGACCTTCTGACTCTGGTCTTTGGCTTCAACTGCATCCACGCTGCAACACGACAAGAATTGGACCCAAGTCACAGCAGGCACTGGGGCTCTGACCCACCATACTAGCAGGGCCTTAGGACCTGGATCCTGAGTACTTGCTGACCTAACTCAGACACATTTGTGTGAGGATGGAAGGGTGGCTTAGGCTCAAATGTGAGTCAGAGCATGGACTTACTGTGCAGTGTTGACACAGCCACAGGGACCAGGAAATGCTGCTGAGATTCCAACAGACCTTTTAAAGATAGAGAAGGCTGGATTGTCCCCTTCTCTCCCATTCCACACACAAGGGTCCTCAAAAATCTACAGTTCTCTCAAAATCCACATAGATGTCTGGTGATTCTGTAGAGGCCAGGGCCATCCTCACAGATGGGACTATAACGACAGATTTTCATCTGCCAGCAACTCTCTCCTGAACATACCAGCCCTACAAAGGTGGGTGCTCCACAGCACATAAAAGGGCGTGTAAACATCACAGCCTCAGCTTTTCAGCTGATTGCCCTTCGAAAGCTATAGTGAAAGGGGAAAATAAGTGTTGTACCACACCTAGCCTACTGTCCTTGCTCTTCTCCCTACACAGGGTGTACTGTAGAGCGGTATGATGTTGCTGTGGAGGTGTCCAATTACTCATCTGTGTGAGTAACCCAACAGGGAAATGTACTAGGTTTTCCCCCTGCTGCCTACAGAAGAGATAACAAAACTGTTCACACAGAACCAATTATTTGAGGTACCTAGTAATTCCTTACTAAAATCAAGAAAGCTCTATTAGACAGATAGTTACTGGAACCTAAGCATAGAACAAAGGCCAGATCTCCCCATAACAGTGTAACTCAAAGTATCTCATTAAGGTGGAGAATAGTACAGTTCTAGCAAGATGAAACATTCTGGTAGAGAAGAGTTTCTCTGCAATAGGCAGTCATTCTTTGTTGAAGTGACAACATTTTGGGCCCTGCACATTTGCAAGACAGCAATTACCACACAAACTCAGTGGATGGAAAATTCCTATTTAAAAAAAAAACAACCATTATGCTGGAACTCTGGATCCCTGAGAGTCCCTTGAATGCGACAGCATGGACTCCAGTAGGAGGGACTAGTACTTTTGACTGATTTCTGCACAGGAGCTGTAGTTGGATGTGCTGAAGTGGGAGAAGCTCTTTCATCAGAAGTATTGACAGTGGGCCAAGAATCCTTCCGCAGAGGCAAAGGATCTAATGTTTTCAATCCAGCAGCTGGGGAGGCAAGTAGTGATACAGCTTCTGTTTCCCCTTCAAACTGAAATACCATAGAAAAGACTACTATTAGTTTATACATAAAACTGTAAATTTGTTCGAGTTATATCAAACACCAAGTACAGAGGCATATGCAGCTGGTACGTGTTGGCTGTGTCTTGCTGGAGCTTCCAGGTTAGGCAAATGACTTAAGGCTTTGGGACAATGTTAAGCAAAGCTCACATTATGAGGGATAATCTAAACATGACCAAAAGAAGGCTTTACACATGTGTAAAAGCATTAGACTGCTTTTTCAATTTCATCTGGCCCTGCACTATTACACCATGGGTGCATTCACATAGAATAGCAGGTTAGATTCTTTCCGTTGGAAAATAAATTACTTCCAAGCTTCCACGACCATCTCCAGGAGCACACAACACATGGAGACAATATAAACTAATGGACTGAGCAAAAGCCTGGCAGTTGGATTCCTGAATTTCTAATCCTATTTCTAACAACAACTTTGTGGTCACAACCTCTGTGTTTTGATTCCACATCTGCAAAACGGGACTATGAGATTAATATGGGGATTAATACTCAGTTACCTCAGAGCAGCTTTGTGAAGGTTAATGTTTATGAATTGCTCAGTATTATTAACACTGAAAACCTATGTAGGACTTTGAAAAGCAGGCTGACTCCTTTATAACAATAAAACAACATTAATTTAGTCACAAAACCCCTAAAGGATTTAAAACTCTACTAAAAAGACAGCCAGCAACTAAAAGATGTTTAGAACACTTGGGAAGCCGGAACATTGCTACAGTGACAGGATCCTAGGGAGACAGGATGCAATAATATTTGTGGCACTGTTAAAATACCAACTATTAGATACTAAGGAAAATCCTGAATAAAGGGAACAACCAATATTTTATTTCCATGAGGGGAAACAGTGAAGGATATAAAAATAGAAGGAATTATGATTATGAATCAATTTTAGTGGGTAGCGAAATAGGAAAGTAGAAGAAATAGGATAGTTACAGCTGACTTGTCATTTCAGACCTAAGGCTTATTACCAGGGCAAAAGTTGAACTCCGAATTTAAAAAAAAAAATTCAACTAGTGTTCCTGCTTCTACTATAGATTCTACCACACTGGGAGAAATCTGCAGTGAAATCCTATACATATTTAGAAATTGAGATCACATACCTGCTTGTGAAGTGATGCAACTAAGGACTGTGAAGGTTTTTGGAACACAAGGAGCCCAATCTATTTAGCTTAAGGAGAAAGCTAAGGGGTGAATTTATCAGAGTTTATAAGTACTTACATGGGGAACAAAAATATAATGGGCTCTAGAATACAGAAGTATAACAAAATCCAATTGTCAGAAATTGAAGCTATATCAACTCAGATTGGAAATAAAATGTACATTTTTAACAGAGAGGATAATTAACCTTTGGAAAAACTTGCCAAGTGTTGTAGTGGATTCTCCATCACTGGCAGTTTTTAAATCAAGATTGGAGGTTTCTCTAAAAGATATGCTCTAGTTCAAATGGGAATTAATTCAGGAAAATTCTGTGGCCTGTTATGCAGGAGGCCAGATCAGATGATCATAGTGGTCCTTTCTGACCTTAGAATCTATAAGCCACGAAGACCCATGAAACTAAATACTGTCTTAGTATCTTTTTGACCCCTATGCTAGCATGTACAGAGAAATCAAATCTGAAGTAAAATGAAGCAGAAAAGTCCAAAAACAATGGAAGGGGAGAGAGACCCCAATGTGGCATACTTCTCTACCCAACCCATGCAGTTTTGAGCTCCGCATGACTTCAGGAATGAGCTGGGATATGGGTAGCAGGGAATTCAGCTGATCTTGGCAGCAGTCTTTCCTCTGGACTCTGCACACTTCAGAGCAGAAATATATATGGGAGATAATGCAGCATTCCCTCCCATACTCCTTCAGTTTCCATTGCTTAACAAAAATATATAACTATCAGCATAGGTGCTGACTCCATGGGGGAAAATTAGTAGGTGCACTGGCAGCCCCCCGGCCCACCTCCTCCTCCTTCTCCTTCTCCTTCTCCTCCTCCCCCTCTCCCAAGTGCGCTGCGTCCCCACTCCTCCTACCTCCCAGCGCTTCCCACCCAGCCGCCACTAAACAGCTGTTTGGCAGCGTTAGCACACTCTGGGAGGGAGAGGGAGGAGCAGAAACGTAGTGCGCTCAGGGGAGGAGGCGGGAAAGAGGCAGGGCTGGGGCGGGGATTTGGAGAAGGAGTTGGAATAGGGGAAGGAAGGGGGTGGGGTTGGGGCAGGAACTTTGGGGAAGAGGTTAGAATGGGGGCGGGGCAGGGGTGGAAAGAGGCGGGGTGGGGGCAGGGCAGAAGGGCAGGGGGTCGAGCACCCATGGGGAAGAGGGAAGTAGGCGTCCATGGCTATCAGCCTCTCCATCACAGATAACATTGAACATTTTAGACTGGAACATCCCAATCCTTAAACAAGCTTAAAACAATTATTCCAACCGACATAAAAAGGATACCCTATCTATATTTTTCTATACTGCATATTGACAAATGCTTGCTTTGTCTCACCCCTCTGGATTTTCTTTCTCCTGAGGCTTGTTTGGATGAAGAATAGTGTGTTTCTAAAGACTTCTTCTTTCTCTGCTGTGGGGACGAAGACTTCATTTTAGATGGAGACACTAAAACTGCACCTCCTAGAGTAACAGAAGATAAAATATTTTGTTACATTAAAAGCTTTTAATAAATTAATTCCCTCAAAATGTTGCTTTTCATTTTAAATATTTTTACCAACAGCTGGCGTGGTAAGATCATGATGAGTTCTTTGGGCTCCACCAAGTGTTTTCAACTTTGGAGTAGAAAGCCTGCCCCGCTTTCCTGATGATACTGAAGAAGAATCTGACCTATCTGCTGAAGGCTTCAGTAACGAGGCATTTTCTCTGCAAAAATGAGGAGGATGGTCTAGTGGTTAGGGCTCTGGCCTTGGTCCCTGTTCTACCACAGACTTCACATGTGACCTTGGGCATGTCACTTAGTCTCTCTGTCCCCAGTCTGTGGAATGAAGATAACAGCACCTCTTTACCTCACCTGGGTGTTGTGAGGATAAGTATGTTAAAGACATAGAGGGATACTACATTGATGGAGGGTCATAAAAGTATTTTCTAAGATAGAAAATATGACTGAATGTTATGTGTTACCAACAGAGTTTGTAAAACATGCATGGTAAATTGTAATTGTAATTAGAGGAAACATGGGCAAGCCAACTACCAAACACTACTCAGAAATAAGTCCTTGATATTTCTAAATATCTTCCTACTTTTTTTCCTAAACCCAGGCATTGTCAGAACTCCAAGGTTACCAATACATTCCCGCCCTCTCTCCTGTATCAGGAAACCACACCCAGGGAGATCTGGACACAGCTTCCTGCAAAGCCCATCAACACTGTTCAAGTTTGCTGAAAAAGTCACCAGGTATGTCTACACAGCAGCTAGGGAGGGTGCTTCCCAGTGCACGTAGATAGACACACTAACTCTGCTCAACTAGCAAGCTAAAAACAGCAGTGTGGATGCAGCGACACGGGCAGTGGATTGGGCTAGCATCTGAGTACAGTCCTGCCTGATCCTCTGGGTACATACTCTGGCTGCCAGCCTATGCCGCCGCCAGTGCTGCCATGCCATCCTACTATTTTTAGTGCACTAGCTCAGGCGGAGCTAGTGCATGTCTGTCTTCCCACACTAGGAGGCACTCTCCCATCTGCAGTGTAGACATACTTTTAAGCACTATATCATGCAGTCTGTTCAACAGTGACAGATAAGACTATCCTTTCAGTCCTACCAATCCTTCAAAATTGACTCTGAAGCAGATGCCTAATTTTAATTTTCCACATGGCTACATGTTGTGTTATCACTTGCCTATTCTGAATGGCCTTCTATACAACAACTTTTAACATTTTAAATGTTATGCATTACATTTACTCATATTAATCAAAATAGTATTTTGTGTTTAGTTTCTACAAATTGCACTTCTAAAAAATAGTTTTGCATTACTAAAATCTAATTTTCTTTGACGGAAATCATTCGCTGAGCCAAATCTGTGAAGCAGCTCAGGGTCTATTTCTTCTTCTATTTTGCCCTTTGCCTCTGAAGGGAATTGGTGTAAGAAACAAATCCTCTCTTATTTTGAAATTTAAGACACTTGTTGCTAATTATTAATATACAGACTCTTGCCAAACTAGTGCCCTAGCTGATTACCTGTTAAGTGCACTAGCGTGTAAAGTTTAGTTTATTTTTAAATCACCCCATAAAGCATGGAAAAGTAAGAAGACAGACAATGAAATTTTAAAATGTACCCTTTTATTTTGTTGTCCACAGTAGGATTCTTATCATTTGCTTCCAATTTCTGAGCCTTTGCTGACTCCTGTTTATTTTCTTTTTCTTCATCTTCCTCTAATCCTGGTGGCTGATTTTCCACTTGTTCAGTACTGTCTTGTTCACCCCAAGCTAGACGTCTTCTGACTGGTACAGTGGAGGCATCTGACATGCCTAACTTCTCTGTATTGTTCTGTTGGGACTGTTCTATTGAGTCAGGTTGTGGCAGCACGTTTTGGCTTGCAGACATCTGTTTCTCAGGAGCTCTATAAAACAAAGCAAACAATGTTTCACTCACCAAATATTCACTTGGTTTTTTTTCCAATTTACTACGTATGTATGTGTCTCCATAAAATGCATATATCCAATTCAAGAACATGTCAGAAATTAAGGGTTTAGTTATTAAAATGAATACAGATTAATCAGTCATTTTCAAAAAAGGAGCTTACAGTAGACTTCTAAGTCCATACTTCAGCACCTACTTGATTTTCAGATGTGCTGAGCACCTAGTGGACCTCAGTCAATGGGAATTGTTTGATGCTGAACACTTTTGAAAATTAGGCTGGTGTTAAACAGACTTTAGAGCCTATTTTATGGCTCCATCTTTTGAAAATCTTGGTCTTTAAATTGTTCACAGAAGTCAGGCATTTGTGCATGCAAATGAGACTAGTGTACAAGAATCCATTTTGCACAAAAACCAGCCAGTTTTGAAAATCTGGCCTTGTATTTGACATCAGACATTATGATGTAATAAACACTCTTAAGTTTCATCTTGCTTTTATTATAGCTACAATTACACAAATAGATCAAATATTCTCCCTCCCCCCTAACCCCGTGCCTCTAAGACACTGCCTGGGAAAAAGAGGGTTGTATATATAGTATCCTACACAATGTTTTGAACGATCAGATTTAAGGTGAGGTGACCAAACTGCTTTTTTGGTTTAGGAATAATTAGCTATACAGCATTATTAATAAAAAGCTCTAAAACTTATTAGCAATAAATGACAGATTTAGTATCTGCTCCATCCATCTTTATGGCCTCCAAAGGGCAGAAGCAAAAAACCAAGAATACATAATTGCTTTTTCTTGATTTTAGAAACAGAAGTGCAGTGGGACTAGATCTGCTAATCACAAGCCTATTGATTTGTTTCTACAAAAACACCAACACAACTGTATGTAGGCAGGCATGACAAAATTTACATAATGTAGGGTTGTGATGGAGTGGGAGTAGCCTAAAGCTAACTCACCACTCTGTAAACTTCCCTGCATTTACTAAATTAGGAGATAATTAATTAAGGACTGGGTGATTAATCAGTTAACAAGAGAATTCAGTTCATCAGATGGGGATGGTTAAAAGGGAGTCAGGAAAAGAGAGGGGAAAGGAAGGGCAAAGCAGCCCAGGATCTCAGAGAGAGATCTCTCCCTCCACCCCGGGCTTGTACTTAGAGAGAAGGGTGAAGCTTGGGGAATGTCTTAAGCTGCAGAGACACAACTGCACATGACAAACATAGGTGCTGGAAGTAGGGATGCTGCCGCACCCCCTGGCTCGACATGGTTTCCATTATATACAGGATTTACGGTTTGGTTCAATGGCTCTCAGCACCCCCACTATACAAATTATTCCAGCATCCCTGATGACAAATAAAACACTGGTGGATCTATATGGTAGTGTGCGAGGACTGCTTTTCAAGTGAGAATCAGGCTGCGGGGGAGTGTATCCTACCTTGTTCCTTCAGTAAATGTAGTCAAATTTCATATTTGGGTTCTCAACACATTACAATAAAATTTGAGTAGAAAAGTATGTGACTTTCCATCTGCTTTAAAAACATTTATGCAAAGTCTAGTAAACACTAGGGATCTTAAAGTTGTGTTAAATCTCAATTTAATTTTTAAAAAGTTTGGTTTTTAAAGCTACAATTTTACATTCCCTTCACATCCAGAATAAGCACCTTACCCAGCTAGATCTAGCGCTCTGATGGTGTTACTAATGGTTTCTTCGGAACTGGAATTTGAGGACACGTCCCAAAGTCTGTTGTTATCTGAAAGAATCTGATTCAGATGATACCGAGAGAAGTGGGTTCCCTGTACTCGTTGCCTGTAAGCCTCCGCTTTCTCTCGAAGTTCCTTCACCTGCATATACAGATGTCACAGGGTACATTTGTTTGCTATTTTAAAATTCAGTGAAGTTATTGTGAAGTATTATTTGAGCTAGCTAATGCTAATTACAGTAGAAAGGCATGTTACACACAGTACAGGACCAGTCACAACAAAAATACTGCCAGGTGCAATAAAAGCAACAAAACAAAAAGTTAAGCCAAACTAGCAAATGTATTTATTTAGAAAGCATGTGTTTGAGCAGTCAAGCTATTGCATAGTTACCGATCACTTATTCAATAAGCATGAAAAAAATTATGCAGCATCTATGAACAAGTTTAGTGCTGGATTCTATTTCTTCGTCAATGTTCAGAAATCATGAAATTGTTCCAAGCATTAAAACAAGAACTTAGGTGCAACCAACCTCCATAAACCACATGTAATTTAGGATGTTTTGAGAATCCTACGGGGAGGAATACAGAAACAGTCTTAATATTTCTTTTCTATGACATCACATTTTAACATAACTATGCAGTGAACCATTGTAAAGCTGTCACTGTAGTGCTACGCTGCCTCCTAGAGACTAGATACAAAAATGTTGTAATCTGTTATGTTTTAGCAATACTTTGCATTTCTTGCAGTGATACATTTAAGCATCTGAGCCTAACAGATCACTTTTAAATCTGTAACTTCTGAATACTTCAAGGTGGATGTTTAAGACAATGGACTTTCTCATATGTATAAAGTTAAGCATATGCAAATGTGTTTGCAGGATGAAGACCTTGGACTGTGAGTTCTGTAACACTGCAATAGTCACTTGCTATATGTTTGTACAGAGCTTAGTACAATGGGGAACTGATTTTGCACGGGGCCTCTAGATGCTTCTATAATATCAATATTAATAGCTACAGCATTCATGCTAAGACACCAGTCACTGTAACATCTAGGCATGAGATCGAAAACATACATTTTAAAAAGAGTAAGAAATTATTTTTGGTCTTAATTAAAATATAAACATTTTAACCCCTTAATTTTAGTCACGATAATGCCATAATTTTATTGCTAAAATATTTTCACAAAATTAAGAAATTAGATTAGGAGAGCTCCCACATCACACACACACTCAGTCTTGTCCTCCACCCAAATACTATTTGCTAATAAAAAAAACCTTGCTTATATTTTTATATTCTTAAGAATTCAACAAGATCCCTCACCAGCAATATTATTGCTATACTGATACTGGCTCATGAAAAAGGTTAATGGAAATGCAGTAGGACAGGGGTCCCCCGTCTAAGTGCGCCCACGTACTGGCCAGAGAACGAGCATCTGCCGAAATGCCACTGACAAGCAGCGTCATCCAGAGGCGTCACTGCCGAAATACTACTGATTTTCGGCGGTATTTTGGCAGTGACGCCTATTGATGTTGCCACTTGTCAGCAGCATTTCGGCGGATGCTTGTCCACCGCCATGGTCCTCCGTGGCTCGCTGTCTCCAGACGAAAAAGGTTGAGGACCACTCCAGTATGATAATATAACGGCTGAGAGCAGGTATGCTTTTGTATTAAATCTCAACTAGTTTATTTTATTTACTCTTCAATCATATGTTAGATTTCTCTGTTAATCTGCTGGAAGAATTATACTAAGGGGCCCAATTCTGCCTTCTGTTGTACCCATGTAATCACAGTGAAGTCAACTGCACAGAGGAGTGAAAATTCACTGGGATTGCATCGCTATAACTGCAGACTTTGGCTCACTGGGCCTCTCAGTTTAAAAAAAACCCAAACTATTCTTTGAGAATTTGTCACTTAAGACAACAGAATGCTTGATAATATAATGAAATTTGTAAGATTATTCAGTTTAAACAGAGGGATCAAAATTAATGATAGTTGATAGACTGAACTAGAACAGTCAGAATATAAATTCAGAGCAATAGGACTCTGCAGAGGGAGAAAAGGCATACTGAAAATGCTCTGCCTCCAGTGAATTGTGAAGTACAAAGAACAATCAAGCTCTTTCAATGACCCAGGAGGTAGCATTATCCCAGCAGGACACAGACCCTAGACAGTCCTACTGTCTTTATGAATTACCTCACATTAATTTTTTAAAGGGATGATTCAAAGTGATTTCTATTCTACTGCTGAAAAATAACCCTTACTAATACATATTAGAACAGTTTCCTGGAAGCAATCATTATAGCTAAAGTTATACTGAGATTTTCGTTATAACTCTTGTTTTCGCATGCTTTAGAACCTCTCTTTTGGGGCTGAAATTGTTTGTGTGGTCTCAGCTCATAGGGGAACGCTTTTGCAAAATTAGAGAACAGCTTCAGGTGTTTAAGATACTAAAGACTGAAAAAGGGTTTTGTTTATGGGAGTGAAGGGTGTGATGATGTGTGACCCCCAACTGACATGTGTGTGCTGGCAAGGACCCCGTAGTGTAGCTATGGTTACAGTAACTCCTCATTTAATGTTGTAGTTATGTTCCTGAAAAATGCGACTTTAAGCAAAACAATGTTAAGCAATTCCAATTTCCCCATAGGAATTAATATAAATGGGGGGGGTTAGGTTCCAGGGAAACAATTTTCACCAGACAAAAGACTGTTTTTTATATATATATATATACACACACATACATACACACACACACACACACACATATATATACATATATATATATATACACACACACACAGTATAAGTTTTAAACAAACAATTTAATACTGTACACAGCAATGATGATTGTGAAGCTTGGCTGAGGTGGTGAAGTCAGAGGGTGGAAGGGCGTGGGATATTTCCCAGGGAATGCCTTGCTGCTAAATGATGAACTAGAACTCAGCTGAGCCCTCAAGGGTTAACACATTGTTGTTAATGTAGCCTCACGCTCTACAAGGCAGCACGAATAGAAGGAAAGGAGACAGCATGGCAGACAGAGACAGGGACATACACCCTGTGTGAAAGATGCACATTGTCCCTTTATGTATGCTGAACCCACTCTAAGTACACTGCCTTTTTAAGTAGATCAGCAAGTTGAGACAGTAGCTGCTGCCAGCACACTTCCTCCGTCCTGAGCCCTGTCCTGTTACCCCCTGCTCTATGGAAATGGGGTAAGCAGGGGGCAGGAGCAGGGGGGGAGGGAACACCCTGATATTAGCCACCCTCTTCCCCTCACCCCCACCCAGCAAGCAAGAGGCTCCCGGGACCAGCTCCAAGGCAGAGGGCAGGAGCAGAACATGGCAGTGGGGGGAGGGACAGCTGAACTGCCGGCAACTGATAGCCTGCTAGGCGGCTGCTGCACAGGGAACTTAGGGAAACCGAGAGCTAAAAGGGGCGCTACCAGTCCACTCTGGTTCCAAGCCCCCACCAGCTAGCTGCAATGGACTGCTCTTCCTGCAAGCCGTGGACAAATCAGATGGCTGCTAAACGACATTATAAGGGAGCATTGCACAACTTTAAATGAGCATGTTCCCTAACTGATCAGCAACATAACAACGAAACAACGTTAACCGGGACGACTTTAAGTGAGGAGTTACTGTACACCGGCAAAATTGCACTTTTGCTCAGGAGATGCTTAAATAAGCTATGTGGCCGCCTGACAATATCCTGAATAAATCTTATGGAATTAAGGAACTTTTTTGAATTAGGTTAAACCTTATTGAATTAGGGTTAGTACCTTTGGGGTACATTGTATTAAATATGCAATTGTGTATGTGTTATTGTGGCACCATATGTGCCTTCTCTAGTAGGAAGGGGGATGCTAATGTACTTCCTCCATTATCAGCCCTTTGAGGCGACCCCTCTGGTAAGATGTCCCTATACTAATTCAAACTGGATTCTCCAGAACAGATAAAGAAAGGGTTTTTGGATAAACCACCTGGTTTTAAACTGGCTCCTGGCCTTCTTCCTGATCCAGCAAATGGAACGGACTTTTGGTCCACGGAGGGCCCTTATCTTTGAGAAGACTGGGAAAGACTGGATCCACGGAGGCCTCATAAATCTGAGTGCTTGTTCTGAGCTGAAGCTGTCATGAACTTGTAGCCACAAGCAATTCCCTTGGGTAAGGGGTTAAAGGACTGCTCCTGACAGCATCCATGTTAGGGTGTATATACACTTGAAGGGTTTTTGCACTGTAAATTTCACTGTTGATAGGGAACCAGTGAAAGTAAAGTGCTGGTTTGTGTACTCACTTAATTCCTCAGGCATCAGAGAGTGTTTCCATTAGCACAGTGTTGGGCAAACTTTTTGGGCCGAGAGCACCTCTGGGTTGGGAAATAGTATTCAGGGCTGGGGCAGGGGGTTGGGGTGCGGGAGGGAGGGAGTGCACGGTGTGGGAGAGAGGTGCAGTGTGCAGCAAGGGGCTCAGGGCAAAGGATTGGGGCATTGGAGAGGTGAGAGGTGTATGAAGGGACTTAGGGAAGGGGACTGGGGTGCATGGGGGTGCACAGTGCATCACGGGGCTCAGGGCATGGGGTTGGGGTGCACAGGGGTGCAGGGTGCAGCAGGGAGCTCAGGGCAGGGGACTGGGGTGCAGGAAGGGTGCGGGGTGCAGCAGGGGGCTCAGGGCATGGGGTTGGGGTGCACGAGGGGTGCAGGATGCAGCAGGGGGCTCATGGCATGGGGCTGGGATGCACAGGGGTGCTGGGTGCAGCAGGGAGCTCAGGGAAAGGATTTGGGGTGTAGAAGGGTACAAGCTGCAGGCAGGGGGCTTAGGGCAGGGAGTTGGGGGCAGGGTACAGGAGGGGTTCAGGCTCCGGCCCCACTTATCTCAACCGGTTCTGGGGTCGCAGTGGTGCACACCGGGGCCAGGGCAGGTTGCCTGCACGCCTGCCCTGTCCCCGGCCCCATACCATTCCATGAAGCACTGCAGCCCCTGGGGAAGTGGGGGCGGAGGGCTCTGCGTGCACTGCCCTTGCCGTGCCTCTAAGTACCTCCTCCAAAGCTCTCAGTGGCCGGGGTTCCCCATTCCCGGCCAATGGGAGCTGCGGGGGCGGTGCCTGGAGGCAAGGGCAATGCATGGAGCCCTCTGCCTGCCCCTCTGCCCAGGGGCCACAGGGACATGGTGCCAGCAGCGCCGCAGGTTGTAGTTTGCCCACCCCTGCATTAGCAGCACTTCCATCTCCAATGAGAGCAGCGCTCTAGGGCAGTTATCCGACAGTGCAGCTCTCTCCGGTTTGACAATGGGTCTTGTGGGAAGGGGGGGTGATCGCGGGGCATCCTGGTTCCCTGCACAGCCTGCTCTCCCCAAACACCGATAAGCTCCATTAGCTCAGCCTTGCTCCAAGCAGAGGATCGTTTGCTCTGTGTAGCAAGCATTGTCACCTGGTCAGATAAGTGAGCACTTGCCAAGAAAACAGGAAGGGGAGTTTCAAAGTTCCATGGGCTTTACTTGGGGAGGGGTGGAGGTCTGTTTACCTGGCATCAGAGCAGCAGAGCTGCTGGTCAGAATGGTCACCTAGCACCGTGGGATATCCTCTGGAGGCTAAAAGCTGTGTAAACAGGAAGAATGTGTCTTCACTTGCACATCATCGCTAAAGCATCATCGGTAAGAGCCATAACGTCTCTTGTGGAGGTGGTTTTCTTTTTGCGGTGAAATTTCTGAGTTTCACTGCAAAAGGTCATTGGCAAGTATAGACGCTCCCATGGTTTTTGTGCAAAAAAGGGACTTTTTCCCAAGTGTATATATGCCCTCAGGGTGAACTCTGGTAAATTTATTAGCATGCATGTAGGTTCTTTTATTTTTAATATATTTTCTCTGTACTGTTTTTAACCTTCAGAATAAAGTAGGCTTGCATAGGAAGTACTGTGTGGTACCTTATAACTGTACCAATTATACCTATTAACCATCTCTGAAGAGAAAGCAAGCATGTGTCCTTGAGCAACGGTCTGTGCTGGGGATTATACAGTGAAGGCAGAGAACTGTGTACGCTGGAAATACCTCTGTTGGGAGGGAGGGAGATGCAGGTCTCCACTGAGAAAGGCAACAACTGGGGAACTGCAAGCCTGAGAGTGGCTGCCCTTGCTGGGGAAATACAGGTGCAGTTGCCATGACTATACCTGTAAAAATGCAGTTTTGTCACTATATTCTGCGTCCGCTCTAGGAGCACGTTGCCAGAATAGAATACTGATATAGCTATATCGGTAAAACCTTCAGAATTTAGATCTGACCAAGGGACTGGAAATGGGGATAGAACACTCAAGGAAATAAATACAGGCATGACTGGCACAGTTTTGTTACACTTTTTAAACTGGAGGTAGAGGTAAAGAGGAATGGCAGGAATGCAGGAATCACTAAGAATAAAAAGATTGGAAAATGAAGGAATGGGAATTGGGACAGTCACAACTCATCACCTAGCTAGCTATGATCATCAGCAAGCAATGTTTTGCAGCTGTCAGAGCAGAGGACAGTCTTAAGGAGAGATTTGATGTTGTTAAGATAGTAGTTGTGTAGATCTTTTCATGGAACTTTGCCCCATGCATCCGGGATGGCATGGAGAAAGCAGGATTGTGGTTGAGGGGAGAAGCTGACAGGGTGGACATTAAAAGATAGCAGTGTTGGCAAAGTGATGGTGGTGGATAACAGTGTGATAAGTTAAAAGATCAGCTAGGCAAAAGAGGGCTAAGTTGTGAAGGGCCAAAGCACATTTGTGTCACCTTTTTTAGTGGCTTTTTGGGGGAAAAGGAGGGGCAATTGTTTTTGTTTTTTTTATTTAACTGATCGTAGCTTCACTTTTTCTTCCAGTTAGGGATTTATACTTGTCTCATTGTTTTGCAGAAACCTATTTCTCAAATGGTGGAATGCTTTTAAATTGCAAATGTATCTGAAATATTTTATTCAGTTCTATTTATTGTTACATAAGGCCTGGAAGATCAGGCCCTAACTCAAGAAAAACTAGTGGAGGAGCAAGGATCAGGTCCATAAGAGTTTTTAACTTGTTTTAAATTAGCTCCTCTAGGAGTTAATTTAGCCCTTCTTGTACATTTTCTCCTGGAGCGTGGTAAATTCCCAGCTTTAACTTACTTTTCAGCCTTTACTACTTCAACTCATTTTTAATTAATTAAAAGGTATAGTTAAAATGACTGCAAGCCTCCCAAGTGAAACTACTTCAGAGACTAAGGGTTGTACTGTATTCTCATTTCATTGTGTGGGGATATTAGTCAGACACAGTAGCAGTAATAAGTGCCATATGGTTAAACCCCTCAAAGCAAGATGAGAACACCTCTCCAGGATAGCGGTGTTGGAACACTTTTTCTAGTGGGGATGCTGAAAGCCACTGAACCGAACTGTAAACCATGTATATGATGGAAACCACTTCAAGCCAGGGGGTGCTGTTGCACCCCTGCTCTAAAAGCCATTTACTGCTCTATGTCTACATGCAGAGCTAGTCTGATATGCTCACAGGCGACGTGTAAATCAGAATCTGAATGGCAGAGCCCAGTCAAGGAAGATCAAAAGGGAAAGTTAACTTTTGAAGTATACACTATAAAAATATATTGTCATAAGTAAAAGAGAATCTGGGGAGAGAAGAGTGTGCATGTGTGTGTGTATATATAAACATGAGATTAGTAAAATACAGACATTCCATTTTAGTTAATAATATTTTAGTATTAAAAGTTACCAGTTTTTTCAGCCATCCAACCCAAATTCTTTAGTTAGTAAGCTCTTAGGAAAAAAATTCCACCACTTTTGTTTTGAATACTTCATCATGGAACTTCTTCATTCTGATGTGACTTTCAACCAGCCTTCTTTATGATTGCCCATAAACAAAAAAATCTTCCTGGGAATGCCAGTCTCAACTGGAAACACAGGTCTATTGTCCTAGAGCAGTGCTTCCCAAACTTGGGATGCTGCTTGTGCAGGGAAAGCCTGTGGCGGGGAGGGCCGGTTTGTTTACCTGCCCCGTTTACAGGTCCAGCCGATCGCAGCTCCCACTGGCCGCAGTTCGCTGCTCCAGGCCAATGGGAGCTGCTGGAAGCAGCGCAGGCCAAGGGACGAACTGACCGCCGCTTCTGGCAGCGCCTATTGGCCTGGAGCGGCGAACCGTGGGCAGTGGGAGCCACGATCCGCCGGACTTGTGGACGGGGTAGTAAACAAACTGGCCCAGCCCACCAGGGGCTTTCCCTACATAAGCGGTGTCCCAAGTTTGGGAAACACTGCCCTAGAGTGTGGGAATCTGCTCATTTCTCTTAGCCCTCGTCCAGACTACCCCACCGTATCGGCGGGTTAAAATCGATTGCTCGGGGATCGATATATCGTGTCTAATCTAGACGCGATATATTGATCCCCGAGCGCGCTTATATCGATTCCGGAACTCCATCAACCCCAACGGAGTTCCGGAATCGACACGGAGAGCTGCGGACATCGATCCCGCGCCGTCTGGACGGGTGAGTAATTCGATCTTAGATATTCGACTTCAGCTACGTTATTCACGTAGCTGAAATTGCGTACCTAAGATCGATTTCCCCCCCCAGTCTGGACGAGCCCTTACTCTCTAATGAAAGGCCACACATATTTACCTCCTACAACTCTCCACCTGACCCCAATAAGGATCACTATTGTCTGATAAGGCACTAAGTAGTTCTCCATTAACAGCATCTTCATCCATGACTTTGATATGTACTGCATGACTAGACTAAATAGTAGGAAAAAAGATTCTTGCAGATAATCATTTTATTTCCTTCCCCTCACCCACTCCATATCAGTTTGGGTCATCTTGCAGCCACATACTGTCTCAAACTCCCTGCCTCCACAATATCTCAAATCTTACAGGCATGGGAAGTCGTCATCTGACAAAATGGTATTTCACTTTAAAAGCAAAGGGTTTCCATAACACTTGCAATCAGAGTGTGCTCAATAACTTTGAAATTCCTAAAATTTTAATTGTACTAAGCTGAGGTTTAATACATACCAAAAGTAAAAAATACTGTTTGTTTTTAATCCCTTAGGTCCTCGTGAGTTTGGTTTCACAGTAATTATTATGAGGTTCAGTTGTTCTAAAATTTTACAATGACATCTCAACAAACTACAAAATTAGTTCCCTATACAATACTATATACACATTTAGGCAAAATGTACCTTTATCTCAACAAAGAAAACTAAACTTGCTTGGTATAGTAAGTAACGCAAGGGGTGGGAGTACAATACCTTTTCACTCCCTCTGCATTAGTTTCTCTGGACAATGAATCTGCAAAAACTCAGAACGAGAGGCCTTTCCCACAGACTACGTCAATTACATTTCCATTCTGGTCTGGTCATAGCTAGTTGGAACTTACCTTCTCAGCATGTCCCTGGCAGAGAAAGCCATTGTGGAGTCACAATGCCTGCCCTATAGACCACACAAGGATATTGCAAAGATTTGATAGAATGGAATACCTTGGGGTTGGTCCCTCTACAAAGGGGATGAATCCTGAATTCCCTCAATTGGAGATGAGGACCCTCAGGACATTGCTCACTGGGGCCCTAAAAGAATGCTTAGAAAATTTTATATGGATACTCACTTGATCTGGTATGTTTCTTCTGATACGTGACCAAGCTCCATCTTTGTATAAATATTGAGCTGGGGACAAAAATTTTGATCTATATTCAGTGTTCACCTTCCTAGAACATTAAGAGACGTGGGGAAAACAGTAAAAGTTGATTTTTTTATCATCTATGAGACTAAAAACAAATGTCATAATTACATAAATATAATTATAAGTGCTTTTGCAGGGTAAAAGCTGCATGACAATTAAAAATGAATTCCAAAGCCAAAACTTTGAAAAATGTGTGCCTCAAGTTAGGCTCATTCATATTTAGGCACCTAAAAAAGTAATGGGATTTTCAAAAGAGCTCAACACTTACTAAAATTAATTAGTTTTCACACACTTCCCCTTATGCAAAATATATATACATATAAGCACATACAGAAATTAGCTCTGTCTACTTAAAGTGCTGAGCACTTCAATCATCCTCTTTTAATCTTGGCCCAAAATACAACTAATTTCATTTTCAGCACAAACTTGAAATAACCCTTTTGTCCAACACCTCTTCAGGAATACGGACTATAAAAGGCAAAAGTTAATAAGTAAAATTAACCCAGTATATATTAATATGGAGGAAAATTCATAGTTGGCATCTGTCCTAACTTTTGGCCAAACTGAGTCCTGTTTTCCCTCCCCTGAAACTGACACAACTTGGTCCCTTATGTTCTACTTATGATGGTGCGAATGAACCAGTTCAAAAGGCAACACTGCAGTGCATCCACACTAGTCATTCCGTTTCAGGAGTATATATTGCAAAGCATTGATGCATATCAGATGCAGATTCTTTCTGTGAGTGTTTGCATCTTTTCACAGTTTTGGTTTGCTTTAGTAACTCTTTGAATGCTTCTATCCTGCACAAATAGCCACCGTAGGATCATGAGGGGCAGGGGCTACAGCCTTACAAAAGCAGATACCATGACAGAGGATCACCAGCCTTCCCTCAAAAGCCACTGCCAAAGTGACTCTGAGCCTAAGGGCCAAAACATTGACGAGCAAAGAATTAAGGAGTCTAATCTCATTTTATTTTCATTTATTTTTCCATGAATAAATGCATCTGTTGCCTTTTTTTTTTTCGTGGTTTGTAGCAAAACAAACTTATCTTCTAAGGTCCAGAGACAGGAGTGGTCCAGGCCTGGACAGAAGACACTGAGCCACCCTCATCCCAGTAAAACCTTAAAAAAGACAAGTGGGTGAAGGAGAACAATGGGGAGGCACATGGATTTACCAGAGAATGAAGGTGGTAGGGATGGATTGTACATTTTTGATTAATGTCCATTTTCTGGGGGTTTCTTTCTCCTTTTCAGATCTCAGAAGCATAGGAGCTGCTGCTTTAAAAAAAAAAAAAAAAAAAGTGTATGGACTGCCAAGGCAATCCTGGCAATGTAAGAAATGCTGAGAGGCAGAAGGTGTATGCAATACTCATAGCACCATCTGACTAACTCAGTTTTCTCCATGTTTTTCAGGTGACTGGCTCAGGAAAGTTTTCATGTTAAGCTTGTGTGCCTTCCTTATGCTGAGATGTGGTGGGGACTGGGCAGAGCAGAGAACAACCTCAGAGCCAGCATGCAAACAGTAAGTGAGCAGCTTGACAGGTGACTGAGTTAGCAGTCTACATTTTTAAAGCTGTCACTGAAAGATAAGCAGCTGCAATAGGGGACTGGACTGGGAGAACTAACCGAACTCTTGCGTTTGTTTCCAGCACTGCAGTGATCCAGAGTGAGCTGGTGGAGGATGCTGCAGTGCTTTGGTTTCTACACAGCAAGCACAATCACAATGCTGGCATGAAGTTGAAAAAAAGAGGTATGTGAATATGAGGTGTTATACAGATATGCTAAGGTAATGCACTTGATTTCAAGGTCAAAATGACGAATGCCCACCATCCCTCACAATATTAGGGTGCTGAATACCTTAGTTCGACATTCCTATATATACATACCCAAGACTTGTATGTAAAGAGAGGGGCTTTTGAATAATGTGTTGCTTATTTTTTTGTTTAGATGGTTTCTGTTCTGTTTCTGATTTCCCTTGTTTTGGTGAATCTCCCGCTGGCTTTAGGAATGTTTCTTTCCTTTCATTCTAAGGCAAAGACAATTTTAGAAATACCACATTAGCTAACAAACTAAACAAACTCTACAAACGTAAATTCTATGTGACACTAGCCTTTTACTTTAACATTTTAAAAAGACAGAATCATAGAAATATAGGGCTGGAAGGGACCTCAAGAAGTCATCAAGTCCTGCCCCCAGTGCTGAGGCAGGACCAAGGAACCCTAGAACCATCCCTGACAGTTGTTTGTCCAACCTGTTTTTAAAAATCTCCAATGATGCAAATTCCACAACTTCTCTTGGAAGCCTATTCCAGAACTTAACTACCCTTATATTTAGGAAGTTTTTTCTAATATCAAACTTAAATATCCCTTCCTGCAAATTAAGCCCATTACATCATGTCCTACCTTCAGTGGACATGGAGAACAATTGATCACAGTCCTTTTTATAACACCCCTTCATATATTTGATGACTGTTCTCAGGTCCCTGCTCAGCCTCCTTTTCTCACAACTAAACATGTCCAGTTTTTTTAACCTTTCTTCACAGGTCAGGTTTTCGAAATCTTTTCTCATTTTTATTGCTCTTCTCTGGACCATCTCCAGTTTGTCCACACCTTTCTTAAACTGTGGAGCTCAAAACTGGACACAGTCTCCAGTTGAGACTTCGCCAATGCTCAGTAAAGTGGAACAATTACGTCCTGTGTTTTACATACAACACATCTGTTAATACGTCCCAGAATCATATAAGCCTTTTTTGCAACTGCATCACGTTGTTGGCTTATATTCATCTTAAAATCCACTATAATCCCCAATCCTTTTCTGCAGTACTACTGGCTAGCCAGCTATTCAGTGCAAACTAGGGAACTTTTAGTGTACACCAGCAGGGTCCACATGACCAGTTAGTGCACACTAGCATGTTGCGCACTAACACACATGTAGACAAGCTCTCATACATATATTTAAGGCAAAAACTCTACAAGAACGCAACATTAAACTTGTTTATTTTGAAAAAATCTCAAAGCCTGAAAATACCAATATTCAGGTTCCTACTGCAACATTCACTCAGCCACATCATACATCCTATATACTTTATGGAATACATTTAACTACACATTTAATAAGAAACCACAGGAATAAAATAACACTACACCTATGCAAGGTGGCTAAGTTAATACTGCTATATAAATCTTAACTTTGCATTTCTGACATTTAAAAAAAAAGTTGTTGATGTTGCATTGAAGTGGGAGGAATTTTTGAATTTCTTTTATTATTTTGTGAAAAAGCCCCTGAAAGTGACCTGAGAAGAATTTTAGGATTTTTTAGAAAACTGGGCTTGTGCCCTTTTTTGCTGCCTTGTGATTTACAAAAAGGTTTGAGGGTTTTTCCCCTGTTCAAATTTTTCATTTTTCGTGCTTCTTTTTTACCTGAAAACACAGCTTTGTCACATGTGGTTGTCTGGTTTTGCTGAAGGCCCTCAGATATATATTGCGAGAGCACACTATAATTGAAGGGGCGGGAATGATGTATCTTTAGAAACACACTGTTGTCCCCAATATATATTCATCATTCAAGATAAATATTGTAATAACCTTAATCCCAGATTTGGACCTTAGCGTCCAAAATATGGGGGTTAGCATGAAAACCTCCAAGCTTAGCCACCAGCCTGGACCTGGTACCTGCTGCCACCACCCAAAAAATTAGAGTGTTTTGGGGCACTCTGGTCCCCCTGAAAAACCTTCCCTGGGGACCCCAAGACCCAAATCCCTTGAGTCTCACAACAAAGGGAAATAATCCTTTTTCCCTTCCCCCCTCCAGGTGCTCCTGGAGAGATACACAGACACAAGCTCTGTGAATCCAAACAGAGTGAATCTCCCTCTCTGTTCCCAATCCTGGAAACAAAAAGTACTTTCCTCTTCACCCAGAGGGAATGCAAAATCAGGCTAGCCACTTCAACACACACAGATCTCCCCTGATTTCTTCCTCCCACCAATTCCCTGGTGAGTACAGACTCAATTTCCCTGAAGTAAAGAAAAACTCCAACAGGTCTTAAAAGAAAGCTTTATATAAAAAGAAAGAAAAATAAGTACAAATGTTCTCTCTGTATTGAGATAATACAACACAGGGTCAATTGCTTAAAAGAATATTGAATAAACAGCCTTATTCCAAAAGAATACAAATCAAAGCACTCCAGCACTTATATTCATGCAAATACCAAAGAAAAGAAACCATAGAACTTACTATCTGATCTCTTTGTCCTTACACTTGGAAACAGAAGACTAGAAAGTAGAACTACTTCTCCAAAGCTCAGAGAAAGCAGGCAGGCAGAAAACAAAAGACAAAGACAAAGACACTCAATTCCCTCCACCCAAAGTTGAAAAAATCCGGTTTCCTGATTGGTCCTCTGGTCAGGTGCTTCAGGTGAAAGAGACATTAACCCTTAGCTATCTGTTTATGACACGCCCCCCAAATTGCAGACAGTGGGGAAGCTCACTGGCGGCGATTTCCTTCTAGAACTTGAAAATAAACAGATTAATACAACACATACACCTTTACATATACTCCTAAGTATATAACTAACAGACTTCTACATTTTAAGAACACTTTTTAACTACTGAATTTTGGGAAACTTTCACGGGAGAGTGCATCAGCTACTTTGTTAGAAGCTCCTGTGATGTGTTGAATTTCAAAATCAAAATCTTGGAGAGCTAAACTCCAACGAAGAAGTTTCTTGTTGTTCCCCTTGGCAGTATGAAGCCACTTTAGTGCAGCATGGTCAGTTTGTAGTTGGAACCGCCGTCCCCAAACATATGGGCGTAGCTTTTCCAGGGCGTACACAATGGCATAGCATTCCTTTTTACTGACTGACCAGTGACTTTCCCTCTCAGACAGTTTTTTGCTGAGAAACACGACAGGATGGAAGTTGTGATCTGTTGCTTCCTGCATGAGCACTGCTCCTATACCACGCTCAGATGCATCTGTTGTTACTAGGAATGGCTTGTCAAAGTCCGGGGCCCTGAGCACAGGGTCAGACATGAGCGTTGCCTTAAGTTGGGTAAAGGCCTTTTGACACTTATCAGTCCACTTAACGGCATTTGGCTGGGTCTTTTTGGTCAGGTCGGTCAATGGGGCAGCGATTTGGCTGTAGTGTGGTACAAATCGCCTGTAGTATCCGGCCAAGCCTAAGAAGGATTGGACCTGCTTCTTTGACTTTGGGACAGGCCACTTTTGGATAGCATCCACCTTGGCCTGTAGGGGGTTTATGGTTCCTCGACCCACCTGGTGCCCCAGGTAAGTCACTCTGTTTTGGCCTATTTGACACTTTTTGGCCTTAACAGTTAGTCCTGCCTGCCTGATGCGCTCAAAGACCTTTTCCAGGTGTAGTAGGTGTTCGGGCCAGGAGTCTGAAAAAATGGCCACATCATCGAGGTAGGCAACTGCAAATTTTCCCAGTCCAGCTAGTAGACCATCTACCAGTCTCTGGAAGGTGGCGGGTGCATTTCGAAGGCCGAAAGGAAGGACATTGAATTCATACACCCCCGCATGGGTGACGAATGCTGACCTCTCCTTGGCAGGTTCATCTAGCGGTACTTGCCAGTACCCCTTGGTTAAGTCTATTGTAGAGATGAACTGGGCACGTCCCAACTTTTCCAATAGCTCATCGGTACGTGGCATTGGATAGTTGTCCGGACGAGTTACCGCATTTAGCTTACGGTAGTCCACGCAAAAGCGTATTTCCCCATCTGGTTTGGGTACCAGAACCACTGGAGATGCCCATGCACTGGTAGATGAGCGGATTATACCCATCTGTAGCATGTTCTGGATCTCCCGTTCTATAGCAGCTTGGGCATGAGGAGACACCCGGTAGGGTGGGGTTCTGATTGGGTGAGCATTACCTGTATTAATGGAGTGGTATGCCCGTTCAGTCCGTCCTGGGGTGGCTGAGAACAATGGGGCGAAGCTAGTGCACAGCTCCTTGATTTGTTGCCGCTGCAGACGTTCCAGGGTGGTTGAGAGGTTCACCTCTTCCACGCCACCGTCTTTTTTCCCGTCGTAGTAGACACCGTCAGGCCACTTAGCATCATCTCCCTGGACTGTAAACTGACAAACCTGTAAGTCTCTGGAATAGAAAGGCTTGAGAGAATTAACATGGTACACTTTAGGCTTTAGTGAGGAATTGGGAAATGCTATGAGGTAGTTTACAGCTCCCAGGCGCTCTTGGACCGTGAATGGCCCTTCCCATGATGCTTCCATCTTATGGGCCTGTTGCGCCTTCAAGACCATAACCTGGTCTCCTACCTTGAAGGAACGTTCTCTGGCATGTCTGTCATACCAGGCCTTTTGCTCTTCTTGAGCATCCTTTAGGTTCTCTCTAGCAAGGGCTAAAGAGTGTCGGAGGGTGCTTTGTAGGTTGCTTACAAAGTCCAGAATGTTAGTTCCTGGAGAAGGCGTAAACCCCTCCCATTGCTGCTTCACCAACTGTAATGGCCCCTTAACCTCGTGACCATACACAAGTTCAAATGGTGAAAACCCTAAACTGGGATGTGGTACAGCCCTGTAGGCAAACAGCAACTGCTGCAACACTAGGTCCCAATTATTGGAGAATTCGTTGATGAATTTTCGTATCATGGCCCCCAAAGTTCCATTGAACCTTTCCACCAGGCCATTGGTTTGATGGTGGTATGGGGTGGCAACCAAGTGATTCACCCCATGAGTTTCCCACAGTTTTTCCATGGTCCCTGCCAGGAAATTAGACCCTGAATCTGTAAGGATGTCGCAGGGCCAACCTACCCTGGCAAAGATGTCTGTTAGGGCCAGGCACACAGTGTTAGCCCTGGTGTTGCCTAGAGCGACTGCTTCTGGCCATCGGGTAGCAAAGTCCACTAAAGTCAGTACGTACTGCTTTCCTCTGGGCGTCTTTTTTGGGAAAGGGCCCAGAATATCCACAGCTACTCGCTGAAATGGGACCTCAATTATGGGGAGTGGCTGGAGAGGGGCCTTGACCTGGTCTTGAGGCTTTCCCACTCTTTGGCATACCTCACAAGACCGGACATACTTGGCAACGTCCTTGCCCATCCCCTCCCAGTGGAAGGACTTCCCCAACCGGTCCTTGGTTCTGTTCACCCCAGCATGGCCACTGGGATGATCATGGGCTAAGCTTAAGAGCTTCCCCCGGTACTTAGTTGGAACCACCAACTGTTTTTGCGGCTGCCATTCTTCCCGGTGTCCACCAGAAAGAATTTCCTTGTATAAAAGTCCTTGGTCTATAACAAACCGGGATCGATTAGAAGAGCTGAGAGGCGGTGGGGTGCTCCGTGCCGCCGCCCAAGCTTTCTGAAGGCTGTCATCCGCTTCCTGCTCAGTCTGGAACTGTTCCCTTGAGTCTGGGGTCACCAGTTCTTCCTCAGACTGTGGACTTGGGCTTGGTCCCTCTGGAAGCGATGTAGGTGATGGGGTTGTTTCCGTTGCTGGTGAACCGCTCTCCGCTGGTGCACCTGAGGGTATTTCAGGCTCTGGCCGAGCCTTTTGGGTATGGCTGTCTGTGGCTTCTGCCAGTTTTGGCTCGCTGGCGCCCTCTGGCGTTGAGTTTGAAGATGTAGTTGCACTTGTTGGTGCTGGTTGCTGTTCCAGTTCCGGGCCTGGGACTGGAGATGCTGTGGCTGTTTCAGTGGTAGGCATGGAATCCGGGTCCACTACCTCTGTCTGGGTCTCTGGTAACACAGACGGGGCCTCTGTGGACGGTTCAGGAACAGGAATGGGTCTGGAAGCTTGCCTGGTTTGGCTACGTGTAACCATTCCCACTCTCTTGGCCCGCCTCACCTGGTTGGCCAAGTCTTCCCCCAGTAGCATGGGGATAGGATAATTGTCATAGACTGCAAAAGTCCACATTCCTGACCAGCCTTTGTACTGGACAGGCAGTTGAGCTGTAGGCAAGTCTACAGCTTGTGACATGAAGGGGTAAATTGTAACTTTGGCCTTTGGGTTGATGAATTTGGGGTCAACGAAGGATTGGTGGATAGCTGACACTTGTGCCCCCGTGTCTCTCCACGCAGTAACCTTCTTTCCGCCCACTCTCAAATTTTCCCTTCGCTCCAAGGGTATTTGAGAGGCATCCGGGCCTGGGGATCTTTGGTGTGATGGTGGTGTAATGAATTGCACTCGCATGGTGTTCTTGGGACACTTGGCCTTGATATGTCCCAGTTCATTACACTTAAAGCATCTTCCATCTGATGGGTCACTGGGCCGAGGTGAGTTACTGGAGACTGGTGAGGTTGAAGGGTAGGGTATCTGTGGCTTTACTTGGGTGGTATGTGGGGTCTTTGGCTGTCCTCGGTTGTAGGGTTTATGGTCTGTGTGCCCCCTGGGGTAATCGTTTCCCTTGACAGTAGCTTTTTTGCTTTCTGCCAGTTCCATCCATTTGGCTCCAATCTCCCCCGCCTCAGCGATATTCTTGGGGTTTCCATCTTGTATGTACCGCGTGATGTCTTCAGGAACACCATCCAAGAACTGCTCCATTTGTATGAGGAGGTTCAGTTCTTCCAAGGTTTGAATGTTGTTTCCTGTTAGCCAGGCCTCATAGTTTTTTGCAATGTAGTAGGCGTGTTTGGGAAATGACACCTCTGGTTTCCACTTTTGGGTTCTGAAGCGCCGACGGGCATGATCTGGGGTTATCCCCATCCTGTATCTGGCCTTGGTTAGAAAAAGTTTATAGTCATTCATTTGGTGCTTAGGCATTTCAGCTGCCACCTCTGCTAAAGGTCCACTGAGCTGTGACCTCAATTCTACCATGTACTGGTCTTCGGGAATGCTGTACCCAAGACAGGCTCTTTCAAAATTTTCCAAGAAGGCCTCGGTGTCATCACCTGCCTTGTAGGTGGGAAATTTCCTGTGCTGTGGAGCAATAATTGGCGCCGGGTTGTTAGGGTTGGCTGGCACATGCAGCCCAGCTTTTGCCAACTCCAGTTCATGTTTTCTCTGTTTTTCCTTCTCTTCATTCTCTTTTTGTTGTTTTTCCATTTCTTTTTGTTGTTTTTCCATTTCTTTTTGGTGTTTTTCCATTTCTCGGTGGTGGGCCAACTCTTCTTCTGCTTGTTTCCTTCGGTAGGCTATCTCTTCTTCTTCTAGTTTTCTTTTGTGTGCTGCCTCTTGGGCTGCCTGTTCTCTTTGGAAGGCTGCCAGTTTCATGCTTTCTTCCTTTTCTTTCATCTCCATCTGTCGCCTGTGTTCAGCTTCTTTGATTTGTTCTTCGGCGTCAATTTTTGCCTTAGAAGTCATGGTTCCTGTTTTCTTGTGTTGGGGTGCCCTCCGGTGTTTATCTTCTGAACTGCAGGTTCTGTTGCCTCCTGGAGTCTGCCTAGCAACAGTGCTTTTTTCCTTTTCTCTCTCTAGCTAATGTTCAATGAAGGGAAACCAGAAAAACCACTTTATTTGCATGCATATAAGTGCCGGTACTTGCCTCCTAATGGGAGGGCTATTGCATGACAAAAGACCCTTAACATGCAAGCCACAAACTGCGAGAGAGAGCAGAAAAAAAAAATTCTCTCTGGTTCCCTTTTAAAACCAACTGTTTCTCTCTGCTAAAAAGCCCTTAGCAGAGAAAAGAAAAATATAATATTTCTACTGGGTTCTGGGTTCTGTCTATCTCCCACCAGCTGCACACCATGTAATAACCTTAATCCCAGATTTGGACCTTAGCGTCCAAAATATGGGGGTTAGCATGAAAACCTCCAAGCTTAGCCACCAGCCTGGACCTGGTACCTGCTGCCACCACCCAAAAAATTAGAGTGTTTTGGGGCACTCTGGTCCCCCTGAAAAACCTTCCCTGGGGACCCCAAGACCCAAATCCCTTGAGTCTCACAACAAAGGGAAATAATCCTTTTTCCCTTCCCCCCTCCAGGTGCTCCTGGAGAGATACACAGACACAAGCTCTGTGAATCCAAACAGAGTGAATCTCCCTCTCTGTTCCCAATCCTGGAAACAAAAAGTACTTTCCTCTTCACCCAGAGGGAATGCAAAATCAGGCTAGCCACTTCAACACACACAGATCTCCCCTGATTTCTTCCTCCCACCAATTCCCTGGTGAGTACAGACTCAATTTCCCTGAAGTAAAGAAAAACTCCAACAGGTCTTAAAAGAAAGCTTTATATAAAAAGAAAGAAAAATAAGTACAAATGTTCTCTCTGTATTGAGATAATACAACACAGGGTCAATTGCTTAAAAGAATATTGAATAAACAGCCTTATTCCAAAAGAATACAAATCAAAGCACTCCAGCACTTATATTCATGCAAATACCAAAGAAAAGAAACCATAGAACTTACTATCTGATCTCTTTGTCCTTACACTTGGAAACAGAAGACTAGAAAGTAGAACTACTTCTCCAAAGCTCAGAGAAAGCAGGCAGGCAGAAAACAAAAGACAAAGACAAAGACACTCAATTCCCTCCACCCAAAGTTAAAAAAATCCGGTTTCCTGATTGGTCCTCTGGTCAGGTGCTTCAGGTGAAAGAGACATTAACCCTTAGCTATCTGTTTATGACAAATATGTATTAAAAAAAGTTTCAGACAGTGTTACTCCTTCATTTGCTCATCTGTCTCTTCTCTTGTAATGTTATAATTTTACTTAATTCTCCAGTTCCCTTCCAGGGTACACAGTGACATGTATTTCCAATGTTTAAAAATAAGCAGAAAACTTAAACAAACCAAACCCCAAACTTTTCTGACTCTCTTCGTACTTGCTAGAGAAGCAAAAGAGAGGGCACAAACTGGTTTATCAAGAAACAGATATGATGGACTGAACAGAGTCCTATCCATACCTCATTGCTGGAGAATGCATAACCTACACTGTATGGCTTTAAAATGGGGTAAAACAGTGAGCAACATACTAGAAAAATCTTGTTTATCCTACTACTGTGCAAAGTATGTATTCTGGAACTGAGGTTACTTTCCTCTGATACTTCAAGGTTCTTCAGCTGGACAGAATACCACTGTTCCAGTGGATCTGAATTTAATGAAAAGACTATCATTATGTTCCCTGAAGGCTGCGTCCTCACTGATTTTTTTTTCTAAACATTTTCCACTACTGGTATAATTGGTTCAGCTCTGCTACTGGGGAAAAGGTCCTGTCACCACCGGTGTTTTTACCATAGTGTATTCTAAACCAACTCAATCAAGATGAATTGGTACCAAACCTGGCATCAACAACCCACAGCTTCTCTAAACTTCAAGTGCACTGGTGGTAGTGCAGCTGAACTGGCAAATAGCAATGGTAAGAAATCTTTGGCAAAATAGCTTAGTGTATGTAAGACCTGAAAGGCAGCTGACTGCTGTCTGGGCTTTACAAAACGCATCCTAATGTTTGAACTAGACACTGGAATCTATCTATACTACATGATGTGCTATCAATTTAAAAAGTGAGTTGAATAAAAATTACAATCCCTGCACCCTTTTTTTTTTAAATGCAACTATAGTCTGAAAATTGACTGTAAAATTGGTACCTTTACACACACTGGATTTATTCCTTGTACATGCTCAAATGCATAGCTTTGGGCTTTTGTGATTACAAAAAAATTATTGCTTTTTACTCCTGTTAGACTTAAACAACCAACACACTCAATAGAAAGTTAACTGAATTCTACTCCTTCTTGAGCATAACTTGGCTGGCAGAATCTTTATTGATGGCAGCAGTACATTGAGATTCTTTCATTTCTGAGCCAAGCTAAGGATTTGGGTTGGCAGTTAGCAAAAAGAAAAATATTTTCACTTGTAAACTGAACGTACTTGACACAGAAATCACAGAGATGCAACCATGGAGCCCCACAATGTTATTTTTAGAGTCTCTTTTTAGAGCAAAACCATTCCCAATGGACTGCAATGTCAAATGTAATAATTATAAAACCTAACAGAAAAAAACACTAAAAACATATTACTGAAATACCATTCAAAGATGTATATACCTTTCTTTCAGGGGAGATATTTACTGGTGCACATACAGGAAATTCTGTCTCTTCCAAATCACACCTCAGTTTTGGTCCCACTGCTGGAGGAGAAACTTTGAAACTTCTCTCATATTCAGTTTCAGGGATAATTGCGGAAGACTTAAACGGGGGAATGGATTTACTTGTATTGTGAATAACCTTTGAATTTAAAAAACAAAAAAAGTTAATTTGCTACTCTTAAGGTCAAATTTTCAAAATCAGTTACCTTAGTGACTCCTCCAATATGCACATAGAGAAGCAAAGGGTGAACCAATACTGCATGTGGCAAAGTTACCTATTACATTTATAGGATAAATGGGGAAATGACTTAATTTCAGTAATTATTTTTAAGTTTATTTCTTAGCATGGATATAATTCAGATAAATCTCTAAGTCTAGATCCAACTACTTTTCCTTATTTGTGACTTAAAATAAAAAAGCGCATATTTTCTTTGGTTGGGGATGAAGGTGGTTGACAAATCTTTGCAATTCACCTTTAGATTTATATTCCAAGATCACAAATTTTTGAAACAATATACAATAAAACCTACATTACACCTTGTCAGCAAGCACTGATGGACTCTTTCATGGTTTAAAATAAGGCTCTTACTGCACAGTAATTTGATCCGTTCCCTTTTCTGCAATTAATTCTGTGTTATAAACTAAGATGTAGAATTTGCTTGACTATTACAACTGATCAGACCTGATCTTCCCACAGACTATTGAAACTTAAAGGACACGCCATATGCCACAGAGATGAAATCTTCCTCAGCTTTGCTATATGATCTTGGATTAGACCAATTATCTTGAGGTCAAGATAATTTGGGTATTCTTAATACACCTGTTCAAAGATCAGGTATCTCTACTACTGTAATATTCAGATGTACTTTTTGTTAGGTTGTTTATAGATATAGGTCAGAAAGTCAAGACACAATAGTCTCTTAATAACACTAAAATCTCATGATAAAAATTCAATCTTAAAACCTGATACTGCTAACACTTTACATGTGTATAACTTCACTATTCTGAGCAGTCCCATTGATCTCAAATTTGTAGTAAACAGTAGTAAATTTAAGCACACTTGTAAGCATTTGCAGGATCAGAGCCCTTACGCTGTAAGTTTTTGGAATAAACTGTGCAAAAAAAAAAACCCCAAAAAACTTACTGCTTCAGACTTCCTCTTCTTTGCTATGGAACAGCAGTTTTAATGAGCACCAATTAGGAGAGCATCATACAGATTAGTAATAGAATCTCAATGAAAAGGAGCTCTCTGTGAAGTCTTTCATCATTTAAACAATGTGATATTACAACACCTACCTATTATTGAACTGATCCTGCAGACCCACCCTACACAAGCAAAATTTCCACTAAAGTACATGAAATTGCAATGGGAGTTTTGCTTGCACAGGGGAATGCAGGATCAGATCCTTTTATAATGGATCTTATGTGAATTAATGTGCTTTTATATATTAGAAAACAAAAGTAGCACTGTACCACATACATACCAGTCTACCACAACAAAATATAAGGAAATTATGGTAATTAAATGACTTTCTTGACTGATAAACTAAACTATATTTCAGATTCTTTAAAATTACCTGGTCAGCAGCAAGAATTGGAGAGTTTTTTGGGGGGGATTTCCATAAAAACTGCCTTTGATATTCAGAATTTCTGGGGAAACTATTTGATGGTGAAATATTCATGCCTGATTTCTTTTGCAGGACTCTTTGAAACTGTCAATAAATCAGAAAAATCTCCATTTATTGTTCTCCTCTACTTTCTGTTGCTGGAATTTCCTTTTAACTAAACTGTTATAATCTTTAGATCAGGCTAATTAACTCAATGAAAAATATGCTATCTCATTCTCGACAACATCTTTGAAGACTACAAATTATGGACTAAATTCTATTCACTTCAAATAAATGGCAAAACTTGGACTTAAGTGGAATCAGAATCTGGTCCTAACAAACAGTTCTTCCAACATAATGGAGTCTTAACATAGATTAACATCAAAATACAAAGAGTTGCATAGAGACAAAGTTATAACAAAAATAAGAAACAGTTTTAAGCATGAAAGCTTGCTTAACTGTATTTAATTTACTGTAATAGTCATATTATTAACTTCAACCATATACTATAAGAAAGGGAAAAAGGTTTTCTAATGATCCTACCCCATTATCCATTTTTTCTAAGTGCTTTTTGGGAGGTAAAAATACTGCTTTTTGATTCACTGGAGTTGGGGGTGACAACTTCTTCCTACTGTTTTCTGCAAGGGTGATGGCTGATTCAATTCTAGAATCTGCAGAGTGGGACCGAATTTTTTTAGGAAGCCTGGGTGCTTCAGGTGTTTCAATGTTTTCCAGATTTCTATCATTACTGTGGTTATTTGTGTGTGACTCTGCAGGCCCAGCGCCTTCAATTTCTGGAGCGTCATCCAAATATCCCTCCAAATCGCTGTCCCCTCTCCATTCAAAGGACTCTGAAATCTGTGGGTTGAAGTAAGGCACCCTTCTCTTGGAAATGAAGTTTGGCTCTCTTGTGATTCCTACAAAACATGCATTAAGCTTGAGCACAATAAAATACGTCTATTAGAATTTAAAGACACTGGAACACAAGATCATAATGTTAACATACTAAGATGAGAATATGAATATATAACACTAGACTGATTTTTAATAAATTTTGTATATCTTTGAGCAAAGACAATTTACAAACTACGGGTCTGTGAAACGTTGAACTCTTACATACATGCCGAGTGCCTTTAATTCCCAGCTGAGTGGGTGCTTAGCCTGTCACACGATCAAGCCGTATAAGCCAAATTCTACCTCTTTTGCAACTTTCAGTGTAGTCAATGGAAGACAGTGTGCATAGCTGAGGGCAGAAATTTAACCCGCAGCCACTAAGAAGATTAATTGGACTAAAATTATCAAATCATCAACTTGCCATGGCCAATCGTGGTATGGAACTTCCTAAACTACTTATGCATGTTGAATAGGTGCTTTGCTGAATAAGTTTTCACCTTACAGTCACTGGAGAAAAGTGACCTGTTACCATATGTGTAATAACATTCTGCACAGACACCTGCACAGATTCCTTCTTTTAAAAAACAAAATCTTCTAGAGTAGCTTTTAAAATATCTTAACATCTTTAATACATTACACAATATTTTTAAAGCTTAGGAAACATCTTTTCGTATTTACACAAAAAAAGAGACACTGATTATCTGAGATGGTTTTAAACAATAAAAAAATAGCTGTCTTATGTAAGATAATAAGAACAAAATTACTATGTCATTTTAAGAGGAAAATAGGTGGTTGAACATATAGTAGTTAAATAAAGTGTGACAACAGAATCCTGCTGGAGAGTATTAAACAACTAACAAAGGACTCTATTTTGCTGAGATGAATAGTTGCAGAGTACATAAACTAATCTATGGGGAACTAGGATGCAGCTGGAAAGAGAATAAACTGTCTTTCAGGCAGAAGGTAACATATAAAATGTCAGATGCATAGAATGTTTGGGCTACAAAGCAAATAAATGCCATTAGAAGTAATGTAACCTTTGAAAGAACACTGGGAATATGGCAGAATGAAATTTTCAGCACTCAAGCAGACCTATCTGTATGTTTGGGTAATTGTTATGAGTAATTCTTAAATTGCCACAATCTGTTAAGAGAAACTATTAAGTATGCATTTCAAGAGAAAGAGCCAAAAGTGAGCCAAACACTAGCAGTCTGTGGAGACACCAATCTGTGTCTGTGAGTAGTGTTCCAAGGATGTGTGTGATTAAATGTGACCAGAAAAAGAGGTGGACATATAAAATGGAAGCAAAGGCCTGGGAGACATAACCTAAACACAACAAAAGCTATGAAAACAGATGGCTTTTTTGCCAACCCACACGATTTTGAGTCTTGTGATATTTGATGTTTAGCTTAAATCCCTAGCTCCCAGAGGCATGTGATTAGATGAGAATCTTAGTTTAAAGTTTCTAGCCCTCAAGGTAATTGAAAAAAGCTTGAAAATGTGACAAGTTTACAAAGGCTCAAATCAGAAGGCAATAAAAATTACCCAATTTTTTAAATTGAGATTTTAGCCAAATCTGTGACTGCGGGGCTAAGATATGATTTTTGAATGTTTGGTGTTAGCAATACTGGATTCAAATCAAAGGGAATGCTCATAGCTTTCTTGGAAATCCTTTGAGAGAGTTGCTGTCTCTGGCCACCTGAAGACCACGTTGGTTTGCGAGACCAGAGAAAACCAGCAGAGATTACATAGTTCCAACTTCTTATTGTGTGTCCTGGGACAAACACACACAGAGAAAACTCTGATGGCCAGGTGATTTCTAAACGCCACCTGCAAAACTCCATCTGAGGACTTTCCAAAAGAGGTGGCGGGAGCTGTTTAACTTAAAAATCAACACTGCTAAATTCATTCAAAGCTCTCCCGTCAACTCCGCCTGCGCCTCTCACAGTGGAGTACAGGAGTTGACAGGAGAACTCTCTAGACTAGACTAGACTAGATGCGACGCGATAAATCGACCCCCGCCGGATCGATCACTACCCGCCAATCCGGCGGGTAGTGTAGACATACCCTGAGAGCAGAAGGTGAGGAGGTGGAAGGTAGCTTTGGCAAGACAAGTAATTATCCTATCAAATTGCCTGGTGCTTACATTGACGACCAATTTTACTACCAGTAGATGGCTCTAATAATGCTTAAATGTCAAGCTCAAACAAAGCAACCAATCTTACTCTAATACAGGTCTGTTGCATCTTACGCTGGGGTTACGTTCCGCAGTCAGCATGTAAAGCAAAAATTGTGTATAGTCAAAATTATATTGAGTGTAATGGCACAGCATTAACATTATTTTTCTTTTTTTTGTTTTTGCCAACCGCGTAAAGCTGAAATCGCACGTTAAATGCGTGTAAGATTCGACAGACCTGTATGTACACTCTTCAGACTATTTCATATCTATACCTCTTCATTAATCTCTTATGCCTATATACTAGTTCAGACTTTTCCTACTCATCTCTTTCCATTCCTGCCTCTGTCTTCTTTCATGCAAAGAGCAATACTGCCTAACTATTTCATCATAACTAATTTGCTTTACGACTACATCCACCCTGTACCCTTGCAATACAACCCGTCTTGTGCTAACTCTGTGCCTATGTTTAGGGCTTGACATACACCATTAAATGACGTACATTTCTGGCTTTAGATAAATAATGTAAACTAGAAGTTCAACCTCTGCAAAACCTGGGCTCTGTGCAAAGATGTATGAGTTATAGCAGTTATTTCTAATAGCTTACCTAGTTGATCAGATCGAAGTCCAGCCCTTGAGGATTTTTGCTCTTGTGAAGGGTTACAAAACTTTGACAGATCTGACTTTTTCCATTTGAAGTTCCTCTTATATTCACTCAGTCCCTACAGCAAATGGACATACATTGTGAGCAGTGCCATTTTTCCACCTAGCTCCCAACAGCTCTCCCAGCACTTAAATATCCATAGGCACATTGTAAAGCATAATCAGTCAGATAAGCAGATAGGTAACTCTGCTTCTAAAACAATATTGATTAAAGTAAGCAAGAAGCTTTTGTTCTGTTTTCTGACAGTAATGTCAGAAACAGTGCAAATACAGAACCATTTCACATGTCAAGGATACCACCTAGAATATGCATACTATTTTAAGTTTTAACTATGTTTTTACAAATAAATACTATGGTTCCAGTTCATCTCAAACTTGTTCCTTGGATCGTACTTGTCTGAATCAATCTTCTTTGGAGCAAGAACATTATTTTTCTACATATTCTGCCGAACACCTCGTACATCTCTTGTACTACATAAATAAGAACAGAGTGCTATGTTCCCTTAGTTCGTCTCAGTTAAGAGACCCGCTACTGGATGAGTGTCCATAAGCCACCTACATCTTGTGCTAGCCTGGTACCACACAGTTCTTGTACCAGCATGCAACCTCCATCCTGTACTCTAGGTCAGTACCCCAGTGCCCACACAAAGAAGTCTATGCTAGTGCAATACCCACACAGGTCCTGCACCATCCCTCTTTCCTGTACCAGCTCAGTGCCCACACAGGTTCTGCACCATTCCCCCCACCCCCCATCCCGTGCCAGCCCAGTGCCCGCACTAGTCCTGCACCATCCCCCATCCCATGCCAGCCCAGTGCCCGCACGAGTCCTGCACCATCCCCCCACCCCGTGCCAGCCCAGTGCCCGCACTAGTCCTGCACCTTCCCCCCATCCCGTGCCAGCCCAGTGCCCGCACGAGTCCTGCACCATCCCCCCATCCCGTGCCAGCCCAGTGCCCGCACGAGCCCTGCACCATCCCCCATCCCGTGCCAGCCCAGTGCCCCCACTAGTCCTGCACCATCCCCCCATCCCGTGCCAGCCCAGTGCCAGCACGAGTCCTGCACCATCCCCCCACCCCGTGCCAGCCCAGTGCCCGCACTAGTCCTGCACCATCCCCCCATCGTGCCTGCCCAGTGCCAGCACGAGTCCTGCACCATCCCCCCACCCCGTGCCAGCCCAGTGCCTGCACTAGTCCTCCACCATCCCCCCATCCCATGCCAGCCCAGTGCCCGCACGAGTCCTGCACCATCCCCCCACCACGTGCCAGCCCAGTGCCCGCACTAGTCCTGCACCATCCCCCCATCCTGTGCCAGCCCAGTGCCCGCACTAGTCCTGCACCATCCCCCCATCCCGTGCCAGCCCAGTGCCCGCACTAGTCCTGCACCATCCCCCCACCCCGTGCCAGCCCAGTGCCCGCACTAGTCCTGCACCATCCCCCCATCCCGTGCCAGCCCAGTGCCCGCACAGGACCAGTACCGAGGCTGACCCCACTCCACGCAGCTCATCACCCGCCCTGTGCCCGCTTGGTTCGCACAGCGCCGGTGCCCAGCGCGGCTCAGCCCGCAAGTCGGGGAGAGGGACCAGGCCGGACTGAGACTAAGGCGGGTCAAATCCGGAGGCTGCGCCCAGGGCTCGCCCCGCTACTGCAGCGGCCCAGGGGAGCCAGGCTGCGACCGCGCTCACCCTGAAGCGCACGGGCATGGCGGCGGCGGCGGCGGCGGCGGGGCCCTGGCCGTTGCGGGGCCGCTCCGGGCAGGCGGCTGTAAACACTCCCGTTTCCCGGGCGAAGCCCCCGGCCTGGCTTCCCTCCCCCGGCGCCTGCGCGGGGAGCCGCCCAATCAGGCGCGGCAGCCGGCTCCCCCCTGAGGGGGCGGGACAGGGGAGCCGCTGGGGGCGGCGGGCAGGGAGAGGCTTCGCCGCGCCTCGGCTGCCGGGCATCTGTCGGGGTCCTGCCCGTCCGCGCCCCGGCTGAGCCTGCTGGGGGCCGCCCCGAGCCATCGCCCAGAGCCCCGGCCCAGCTCGCCGGGCTGCTCCCAGGGACTCTGCGCGCCAGGCCCGCGCGCAGCACGAGCCCGCTGGTTTCCCCCGCCGCGAGAAGCTGCCGAGGCCGGGATGGTCGCTCCCTGCGGGGCTTCTGTTCCCCGGGATGGCTGCTCGCTGGGCCTCCCGCCGCTCGCCCCCTAGCGGGTCCGCCAGCCCGGTGCTGAAGGGCTCCGGGAGCGGGCTCGGCCCCACCCGCGCTTTGCTGGTGGATTGGTGGGACGGGGTCGCACACGCGCCTGCCTGCCTGCTGCTGGGAGCGCAGCAGCTCGGTGGCACCCCGCTTCCAGTGAGGGAAAGCGGAGAGGAGACGATCCCAGGGTGGTCCAAAGGGGATCCCAAGGCTGCACTGCCCGGGGCGGGGAATAAGCTGTACTGGTACAAGGTGCACTGCTAGCGGCCACTGGAACTGAGGCCAGGTTTACACTATAAACTTCCATTGGTATAACGGTCCGCTGAAAAATCCACACCCAGAGCAATACCTAATCCTCATGTAGACAGTGCTACGTTGACTGGAGAGCTTCTCCAGCTACATAGCTACCACCTCAGGGAGGTGGATTGACTACGCCAACAGGAGAACCTTTCGGCTGGGTGTAGTAGTGTCGCTGAACCACCACTTTACAGCGGTGTAGCTGCATCGGTGCAGCGTTTTAAATGTAGACCTGTCCTGAATTCGTATGAGGGAGTTATTCCAATTTAACTATATGGGTAAAAGAATCACATGCCTAATCTGTTGGTTAGTTACATCAGTACCAAACCTGAAAGTAGGCCAGGTTTTAGAGGAACAGAGCAAAATTGTGTTTCATGTCTTTCTGAAGCCCATTAGACACTGTGCCGCTGTTGTTCCTCCACTCTTTGCTGCCATTCACTGACCCTTATGGAGCCAGCAGACTTTAATCAGTCTCCTCTCAAATCTCTGCTCAAGGCTCGTTTCTTTTGACTAGCTTTCCACTCCTAATCTCCATTGTGGCACTATGTGCGCCAGATTATACCGAATAAAAAAGAACATGGCGTGGAGGGACAAAACACTAGAAACATTAAACAAGTTTTATGGAGTATTTTTCATAGCTTTTCTGTCCTCTGCTGTTGGCCCTCTCCATCTTGGTACCTAGCATGATCTGCTGCTGTTATTCACTGATTTGTCTGTCTAATGTAGACTAAGCTTGAGTCAGGGACTTTATTGTCTTTATGTCTGGAAAGCACCAGGCACTCCAACTGAAATATACCCCAATCCCAGTTCCCACTTATTTCACTGAAAGTTAGGTGGGGCCAGGCCCTGTATAAAAGGTAAATAATATTCATTCCTCTGCAATTGTTGATTGGTGTGGGATGGTGGGGAACTTAATAACTACCTTCTACGCAAAATAAAACATTTGTGTATATTCAAGGAAATAAAGGAGGAAGAGATGTTCTACGTTCCAAATGTTCAGGAATTTTCACATCTTGTATTAAGAGATATCAAAGACCAAAAAATCCAGAAGGTTATATATGTAATATACCCACTGGATATTTTAGTCACTTGAAACCATGAGGTTTGCTAAGTCAAACTACTTGATTTGCTGCTGTTATGGTTCTTTGCACTGTTTGAGAAGCTCCACCTTGATACACTTTCTTAAAGAGCCAATTAAGTGGCTAAAACCCATTAACCTCTCTGTAGGTTATGTACGGCCTCCTATTGGTCAACAAGTTCCTTGTTCAATATGCAGACCTCCAAGTGAGAGCTGATGTCTGTTTCCTCAGATATATTGAAACTGACCTGAAACATCACTTGCATTATATCTGTCAAAACTATTCTCAGTTAACCAAGTTATAGATACAGGCCCACTGACCGCTGATAGACTCTTAGGGTATGTCTATACTATGAAATTGGGTCGATTTTATAGAAGTCACTCTTTAGAAAGCGATTTTATATAGTCAATTGTGCATGTCCCCACTAAGCATATTAGGTCAACAGAGTGCATCCTCAATACTGTGGCTAGCATCGACTCTCAGAGTGGTGCACTGTGGGTAGCTATCCCACAGTTCTCGCTGCCCCTTGGAATTCTAGATTAAGCTCCCAGTGCCTAATGGGGCAAAAACATTGTCGCGGGTGCTTTTGGGTACACATCAGTCTCCCCTCCTTCCCTCCCTCTCTCCTTGAAAGCAACAGCAAATTGTCTCACACCTTTTTTCATGGGTTACCCATGCAGACACCATAGCAGCGCAAACATGGAGCCTGCTCAGCTCACTGCTGCTGTTGTGAGCATTGTAAACACCTCGCACATTATCCTGCAGTATGTGCAGAACCTGGCTAGGAGACACCAGCACGAGGGCAATTGTGAAGAGGACGTGGACACAGACATTCCTGAAAGCATGGGATGTGGCAATTGGGACATCATGGCTGCAGTGGGGCAGCTTGATACAGTGGAATGCCTATTCTGGGCCCGGCAAACAAGCACAGACTGGTGGGATTGCATAGTGTTGTAGGTATGGGATGATTCCCAGTGGCTGCGAAACTTTCACATGCGTAAGGCCACTTTCATGGAACTGTGTGAGTTGCTTTCCCCTGCCCTGAAGCACAGGAATACAAGATGAGACCTGCCCTAACTATTGAGGAGTAGCAATAGACCTGTGAAAGCTTGCAAAGCCTGACTGCTACTGGTCAGTCAGGAATCAGTTTGGAGTGGGCAAATCTACCAGGGGGGGCTGCTGTGATCAAAGTAGCCAAGGCAATCAGTAACCTGCTAGCAAGGGTATTGACTCTGAGAAATATGCAGGTCATACTGGATGACTTTGCTGCAATGGGGTTCCCTCACTGTGGTGGGGAGATAGATGGAACCCATATCCCTATCTTGGCACCGGACCACCTTGCCAACCAGTACATAAATCGCAAGGGGTACTTCTCAATGGTGCTGCAAGCGCTGGTGGATCACAAGGGACATTTCACCGACATCAGCATGGGATGGCCGGGAAAGGTGCATGACGCTCGCATCTTTAGGAACTCCGGGCTGTTCAAACAGCTGCAAGAAGGGACTTACTTCCCAGACCAGAAAATTACTGTTGGGGATGTTGAAATGCCAATAGTTATCCTTGGGGACCTAGCCTACCCCTTGCTCCCTTGGCTCATAAAACCATACACAGGCAGCCTGGACAGTAATAAGGAGCAGTTCAACTATAGGCTGAGCAAGTGCAGAATGGTGCTAAAATGTGCCTTTGGACATTTAAAAGCTCCTGCCACTGTTTGCTGACTAGGTTAGACCTCAGCGCAACCAATACTCCCATTGTTATTGCTGCTTGCTGTGTGCTCCATAATATCTGTGAGAGTAAGGGGGAGACATTTATGGCACAGTGGGGGGTTGAGGCAAATTGCCTGGTGGCCAATTTTGAACAGCCAGACACCAGGGTGATTAGAAGAGCACAGCTAGGCACGCTGCTTTGAAAAGGCTTTGAAAACCAGTTTCATGTCTGGCTAGGCTACTGTGTGACAGTTGTGTGTGTTTCTCCTTGATGCAAAACTGCCCCCTTTGTTAAATTTACTTCCCTGTAAGCCAGTCCCGCTACTCCCTTTGACCACAGCTGACAAAGGAAATAAAGTCCCTATTGTTTTGAATCCATGCATTCTTTATTTATTAAAAAAAAAAGTGAGATCACTGACAAGGTAGCCTGGATGGGGTGAGGGAGGAGGGAAGGACAAGACCACATTGCTTATTGTAGCCACACTGAATGACAGCCTTCTGTTGCTTGGGCCATCCTCTGGAGTGGAGTGGCTGGATGCCTGGAGCCTTCCCCACCCCGTGTTCTTGGGTGTCTGGGTGAGGAGGATATGGAACATGGGGAAGAGGGCAGGTGGTTATACAATGGATGCAGCAGTGGTCTGTGCTCTTGTAGCCTTTCCTGCTGCTCCACCAGATGCCTGATCATGTTTGTTTGCTCCCTCATTAGCCTCAGCATCTCCTCTTGTGTGTTCTGATCACGCTCACTGAATGCTTCCCTGGCCTCTGCCACCAAATGCGTCCATGCATTCAGCTGTGTCCTATCAGTGCGGGAGGACTGCATGAACTAGGAAAACATGTAATCGCGAGTGCGTTTTTTTCGCCTCCTAATCTGCAATAACCTTAGGGATGGAGATGATAAGGGGATCCTAGAAACATTTGCACCTGCAGGGGGGATAAAAAGGGAGAGTAAAATTTAAGATGATACATTTCTGAAAACAAAAGGGAGATTATTTCACAGTGAATCAAGCAATTCACAGCAGACAACACACGTGCTTTAGGTACAAGGATGCATTTTGCCTTTTATATTGAGCGCCTGCCAGTATGGTGACATATCACACATGGCTGGGCAACAGAATTCGGTTTCCAGGTAGCCATGGTAAGTGAAAGGGTACGCAGGGTTGGCTTCTTCCGCCTCCATAATGTGGGAATGGTTTCAAACTGCGGCACCCTCCTTTCCCTTAGCAAGCGTTTAAAAGGAGGGGGCTGTGGTTTGGGGTTGGATGTGCAGCACACCTCTCTCAGCACTGCATGACTATTCTCTGGGATGATCGCTTTTAGCCAAGCGCAAACAGCCCAGCATGAACGGGGTCCTTTTACTGTTCCCTTACAAAAATTCCCTTATTTCAACCAGTGTGACCGTGAATGATATCACCCTCCTGAGGCTGACACAGAAAGATAAAGAAGACCAAATGTTGCATGAATGAGACCAAAACCCAGGACCATTCACTGCCATGCTTTGTGCTGCAATGATTCCAAACTACTTGCTACTGGCGTGGCATGGCAAAGTTTCCTATCGTGGAGGACGAAATAAGGCAGCCCTTCCCAGAAACCTTCTTTCAGAGTACCTCAGAGCTTCATGGAGCTGTTCCTGGAGGATTCCTGCTCCATCCCCAGACATGTTAACAGACTTTGCCAGTAGCTGTTCTGGCCATGAATGCATCCCAATTCTTCAGGGAAAATCAAATGTTAAACACAATTGCTTTTAACCCCTGTCATATAGTTACAAATGTCCACTCAGCAGAGGTGCCTTCTCCATCTTCAGGGTCCGGGAACCTGCCTTGGGAGGCTACTGGCTCCAGGGTGAGGAAAAGGTCCTGGATGCTGGGGAGAATGGATTCTCCACTTGCCTGCTGTGCATTCTCCTCCTCCTCTTCCACAAAATCCTCCTCTGTTTTGCATAAGACTCCCCCCCCCTTGCAGGTGTCCATGGACAGTGGTGGGGTACTGGTAGGTCCCTCCCTGGAATGGCATGCAGCTGATTATAGAAACGGCATGTATGGGGCTCTGACCTGGAGCAACCATTTGCCTCCTTTGTCTTGTGGTAGGCTTGCCTGAGCTCCTTAACTTACATGCGGCACTGTTGTGTGTCCCTGGTGTAGTCTCTCTCCACCATGCCCTGTGAGATTTTGGCATATATATTAGCATTTCTTCTTTTTGATCAGAGTTCTGCCTGCACAGATTCTTCTCCCCATACAGCAATCAGAGCCAATGTCTCCCGTTCACTCCATGCTGGAGCTTGTTTGCAATTCTGAGATTGCATGGTCACCTGTGCTGCTGAGGATGCCATGCTGACCAAACAGGAAATTAAATTGAAAAGTTCCCGGGGCTTTTCCTGTGTATTTGGTCAGTGCATCAGAGTTGAAAGCTCTGTGCAGAGCGGTCACTTTGGAGCACTCTGGGATAGCTCTTGGAGGCAAATACCGTCGAATTGCACAATGCTGTGTCTACACTACCCCAAATTAAACCCAAGAAGGTTGATTTTAGCGCTACTTCCCTCACCAGGGAGGAGTACAGCAGTTGATTTTAAGAGCCCTTTAGGTTGACGGAACAGGGTTGGTTGTGTAGCCGCATTGCTTATAAAATCGACTAACACAGCTAACTTCGACCTAACCTCATAGTGTAAACCAGGGTTTAGGGACTCAAAGGGATGGTGGGTTTTGATCCTTTGCCTAGAGAAGCAGTTATAACATGGCATTACCTCCCTTGGTTATCTTCACCACCATCCAAAAATACATTACAGCATATTTCTTTACTATGGATTTCCCCTGTTGAATAAGATAAGGTACAATAAGTTATCCTGCAGGAGTGAAAAACATATTGCTGGGCAGACATTGGTCACATTTGACTCATGGGACTATAACCTATTCCTTTACAGCTGTGTGTGAGGAACGGCTAATGAGGAGGAAGTCCTACAGCATAAGTCAACACTGAACCTCTAGAGTCCTCATAATTGTTTCTATAATGCTATTAACTAGGCAACTGTGTTAGGCTTGATGATGCAAACTATCTGCCTCTGAATAACCCATAAACATTAGTGAGTAATAAAACAGTTATGCAAGGTAACATAATGCAATAGTGTTGAAGCACTCAGACTACTCAGATATTTTTATGTGCATGCTATAAATGTACAAATGGTTTATGGTCTTACTGGATCCAAATGTTCAGAACAGTAATATACATCCCAAAAACTTATGGAAATATGGTACTGAAAACGTAGAATACATTGTGCCTATAATATTAAATGGATCAATGTGTTTGTTGCAGAAAAATAGTCTGACACTCAGGGGACTATATATGATATACGCAAATGGTTTGTTTGTATGATTATTCCCTGGCTATCTAATTACATGACAAAATTAGGTGGTTTTGGACTTGTAGATCTGCTCATACAAGACACTTCTGCCTTCCAGCCGTTCATGAAATGTGAACAATGCTTCCTTTTATTTCCTCTGATATACGCATAAGCATTTTATTTTGTTTGGATAATATTTATTACAGATTCTGATGGATTCTTTTCCTCCAGCTGAGTTAACAAATTCAGCTTCTGTGATTGAGTCACACATACAGCTCTATTTTCATTTGTTTTGGGGTGTGTGCATGTGTCTCTCTCTCTTTTTCTAAACCTGATGATGGATATTTTTCTGGTCCAAATTCTTTTCCCTCGACACTCACCCATCTGTTTGCATCTTGGCATCACTGGTTCCTGCTGCATATCCTGACCGTTGCCTTGGTTCTGTGCTGACCTATCTTCTGACCTTGACCCTGCCTCTGGGGTCCTGATTTCAATAAGCTTTGCAAGTGCTCAAAGTCTCCCAGCATTTGATCCATTAATAACTCTGGCAAGATTTGTGATTAAGTGAGCTGAGCTGAGCTGTCTTTCACTTGCTTGTTAGACTTTTGATAGCATAAAGCTTATCATATTTGTTAGGAACACAGGGATCCCTTCGTAACTCTATTACCCATGTTGTTTATAAGTTACAAATAACCTTCTTTAAAGAGAAATTCACAGATCAGTTCCACAGAATTATTTTTTTACATGGTGGTCCCTCTTGCCATCACTCAGAGGCTTCATGTCTCTGCAATCTTCCCTCCAGCTAAAGAGGCTAGACACAGCTTGCTCTGGAACCTGTCAGTTCCACTCCATGTGTCAGCCTCAGGGGGTCAAATGAGACATGTTCTCTTCCTCCAGAGTCTGTAGCTTCCAGAGCTTGCTGTTACAGGAGCAAAGGAGGAGCGATAACCCAGCTGGGCTGCCCTAAGTCCCATAGTTTAACACTTTAAAAGGCCAATGTTTCTCAGACAAGCATGTCAATTTATTTCACATGTCATTTAATAACTACAACTTACTATATGACATAATTCTGTTTAAATTGTGGAGCTGCTTCACTGGTCATCAGAAGAGTGGGTTTTATTGCCATGCAGAACTGTGGATTCAGAAATAGCCTCCAAAGTCTATAATCCTGGCCTGATGCCTCAATATTGTTCTACTTCCTGTTCTGGGGCAGGGACGGCTCTAGTTTTTTTGCCACCCCAAGCATGGCAGGCAGGCTGCCTTCGGTGGCATGCCTGGGGGAGGTCCCCGGTCCCGCGGCTTCAGCTTACCTGCCACCGAATCTGCAGGACCGGCAGACCTCCCGCAGGCAAGCCGTCAAAGACTACCTGATTGCCGCCCTCGCAGGGACCGGCAGGGCTCCCCTCGCGGCTTGCTGCTCCAGGCATGCCCCTTGGAGCGCTGGTGCCTGGAGCCAATGCTGTTCAGGGGAGAGTGTCTGACTCCTAAAACACCCTCTTCCAACTGACAGATGGTTTGACTCAGAGTTTTGTGGAGCCCATTACTCCATCTTTCTGGTTGCAAAAGTGGACTTAAAGTAAGGATACCCTGGTTCTATTCTCAACTCATCCACTAACTTTTGTGTCATGTGAGCAAGTCAATTGGGCCACATTTTTTGAAAGTAACTATTGATTTGGGGTGCCTCTATTTTTTGGGTGACCAACTGGAGACACCTTGTGTCTGGTCTTCCGGAGTGCTGAACACGCATAATGCCACTGAAAGTTGGTGACAGAAGTGTTCTGAAGAGGTGCATTGGGTAATAATGCTTATGTACTCTTATGTATTCTTGTAACATACTTTGATATCTGTGGCTCATCCATTTTTATTTCTAAAGTATGTCACACCAAGAAGAGCAGAACTGGTGTTAACAGTGGAGTCAGTGTGAGCCCGGAATAAGGAGGAGGTGGGGGATGATCTGGCACCTTAAGAGTAGTGGTGCCTAGGAGTTAGTCCACCCTACACATGGCATTCCCCATTTAAGATTTTAGGATGTCTAATATACAGGGACCTAGGAGACATTGTCAGAGAGAAAATGGTCCAGAGAATAAGCAGTATTTGGGGAAAAAAATCCCATTACTGTTCCTTTAAAGGCCTGGAACTAGGAGTCTAGCAGAGCAAGGAGGGTAAGACTTCCCTCTCTCCCAGCCAACCAGGATGAGCTTTAGGAAGGGGACCAGCATATATGCTGCCTCTTCCCTCATAGGAGGAGAGGGCTGCTTTGCTGAAGCCAGCCCTCTGAGCCTGGGGTCTAGTTAGGGAGGAAAGGAGCCAGCTGAAGGAGAAGCTGGCTAAGGTCCTACAGCTGACCTAAATTGCAACTTCACCTCTGAGGAGGAGAGCAGGGGGACTCCTGCATTAAAGGTGGAGGGACTGGCTGTCTGAAGTACAATCCTAGCAAAGAAGCTGAGCTGTTTGAGGGAGGAAGTTATTATCTGCTTGACCCACAACCCCAGATTTAGAATAAGTGCTGGGAGAAACTCCTGTCTTGCAGAGGGAAACCAGAGTGAAATACAGCCCAGTGGCTGCCAGAGAGTGAAGTACAGTGAGCAGGGAGCTCCTCAGCAGCCAGATGTGAGGGGAGAGCCACAAGCTCATGGTGGGAACAGTAGAGTCTGCAGACCAGTGGAAGATGCTGACAAGCAGGGAGAGAGGTAAGAGTGGCTCAGGGAAGTGGTGAGGGATTGAAGAAAGAGTGCTTAACTAACTAAAACAGGATCTATGGGCTGGAACCCAGAAGAGAGGCTGGGCCTGAGTCCCCTGCCTCTGGCCCGGACCAAGTGAGTATGTACAGCCTTCAAGAGCAAAAGAGATCAAGAATAATGAGTCTCAGCTGGGGGCTGAGGGTCTGTCATAGAGTCCACTAGACTGTAGGTTTTCCTGAATTTTTTTTGACTCTTCTATTAACTGCAGAAGGGGACTGGACTGGAAGGTGACCTGGCCAGAGAGCTAAAGAGACTTGAAGTAGCAGACCCATGCAGAACCAGGTGGACAGACAAGGGTGTGTTAGACTGGCAGAACTCTGCAATTCAAAGTCCTGGCACAAGAGGCTGCTCTGGCAGTGTTATGCCCCATGACATAGGATGAAGTTAAATGTGTATGCTGTACCATGCTACAAAGAAGTTAAGGGCTGGCTGCATTTCTGAGTACTAGAAGAACAAGGGAAATAAAAACAGTCAGTGGTGATATGTCATTTATTGTGCTAATGTTTGCCTTGGGAATGCAGCAAAACAGCAGCTGCTTCTACTCCATCAAATGAGCACATTCACAGCTTGTAGCTATGAACTCATAATCACTGCTTCTGTGGGAAGCACTGCGCATTACTATGCAATATTCACACCGCACAGTGTATTCTCTCATTACCCTTCACATGTGTCCTTGTAGCAATCTTTTTTTGGTTTTTAAATGTAGCACATACACATGCATCTGAGGAAGTGGGTATTCACCCACGAAAGCTCATGCTCCAAAACGTCTGTTAGTCTATAAGGTGCCACAGGATTCTTTGCTGCTTTCACATACACATTGCCAACATGAGTTACTGGAATTCCTGGGTGGCTTGAAGGATTGGTAATACCACTGTGACAATAGAAACAAGAGACCAAGCCTGGCCTCTTTATCTCATTACTTGGTTTGGCAGGTTTAGCTGTATTGGCCCAGTAAGGTGGACTTCAGAAGGAGAGAGAAGTGGAGGACAGTTATTGACTGCATGAGGTCTAGATGATTCAAAGTATTTATACACAACTCATACACAATCCTTCATACAAAGGTTCTCTAAATACAAAGTCACATGCTAAACTACCTCTTTGTGACATGACAAAAGCAGCACTTTCCCCCTCTCTCTATAAAATCTAGTTATGGACAGTGCATGAAATGCTAGCACCCTGTTGGTACTGTACAAATAAACTGATAATTCACAATTCTGTGGCACTGACTTTAAGACTGCAAAGCCATTTAGAGAAAAGAGGACTCATACAGTGAATGGAAATCAGGTGAACAATAGAAAGGAAATTGCACTTCACCTTTTGGCATTCAAATATGATTCTCCCAGTTCCTGATCCTAATCAGTTCCATGTTATTGTAAACAAGGAATCATCGTCGAATGGTTATGTTTCTAGTGGAATGCTGCGGAGATTTGTTCTTGGCCCTATTGGGTATTTAACATTTTTAGCAGTGAACTGAGAAAAAAAATCTGTCACTGGTCAATTTTGCAGATGACCACTGTGGGAATACTGTGCACAGGGCACCAGAACTGGAATGGGGTGTACAAACCCCGCACTGGAGAGCAAGGGGTTAACAAACAGCTCAGGGCCCAGGAGATCCAGCCCAGCCACATCTGCAAAGGCTATACAAGCTGGAGGCAGGGCTTTGCAAAGGGGAACAGAGCAGCTCAGAAGGAGGCAGCTGACAGGAGCAGAAGGCTGCTCTGAGCTCTGAAGGGAAAAAACTACCCAGGATCTCATTGCCTGAGACCTGGAAACCCACAAAGGAGAGGCAGGCAACTGAGATTGCAGGCCAAAGACTTGATTAGAGTGAGTTACAACGGGAAGCAAAAGGGGACTGGGGCAGGGAGTGGTCCCCAGGAGGATAGTGGCTTAGCACCCCAAGGATGTCAAGTGTAGCTGCCCACCGTTGGGCCTTAGACTGGAACCTGGTAGAGAGAGCTGGCCCGGGCTCCTCTACCCACTCGGAGAGGGCATTACCACACCAAGAGTCTTCACCTAGGTGACCGACCTGCTGGAAAAGACCTTGACTGTTCAAGAACCTAGCCCCAACAAAGTCTCTATGCTAAAGTGGAGGATTGGTAAGCCTTGGGGCAGGGGCACTGAAGGACCGGACTGTGCTTTAAACAGGGACTTCCCCATTTCCCCCCTATGGGAATCAAAAAATTCTTGAGAAAAATCTATTTTTCCCACAGAAATTCTTGAGGGGTTTTGGGGGAGGTTGGAGTAAGGCTTTTTTCCCCCCAGAAACTGCATTTTTCTTTCAAACATCTAGGAAGAAAACTTCTGATCAGCTCTAATGCTCTATCTCCAAATGATCTGCCTTTTTTTTGGTTCTGTCTACACCCTAGATTATCCTACTTGTAAGGCAACAACTCCTTTAAAGTATCATAGCTAAACAATTTTGGTGTGTGTTTGTGCGCACGCATGCATGGGTGAAAAGGTACCCAGACAGCTAATGCATTGGCTGAAAAACAAAATGTAGTTTTGGGTTGAACAAAAGTATTAATGAATTAGACACTAATTTGCCAAATACTATTGCCCAAGAAGTTTTTGACCTAGATTCACAAGAGGACTTAGGTATCATGCTACCACCAAAGGTTTTGTGGTATTGTGATTGCCCCGGTTCAAACATTCACTTGGGATTTACAACAGAAAACAAAGTTTACAGTGCTCATTTAATTTTTATTACAAATATTTGCACTGTAAAAAAGATAAACAAAACTAATAGTATTTTTCAATTCACCTCATACAAGTCCACTCAGTCCTACTTCTTGTTCAGCCAATCACTAAGACAAACAAGTTTGTTTACATTTATGGGAGCTAATGCTAACCACTTCTTATTTACAGTGTCACCTGAAAGTGAGAACAGGGATTTGCATGGCACTGTTGTAGCTGCTGTTGGAAGGTATTTATATGCCAGATATGCTAAACATTCATATGCCCCTTCATGCTTCAACTTGAAAGCTCTAAAGCTGGGATCTCAAACTCAAATCACCACGAGGGCCACATGAGGACTAGTACATTGGCTCAAGGGCCACATCACTGAAATATTTTCATACAATGGTACAAAAGTGTAGTAAAAAATGAAGAGTAAAATAGTATGCTATTAAGTCAATGTATTAACTTTTTAAAAACTGTAATGCGAAGAGGGGTTTTAATAAAATATAAACACCTGTAACTATTCCTTATGTGGTCAGTAACACTGATGATGGTCTACATTAACAGTCTATCAACATAGCTGTAATGGCAGGAACTTTTTAAAGTAACTATTTATACAAAACACATTGCCACTTTTAACAAACATTCGTCCCAACTACTCACAGCAAAGAATCATACATGCTGAACTTCATATCTCAGACTGCTCGTCTAGTCCATGAGGCCCTGCCTCTTCCCAACTCTTCCCCGCCCCCATTCCAAACATCTTTCCCAAATCCCTGCCCAGGCCCCCCCTCTTGTCCGTCTCCTCCCTTGAGCATGCTGCCTCCCTGCTCGTCCCCCTCCCTCCTGGAAAGTCCTAAGTGGCGCCAAAATTTGTTTGGCAGCGGGAGCGCTGGGAGGTAGATGGAGGAGCAAGGACACAGCACGCTCTTGGGGGGTGAGGAGGAAGGGGAGAAGGGAGCTTGGCTGCTGGTGGAGTCAGTGACTATGACGGGCGCAGGAAATAACTCCACGGGCCATGTGTGGCCCGCAGGCCATATGTTTGAGATCCCTGCTTTAAAGGTTTACATTGTTTTGTTTTTGAGTGCAATTACGTAAAAATATTTATAATAATTCTACATCTGTAAGTTGCACTGTCACGATAAGAGATTACAGTACTTGTATGAGGTGAATTGAAAAATGTTATTTCTTTTGTTTATCTTTTTACAGTGCAAATATTTGCTTCAAAAGAACACCTTGGAGTATTGAGAGTTACATTACAGCTTGGGCAAGTGTGGAATGCTGGAGATGTGGGCAACAGGAATGAGAATTGCATGATTAGAGTGCTGGGTTGTTTTTTTTCTCTTTCTCTCTTACCTTGGTTGCTGATGGCTTCAGCAGCCCAAGATGGGAGTAAAGGTCAGGCTGTAGTGGTCAGGTCTGTTTACAAATGTTTGTACTTGCCTTCGGTTGTTTTTACTGAGGGCCACTATACTAGTCCTCAGTATTCTAAGGATTAATATGGTGTCTGAGGATGAAAGACAAATTTTCATGTGCAGGTAGGCATGGACTAATAACAAGTATTTCTCTGCTATCAAAGATATACTTTTTTATATATACAAAGGAAGAGACTTAGGATAAACCAAATTCAGTGTAGAACCTTAGAATTACAAACACCAGAATTACAAACTGACTAGTCCAACATACACCTCATTTGGAACCGGAAGTATGAAATCAGCAACAGTAGAGACACAAAAAATCAAATACAGTATAGTACTATGTAAATGTAAACTACTTTAAAAAAAAAAAAAGGAAAAGATTTGATATGGTAAAGAAACTTTCTGTTCTTGTTTAATTTAAATTAAGATGGTTACTATGTTGAAGAAAAATGCTACTTTTAAAGTTTCAAAGCTATATTAAGTCAATGTTTAGTTGTAAACTTTTGAAAGAACAACCACAATGTATATTCAGAGTTATGAACATTTCAGATTTACAAACAACCTCCATTCCAGAGGTGTTTGTAACTCTGAGGTTCTACTGTATGTACTATCACCACTAGATGGCATGGCCCTGATACAATATGGAATGCTTCATGTGTAAATGTTTCAATTAGGTGACCAGATGCCCTGATTTTTATAGGTGCAATCCCAATTTTGGGGTCTTTTTCTTGTATAGGCTCTTATTACTCCTCACCCCCGTCCCGATTTTTCACACTTTCTATCTGATCGCCCTAGCCTCAACACTTAATGCACCAGTGAACAGCTGATATCCATCAAGTCAAAAAAGATCACACACAAAGTCATGAAGCTAGACTCATTTAGGGATCCCATGCTATTTGGGGGAAAGAGGGGAAATCCCTACTAGACAAATAGAGGAATTTGTTCTGAACTCAAACAAACACTCCGAACAAAAAAAAAAACACTGCAACAATCAAGCTTCTACTCTGCCCTCTGTAGTTAAATCGTTAAAACAAGTAAATTCTTATGGCTCCTGTTCCAGTGATGTGGACATCTCGGGTTGTGCCATAAACATTCGGATTGTTGGCCCCTCTGGCTCTATTCTATCTCCTCTGGTCATGTCAGTATGCCTCATTTGGTACAATCTTCCTTTAGGCTGCAAGGGTTGTAAATCCAAGTCCCACATCAGAACTTGGAATCCAAGCCTGTACTGATACTGCACTGCAGTTCTGAGAAGTGCTAATCTCACAGACGTAGAGTTCTTTGAATGTGATGTTAAACTGGAAGGTAACTGTCCGGATAGATGTCCAAGATCCCAAGGCACTTTTCAAAAAGAGCAAGGATAGTTTTATGCCCTGGTTAATATTTCCTTTCCTCAGGGAAGTGTCTGAAGCTTGGTGCAATTTATGGCTAACTGTGTAAGGCGGTCTCTGCATGAACAGTATCTAACTTGTCATTTTAGAAATCAGTTTGTGACTATGGGGTTGGACACTTCATAGCTTCCATTGGCCAAGCTTATTGCACTCCTTTTAAAACACGTTAAAGGAGACCTACCTGGCTACTGTAAGAGCATTTTTTTAAGTTACAGAAATATATTCTAGTTCACGAATACAATTTCTGTTTAAGGTTTTGTAACAAATTATTATTTATACAGCTGTGTGGATGTGGAAGACACTTTAAAGATACAGAAAATGACAGGTCCTTGTTCCAAGGAACCTACAACGTAAATAAGATTTAACAGGACAAGCAGACGATAAAGAAATGGCTAAGTTGAAAGGATTGCAATAGTGAACAGTCAGACTTAATGATATGGCCATATCTCGTTTCCTCTTAGGATTTTTTTAATGCATTAAATTGTTTGGAGTAAGGTTTCTGGACAGCGTCCACAATGAAGGCCAGAGTGGAGATTAGCAACACAAAGCTGACTGTAAAAAGTGAGTCATGTGGAGGGATTTTAAAGAGGAGTCTAAGGTTGCAGGGTGCATAAGATCAGAAAGGAACTTTTTTGTAATACTTGATACAAAACTCTCAGTTTTGATACATGCTTTATTGCCTCTGTAAATTACTCTTATGCAAGATCCTGAGTCATTTGTGTCAGATGTGAATTTGGTTTGGCTTCCTGGAAGTGATGCTATGTTCTAGATGTTGTAATGATGGGGGCTATTTAAGTTAGATTTGGTCAGAAAATGGAAGGGTGGGGAGGAGGTTTCTCAGTGAAAACTCAGTTTTTGCGAAAGAACCCAAAAACTTTCCTGTTTTTTGGCCCAGAAGTGACATTTTGGAGTGGGTATTGGTTCTTGGTTTTGATTCACTGATGTTGGATATCTTTGTTTGTTTTTGTCACATAAAGCCTATAATGTCCATGAAAATTTTCATTTAATCAAAATCCCAGTTTTCCATCCAAAAAAAGCTTTAATAGAAACTTTTGAAAACCTCTGATATAAGTACTTGGATAGACAGAAAGTAAACATCTCATTCAACTGCAGTTTTGATTTCAATGCCTGTTAATTAGTACTGATTTATTGTGTGTGTCACTTTCAAGTGCATAGTATGCCCACACAATCAATACCCGTACCTTGATGATTGTAGAAAACGTTGCTTAGTGAATTTTGCAACAGTTAGACATTGTGAAAGGACTTTGCCACTAAATCAGCAGTTTCTCCCAATCTGTGGTTAGATATGCTGGGTTTGTAATACATGCAACTGCAGCTAAACCTAGAATCGAGATCCAGTTCACCAACAGGAAACAGCTTTTCCAGATGAGCTAAGAGAATTGTGCCTTGCAGAAATTAATAATAGTAGGGGGTGGATCTTGCGCCACACCTTCATGAAGCAACATATTTTAAGCTAGTATTGGAAAATCATCCCAGCCATTTTTTAATTGATAACTACAGATACAGAGGTTGGAAACCTGGCTCACGGTTAATCAGCCAGCCAGCCAGTCGGGAAAGAGAAACATACTATATGACATGACCTTTTTGCCAAATGAAATCAGCTTGAATTTAAAATATCCAATACTCACGCTGTACCTTTTTAATGGGGGTTGGAGTTCATGTTCCTGCATGCACCTCTCCTAGAGCCCCAGAAGAAATTCTGGCTGAGAGGTTCCTAGCGCTGCAGCTAGCGCCTTAAAACCACAATCCTTGCCCTTCTTGAAAAATCAGCTTATGCCTGTGCCAGTTCCACTCCCTTTCAAACACACCTCACCCCCACCAAAATCTCAGCTGTTCCAAAAATCAGCAGCACAATGAGTATCCTGTATTTCTTTGTGCAGCCTTCCTGATCTATTAGACAAAATGGCTGATCTATTATTGATGGGGCTTTTGTTTTGACACACGTTTACGATTAACTTTAATCAAATCTTTGTGTAAGAACTGCCCTGTTTAGTGGATACTATTGTATTTCAGGGTTTGTTTCTTCTAAAAATACATGCAGTTAGGCAATTGGAAAGCTGTTGCCCTAGTAGCAGGCATTGTTTTTATTGGTATTATTTTCCTCAATGAAAATATTTTCTAATGTCAAAACATTTCATGATAAGGATCTCCGAGGTGCTACATGACACAGCTGTACTTATTGTTTCCATTAACTGCTAAGATGCTGGAGCAGTATTCAAACGCTCATTTGTTTTGTACTGAGATCTCCAAAGACTGGGTGGGGTTAATCTGAACCAGGCATTTTTAAATAGACCAGCCAGCCCACCCATGAACATAAGGGAATGTTACAAGGTCAAGTCCAATTAAAGCTCTCCTCCCTACTCAAGTATCTTTAATTTCTTAAGACTACTTGTGTGCATTGTGTCATTTATGTAAGTCTGTTTTGTGATGACCTCCAACTAATTTCCTTCCCACATATTATTCTCTCCCTCACCCACCACAGTTACTAATGCATATGTAAAGCTCAGACTGGCCCTAGCTTACTCCAGCTACTTTTCATCTGCTGTTATTCTGCAGAGCAGTGTTGTTCTAACCATTTAAAACCTTGAGACAACAATGACAGAAAGAAAGAACTTCCCAAATTAGTTACTTAGCAGACCAACATACTGCTGCTTTTATTAGATAAGTTTAGTGGCCTGGAAAAACATGACTTTGAAGACTTTCTTTAATGGCAGAAATCAAACAAAATTCTAGTCGTAAAAATTAAATATGGACCTGAGTCAAAACTCCTGATAGAAACTGGAACCAGAATCAAATTCTGCAGGCTAAATTGTGCTCTCAGTTACATGGGTGTATGACTCTGGAGTAGCTCCACCTACATCAGCAGAGTTTGTCCAGACTTGCTATGATGTTGCCATCAGGTCAGAATCTGAATCAACGTTTGGGTCTTTTGGATTTGGCCCATTGTAGAGAGATGCTCACATTGTGAACTTAGACTCAACCCATGACTGACATTCAGAGCTGGAATCTGGGGGTTGGTTCAGGCCCTTCTTTATTCATAATTGTTATTCCATAATTTTAAAAAGTTACAGCTACAAGGTACAATCTGGACACAGATGGCAAAGGCCATTGTGTCAAACTAATTGGAAGGAAAATGTATTTGTTCTTCTAACCTTAACAAATGAGGTTATATTATTTGTTCTCTTTCAAAAAGCTTTTTAAAAACTGTGCAGCCAATTCCTCTCACTTAGACCAGTGTGAATATAGAGTAATTCTGTGGAACCATGATAGTGCAGATTTTCTCCCCTGCTCTGTGTCATTCTAGTGCTGTGGTCCCCAACCTTTTCGTCTGGTGGGCGCCAGACAAAAGACCATGGTGGCGGTTGAGCAGCTGCCGAAATTCGGCGGCACTTCGGCGTCGCTGCCTCTGGATGACGTCGCTTGTCAGCGGCAAGCGACGTCATCCAGAGGCGTCGCCACCGAAATGTCGCCAAATTTTGGTGGCATTTTGGCGGATGCTCGACCGCTGGCCAGGATGCGGGCGCAGTTAGATGGCCCTGTGGGTGCCATGGCACCCATGGGCACCGCTTTGGGGACCCCTGTTCTAGTGGCACAAAGGAGGAGTCGACTGGCTTCTTCTCCCCTGATTGTAATTCCCACAGTGTGTGGAATTACCTAGTGGAAGGAAAGCCCAGGGAGCTGACTTCTACTCATACACACATAACTCAGTATATAGAGTGAGAAGGGACTGGGAGGGATGTGGCCAAAGTGCATTGTGCTCCTGTCCTCAGCTGGTGGATGGTCCCTTGGGACAGATACCAGCTGATGGAATGTAGAGCAGCATTCAGTCTGCAACTGGCTTTTTGATGCCTCCTCCCAATTCACCATGCTGGAAAACCTGGCCCAATGGAACCTATGTGTGCGCGCGTGTGAATGTAGGCTAATGTGCGCGTGTGAATGCAGGCTCGCAAGCAAAATCAGGCCCTCTTTAGTTTTGTTATAGCATATTTTTATTATAACATATGACTAATTTGGAATTTACCTTTCTATAGGATTATATTTAGATCTAAGGTAAAACTCTCCCTCTTAGAATGCTGCCCCAAGTAATAATCTAGACACAAATGGCTTTTTAAATTTTTTTAATGTATTTCTACCTGCTAGTAAGAGCAGAATTGGCCTTTAAAGTTTGTAGTACAATGAAGATCCAGAATACAGCAACTCACTGTAGCAATACTGAAATGTTTTAGGTGATTACTGTAGTATTGTGGTTTTGGGTTTTTGGAGAGTTGTTTAAATAAGGGATTTTTAAAATATTTTAAAGGAAATATATTTCTTCCATTCATATTACCATGCTCTCACCATAACACAAAGGTTTAATCTTTGTGGGCCACAGCTTGTCTGTATACATACATGTTTGTAGCATCAAGATCTTTCACTTGTGACAGTGCTGCAAAACAAAGAAAGTGGATGTTTAACTAGAAGTAGAAACCAAAATGTACACACCTTTTGCCCATCTGTCCAGCAGAAAATTGAAATGCCCTTTTTTTTTCTTTTTTTTTTGTAATTGTGACTAATGTCAATGAAACCCTGCCTTACACTAAATAAAATTGTTTTATCGGGTCTGTTAGTAATTCAGTTGAGATTTAAACATTTGAAATGGAGAAGCAAAAGTGTTTAGAAGTTGGTACTCTATGTACAGCTCTACATATTTAAAATTGGGATAACTGATGAATTTTGATCCTTTCGTTCTAATTATTTGTTTCTGAAGTTTGAATTACATACATGATCTTCCAGTACATTTTAATCTTTCAGTGGTTGGGTAGTTTATCTTGGGCAAAACACTTAAAACCAACAACTAATTCCTTATTAAAGACCTGACTCACAGATATTTTACTATGAAAGTAGTCCCGGGTGATTTCAATTGCATCAAACAACCTAGGCTCAAGTTTTAACTTGGTGCTTACTGGGACAGCTTGCACTGTGGTGAATGGGAATCTGCCTGAATAAAGACTAAGGATTTCATAACCTGGATAATCTTTTTGTTACAGGATCACTGCAAGCTAAAAAGAATTCCTTGAACATGCAAATATTTTGAGAACTCTTTAAGTATGATGAATGCATTGGGAAATATTTTATCTGCATTCTTTGGTGAGCTGCTTCCCACTGTATTTCAGTTTGAAAGATCTAGAGTCAAAGGAAGAGGCAAGGGAATATAGCAATCATGCCAAATAACAAATTAGTATATTTATTACATACAGCTGCATCTGTGGTTTTATTTATTTTTTCAGAATAAAAGGAACATACACACTAAATGGAAGGAATATACTGGACTTTCACCATTTTCTCGTCAAGGTTCACTGCAATGAGAATGTAATTACAATTTTTTCTATAAAATCTCCAAGGACAGGTCTGAACTGTGATACTAAATTGCTTTTTGTACCATATTTTGAGCAGATGCTATACATGGAAATTTAAGTCCTATTAATTATATTTTATCCTAGGTAGTGTGTCTATTTACTATGTGCAGGAGCTGCATGCAGCTTAGAGAGTCTGGAACTATGCCTGATTTGACTAATTTAGACCTTTACAGCTGACTTTGTATTGATCACACTTCCAGGGCAACCATCACCACAGAATGTGAGCTACTTTAGGCAGCATATTTTGCTGCTACATGAAAAGAATGTTGGTTTAGCCTTCTATTCCTGTATACTGCAAATAAAACATCTTTGTCCTGCTTCTCTACTGCCTTGCACCTTGGGTTGTCACTGACACCTGTGGCAGTGGCTGCAAAACACTATCTAATCAGAATAATAGCATTATATACCTACTCCACACTCACCTTGCACAGGTAAGGGCATGATACTGCTCCCAGTGAAGTTGATAGCAAAACACTCCTAAACTAGAGTAGTGCAGGATCAAACCCTGAATGACTAGACAAGGCAGTGAAGAAACAGGCCTGTAATACTTCTGTACTATCCAATTTCATACTATGAGCCCTATCCTGGAGAGTAAACATTATGTAAAAGTGCTTCACCCATGTGAAAACGTTTGAGTTCGACACTGAGCTTGGGTAGGTTTGTGCTTTTGGCAATTTGTGAGTAAGTTGTCCACTTCACTATCCCATCACCTTCCTACATGGTTATTTTATTTGTATTACCCAGAGGCCCAGCCCTCAGCGCTAAACCCTGCATAAACATAACAAATGTTCCCTGCCCAGAAGAACTTACAGTATCGGGTTACCCATCAGAAATGTGTCATCTGCTGTGTGGATTCTCCTCTGCTTTCCCCTTCCGCAGCAGAAAGGCAGTGTTGCCATAGTGATAGGCCCTGACGCTGCCATGTAAGCAGCCACCAGAAATGGCCCTATGCAAAAGCATAATAAAACAAGATAATACTTCATCATAAAACTCCTTGTGAACTTGTTATAAGCTCTTTGGGGCTCTGTCCACACTATAGTTTGTAACCACCATTTGGAACCATTTTCAAATCTTGCACAATCACAACAGTCTGCATATGCACTCTCTACTGCTGTAAATAAGAACAGTACTGTAATGTATATAGCATAACATTTTAACTTTAAAAAACAAAAAACCTGTCCACAGTGCACAGGGAGAAATGATGCAATCCTGCTAGCAACTATCATAGGAGTTGGGGGGAGCTAATACAGCAAGTTTTGCCTGGGCTTGACAACCATTTTCCAACATGATTGTTCCTAGCATGGTTTGTTGAAATATTGCTGAGACCTAAGATGAATAACAGTTTGGGGTGCCTCTTGCAAACTAGAATCACAGGTATATGTATATCAGATCACCTTGTCTCATAAATTATTTGTTCTTCATCTACTTATGTTCTCGGAATGTTCTGTTTTGTCCAAATTTCAGGCTCCTGCCTGGCTCAATTAATTGCTAGTTTGGCAAGGAGTTTGAGAAATGTTATACCCTTACTGTGATAAACAGTGTCCTATATAAAATATACAAGTGCTTTTTACTGAACAGTAGAACGTAATGAAGAGCAACGATGATGCCAGCAGAGAACGGAAATGCTTGTCTGACAGACAGACCACTTAGGCCCCAGGCAGATGTAAAGTAATACTGTAATATCAGCACCAGCATGAATTTGTCATCATGACCTGGCACTTTTGCATTCCACAAATATTCCAGCATACGTGCTTAAAACGTAGTTTCTTCCAGTATTTGAGGATGTAAAACTCCATCCCTCAAGTGTTCTTGGGGAAACCAAACACAAAAGAAGCATGAACACAGAGAGAATTCATGCTTAAATTAGAGTGAATTCTTGTGGAAAACATTTTTGCTGCATTCACAAAGCTGTAGTAGTAATTATCTGATGACTGCTCAATGACTTTTGTGAAATAAATTGATGCCCAGAAGGAGAAAACACTGCAACTTCACAACACAGCACAGGATGTACTGTATTATATTCAGGTTCTTAGACCAGAGAATCTGAGCACCTGCATGATTTAGCAAGCAGAAACAAGTCTAAATAGTCTGGCCTGCTCATCATCTCTAAGATGTATATTGTGTACTCAAACTTTTATCCTGACTCCCAGAACTTCTGACACTCTTCCCTTGCTATAGATAGGATACAAGGTACTTGAATAAGAAATTTGACCTTGATGACATGTAGAGTTTATTAAAGACTGGAAATAATACCACTAGAATCAGATGATGTATGACTGGACTGAGTCAATTGATGGACAGACCATCTTTACATTTAATTGGTTGGTTATCTTTTCTGTTGCTGTGTGGGGTTTTACTAAACAGACATGTAAAAGGTTTCTTAAAGTGCCTTTGGCAGAATGAAGCAAATATGAAGTGTATTGCACCATTAGGCTCGTGCAATGGGCCAAATCCCATTTGCCATATTTAGACAAGTAAACCCATTGAAGACAATGAGATTTGCTTGAGTAAAAGTAACTGGATTTAATCTGACTTCTGAAAGATCCTTTGGATGGGTTACGTACACCTGCTGCTACATTTGTTGTAGCTTAATATAAAAATGCTTTCTACGGTCGTTTTAAATTGTGCCCAGTATATTATTTACAGGTGTTGAAGGAAGGATTGATGTCTGAGAGGAGCATATAGCAGAGTGAGGCAGTTAAGGAGTATGCATACTGAAATCTCTAGCTGACTCTACCACACATTACATACAAATTCCAGTTTACCGGGTGTACTCGTTGCATCCCCTTAGGCTCACAGAGAGGATATATTTGTCAAATGTTAAATAAAAAACAAGTATCACTTTTGAAAAGTGAGCTTGAGCTATCAACCCTTCACATATTGGCCTCTGCTGAAGTCAATTAGGTGAATTTAGCACTTGCTACACGTGGTGGGTAAACAGCACTGGAGACTGTTCTCTCTCCGTGTAAAGCGTACTAGGCATAGCATCAGTGCAAGCTTTCACATGTGGTCCTAACCAAAAGTCCCACTTCTCTCTTTTTTAAGAAAATGGGCTTGATTCTCTATTCTCTTGTACCAGTTTATGCCAGTGTAACTCCACTGGCTTTGGTGCAGTCATACCGGCATAAAAGTGGTGGTGAATAAAACAGGCCCTTGCTTCTTTGTTTTCATTTGCCGTCCTATTTTACATGCTCCAAGTAAATCTTCAAGCTCCAGTAAATTGAAGGGTACAATTATTTCCCAAGAAAATAAGAATCCATAAAATGCATAAAAACACAAAAGGCTGCATCCTCCATGGGAAACTGTAGTGATTTTCAGTGAAATAATTTCTCTATTGTTCAATGGCTAGAGCACTCTTTCCAAAGACCATGCCTCCCATAGCACATTTGCATTCATTATAGAAATGTAGCAAGCCACATTGTTCTCTGTACAAAACATTTCCTCTTGCCCTATCATAGGGATTTTTCAATTACTATAATATTGTCATAAGAGATGGGGAGGTGGACACTTTCAGGGGATATTTCAATGATGTTTCACTCACACCTGCTCCATCTATGCAGCAGAACAAACACTCCTTTAGCCATGCGTGCGCTCTACTTTTCATTACACTTCTTTGCTCTTCTTCTCTACCACTTGAGTATGAAGCACCCTCAGCATGTCAGCAGGCATTTTCCTTTCAAAACCCTACACTACACTTTTCCTCTTATCATAAGTGCCTAAGTACCATTCAAAAACAAGAAAAGAGGCTACAAGATCCTCCTGACCTATTATGCTCTACTCCAGCTGCCCTTGACATCTTTACTGTTGCCAAACAATGAGATGGTAAATATAACTGGGGGCGTGGGGTGAGGTCATGGGTTTACCACAGCAATTGTCCCTATTTCAGAATCATTCAATCACACTTTGCTGTTCCCAGATTATAACTGATTTACTGCAAGTAAATGCTCCATGGAACTTTTTAGAACTGGCTCAAATTTCAATGCAAATTTTTTCAAAATGTTGACAAAAAATGGCGGATTTTGGCTACTTTTTTTAGCAATGCCCTATTTGCTTTTTAGTTTGTTTTTGACCAGCTCGGACAAGAGGTAGTCCTATGATGGTCCAGTAAAGCTGTAGTTTCCTAAACAGCTTGGAAACCATTAATATTTCATCTGTACCATTTAAATGTTTTGTTAGCTAGAGTGCATACAAAGAAGTTGGCAAGCTAGTTGCCAGTGCAGGTTATGGCATGCCCAAGAAAACTGCAGTTATGATACACCAGTGATTTGCTAAACACAGAGACACATCACTTAAGGATGAAGTAAGAAGAGGATCTTACAAACACTGAGGAAAAAATAGTATTATCATATGTGCTACTGCATACTAAAAGGCTACATATGATATGCTGTATAGGATCTTGGCAAGCGTTATTGTTTTTTTCCATATAGAGAACTGAGCCAAATACGAGTACATGGTGCACCATTTTCTTACAGCATTTGAACATTATAGTAGTCTTGGACAATAGACATTTCAGGATAAATTCTGCTCTTGGTTGCAATTGGACTACTCCATCTGAGTCAGTGGGGCTGCCTTGTGCCAAGAAAAGATCTGTGCAATGTTGCTGTAGCGGTGTTGGTCCTAAGATATTAGAACGACAAGGTATGAGGTAATATCTTGTATCAGCCCAACTTCCATTGGTGAGAGAGACAAGCTTTCGAGCGACATACCCAGAACTCTTCTTCAGGTCTGGGAAACTTACTCTGAATGTCACAGCTAAATACAAGGCGGAACAGATTGTTTAGCTTTATGCTTTACAATCTGTTCCACCTTGCCAAGATCCTCACACATCTTGTCTCTCTAATATAAAAGATGTCCAGTGTTCTACCAGCATCCTGGGTGACTGAACTAATGACTTCTGTTTCCTTTTCTCTCAGAAGATGCTGAGTGGCAAGTCACCTGACCAGTCAGTGCATCAATTTTCTTCATTTGCTTACACAAGTCGAGCACATGAAGTCCTTACATGCTCACAAAGCTCTCATTGGCACTTGCTTCCCTTGAACATTTATTATAACCTTCCCCCTCCCACCCACAGGTCGTCTACTTGCCTGAAGTGGCTTCCTTCCTTATTTTCTTTTGGTTTGAGATGCTGGACTAGAGAAAGGGGTCACTTGTGACTAGCTTAGCCTATTGAATTTAGATAGTCTATCAGATTCAGCAGGTATTTGCAGACTGATATAAACACCCTTTCCTATAGAACACTGCCTGCTGCACCTCACTTATAAAGTAAGTCTTTTTATTACAAATATGAGAATATATAGAGATCTATAAGATGAATGTTTAAAATATGGTTCTAGTTTTGTTAGTCACTGTTTGGAACTATTATTCCTACATCAGCATTAAGAAAAGCAAGTTGTTTGCTATTTACGATTATTGGTTTTTCATTTAATTAAAGGCTTAGATTTACACTCCAGTGTCCACAGAGCCAGTTAATGCTTAATTGATATTGTGATATTCATTTCTTCATTGCAAGTGGAGGGATAGGAACTCTAGATCTGGGAGTGGGGAAGGGTGGGTTTAAATAGTACTATGAATCCACAAAAAGATTTCTCCGTCATCCCCATCTGGTTGTCGAAAGGTGATTAGAGAGGATTAGAAATGTTGGTACCTTGGATCCTGAAAACATACCTGTGCATTGTTTTGTTTGTGAGCAGGGCTGGATTAAGGTAATCTGATGCCCTACACAAACCAGGAAATGGATTTCCAACTCCCATGGCCCTGCCCTGCTGCCCCACCCCTACACTGTGACACCCACCCCCACTCAGAGTGGCAATAGTAGGGAACCCTCTACCCTTCCAGACAGGAAGAGGCAATAAGCCCCCCACCCCCACTATCAATGGCAGTAGGTGCCCCCTTTGCCCACCAGAGGGTCTGGGGTCATCAGCTGAGGCCTAGTACTCAGACAGTTGTTGTGGGGTATGTGCTTGGATGAGTGGGCCTGGCACACTGCACTCTTCTCCTCACACACACAATCTTCATTTGAAATAGGGCAGTGTTAACACTGTACTGTGGTGATGAGGGTAGTCCACACCTCTCAGAGCTATTGTTTCCGACTGCCTGCATATACTACTGTGTTGGTTATACGAGTCACCTTTTCAAGCTTCTCTTTCCCAATAACGAGCACTAGAAATGTACTTTTTTTTTTTAAATAAGGTTCTGATGTAATCATATGACTCCAGAAGTGAGGCCCAAGGCATGGATCTCTAGTGCTTATGTGTTAATCTGGCCCTGTGTGAGAGTAATCACTACTTTGAGAGAGAGAAATAATGTTATACTGAAACCAGTACTGGCTGGACATAGCAAACTGAAACTCTCTGCATCAGTAACTATATTTTCTTGGCATTGTGAAAGAGAAGGAATAATGGAAACTTACAATGTAAAGACAATTTGTGTTCTTATTCAACAGTCTCTACAGTATGGCTATAACTGAGATAAGATTTCATATCTGCTGAACAGTAACCACCAGCTGCGTTAAAACTCATCATTGTCACCTCTGCTATAACTACAATTCAGATGCTATTTTCACCCTGTATGAATCAATACCAGGTCAATATAGGGTGTGTTCTAAGTGAATTCAGTGGATTCTGAACAGCCTGGCCTGGGGAAATGGGGCTAAAAAAAAGATACAAATGTAAAAATCCAAATGTTAGACCAAGATGTCCAAACCTATATCAAAGAATTAAGCACTGTCCTTAAAACATACATGCCTAGTGCATGCTAACCTCAGTTTATCCATCACTCTGACGTTTGTCTTTTTAGATAAAAACAATAAGGAGTCCGATAGCACCTTGAAGACTAACAGATTTATTTGGGCATAAGCTTTCATGGGTAAGAGGTTTTTTACCCATGAAAGCTTATGCCCAAATAAATGTGTTAGTCTTTAAGGTGCCACCGGATACTTGTCTTTTAAGATGTGATGCCACACTCCAAATCACCTCTGTCAAATTTCAGTCCATTTGTCAAAATTGCTCTTAGCGTGGCTCAGCATCTTCATAACAAGTGTGTGATATTGCTCCCAATCAAAGATAAAATCATTACATATTTTTAATCAAGAAAAGTAAATGAATGTATCACTCTAACATGTTTGTGGAATTGCAGGCAGGGATAATATCTGGCTCTTTGTTCTATACTTACCAAATGTGTCTCCTGCGGCCTTCCAGACAGCGTTTACCAAAATACTGTGAATGGTTAATGTGCAGATGAAATGTCAATAAAAATCAAAAGGGAGAGTGAAGACAATGATTCTTTTCAATATGTAAAGGCTAGTGCTGCTATATGGAAAACTACTGCAGCCAACAGTCCCAAACTCTTGACTATTGCTATTAGCCTACATTCAAAATGGGGGCTTTCCATGAAGGGGGAGGCTTTGCTTATATCATGTTCTTGTTCAAGAGCTTAGTTCTGCCTATGCCCAATGTTTAGTGCAGAAAGTTTGGAGAAATTACTCGTCATTTAAAAATTCCATAAAAATAAGCAGACATTTCATAATCCTCCTCACTAGGAAATGTGGACAGTTAAGAGATTTATCATCCTGGCCTCTGACAAAATCCTGCAAAACTAGTGGCTGGGTATTAATTGATTGGTGTCATTTATAGGTAATCTAACAACACTGAATAATTTATTTCCAATGACACATGCTGAAAATAAATGGTTGCTCTGATAAGTGCACAGCTTTGTACTACACAGGGCTTCAGGTAAAGATTAAGGTTCAAAGATCTTTTCAGAACCCTCTATTATTTGCTTTAGTATACAAGGCTTTCATTACGGTAGAGGTGCATAGAATTCAATATTTTCTTTCAAGTCAGATTGTCTGTAATGAATTTTAAAAGTCTAGAACATGAATACCTGAGAACAGGAAATGTACAATGTATAGCATGGGCTGTCAGAATTCTGCTTCCCCAACGTGTTCACCCAGCCTCTGGAGAAGAGAGCAGGATTTGTTTCTTAGCACAGAAAAGGTTTAAGGACTCAAACACAGTCTTCTGTCACAGCAAGCCACTGAGATTATTCTGTTTCAGGTTGCAGGGCCATGTGACCCTGTTTCAACCAATAGCTATAATAGTTGCCATTATCAACTATTGACCGCGTAGGACAAAAGTGCAAGGGGTTTCGTTTGCTCACTAATGACAAAACTAGTTATAGAGAAAATGTACCATACAAAGCAGGCTTAATAATGCAATTGGACACAATAGACAGCAAATGTCTGCACATTTTTTTTACATACCTCAGATTTCATTTGAAGACATAAGGACAAAGATCAAGCAATTTTAATTAGAATATCAAAGAACTATTTTGCATTTGAACCACCTCCTTTTTATTTTTTTCTGCACTGCTGTAGCATGATGGTGATACTCTGCCATAAATATTTCAAGCACAAAAACTGGTCTTGGGCTGAGACCTTGGGGTCTGTTCTCCCAAACGCTGTGTGCATGTTACAAATGTGCAGGATGTTGGAGCAAACCTCCTGGTCCGTCAGTAAGCATGGAATTGATTTTCAAATGTGAGTTATAAACACGTGAAAAATAGAATTGATGGTGGAATTGCTGGCAGATTTTTAATTATAATGGTGCTAGGGGTCATCATCACTACAATGCAGACAGTTCATACTCAAATGAAGCTGCTTATGCCACAGAAAAGAAGAGGAGAATTTGAGATTTCTGGAGCTAACTTAAGGATCAATACTTGCTTTTCCAGCTATCATCTAATAGCTAGATTTTTTTTTGGACTGTTCTGTAACTAAATAGCTCTGTTAGAACTTAAATATACTATTTTAAATGCATTACTTTCAATGGAAAAATCATACTAACAGAACATTAATTTTGAGATTTTAATCCCACAAAAGTTAGAGACATTCAGATTTAAGATTCCCATAGTAAATGTATTGCTAGCCCACTGTGCATATGTATTATAAGTGCTTTCTTTACACAGTAACATAACACCAAACAATGTGACCTGCTGTATGACAAATATTTATTTTATCAACAAGGGTTAAGTATGTGGAAGTTTGAAAGTTCTAATACGCCAATTGAAATAAATAAGACTGGGCAGGAATTATGACATCAGACATTCCCAGAATAACTGGACACAGCGGTACATTTGTACACACCATTGGTCACTGAAAAGATAGTATGATTTGTCAAACTTGATCAGGTCAATCAAGACTAGTATCCTCCCATTAGCAATAGCCTATACATGTTGCTTCAGAGATGAGTGGTGAGGAGTGAGCACCAAATACTGTCATATATATTTTATTTTTACTATTAGTAAATTAATAGATTCCTTAATAGATATATTAGCTATAATAATATGTTAGATAGATATAATCAGGGCTGGATTAATGCAGGAGCGTTAGGGGCTGCAGCCCAGGGCCCTGGGGAGCCCTGGTGCAGCAGGGCTCAGGCAGGCTGCCTGCCTGCATGCTGTGGCCCCACGCTGCTCCCGGAAGTGGCTGGCTGATGGCACGTCTCTGGGATCCCTGGCAGGGGGGGAAGACACACTGTCCTCCTGCCCCCAGGGGCACACAGAGACGTGCCAGCAGCCTGCCTGAACCCTGCTGCACTGCTAGCTGGGAGCTGCCTGTTGTAAGCACCGCCCAGCCAGAGTCTGCGCCTCGCAGCCCCTCCTGCACCCCAACCTCTGTCCCAGGTCAGAATCCCCTCCTGCACCCGAACTCCCTCCCAGACCTCGCACTCCTCACCCTCTCTTGCACCTCAACACTCTGCCCCCGCCTGGAGCCCCCTCCTGCACCCAAACTCCTTCCTAGAAAGAAACTAATATAACTGCTTTTACAGGAAGAAGTAGACTATTTTGAATTAACTTAACTTTATTCTACATGTTTTAATACTGAAATGTAACCACAGAACAGCTTTGTGTTAATTAAAAGGCAAGATTAGCATATTATTAACAGCCTGGATGCCATAATTGTGATATTTTTTGTTTTAAATTAGGAAAAAGACCGGAATACAGGGGCCCACAGGAGAATTAATTCGGCCCTGGATATATTAGATATAGATTAATGGATATGATCCCTGCCCCAAGAAGCTTCCAGTCCAATTTGAGATGCAAAGTGATCACTGAGGTTAACAAACAACATGAAGAGGTTGGGGTGAAGGAGGACAGGTGCAGGAAGCACGGGGCTACTCAGTTTAGGCATGTGCATATCTTAATGGGCACTTATCCAACAGTATGTACAAGGTTTGGAATAGAAGTGTGAAGCGGGATTCCTTCAAGGCCTTTTCAGGCAATCAGTTGATGCCTTGAAGCATGAAAATCTGTTATCCTTATTTTAACTTCTTCAAATCAAATATTAAATAGATTGTATGGAAGTGACTGGCTTGTGCAGAAGACAGTCTAAATTCAACGTGTAAATTATATTTTATTATGCATCTCCATCTCTTGGTAAGTACAGCAGGGAGTCTGTTATTAAGAAAAAACATAACATATTCTTACTACATAGCTACACTCCTTGTTAGATTAGATCTCTTTTCTTCTACTGTTTTCTTGGAGAAGCAAAGGGCTGAAGATTCAAGAAAAAGGCTGCATTTTAATACAGTTTAATTGTTTTTTCTCGTAGGAGTCCTCGTCATTAAAGCTAATTAAATTATACTGATCTGTATATGCAAGAACCATTCTTTTTCTCACCCTCAGAAAAAAATGGAAATGATTCACAATACACAGACCTTTCTGAAATGATTAGGACACATCAGAATCTCCTGACACCTTTCTTTGTGAAGAATGGATTTGCTCAGTTGTTTAACCTTCCGAAGTGACATCCTTCACCAGCTTTAGGAATATACCTGATATGTTTATTTCAGTTCTGCTTTGGAATTGATAGTAAGATCTGCATGGACAATTTACAATTCAAATCTCATTGATGATAATTCTCTAGAGAGGAAGAAAAGGAAAAATGAAGAAACCAATAGTACACCATTTAAAATTATAGGATAGGCTTAATAATGGGTCATTATGCAATCTTTTCACGTTATCTTTTTCTAATGGCTACTCTTTTCACATCAAGTTATTCAGACTTGTGAGGGGTTTTGGCTTTTTTGTAGTTGTTCAACAGTATCTCAGTCTTAATTATGCAAAGGACAATCCCACTATTTTTTCCATCCTGACCTCTTATTATTTACCCATTCTCAATAGGTCGGGGTGGGCAAACTATGGCCCGCAAACAATTTTAAGCCAGCCCGCGAGCTCCCACTGGGGAGCGGGGTCTGGGACTTACCCCACTCCAGCCAGGGTGCAGGGTCAGAGGCTGCACCACGCGGCTCCCGGAAGCCATGGCATGGCCCAGCTCTGACGCTCTAGCTGGGGCGCAGGGTTGGGGGTTGCTCCTATGCACTCCAATGGCCCCCTCCAGTGCTCCAATGGGAGCTGCAGGGGTGGTGCCTGTGGATGGGGCAGCATGCAGAACTGCCTGGTCGCTCCCCGCGTAGAAGTCAGAGAAGGGACATGCCACTGCTTCCGGGAGCCACTTGAGGTAAGCGCCACTCGGAGCCTGCACCCTGAGCCTCTCCCCATACCTTAATCCCCTGCCCCAGTCCTGATCCCCTTCCTCCCCTCCAAACCCTTTGGTCCCAGCCCAGAGCACCCTTCTACACCCCAAACTCCTCATCCCCAGCCCCACCCTAGAGCCTACACCCCCAATCAGAGCCCTCACCCCCTCCCACCCCCAACCCCAATTTTGTGAGCATTCATGGCCTGCCATACAGTTTCTATTCCCAGATGTGGCCCTTAGGCCAAAAAGTTTGCCCACCCATCCTACAGATCATTTAAGGTCAGATTTTCAAAGGTATTTAGGCACCTGAAGATGCACAGGTGCTTTTGAAAATCTCACTAGGTGCCTAGCTGCATCTTTCAGTGCCTAAATTCCATTGGAAATCTGGCCCTAAGCAGCCTTTACACAAGCAAAGATCTCAGAGGTCAATGGAAGTTTGGCTGTATAAGGACTGCAGAATCAGGTTCCTCTAGAGCTGGAGTCAGTGCATTTCAACCAATGTCTTTAAAATAGGCTTCTAACACCAAGGAGCACTGTCCAAATGCCTTAATACTGTTGTTCAGAAAACAAAGGGTAAGAATTAGCTCAGTTGACAGCTGAAAGCTTCTGCAGGCCTGTGTAGCCTTCCAGACCTCCCACCTTTTGGTTTTTCTGCCGATATGACAAATTCAGAAGTAGGACTTTTTCTTCCACTGGCTGAGGTGGTATGCTATTATCAATGGACAGCCTGCTGTAGTGAAGTGATACAGTTCAGTTTTGCCTTATATCACTAAATAGTTGTATTTCAGTCTCTGCTAGCCTTTTCCTTCTTGTACTATTTCTCTTTCTCTCTTTTTCTTTTTCCTTGGCCAGTAGATAACTGCCAGAATTTTAAGAACTATGAACAGGGCAACTGCCTCTTCTAGTTTCCAACTCTGAACTGCATGGCAATAGAAACTGCAAGCATACATATAAATAAATTCCTTTCCCTATCTCCCAGCCTCATCCATTCTTTCTTCTAACCCCAAGCATTTTTATAAAAATATCCATGACCTGATTTAAAAGTACTACACTTACTGTATTTGAAGTAGCAACAGAAGTCCAGAAATAAGATAGCTTGACATACTTTTCATCCTCAAATAATGTGCATTTGAGACTTTGCTCAATGAAATGAATAAGTGTTTTTCTATTTAAGTGCATAGTGTGAGTTAAGCAGTGTAACTCAGAAAGAATTGTTTGAGAGGCTAGGATTAATTGCTGTGATCCACAGCAAGAGAAATAAGAAGTGTAATATGAATAATAAAGGGCTTAGAAAAGAAATTTATGAACCAAATTAATTCCATGAGTAACTGACAGTAACAACAAATCCATCTGAGACAATGTCCTTAATACTGTGGAATTCTTGAGAAAAATTAGAATGAACTATCAAAGGAGGCATCAAATTTAAAAAAAAAAAAAAAAAAAAAAAAAAAAAGACCAGAACTAGATCTCTTCAAAATACTGTGAAAATTTTTCATGAAAAAAATTATCAAAATTTCAAAAAAAAAAATACTGAAAATGTCTAACAGGAAACTCCATGACCGAGGTGGGAATACTAGAGGAACTACCATTGCTAATTTAACCAAACTGTGACAGGTACCATTATTGATTGGGCTAATGATGGACTACTACTTATGTTTTAAGCTATCTAGAGTCATATTGCACAAGGGGATCCATTTCAGTAGATTAAGTCAATCATACCAAGGAAGACTTTAATTAACCGCTCATCTTCCATGAGCCAGTTTAGGATTCAAGGCATCTTATTATAATGTAAGATATATTAAAGTTCTTGGTTGTTACTTTTGTTTGAGGAGGAGACCGTATGAGTAACAAAGCTGCATCTCTCTGTCAGACTCCAGAATATGCAGTAGTGCCTGTCTAGACGTATGCTGGCAGTCCAGATACAAGAGCTATTAGCTGAGGATCAGACTGCAAGAGAGAGAAAATATAATATAACGCACTGGAAAGTGAACCTGCGAAAGAGAAAGAATAACAGTTCCCATCAGAATGGGTCCTTCTTACACTGTTCTTAATGTGACCCTGTACGACCTAGGTCAAATTCTGAGTAAGGTGGACTTCCCGACATACTGTTGCTCTTTTTTAACTTGAGCAGTTAGCTCTCTCCCATTGACTTAGCATGTCTTCACCAGACTCACTAAATTGACAACACTGCATCAATCACAGATGTTTCTATGGTGTTTCTCACCTCCCTCCCCTCTGTCACACCTATACCATGCCAATATAATCAATCCCCTGCCTTTGAATTTATCAGATCACAGAGGAACTCCCTTGAGCCACACAGCTAACTCCTATGGCAGTCTTGTATGTGGCTTTGTTTTGGGCAGAGGCTCCTATTGTTTCAGCTATCTGTTCCATCTAGGAGCTCAATTGCATGTTGCCTGTTTATTATGGATGAAAGGTTGCTGTTACACCCATCAACTTCAACTAGGGTGACCAGACAGTAAGTGTGAAAAATCGGGACGGGTGGGGGGTAACAGGAGCCTATATAAGAAAAAGACCCCAAAATCGGGACTGTTCCCATAAAATCGGGACATCTGGTCACACTAACTTCAACAGGACCTAACAAACACCCCGCCCCATGACAATACTATCCAACAGCAGAGTAGTAGAACAAGTGAGTGTTTCTCAGGGACTGTCTTCTTTGTGTCTAGTATACTACCAAGCACCTCAGCACTTAACAAATAATAATATTTCAAGTTTGTGTGTGTAAAGGTGAACTTGTGCATACATGAAGAAAGAGAACTTTAGGTTGCAACTGGCCTACTCAACTGGAACACCCTGATTTTATCAGTGTACTCTAACCCTCCATTTTTATTTTCATTTGTGAATCTCGTTTTGGTCTTGCTCCCTTCTGAAGGCCCCAAAGCAGTTGTAAAGTGCCTTTAGTTTTTAATCTAAAATTTTTCTGTGAGTGACTAGATCAGTTGGGCCAATAAATAGGGCTGACACATTTTAATTAAAATAGTTGCATGGATCAGTTATATCCTTGTTGGTGGATCAATGGTTTGGCAGAGATTCACAGCTTTCCTTATTAAAAATGTCTGAAACTGTTAATCAGCACAGCTATTATTCAGAAGGTGAGACTATGCAGACTCTTATCTTCTCAGTGAAACGCTGCCACTTGTTTGTGTTTAGTCTATGGATGGCTAACCTAGATGACACTATTGTGGCCATCTAAAAAGCAGTGTGGGCAATATAATTACAGTCTGTGACAATGGCAGAAGAGCTGTTCTCCTAACAGAGTCCACTCCAGATTCATGGTGGCTTTAGTGAAGACTTTGGGACATGTTTCCCCAGTCATCACTTCCTTCTTCCCATCTATCCCCATCCACAGTTCCATCTCTCTGTCATTTCCTTCTTCAAAAAGGGGCCCCAGTTTCTTCAGCTGTTGACTTTGGTTCCCAAATGTGCCTCACAGTCCTTTTGAATGGCTACAGTGATACTTCAAAGGTGGTGCTAAGTCACAGCCAAGGGCTGTTGGGTATACTGAAACCTAAAGGCATCCATTGAACTAGACCTAAGAAAAAACAGGGACACTCTTTTGGTAGGAGGACTAAGGATGTGCTGTGAAGAACTGTTACAGCTGCTGTTTTCACCTTTTGCTGAAGGCAAACAGCCTCCATTTTTCCAAGTAATGCAAAGAGTCAGGGTCCTGTTTGACTCCCCCTGAGCTTCGATGAACAGGTAGCTCCACTAACTAAAAATGCTGCTTTCACCTCCTGCTCACTAGGAACGTAATTCCTTCCTCCTGGATGAGGGATTGGCTACAGTGCTCCAGGCTGGATTATGTAATTCGCTGTATCTGAGACTGAGTCTGAAGATGATGCACAGACCTCCAGATGGTACAGAATGCAACTGCCCACCTCCTCAGTGGTTTAGCCTACTGTGAAAAAATCAAGCCCATGCTCAAGCCTTTCCACTGCTCCCAGGTAGCTTCTGATGCCTGTTTAAAGCTTTGATCCTAAGCTTCAAAGAGGTTAATGAATCTACCTCCAGATGCATGAACGACAACTTCACTCAATGAACCAGTGAAGCAGCTCTGGTTGTTTGGCGTAGCGCAAATCACAAAGCATGTGAGAATAGGGGACAAGGCATTCTCAGTCAAGGGAATCTGGCTGTGGACCAATCTTCCAGAGTTGATTAGGTGAATCCAGAATCTGACAGACATTAGGAAATGCTGCAAAACCGGGCTTTTCAAAAGGCCAATAAGAATGACACTTCCAACACTGGCACCATTTCTACCCCAAAAACCACTAACAAACCAAAACAATTAATACTCTGAAACAATGGCACCATTTTTAAACATAAATTAATAAACTCTAAGCGATTGAGAATGGAATCCCCAAGCAGAGCCTTTGCCCTGAAAAGGGTGAAATGGCAGTGCCTCCATGAAGTGCACTAGAGACTTTGCCATCGCTATCAATTTTGCATGGACGGTACTCAAATAATGCATGACTGTATAATAAAACCCTAAAACAGATAGATGGAGAATATGCTCTGCAGACAAAAAGTGTTGTTTGGAATGTATCTGTTGGTGAGTGACTAACCAGATGTTTCAGTAAGTTGGCTTTGTCCCAATATTATTCCCTCTTGGATATAGAGCCCTTATAATAGCCATGAAACTTCTATGTAACTCTAGTCACCAGTTTTTATTAATTTTATAATCAAATTCCTCTCTTCTAAGATTCTTCTACTTAGATAATAATACATACATTATGATGTGTGGAAACTAGTAGATACTTAGATACTTATATGGCCACCATCACCATAGTATATGAGCAGCACCTCCTAGTCTTTAATGTAGTTATCATCTCAACCCTCCAGTGAGATAGGGTGGTTATCCCCATTTTACAGATGGGGAACTGAGGCTCTCAGAGGCTAAGTGACCTGCCTAAAGTCGGACAGGAATAGAACAAATATGCTTACAGCATCCCCTATGGTATGTGGGGGCCTCTCCTGGATGCTGCTCTCTGCTGTCCTGTATTTTGCCACTGAGGGAGCATGCCTGATGAAGTAGCAGTCTACTGGCCTTTTCCATTGCACCCCTAAACTTCTTCTGCCGATAACCATGAAGTCTCTTTTCTCATTGGTGTTACATGAGTAAAATAGCAAAGAATCCTGTGGCATCTTATAGACTAACAGACGTTTTGGAGCATGAGCTTTCATGGGTGAATACCCACTTCCTCAGATGCGTGTAGTGGAAATCTCCAGGGGCAGGTATATATATGCTAGCAAGCAAGCTAGAGATAACGAGGTCAGTTCAATCAGGGAGGATGAGGCCCTGTTCTAGTAGTTGAGGTGTGAAAACCAAGAGAGGAGAAACTGGTTCTGTAGTTGGCAAACCATTCACAGTCTTTGTTCAATCCTGAGCTGATGGTGTCAAATTTGCAGATGAACTGAAGCTCAGCAGTTTCTCTTTGAAGTCTGGTCCTGAAGTTTTTTTGCTGCAAGATGGCCACCTTAAGGTCTGCTATAGTGTGGCCAGGGAGGCTGAAGTGCTCTCCTACAGGTTTTTGTATATTGCCATTCCTAATGTCTGATTTGTGTCCATTTATCCTTTTCTGTAGAGACTGTCCAGTTTGGCCGATGTACATAGCAGAGGGGCATTGCTGGCATATGATGGCGTATATTACATTGGTGGATGTGCAGGTGAATGAACACCATCCTAGCCACCATGGATGTAGAGGCTCTCTACACAAACATCCCACACACAGATGGAATACAAGCTGTCAGGAACACTATCCCTGATGATGCCACAGCACAACTGGCTGCTGAGCTCTGTGCCTTTATACTTACACACAACTATTTCAAATTTGATGACAATATATATCTCCAGATCAGTGGCACTGCTATGGGCACCCGCATGGCCCCACAATATGCCAATATCTTTATGGCCGACCTGGAACAACGCTTCCTCAGCTCTCGTTCACTCACGCCCCTTCTCTACCTATGCTACATTGATGACATCTTCATCATCTGGACCCATGGGAAGGAGACTCTGGAAAAATTCCACCATGATTTCAACAGCTTCCACCCCACCATCAACCTCAGCCTGGACCAATCTACACAGGAGGTCCACTTTCTAGACACCACGGTGCAAATAAGTGATGGTCACATTAACACCACCCTATATCGAAAACCTACCGACCGCTATGCCTACCTTCATGCCTCCAGCTTCCATCCCGGACACATCACACGATCCATTGTCTACAGCCAAGCACTGAGGTACAACCGCATCTGCTCTAACCCCTCAGACAGAGACCAACACCTACAAAATCTCCACCAAGCATTCTCAAAACTACAAGACCCGCACGAGGAAATAAGGAAACAGATCAACAGAGCCAGACGTGTACCCAGAAGCCTCCTACTGCAAGACAAACCCAAGAAAGAAACCAACAGGACTCCACTGGCCATCACATACAGCCTCCAGCTAAAACCCCTCCAATGCATCATCAAGGATCTACAACCCATCCTGGACAATGATCCCACACTTTCACAGGCCTTGGGTGGCAGGCCAGTCCTTGCCCACAGACAACCTGCCAACCTGAAACATATTCTCACCAGTAACTGCACACCGCACCATAATAACTCTAGCTCAGGAACCAATCCATGCAACAAACCTCGATGCCATCTCTGCCCACATATCTAAACCAGTGACACCATCACAGGACCTAACCAGATCAGCCACACCATCACCGGTTCATTCACCTGCACATCCACCAATGTAATATACGCCATCATATGCCAGCAATGCCCCTCTGCTATGTACATCGGCCAAACTGGACAGTCTCTATGGAAAAGGATAAATGGACACAAATCAGACATTAGGAATGGCAATATACAAAAACCTGTAGGAGAGCACTTCAGCCTCCCTGGCCACACTATAGCAGACCTTAAGGTGGCCATCCTGCAGCAAAAAAACTTCAGGACCAGACTTCAAAGAGAAACTGCTGAGCTTCAGTTCATCTGCAAATTTGACACCATCAGCTCAGGATTGAACAAAGACTGTGAATGGTTTGCCAACTACAGAACCAATTTCTCCTCTCTTGGTTTTCACACCTCAACTGCTAGAACAGGGCCTCATCCTCCCTGATTGAACTGACCTCGTTATCTCTAGTTTGCTTGCTAGCATATATATACCTGCCCCTGGAAATTTCCACTACATGCATCTGAGGAAGTGGGTATTCACCCATGAAAGCTCATGCTCCAAAACGTCTGTTAGTCTATAAGGTGCCACAGGATTCTTTGCTGCTTTTACAGACCCAGACTAACACGGCTACCCCTCTGATACATGAGTAAAATATAATCTAAGGTTAAGTTGGGATCTGAAGAATGAGTGGGGAGCAAAGGGATTTGACACAAACTAGACACACAATGTTTTCCAAACAGGACAGTCAGTTGGAATTTTGAAGGCCCAGCAGTTTTTTGCCTGGGACTGTCCTGAAGTCTTGCCCCTCCATTTCGGGAGACACAGAAATAGCTTATGCAGCTCTCCATTTTCTTGGCTTATCTGTAGGGACAGAACTAAATTAATTGTTTAACTGTCCAATTTCTTGATCCTACCCTCCAACTAGCCACAACCCTTTCTGGTGGATTGTTTTTTCCTTTTACCTACTGTTCCGTGAAAAGATATTTGAGGGATCTTCTGATTAGAACTGGTAGGGAATTTTTTGATAGGCTTGTTTTTTTATCACAAACAGTGTAGATTTGGCAAAAACAAATCTTTTCAAGGAAATGCACCAGTTTTGATTGAATCTTCATCAGGATATGTTTCTTGGGTCCAGGATGGAACTTCTGCTCAGAATGAGAAAACTATATGCCTTCTCCAGCATAGCTCAATGGCGAGGGCACTGGGTTGTGGGTATAGGAGAGCAAGTTCAAGTCCCTGCTCTGCCTCATTCAAAGACTTGAACCTGGCTCTTGTCTTTCCAGTGGTGCCCTGCCTATTCTGGGCTTTTCTTTCTCTGGTTTGAAAGGTCTCGGTTTCAGCTCAATGCAGAATGAGAAAAAAAAATTGAAATCTCAAATGTTCCTGGGACAGAAAAAATGTTTCCTACTTTACTTCTCAAGTTAGTAGAATTTTTCTGTGCATTTATCAATAAGTGCTTATTTTGAATCCTCTGATTATCACTTTGACTTGTTTCTACTCATTTTTATATAATTCCCAGTCCTCTTCCATACAACGGGGTTTATATTTGCTAGAATCCAGTGTCTACTATTTGTTTCTAGTATGCTTTTTTATATCTACTTAAGCACTTTTCCTGTGGTATCATTGCTTCTGTTCCCCATTTCCTAGTTTAGACTAAAGAAGGAGAAACTGTAATTGTTGCACCAACAGTTTCTTGATTATATCCGACTTGGGTGCTGCAGACTTAGCTACTTGCAAACTGTTGTAAGTTTTAGTGGGATTAGTGTAATTGTGGGTTCTTACTTCTAGTGACCTATATAAAGCAAAAGTGGTGCAAGAAGCCATCATTATTGTGCAACCTTCTGTCTTTAGTCAATTTTGCTCCACTTTCACTAGAATTTATTAAATCATTCGTCTTTGCTCTCTGATTATTGGTTGCCAAAAGAGTAGAGCAGACACTAGGAAAGCCTGCAATAACCTGGTGAAAGAAAGAGTATAATAGCCCCTCTCCTGCTCCATGAATGCATAGTTTGATATCCAGAACCACGATCGGCCACCAGGATAATAGAGAGTATACAATAAGATGTGCTTCATTCTTTCCTGTCTTTGATCTTTTAATTCTAATATTCCATTTCAAAGCAGTACTGGAATAAGAAACAACAACTGAACAGTCATTAAAATCTGTTCTTTTTAGGACTCTTCTGGACTAGCTGACCCACTAACACTTCCATTTCCTAAGAATATTGTAACTGTGGTAATATGTAGACTGAACCAACATCATGAATCAGAACACACCAGATTTCTGAGAAATTTCAGTCAGGGTATTAATTTTGTGGTTTGAGACAAGTACATGGAATATGTCTGTAGCTGTGATAAGCCATTTGAGGAGTTTGTTTGTGCTCAGCTATATTAAATATTGTGTTATATACCTTATAGGTAATGTTTTCTCCTTTTCCCTTTCTTTAATTTCCTGTGGTGTGGCCATGGGGGACTGCCCATCACAGACATGGTGAGATGAGATAGGTCACCAAGGAATTGTCTCAGGAGGTATGTTGGTAGTGTCAGCTGTTCTCTGTTCCCGCAAATGAAGGGTAACCTCTGAGACTTATGTTTAACGTTTGCTAACACTCCAGACAAACACTAGTATGGAGTTCTTAATAGACTATGCATGTTTTGTTTAATGTATTTGGTTTAACTCAGTGGTTCTGAATCAGGGATCTGGGGCCCTCTAGGGACCACAAGCAGGTTTCAGGGGGTCCACCAAACAGGGCTGGCATTAGACTTGCTGAGGCCCAGGGCAGAAAGCCGAAGCCCCATCGCACGGGGCTGAAACTTGAGGCCCCAAGCCCTGCCATCCAGGGCTGAAGCTGAAGCCTGAGCAACTTAGCTTTGCAGGGCCCCCTGTTGAATGGGGCCCTGGGCAAATTTCCCTGCTTGCTACCCCCTAACATGGCCCTGGCTTTTATATGCAGAAAAACAGTTGTGGCACAGGTAGACCATGCAGGTTTTTTAGCATGTTGAGAGGGCCTCAGAAAGAAAAAGTTTGAGAACTCCATGTCTAACTGATGCTATATTTGGAGTCAGAAAGGAATTTTCCCCAGGTCAGATTGACAGAGACCCTGGAGATTTTTTGCCTTCATCTGCAGCCTGGGATATGGGTCACATGCTGGTTTTAACTAGAATAGATGGTGGAATCTCTGTAATTTGAAGTCTTTAAATCATGATTTGAGGACTTCAGTAACTCAACCAGAGGTTATGGGCCGATTACAGGAGAAGGTGGGTGAGGTTCTGTGGCATCTGATGTGCAGGATGTCAGACTGGATGATCATGATGGTCCCTTCTGGCCTTTAAGTCTACAAGTCTAAGAAATTAGTAACAATCTGGGTTAAAAAATGTTTGTTTTCATTTTTCTCTCATTTTTTTTTAATGGTTAAATATCATGGTATCACATTGTCCTTTCCCCTTCCCATTATTCTTCAAATATGTGCTGGTGGAGAAAACTCAGGCCTCAGAAGAAGAGAATGAGTGAGATCCTCATCCCCATTCCAAACACTTTATGATGGGTAAAATAGCCAGAGCAGAATAAAGGGGCTCTAAAAGCCCTGATACCAGCCAAAGGAGAATTCCCTTCTGAAAACAGCTGTAAATCTGCCTTCCAGTGACACTCTTACCAGTCTTGGCATGGTGGGGGAGGGGCAGTAATTCTGGACAGCACTGCAGCCCCTAGGGCAGCTGGGTATATAACTTAGGCTCCCCCCATGCATGTCTATATTATGGCTGTAAAGCAGTCCAGGATTGGGACAGTCTTGCCCCTTGCCTGTGGGTGTTATGCTGTCCTCTTAGAGGCACAGCACAGAATCTTAGCCAGTATGTTTCTAGACACACGGTGGTAAAGGATTGGTTGTTTTGAAAAATATTTATTGCAAGGCCATTGGAAAGAATGGGATCAAGGGTTAATAGAAGGTGTCTGGGAATCAGGACTCCTGGGTTCTAATCTGGCTTGACCACTGTTTTGCTATGCAAGCATGGATAAATCACTTAACACCCATGTATATTTATTAAATGGGTATAATACTTACCTCCCATGCAGGGGTGCTGTGACACTTATTTAATTTTATAAAAATTATTTTAGATTCTCAGATGAAAGTAGCGATGTTCCTGCACAGCAGTATTAATAGCCCTCATCAGGCTCTTCTAGTCTTAACATTAAGTAATGAGCTACTCATCGTAAATAATGTGAGGGGCCAAGTTCTACTCTAGAGTGCACATACTGACTTCAATGGGAGCCTCACTGCAAATCTGGCTTGCAGCTGGGGAGCATCTAGGGTTTCATGCTAGCGTGTCATTGTTTTTTAACTAATTTTATGTCTTTAGAAATTGCTTACAATTTATACCACTGAAAATAATTGCAAAGAATTGCATAGGTTCTCTTGTCGAATAAATCTAAATGATCTGTTTTTTTGGCTCCGCAAAGTTCGCTTTTTAATTTACTTGTTTTGACATATTTGTACTGCTGAAGTTATTATTGCTAAAAGTTCTTGAGTGTCATAAATAGTCAGCAGGCAACTTAATTAGTCATGTGTGTACATTTCTGAATGTCACATGAATTCCTCCTTTAGAGCGCCTGGACTATCAAGTTAGCAGCTTCAGGAAAACTTTTCCCTAAACCACATAGAACATTAATAAAAGATAAAGGTTCTCTCCGCTTAAAAACAGAAAACCCTAGATAATCATACTGCCCATGTGTTAAAGGGCCTGTGCCTTGTCATTTCCTTATACTCGTTTAGATTGTATGTCAGTACGTGCAATATGTGGATAGATTATGGATTGTTTCCTGATTTTCTGGGACCCTGCAGCTTCTTCTAGAATTGGAAAGGAAATGTTACATTCCTTTAAATAGCAAGAGATGTTACTGATACAGAGTCAGGGTCAGTAAATGTAAAAAATGCTAGATAGCCATTGTTAATATTGTGCAAATATAAACTACTTCTTGATCTGGAAATTCAGTGATGACATGAAAGTAGTAAAATAGGCTTCATATTCTTTTTTTTTTTAAAATAATTTTGCTACCAAAAAAAAATACGGTTCAGGTGATACACAGAATCTGAAAAAGTCTGTTCCTGCAATCTCCCTGACTGCAGAATTTCCACTGAAGCAACGGGAGTTCTGCTCACGGAGGTCTTGCAGAATTGAAGCCTATCTTTGTCCTGCATCATTCAAACTCTCTCTCATGACAGAAGAAAGACGTACATTTTCGTTTTCCAGTATTCTTTCACTGAGTTATTAATATATTTGGTACATAAAAATTATTGGAAACTGCAGCTTTGTGTACCCAATGTCACATAAAATCCCTTACATCGGGATACATGGCATCCTGGTTTCAAATTGAAATTCCATTGTATTCGCCAGCACAATGGCTTTGATCCTGCTTCCATTGAAGTTTTGTTACTGAGTTCAGCAGAAGCAAGAACAGACCCAGATTCGTCACTAATTATTACAATTAAAACCACCGGAGAGGAGTCTCCAGTAGAGAAACGGGGAGTTCCAGTTCTGTAACCTGTTTCTTCCTTCCAGTCCATGGAAGTCCCCTCTGTGTATAAATTCCCCTCTCCTCTGTGCATAGGTGCTGGAAGTATGGGTGCTTGGGGTGCTGCTGGGTGACTTGACATGGTTTCCATCATATATAGAGTTTACAGTTTGGTTCAGCTCTCAGCACCCCCACTATACAAATTGTTCCAGCACCCCTGCCCCTGTAATAGGTTATTGTTGGCATGGGGAAAATGAAGACCTTAGTTTCTCTCAGCCATGTTTCTCTAAACTAACTTACCAAGAAAATCGAACATTCTCTCCAGTATTAAGTCCTACTCTAAATATATGAAAAAAGAGATCAAGATAAAGCAGACAGTACAGGATTTTCTTAATTTAACAATTGTCTTTAGCTCTTAAGATGTTACATAGCATATTTTGTATTGCATTTTATAAATCCCTCCTCCTTCTAACTTGTAACTTATGTTGAATTTCCAATAATCAAATGTCTAGTGCTAGAATACATGTTTAATCTCATTGTTCTTGTGTTTTGTAAAAGTAGGAAACTGAACAATACACTGGATTTCTTGGAACAAACGAGCACAGCTCTTGGGGCCCGCTCCAGCTCCTATTGTTGTCAATGTCACTAGTTTCAATCAATGCTCCATTAGGCCTTTATGTTCAATAAAAACTACTTATTGCTGAGGGCCTGATCCAGCTCCCTTTAACTTCAGCGGAAGCTGGACGTATCCTAATGGTGTACCTGTGGTCATTCAGAAACCAGACTTTGTATTTCTTTACACTTGCTCTATCCTTTGTTTCTTTCTTGTTGCTGGTTAAATACAAAGCTTTGAAAAACCCCAACCAGCTAAATCGCTAGCCAGACCGTGCTAGCGATTTAGAATTAGAACTCTCTATTGAGAGCAATGGGAAGTTCTGACTAAAAATCAGTGGTACAATATGACCGCAGGAAATCTGCTTTTTGAGCTTGTAGGCCTAACTGGGCATAGCACACAGTCAAAATAAGAACATCCTTCACCAAAATCCACTAATTCTTAATAAATGTGTTGATTTCATAAAGCACCTAACATACTTCTGGCTCTATATAAATTTGTGTTTAGATGATGTATTGTTGAAAGTCTGAGCACTGTGTTAAGGTGCTGATTCAGCTCCTTTAAAGCTATGAATTTTTTTACACACAGATGGATATTAAAGATGCAAGTTCTCTGTGGCTGATTTGGTCAGCTACAATCTCCTCTGTTCATTGTTTGTTCTCGGTCTTTTGAATTATTTTCATTTGTTACTTTTAATTATTTTGCTGTCCCAGGAGAAAGAGTAAATAATCTATTGGCAATCAGCTGTCTTCTGGCTATAAACTCTATGCCCCCTGAGGCTTGGATAATGTGAGCAGATGCCCCATGCTGTGAGGGCTAGAGAATAATATGATCAGAATAGGTAGGAGGGAGTGAGGTGGAAGAAGGCAGCTCTCTTGCCCATGATCATACAAATGTCTGCGCCAGCATTCTTCTGGACAAATTCCCACACTCATTAGGTTAGAGGGGGCAGAAGGACTAGAGCCATTTCATTGGTCAGCCCAGTAGGTGAAATGACAATAGGGACCAAGTTCAGAAGAAAAAAGATGGTTTAAGCGTCCCTTGTTTCCTTTTTTCACATGTATCCAAACAGCACTCACGGCATAACACAATATAAATATTAACAAAGCTGATCACTTCCATATCCTTATACCGTACACTTCCCGTAATGTCATTTTCAGAGTTTTCCGCATACTGACTTAGCACCCCCGTATATTTGTGTTAAGGAAATCACAGCAGCAGGGTTTTCACTCCACCCAGCTTTTAGTTTCATACAAGGAACTATAATAGTGTTCACGTGGCAGCATTGCTGCTGACTCACTGAAGCACTGCAGCGATGCTTCCTAAAATCATCTGAATCTTAATGACCTGTTTCACATTTTGTTTGACCTTCTTGCCTATGAAGATGTAAATGAACCTTTTCATTTCTATCGCCTACCAGCTATAAAGCTGAACAAAAAACTCTTCTCTAGCGTCAAGAAGCTACTAAAAATGCACCTGCTTCTTCAGGAAGCAATGCTCCATAGGCCACCCCAAGCGCGGTATGTGCTCTCTAATATCATACTGTCTTTTTCTTTTCTTCTTTTATGCTTGTGTTGCAGACTGTAAGCCCTTTGGGGAAGGAGTTGTTATCTATTAGGCACTGACCTCTTCCTGTATAGCATAATGTACGTTTCCAGCTCTATAAAAAAATGTTTAAAGTGCTGCTTTCATTTCAGCTACACACTGAGTTAGCTTCCTAGCCTTTGGGTAATTTGCAGCAAATGTACTTTTCTTCCCCAGTGTTTTATGAGTTGTTTCCTGCTCTCTAGCCCTTGTTACTATTTGGTAACAGAGATGAGATTAAGTACTATTACTAGACTTAAATATTTTAAGGGTTACAGTTTTAATTTTTCAAAAAATTCAAATGTGCCTGCATGAGAAGGGAAACCCATCCCTATTCCCAGAGAGGCCTTGACTTGATTAGCACTTGCATTTAGCACAGACAACTCATTATTAATAGCATTACCTATTTCTAGTGAATCTGACTGAGAGATCTGCAAGGTTACTAGAGTTAATCACTACAAAACAATATCGAAAATTGTCCAAGATGATGGAAAAACTGTTCTATTAAAAGTCAGCATAAAGTGGTACAAAACAATGGTTTGAAGTAATTGGAAATTCATGTAAAAATATCATCTTATCCATAATCTAATAAGTTACATCACATTAAATAAGTACAATTTTTATGACTTTCACTTGATCTTAAAGTACTGGGGCCAAATTCTCAGTTTTTACTCAAGCTAGTGAAAAGGTGTGTCATGGCTTTCAAAGAGAAATAACCAGGAAGTCAGCAGAGACGAGTGTAGTGTTTATATAGCTCAGGAGTGACTGGAGAGATATAGGGTATGTCTACACTACCCACCAGATCGGCGGGTAGCGATCAATCCAGCGGGGATCAATTTATCGTATCTAGTCTAGACACGATTATTCAATCCCTAGGTACTCTCCCATCAACTCCTGTACTCCACCGCCACGAGAGGCGCAGATGGAGTCGACAAGGGAGCAGCAGCAGTCTACTCACCATGGTGAAGACACCACGATAAGTCGATCTAAGTACATCCGCTTCAGCTACATTATTCACGCAGCTGAAGTTGCATAACTTAGATCAATCTCCCTCTCCACCACCGCCACCACCAGTGTAAACCAGGCCTTAGAAACAAACACATAGGTACTTGCTTTCAGTGTCTACAGCTTCTAGAAAAAGCTAGGTATGGCAAAGAGAGAGTTTGTCATTGAGTTAGGTATGGGCTTACAAGAACAATACAATACTTAACTTTTTAAGATCTGAAAACTCTGCTGTAAGATTCTATCAAATGAAAATATTGCGGATCCAATCCAAAATTCCTCTCCCATTAGGCAAAACCCTGCTGTCCTTTCCCATTCAATGTTCCCATTAACTTTGCTATTCAGGTTAGATTGCAAGTAGTCAGGGGAGACCTGCTCACATAAAGAACCAAAGTGGACCCATTTCCCCCACCTAGGCCAACATCACGGGGACCCATTTCTCCTTCCCAACCACCCTCCAGCCAGAGGCTGCAAGACAACTCATTTGCCACCACCAGTGCTGCTGCAGGGAATAGCTGCCATGTAGGAGATCCACCTAGAGGAGCCTCTGCGGTACTGAAGAGAGGTGATGTTTCAATAGGGTTGATGGCAGAAGGACTGGTAGATTTGAGTAGGGAAGATATGGAATTCATGAAGGAGGAGGTAAAACAATGGAACTCAAGGATTAATTTTTTAGGGGCATGAATAGTATTTTATGCTGGGAATGTTACTCAGATGCTAAAGTGAACATGGTATAGAATAGAATGTTGCCCAATGTAGGCCAAAAAGGAAATGTTTTGAGGGTTCCACTTGTTACAATTTTGGCAGTATGTCACCGAAGCCAAATCCCCAAAGCAAAAATATGACAGTTCCAGGCTATATTTTAGAACTGTGGGCTTCATTTGACCCATGACTCATAGTTTAGACACACTTGGGTTAAAGATTATGGTATTCTTGTCCTAGTTTTAAATAATTAACACTGCACTTACTGTTTTTCCTGTGCTGACACCTTTACTGGTTATCACAGATTCTGTTGAAATTACTCACATTTTTTCAATCATTTCTGATATTGTTACCCACCATGTGCTACGTGCTTTCCAGGAAGAAGTAGGGTGAAGACATAAAGAGTTTTGCTTTTGCTATGACTTCAATACCATGAAGAGTTCACAACTGGAAGCCTCAGATGAAAAGTGAAGGAGAACATCATCATCTCAAAATAGAAAACACATGTACATGTGTCTTGATTAATATTTTGGAGGATAATACATTACTTTGAGAGTGATTGTTCAGGGGAATGTCTGAGCACTGTCAAATATCCAGTGTCTCTCTTCAGTGATAAAAACAGTGTTCAGAGCTATAGCCTGACCTTGTAGAGTACATTCCAATTACAGGGCCTACGTGAGTTGATCTGTCCCACACAGGTAAAGCTGCATAGATAAAGCATTTGTAGGATTTGGACCCATACTTGGATCTATTTCTTTTCCCTTGAGAAGATGTTCTAGATACTGTACTGTCTTTCCAACTGAGATTAATAAACCTTTCCAAAAATAAAATCTGCAAATTAATGACATGTTATCAAATTCAGGGCTGCAAAATAATTTTCCCCTTAAGCATAATGAAATGGATTTGAGATTGGAGGTGGGCATGATCCTCTGGAAAAGTGAGGTGCCATTATCTCTCATGGTCAGATGGCTGTGTCCGAAATAATGAGTTTCCTATGACTGCAAGGAGTGGACAATGCTGGCCCTCATTCCTGGTCATCCTCTTCATGGTTGCATCTAAGTTTCTCTGTGTCATTCCTTTAATGTCATCAGTTTAAAAGAGTGGAAAATGCTTATGTAGAAAGGTGTTTTTCCTGCTTTTTAATTTTTGAAAAAAAATTAGCAAACTATTCTGTGTTTTTTTTGTTTGTTTGTTTTTTGGTATACTTTTTCATTATAAACTTTCTTAGAAATAACTTGGCATACTACAGTCTGAGTCATATAGGATTTGATCTTCCTAATATGGTAGTAAACCAGGAGTAACTCCACTAAGTCACTGGAATTAAATTGGTGTAAGCAGAATCAGAATCGGACTCATAGAATCTAATATCTTTCTCTGAACAATATGAGAGTAGCTTTTGTCTGTGTGTGTCTTTTGGAATTAATTCTGATTTTCTGACTAATGCCCAGCACGAGTATAACAATGCTTGGACTCAAACAGCAGTCTAAATCCATATATGAGCATTAACTACGACATCAACCACAGCTTGGGAAATAGGTTTTGTTGTATTACATTAAGTATGAGACTCTTTCAGGCACACACTTAACACATGGTGGGATTGATTCTGTTAAGGGTACTAAGAGCAAGTAAAGGTTGCAGGATCAGGTCTAGTGTTATTTCACCAATGTCTCGGTCTCATATCTTTCCTAGCCTCTATGCTGTCGCACAACCTAGTGTTAAAGACTACCAGGAGACTCTTTATGTCATCGCTGTAAATGTCTGTTCACCAGTCCTGTGATCTGACTAGCTTAAAAGAATGGCCATTCCTGGATAAGTAAACCTACGTACTGCAGAACATTAAAGAGTAAATTTACCCTATTCCCAGTCAATTCCTGAACATCTATTATAATTTTCCTACAGTATTGGTAGGTAGTACTGTACCAACTTGCTTTCATTATTCAGTCATTTCCATCAGGTTTATTGCAGTGCCTGCTGTTCTTCTTCATTATCTCTTGTCCTCTGTGGGCCCATGTATCATTTTGCAGGATCTAAGGTCTGTTCTTAAAAGCCAGTTTTCCTCCCTGAGCTGTTACTTTTTTTTTTTCTGCCAGGTTTGATGCCTTTCTGCAGGTTCCCTGTGCATCCTCAAAAACTCCAATTCATTTCAAACTTTCTCTGCTCTTAGTGGCTGCACTCTGATGAACTGACACACCAGGAAACTGGACGGCAGGATGATTTCTTTAATTTGAATGTTTCATGTAGTAATGAGATATATATTAAATACACCTAATATTGCCAAGCCAATGTGCACAAAAGACATGTGGATACCCCGAGTCCCCTCCTCAGCCGATTCCAGGTTTTACTTCTCATTGATACCCTCATGCTCTAAGCTTAAAGGGATCGAGGGATATGCAGTTTTTTAAACAAACAAAAGGAAAAAGTAAGGAATCTGAAATCATGACAACAGAGCTTAGCAATAATGCTGATATAATCACTTTTTTAAAATATAGAATAGCAGTTCTAAATTTCTAGCCATAATAGATTCATAGAGGTTAATGCCGGAAGGGACCATTGGGATCGTCTAGTCCAGGGATCAGCAACCTTTCAGAAGTGGTGTGCCGAGTCTTCATTTATTCAGTCTGATTTAAGGTTTCGCGTGCCAGTAATACATTTTAATGTTTTTAGAAGGTGTCTTTCTATAAGTCTATAATATATATAACTAAACTATTGTTGTATGTAAAGTAAATAAGGTTTTAAAAATGTTTAAGAAGCTTCATTTAAAATTAAATTAAAATGCAGAGCCCCCCGGACTGGTGGCCAGGACCCAGGCAGTGTGAGTTCCACTGGAAATCAGCTCGTGTGCCGCCTTCGGTACGCGTGCCATAGGTTGCCTGCCCCTGTTCTAGTCTAATCTCCTGTATAACACAGGCCACAGAATTACCCCCAAAATAATTCCTAGAGCAGATCTTTCAGAAAGACATCCAATCTTGATTTTAAGAATTGTCAGTGATGGAGAATCCACCACAACCCTTGGTAAATTGTTCAAATGGTTAATTGATCTCCCTATTAAAAATGTACACCTTATTTCCATTCTGAATTTGTCTATCTTCAACTTCCATCCATTGGATTATGTTATACTTTTCTCTGTTAGACTGAAGAGCCTATTATTGAGGGGCTGCACGTCTAATAGGCAGAGGAAGGCTGAGCCTGCCCAAAGCGCCACGTGGCCCTGCCCCCGCTCCATCCGGAGGCCCCCTCTCCTCTGGGTGCTAGTTGGCCCCAGCCCACGTAGGCTGCTCCACTTCCAAGAAGGGAAGCCTGCTGGGGCTGGGACTGGGGTGGGTGGGACTTGAGGTAGCTGGGGCTGCCCAATGCTGGCGGGGCCCTGGCACTGGGGCCACGCCACTTAGTGCTCCAGGGCTGGGGGGAGGCTGTGCACTGCCCGCCACTCCAGGGTTGCAGGGGAGAGTCACGTGCCATCCACCCACCCAGGGCTGGGGGCCATGCTGTCTGGTGTGCTGAGGCTCAGGGGGATTGGACACCCACCTGGTGCTTTGGGGGCTGGGCCACATGCCACCCTGTGCTCTGGGGCTGGGAGGGGCCCACCTGTCTGCCTAGTGCTCTGGGGGGCCATGCGCTGCCCGCCTGCCTGGTGCTCTGGGAGGCTGGGCCATGTGCCACCTGCCCATCCAGTGCTCTGGGATTGGAGGGAGCATCCGGAGCTCTGGGGGTGGGAAGGCTCACAGCTGTGGGAAGGAGGATGTGGCCTTGGGGGGAAAGGGTGGGGTGAGGCCTCAGGCAAGAGGGTGGCTGGGGGCTAGCCTCTGTGAGTCAGTGGTTCAACCACTGCCCATGCCATTATCAAATATTTGTTCCCCATGTAGGTACTTATGTAGTCAAGTCACTACTCTTTCTTAAACTAAACAGACTGAGCTCTGCGAGCCTACCCCTATAAGAAATGTTTTCTAATCCCTTAATCATTCTCATGACTCTTCTCTGAACCATCTTCAATTTAGCAACATCTGTCTTGAATTGCAGGCCCCAGAACTAACACAATATTCCAGCTGTGGTTGCATCACAGCCAAATAAAGCTGTCAGATAAGCTCTCTGTTCACTTGAGATTCTCCTGTTTATGCGTGCCAAGACTCCATTGGTACTCTTCAGCCACAGCATCACACTTGGTTCTTATGTTCATCTGATTATCCACTGTGAGCCCCCAAATCTTTTCCAGAATCACTACTTCCCAGGACAGAGTCCTCCATCCTGTAAAGTATGGCCAATATTCTTTGTTCCTAAATGTATACATTTACATTTAACCATATTACAATGCATATTGTTTGCTTGCACACCATTTACCCATTACCTAGATTGCTCTGAATCAATGTGTTGTCCTCTTCATTATTTACCACTCATTTTTGAGATATCTGCAAACTTTGTAAATGATGATTTTATGTTTTCTTCCAAGTGAGTGATAAAAATGTTACATAGCATAGGGCAAAGAACCCACTGAAAACACATCCACTCCATGATGATTCCCAGTTTACAGTTGCATTTTGACATCTATCAGTTAGCCAGTTTTTAATCCCTTTAATGTTTGCCATGTTAATTGTATATCATGCTAGTTGTTTAATCAAAATGTTGTTCGGCACCAAGTCAAACGCCTTACAGAAGTATATTACATCAGTGTTATTACCTTTATTAACCCCACTTGTAATCTTATCAAAAAAAGATACCAAGTTAGTTTGACAGGATCTTTTTTCCATGTTTTGCGCATTAATTACATTGCCCTTCTTTAGTTCTTTATTAATTGAGTCCTGTAACAGTCACTATATTACCTTGCCCGGGATCAGCATCAGGCTGACAGGCCTATAATTATCCAGGTCATCCCTGTTTACCCTTTCTAAAAATTGGCACTACATTCACTACATTTCTTCCATTCTTCTGGAACTTCCCTAGTACTACACGATTTACTGAAAATCAACATTAACAGTCCAGCTCGCTCCTCAGCCAGCTCTCTTAAAACTCTTGGAAGCAAGTTATCTATCTGAACCTGCTGATTTAAAAATATCAAATTTTAGTAGCTTTTGTGAAATATCCTCCAGAGGTACTAGTGGAATGGAAAGAGATTCATCATCACCTGTCATCAGACTATCTCATCTGTTTTTTCATCAGATACAGAACAGAAATATTTATTGAACACGTCCACCTTTTCTGAATTATTATGGGTAATTCTATATTTTCACCTAGTAATAGACCAATACCATTGTCCGGATTCTTTTTGTTTCTATTGTATTTTAAAAACTGCTTCTTATTGTCCTTAACTCTGTGGGCCATAGATTTCTCCTTGTGTCCCTTTTGCTTCTCTATCAATTTTCTACAATTCCTAACTTTTGATTTATATTAATTACTATCAATTTCCTCTTTCTTCCATTTGTTGTATATTATTTTTATTTTATTTTTTATTTTTCACAGCTCTCTTCACTTCCCCTCTAAACCAGGCTGTTTTTTTAACCAGAACAGCCATCTTCCTTAATTGTGACAGGTTGCAGAGTAGCAGCTGTGGAAGGTGTTCTTAAATGATTCCCAATTATTATTCAGATGTTTCTGATTAAAGTCTTCCTCCCAGATGATTTGGCTGATAACTGTTTTCAGCATTGTGAAATTGGCTGTGCTAAAGCACCAAATATACATGTCACTGGTCTGAATTTTACACTGCTTCCACATTATGAATATGCTCAAGTCACAATTGCTGGTACCTAAGCTATCACTAGGCAGCTTTAAGCTTGCTTTCAGAAGTGGCTTAAAAGGTGAATTGCAAAGAAGTGCTTGAAGCTCTTCTTGCTCCCTTCTGATGTGGAAACATGGCCCCAGCACTTCATTTATTATTTCAGCTTGTTTTTACATTAGAAATATCAAATTCTCACTACCCTTTTTCTGGGAGAATTTCGGCAAGCTCTTCAGAAGACCCCTGGTGTGACCTCACTACAGGCTGAAACCTGAGCTACAGCTGTCTGAGAGGTGATTCTGCAAACACTTATGCACATGTGCAACTTTGCTCATACAAATAATCCTATTGTCTTCAATTAGATTCCACAGGGGAGCAGAGCAACTCATTTGCAAAGGTGTTTACAGAATCAGGGCTCAGGCCCTCGTTTAAGGAGCATGGTAAAGAATTTAAGGAAAGGGGGACAATGTTGAATCTGGAATATTATCTGTCTTTGGGTTTCATACTGTCACTCCTCACTGTAGTGTCTGAGTACCTTCACACAAAATCAATAGCAATAGAAAAGTCCTTAATGAACTTCATGGAGTCTCTGGCACTGCTGGCATTTGAGTGTTCAAATTGTGAGCAGCATTTATGGTGGAAAAGCTTTATCAAAGAGGAGGTTTTGGCAATGTTTCCTAAAGTTGGTCAGTGTCTGGATTTGACTAATAGCCTCTGGAAGATTGTTCCATAGCCAGATTCCCTCCACCAAGATTCTATAACTCAGAATCCTTAAGGCTTGCTGTAGGAAAGAACAACATTCCTATCACGTTCGTGTTTGGCCTGGGAGGTTATGTTTGCAGTATGATAAAAGGCCTATGACACAGCTGCAGCTTGTGGGGCTTGGGCTGTGGGGCTATAAAATAGCAGCATAGATGTCCAGACTTGGGTTCTGGAAACCTCGCCTACCCATATAGACCTGCAGCCCGAGCCCTGAGAGCAGGGCCGCCGAGAGGGGGGGCAAGAGGGGCAATTTGCCCCAGGCCCTGGGTCCTGCAGGGGCCCCCACAAGAATATAGTATTCTATAGTATTGCAACTTTTTTTTATAGAAGAGGCCCCCGAAATTGCTTGCCCCAGGCCCCCTGAATCCTCCGGGCAGCCCCGCCTGGGAGCCTGAGTCAGATGACCCAAGCCAGGCATGGTTCTTTTATTGTAGTGCAGACATACAAGGAGAGATCTGGATCATGTATCAACATCTTGTGAAGTCAGTTCCAGGTCCTCCAAGATCTTACCGAGAGCCTCTAACATTTCAGATAAGATTTTTGTTGCATAGATCACAATGGAGCATTAGAAGCCATAAAACATAAAACTAATTTTAGTTTTACAGTTCACCTTTAGAGCTTTACTCACCTGAAGTTTAATTCCTTGAATAGTCCAGACATATAGAATCATTTTGCCTGTTTCATGTTGATACTGTCTGTAAAAGTGTTTTCTGTATGTGGTAAAGCAAAGAATTGGGAATTTGTGCAAACCTTGAGCCAAAGACAAAAATTCATTGAATGTACTTCTAAAGAAAAATAATCATTTGACATCAGACTTCACTTTCCTCCCCATATTCATAAAGTTGCTCATTCCTCTCTGACTACTTTTAAGTTCAAAACATTCTCTGTTTTTTTAGTAAATGACACAAAGGAGAAATGTTGAAAATATAGTTTCTCAATAGACAAAAGATTTCATAATTCTTAGAAAGTTTGAACATTTCAAAATGTTAGAGAAGTAAAAGCATTTTCCCTTTTGTGTGTGTACCTTTCTGTTTTGTAAATTTACACACATAGCGCAAAAGCCAGATGAAGAAATTCTTTTTAAGCAGTAAGCAAGAGAGATCCTTAAATTAGCTCTTCCCTTGGCAGACATTGGTCACTTCCTTCTCAGGATATTTTGAAAGGTTTCCTGTCCATTCTAAATGGTATGGCATTTGCTTTCTGTATAGCCTTGCCCTTGTTCAATGCTTTGGGAGGGTTGTTGGGTTTTTTTAACTCTGTCACTGCTCATGAACAAGTGAAAAACTGAGCAGAGAGAACTAAGTACAATAATTTAAACAGTATTCCAGATTTTTTTCCCCACACTGGACCAGGAATGTTCTAGAAGCTCTAAGAATGATCTGGAAGCTTTACAAATGATCTATAAAGCAAACAAAGTGTGGTCTGAGCACAGGAATAGGAGCCAAAATGCCTAGTTTTCATCTCCAACCTTGATTCCCTCTGTGACCCTGGGCAAGTAATTTAATTTCTCTGCCTCGGTTTTCTCACCTTGCTTGTAGAGAGGCTCTATACATTTGTAAGTATTTGTACAGATGTAAAAGCACTATGTGCAATATTAAGGCATTTCAACAAAATTGTAAGGCATGGACTGGATCTGCTACTAAGGGTTTACTAGACCACCTCTTGCAATAATGGTGGTATCTATATACCTAGTAAGACAAAAGAATCAGAAATTCGGAAACAATTGCATACATTGCCTTAGGTCTTAGAGCAGAAATGGAAACCAAGGGCCAGAAGGGAAGACTAAAATGAGGTCTTAGTTTCTGGTTAGGTAGCCCCCCACCTGAATGTTGGGGAAATTATCTCATCGTCCTCACCTCCTACATGCTACTTCCCCTAACCCCGTCTGGAATAGAAATCTGTACCAATTTCATCATCCATAATAGAAACAAATAATGCTTAAAGATTTATAAAACTCAGCTTTCAGGAAATTGCAACTTGGCATTGGTGTCTAATTTGCCAGTATTAAGGCTAGCCCTATATACAAGTTACTAACTATACAGAAGAGAGAAAAGTTACAAGCTACTGTCGGCTCCTGAGTGCTATGTCTAAGTCTCCACCATGACATTCTATTATTATGGGTTATTTCCATTTAATAAAACCAAACTGAATCTAGAAAATACGCTAAGAGCAGAGCAGGAAATGCTGAGCTGTTGAAAGTCAATATGGGGTGGTACAAAATGATGGATTGAGAGCAGTAACAAGAATTTAACATAATGAGGAATATCTTCATTTTTTTTTTACTTATTCCTGCTCATATTTAAAAAGTATAAACTTTCTGATGACTTTCACTGTTCATATCCTGAGAGATTGGACAGTAGTGCTAATAACAAAAACCAGTGGTGTCTAGCTGCCTAGGGCTTCTATTGTATAATATTGTTTAGGATTCCACTCAACAGCAGTTCCCCTTTTGTCTGCTAACTTCATAAATAATGGATACATCCTGCATTAGAGATTAGCAAAGATTGTAAAGCTTCCTTTTTTGGCATGTGTAAGATTTGGGTAGCTTCTAAAATATTGATATAGTTGTGCAAGTTAGTGCACTCATATTTTTAAGCAAGGCTAAAAAAATTCTAATGTTTCAATTACATAACAGAAAAGGCATGGATCTGAAAGCAGATTTCTGCCACTCAAAAACTTAGAAAATGTGATCCTTTCATCTGAAGTCTATGGGGAAAATAGTTAAATTACTAATTTTGTGATATTCTTAGAAGAATCTACAGAGATCATTGTGGGTTTCAAAGCAGTTATGATTGGAGGTCATGAAAAGCCTTTAGGAAACATTACCAAGGTACTGCACCATCTGAAGAGAACGCTACTATGCCAGAAGTTTACAGAATTCAATGAGAACAGAGGCAGGAAGAGGAATTTTCAAAGTTCTTCTTAGCCCTGATCTACACTGGGAGGGGGGGAGGGGGGTTTGATCTAAGTTACGCAACTTCAGCTACATGAATAACATAGCTGAAGTCGACGTACTTAGATCGACTTACCGTGGTGTCTTCACCGTGGTGAGTCAACTGCTGCTACTTCCCCGTCGACTCTGCCTGCGCCTCTCGCAGAGCTGGAGTACAGGAGTCAAGGTTGGACTAAATAACCTATCAGTCATAGAAAGAACAGGAGTACTTGTGGCACCTTAGAGACTAACAAATTTATTTCAGCATGAGCTTTCGTGAGCTACAGCTCACTTCTTCGGATGCACAGAATGGAACACACAGACAGGAGATATTTATACATACAGAGAACATGAAAAGGTGGAAGTACGCATACCAACAGAAAGAGTCTAATCAATTGAGATGAGCTATCGTCAGCAGGAGAAAAAAAACTTTTGAAGTGATAATTAAGATGACACATAGAAGGTGTGAGGAGAACTTAACACAGGGAAATAGATTCAATTAGTGTAATGACCCAGACATTCCCAGTCTCTGTTAAGGCCTGAGTTAATTGTGTCTAATTTGCATATTAATTCAAGTTCAGCAGTCTCTCTTTGGAGTCTGTTTTTGAAGTTTTTTTGTTGCAACACTGCCACCTTCAAGTCTGTCACTGAGTGGTTGGAGAGGTATTTCCCTATGTTAAGATCTCCTCACACCTTCTATGGGTCATCTTAATTATCACTTCAAAAGTTTTTTTTCTCCTGCTGACGATAGCTCATCTCAATTGATTAGACTCTTCCTGTTGGTATGCATACTTCCACCTTTTCATGTTCTCTGTATGTATAAATATCTCCTGTCTGTGTGTTCCATTCTGTGCATCCGAAGAAGTGAGCTGTAGCTCACGAAAGCTCATGTTGAAATAAATTTGTTAGTCTCTAAGGTGCCACAAGTACTCCTGTTCTTTTTGCGGATACAGACTAACTCGGCTGCTACTCTGAAACCCATCAGTCATAGAGTTTGACAAGAAGTCGCAGCCATGGCAAAATCCCTGCTCTAATTATAGCTGTTTTAGACTTTTTGTCAAACTCTATGACTGGTAGGTTATTTAATCCAGCCTCTTCTCTGGCTGGTCAGCCTGCATGCCACGCTCCCACCCCAGGGCAGAGTGAAAAATACTGTGTGGCTTTGCAAAATGGCCAGCCCACGGGAACAAGCTGCACTCAAGTTTCCCTTCTCTGGAATACAGTGAATATAGGCATGGGTGAGAGAGCTTAGAAGAGAACCTTGCAGTAGGCAAGGATCTCTCAAAAGGATCTCTCCTTTCTACAAAAGTTTCTCTCAAAACTGGGTGACTGGGCAACAAAATGACAGATGAAATTTAATGCTGATAAATGCAAAGTATTGCACAATGAAAAAAATAATCCCAACTATACATATAAAATAATGGGGTCTAAATTAGCTGTTACCACTTAAGAAAGATCTTGGAGTCATTGTGGATAGTTCCACTCAGTGTGCAGCAGCATTCAAAAAAGTGAACAGAATATTGGGAATAATTAAGAAAGGGATAGATAATAATGCAGAAAATATCATATTGTCTCTATATAAATCCATGGTACACCCACATCTTGAACACTGCGTACGGATTTGTTGGCCCATCTCAAGTATGTTTACTTTCTTTATTATTGAAATAAACTTCAGAGGCACTTTTCTGTGGTTACCAAAAGGTTCTGTCTGGACTTTGTCATTAAATCATGAGACAGACCTGGCTGGCTAAATGTGTATTGAGTTCAGTGAATGAGGAGAGAGGTATTGAAAGATCCAGTCTGCCAGGGTATATGATGCTGCTACCAAATAATCAGGTGATCAATACCCAAAATGTTTTGCACATGATATTATCTTATAACACATTCAGCACCGTTTCTAGAGTGAGGAGAGAAACAAAAAACAGAGAAGATAAACGAGCAGTAAGCAGGACAAAATGGTACTAAATCCACTGTGCACGTTCTCTCCTTAATAGCTCCCCTCCCAGACTGCCTCAAATCAGTCAACATGCTCGATCAGCATGGCACAAATATAGCTTTAACTTTTGGGCACAGAGATTTGGCTTGCTAGATAACTAGCCAGTCAGACCAATTTTTAGTGAGCTTCCCCAGAACCATTTCAGAGAGAGGATATTGTCTGCGTCCACTAGGATTTAATCAGATATTGTTTTTCCTTTATTACATGAGCCAGAGTCACAGCTGACACAGTATTTCTTTTGACTCTGTAGGAATAGCCTAAAGTAATCAGAGCTTATCTGGGATGAAGTTAGACCAGTTTGTTACAAGTTTGTTACTCTTTTAAGCCTTATCAAGTTACCTCTTCTTGGGCCTGATATTTTCGCAGTTCTCTGATTGGAAGGAGAAAAATTGCACTGTAGATGGCACCAGCTTGGTCCACTGAAGAAGTTTTTCATAATTATACTCCAGTAAATGTGGGAAGAGCAGTATCGGTGCGGGGAAGTAGAGGTCATTGTTAAATGTAGTTTGCCCTGCTCCTGCTAGCTCAACATTGATTGATCAAATTAAAATGCAGACTCTGTGGAAGAACATAGTGTGGATTAAGAGGAAATGAGCCTAAATGCACCCAGACATTAAGCCTTCTTAACACAGTCCCCAAAATAACTGGTTCTCTCTATCCTGTGGGCTCCAATACTATGATGATGGAGGCCATATAGTACCTAAAGAGTTCATCTTGTCCTGAACTTCCCTTTCGCTGAATTCTCCCCTTGCTTTCCCCTTCTCAAGTTCTTCGACTCTGCTCTGAGATGTAACCTGCTCTCTCCCTCCCCCCCAGCTTTCCCCCTCAAGAACTGGGAGCCATAGGAATCACTATCATTTTCCTATCTAAGATTCTTCTTTTGAATGTTTAAAAGAAAACTTTTGTGTTGGAATTTACAGACTGGGCTGCAGAGAGGAGACTTAACTAACCTATAATAGAACACGAAATCAAAGTGTAACTTTAAACCAGTGACAGAAATGGCATTGCTGTGTTAACATGTGGACTTCAAGTGTAACAAAAGTGTTCTTACCAAACTGTTTTTTGTCACAAGGCTTTCTGCATGTCTAGGCTAATTTATCAGGAAAACCCTGAATAAGTAACCTTAACTTGACTGTACAGTAGAATACAGAATTGTAGGTAGTTTCTTTGTAGACCGTGAAATAACATCATGGTCTAGTGTTCCTTGTCAGTATCACAACCATGCAACTTCAGAACCAGAATGCTCTTTTTTTTTTCTTTCCTTTGGTGATATAAGGCCTTATATCACCAAAGATATGCAAGGGATTTCTATGTGCATTTATTTCCCGATAGCATTTGGAGGAATCTGTAACATAAGTCCATTGTGTACTGATGACACAGGAAATCCCATGTATTGAAAGAGATCCCTTGTAATGAAGCAAATCTAAAACTATTCAAAACATATATTGAAAAGAGTGAGCTTTCTACTGTGAATTACTGAAACTCTGTTGACTTCAATGGTAACAGCAGAACTTGGCTCAGTGTGCTTGGCTGGTCACTTTCTATATTCCCTTATATCTGATATGTGTTTGAACAAGGGCCACCTCCCTCCTTCACAACCCCGCCTTGCCTAATGTTTGATCCACAGAAGAAATGATAATCTAGTGCTGGTGACTTCACAATCTGTTCCCATGGAAACTTGATTATTAATTGTGTATTACTGTAGTGCCTAGGAACCCTAGTCATGTGCTAGGCACTGTGCAAATGCAGAAAAAAGATAAGTCCCTACCCCAGAGTTTTCAATCTCAGATAAGACAACAGAGGGATAGACTGATGGGGCAGTATAGGGAAAAAATAAAAGACTGTTAGTCTGCATGGTAGGCAGTGGTCTCTGCACACCAGCTGCTTAACTGTTGTCAAGTTTTTGTAGGCATCCCAGAAAAGGAGGGATTTGAACGTGGACAATGAGTCTAGTGAAAGCAAATCTTCAGATTTGCAGATGTTATTGGGGAGCTCCTTCTAAGCATGAAGGACAGCATGGGAGAAACCATGTAGGTGCTTCTTTGAAAATGTAACAAAGGGACAAGGGAGGCTGGCATTGTAAGCCAATCAGAGATGGGAGTCAACATATTGACAGCAGTGTTGCCAGTTCTCATGATCTCATAGGATTTCAGCTGGGCCCAGAGCTAGTCTCACTGTGACACAAGAAGCTCCAGCCCTCTCACAAATTTCAGCTCTGCCTGAGAGAAACTCCCTCTGAGGAAATAACTGGGTCTGTGGATAAGGGGAAAGCAGTGGATGTGTTATTCCTTGACTTTAGCAAAGCTTTTGATATGGTCTCCCACAGTATTCTTGCCAGCAAGTTAAATAAGTATGGGCTGGATGAATGGACTATAAGCTGGATAGAAAGCTGGCTAGATCGTCAGGCTCAACAGGTAGTGATCAACGGCTCCATGTCTAGTTGGCAGCCGGTTTCAAGTGGAATGCCCCAAGGGTCGGTCCTGGGGCCGGTTTTGTTCAATATTTTCATTAATGATCTGGAGGATGGCGTGGACTGCACTCTCAGCAAGTTTGCAGATGACATTAAACTGGGAGGAGTGGTAGATATGCTGGAGGGTAGGGATAGGATACAGAGGGACCTAGACAAATTAGAGGATTTGGCCAAAAGAAACCTGATGAGGTTCAACAAGGACAAGCGCAGAGTCCTGCACTTAGGATGGAAGAATTCCATTCACTGTTACAGACTTGGGCCAAATCGCTAGGAAGCAGTTCTGCAGAAAAGAACATAGGGGTTACAGTGGACGAGAAGCTGGATATGAGTCAACAGTGTGCCTTTGTTGCCAAGAAGGCTAACGGCATTTTGGGCTCTATAAGTAGGGGCATTGCCAGCAGATCATTCCCCTCAATTCAACATTGGTGAGGCCTCATCTGGAGTACTGTGTCCAGTTTTGGGCCCCACACTACAAGAAGGATGTGGAAAAATTGGAAAGAGTCCAGTGGAGGGCAACAAAAAGGATTAGGGGGCTGGAGCACATGACCTATGAGGAGATGCTGAAGGAACTGGGATTGTTTAGTCTGCAGAAGAGAAGAATGAGGGGGGATTTGATAGCTGCTTTCAACTACCCAAAAGGGGGTTCCAAAGAGGATGGATCTAGACTGTTCTCAGTGGTACCTGATTACAGAACAAGGAGTAATGGTCTCAAGTTGCAGTGGAGGAGGTTTAGGTTGGATATTAGGAAAAACTTTTTCACTAGGAGGATGGTGAAGCACTGTAATGGGTTACCTAGGGAGGTGGTGGAATCTCTTTCCTTAGAGATTTCTAAGGTCTGGCTTGACAAAGTCTTGGCCAGGGTGATTTAGTTGGGGTTGGTCCTGCTTTGAGCAGGGGATTGGACTAGATGACATCCTGAGGTCCCTTCCAACCCTGATATTCTATGATTCTATGATTGGCTGCCTTCCCCACTAGCCTGCCTCCTTGGGAAGAACAGCCATTTGCAGGAGTAGGCGGAGCTTTCTCCCCCATCCCTCAGGAGCTAGCACCATTCTCACAGGAGGGGAGGGAACAGAAAGGGCTCAGCATCAGTGCAGCTCCACACCCTCCTGTGAGGAATGAGATACAACCTCTCTGTTCCTCTCCCTCCCTGCAACGTCCAGCCGGGAATGTGGAGAAGGGGAACTTTCTGCAGCTGCCCCTCAGGGCTGGGAGAGGGGGTGTGAGGAATCCTTAGAGCTGCAGCAGGAGCTAAGGTGGGGTTGGGGGGACAGAATTGATGTGGGTACTAGAGGGGAAGAATTGATGTGAGGGCAGAATTAATTGCTGGGCAGGGAGATGGTGGGATATAGGGGTGTGTCAAGGTATTTTTCCCCCAGTTTGAACTTTAGCGTCCAAAAGTGGGGACCTGCACAGACACTTTTAAGCTTAATTTCTAGCTTAGATCTGATAGCCCTGCCACCAGTCAAAATATAGTGTTTGACACACTTTCTGTTCCCCCAAAACCTTCCCTGGGGAACCCAAGACGCAAACCTCTTGGGTCTTAAAACCAGGAGAAATAAACCATCCCCCCTCCTTTCCCCCTCCCAGACTTTCCCTTCCCTGGGCTACCCTAAGAGGCTCCACTGATCCAAACTCCTTGGATCTTAAAACAGAGAGGAATTAACCTTCCCCCCGCCTTTCCCCCCACCAATCCCTGGTGAGTTCAGACCCAATCCCCTTGGGTCTTAAACAAGGGAGGGGAAATCAATCAGGTTCTTAAAAAAAGAAAGCTTTTAATTAAAGAAAGAAAAAGTAAAAATTGTCTTTGTAAAATTAGGATGGAAAATGTTTACAGGGTAGTCAGATTTATATAGCCTAGAGGGACTCCCTCCCCCCTAGCCTGATATTCCAAGTTACAGCAAACAGAGGTAAAACTCCTTCCAGCAAAATACACATTTGCAAGTTAAGAAAACAAACATAAGACCAATCCGTCTTTTCTAGCTAGTACTTACTATTTTGAACATGAGAGACTGTTTCAGAAAGATTGGAGAAACCTGAGGTTGCACGTCTGGTCCCTCTTAGCCCCAAGAGCGAACAACGAACAACACAAACAGCACAAACAAAGACTTCCCTACACAGAGAATTGAAAGTATCTTGTCCTCCCATTGGTCCTCTGGTCAGGTGTCAGCTAGGTTCACTGAGCTTATTAACCCTTTACAGGTAAAAGAGACATTAACCCTTAACTATCTGTTTATAACAGGGCGAGAGCTCCTGAAGCAGGGGCCAAATACCTTACTTATGGGAGCTGGTAACACACACGCACGCGCGCACACACACAGAGATAGAAAGAGGAAGGGAAGTTCTAAAAATCAAGACAAACCAAAAGAAACAAACTTTTTAAAAATCCCATGATTTTGTGGGGTCTGACTCGTGATTTTTTAACCTTTAAGGTTGGCAATAATATGACAGTGAATGAGAGAAGATAGGTAGGGAATAGGCTGTGAAGGTCCTTGAAAGTGAAGACAAGTAGCTTATGTTTGAAGCAATAGAGAAGGGGGAGCCAGTGGAGGGCTGCAATGAGAGGATGACATAGTCAAAACAACAGGCTAGGAAATGATCTTTGCAGTACCACTGGAATTGATATGAGCAGGGCAAGACTGTATTTGTCAAGGCAAGAGAAAAAGCTGGAGTTGTAGCTATGTCCATGGATAGGAAAGACTGTATCAGTATGTTATGTAGAAAGAATCTGCAAGATTTAGACATAGGCTGGATGTGATAAGCTAGAGGGAGGTCTGAGTCAAAGATAACACCGAGGTTACGGGCCTGAGTGATGGGCAGGATGGTGGGGTTGTCTACAGGGATTGTGAAAGGAGGTACTGGGAAAGGCATCTAGGTAGGAGGAGACAATGTGACGATGTATAGTCAGCGTTAGGACTTCACCAGAGGACTAAGCAGGAAGAGAAAGTGACTGGGAAGAAGTCCAAAGCCTTGTTCAAACCTAAATGCTTTCAATAATTAGCAGACATAGGGCAAGAAATGCTATGAAAAACAAGTGAAAAGATGAAGGGTTTATGCTTTAGGTCTATTATGTGCAATTTTGTCTTCCTCAGTATGAAAGGTCTCTTTACAGTTTACCACTGATTTCCAGTATGCTGCAGTGATTAGGCTAAGTGATGAATGAAGTGAAAAATCTCTCCTTATCCAATACACATAAAGTAAAAGCTTCCTTCTATGTGCACGGAGGGCGCCAGGCACAGTAGAACCTTGCAGAGACATACATTGATGTACTGGGCAGGGGAGAGCAGGCGGAGGGGTGCAGAAGATTACACAGTAAGCACAATTCCATTGGGGCTCCCTCATCCCAGTGTGTAGGAGTTTGTGCAGGAGGGAGAGTGCATCTGTAACTCTGCTGTACTGTTCATTTTCCAGAGAGAAGTGAAATGAGGGCAAGCAAATAGCCCTGAGGGGTACAGCAGGCCTGAGAGAATACCCTGAGCCCTGAAGCTCCTCTGTTATTTTGTGGCATAGATTGAGATGAGGGGAGAAAATTCCTTCACCTGTCTGACCTTCAAAGGATCCCACCAGTTCTTCCGTAGGTACAGCCCGTGTCTGTAGACTGAGTGCCAGAATTAGAGTTTGGCCATAAAGAATACAGGCAGGGTGTTATGTTGTACTGTGTTATTAGCTGTCCTAAACTCTAACAGAGTTGGATTCTTGAACTTGAATCCCCTAGGGCAGTCGAACTGTTTTGTGAATAGCAAACATCTCAGGATGTGGTGCACATTAGTAGATATGTAGCTGGACTGCTACAGAGATATGATTGTGATCACAATCACCAATTCACCTGGAATGAATTTTAGATTCCTGAATATTTCACTAGTTCATTCAGATACATCCATGGTGAAAAATCTGCTTTCCCCTTTTCATAGTCAAGGCTCAAGTCTCGCTCCATATTTCACATTGACACGTCTGCCTAGCAAACAGTGTTTCCCTCAGGTAGTATGTGGATGTCCTACAAAAACAGGTGAGCACATGTGAAAGCTGCTCCATTTCCTGACACAATTTGGGAGGGATTTTTCTACATTTGGCTTTTTAAACATTAGAAAGTGATATTACAGGTATCATGCTATAGAATCATGGTATTTATAGCCCTTATTATCCGTTTCAGTGCAATTCAGAGTATTAAATTGTCCTTCATATGTAACTCAGTACTGTACAGTCTTCAAAGTTATGATTCCCATAGTAACTGCAACTCACCCATCTTGAATATGTCCTACTTTGAGTATTAATGTTAATTATAATTGTCTTAATATTTGTGTTTAATGTGGCAGAATTCAATAGCTGTATGAAATGTGACTCTGAATTTCCTGACTTTGGTGCAAAATTGAGAGCATAATAATACATTAATACACTCATTGCATGTAATGTCCTTGACCTTTACCAGGAAATAGAAATAATAAGTGGTCACCAGGTATTGTCCTGGCTATTAAATCACTAGGGGCCCAATGCAAACTCTTACTACCAAACATAGTGTTCACTACAGAGAACTGGACATTTCCTTGGCTTTTCAGAAGCAATGGTCTCAAGCAGCTCTGTACCACAGGAGCTACAAACTGAGATAATAGATGACAATAAAATCTCTGAGGCCTTGCTTCTCCTTTATCTTTTCTTGATGATTAAGACTGGCCTAAAACAGCCTGTAATGAGAAAGTCGACATCATGAAACAAAATTTGCCTGCTTAGACTTAGATCCTTTATTATTTAGGTAACAGTGCTAACTACTGCAGTATTTAGATTTAAATAGCTGTACATTTTAAGTTTTACCTTTTTAAAAGTTGCAAATATGCTGGGAACAAGTGATTCGGAATAAAATCAGTATAATATTGTGGCAAGAAACACTGTTACATACAGTCCTATCTACCCTACAAACTGAGATCTGAGACTACTGAGTCAGAGTACCACCTTGTTGTAACTCAGTCCTCTCATTCAGGTGCATTGCAGAGTAAACAGTCCCCGTGGAAAACTGTTAACTGCTGGGGTTCAGGTTTCACTTTAGTTAATTGCTTAGTTACTCAATTTGTGGGCAGAAAAACATGTACCACAAGGTTTTCCCTGAAAAATTTGGTCTTGAAAATATAGCCTTAGCAATCTACCAGTGTGTCTACATTTGCACAGAAGAATTATGAAAATTTTGAATTGTGTATCTCCAACACAACTCAACCCATACATTGAAATTCTTTCACTGGGATGCAGTGTGATCCAGTGGTTATCCCCAGTTCTGACAATGACCTACCGTGTTACCTTGAGCATGTCACAACTCTGCTCTCTGCCTCAGTTTCCCCAGTATCTGTAATGTGCGGACAGTGACACTTCCTTCCTTTTTGTAAGGTGCTTTAAGATCTGTAGATAAAAGTACTATATACAAGAGTTAAGTATTATTATTCTGAGTAACCCCATTGCTGTGTTTTAACCTGATATATCTGTATTTCATGAGTGAGTTGGGACATAGATTTCGTTTAGATGATAGGAAGTCGATGTTTCTTTTTTCATTTAAATTTTTATGTAGGTACACAACTTAGCAAGGAAGGAGACCTAATAATGGACAACATCAAGGAGGCTGAACTGTTTAATGCCTATTTTGCTTCAGTCTTCACTAAAATTAGTTAATGGTGACCAGATGCTTAATACAATATTAACAACAAGGAGGAAGAAATACAAGTCATAATATGGAAAGAACAGTTTAAAGAAAGTTTATATAAATTAGATATATTTGAGTTAGCAGGGCCTGACAAATTTTACCCTAGAGTACTTAAGGAATTAGTTGATGCATTCTTAGAACCATTAGCAATTATCTTCAAATAGTCATGGAGAACTGGAGAAAGATACTATGTTTGCCCATATTTAGAAAGAGCAAAAGAGAAGACCCAAGGTATTATAAATCTGTCAGTCTAACTTCAATACCTAGAAAGATACTGAAGCAGATTACTAAACTATCAATGTATAAGCATCTAGAAGAACATTAGATGAAAAGTAATAGCCAACATGGGTTGGTCAAGAACAAATCATCCCAAACCAACCTACTTTCCTTCTTTGACAGGGTTACTGCCCACATATATAGGCGGGAAGCAATAGACGAGATATATCTTAATTTTATTAAGGCTGTAATTTAGTAATTTTTAGTTTAGGAATGCCCACAGGACAGTCTCATAAGCAAACTAAGGAAATGTGCTCTAAGTGAAATTATTATAAGGTGAGTGCATAACTGGTCAAAAAAAAGCATATTCAAGGAGTAGTTACCAATGATTTGCTGTCAAACCTGGGAGACATATATACTGGGGCCCCACAGGAATCAGTTCTTGGTCTGGTATGAGTCAATATTTTCATTAATAACTTCAATAATGGAGTGGAGAGTATGCATGCATGATTTTTTTCTTGTATATGGTGTTGGGTATGTGATAGGAGAGCGACATCATCTGTGAAGTCCAGGTCTTCAAGGGATGAGAAGAGTATCCATTTAATGCCTCTTGGCATGTCTTCTGTTATATGCTGCATTACCCAGTCAATGGCAATGTTGAAGAGGATTGCAGACATGACACACCTCTGACACACTCCCGTTTTGACTTCAAAACTGAGCTCACTGTGATCAACACTGTAAAGTTGAAATAGAAGCTTTTGATGACGTTGATTGTATGGAAAGGAATTCCATATGCCCACAGAATGCGCTATAGGCTGGCCCTGTGGATGCTATCAAAAGCCTTCTCCAAGTCTATGAAATTTGTGTAGACTTGCCGTTGCCATTCTAAGCACTGTTCTATTATGTTTCGCAGAGTGAAGATCTAGTCTGTACATCCATGCCCTTTCTGAAAACCGGCTTGCTCTTTTCTGAGAATGCTATCAACTGCCTCTGATATACACTGGACTATGATCTTACACAATACTTTGCTTGGCACAGATAAAAGTGTGATACCACACCAGTTATTACAATCACTGAGAGTTTCTTTCTTTGGTATCTTCACTATAACCCCATTGGTCCACTCATCTGGCACTTTTTCCCTTTCCCAAACTGATGTCAATAAAGGGGCCAGGATAGATGCTGCTAACTCAGGATTTACCTTGAACAATTCTGCATTCAAGTTATTCTTGCCTGGAGCTTTCCCATTTTTTAAGAATTTGATGGCGTGAACAATCTCTTCCTTAGTTGGGATGTCTGTGTTGATATCAAGATCTTCTTTTGCTTCCTCTTTAGATGGCTCCCTGTTCATCAGTTCTTTGAAATGCTGTCCAGCACATTTCTTGTTCTTTTTAGGTTGTTAGTAGGTATCCTTGTTTGTTCCTGATGATTCTTTGTTGGTGTCTGCTGTTTACCACCGGTAATACCTTGTGGCTGAATCCGCGGGTGTAAATGTGGGAGAACTTCACTGAAATCAATGTGACTGCTCTGGATTTACCACACTGAGATAGGAGTCATTTTGGAGATGGTTCCTTGTTCATCACGAGCAGCTGCATCCTCTGCTTGTGTTGCCAGATTATCAATATAATGCCGTTTGTCTGCCCTCACAAGGTGTTTGACCTTCCGGTGTGCCTTGCTATACTGCTCGTGGTATTTGTCCTTTAGCATCTGGGATTTTGTGTCTAAAATTTTTTTCTTCAGGGCTTGTCTGGTTTCTGTGGCATTCCGTGTGCTGGGTATAAACCACTCCTTCCTTCTCTTCTGCCTGTAATCTAGACAGGCTTCACTGCTCTGTTTATAAATTGCTGTTATTTTGTCCCACTTCTTGTTGTTCTCCTCCTCTGCAGTCCATCCCCTCCTTTTCATCAAGGTTTGCAAGTGCTTGAAATCTGTTCTTTAACTGCAGAAAGAAGGCTTTCTGTATTTCAAGGGACTTTAACTTGTCAATATCATAACGTTTATTATCCCTTGTTTGGCAGACCCACACTTCTCAGTTTTAGCTTGACGCAAGCTGTCACAAGGTGGTGGTCGCTGCCAACATCTGCACCCCTTCTCACTTTAACATCTGTTAGTGAGCATCGCCATTTGTCATTGATCATGAGATGGTCAATCTGGTTCTTATCTCTGCCATTTGGAGAACACCATGTCAGCTTGTGATTTTCACTAAGTTCAAATAGGATTCTGCCGATGACTAGGTCATTCACGTTACAGAAATCAACAAGCCTTTCTCTGTTTTAATTCATGGTGCCACACCCATGTCTTCCCATTGCTCTTTCGTGTTGTTCTTACCAACCTTGGCATTCAGGTCTTCCATGAAGATAGTTAGGTCGTGGCATGGTACTCTCTCTAACTCTGCTTGTAATGTAAGGTAGAATTTGTCCTTTACTTCTTCATCACTGTCATTTGTCAGAGCATAACACTGAATCAGGGTGATATTATTATGTTTCCCTTTCAGTCTGGATCTCATAAGTCTGCTGCTGATGGATTTCCATTCAAGCAGGGAATGCTCCACTCCCTTCTTCAAAAGGATGGCAACACCCTCATAGTGTTGTCCATCATCCCATCCAAAAAACAGCACAGTTTATCCCAAGGCTGTTGTTAATCTTCCTGATCCCATCCATTTGCTCTCGCTGACACCCAGGATGTGTAAGCTGTAGCATCTCATCTCTGCTGTGACCTGAGCTAGCGTCCCTGTTTCGTACATTGTCCGTATGCTCCAAAAACCAAGTCTGGTTTTTGTCTTGGTGTTGAGCACTTCACTCTTCATGCCACTGGCTTCCTTTCAACTTTCACCACTGACAGTCATACAAGTCATTGACTCCTGAAGGCTGTCACACAGAGTTATGGTCGATTTCCCCATTGCTGTTTCCGTAACATATTTTGTTTTTTACGGGACAGGGTTGTTAGCCCTGTGCCTAACCCCCAACCTGGAGGACCAGGGTGTCTGTTTTGTCTGGCCCCTCCCCTAAAGACCAATCTGGCATGGTTGAACCTACCAGGAGCAAAAAGACCCCGCCAACACAGACTCTGGGGATCGTTAGAACATGCAAGCTGTCCTGCCATGACAAGGCACAGACACCAGGGGACACAGGGGACCTGATAACAGCCTTCAAATATCTTAAGGGCTGCTATAAAGAGGACAGTGATCAACTGTCCTCCATGTCCACTGAAGGTAGGACAAGAAGTCATAATTAATCTGCAACAAGGGAGATTTTGGCTAGATATTTGGGAAAACTTTCTAAATATAAGGATAGATAAGTACTGGAATATGTTACTAAGGAGGTTGTGAAATCCCCATCACTGGCGCTTTTAAGAGTCTGTTTGACAAACACCTATTAGGGACAGTCTAGGTATACTTGGTCCTGCCTCAGTGCCAGGGAGCAGATGACCTCTTGAGATCCCTTCCAGCCTTACATGTCTATGATATTTCCCTTATGGTTGCAAAGATAACCTTTAAAATATGAATCCTTTGTAAACTTATTCAGTGTTGCCTGCCTGAGTCTGTAGGCAGCCTGAAAAATAGCTCTGAGAGGTACAAACTGTCTTCTTCACACTCTGTGATTCCATGGCCAAGGCTTTTGGCATTTTCTATGAGCCACAGCTGTGGGGGTGGGATTGGGTTTTGTAGGGTGGGAATGAAGGTTAAAGTTCCATCCACCCTAGAAATTGCATTGCATAGAGCTGGAGTATATTTCTATTACCAGAATGTCAGGACTGTGGGTGTGCAGTTGGGTCCCATTGTGCTATGGTGTTCCCAGGACCCTGCCTTTTGCTTCCTGGTTATTTGAGATAGATGAGTCTAAACCAAAATCCTGAATCCATGAACTTTGTTATGGTTGAAATCTAGATTCGTATTTTGTGGCTTGAGTTCATTTCACTGACTGATACTTTGTTGGGAGAGAGAAGTGTTTCACTCACTAGTAGTACAGTCTTACCTCTCTGATCTCTAGAGCAGGTTGTCACCTCAGTTGCTGTAGGGGGCCTATGCCTGCTGTACATTACTTCTCATTCCAAGCTGTGCATATAATTAAATCATTAACATATTTTAGCTATTTTAAATAAACTCTGTTTTCATTACCTTTCATCACACTCTTGTCAGCACTATACCACAGAACCTTCCTTTTTATAATTGGTTCTTCCGAAACCACTAAATATGAATGGTTCTAAATCTGTACAGTAACTGATACTAGAGCCTTAAAATATCGCCAAACTGACTAGAGTAATGAGCAAATAAGTAATGAGAGGAAGCTATGGAAAACATTATAAAAGTTAATTCCTGACTTCACAAAATGCAATATAATCTAATAGGATGTATCAAAGGTACCCCACTTATTAGCCTAGATACCTTATACATTGTGACTAATTATTCATATGAAATGATAGTAGCTAAGTGTCTAAAGCCATATGGTGTGAGGATGCAGCATGATGATGGCTTCAGTGATTTCTTGCCTGTAAGCCCATTTTTCATACTACTAAACACCTTTAAAAAGGATGATTTCTGCTTGTTTTTGCCTCAGGGTCCCCTTACTTTGCTAGTATCTCTCTCCCCCTTCCTACTTTTATTTTGATCTTTGCATTTACTTTTGAGTTTGTTACTTTATTTTTTCTTTCTCTCCTCTTCACTTCTTCTGTTGGTTTAGTCCAGGGGTTCTCAAACTGGGGGTTGGGACCCCTCAGGTGTAGCAAGGTTATTACATGCGGGGGTCATGAGCTGTCAGCCTCCACTCCAAACCCCGCTTTACCTCCAGAATTTATAATAGTGTTAAATATATTAAAATTGTTTTTAATGTATAAGAGGGGTTGCACTCAGAGGCTTACTGTGTGAAAGGGGTCACCAGTACAAAAGTCTGAGAACCCCTGGTTTAGTCTTCTCCTCTTTTCTGTTTATTTTCCTGATGTTCCTTTCAGGTTTTCATACTAAGTTTTCAGGTGCCACTAGTTCTTGCGCTGTCACAGTAACACCTGCGTGTGTAATTAGCTAACAAACTCTTTTGAATAGCCTTAGATGCATGAGTGTGAGTTTTCCTATGCTGCCACTAACTCTAATGCCAGCCCAAAGAGGACCTTTGTTCTCCCCTTTCCTTTATTCCAGTGGCCACCATAGTCATCCTGAACTTTTCTCTTCACCAAACCACCAATATCACTGTATTTTCCTTTTGGACAGGAAGGCTAATAAGCATCTGACGTGGCCCTGCAATTAGCCAACTACATGATTCTGTAGATTGTCAAAAATCAGTATTCTTCAAAACACAATTGCGAATTGGCAATTCCAAAACACTTCAGGCCAAATTCAGACCTGGTATCAGCAGATGCCACTTGTTTGTCTTCAGTACCATTGACTTTGATGAGTGCTACCCACATATACCAGAACTATGGCCTTTTCTTACCAAAATCTTAGGGAAAAAGGTAAATGGAAAGAACTAAAGCAAAGGAAAAAACAGCAAGTGGTTCTCAATGTTTGCCAAGAGACAGATTGTTGTTCAATCTGCTTTATAAGCATTAGCTTACAAAGTGGCACTCCTCAACTGCGCTTTGCAATATTACTGCAGAGCTAATGTTGTCAGTTGGGAAGGGCTTGTATACTACCTACTATAACCAATCAAATAGTGTGTTTGATATTTTTCCTCTAGGTATTGCCACACATAAAAATATCCCAGATTCTTTACCTCCATTAGAGAAAGTAATTATTTTGTCTTCATGCAGTTGGGCTGACCGCTCTGCATCTGTGTGTGAGAAATTCATCTCCACTATCTGAAAATGACAGCACTTGCTTCTCCATACAATAAAGCTTATTGCAACAGCCCTATCTGCAGTACTTTTTGTTACTTACTGTACAATGTTGTGTTACTTGATATTTCTCTGAGTAACATTTAAATTTAGGGGGAGGGATAACTCAGTGGTTTGAATATTGGCCTGCTAAACCCAGGTTTGTGAGCTCAATCGTTGAGGGGGCCACTTACAGATCTGGGGCAAAAACTGGTCCTGCTAGTGAAGGCAAGGGGGCTGGACTCAATGACCTTTCAAGGTCTCTTCCAGTTCTAGGAGAGTGGTATATCTCCAATTATTATTATATTATAAGTCAAGAGAAAAGCTTTGTCATTTTCTATAAAAACATTTCATGAGAATTTCAGATTCTTACATCATCCATCTATATTGACTCTGTATTAAAGGCACCTAAACTATCTTAAGCCACCCTAAGGGCTATAATTTGGTGTGATTATTGCTCAGCCACTTATGTATGATCATGATATACATCCTCTCCTAGAATTAGTCCATTTTAAAAGCACAGTTCCATGATCACCTCCCCCTCTTAGAACTTCTTGACCTCTCACTTGGTAATTTCTATATCACTTTAATCATGTTTTATCATTATCTGGCTTCTTACTAGGGCAGTCTAGTCTTCCCTTCTCACTGCATGATACATTCCTGCTGGGGCTTGATTAGCATGATCTAAATGATTTCTGCAATCAGTGCTCTCTAGTTGGTTGTCCCTGATGGACAGTGAAGGATTACACTGTTTTAAAAGTGTCAGGGGGTAGCCGTGTTAGTCTGGATCTGATCATGGTGGGTGTAGTCCACTCCCAATACAAAATATCATTACAAAAGTGGTTTTGCCTCTCCTGGAATTGATACCTCCTCATATACTATTGGGAGTGGACTACATCCACCCTGATTGAATTGGACCTGTCAACACTGGTTCTCCACTTGTGAGGTAACGCCCTTCTCTTCATGTGTCATTATATAATGCCTGCATCCGTAATTTTAACTCCACGCATCTGACGAAGTGGGTTTTTTACCCACAAAAGCTTATGCCCAAATAAATGTTAGTCTTTAAAGTGCCACCGGACTCCTTGTTATCCTGCTCTTGTCTCTCTGAGGCCTGGATCCAATGCCCACTGAAATCATTGACTTTAATCTGTGCTAGTTTTCACTCTTCGGCAGGGTAGGAGGTAAGAAACAATAGTGTCCAAGTGGAGGGCCCATAAGTCATCCTGGTTTAGAGCCTTCATGGACAACATGCTCTGCAGAACCTCTTACAGCAGAGGGGTGCTGCTCCTCATGCCTGCTGCCAATAGTGGCCAGTTATGGGGTTATATCTACCAGGACCCACAACACAGAGTTAATGAAATATTAGGCCTACTCCTGCATATGAAAACAAGAAAGAAATGAAGTGAAGGGAAATAAAATCTCTGCAGCTATGCAACACACAAGGCATTCTTTCATCTAACTGTGAGCCAAATGCAAGTGTGGGTTGTTTAATGACTGTATCCTCTCCCCCTATCATAACAACTCCTAATAAAACTTCTGCGGGGGGGGGGGAATTAAATCATTGCTATTTATCCTATTCATTACTATATTTTCCTTAAATAAAATATAATGGGCAAAATTCAGCCCTGGTGCAAGAAAGAATAAATGTACTAACTTCACTGAGGGGGTAGCTATTTGTCTCAAGGCTGAATTTGGATAATGGATGGCACCTATCAATGGCATGTACTGTAGTATAGTTTCAGAATTCAGACAAGCATATTCATCTGTGGAAATACTGTGGAAGAGACAAGCCATGCAATGTGGTCTTCAGTGGCACCTGCAACATAAATCAGTTATTTTAATCTGCATGATAAATGTTGTGATAAAAACCAAGATAATTTGGTCATTCCTTATAATATGATCTTTACTGGGGAATTTTCCAAAATTGTTACCACAGTTCATTTTAAAGTATAATGCAACCATGCCATAAACAAAGGAAAACAAATACTTTAGAATTCTTCCCTTAGCCAAAGAAGTGTCAATAGTGTTTGTCCACATGGTTAGTTACATACAGTCCTACAGCTATTGCACACTTGGCTGCCGCAGATTTCAGTGTCAGTAGTGTGTACATGAGAGCTGCAGAACTGAGCCCAAAATGGTGAATTTTATGGCTGTTTAAACATTTAATGAGCTAAATACTGCTCTGTGTTGCACAAGGTGGGGACAAGGACATAGGAGGCCTCTTTCTTCCCACCTGCTCATTTAAGCAATCGAGCCCCAAGAAAGATGGCCCTTCTGCCTCCCGCATTCTGTTCTTTTGAGGTAGCTAACTGCACTAACCAGGAAAAGTCCTGGTTATAGAGATTGTCTTGGGCTGTCTTGTATGGGGTGGGGAGGAAGGAAGACCTCATGGGTCCTTCATCTCAGCACACTCATGCTGGGGTCAGGCAGAGATGACCTCCCAAATTAGAAGGGACAATTACACTTCTGGAAAGCGAATGCCAGAAAAGGAGAATTTAGACAAACTCATCAGGAACCAACCAACCATGCTACAAAAAGAGAGAGAGAAACAAATGAGATACTACAGACATATTTTCTGAATATGGAAATAGAGCAGGTGAACTCTTGGTCTAGCAACTCAGGAAATAGAATGTTAGCAGTAAAATCATGAAAATTATGCCCTCCGTATGGATGAAGAACAAATTGTAAAGTCATAGTGAAAGTAAGTCACTGTATACCTGCATAACCTGTAAAAGACATAGGGTTTTTAAATTACTCCATGCAATGTTTCCTGTTAAAGGGAAGCATTCATCTTATGTTATTGATTTTATTTATTCCTGCAGGTTTCTATACTATATTTACCAACAATCACGTCAAGAACAGGAATATTAGATTTCCTCCTTTTCTTGAATTAAGTGTGTTTTTCCTGAGGCAGGGAATGCCATTTTGCCCCAGGTTTTTACAACAGCTAGCACAATGGGGATCCAACTGAGGCCTCTTGATGCTACCATAGTACAGATAATTAATAATAATAGTGTGATCAATAAGATGTTTCCTTTCTAACTGCAGCCATTGTATTTAGATCCTATAACAGAGCCCAGTTCCACAGTCCATCCCACAAATAGCAGAAGCCCCTTTTCTGGCACAGAAGTAAAACCTCCTTTGGGAATGAGACCGGGTTATTTCTTCTAGAGCAAACACAAAGTAAAGTCCCTTTCTAAAAGCCTACAGTGCCTCTGACTGTTTGCCCCAAACAAGTTTAAAACAAACTAAACTAACAAAAATACAGACATCTAGAATGGGGAGTGGTTTTCTCCATTATTATAACAGCCCCCTTCCTGGAGTAGATGTGAGTTTGAACATGTCTAATTCTCCTGCCTTCAAGTTCCTGGGGGAACTCCTCTGTGTCCTAGATTCCCAACTCCCAGGTAGACAGTTGCTTCCCTTTGTTAGGAAAACTGGAATGAAAGGAAACTATGGCAATATGGGCCACCTTTTGAGTCCTGAAAGTTCTGTACCACCCATTACAGATGGGATTCCTCTAACTCAATCAACAGTATAAGAGACCTAATAACAAAGGAGACTATAATAGAATTTATCAAGTCACTAAAAAATAATAAGGCTCCAGCGGCCAGACAGCTAGCGAAGACAATTTTATAAGACTCTGGGACACTTTAGTACCATTGTGCCAAGCAGCAGTAATCTATATGTTAACAAACAGACAATTCCCCACAACGTGGCAAAGGGCCACAATCTTGATAATATCAAAACCAAAGACCCACTGCTAGTAACCGACAGTATTTCCCTACTAAATCTGGATTACAAGATGTTCAGAAAGATGTTGGTAAGAAAGATTAGAAGCTCCAGCAAAGCAGATAATGCTCAGAACAAGTGGGATTTACCATGAGATGATACAGTTTATATAACATCAGAGACCATTAGATATCATTTGCAAATGATGATCCAGCCGTCAACTCTTATACTGTCAATTGATGCGGAAAAGCAATCAACATATGTTGGAAATATTTACCTATTTGCAGTACTGTCAGATATGAATTTTCAGAAATGTATCAGCTGGCTAGGACTGATCTATGACTTTGTCTTTTCATAGAAACAAGTAAATGGCCTAAGATTAGAATAATTTACACAAGAGAGAAAGAGAGAGAGAGAGAGTGGTAACAGGAATGCCCAAGGTCACCCTTATTATTTGCTGTAACCATAAGAATCGCTGGCTGTAAAAATTAGGTCAGAGATAATTTTCTAAGGGATTAAGGTAGATTCATGATAGAATCTCAATATACTCTGATAACATCATGCTATGTCTCAGATTCCATAACCTTTCTGCCTGGAATAAATACTCAGGCATTTGGAATTTGGAGTAGCTATTTGGAATTTAAAGTTAATGAACCCAAATCATATTTATTCTCTATTTCTATCTATCCATCCATCTGTGGACTTTCTAGTGCATCCCTCACCATCATACATATCTAAGCACTGATAACGTTACATGGCCAGCTGCCAGTGGACACTAAGGAAGAACCTCTACCCTGTGCAGAGGCTAAACACAGTCACTCTTTGCACTCATCTGAGCACAAAGGCCCAGACCTACAAAGGTCTGCAGGCACTTAACCCCCACTGAAATCCATGAGAGTTAGGAGCCTAAATGCCTTTGTGGATCTGGCCAAAGACTGAGAAAGTAGCATCACTAGCCTTACCAAAAGGTATAGCATGGAGACAGGACTATGACTCCCTGCTGTAAAACAGCCTCCAAGTCTTAGGGGTCAGGGCCCCCTAGAAGATTCAGGGGCCCTGGGGTCTTCAGCGGGGGGCCCCCACCGCCAAATTGCCACCGAAGACCCAGCACTTCGGCGGTGGGTCCTGGGGTAGAAGGACCCCCCACCGTGGGTCTTTGGGGCACTTTGGTGGCGGGTCCCAGAGCGGAAGGACTCCCTGCCACCAAATTGTCCCCAAAGACCCAGAGCGGAAGAAGCTCCGGGGGCCCAGGCCCTGCAAGACTTTTCCAGGGCCCAGAGAGCAAGTGAAGGATCCTGCTCTGGGGCCCCCAAAAACTCTTTGGGGGGGCCCTGCAGGGCCCGGAGCCTGGGGAAAATTGCCCCACTTGCCCTTGCCCAAGCCCCCCCGGGCAGCCCTGATGGGGTTATGAAAAAACTTTTTCTTTAGGCACATTATTGCATAATGTGGTTTCATTTTGTGGTTTCATGCATCATTCTCATAAAACACAGCATATAGGAGGATAATCTAGCATGACAATTCCTATATCCCTTTCCTCTCCCTCCTCTGCAACAACCCACAGACCTGGCCAGCTGCAGAGGGAAGCACATGCTGCTCCCTGTTGAAGTGTGGGACAGCCGATACACTCTCCATGCACACCCAGGTATCTCTGGGAGGCCCAGTGCAGACCTGTGGCTACAAGGTACAATAAAGCCCTCTTGCAAGAAAAAGTGAGCCAATCAAAATTTGTATTTATTTTAACTCAGCAGCTATCACTCTGTAAGTGCTCCAAAAATAACATTCAAAAAGCAAAATAATTCTTAAAAACACTCTCTAAAGAGATCACCACACAAAACATGTGACTAAACCTTCCCCACTCAGTCCACCTTCTCCAAAAAAGGCCCAGCTAAATAGATGACTTTTGCAACATGTCTTGAAGGTCAACAGACTCAGGCGATGAGCTGGACATTGTACTCTGGCTTCTTTTATCTCTTCTGATCCCAAGAAAAAGTTTGACGCTCTTTGAAAGTGAATAGCCAGATTCATGTGGAAGAGCAAACACATCAGGGGTAAGCCAGCCTTTTTAATGTTACCAAGGGAAATATAATGGTTGGCCTTCTCTAACTTTCACACAGCCCCTCTAAAATATGTAATTAACATGGATAGAAATCATGGAAATGCTAACTTGAACAAGGGCTTATATTAACATACCATTTGCATTTCAGAAAGAAATAAGAAAATTGTAATATGAAATCTGACTGACATTTCTACCTTAAAGACTAATTTCATGCCTCTTCCCCTAGATTCATGATACAACTCCCATTGAAATCACTATCCTGAGAGGCACAGTTTGGCCTATATCTTTCTAAAGGATCCAGAATTTTTTCCTGGCTTCCCAAAAGGTATTTAATTGTGATGAGTATTTTGAGGTAGTTTGTATGAAAGATGCTACACAAAAGCATGGATGAAGTTTGAAGTGGGGCAGGGGGTTGTTGCGCCCCTCCCAAACTATAAGCCTGGGGCAGGTGCAAAATTTGCCCCTCCACACACATGGCCTCATTGTCCTGACTGGAGCTGTCCGTCCCCCACCCTCCCCACTCCCAAATATAGAAGTCAAACTACACCTATGCATGAAAGATGAGTTAAATGTAATACTACAGGTCTAAATTTATCCCTGACTCTTCTGTGGTATGTTGGTGGAGGGCACAAGGAACAACCCTGTGCAGTGACCTAAGACAACAGCATTCCCTGACGTGACAAAGCACAAGTATTGCCCTTTCTGTGTGTATCTGAAGAAAGAAAAAGGAAGCAGGACCATGCCCCAACCCCTTTTCTACATTGAGGAAACAGGCTGAACCATATTAAAGGTTTGTTCAGCCTGCACACTCCCCCTGTACAGTGGGAGGCTCTAGGAAGACTAATAACTCAGGTACAATCTCTCTCTCAAAGAGCTAGCCTATCAAAGGGATGTGGCTCTGTATGCCCACTTCTTAAGACTATGCCAAGATGGTACCACTAAGTCCATAACTGTATTTTAAAAAGGCATGTGGAAAGGGTTGCAGTAAGATCAACTCTTTGGAAGAGAAAGAATTTAACATTTTGAATAACTAAGAGCTTAATTTAGTCTGTCAACACACAATTTTTTTCCTAAGCTCCTACAATTCTATCACTATATCATTTTACACTCCAATTATCTCTTAATGACAAACCTGCTCAGACCCTTGGAGGACTGTTTTCAAGATGTACTGAACAATGGGCAACATGCCTAAAATGATCTCCAAATTACCCTTAGCTTTTTGAAAGAAATTCAGCTATAAATGAGTTCTGTAAGACAGCAATGCAAAACACATCTGCAGAATAATAATAATAAGTTAATGTTTACAAAGATTTTAAAGATGTATGATTACGATGGAAAATAAGGCATTCCTGAGGTTATTTGTTCTTTGGTACTTTTTATTTATAGAGCACTCCAGGTGTACATGTTGTTGTACAAACACAGGGGAAATCAATTTCCCACACTGCATTTATAAAGTAAATGTTTCAGTCCTGAAAAGGAATACATGCAGGCAATCCCTTTACCAGATCAGAGTCTAAATCTCACAATAGGTGCAGCCAAGCTTTACGCAGTGCAGGAACTGAAGGAGGGTGAAAGTGCAAAAGTACCTGCAGGAGTTCCAGAAGACTGGAAGAAAGCTAATGTTGTGCCAATATTTAAAAAGGGCAAACAGGACAACTCGGGTAATTATTGAGCTGTCAGCCTGACACTGATCCAAGGAAAAATAATGGAATGACTGATATGGGACTCAATTAATAAAAAATTAAGGGAAGATAATATGATTAATACTAATCAACATGGATTCATGGAAAACAGATCCTGTCAAACTAATTTAATTGTTTAAGGTATTACATGTCGGATTGATAAAAGTAATAGATTTGATACAAAAGATTTCTGTAAGGTATTTGACATGGTACCACATGACATTTTGATTAAAAAAGTCAAATGGTACAATATTAATGTGGCACAAATTAAATGGATTAAAAAACTGACTGACAGTTCTCAAAATGTAACTGTAAACAGCAAATCATCATCCAGCAGGTGTCTTTCTAATGGGGTCTTGAAAGGATTGCTTCTTGACCCTACACTGTAAAATATTTTTATCAATGACCTAGAAGAAAACATAAAGTCACAACTTATCAAATCTGCAGAAGAGACAAAAATTAGGGCGTAGTAAATAATGAAGAGGACAAATCACAGATACAAAGCAATCTGGATCGCATGGTAAACTAGGCACAAGCAAACAATACGTATTTTAATATAGCTAAATGTAAATGTATGCATCTAGGAACAAAGAATACAGGCCACACTTGCAGGATGGTTGACTACCTTGGGAAGCAGTAACTCTGAGAAAAGACTTGGGCTTCAAGGTGGATAATCAGATGAACATGAGCTCCCAGTGCAATGTTGTAACCAAAAGAGTTAATGCAATCCTTTGATGTATAAACAGGAATATCGAATAAAAGTAGGGCGGTTATGTTACCTCTGTGTTTGGCATTAGCGTGACTGTTACTGGAATACTGTATCCAGTTCTACTGTTCACAGTTCAAGAAGGATGTTGAACAAACTGGCATAGCTCCTCTGAAGTTACACTTCTGGCTGTTACCAGAACTGGAGAATAACTTGAGGAATAGATTTTGTTCAAGGACTTTTGTGAGAACTGTGAACTGAAGATTCCAATGTTTTGCATACTCAAAATTCAGTCAGAGTTGTGGTGAGGAATTCAGGACTGGGTCCTTAATTTTTATGTAGCTAGGAATATCTGTCACATGTAATATTAGTACTGGTTAAACTGACAACTGTACATTGATACAGAAGTTTTAAAAAGAGTTAATTCAATGATCTCAGACTTTAACACCAAGTGTGTCATAAGCTCAAAAGTACTTAGCATACCATCCCTGTAATTTTAATTATTATAGTTATAGTGGATTCTTATACTATACCTTTAACCAATCCACATATTACCTGATACAACCATGTGCTACCAGTGGTACATGTACCACAGTTTGAGAACTGTTGAGTTAATTTTTAATAACCCACCTTTCTCTGTTTAAGTAATTATTACCTGTTTCTTTCTTACTATTGGAATATTCTGTCATTCCCCATTGTGACAGCAGACCCGCAAGTCTGGTAACCTACAGTGGGACTGGGGAATTTGTATCCAGACTTCATTCTATTAGTGGAAGCCACAGAATAAAACTTCTACAGAGCTCAGTGATTGAGGCGGGAGGAGTGTGGTGTCAAGATGGGAGTTGAGTAGAATGAGAGAGTCTGGGCTTGTGTATGTTTTTCTAGAGTAGATTTATGAATGCTCTGAGGGAAAAAAGAGGAACCTCACAATGAGCCACAAATGTTGAAGCAAAAATATTTTTGTTTTTCTGTGAGAGACAAGGTGGGTGAGCCTGTATAAAGGGGAAGCAGAGGCACTTTTAGGACCTCTGAGGGCTGAGAAAAAAGAACAGAAGTACTTGTGGCACCTTAGAGACTAACAAATTTATTTCAGCATAAGCTTTCATGGTCTACAGCTCACTTCTTCGGATGCATAGAATGGAACACACAGACAGAAGATATTTATACATACAGAGAACATGAAAAGGTGGAAGTACCAACACCATTTGCAAAACATGTCTATAGGGTCTTCTACAGAGCTTGTAAGCACCACGTAGACAGAGGCAGTTCCATTCCAGTCCCTTAGAAGCTTCATAGTGGCCCTGTAGATCCTGAAAGCTTCCCCTATCTGGGTCCAGCCACAACAGGGCTAGACCTCACCCAGGACAGTGGGTCTGAGGAAGACTGCTTATTCATAAAGGCTGCTTAGTCAGGATGAGAAGCCATCTACTGGGATGTCTTCATTAAACAGTTTCTACTATATTACATATTCTCAATGTCTCCTACGGGCAGCTGGCACTAACCAACTCTTGTTTATAAATGAGTGCCATTTATCGTCTGTGGATGAACTATTCAAACAGAAAAAATAGTAGGTTACACTTACATTCTATAAAATCTCTGTGCATATATTGACATATCTGTATTGTGGTTTAATCAAGATTTATAAATACAGAGAGTGGATAAGTGATAAAGTCATTGTCAATTAAAATGAGAGCATGACACAGCACCTAGCATATACTTCTTGATTATATCTATATCCATATATCATCCATATGTAGCATATACATCAATATTTCTTGATGATATCCATAAACCACACCTAATTACAGCTGCTGTGTGAGGCCAATTACGCTTCTATGCTCAAACAATTAGAGATATTTCTTCTGAATGATTTTTATCTAATGCTGCTTTTGTCATTATAAAGACCATTAATGCTAGCAGCTGAGGAACTCCAGGAAAGTGCAGGTGCCCTGAGGTAATCAGAGGCATTCAGATGTTTCCTGTGTCCCAATGTCATCTGTATATTAATTTTTTTTAAATACTGTATGTTAATACATTGTAAAAGTTGAGGCTTTAATCATATAAAAGTGAGAATATTCAGAGTTAGATTCCCACAGCACATCATAGTGTGCCTTTGGACATACATCCACAGTAAGAGCACAGTAGAGCCACTGAAAATATCCACAGAAAATTTTAGCAAGTTCTAAGAAAATTTGTTACTCAAAAACGGCACATTTTTTTTTGTAAAACCTGTAGGTAAGTGGAGGAAGTTACATGAATTTCACTGTGGATATGTATTAAAAATACACTGTTCTATAGTGAACTTCTCTTTCCTTCTCCTTCCTAGAGACCAGCTGCCTCCCTGTTTCTCCTACCCCCAACTTTTCCTCCTAAAACCCTGTAGAAATATTCCTCTTCTCCAGAGATCTTATGATGCCCTCCTCCTCCTCCCAGAGATATTCTACCTCCTCCATCCACAGCTGTCACCCAAGAGATTTTCCATCTTTTTCTATTTTTTTCCCCGATAGACAAGGGAAAAGAAAATGATACCTCAGGACTTTTCTTTGCTAAAGCAAATTTTCCTCAGATACCCATAATTTTTGAAGGATTTATGAAACTTCATGAGAAGGCAGACATAATCTAATGAGACCTTATTCATCTGGAGAGATTTTTTTTTTAGAGATTTTGGCTGAAAATGGAAAACCAATAAAATCAGGATACAATAAAAATATACAGAAAAACAGAAAAATTTACAGAATTTACAGAAAAACATTAATTGGTTTACCTTTATGTATTCTGTTCTTCCAATAAATTTGTGTGAATAAATTGACTGTATATTGTTTGTTTAAACTGCACATTTTTTATGTATACATATGTACTATTTTGTATGATTGCATATATACTGTGTGATTGTACATATAAGGGAGGCAGGATTTAGCAGTTCTGTGAACCTTAGAAAGTGAACTGCAGATATTTTATGACAGATAAGCTAAATGTATTTTATGAGTTGATTGTGCCAAACAAGAGACATTCAGCACTTAACATATTTTAAACTAACCTTTCAAGAAATGGCAGGTCCCCTACAATTTCTGCTGGCTGCCACTTGATACCCTCTGTATCAATTACCTATCCTCTTCGTTATTTACCACTCCCCCAATTTTTGTGTCATAACATAAAATTGTCATTGATAAAGTTTGCATTATCTTCCAGGTCATTAATAAAAATGCTAAATAGCATGGTGCCCAGAACTGATCTCTGTGGCACCCCGCTAGAAACACATCTGTTTGAAGATGATTCCCCATTTACAATCACTTTTGAGTCCTATCAATTATTCAGTTTTTAATCCACTTAATGTGATGCCATGTTAATTTTATAACTTTCTAGTTTTGTTATCAAAATGTCATGCAGTACCAAGTCGACTGCCTTACAGAATTTCTAGTGCATTACATCAGCAAGATTACCTTTATCAATCATACTTGTAATTTCATTCAAAAAAGATAGTTTGCCAGGATTTATTTTCCATAAATGTTGATTTGCATACATTACATATGGCACATGGTGTTTTTTACCTCTAGGTTACTCTTTAGAAGTTAGTACTGATTGAAAGTTGTTACTACCCAGAATCCTCTGTAAATTAAAATTGGTGGTTTCCATTCATATTCTAGTGGATAAGTGTCCAGATCACACAAACTATCTATATGAGCATCACTAATTAGCAGTTTAATCACAGAAGACAAGGATAGAATGTCATGAAAATTAAAATATTTGTTTATCCCTGGAACTGGTCTGAAACATATGCCAGGAGATGGGGCATCATGGCGAAGTTTTAACTGCCACAAAACGTATTCTGTAAATGGAAGGCTTCCATTTTCAGGGCTTTCACTCCAGCACCAAATCCACAAAGTAAAAGTAAAAAATAAAGTATTTTGTTTTATGAGAATAATTTACAAATTGGCTTATAAATTAGATGCTCTTATCTTTCCTGGAACTCTATACTATGTAGGAAGACTCTGGAATAAAGTGGTGTTTGACAAGGGTGTCTTCAAGAAGTAGCTAGAGTCTCTTTTTGTTTTCTGCCACGAAGCGGGCATAAATGAATAAAATAAGATCAAGCGCTGATTTCAGAGAATAGATTTCAGTTTTATTGAGGCTATAGCAGAACTTTAAAATTCTCTTAAAGTTGATTATATCACAAAACCACACTCATGAGCTAACTTGAAAGCTTTTCTTCAAATTGCTGCATTGAAATGGAAGGGAGACAAAATAAAAGATACAGAAAAAGAAAAGGGAGAAAGTTTGCTATATTGTAAAATAATGGAATTAAATATAACAGTGTCTGGAATAAATTACAGTATATGCATTAGAAAAAAAATAATAAATTACTGCAGCTAATGTGTTCGTTTTGGAATCAGTCTTGCAGTTCTTAGTCAAAGGTGCCATGAAAGTCAATTGGTTCTTTTTTAACGAAAAGAGAATTATGTAGAAGATAGCAAGAATAATTAAGAAAAGCAGGATCAAATAAATCTTTAAAGCAATACTGAGAAGCAAAAAATAAAAACACAACACAATTTTTAAAAGATGAGTTTAATTTTAGGTTATGTGATCAAGATCATGGCCCAGACTCTTTTCTGCTGGCATAAAGCAGCTTTAAAGCCAGCACAGCTTTTATCATCCCAGCATAGATGGTACAGATCCAGTGTAACAGTCAGGGCCGGCTTTAGGCCAATTCAACCAATTCCCCTGAATCGGGCCCCGCCCCTAAGAGGACCCCACTCCCAAGCCCCAGTACTGTGCACTGGCAAGAACCAGTGCGCTGTACCGAGGTGGCCCGGCTTCCCCAGGGGGCAATTTAAAGGGCAGCAGGGGTTGGAGCCCCAGGCCTTTTAAATTGCCACCAGAGCCCCACTGCTGGAACCCTGGGGTAGGATTGCAGGGCTCTGGGGGCTATTTAAAAAGTCTGGGGTTCCCCTTGCTTCTACCACCCTGACCCTTTAAATAGCAGCCAGAGCCCGGTAGCTTCCCCAGGGCTCCCACGGCTATTTAAAGGGCCGGGGTGGTAGAAGCAGGGGGGAGCCCTGGGCCCTTTAAATAGCCCCCGAGCCTCAGGCAGCTGCTGCTACCCTGGTGGGTGAGGGATGTAGAGGGGGCACTCATCGTACAGGGTGGCTGTACCCCCTGTCCCTGCACCCCCTGCCCGCAGCCAGCCCCTGTTTCATCCCCTGCCCACACCAGCCCCACACCCCCTGCCCTGCCTGCACCAGCTCCTGTCTGCAGCCAGCCTCTGCCCTGCCTCCAGCCAGCCCCATGTCCACTGGTGCCTTGCAATTCCCAGGACAGTAACCCTGCATACCTACTTCAATGACGGGGGACAGGGAGCAGCTGGGATCCACACATGTGCACACCCACCCCAAGGGAGTGGCGGGGACCCACACATGTGAAACAGAGCTCATTTCTATTTCAGGCCCATCTTTTTAAAAAAGAACTTTAGGTAGGGTTAACATACATCTGTATTTTCCCGGACATGTCAGGCTTTTTGATTCTTATATCGCCATCTGGGAGGAAAATATGGACGTATGGTAACCCTATTGGTACAAAAAATACATACTGTGGCACATCCCTTAAATCAGAACTTTTTATAGGGAACCGCTTGCTAAGAAATGAAAGGCTTTTTTTTTTTTTAGTCATCCCTGCCGGGGCCCCACCGAAAATGTTCAAATTGGGCCCCACACTTCCTAAAGCCAGCCCTGGTAACAGCTCCTACGCTATTCCTTTCCCTGTGGCTGATGTAGGGAGCACGGCCCTGGCAAAGGGGCATGGCCAGGGTTTCCCTTCATCCTAGCAATCCTTGGATATTGTAATAGCACCTTGGGACCACTGGCAATGGGCACAAGTTAGAACAGCCTTCAGGCCACTGCAGGTTACACAAGGAGATTCTCCTGATGCACCTCTGCCACAGAGTCAGTGTAATGCAAAGGTGATGTAAAATCCTCACCCAGCTTGAAGATACCTTTGAATCCATCCACACCCTCCTCAGCTGTATTTATACTTTCCTCATTTGCAGCTGAGGATTTGGGCCTATATTTTGTGTTGAATATGATTAATTCTACATTAAACATCAGGCTTTTACTAATATTAGAAAACCAGGCCCAGTAATACTTGCCAATCACTCATGAAGTAAACTAGGTGCTAGCACCTTCTCCTATGGAAATCAATAGCAAATTGGAATGTGTAGATCATTCCAATCTCCTGCTTTACCTTCTTGACACCAGGGTGACAGGCCACTGTTGATAATCTCAGAACATTTTGGTGTTCATGGTTCTTTCATGCTTGAAGCCATGTGAAATGTTGTGTGTTAGTCTGCTTGGAAGAAGCACTGGAAGGCTAGCATTTTATTTATTTATTTACATACTTACTTAGTTTTGTAAATAATACAAAGCCAAGAAATATAACAAAGTAGAAACATCATCCTCAAATAAAAGAAATAAACACTTTAGGCACATGATATTAACAAGGATTTCAAGTGGCCTGAAAAAAGGGGGAGGGACTATCATAATCTGGGAATAACAGTTTTGGTAAAACAGTGTTTAAAGTGCACCCTTCAGCAACCCAGCTTGATTTAAAAAAAAATTGCTGGGTCTGCAACGTCTAATCACACTGTACCTGGAGGAAGAAGGAAGAATTATTTCCATTGATTATAATACAATGTGAAAAAGTCTTGAAACCTTCAAAAACCAGATCATGGACCAAATCCTGGAACAATGGTCTCAAAGTGTCATATGTACGCTGGAAAAATAGTAGAGCTGATGAAAACTTTACAAATTTAGATTATTTTTAATACATTTTTTTCACTCAAATTTGAAATTTCAACTAAAAAAATTTACTAAATTCTTGGCAAACATCTTCATGAAAAATCATCCTGGTTTTGATTGACTATAAAGTTGTTCAAAATATTGAATTTTTATATAACATATTGAAATTTTGACTAAAAGAAGGATTCATTTTTGTGAAAACTGTTCACAAACAATTTTCTCATATTTTTTAATAACCCTAAAAAATAACAATGTATGCCCTTATTCTAGACACCCACATGTCTCCTCTGGATTATGTCTGATGGGAATATCTCTCCCAGCCAGAGGAAATATATGGCAACGCTGATGTTAACTACAAGGAAAGCTAAGAATTAACCAAGGAAAAAATCACTTTAATGAGGGTATAAAATAAATTCTGCTGACCAGGTTCTATATTTTGTTCTGCTGATCAAGCTGGGCACTAACACCAACAAAAATGTGCCTAATTAAATCCTAATGGAGCTCCAGTGATTTCAAGTTATTTCAGTGGAGATACATCAAGAGTGCTTTTGGCCCATGGGGTTACTTAGAGTTGGATTCTGAAGCCGGTAAAAGTAAAAAAAAGTCACATTTATATTTGAATATAAGCCAATTTGTTAACTGAGATAGAATTCTGCAGCTGGGAGCATGGGGAGGACAAAAGAAGTAGAGAATATTTTTAGACCAGTCATTATTAACTATACTAACTTTTGCTTAAATTTTGAATCAAACCAGAAATAGACCTATTTTAGAATATCAGCTTTGTTAAATGTTCCATAACTTTGGAAGATCAATGAATTTAAGGTCTCATCCAAACACTATTAAAATCAATGGGAGTTTTTCCACTGACTTCAATGGGCTTTGAATTTGGCCTTTAGAGACTATTTCAAGTATGAAGGGAAAAAAAAGTTGCCAACATTTCGAAATTGACATACAAATCAAAGTATAGTTTTTCAAGTTCAAGAATATTGGTTTTTCAAGTTTAAACCCTGCCCTTTTTTGGCAAAGTAAGATTATTTTTCTCTTTCCAAGGATTTCTTTCCCTGTATCAGCCTGATTGCCCTGACCTTCTGATCAAGTTGGGCTGGACTCAGGTGCCTTTTGAGCCCATCAACACTATTCCTGCATCTCAGCTCTAACTCAGACAAAACTCTCATTTAACTTCACTGCAGAACTTAGCCAAAGTGCTCTCTTTACCTGCAATCTTTAGGTTTTATTTTAGATGCAATGTTCTACAAAGTATATAAAAGCAGAGCGGGTATAGGCTTTGTGTCAATTTCCAGCAGTATGCAACTCAGAGTCACCTGAGAGAAATTGAGTTTTGGTTTGTTAAACTCTGTGCAGTCCTAATATCTTGAAATGTGTTTTCATCTGCTCTCATAAGTTAAGTGGGGTTGTGCCTTTGATGGGAGACTTCTAAGAAAAATCCAGGTACTGCAGGAAGTGGAGTTGGTGATTCAGGAGGCAGTAACACTCTTTCTGAGTCAGTACTGAACTAGTTACTCATGATGCACATTGCTGGAAGTGGTGTCTCTTGAAAGAGAACTAAAGCCAAGGTCCTAACACTTGAAATTATTAAAATACCATGAGATATTTTGCAATAGTAGGAGTGCTAGCTCAGATCTTGGCTACATTCCACCTCTAGTTCCAACTGGATACATTATTCCTAATTTTGTCCTCCCAAAACATTGCTGTTGTGGTGACAATCTTGTTCCTTATCCGATAAGCTGACTGTCCAGTGCAATTTGGCAGATCTTTTCAACAGAGTATACAATAAAGAAGGCTTTTCTTTTTCCAAATTAACCCTTATTTTTAAGAGTTTAAGTTTCAGGGCTAATGGAATCTTCTTGAATCCCTCTATGATACTGAGTAGTATGCTTTGAAAGCAGTCATGCTGGACCTTATTCCACACTTTTTACACATTCTGCTGTTATCGCAGATAAAATAGTCTCCACCAAGTAGAGAAAAACAGACTCTGTAAGTAACGTTGATGTTTTTTATTGTTTAGATTGCAGTAGAGTCCAGCATGTTCTAGGTTCTTCCCCAATTCAGAAAAAGAGACAGTCCAGACCCCAAAGACCATATAGAATAAAAAAAAATGGAAAGTGAGGAAAAGCAATACATTATACAGGCAAAGAGGTCAAGGTGATGATAAACAAATGTCTTGTTAGTTACATAAGGTTTATTTTCGAGTTAAACATGAACAATACCCTGTCTCTGCCTCCATTGTCCTTCCACAAGTCAGCCCCCTTATTTCCCCGCATTCCAATTTCCACATTAATCCAGTTCCCTTACACACTTTCCTCCTGGCACTGACCACCTTCCCTATTTAAACAAACTGGTCACTTATAAGATAAATACATGAAATAGAGAAGCAAGGGACTTCTTGAAGGTATTTGAGAAAAAGTTCAGGAGGACTTAAGTGAAGGGTAGAAACACTGCAGACCATCTAAAGAAAATGTTCCATGCACAGAGAGCAATGGGGAAAAAAGCGGCGCCGTGGGAATGATTGTGGGAGATGTAAACAATAGGACTTCAAGAATGGCAACACAGACCTAATGGAGGGGATGAAGACAGCACCGTAAGAGATGGGTAGATAAGCAGGGAGGAGTAAAGTTATACAGGGACTTCAGGCGATCACAAGAAAGTTGACCTTGATACAGTGCTGGAGGGAATCAGTGAAATGACTGAGCATGTGAAGAGGATTTCAGAAGAATAATCAGGAGTTCAGTTTTACCCATGTTAAGTTGGCAAGATGGCCAGACAAGATAGCAAGAGGTCTGGAAGATGTCAGTGAGATAGGCTAAGAATGGATGCAGGGTTGCATGAAGGTAGTGAGGTCAGGAGTGTAAAGGTAGAATTGAGAATCATCAGTGTAAAAATGGTAGTTAAAGTAGTGTGAGCAGATGAGGTCACACAGAGATAGTGTGTAGAGAATTAAATAGCCCTAATAAGGGCCTATATGCAAATATACAAAAATAGGAAAAGGAACATTCAGCTTGGCTTGAGCAAATAACAAGACAAAGTATTATTAAAGCCAACACTTTAGTATATGCAGAAATATCAAATGGAAATTGTTGAATTATAAATAAACTCACACAAAATACCCCCAACTGCTTTTTGAGAATTCGAGAAGCTGTCCCTTTATCATTTAAGCCATCACAACCATGCTCTGATAACGGTAAACCTTCCCTGGAAGAAACAGCTGTGGCTTCAAGCCGTTCAGTCCACTCACCAGATGAGACAAGGACTTTGCTTCCTCCAGAAGTAAAGCATCCAACCAAACTGGCCAAGTGACATTTCTATTCCCTTTGGGACAAATGTCTAGAAAAGCACACAGTAGTTAATTGGCATGCAGCCAGCATAACATTCTCTGGCACATGCCCATTAAATTTCTGAGTTGCTGGCACAGAGCAGCTGCTGAAATCTACCTCAGAGACAGCTGTGTTTCAGTGGTAATAATTAAACTGAAATATACATACAGAGCTAAATTTTGCCCTGTTACACCCAGGTAACACCACTGAAGACAATGGGAGTAAACTTAAGAGAGTTTGCATGGGTGCTATCCAGTAGTGTGCTGCCAGCTTTTTATCAAGGAGCTCTTTAAAAATAATTTCTTTATTTCCCCAGAAAAATCCATCAATTCCATAATCCTCTTGCCCCCCATAAACCAACCCAACTCCATAGGTTTCTCCCACAAGACCACCAATCCTTCACCATACCTCAAATCTATCAGTCCTTTCATCCTCCCCACACTCAACTCCATCAGTCTTTTCACATACATCCTGTCCAGGATTCCTCCTATCTAGCACACCCCTAAGTGGCACCCTTGTAACTGTCCCTCACAATAGCAGCTGTAGTTTGTCCTGCAGCCTCTACTAGCAGTAGTGGTAGATAGGGTGTCCTGCTACCTCTGGGTGAGGGCTGGTTGGTTGGGAAACAGATCCTCTCTAAACACAGAGAGTGGTCAGTTGGGAAATAGGGTTTAAGGGCCTTGGTGAGCGGGACTCATGTGACTTACTGGTACAGCAGGTTGTGTAAAGAAGCAAGTCTTTCTTGGCATGGGAGTTCCTAGTATGAGAAGATCTCTACTGGCATGTGTGTGGTATCTAGGATACATGGGGCTCCAGTTTCCTGCCCAGTACCTTTGTTTAAACTCCAGACTGGGGCTGGCTAGATAGGCCAGCCAGAAAGGGAGAGATAAGACTGCCCTGGCTGTAGGAATCCCCCATCTTTTTTCTTCCTCATGCACTCCTAGAACAACTGGCAAGGTTGGGAGTAGAGACTATGCATGATGCATCTGCCCCCTTTGCGCCCCTCCCCCCACCATGCACTAGGACCTGATGGAAGACACAGATGGGAAGTACATTGGGAGGTACACCTGCACTGGAGCAGTTGCCTTAGCAGCTGTACTGATGCAGCTGTGCTACTGTAAGATCACTCACGTAGCTGCTCTTTGCTGATGGGAGAGAGCTCTCCCGTCGACATAAATAAACCACCTCCAACAAGCAGCGGTAGCTATGTCAGTGGGAAAGTGTCTTCTGCCGACCTAGCACTGTCCACACTGGCGTTTCTGTCAGTATAACTTATGTCGCTCAGAAGGGTGTTTTTTTCACACTCCAGCACTACATAAGTTATACTGACAAAAGTGCTAGTGTAGACATAGCATCCGTTAAATCCAAAACATTTTAACAAGCAGGGTGGATCTGTGAATCAATATTTTGCCTCCTCCCTCCCCAAACATAACTAATTCCTGTTTACCACAGTCACATCATTATGAGTATGACTGGCCTAAGGATTTTGGTGAGGGTTAGCAAGGTGATTCTTTGACTTACACCTCAAAATTAAGAACTCATGTTAAATTAAAAGGGAGGAAGGTGGAAGACCCAGCCTCATAATGCAGAAATGAATCCTAACTGCCTGTTTCTTTTGAGCCTAGTTATCAATTTGCAGCAATTTACATTTTCAAGGCCACCCTCACAGGGGTATTAGAACCATTTTTATAGGGGGGTGCTGATGATGGAAACCATGTATTTGTTGTTTTATATTACTACTTCAAGTCAGGGGGTGAGACAGCACCCCTAGTTTCAGTACAACTGACCTTCACTAACACAAAGGCTATTTTTTTAAAACAAATTCTGATTTTCCCCTTCATGAAGCTCAAAGGCCAAGCTCTGTTAACAAAAGGTTCACATAAATTCCCACCAACCCCCTCCAGCTGATCACTGGTATGACAAAGAGCAAAATTTGGCCCACTGTCTGTAAAGCACTTGGTAACGAAAGGCACTGTGTAAAATATTTTCATAACGGAAACTAACTTGAAATCTTAACGATTGTGGTTGCTATCACTCCCGTTATAATTAACAGCATGTGTATTAGCGCTTAATACTGTACATGATTAAACTAGCTCACAGAGGAAAGCTGTATATGGTTGTTTTTTTTTTTACCAGAGGGCAGAGGATATGTCTTCCAATTTGTTCTTTTAATCTCTATATTGAATTTTTGAGGGATCTGACAAAAATATATACAAACAGAAAGAAAACAATACTGAGACAAATATTCTCACATTTTTTCAGTAAATGCACTGTGAGGATAATAGTTACAAGAAACACCATGAATATAATTTTACTTAAAATATACCATTGCAAATTTACCTAGATTAGCAACTAACGTTTCGCAGATTATTTTTACCTTGAAAGAGGGACTAAAAAAAGAACTAAACCTCTGTGTACTAGATTTCTTGCAACCTGAGCTCTCTTGAATTATCTGTCACTTACAAGGAAGGGTTCATTATTAAAGTACTGTACAGGGTTTTAGCTGTAAAACATCAAGACATTTGTCTGGACTTTGGAAGAGATTTTATGATGTTTTGGATTTTATTTTAGTGCAATACTCTGAAGAAAAATATTTTTAAATGGGAAAATAAGAACTTATGTGTCACTTTCTTAGTGCCTTGGAGCTAGATGGAACATCTAATGCTGTGATCTGTTTGCTCTTTTGGCTGCACTGTGGCCACCTCTGCTCTAACATTCTGAGGTATAGTATTTACTTTATATTTATCATGAGCTATATGGACTCCAAGCAGCATACCAAATAATTTTCCACTATCAGGCAATTTGGGGAAATTTAATCTTTTTTTTCTTGCCTATCTCTGTGCTGCAAACAGAAAGCCTGTGCTTCCTCCACACCCACTCCCTTTGCCAATAACCTCATTGTAACTTCCTGTCAGTTTCACACACTCGGTGGTGAACTTCCTCTGAGCAAGAGCTTTATCTGAACACACAATATTAACCATTTGCTTACTAAGTATTTCCCATAAATATAAATAATTTATTCGTAACATTTAAGTCATTAAATACATTTTTATTCAAATGAGAGAGAACACTTGTGACTTTAGGAAAAAAGGCATTTTATATTATTCAGTATAAAACTAATATGAATGGGGGGAGAAGGCTCAAGAAAGGTCATAGTTCCTTCAACTTTAATGTGTCCACTGCCCTGTGGCAGTGGAGGGTAATGATAGGTTGTCAGGGATGGAAGGCTTAATAAGGCATGTCCAGAGTAATAATATTTTGTGCTTATATGATACCAATTGTCCAAGGATCTCAAAGCACTTTACAAATGTGGGTAACAGTTAGGGGTGTATGCATTTTTTTTACATTTTCTCCTAGTTTTTTTTAATATTTTAAGAAGTTCTTTATAGGTTAAGATCAAGATTAAACCAATCTCATGGTTTTAATTGATCTGTAACTATTAGGAATTAGGATGAGACCTTAGTCGGGAAGTAGATGATTCTTCCTTATCTGCCTATTGTGGGGTTTCTTGCACCTCTTTTTGAAGCATCTAGTGCTTCTCTGGGGTAGAGCCAGGACACAAGACTAGAGAGACCATAACTCTGATCCAGTATGTAAATTCCCATGTCCCTAGAGTTAGCCTTCTCATATTTCAGTTCCCGACTGATGGCAAGGAAGACTAGATCTTGCTTTATTTCATTCCCCAAACTCTCTCTCTGAGGCAGTACATGACAAACATGAACATAGAGATGCCAGTCATGAAGCATTTGCAATCATGCAAATCCTAACACAGAGATTGGGGAACTGGACTCAACAACCATCCTTGACCTCCCTGATCTGAACTGCTAAGACCCTGAGTGGGGCAGTCAAGCGTAAGAGGGTAGTAAATTCAGGGGTCTGACCACTCAGAGGGCATGCTGGTGGTTGTGGCGTAACAGACCAAGTCAGTGAGCATCCATTGGCATGACAAGCTACATACATTGTCACAGGCTAAAACTGACTCAGATCCTTAAGAGACAAGGCAGACGAGGTAACAGCTTTTATTGGACCAACTTTTAGGGATGTTAAACGTGTCTGTCACAGGTAGGTACAAGCCACACGGTGTTGGGCAGTAACCCGCCTGGGCTGCCCCCGAGCACCCGCCAGTACACCCACCACGGGCCCGCCCGTACTCCGATCAGCCGCCTCCTTGCCCTGTGTGCGAGAGACTCCCCCAGCCCCAGGCCTGGCTGCACCACCGGCACCCTAGCGGCGCGAGACGCGCCCCGAATTCGCTCGGGCTCCGAGCGGCTCCGCTACCACTCGCGGGAACAAGGGAGTCACCCTGAGCGAGCGCGAGGGGGAGGGGCCGGGGTGCCGGGGCTCGCGCGTGCGCAGTTTGGGAGCAGGACGGAGAGGTCACCTCTCCCAACCCCCAACCCCGCCGCCGGAACGAGCTAGGGAAACCAAAGCGAGGCTCGGCGTGTAGCGTCCGCGTCACTACGACGGCTTCAAGCCTCGCCCAGGCAGCGGCAGCGAGAGAGGGAGCGGGCGTGCGGAGCAGGCTCGGCCGGGGCGGAGGCGACAGGGGGAGCGGCTGCGCCGTCCGGTAGGTGGAGGCGGCGGCCGAGAGGGAAGCGCGGCGGCCGAGCGGGCGCGCTCCGGTACCGGGCGGGCGGTAGCGGTGGCTGCGGCAGCGGCTGGTGTCTGGTACAGGTGGCCCCGCGGCAGAGGGAATGGGGCCGGGGCGGCGGCCGCGCCGGCGGGAAGAGCGAGCTGTGCGGAAAGGGGGCAAGTGTCTGAATATGGCGGAGCAGGAACCGAGAGCGGCCGCCGCCGCCTCCTGCCCCCGGCAGTGGGGACACCCGCGGGGCGAGAGTCTGGGGCTTGGCTGCCACTCGCTCCCCCGCTCCTCTTGCTGGGGGCGCCCGCCCGCCCCGAAGTTAGAGCGGCAACGGAAAGTTGTAACCCCGCAGCTCTGAGCTGCTCGCCGGCCGCGGCGGAGGTCGGGGTCGCTCGGCTCCGGGCGGTGAAGAAAGTTCTCACCCCCGCGTTGTCAGCCCCTTGTGGGAAGTCTGAGTTCAGCCCCACCTAGTCCGGCAGTATCAGCCGCTGGAGGGAAGCTGCTCACAGTTTCCATCGCCCTCCCCCGGCGTGAGGCGAGTGTGTCTAGCCCGTAGGCCTCGTCCGTTTCACTTGCATTGGACCGAGGCGATTCTCTGCCATAGTGTCGGCCCCCAGAGCAGCGGCAACACATTGAGACTGCGCTGGCTCTTACCTCGCTAAACGGTCTCTCGTCATCCCTTCATGCTGGGGTGGTGGGTTTTTTGTTTCGTTTTTTTTTGCTTTTAAACTACACTACTTATACAGTGCCTCAAGTGTGCTGAGCACTTAGGTAGTGGGGGTGGAAAGGGGCAGTCCTACCCAAAAGGAGCTTGCGATGTAAATAGACAACAGTGCAATCATTTAATGTTTATGAATCTTCTGACCCTTATCTGAATAAAAAAGGAAAAGAAACCTCGGGAATTTGTAGGTCTTAAGTCCAGAAGGGGCAATTACGACGATCTAGTCTGAATTCCTACATAATACTGGCAGAGAAACCTCACCCAATAACATCTGTATCAAGACCACAATTTTGAGGTATAGGTATATATTTTAGAAGGGGATCCATGGTTGTGTGACTAAAATGTTATGCCACAGAAGAATAAAATAAGGCTTTGCAGGAAGTGATCATTGTACTGTAGTCCAAATTGACAGAAGTTGGACTGTGCAACATTTATTGAAATCCTATTCTCTTATTTTTAAAAGGAATGATTAATAAATGCTACTTAGGAAATATGAATCTTCATTTTGAAAAAAGTTTCTATATTGTGGTATAAGTGTGTAACTTTGTGTCACTCCAAAAGGGAATATTTAGGCAACATCACAAACCAATTATTTTTAATGCTGTTGGGATGCAATCATCTAGATTTTTGATTGCTATATTTAATTAAATATGCTACCAGTTCTTGTATAGTATCAGAGGGGTAGCCGTGTTATTCTGGATCTGTAGAAAGCAACAGTCCTGTGGCTCCTTATAGGTTAACAAATGTATTGGAGCATAAGCTTTTGTGGGTGAATACCCACTTCAGACGCATGTGGGTATTCACCCACGAAAGCTTATGCTCCAATACTATAAGGTGACACAGGACTCTTTGTTGCTTTTTACAGTTCTTGTATAGGAACTCAAACTTGTGAATTCAAGCATATAATAAGAGGGCATTAAATAGACAAAGCTAGTGGAATTGATGTTTTCCAAGGCTCATTCATGGCATGTGTGCACACAATTCCAAGTTATTGAAAAAATCAAAGGTTTTTTTTCAGTTGGAACTATGCTTCTTGGCTGTCCTACTTAGTTTTGCCAACATACGTCACATGTACTGCACAACAACCACTCAAATGAGGCAAAGTTATAGTTCTCTGTACTAAGTCATACATGGATACTGGAAAGGGATTTTTCTATTCTTTGGTAAGCTTAAAATAACTTTTAAACTAAGCTTTAAGAGTTTGTGGCTGTCTTATACCTTTGTTAGATGGAAAGCTAAGTAAAGGGCTGAATTCAGTGCTTCTAAATGTCTTCATTTATCTTGTTCAGGTTTCTAGTTCCTTATTTCTCCGTCCACTGCCAATGGCCTACAGCATACTGTATCCATCTTTCTGGCTAGAAATGAGTTCACTAACTGCTCAGTGAGGGTTACGTCTACGCAGCTGGTAGTGCACTTCCCAGTGAGAGTAGACACAGTGTGGCTGTGGTGGCTTGTACAGGCTGCGTGAGTACAGTCCTGCCCGACCCCCTCAGTATATACTCAATAGTTAACCTGAGGCGCTGCCACCACCCTTGCTGTCATAGCCACGCTACTATTTCAGGCAGAGCTAGTGCATGTCTGTCTACCTGTGGTGGGAAGCCACCCTCCCAGTTGCTATGTAGACATATCCTAAAGAGAGAGGCTGGCAGCAGAGTAGTAGACTCTTTCAGATTTGAGATGGAAAAACTGTTATGCCAAACTATAGTTAAATCTTGGATGTCTTTATAAACTTCTGGTCTGCTGGTATATATGATAGTATCTCTACTTAGTCAGTTAAGGCCATTTATCATCTCTAAATACCTGCCTGTTACATGACATCTCATCTACTGAAGCCATGAGATTACTGGACTACAATTGTTAAGTGCAAGGTTTAAGATTAAGCAAACTTGCTTCTTCAAACTATTGATAAACTGCTGTATACCATCTAAATGTTACATACTACTTACAACAAGACTCCTCGTGCTTAGTGTCCTCCCTACTGAGGATGTAGTAACTTAGAAATAATCTATCACTTCTAGGTTTCTGTTACCAAGGTAGACTAGAATTAAAGTTAAAAGGCACTCCAGCTTTTGTCAATTTAAATTGTTACTTATGTGTCCTAGGCTTATCCTTGTCTGTCTACCAATTTTCCTGGTTTTACATATTTATATATTGTTCACATGTTTTTCTCCCCTGTGAAAAAGACCCAACAAAAGGGGAAGGTGACTATACAGAGAGTATGGTGAAATTGGCTATAACAAATTGCTGTAAAATGTACAAAGTAAAGAAACTGAGGATAAACAAAACTTTTATTTTAGGTGTGGTAGTTTGTTAGTGTTCATCTAAGTGGGTGGAGTACTCAATACAGTAGAATCTCAGTTATGAACACCTTGGGAATGGAGGTCGTTCCTAACTCTGAAATGTTCGTAACACTGAACAAAACATTATGGTGTTTCTTTCAAAAGTTTACAGCTGAAAATTGATTTTAATACAGCTTTGAAACGTTACTTATGTAGAAGAAAATGCTGCCTTTAACCATCTTAATTTAAATGAAACAAGCAGCAAAAAAAGTTGCCTTAATTTTGTTAAATCTTTTTACATGTAACAGTACTGTACAGTATCGGATTTTTTGGTCTCCACTGATTGATTGCATACTTCTGGTTCCAAATGAGGTGTGTGATTGACTAGTAAGTTTGTAACTCTGAGGTTCTACTGTACTATTGCAATGTGAGGTATATAATACCCTGGATATAATTGTGCTATCTTGATTGAAAACCCGACTATGAGGATAATTCAAAACCAGGAGTAAAACTGAGCCTGTATGAGCTAATTTCTATTGGGACTAAGTAAAACTGACTACCATTTTAGTTTTGGTGGAGCTTTGCTTGAGTAGCAGCACAAGTATAAATCTGAGGGAGACTAGGTCCACAGAATGGAAAATAGAAATTCCTAAGAGGATAGAGAGAAGGAGCAAATGTACTGGAGTTTAACTAACAGTCTAACACAGTGGTGGGCAACCTGCAGGCTGCAACCTGTGGCCCATCAGGGTAATCTGATTGCAGGCCACAAGACATTTTGCTGATGTTGACTGTCCGCAGGCATGGCCCCTCGCAGCTCCCAGTGGCCACGGTTCATTGTTCCCAGCCAATGGGAGCTGTGGGAAGCGGCAGGCATTGGTTCAACTTTAGGTTGTTTATCTCTAAATACGTAAGTGTATAGTATTGTCTGTTTACACGCTTGTATAAGCTAAAATGATGTAAAAATAATGACAAAATGCTAATGAATCTGCTATTAGTATATTTTGTTGGAAGCATGGGCCTTATGAAGTGCTCTGGCGGGCTGCAGGTTGGGCATCCATTTGAGAACTCTCAATTCCATTAAAACTAGACTCTCACTTTCCACTAAAACTAAATTAATTTGATCAAACAAATCGTCACAACTTCTGATGATACATGCCTCCTTTTTCTAACTTACAATATAGTTATGTTAAGGCTATGATTTAGTCATGGGTATCTTTAGTAAAAGTCACAGACAGGCAATGAGCAATAAACAAAAAGTCATGGCCAGTGACTTGTCCATGACTTTTACTAAAAATATCCCTAACTAAATCTTAGGTGGTGGGGGAGGAGGGGCGCTCCAGCAGATGCTGTTGTTGGCAGAGGAATGTGTGTACTCCAGTGGTTGCTGCTGCTCCTGGGCAGGCGGCCGAGGGTGCCGGAGCACCCCAGCTGCTCGGGCAGCCCTAGGGTCAGCCGCACCAGTAACTGCGGAAGTTAGAGATGCCAGAAAATCACAGAATCCGTGACCTCCATGAAAGACTCAGCTTTAGTTATGGTAACATCAGAATTTCAAAGTTCAGTGCATGGCTGTGAGCAGTGGCACTTTTCAGTCTGCTTTGGTGTGTATTTTGAAGCAGGAGATGCGTGTCCTGTAATGTCATAGTATCTGCATACCTGCTGAGTTGGATACAGAACTTTGTGTCAGCTCTGTGAGAGGAAGGGATGTTTTGGACATACCCTTTCATCCATTAGGAAGAAGAGGATCAGAAGTAACAACCCTGACGTGCACGTACACATACCGGTTTACTGTCCTTGACCATATACCTGACTAGAGAAAGTAGTTTCTCTAAGGCCTTGTCAAGAGCTAGAAAAAGTTGTTTCATTATTTTTGAAAAAGTTAGCTGAGATGTCTTGTGCTTTTTTTAAAACTCTGGTAGAGTTGACAAGGAGTTGCATGTTTTCAAAGATATCTAAGTGCTAATACACTTTAAACAGCACTAATTAAAACATCTGGCAAAATATTCTTTAAAAAGCACCTCTGATCCTAGCACTTGTCCTACATGGGGCAGTGACTGGCATAGCAATAGTGGAATAGCTAGTCCCTCTTAATCCAGAATAGTGTCCACATAGGGAAGTTATACTGGCACCGCTCGACTGGAAAAGCTGTTCTGCTGTAGCTATGCTGTTCAGTTTCCCCATGCTGACAAGTCCCAAGTCTAGACAAGCACTACCTGGTAGCCACCATACAGAGCAGATCAATATCCTTTGCTCTAGCATTGTTGTGGTAAAATTCTTCTTCCAGAAATGAAATTAGTCCTGTGAATCATTTTTTAGCTGCAGACTCCCATGTCTCCTCCACATAGAAAAACCTATAAAATATTTAACGCTACTGAAATAAGGGTGATTTAAGTTTTACACTTATTAAGTGGTTCTCAACCACCTCCATGCTGTGACCGCATGTTATTACAGAAAAAGGTTTTAGGTACTGTCTTCGTTCTAGCCATAAACAAAGGGAGGAGGGTTGCGACCGTCAGGGTTGAGACCCTATAAAGTAGTTTACTTTGGATAGAAAATGAAACTGCTGCGGCTTATAGCTCCATCATTCCAGAGATACTTCTCCTTAATGTCACCATATTTTGACTCCTGGTTCTTCTGGAAGGTCCCATGAATGAATAGTGTATACACTTCTACCTCGATATAACAGGACCCGATATAACACAAATTCGGATATAACACGGTAAGCAGCGCTCCGGGGGGGCGGGTCTGCACACTCCGGCAGATCAAAACAAATTCACTATAACGTGGTTTCACCTATAATGCAGTAAGATTTTTTTGGTTCCAAGGACAGCGTTATATAAGAGTAGAGGTGTAGTTGGTGAAAACCACCACAGAAGTTCCTTTGACAGCACTCCAAACTACTGTTACAATGGAACTGGGAAAAGCCACTCTACAACATCACTTTATGCTTAGTCCATAGATTCTCAACTGGAAAGCCAAATGGGAATGGACAGTACTTGAAGCAACTGTTACTATGCTTCTCTGCCAGGGCAGAAAGGCCAGGCAGCAGCACAGACATAGATCAGGCCCCTCTGTTGAAAGGGTTTCTTCCCTGGAAACCATGGGGGAATTCTCCATTTCTGGGGTCACTTGTACCTCTCCTGCAAGCATAACAACATAAAGAGCAAATGATTTGAACCTTAATTGCATCCAGTTCCTCTGAACAAGTATATTATTTTCCAGTGTTACTAGTATCTCCAGAACTAATACATTGGCAAGTAATCTTAGAACAACTGTTATAAAATAGAAAATTCTTGTAAATTGCATACAATGTTAAAGGTAATCAATAAAAAAAATTTCAAGGACTTGTTTCCTTTTTTGCTTCATGATATATCTGCTAGGGCTGAATGGCCTCTTGTTTTTGTAATTTTGGAAATATCAGTTATTGCAGTTCTGGCCTTCCCTTATTTTCTGGGGGGGGCTTGTTGGGAATGTATTGCTAGCTCTCACCTAAATAAAGATTAGAGAGGTTTGAAAGTTAAACAGACTTGCTCGTTTGAGTACTTAGTTGCTGAAACTAAATTTTAAACTGTTTTTAACAGTCTGGATTTCTCTAGATTAAGAAAAGAGGTCTGGATTAACCATGCAGTTTTCCCCTACTGTAAGCCAAGATTAGCACTCTTTCCTTGATTTAGGGGGTCAGGATTGGCTATAGGGGATATCCTTTTGTTGACCACTGAGGTAGTGTGTGGTAGCCAACCCTGACCTGACCTAACCCTTCCTACTAACCTGGACTGTTCCTGACTAATGCTCTTTCCTCTCCATTGCTCAGTGTTAATCTCTTGGTTTTTGATGTCACTTTAACTCTGAGGTCCTCCTGTACTGGAAACACCAGATTTATGAACTGACCAGTCAACAACACACCTCATTTGGAACTGGAAGTACACAATCAGGCAGCAGCAGAGACCCAAAATAAAGCAATACAATATTTTTTTAGTAGGTTATATTTAACACAGTAAAGGGAAAGCACCATTTTTCTTCTGCGTAGTAAAGTTTCATAGCTGTATTAAGTCAGTGTTCAGGTGTAAAGATTTGGAAGACCATAATGTTTTGTTCAGAGTTACAAACATCCTCCATTCCTGAGGTGTTCATAACTCTGAGGTTCTACTGTAGTTCTCCAGTCCTCCAAAGAGGCTTCTAATTTAGATTGTATCTGAGTTTCTAATATATAAAGCTTTTTTAAAACTTCATACATCATGAAGCAAGGAAACTGCACCTGTTTTCTTTAAAGATGACCTTCAAATGAACAGTTTGTCAGCAAGCTGTATGGAGGAGTGTGGGGAAGTAAAGGAGGGAAAACTAAATGTTTCAGAATTGCTTCTCTGCACATGTAAACCCCATTGAAGTCTAAGATGTGTGAGTAGCTGCTGGACCAGGCCCACCCAGTTTTCTGTTTTTAAAAAGGCTTGATGGGAAATTAATTTGCTCATTTAAGATGAAGCTTAATTGCAAAATGTATTATTCTTGTGTATAAACTTGAGTTGCTTGGGCACTTATTGCAGGAGCAATAGTGACAGCTAAAGAAGCTTGTGTAATGATATCCATTTTAATCCCCCTGCGTGCAATTAAACACAAACTTATGAATTTGTTTGATTGGTTGTCTTCGAGGCTTTGTCCATAAAAGGCAGACTGCCTTATGGAAATCCTAAGAGAGTTACTTTTCTACCTAAATAAGGAGAAAGGAAGGAATGATCTTTTACCTATTTGAAAATATTGCAAGCACTTTTTGAATAACAAAGCTTAAATATTTGAAATTAAAAAGGTATAGAATATAAATGATTAACGTTCATATGAAACTTGTTCTTGACTTGCAGTTATGACTCTCTGAAAATCTCATTCTTCACATGTAGCAATAAAATCCCATTTGAAACATATTAAGCTTGTAGAACTTGCAGCTGAAACTAAACTGCCATTGCATGCATGGACAGTTCAGCTGAGTAATGAAGCAAGTGTGTTAGGCGTGCATGTGGTCCTGTGCAGCTACTCTGCACATGCTCTTTGCTCAGTCCCTGTGACCTTACTAAATGTGAAAGAGTTCAAATGGATTTCTGGTCACTTTGTAAGATACACAGGCAAGAGCCCTTCTCTAAGCTCTCCTCCGATGTGAAGCTCTTCAGGTTCTTAGGAGAACAGCTTCTTGCTAAGTAGATGAGAAAAGATGACCCAATAGAGTGTAGCTAAAATAGTGCCTATGTGAGGCTTACACAAGTTGCGAATTATAAACAAAAAAAACTACATTAGAAGAATGAAAAGGTGGCAAAGTCAAGCACTCAAAAACACTAGGAAATGCCAGAATTAAGCTTGCCGATAGGACATTAATGTGGGTGGGGGTGCTGTTACAGTCTTTAATTATGTTATATAGTATTTTTTTCCACAGGTCCCTTGTCACATTCAGTGTGCAGGATGAATGGTGAAGTCATCTTTTATTTATTTTTTATATATAATATAAAATTTTTATCATCCTCATTAGTGTGTGGCCCCATGCCTTTTTTGCTCCATGTTATTTAAAACCTCAATTGATCATTGTATTAATGTTTGCATGGATTTTTCTAGGCTACCACTCATTACCATACCATCTGTTTATGTTTCACAAACATTAATGAATTTTTCTCTTGAGGTAAGGTGGTATTATTCCCAGTTCTCAGATGGAGAGCTGAGGCACCCAGACTAACTAACTAAAAAATATTCACTAATTTTGATGCTCAAGTTGATATAACTAAGGCCTGACTTCTCAGTATTTAGCACTTTTATAGTGCTTCATATGTTCAAAGCACAGCTCTCCCATTAACTTGAATTGCATTTTTAAGCATTCGTCACACCTGCAAATCAAGGTTGGGGTGGCTAAAGGTAGGCACAGAGAATATGAACACACAATGACTGGCCACCTGTAAAGTTAGGTTCCCATGCCTTGCTCAACATTATGTGAGAACTTTGTGGCAGAGGCAGGGATAGAATCCAATTGAGTGTCATTCTGCTGCCCTTAACTGTAAGACCATCCTTTCTCTTCCTGCATCCTTTTGCTTCCTTTACTGCATACCTTCCAACTTCTTCAACAAGTGGTGGCAACAGCCTCATTCTCTACAACGCTGACTCATTCCTTGCGCACAGGTCGGTTCAATGCACTTAATGAGGTAGGGGTCCTGATGAAAAATAGTATGTAATCATGTAATAAAAACACAGGCAACAGTAATTCTGGAACTTCCTATAAGATTATTTGTATTCTCTTTTAGTTATTTTTAAAAACACAAATTCCATTATTTAGAACTATACTGACTCTTACATGTCATCAGAGTTGGAACTTTCAGATCTGCAGCACAGATGTCTGTCATTTAAAAAAGGGTAACTAGTAAAAGTGGTGGGCTTTTAACCTCCATATGGACCAACCACTACAAATGTTGGGACTCTGGAATCCTGGATTCAATTCCAGGTTCTGCAGAGGATTATGCTGTATTACAGAGGAGGGCAAACTTCAGGCTGGAATTGGCCCGTTAGGGCTTTCAGTCCAGCCCGTGGGGTTGCCAGCCCTGTTGCACAGCGAGGCTAAGACAGGCTCCCTGCCTGCCCTGACCCTGTGCTGCTTCTGGAAGTGGGCGGCACCACATCCCTGCAGCCCCTGGGGGATGGGCGGTGGAATCTTTGGCGATTAATGCATCTAACAACTCTACTGGGCATATGATCTACCGATAAGTGCCATATAAGGGATAGAGTATTATATGTGAACTGAGAATTTTCAGGAACTAACAATAAATAAATTTGGGTTGATTGTTGTGTCCAGGACGCATCCTTGACTGCAGGTGTGATTCCTTTGACAAATTAAGTCTCTGATCTAAAATATGGGGGAGCAAGAGTTCAGTGATGTGGTTGCAAGAAAATTTTAATTGTCAAAACTTCCTTTCCCCTTATTTTAGAGGAAATGCCTGAATTGAAATTCAGCTTGAGGCAAAGGTCCTACTTGAAGAACTTCAGCCTAAGTGGTTGAAATTTAGCAAACTTTTGTGTAAATGAAAGCAGGGTCTTATACTGGGAAGTGTTAGCCAAGCTTAACTATAAAGGCATTGCTACAAGCACCATCTGTATTTCTCTTGTAAGTTAGCAAGCTTAGAAGTTCTACTTAAACATTTTAGAGCAAGATTAGGGGAAAAAAAAACTAGTATAGAATCTTAAGTTAAATTTGTGTGGTTAAGAACTTTGAATCAGGAAATGACAGAATATGTTGTACGTGCAGCCTTAAAGGTGATGTACAAAGGAAGAGAAAAGATGTTTGTACCGTTTAATCTTTTCATGATGTATAAAGAAGTTCTGAAATTTCTAACTTCTGTTGCATTAGAAATTTGGGTCCTGGGTAGCCTGGGAGATTAACAGGAGAACTGGTGCAATGACATTAGAAGAACAAAGGGAAAATTGAGAGGGGAAAGATTAGTCATCTTCTCAAAATCTTGCTTTATAGTAAAATTTTGAAGAAAGGAGGTCTTAAAATTGAAGACGCAACCATTTTAGGTAAGGTGTAAGTGCTAACAATACAAATTCAGAGACCTCCCATGTACTAATTGAAACCAAATATGATGAGTTGGTATTCCTGATTTTTTCCAAAGATGATCAAAAAAATAGACAAACTTTCTTAAAAGCAACTAAACTTCTAATCTCTTCATATGTTATTAAGAAGCAAATGTGCACAGGCTCAGTTTAAAAAAAAAAATTATTTGGCTTTTACCTTTTAACTCCTGTGTATATCAAATAGTCTTTCATTGCAAGAGCTGGTCAAAAGTTTTGATAAATGTTCAGTTTAATTGGAAAATACCAGTTTTCTGAAGTGAAATGTTTTGGCAAGTCTTTAATGGTTTCATGGAATCTACCAAGAAGCCCATGTTCCAGACAGTCAGCCCTGCTCTCAGCACTGCTGGATAACCTGCTCTGTGGCAACGCTGTTGGGCTTCCTGCTGTGCAGCAAGGAGCCCAGAACTCTGAGAACCTGGGCTCCAGCTGGGGCTCCTTGGCAACCCTGGCATGTCAGGGCTTCCAGGCTCCCTGCTTGGAGCCAGGAACCTGAAAGTTCTAAGTGCCACACCTAGCTACTGGTTGACTCTTGGATCCATAATAGGGAGCTGGAAGTCCTGTGACCAACTCTCAGGGTCCATGCCTCTGAGGCAGCCATGCAGTGCAGATTGCCCCAGGCTGGGGATCCCAAGGTTGCCAGACTCCTGGTCTGGTTGTCTCCCTATGTTGCCTCACTGGGAGTCAGTTTAAAATGAGATGCCAAAATATTGAAACTGAGAACTCTGAATTTTGGTCAGTTCTAACTACTGTGTTTCTGAAACCTAGTATTCTAACTCTTAACCTTGCCATTTCTTGATTTGAGTGTTTAACTCTGCTCAGGTAGCAAAAAAGTACATGATTGAAGAAACAATGGCAACATTTTTAATGTACAGCAAGTTGAGGTATGTATCTGCCACATGCTGGCCTACCGCAGACTGTTCATATGTGGACCTTGGTGACATACATTAACAATTCATTAATGCAGTGCAATCTGGTCCTCTTTGAAATGGGACTAAATCAGATCGCATTAACTAACTGTTAATGTGCATCAGCAGTGTCCACACAAACAGTTTATCTCACACTCACCTTCCAAGAACTGACCCACACACCAGCTGAGAACTAATTCCTGCAGACAAGCCCTGACAAAACTTAACTAAAATAATAATATTCCTTAGAACATGTGTATAAAAAGAAGACAACTTCAGCAGACTGCACTGATTGATTAAACTTGGGATGGATTAAAATTTTCATATTGAAAGTTGGTTAAAATTTAAAATAGTGACTTTGACTCAATTTCTGCCCCTAGTATTAAGCTTCACCCAGAATATCTGAATAATTCTGCTAAATAATTTGCATGAAATTAACAAAGTTGTAGTCTTAAATAGTGAGGTTAGGTGTCAGCAGCAATGAGGGATCCCCAGATACTTTTATGGTCACAGTATAAACAGCAGAGCTGTTAGTTGTTCATGCTGAGGAAGACTGAGAGGCATTGGCTCACATTTAGAGGGTTCCTTTCAGCCACAAGAATTGGGTTTTCTTAATCTGATAGAACTTTTCTGGAGGCGCTAACAGTGTTCCATAGAACACAGTTTTAGTATGACTCATTGAAGTAAATTGACATTGTCTCTCCAGTAAAGTCAATGCCACTATAGTTCAAACAATCTGTTCTTACTGGAAGTCCAAGGGAACAAAAAACCCAACTTCGTATTTGTTTTAAAACAATTTTGTTAAACCATCAACAGTAAAACCTTTTTTTTTAATCTGGTATGTTGGGGAAATGGAGGGTGTAGGTAAGTGGAAAAATTCTGGTTAACTAAGCGGCAGGGAGTTGGGGTGCAGGAGGAGTTTCAGGGTGCTGGATCTGGGGTGGGGAGCACTCACCTCAGGTGGCAACCTGTCCATGCTTTTCCTAGGCGGAGGCTCGGCTAGGTGGCTCTGCATGCTGCCTCCGCCCGCAGGCGCCACCCCTGCAGCTCCTATTGGCTGCAGTTCCCGCTCGGGGCAGTTAATGTGGATAGCAGGATAACAGAGGTGTGGATAAACAGGGTTCTACCGTGTTTTTACATTTTGTGAAAAAATAAAAACTAAAGCATCTGTGTAAAAATGTGAATTCCATGTTTTTCTGTGGCAATATTTTTCTAGGATCCCTGGTGATAATTCATCCAGAATCACCAGTTGCTAACGTTTTAATTATTTTTCTCTCCCTGCTTGTTTATGGCAGACAAAGGATTTGTCACATCGGGATAACAGCAGGGTTCCTGAATTGGGCAGAGCATCATCTAATGTCAATAAAGGCCAGTCATGTCAAGAGAACCAAACACATAGGCTGACTGGCTCAGCAGGCAATCAATATAACAAGCAGAACTGAGTTAGAATCAGCAAGTATAAGCAGATATCATGGATAACTCAAGCTGGATCTTTATTTTTTTCTGCAGATAATGTTAAAATACCTTTTTTTTTCTTCACAGGAAAAAATGTTAGTGAATGATTTCATGTAGTAAAAATAAACTTCCATGTGCCCGTCACTTCTGCTAAGTGAGCACTGTCCTCCAAAGAGCCCAATAAGTGTACTTTCAGTGAAAATTGCCTTCCATGTTTTTTCTTAAGTCTTGCTGTGAAAGTTTCAATGTTAACATGGTCCTATTCTAACTCTGCTTTCCCGACATTAAAATTACAGTATTAAAAAGTGGGGGAGGGAAGAGCTCATCAAACTTAATTAATTTTAGCTTCAAAACATTGTACCACCTTTTGGAAGGGTTGGACTATGATTTAGATTTAAGCAATGATTTTTGTAACTTATGAAGGCAATGGAAGTATCCCAAATATACTGTATTAGATCTCTTTCAAAGACAGGACTTCCATTAGTTAAATGTCACCAAACTAACTTTCTCATGAACTTATCAGTTCATTTTAAGGTGTTTTAAATGTGTAATTCCATTTGGAATTTTGTCAATTCTCAAACCCTAGCTTCTTGATTGAGACCAGCTAGAGGTCAAATAGACCTGTACAGACAGGTAGAAACCCAGGTTAAGAGACTTCTGTAAAGTGCACTTCTGAGGAGGCGCTGTGTATGCTGTAGCTCACGAGATCTAAACTTTATAGAAAAGCACCAGTGGCTATAGTAGAGCTGAATTTGTAGCAGTTCAGTATTTCTGCCTGACTAAAATACAGAGCATATAATTTTATTTTTCAAAATGCATCATACAGTTTGCAACTTGTACCTCACAAGACATTCAGATACCAAAGTAGTTACGTTATTTACATAATTTTCTGTATGTACTATGACAGGTTGGACCCCCCCCCTTCCAGGGGGCCACCTGATGTGCTGGGGTCCCACTGAGCTTGTCCATTCCACCACCCTGAGCTCCCTCACTCTGTCTTGCTGCACACGTGTACACACATGCTCCCAGCTGTAGAATCTGATTCTTCAGTCAGCTCTGTGTGAGAAGAATCAGGGATTGCCCAGCACTCTGATGCATGCACCTTCTAGAGTGTAAACCCAGAATTATATTGTCTTGCACTGTAAAAAAAAAACAAAAACAAAAAACAAAGCAAAATCTATATAGTGTAAACTCATGAAATTGGCCACCTCCCTCAATGTGAGGAAGATATGCACAGCCCCCCACCGTTATGAATTGCACAAACAGGGTTTTAAATAAACAAAAAACAAGTTTATTAACTACAAACCCTAACTGTTAAGGGATAGCAAACAGAACAAAGCAGATTACTGAGCAAATAAAACAAAACATGCAAACTAAGCTTAATACAATACAGAATACTGGCTACAAATAATAATTTCTCACCCTAAATGTTTTAAACAGGTTGCAGAATTTCTTTGTGGACAGACAGCTCTTGCTTGCAGATTAAAACTCCAGATATATCCTTCACACGCCAGACACCATTCCCAGCCCGGGCTCAGCTCCTGTCCTCCCCCAACCAGCAAAGCAGCAGCCCAGGAAACTTCTCAGGAAGGAGGGAGAGTAGTATCTTCAAAGTACTATTGTCCTTCCTAATGGCCCATCCACGCTGTTTGCATGCTGTCTGGTGGACGTTCCCCAGATGAAAACACAGATGTAATTATTACGTTGTCAGTCTTTCTAACTTCAGATACAGAAATGATACATGCATACAAATTGGATAATTACATTCAGTAAATCATAACCTTTCCAGTGATGCCTCACATGACTCTTTTTGCATAAAACACAGCTTAGTTATGCCAGATTCATATCATAAGCATATATCTATGAAGAATATGGAGTGTAGGGTCACACATTTCATAAATGAATTGTAGTTGGAAGTTACTAGTGTAATTTCTGGCTAACTATATTAAACAGGTGTCATGTGATGGTCAGTTTGAATTCACTATAGAGAAAATGGGCTCTGTATCATTAGTTAAAGTTCTTCATTATTACAGAACTTATAGTAAACATTTTGAAGATAAACTAATGTCTCAGCCTAGCTATTTAGAGATGGTCATTTGAGCAGAAGACTTTGTGTAAAGATCTTTTTGCACTTTGAGATTATTTTTGAGGAACTATAAAAGCAGCAAAGAATCCTGTGGCACCTTATAGACTAACGGATGACAAAGTGGGTATTCACCCACGAAAGCTCATGCTCCAAAATGTTTGTTAGCCTATAAGGTACCACAGGATTCTTTGCTGCTTTTACAGATCCAGACTAACACGGCTACCCCTCTGATATTTGAGGAACTAGTTAGCATCCATCTGATTGAACAAAACTTTAATTTTGCCTGCTTCATAACCACAAAAGGTTATCAAAGGGAAGAAATAAAACAAGTGTCAGCTTTTCTCATTTGCCAAAATAGCAGGTTCGTTTGCAGAGTTGATAGTCCTAGTGCTAGCTATAAGCACAACAGTCCTTTTTATTCCCCTTTATTAAAAAAGAGTCAAATCAGAACACTTTTCTCTGTTTGAATTTTGTTTTAAAGGATATGTATATTCAGGAAGAATAAGCTACTCTTGGATTGGAGTATAGGTATAATGCTGTTCTCGGGAGCCAAAAAATCTTATCGTGTTATAGGTGAAACCGCCTTATATCGAAGTGCTTTGATCCACTAGAGTGCGCAGCCCCCCACACACACATCTGGAGCGCTGCTTTACTGGTTATATCCAAATTCATGTTATATCAGGTAATGTTATATCGGGATAGAGGTGTATATTATAGACTTATAGAAAGACACCTAAAAAAGTTAAAATCTATTACTGGCACGTGAAACCTTAAATCAGAGTGAATAAACGAAGACTCGGCACACCACTTCTGAAAGGTTGCTGACTCCTGCTCTATATCCTAGTAAAGAGGAGAGGAATTGCTAGAGTACAGATAGGAACTGAAGAGAACCAGTCAAATGAGTCGCATTCAATTATATAACAAGAAAGCAGACAACTAAATATTGACAAATTTTATAAGTGCTTGTATACAAATACAAGAAGTCTAAATACTAAGATGGGTGAATTTGAATGCCTGGTATTAAATGAGGATATTTTATAATGGGCATCTGTCATAATATAATTCCCAATTCTGAACCTTAGCGTCCAAAATATGGATACTAGCATGAATTCCCCTAAGCTTAATTACCAGCTTAGATCCTGTAGTGCTGCCACCAATCAGGACTTAGAGTAGAGTGCCTGATAAACTCTAGTCTCCCCCAAAACCTTCCCTGGGGACCCCCAAGACCCAAATTCCTTGAGTCTCACAACAAAGGGGAATAAACAATTTCGCTTCCCCCTCCTCCCCTCCAGGTGTTCCCTCCCTGGGCTCCTGGAGAGAGATACAGATTCAAGCTCCGTGAATCTAAACAAAGGGATTCCCCTTTCTCCTTTCTTCCTCCCAGATCTTTCCGCCCTGGGTACACTAGGAGATCACCGTGATTCAAACTCCTTGAATCACCACACAGAGAGGAATGATACCTTCCCCCCTCCTCTTTTCCCTTCACCCAGAGGCAATCCAGATTCAAACTCCGTGAATCTAAAACAAAGAGGAAATTCACTTTTCCCTTCTCCTCCCGCTCTCTTTCCCTTCTCCCCACCAATTCCCTGGTGTACACAGACTCAGTTCCTTTGAGCCTTAACTAGGAGAAAAAAATCAGACAGGTCTTAAAAACAAAACTTTTAATAAAAAAGAAAAAAAGGTAAAAGTTTATCTCTGCAATTTAGATAGTAAAAAGTTACAGGGTCTGTCAGCTTATAGAAACTAGAAAGAAGCCTCCCCCCCAGCAAAATACAATTTAAAATACTTCCAGCAAACTACACATTTGCAAATAAAGGAAAACAAATAAAAAGACTATACCACCTTTCTACCTTTGTACTCACAAAATTGGAATAGAAGATTAGAGAGCCTGTAGGTACGTGTGGTCACTCTCAGAGCCCAGAGAGAACAAAGCAAAACCCAAAAAACACAAACAAAGGCTTCCCTCCACCGAGATTTGAAAGTATCTTGTCTCCTGATTGGTCCCCTGGTCAGGTGTTTGGTTCCCTATTTAACCCTTTACAGGTAAGAGAGATATTAACTCTTAACTATCTGTTTATGACAGCATCACAGAAACATAATGGAATAATCATCAGTGGGACATAGTAATGCCAGGTACAAAATGTACAGAGATGATAGAGTTGGTTGCGCTGGTCACGAAGTGGCACTGTGTGTGAAAGAGCACGGAGTCAGCCATCTTTTTTTAAAAAAAAATCTTAATTGAATCAAACAATACTGTACAATCTCTGTGGATAGAAATTCCATGCTTGAATAATACGAGTATTGCCATAGGAATATACTACTGATAATGGTGATTTTGAAATGTTCAGGGAGATTAGAAAGGCTACAAAAACAGAATCCCCCGGTAATGGGGGATTTCAGCTATGCTCATATTGACTGGAAATATGCCTCCTAAGGATTAGAAATTTAATCTCTACATCTTAACACCATTAATGACTGCTTCTTGGAGCAGCTAGTCCTGGAACCCACAAAGAGAGAGAGGCAATTCTTGATTTAGTCCGAAGTGGGGCACAAGAACTAGTCCAAGAGGTGAATATAGCTGAACAGCTTAGAAATAGCAGCCATAACATAATTAAATTTAACATTTTTGCAGGTGGGAAGGAATACCCAACCCCCACCCTCATCCCTACCACCGCCACAATAGCACTGAACTTCAAAAAGGCAGACTACTAAAGAATCAGGAGGCTAGTCAAATGGAAATTAAAAGGAACAGTCACACGAGTGAGATATATGCAAGCTGCATGGAAACTATTAAAATATATATATATATATATATATATATATATATATATATATATATATATATATATATATATATATATATATATATATATAATATAGTAGAGGCTCAAATTAAATGTATACCTCCAAATTTTTTTAAGCTGACCTACCAAAAAAAGCCACCATGGCTAATCAGAGTAAAATAAATGGTTAAAGACAAAAATACATCCTTTTAAAAATTGAATGTCAGATCTTACTGAGGAAAATAGAAACATTTGCATTGGACTTGCCAGAGTGTAAGTACAATTAGGCAGCCCAAAAAAGAAACAGTAACTGGCAAACTTCTTTTTAAGTACATCAGAACCAGGAAGCATGCCAAACAGTCAATGATGCCACTGGATGGTTGAGGTGCTAATGGAGAAGCTAAGTGAATTCTTTGCATCCATCTTAATTGCCAAGGATGATGGAGATTCCTACACCGGAGCCATTCCTTTTAGTTGATAAAAAGAATGTCCCAGATTGAGGTGTCAGTAAAGTCAGGTTTAGAGCAAATTGATAAGTCAAACAGTAATTTGTCATCGGTACCAGATGGTCTTCACCCAAGAAGGAACTCAGTTGTGAAATTGCTGAACTACTAACTGTGGTATGTAATCTATTGTTTAAATCATCCTCTGTACTAGATAACTGGAGGATAGTCAATAGAATGCCAGTTGTGGGGAGGGGAGGGTTGTTTTTTATATAAAAGGCTCACAGGCTGATGATCCTATGATCATCTTTGAACTAATAGATTCAGTACTAGGCAGATTGGTTGAAACTATAGTAAAGAACAGAATTATCAGAGACCGATGAACATATGTTTTTGTGGAAGAGGCAACATTGCTTTTTTATGAAGGAAAATAATGCCTCATCAATCTATTAGAATTCTTTGAAGGTGTCAACAAACATGTGGACAAGGTGATCCAGTGGATGCTTGGACTTTCAGAAAGACTTTAACAAGGTCTCTCACCAAAAGGCTTTTAAGCAAACTAAGCAGTCATGGGATAAGATGGAAGGTCCTCTCATGGATCAGTAACTGGTAAAAAGATAGGAAACAAAGGGTAGGAATAAATGGTCAGCTTTCACAATGGAAAGAGGTAAATAACAGAGCCCCTCAAGGATCTGTACTGGAACCAATGCTATTCAGTGTATTCACAAATGATCTGGAAAAAGTGGTAAACAGTGAGGTGGCAAAGTTTAGAAATAGTACAAAATTACTCAAGATAGTTAAGTTCAAAACACTGAAATTCATCTGCCATTTTGTTATCCAGTGTTGATAAATGCATAGAAATGAACATTGGGGAACATAATCCCTACTATACATACAAAATGATGTCTAAATTAGCTGTTACCAACTAATGAACTTTGGTGACGACTTCCCTCTCAAACATTCTGGATTTGTTCCAGAATGGCTTTGATAAATGTTTCTCAACTCCTTGACTTAGTTCTCTAGTGCTTTTGAAATCAAATGGCCCACCCAGTGGGGACCCATCCCATTGTGACCAAAGAGCCATGTCCTACTGTAGGTCTCTCCTCAAATCACTAGTTCCTCCAAGGAGCCACAACGTGACATTCGGATCTTGAAACCTCTCTCTCTGCCCCCTCAGTGTGCTACTGTTTTCTTGGAAAGTTCTCCATTTTGGCAGTCTGCAATTTCTCTTCCTTACTACTTCATTCTTCTTGAAATAGTACTTTTCACTTTTCCTAGCTTTCTTACTAAAGTAATCTCTCCATTGTGTTCAGAAGACCTTCCTTCAGTCTTGACACTTCTTAGAGTGTCTTCTCCCACTGGATCTTAAGTTTTGGTGAACCATCTGGTTTGATCTTAACATGTTAGAGCCATGACCAGCTCTAGGGCAGAGGGATGCATTTATAGATGAGGCACAGAATGGGCACTTGGATCTCCATCCACACCTTTACCAATCACTTCTGTTAGCATCAGCAAGTGCAACGTTCAGATATAGAATTCTCCAAGCAGTCATTCTGATGCATCCTTAAAGATTCTTACCGGGGAAAAGAGTTGGTTTATTCAATAATGTACTTTCTCTTCCACCTCGCATTCAGCCATCTCTTATTCTTGTCACTTCAACCCATTCTGTTCACTGGTCACTAACTTCCTGGCGTCTGCGTACATTTGTACTGTTAGATACATCCTGTGCCCTAGGGAATTGAGCCACGGAAAACCATCTAGAAGCTAAGAAGTCTTGTTGAAATTGGGTATTGAAGAATTCCTGTTTGTAATGAACCTTGAGGGGATGGGGTGTTCATCCACATTTTCTATTCCTTCTCTTGTCTCCCTACCCCTGTGACCAGGAAATAGGAAGCATTCTGTGATTGGAAAGGCCATCCTCAGTCATCTCTGTGCATGTATGCACAATCGTGGTGTTAGTATGCAGGGCAATTTTCACAGCACCATCCATGACATAGAGCTAATTTGTGAATTCTCTACGGAATTATTTGAGAAAGCAATTTGTCAGTCTGTGGGCAATATTGGTAAGGTTTGTTTGGACGATATTTGTTTCTGTGAGGGAAGTTCCTTCTTCTATTTTTAGACTTCAAAACATAGGTCTAGTGCTAGCAGAATCTGCAACTATATTAAACTTGTCTCATCTCAAGATGCAAGTCCTGTTCTTGAACGTAATGGGTGTTGGTCTTTAACAGCCAGGATGCAGAGGTTTGACTTGTAAGCTCTCTAGGTTTTCTCTTCACTCCTTTCTCTTGTTGCTGCTCTGCCCTACTCTGGTAATGATGGTCTCTTTGCTCTCCAAGTCTACTCATTACTCCCTGCCTGGAACTTTCTTTCCTAGTGCTGCTGTGGTGCAGAGGCAGCAGAGCTATCAGGGAAGGGGAAATGTCGGTGGCTGCCAAATTAGTTGAGAGCAACCAGTAGTGAAGAGAACAAGATCAAGGCTCCATTGAGTGAGTAAACCTAAGAGCAGAGGAAGATTGAATACATAACTTAAACTGATACCTGTGCCAGTTGGTAAAAGTGTTCTGGAAATACTGCTTCTCTCCCCTTTCTGAATCCAAAAGGTGAATTTAAAGCTCTATTTTTTTTATATATAGGTGTTAGAATAAAAGGTTCTGTGAATCCTTTGAGCAACTAATGAAGTGTCTTTATGAAAACAAATTGGTGTGTTTACATTATGAAGTAACACAGCCAGCTATTGCTGGTCACCCCTCCCACAATGCACTTCCTGCATTTATTTTTTTCTTTAACCCACACTTTAGGGATTAATATACCTATACTTGTGCAGAAACACAATTTATGAGCTTAAAGAAGTGTGTGTGTAAACTGTCTTTGGAAATTAAAGCCAATAGAATAATTCAAACTTGAATGTTGAATAACAGGAAATATAGTTATAAAATACCCAGTTTTATTTGCTGATTAGATGTCAAGATTTCAGTCATTTATCAAAAGATAAATTTGCCAATGGGATGCCATAATTTTAACTTCCTGATACCCCTTAAATTCCTATACTATAATCAAAGTTATGTACAGTTGGGGTAAATTAATAAATTAAAGGTACTACACCCACTTCAGTCCACTTGACAATATTTGTAGTTTTGCAGTTACATATTCCTTCTTTATCATCCTATGCCAGCACAGAATGTGTAATGCATTCTCTTTCAGCAAATAAAGAGAAGAAAACTGGTTTTCGGTGATGTCACCATTTATGGGTCTTGCTCACTGCCAGGGTCCAATTGTTTCCAATCTCTAGGAGGTAGAACAAACCTCTGCTGGCTGTTCTATGGATTGGACATCCTTTTATTTATTGATTTGATTTTTGTCTTGACTAACCTAAAACAAGGGCCTGCAAGATTGCAGATCTCTTGGTACCAGTCAGTGTTCCCAACCTTGTCTGTTCCTTCCCCCACTCTGGCTCAACCTTCCTTAAGGGTTGATGAGCTGGATCTGCATCCTAGAAGTGGAGCCACAAGGGTGATCTGGCAGTCTTGCCAGGGAAGGTCAGCCCCATCCATTCCGAGAGAAATGTGATATTTCTATCTGTTGGCAGCTCTTACTAGTGAAGGTGTGACCTATTGTGCCAGGGGTCCTTTTCCCATCCTCAGTACCTCCTATCCACACCTCCACAACTGGACCCTGGAAAAGAAGGTGTGACTGTCAGTCTTTTCCGCCTGTTCCAAGAATGCACTTTGGCATGATGAGGGGGAATGTGGGTTTCTTCCTTTCTGGGAGAGGAAGGGTTTTTTGGGGGGCCTCTTGCTTCCTCATTTCTCCACACTGTCTGGACAGCTTTTAAAACCCAGTTTAGGCTCTACAGGAGTTTCTCTTACAGCTGACAAAATCTTGTTTCCCAGTACAAATACAGGTTATCTGGCCAAGTGTTAGGTTTCCTGGGTCTTGTACAAGAACAGAGGAAGCTGAGGTTGGAATGAGTGATACTGGGATGACAGCACTGAGCTTTCCAGATGACTGGTAGGCCCGAAAGAGTGTGGAATAAGGTTAACTGAATTAGTGGGAGGAAGACTGGTTGAGCAGGTGACAAAAAGCAGAGTTGTCAGAGGAAAGGGAAGATGGTCGTAATGCCTGGCTTTCCTGGTGTGGCTGACAGGTGTCAGGGAGAATCTTTCTTCACAGCATGCTTGAGACTGAGTTTGAATGTGAGTAGAGAGGAGACTGGGGAAGTCTAGTATTTCCTTCAGTTATATTTCTACAGTGGCTTATATTTACCAGAAAAGCAAATGACTGTGTAATTTCCCATCAGAGTAGCATATGTAGTAGAATTGATTATTTGCTCGTGCTAAATATGAGTTGACTTAATATTGGAAGGGAAATGGCTTCTCATATATTCTTACAGCCTGGCAGTTGGACATTTTTATGCCAAGAATCTTCCAGACTTGAGTGCCAAAAATTAGGCATCTAAATAAGTAGACTGATTTCTCTTCCCCTCCCCCCACCCCCCAATTGTTGTGCCACTAGTGGTTTTCCATTTCAGTACTGGTTGCCAGGTTGTGTTCAAAAACTGGGAGTGTTGCCAACTCTCATCAGTGGTCTGTCTTGAAACCCAAGTTCCTGGAGTTACATGACAGAGAATCTCGGCTTTTATTTAAAAAGGTAAGCTCAAAAAACAAGTAAAGAAAATAGACTTTGCTGTTAAAATGTCATGATTCTTAAACCCGTCTCAAGTATTTTGAATGCTTGAGGTTGGCAATACTACGTCACCTGACTTCAAGAAGCCAGATTTGAAAAATCTTGGTTTGTCTTCTGCTGCCAGGACGTTAGTGACTCTTGTTCTTGCAAACCCACTACTGCAACTCATCAAACCTCTTCAAAATATGCCCTCATTACTCTCCCGCCAAACTTGCAACCTTGTTCTAGTGGCATATCCTCAACAAAAAGAATAAACAAAAACTGGATAAGCACACAGTTTGATGTATCTGCAAAAGTGACAAATTGCACGTTTTTAAATTGTCATTGGGTTTTGGAGTCTACACTTCACTGAAATTGGTGGCAGTTCATATTTCTTAGCTACTGAGGATGTTAAAGTCTCCTGCATTACAAAGCTAGGGACGTAGTTACAATACAACTTAAAATATGTAGTGAGGATGGGCCTTAACAGTGTAGTGAATAGGTTCTGCTGTCTAGCCGCCCCCAAAATTCAAGGGCAGGCTAGGGAGGTGGCAGAAGACCAGCTCTCGGAGAGAGGGGGCTGGAAAGAAGGTGGGGTTTGTGTGTGGCTGGGTTTTTTAACCTAAAACAGGGATCGGCAGCCTTTGGCACGCGGCTCGCCAGGGTGCATTCCCTGGCGAGCCGCGTGCCAAAGCTTGCCAATCCCTGACCTACAACTATATCCGCTTTAAAAGCGTCTTAACTTCCACATGAAATTCACTAGAAGTACTAGTGTTGCTTATCATTAACTTACCAGTCTGGAGGAGTACCTTCTATGCTGAAGTAATGTTGAACATCTAGTCGGTATTATTCCACTGCTGCCACCTCCCTACGCTTCCAACTGTTGCTTGCTGAAGGTGTGAGAATTTGTATGATGAGTAACTCTGATCTCCCCCATGGCAGTGTGTTACACAAGAACAGAATCAACTAGCAGCTGGCTTTTTATTTCTCATTCTACAGCTAGTATGCTGTTGAAAATGTCTGTTCAGGCTGTTGACTATTCTTAAAATGATTTTAGACTAGGGGAAAGACTGTAGTATGTGCATACCTGGCATTATGTTAGTTCCTGAAGTGGATAATTTTGACTACAGTTTAGCAACTAACTGAATTTGAAGGCTGATTAAATAAATAATTCTGTCAGACTGGGTTTTTGGAAAACTTTCTTTTAACCTTGCAAGGAAGAGGTTGGTTGGTCCTGTTCTGGGAGTCTTATGGTTCAGAACAGTTATACCGTACTCCCAAGCACTCCTTTCTCCCACCCCCCAGGATTTTTTTGCTGAAGCTTTCTGGCATTGCTTCAGTTCCCAGGCTGTTCTGTATGTTTTAAAAATGCAATAATATGAACTCAGATTATCTCATTAAAACAGATACTATGCCAGAGGATTGGAGGGTAGGAAATGTTTTACCTATACTTAAGGATAATCTAGGGGATTGCACTCCAGTAAGCCTTACCTCTGTACCTGGCAAATTGGTTGAAACTAATAAGTAGAATAAAACGCCAGGAAGACCATGTGATAAGGGCTTAACCTGCACAGTTTCTGCAAAGGAAAATCCTGTCTTGCTAATCACTTCAAACTTGAACATGTCAGAGTAGTGTATATTAGAGAAGTGGTTGACATGACTTATTTAGACTTGCAAAAATCTTCTGAAAAGGACTTTCAGGAGAGGCTGCTAAGTAGTCATGGATTGAGAGGCATAGTTTTGTCATGGATCAAACACTGACTAGGAGGGGGAAAAACTGTTTAATAGCCTTTCGCTATGATAAAAATGGAGTAACAGTGGAGAGCCTCAAGGTTCCTTACTAGGCCCCATATTGTTTGTTGATCTGGAAAGGAAGGCTGAGTAGTCAGGTAGCAAAATTTTCAAATGTCATAACAGGTTATTTAAGACTGGAGGACTGTGAGGAACTTGAGTGATCTAAACAAACTAGATGACTGGGTTACAAGTTAATTGTATCAACTTGGGAGGGACCTGAACATCCTTTTGCAGAGGTCTTCACTAAGCTGTTCACAATACTGTTTTTGGTTTTTTTTGATCAAAACTGTACAAGATGGGGATTCATAAGGAATGGGATGGAGAATATGGGAAACATTAAGCCACTGTATAAATTAATGTTGCAGAAACCTCTAGAATACGATGTGAACCACTACTCATAGCATATCCCAAAAGGGGATAGGGGTATGACAGGGGTAGAGAAGGGTGACACACATTAAGAGCATGGGGAAAAACACATGAAGAGATTGAAGAACTGGTTGTTTCCTTTTAAAAAAGAGATGAGGCAACATAAGGTATGGTATAGAGAAGATGGATCAGGAGCTTCAGTTCTCCTTGTTTCTTAACACAAGAACAGGGTGACATTCAATAAAATTACAAGGTGCAAAATTAAAACTGATAGGAAATTACTTTTCACACATTGTGTAATTAGACTGGAACGCAATTGTAGTAAGTCATTGAGGCCAAGAACTTATCAAGAATTTCAAAAAAACGGATATTCTTGATACAGGATCATTAAATCATTGAAATGTAGGACAGGAAGGGACCCCAGTAGGTCTAGTCCAGTCCCCTGAATTGAGTCAGGACTAAGCATTACCTGGGCCAGTGTTTCTCAGTGAGCAGTCCGTGGACCGGCGCAGGTCCCGGAGATCTCCCTGACACAGTTTAGGAAGTCAGCAAGCCAGCCCCTGGTTTCAAAAAGGTTGAGAAACACTGATCTAGACCATCCCTGGCAGATGTTTGGAAGTTTTTAAGACCAAGTTAGACAATGACAGATTCCACAACTACCTGAAGTGTTTGTTCCTATGCTTAACTGCCCTTAGAGTTAGGAAGTTTTTTTTTCCTAATGTTTAACCTAAATCTCCCTTGCTGCAATTTGAGGCAAGGACTTCTTGTCCTGTCCTCCATGGTTAAGGAGAACAATTTATCATCCTCTTTATAACTACCTTTTACATCCTTGACTGTTTTTCAGTCTTCTCCTGACTGACTAAACCCAATTGTTTTCAGTCTTTCCTCATAGGTCATGTTTTCTAGACCTCTAATAACTGTTGCTGTTCTTTGAGTGATTGCTCATATCAATTCCAATTAGGTTTGTGTGCACCGCATGCACGGTCGTCTGAAAGATTTCCCTTAACAACTCTTTCAAAGGTGGGGGTTTCCCCAGGTCCATATCTTTGCCACCCGGAACAACAGAAAGTGCCCAATGTTCTGCTCCTTCCAGAAACACAGCTTGGGTTCAATCACAGAGGCGTTCCTGCTACCCTTGGGAGACTGCCTCATATATGCCTTCCCAGCGGTCCTACTTGTTCACAAGGTGCTGCCCAAGATGTGTATGGACAAAGTGGAGGTAATTGCGCTGCTGTTCTTCGAGATGTGTTGCTCATATCCATTCCAATACCCACCCTCCTTCCCCTCTGTCTGAGTAGCCGGCAAGAAGGAACTGAAGGGGATTTGGGTCAGCAGGGTCATATATTGAGTGCCATGAAGGCGCTATTCCGGGGACTCCCTGGCTGACCCAATGGGAACTGCTATGGGAAAACTTTCTGATCATGCATGCAGCGTGCACACACCTAATTGGAATGGATATGAGCAGCACATCTTGAACGAGTTACGAGAAGATGAGTAACAGTTTTTTACTTTCCTCTGGACTTTATGCAATTTGTCCACGTCTTTCCTGAAGTGTGGTGCCCAGAACTGGACACAGTACTCCAGTAGAGCGCTTATCAGTGCTGAGTAGAGTAGAAGAATTACTTTTCACATCTTGTTTACAACAATCCTGCTAATATATTCCAGAATGTCTGTCTGCTTTTTTTCCTCTCTCTCAACATTATTACATGGTTGACTCAGATTGTTTGTGATCCATTATAATCCCCAGATCCTTTTCTGCAGAATTCCTTCCTAGGCAGCCATTTCCCATTTTGTATTTGTGCAATTGATAGTATTATCTTTAGGAAGGAATAATCATTTGTCCTTATTGAATTGCATATTTTGGACCTTTTCTCCAGTTTGTCCAGATCAGTTTGAATTCTAATCCTGTCCTCCAAAGTGCTTGCAACCCTTCTGTTTAGTATTGTCTGCAAATTTTATATGTGTACTCCGCCATTATCCAAATCCTTTATGAAGGTATTCAATAGCCCCAGAGCCAGGGCAGATCATTCTGGGATTCTACTCATTATGCCATTCCAGCTTGATTGTGACCCATTGATAACTACTCCTGAGTATGCTTTTCCAACCAGTTGTGCACCCAATTTATAGAATGTTAATATAGGCCAGTGATACTCAGACCTCAGTGATTCAGGAGTCAAATTAACGATCAGCATTACCAAAAAGAGCCATAGTAGTATGAATTCATTTGTTTCATAAGGATAACTAGGTTGGTTTGACTTAATTTGTACTAGACAAATACATCCTCTTATGACCTTATTTTCTTGTAGGTGCTTACAAATTGCTTATTTGCTCACTTATCTTTCTGGGTACCAAAGTTAAGATGACTAGTCTATAATTCCCTGGGTTGCCCTTATTCCCCTTTTTATAAATAGGTACTATATTTGCCCTCTTCCGGTCGTCTGGGATCTTTCCCTTCCTCCATGTGTTCTCAAAGATAATCAGTAATAGCTCAGATCTTTTCGGCTAGTTCTTTAAGTATTCTAGGATGTATTTCATCAGGCCCTGCCAACTTGAAGACTTCTAACTTGTCTAAATAATTCTTAATGTTCTTTTCCTATTTTAGCCTCTGATCCTATCTCATTTACACTGATTTTAACTATGTTGTCCAATCACTGTTAACTTTTTTTGGTGAAAACTGAAACAAAGGCATTTAACGCTTCAGCAATTGCTGCATTTTCTGTTGTCTTTCCCTTGTCATAGAGTAATTGGCCTACCTTGTCCTTGGTCTTCCTCTTGCTTCCTACATTAATAAAATGGGGGAAAAAAACGTTGCCCTTTATGTCCCTAGCTAGTTCAATCTAATTTTTTGCCTTGACCTTTCTAATTTTGTCCATACATGCTTGTTGGGTTTTTGTATTCATCCTTTGTATTTTGACTTAGTTTCCACTTTTGGTATGATGACTCCTTGAGTTTCAGGATTTGAATTTCAGTTTATAGGAATTTAAATGTCTAGAGTTTTTGTAAATAATGGTTAGTAATATTTTTGGAAGGGATATTAAACTTTAATAGCTAGAGATTGGTTTAAAACTTGAAGCATAGCAATTTATTATGGGAAGCAGATTATCTCACATCTGCTTACTAAAGGGTTCTTGCATATTCTGAAACATCTGGAAATAGCCACTGTTAGAGACAAGATTTTGGACTATATGGATCTCAGGTATGTTCTAGTATGGCAGTTCCTTTGCAAGTGTAGTTATTTTAGCTCTGACACCTGTTAGCACTTATCCAAAAAATAGCAAAACTTTCTCTTCTCTCCTCTGGGGAAAAAAGAAGACACATGCTGTCTTCACTAACATTCCCTGTACCATACGTTACTATGTTCTCATAGAAGTTATTACATACGTTTTTGTACACTAAAACTCATTAGTTCACCCAGAACAATTGTTCACTTCCTAACTTGCAACATCCACTGTTCTTTACAAATGTTGCTTTTAAAAAGCAGGGCTTGTACATTGACAGTATAACTTAGTGTTTGTTTAATCATTCTCATTGTAGTATAGTCATTTTGTAAAAGTAAAAACTGAATGAAATGTTTGCTATATAACTACTTTGACACATGGAGTACTATTTTGTGCCTATAAAATGTGCTAACTAGCAGTGTCCGATTCTGTGTACTTCCTATATTTTGATGTTTTAAATTCAGAAACAAATTCTGGGCATTACTTCATCAAGTAAAGTTAAAATGACAATCCTGCAGCTATAATTGTATACATGCTTGGTCATATCAAAGTAATTAAGTTTCCCATATCTTATATATTTTTGTCAGTATATTACTTCCGTTATGCTGATGCTCTGTGGAGCAAGTGTACAATGGAAATTTTATCTGGAGCTCAGTTAAAACGTGGGTATTTGTCAAGCATCTGTAGGGTGACTGTCCTAACACCTCAGACAAGGTGAGTGAGGTAATATCTCTTAGTGGATCAACTTCTGTTGGTGGAAGAGACAAGCTTTCTCCAGGCAAGAAGTGAAAGCTAACTACGCTTAAAGATACTTTCTTTAATCACACTAATTGGGGTATGCCTAAAGCATTTTTACAAAATTGCATCTCCAGACTCTTAGTGGAGGGTGGAGGCAAAATACTTTGGGTACAGAATAAAAAAACTACAGTGGGAATGTGCTACAGATTGCTCAGCACTGGACAGCAAAATTCCTAGATGGTTTTCAAGGACTTTGAAAATGGCAACACATATTAAAGCTAGTTTAGAAGGCCTTTGGGGCAGGGCTTAAGGAGCTAAGTGCACTCATCAGTGCTATCAAATATTACCCTCACATTTCATGTGTAACAGTTTAAATATGGGTTATCGGAAGTTCCTATGTTAAGGGCAGCTTTCTGAACCAGAAATTTAGAATTCAAGGGATCTCTTCTAGACCCAATGCCACTCAATATTTTTATCAATAGTCTAGAAGTAAATATAAAATAGCTGCTGAATTTAAAATCTTGTGAGATACAGACAGGTGGAGTTGTAAATATTGACGACAGGGTAGACACAATGATTTGGATCACTTGGTAAGCTGGGCCTATTTGATCAAAGACACCATTATGATCACCAAATGCAAAGTGATAAATCTAGAAGCAAAAAATGAAGGCCATACTTGCAGAATTGAAGACTCTATCTTGGTATGTCTACACTATGAAACTAGTTCGATTTAATAGAATTGATGCTGTCGTTTGTGTGTGTCCCCACTTAGCGCATTAAGTCGGCAGTGTGCGTCTACAGTACCAAGGCTAGCGTCGACTTTCAGAGCGTTGCACTGTGGTAGCTATCCCACAGTTCCCGCAGTCTCTGCCCCCCCATTGGAATTCTAGGTTGCACTCCCAATACCTGCTGGGGCAAAAACATTGTCATGGGTAGTTCTGGGTACATGTTGTTGTCAGGCTCCCCTCCCCCCTCCCTCTGTGAAAGCAGCGGGGGAAAAAAACATTTCTCGCCTTTTTTTCCTGGGTTACCTGTGCAGACTGCATATCACGGCAAGCATGGAGTCCGCTCAGCTTTCTGTCACCGTACATCTCCTGGGTGCTGCTGACAGATGTGGTACTGCAGTGCTACACAGCAGCAGCTCCTTGCCTTTGCAAGTTGGCAGAGACGGTTACCAGTCATACTATACCATCTGCTGCTGTCATGGGTGCTCCTGGTCAGCCTCAGTGCACCTGGACAAAAATGGGAATGACTCCCCAGGTCATTCTCTTTAAGTTTTTGTGTAATGCCTAAAATATCAGGCAAGCCTACTAAATAACCACAGATGCAAATGGCCACTCCGGGTCAGAGCCCCAGACATCCTGCAGAAATGATGAGCTGCATGCCATTCTAGGGTTGCTCCTACAACAACCCCACCCCTCCCGGGCTACCTTGGCAGTTATCCCCCCATTTGTGTGATGAAGTAATAAAGAATGCATGAATTTGAAACAACACTGACTTTATTGCCTCTGCAAGCAGAGATCAGAGTGGAGAGGGGTGGGCGGTTGACTTACAGGGAAATAGAATGAACCACCATTCTGCACTTTCTCAGTGTATAGTTGGACTGCTCCTTACTACTGTCCAGGCTTCATGAGCCTTGGGAGCAAGGGGTAGGCTGGGGTAGGTGCGACTGCGTGGTGCTGATGACTGGGAGAGCCGCTTGAGGCAGACGCCTCCAGCTGGCATGATATTCCAGGCAGGACTGAATCTCCATTACACAAAACTTAGAGAATGACCTGAAGTCATTCCCATTTTTGTCCAGGTGCCCCCGACCGACCTCACCGAGGCCAGCCAGGAGCACCCACAGGACGACAATGATGGCTACCAGTCATACTGCGCCGTCTGCGAGGCAAGGCAAGGGGATGCTGCTGGATGCATCTGCCAGCAGCATCCAGTAGACATATGGTGACAGTGAAAAAAGGCGAGAGAAGATTTTTTTCCCATTGCTTTCATGGGGGGATGGGGACCTGATGACATGTATCCAGAACCACCCGGGACAATGTTTTTGACCCATCAGGCTTTGGGAGCTCAACCCAGAATTCAAATGGTTGGCGGAGACTGCAGGAACTGGGATAACTAGTTATCAGTTGCCACTCCCTCCGTGAGAGCAACTGCAGACAATAGTTTCACGCCTCTTTTCTGTGCAGACGCCATAGTACGGCAAGCATGGAGCCTGCTCAGGTTGCTGCGGCAGCTATGAGCACTGTAAACAGCACGCGCATTATCCTGCAGTATATGCAGCACCAGAACCCGCAAAGGTAGGCGAGGAGGTAACAGCAGGATGGTCATGAGAGTGATGAGGACATGGACACAGACTTCTCTAAAAGCACGGGCCACGGCAGTTTGCCCATCCTGGTGACAATGGGGCAGGCTCATGCCACGAAATGCTGATTCTGGGCCCGGAAACAAGCACAGACTGGTGGGACCACATAGTGTTGCAGGTCTGGGATGATTCACGGTGGCTGTGAAACTTTCGCATGTGTAAGGGAACTTTCTTAGAACTTGCTTTCCCCTGCCCTGAAGCGCAGGAATACCAAGATGAGAGCTGCCCTGACAGTTCACAAGTGAGTGGCGATAGTGTTCTAGAAGCTTGCAACACCAGACAGCTACCGGTCAGTTGGGAATCAATTTGGAGTGGGCAAATCTGCGGTGGGGGCTTCTATGATCCAAGTAGCCAAAGCAATCTTTGACCTGCTGCTACCAAGGGTAGTGACTCTGGGAAATGTGCAGGCCATAGTGGATGGCTTTGCTGCAATGGGATTTGGGTGCGATAGACGGAACGCATATCCTATCTTGGGACCGGAGCACCAAGGCAGCGAGTACATAAACCGAAAGGGGTACTTTTCAATGGTGCTGCAAGCACTGATGGATCACAAGGGACATTTCACCAACATCCACGTGGGATGGCTGGGAAAGGTACATGACGCTCGCATCTTTAGGAACTCTGGTCTGTCAACTGCTGGAGCAAGGGACTTACTTTCCAGACCAGAAAATAACCGTTGGATGTTGAAATGCCTATAGTTATCCTTGGGGACCAAGCATACCCCTTAATGCCATGGCTCATGAAGCCATACACAGGCAGCTTGAACTGTAATCAGGAGTTGTTCAGCTATAGGCTGAGCAAGTGCAGAATGGTGGTAGAATGGCCTTCGCACATTTAAAAGTGCGCTGGTGCAGTTTACTGACTTGGTTAGACCTCAGTGAAACCAATATTCCCATCGTTATTACTACTTGCTGTGTGCTCCACAATATCTATGAGAGCAAGGGGGAGATGTTTATGACAGGGTGGGAGGTTGAAGCAAATCGCCTGGCTGCAGATTACGCACAACCAGACACCATGGTGATTAGAAGAGCACAGCAGTGCGCATCAGAGGAGCTTTTAAAACCAGTTTCATGACTGGTCAGGGGGCTATGGTGTGAAAGTTCTGTTTGTTTCTCCTTGATAAGAACCTGCCTCCTTTGTTCACTCCACTTCCCTGTAAATAATCCGCCCTCTCCTCCCCTCCCCCCCTTTGATCACTGCTTGCAGAGGCAATAAAGTCATTTGTTGTTCAAAATTCATGCATTCTTGTTTAGTTTGTCACACAAGTGGGGTGATAACTGCCAAGGTAGCCTGGGAGGGGTGGGGGAGGAGGGAAGCACTGGGTGAGGTGGTGGAAGAAGGGAGGAGGGAAGGACAAGGCCACACTGCACTTCAAAACTTATTGAATGCCAGCTTTCTATTGCTTGGGCAGTCCTCTGGGATGGAGTGGTGGGTGGCCAGAGGCCCCCCCACCGCATTCTTGGGCATCTGGGTGATGATTCTATGGAACTTAGGGAGGAGGGCGGTTGGTCACACGGGCTGCAGTGACGGTCTGTGTTCCTCCTGCTGCCTGTCCTGCTCAGCAATATACTGGAGAATGAGAGTTTTGATCCTCAAGTAGCCTGAGCATTGCTTCATGTCTCCTTTCATCATGCTGACGCCAAATCTCCTCTCGTACGTCCCTCTTGTCCTCGTGTTCATTTTGCACTTTCCAGCACTTTGACATTGTCTGCCTCCACGCATTCTGTTGCAGTCCTCCCACACTGAGAGCACATGAACTCAGAACGTGTCATCGCGAGTGCTTTTTTTTCGCCTTCTAATCTTTGCTAGCCTCTGGGATGGAGATGATAGAGGGAGCTTTGAAACATTTGCAGCTGCAGGAGGGGAAAAAAGGGAGAGTAGTTTTTAAAGACACATTTTAGAGAACAATGGGTATGCTCTTCTACGGTGAACCAAGCTGTTAACATTATGTAGCACATGTGCTTCCTTTACAAGGTCACATTTTGACTTGTATTGAAGGTCCACCGGCATGGTGTGAGAGATCACACGCAGGGCTGGTGGACAACAGAATTTGGCATGCAGGCAGCCTTGGTGAGCCACAGTCTTTTGGCTTCTTTAGCCTTCATAACATGTGGGAATGGTTTCAAGCAGCAGTGCCCTCATGTCCCATACCATACCAGGCACATGTTGGGTTGGCCATTTTAAAAGGAGGGGCTGCAGTTTTTGCGTTAACGTGCAGCACAAACCCAATTTAAAGCACTTCACCCCACCCTATTCTCTGGGATGATCGCTTCACCCCTCCCGCACCGCATAGCTAACATTGGGGATGATTTCTGTTCAGCCGCAGGCAAACAGCCAAGCAGGAACGGCCACCTCTGAATGTCCCCTTAAGAAAATTCCCGTTTCAACCAGGTGACCATGAATTATGTCACTCTCCTGAGGGTAACACCGAGAGATAAAGAACGGATGTTGCTTGAATGCCAGCAAACACCTGGACCATACGCTGCTATGCTTTATTATGCAATGATTCCAGACTACGTGCTACTGGCCTGCTGTGGTAATGGAGGATGGAATAAGGCTCCCCTCCCCAGAAACCTTTTTGCAAAGGCTTTGCGAGTACATCCAGGAGAGCTTCACTGAGATGTCCCTGGAGGATTTCCGTTCCGTCCCCATACACGTTAACAGACTTTTCCAGTAGCTGTACTGGCTGCGAATGCATCCCAAGTCTTCAGGGGAAATTTAATCATTAAACACGCTCGCTTTTAAACCATGTACAATATTTACAAAGGTACACTCACCAGAGGTGCCTTTGCTGACTTCAAGGTCCATGAGCCCGCCTTGGGTGGGTTGGGAAGGTACTGGCTCTACGGTGATAAACAGTTCCTGGTTGTCAGGGAAAACGTTTTCTCAGCTTCCTTGCTATGCGCTAATTTCAGTGTCATCCTCCTTCCTCGTTCCCTAAATCTGCATCCCTGTTGCATGAGAGTCCATTGACTGAGTCAGAGTACAGGGGTGGGGTAGTTGTAGGGGCACCCCTTAGAATGGCGTGCAGCTCATCATAGAAGTGGCATGTCTAAGTGGCTGTTTGCCTCTGGTTTTTTGGTAGGCTTGCCTCAGCTCCTTATGTTTCACGTGGCACAACTGCAGGTCTCTGTTATGGCCTCTGTCCTTCATGCCCTTTGAAATTTTTTTCAAATAGTCTGGCATTTTGTCCTTTGGAGCGGAGTTCTGATAGCACAGATTTGTCTCCCCATACAGCAGTCAGATCCAATACCTCCCGTTTGGTCCATGCTGGAGCTCTTTTGTGATTCTGGGACTCCATGGTCACCTGTGCTGATCAGCTCTCCACGCTGGGCAAACAAGAAATTAAATTTGAAAGTTAACGGGGCTTTTCCTGTCTACCTGGCCAGTGCATCAGAGTTCAGACTGTCCAGAGCAGTCACAGTGGAGCACTCTGGGATAGCTCCCAGAGGCCAATACCATCTAATTGTGTCCACACTACCCCAGATTCAACCCAGCAAGGTCAATTTCAGCACTAATCCCCTCATCGGGTAGCAGTACCGAAATCAATTTTAAGAGCCCTTTAAGTCAACAGAAATGTCTGCGTCGTGTGGACGGGTGCAGGGTAAAATTGATCTAACACTGTGTTAAATTCGACCTAAACTTGTAGTGTAGACCAAGGCTTGGAGAGCAGTGACTCTGAAAAGCATTAATGGAGTAACAACTGAACATGAGCTCCCAGTGCGATGATTAGGGCCCTACCAAATTCATGGCAATACAAAATGCGTCAGAGACCATGAAATTTGGTCTTTTGTATGCTTTTCTCTTAAAGATTTTGTGGGGGTGACCAGTGTTACTCAAACTGTGGGTCCTGACCAAAAAGCAGTTGCAAAGTTATTTTGGGGGGTGGTCATGGTATCACCACCCTTATTTCTGCGCTGCCTTCAAAGTTGGGCAACCAGAGCGTGGTGGCTTTTGGCCAGGCACCCAACTCTGAATGCAGCACACCACCAGCAGCAGCACAGAAGTAAGGGTAGCAGTATCGCAACCCCTCCGTACAATAACCTTGCAATGCTACACTCCCCAACTCATTTTTGGGTCAGGACCTCCTACAGTTACAACACCATGAAATTTCAGATTTAGATGGCTTAAATGAAATTTACAATTTTAAAAAAAAAAAACCTGTGACCATGAAACTGAACAAAGTAGACAATGAATTTGGTAGGGCCCTAGCAATGCAGTAGCAGAACAGGCTAATGTGGTCTGTGGATGTATAAATAGAGAAGTAGTTAACAGGAATAAGAGAGGTTACTTTTATCTCTGCATATGGTAATGGTGAGAGAGATCCTAAATATAGAATCCAGTTCTGGTTTCAACATTTTTATAAGGGTGTAGAGGGGAGCTACATTTTTTAAGGGCTGAAAAATAGTCTTACCATGAGAGACTGAAGATGCTCAGTCTGTTTAGCTCCTCCCAAAAACAAAAACAAAAATCAGGAGGTGACTTGATTATGGTGTGCAGGTACCCTCACAGAGAGAGAATACCAGGTACTAGAGGGCTGCTTTATCTATCAGAAAGGTATAACAAGACCAATATCTAAAGTTAAAGGCAGACAAATTCAAATTAGAAGGTACCAATTTTTGATTAACCATTGGAACAAACTGCCAAGGGAAGCTATTTGGTTCACAGGAGTAACTGGATGAAATTCTGTGGCTTGTGTTGTACAGGATCAGACTAAATGATCTAATGGTCCCTTTTGAGTTAGTCTGTGAATAGTATCCCATATGTAAATGTGCCTCAGTTAATGGAAAGCCTGTGTGTAGTTAAAGAAAATTGCTGGCTGCTTCCAAATACTTGGGAGAGAATCTAACTGTTCAGTAAATCAGTGGATACAATGGTGGAGACCACCTTGGGCAAGCTAAAAACATTCTAACCCTAGGCAGTGCGGTAAAAGCTACAAGCTATTTTACAGAGTGGAAAAACTAGTTATTGATATATAATTAGTTGTACTCAGAAAGCTGAAATATTTTGTAATGGATCTTACTGCATGCAACAGCGTGCAGAGATACATAGTGTAATCCTTTTGGTATTGAACTAGAAACAGTTTTTTAAAAGGTATAAATTTAACTATTCTGGCAATGAGGAAAGTATTCTGGAGGCATCCTTTTTTAAGTTGGTGGATAAGTAGAATTACTGCTATGACTGCCAGTTAGGATCTGTAGTTTCCATGTTGTATAGTAAATCAGAGGCAGCTTGCTTAGATTATGCCTGCCTTAGTTCATGTAGTGGTAGATATCCTGCAGTTATCAGCTATATAAAACTAATGTTAAAATTAGTTTTCTCAAATAGTGAACATCCTATAGGTACATAGCTATAGGCACAGTTACAATACATTAACACTGTAATATACTTAAGTTCTTGTAATGCGGTTGTCCTTTTGTAGAAGTTTGTGATCTAATTTTTTTATTGTGTATTTTAGGTATCAAGAGGGTGATTTAACACTTTCACCATGCGTGAATACAAGCTAGTTGTTCTTGGCTCAGGAGGTGTTGGAAAGTCTGCTCTGGTAAGTAGTATTCCTTTAACTACTCTAAATAATAGATCTCTTTTTGAAACAGTTTAGACATTTCTTTTTCTACTGGCTTGCCTTATTTTTAGTTAGTAGGTAGGTGTACTTTCATGCACACTTCCATATGTGCATGGAAACTAATGACTTGAGTGTGAATGGCTAGATATAGACACTTACCTCCCCATATATATATGCAAACTTGAACTTTGTGCCTGCACTTCCAATATCAGATGTCTGTGTGCATGAATGTACACTTGCCAAACTGCTGGAAATCAGACCCTTAGTACTAAAAGGATGCTTAACCTAACCTTATGAACACATTATTGCTGATCACATCAACTTGAAGGTTAAGATTGAAATATGTCTGAGATCTAAGTTTGACCTTATCCATTTCTGGTTTTGCTAATACCTTGCAGTCATAGTGCTTTTCAACCATAGCTCTCAATGTTTTGCAAAGAAAGGAAAGTGCATCCCTACTGCACTGGTGAGAAACTGAGGCTATCAAAGTTCAATAACTTTTCAAAGGTAACTCCATATGTTGGGTCAGTTAGAGGAGTGGAGATGGAACAGATCCCAGTCAGGTCAGCTCCCAGTTCATTGGATGACTGTGCCAGCTACTGAGACAATGGTGGTGGGGTGTTTTGTTTTGTTTTCCCCCACTCTAATATTTTCTTGGTTACATTCACCAGTACAGTGAGGATATATATGCTGCTCTGGAAAATTTACTGAGGAATTCATGCCTGATTGTGCACTGGTACCAAAGCCATTCTACCCAGTGCTGCAACCAAGTCTTGGAGAGGTCTATTTTTGAGCCTCCCCCAACCTCTCTCCTCACTACCACTGTAATTGAGCCTGCAGGATTGGGCTCCTGCTCTCTTGGCTCTCACTGCTGCTGCCACCATTGAGCCTCATGAACCCAGGCCGAGGAAAGAGGGATGCTTCTGTTCATTACTTACTCTCCCCAAATGTCCAGATAGTGGAGGGAGGAAGGAAGGGAATTCTCCGGTGGTAGAGAAATGGAATATATTTCCCCAAAGGTGGGATGGGGCGAAGGGGAAAGAATTTCTGCAGACGGAAGGGAAAGTGTTGAAGTAGTGATGGCATTCCCAAAGTGTTTGGGGGTAGGGAGGAGCCGGAGGGTTGCACAGAGGGTGAGTTAATGGACAGAAGAATGAACTTTTCAAATGTTGTTTAAGTAAATGTGATACTTAACTTGTCTAAGACGACACATTCTGAAGTTGGGCAAGACCACAAAAATTGCCTTTTGCCAGTCCACTCTGTTCCTGGACTCTTAAATGAAAAAGTAACCTGGCCCTTGCCACAGAATGCATAACACCACTGATTTAGACAATATTTTTGTTGCTGCAATTTTATTTGAATTACTAGTTGGAGAAACAAAATACTTAATCTGGATGGTCAACAGTTCTAAGGGCAACAAATACAAAATGAAGTACAGCAAAGTTGAAACAGCGTAACTTGGGTTACAGTACGTATGCATACTGGTTTTGTAAAATTTAATCACTTAACTTTGCCCACATTTGCTCAGTTGTTAATCTGATAAAAGTAGTAAGTCTCTCCACTTCCTAACTTATTCTGGCCAACCATATTTCTATACTTAGTATGAATGTTGCAGCCATACAGTGGAAGAATGAGGCCATTTGCAGGGACTTAATTTGTTATGCATCTAGCATAGATATTGTCCTGGTTTGCTCTCAGTTTGGGTTAAATTAGTGTTAAATGATGTTATACAAGTGGGACAACGTAGAATATGTAAATCTGGGGCAGTTTTGTAAAATAAGATTTGTTTTTACCATTAGTCCAGAATATCTCTTGGATTTATACCTCTCAATAAACGAAGTGATTGATTGACTTTTTGTTGGTGAATCTATATATGCACTTAATTTGCCTGAAATGTTCTAATACTCTTAACTTTGAAACCATTTTTAAACCAACTTCGTGAAGACATTTTCATCTTCACGCTCCCATCAAATTAGATGCTCCGAAAAACTGTAGACCACCTTCTCCCGCTGTGTACAGGAGGATAGGGTGCTTAACACTAACCACCACGCCTTATGGTAAATTCCAGACTTTCAGGGTTCATACCCTGCCTGTCCTGTGACTGACTAATCCCTATCAAGGATGGACATAGCCAGTGCCTCTTGCTTCTGGGAGAGCCACTTCCAGAGAGGCCTCTGTGTGGAAGTGTTCTTTCTCCAGTACCTGCAAATCCAGGGATGTGCACCTCAAGCTATATCTGCTAGAGTAAGCTATGTGAGTCACTTGAGACCTAGAGATGACAGTCACTCCCAGAGTGACACCAGATAAGCCAACATCAGCCAGTGCTCCCTCAAATGAGGCACACGTTATACATTGGAATTGGGCAGTAGAAAAAGGATGGAAAGGATGCCATCAGAGCTGGCACTTGTGACTAGCCAATCCCCTCAAAGTCACCAGCTGCCCAGGCAGCAAAGCCAGCACCTGTTACTATAAAAGTGTCACCAAATCAAAGCCAGATGTTCAAACATTGCTCCAGGCACTAAGGAAAATTACAAAAAAAGGGGACACAACATTACTCAAAGGACAGAGCCTCTAGGTCCTCAATGAGAACTGGAATGGCATAGTGGAAGAGAGACCCCTTGGAGACCTCTTTCCTGGTATTGTAACTGAGCCCAGTAAGGGCCTGAGATTTGTCCTTGAGGGATCCTTATCACTTCTGGAGACATTCCATTTCCACTAGGCCTGGGTGGCCATCATAGCTGACAAATGGGCATTGAACATCTCGCAAGGCTACCTTATACATTTCCACTCCTTAACCCTGTACCTATCCCCTTCCCTTTTCAGGGCCCCTTCTCACAAGAGCCTGTTACAACTAGAAGTGGTGTCATTGCTTTGTCTGGGAGCTCTGAGAGGTACCTAATGAAGTACAGGGGAAGAGGCTTCTACTCAAATATTTCCTTGTCTCAGCAAAGAAGGGGGTTCTCTGTTCTGTCCTAGATCTGAGAGACTCACAAATACATACACCATCTCAGATTCAGAATGGAAACGCATGTCTCTGTCGTTCTGTCTCTTCCAGCTCAAAATTGGTTCAAGGACAGATCTCAGCAGGAGATGGCACCAAACCTAGACTGGGTTTGTTTCAACTGAGTTTTTTTTTGTAAACTAAGAAAAATAAGCCTTTAGCCTGTTACAGATAAGACACTGAATGCTAATCGATTCCAGGTCAGTGAGTGCACCTTGCCAAAGATGGTCTTGTGAATGCATTAGCTATTACTCTACAATCACAGCTGGGTTTACTTTTATCTAGATGTGTTTTTGGGGCTGCTAAGCCATATGTCAGCATGCTCATACATAATGTTGCTTGCTAGACTTCACCTATGGCAGTGGTCATCAACTAGTTGATCCTAGAGTATCTCCCAGTTGATTGTGATCTCCGGCGGTGCAGTGTGGCGGCCACTAAGGCAGACTCGCTGCCTATCCTGGCCCCACGCCACTCCTGGAAATGGCCACCGTAGCCTGGGTGGGGGAAGGGATCTCCCTCTGTGCTTTGCTCCTGCCTGCAAGCACCATCCCCGCAGCTCCCATTGGCCAAGAGAGCTGTGGGGGTGATCCTTACAGAGAGGAGACAAAAACACACATGGCTGCAGGGAAGCATTGGCCCCCCTTCTGGGAGTGGTGTGGGGTTAGGGTAGGCAGGGAGCCTGCCTTAGCCTTACTGTGCCCGCCACTGACCAGGAGCCGCTGGAGGTAAGTGCTGTCCAGTGGGAGGCCACACCCTGAGCCCCCTCCTGGAGCCTGCACCACGCCCCACCCTGATCTTCCTCCCAGAGCCACCACCCCATACCCTCTCCTGTATCCCAACACTCTGCCCCAGCCCTGACCCCCTCCTGCACCCAAACTCCCTCCTAGACTTTGCACCCCTCATTCCCTCCAGCACCCCAACCCCAGTCTCAGCCCAGAGCCCCTTCCCACACTGCAAACCCCTTGACCCCTGCCCAAAGCCCGCACCCCCCCCTCGAACCTCAACCCTCTGCCTAGCCTGGTGAAAGTGAGTGAGGTTTGGGGAGAGGGAGCACTGGAGCGGGGAATGGAGTGAGCAGGGCCTTGAGGAAGGGGTGGGGTAAATCCTGGGTTGCCCTTAGATTCAAAAAGTGATCTTGGATGTAAAAAGTTTGGAGACCATTGGCCATTCCAGCTCTAACTCAGATTGGTCTATTTCCTAGCAAAACACTAAATTACATCAGAAAGTCATGATCCCACTTCATGTCATCACAGAACTGACATGGTTGAAGGAACCAAAAATATGACAGGGAGCCCACCTGGACAATCTGCATATGCAAGGGAACTGGTCCCCAGAAGACCTGGGACTCCACATCCGTGTCTTGGAGTGCTAAGCCATCAGGCTAATCTGCATAGCTTTCCTGCCTATTTTTTTCAAAAAGCCACCATGCACATTCTGGCTGGCAACATGCGAGGAAGCGTACATTCCTTCCCTTATGTCTGGAAGCTATCTAGCTCTGAGCATGATGCCTCCAAAACAGAATAACTGGATGGCTTTTCACCTCCTGGGAGTCAGCAACAACCTGGCAGACTTCCTGAACAGACAACCCTGTTACTACTCAAGTGGTCACTGTAGAGATCAGTCTTAGCGCCAGTATTCCTGTGTTGTCAGATCCTGGTGGTATACTTGTTCAGCAGTAGGTGTCAGAATTCTTGTTTGGCGGAGGTGTGAGGTTGCGGTCATTACTTGACACCTTCCTTCTGTAATGGTCACAAGATCTTTAATCAATTTCCAGAGTAAAGTCAAAATCAAATGACACAACCACAATCATACTTAGACTTCCCTACTGGTAGAGTTTTGTTTGACAGATCTTCTACAAATATCTGTTTGGCAACCTCTCTCACTCACAGACTGCCCAGATCTAATCTCCCAGCACGGTGGCCAGATAATCCATCCAGACCTGAAGTCAGTGCACCTGTCAGTGAGGTTGTTAGCTGAATACCACACACCATGACTGCTGCCTACATATCCTAAAATGAAAAAGGTTCTTAATATGGGCATCCCAACATAGAGTGGGTCCAGACCAAACCTCGATGACAGAATCTGTACTACCTATTGCACATAAAACAGACAGTCTTTCATTAAGTTTTGCTAAGGTCAGCAACTTCAGCTTTCCCTCCTCCTATATAGTGATGTTCTTTCTTTTCTCGCCTAATGGTATCTTAAGTTTCTCAAAGACCAATTGTATCCTTACCCAGCTGAGACCCTCTTCCCACCAGGAATCTCAACAATGTCTTCCTTAGACTCATGGAGCCTCCCTCTTTTGGAATGTTCTTTTGAAGGCTGGTCTAGTGGCTATCACTTTAGCCAGATAAGTGAGCAAGCTTGAAGCACTTCTGGCTGAAACTCCCCATGTGACATTCCAGAGGACCAGTATAAAGTAGCACTAAGTCCTCATTTATCTATCACGCTTACATCAAGAGAAAAAATTGTGTGCCCATTAAGTGTCTCCAGAACTTTGTGCTATTATGTTGACAAGACTAAACCATTCAGACTGTCCCCATCCATTTCTGGTTATAGCCATGTGTTTAGGCCATCTCTTCACAGAGAATATTGAAATAGATAACACGTGTCACGTATTCCCAGCTGGCTCCTACACCTCTCCCACTGAACATTAAGGCTCACTCCACCAAAGCTCAAGTGGCATCCTTCTGCTTCAGAAATGTGCTGACAGAAATCTGCAAAGTTCTCTCCTTGACATGGAGTAAATCTGACTGTCAAGCATTATGCTTTGGACTTGGCTGCTAAGTTCAGGAGAGCAGTTCTGAAATCACTTTTTGACTAACACAGCCAGTACTCCTCACTGATACCATCGTGAGCAGGATACTGCTTGTTACCCATCTACAGTGGGGTCTACACTGACACATTACTTTCCCTACAGTAATTGTGGTTCTTAAAGATTGTCAGTGCAGATTTCTCCCCTGCCCCAATCCATGTTCCATCTCCACTTTAGGAGTCTTCAGCTGTCAATCTCACATGTAAGGGATTCTACTTTATCACAGCTGGAGGGAGGAAAAACCAGTAGGACCAAGGGTGGGACACAATGATGGATCTGCTTTCAGGATTTGCAGGCCACCGGTAGATTGCTCTTTGGGGCAGCAATTACTTGCTAGCAAGTTTTGTTCTGTCAAACTCTGCCATTCACAAAATCATTGCTAAAAAATATTTAGATCTTACATAGCTCTTTTCACCCGAATATCAGCGCACTCTGCAGAGATGGGTAAACATCGTTATCCTCATTTTACAGATGGGGAAACTGAGTTACAGAGAGGGAAGATCAGTAAAAGTCAAAGTAGTCTCCAGATTCCCGTCAATTGAACTGTTTTAAATGTGACCCCCTTCTTGGTAGGGAGACATGCATATTTATGTTCAAGTTGTGGGTAAAAAAATTATTATTAATGGTGGCTTCATCTTGCTAGCAAGGCTAAACTCAGTCAAGATCTAATATCTGAATGTGCTGACATTGTCATTGCATACTTTGATACAGGTTTTGACACTGTTTTTAAAAAAATCCATCCTGAAGTGCTTAGTCATCTTTCCCAAACTACTGAAAGTTGAATTTCCCCTCCAGGGAAATCAGTTCATGCAGCATCTTGTCCAGTGGTAACCAAAGTTAATAAACTTGATATGAAAATGAGTAATACAATTGGTACTTTGGCTTTTCAATTTAAAATAAAGCTGTAGCAAAATCTTCAGTCTCCTGCATCAGAGCACCACAGAATTTAGGTCTAGCATCCCCTGCGTTACATGGGTCTCAAACCTAGAAAGCAAAGCAGTGAGATGAGATTGGGAAGAGCATAGAGTAAAATAAAATGAACAGACGATGTAATGGAGACAAGATTATGCAGGAAATCAGACATAGAATTAGTTATTGAGGAAAGCTGGAGGAAGAAATTGGCTACAGAGCAGGTTGGAGAAAATATTGGATATGTCATACAAATTCTTTTAATTCTGGTGAAACTTCTTGAAAAATATATTCACTCTACAATATTTGCAGCCCTGTGATGGATATCGCGACTGCATGCAGTAATTTTAAGGCAACATATTGTGCTAAATTTATGAATCTGTTATATCAAGGTAGGCCAGGATTGTATGCAACTCCATGGGGGGAAGGGTGGGGAGGGGTTGCTACAGCATTATTAGGAACTAAGAACAGTGGAAAGTGGTGATAACCTGAGTGACTCATCTTAAACACTCAGAGAGCTGTTGCCTTCTGGGGGAAGCTTACATATACTGGTTTAAACCAGGTTTTCCAGAGACCAACAGAGAGCTTTTGGCATGTAAAGGCTGTGTTTAAACTGACTCAGGACCTTCTTTTTGATACAGCAAACAGACAGGGCCTGCTGTCTGGGGGTGGGGCACCCTTGCAAAAGGGTTGAAAAGACTGGCTTCTAGGGTCCCATGACACTGGTGGGTGACTCCTGGTATGTTTAGTGTGTGGTTTTAAATGTTTGTTTGTTTGTTTGTTTGTTTTTCTGTAATGTTTTTACCTTAAGAATAAATGTGCTTGCTTAGAGCTGTGTGGTAACTTGTACTTGCTGGCAATACACTGTTCAGAGTGTGGCAGGAGAGGGAGTATGTTACCCTGAAACTCCTACTTAGTGTATCCCTTGCATTGATTATACCTTATTTCTTTATCTATGATGTATCATTCTGTATCTTTCCATGGGCTGTCTCTTGATGTTCCATAAAGCTCAGTATCCTTCACTTTTTCTGTTCTCTGTCCTTTCATGCTTGCTTATGCATGCCCAGATCTTGGAAATTGTACAAGACATCTTTTAGCCAGAGGACAAACTTACCATCTACAGACGAAAGAGGTTACTATTTTGTCTGTCCAAGAGCCAAAGTGAGGAATTCTTGCCTTTCTTCTGCCCACCCCAGCTTATGGGAAAGCAGAAGGTTCTGGGTTTCCTATTGGGTGCTGTTCTTGAATGTGTTGAAATGATGGTCTGGATTCTACAGAATTTGATGGTACTCACCCCAGAAAGAAGAAAACAGCGAGAAGAGTAGGAAGCTTTTTCGCTTATTTATTTATATTTTTGTCCTAGTGTTACCAATGATAACTTCCTAGTACAGACTAACGTCTTTTGATGGGCAACTAAGGCACTTCTTGGAGCAGAAGTCTATTCATTATGGGTAGGCTTTACCTGAATACCAGCATACAAAGAAACCTTGCTGTTCAAAGAGGCAGTTTGGAAGAGTATTTAAACAAGAACAGGGGACCAAGGATGAAGGGTTTGACACTACATAAGTGAGTCCTAGAACTGAAGAGTGTAAACTGACTAGCAAATTGGTTAAATGGTTGTGTATATATAATAAAATTAAATTATAGCTCTTGATGGTGTGAACTTCCTAAAGAGGAACACTTAGGGTGTTGCTTTTCAGTCTATTTAAGTTAAAGTAGACCTGTTACTGAAGTTGTAAAACTTGCTACTGATAATACTGGAAACATACCTTGAGTGACTTCCTCTTCAGTAATAAATCTAAATGTGCTAGGAGAGTGGATTGTGAAATGGTAGGTGGGTTTTAATAATAGCAAATATAGTCTTGAATATATACATCATAAACAACGCTAAGATTTTTGTCATGATTATTGTTAGTAAAAGTCACAGACAGATCACAGGCAATAAACAAAAATTCATGGAAGCTGTGACCTGTCTGACTCTTGCTGCTACAGCTCCATGGTTTTCCCCCGCCACTGCATGGCTGGGAGCTGTGATGTTCCCCCTCTGCCTGTGGCAGCTGGAAGCTGCAGGAGGACATCAGCAGCCGCTTGCCCAAGGCGTTCGCCTCCCTCCCTGCGCGAGGCTGTTGACTGTTGCTGGAACCCCAAGGAGAGCCCTCTTAAGAGTCTGTTGCATGTCGCTGGAACCTTTCGGAGGGCCCTCTGTCACTGGAACTCTGCCAGAGCCCTGCTGTCTGCCAGCTCCGGAGTCTTGCAGCCCGTTGGGCTGAAGCAGAGAATGTCACAGAGGTCTCTGGAAGTCATGGATTCCGTGACTTCCATAATCTGTGTCATAAACATAGCCTTAATCATAAAGCAACAACTGCAACAGCCACATACTGTCCAAAATGCAAAATTTCTACCATTCTTTTACGTGACCTTTCTGACTGTCTGTCAGTAGCTACAAGGACTCTTTCCAAATATTAGCTATGGGGTAATCATTTGTTGGTGTCCTAAACCATGAGTCCTCTTCCTTCCCCTCTCTTCCCAATACACATGAGAGAACAAGGAGTAGATCAGATTTGTATATAGCATTTTGGGGCAGAATCGTGAACTGGTTTCACCAGTCTCGGGTCCCTACCAGACAAAATGTGGTCCACCATTATCATACTACCAAACAGAATCAAAAGGTACATGTAAAAAACCTGCAATATTGCATTAAAAGCTATATTTGCAAAGAAGGGAATAAAATCTGAGCATTTCTGGAACCACTAAATTGGAGGTTCTGTGATTGTGGTTCTCATGGGGCCCCAAACACTGATAAACCAAAAACTAAGGTTATCAGCAAGCTTGCCTTCAGTTAGTCCTTTATGCCAGTGGCTCCCAACTGAAACTGTTCCCTCTTTCTCCTGTTCATCATCACATGCTTCCTTTGACATTTTCTTGTGATAAACTCAACATCTTTCATATTGTCAAAATCTTACACTTTTGAACTCAGTCCTTCCCGAGTATTTCTTTGTTTGTTTTAGTATCTAGTACACGGGAGACTTAATCCCATTTGAGTCCTTAAGTGCTAATAATGTGCAAAAACACTAGAAAAAGAAACTAGAAGTGTATCTGTTTCTACAGAGTGGTTCAGTTGCCTCACAGCAACCTATAATATTCCAAAACAAAAGTCTCATAGCACTTACTGGTGGTCTGGGGGGAACTGCGTTTTTTCATCATGCTGATGTCTCCTTTCCAGCCGTTAAATGGCATCTGAAGGAATCTTATGAACATGTTATGTACTTTTGAGATCTGTGTAAGCAATTTGTGGAATTGCCATGGGTGCTATGACCATGAATTTGGGGGGGGGAGATAGTCCATGAGACCATGCCTTAATTAAAATATGGCTTGTGCTATGGAAACATTTAGGAACCTTGAGACATAATTCTCCCAGCATGCATGGGAACTGAATGTTTTGGGCTCCAGGATTTCAACTTCTTTATACGTGCTTTAGCTTACATCCATGGACTAGTGACCAAAGTAAAACCCTTTTTCCCTGCAAAAAAGACACTAAAGGGCAAATTTTGCACCAAGCCTGTCTTAAGTTGGCTTTGACATAAAAGGAATCCAGAGTTTATGGTAAAAGGTAATGGAATCTTCTTGGATTGGTATCGCACTTTTGATGTTGAGTAGTAGTCCCTATGCTCTTAGCCACTGGGCTTTAGTCAAAGATCCACATGTCCCACACGGAACTATGCCGGTGTCTGGCCTACACAGATACCCTCAGTGTGTCAGCTTCTGTAATTCTCCCTACCCAGCTTACAGAACACTCCTTTTTCTCTCCTGTCCCTCCACACACACCCCCCCGGAGGCAGATGGGGGGAGCAAGACTTGGCCTGAAGTTCAGTGTTCTAGAAAATATTGACGGCCATTTAGTAGTCCAGGATACACATTTGTGCATTTATAGTACTAATAAAATAGGTTGTAGACAATACAAAACAGCTCTTGAATTTTGTGTTGAAAGCTATATAAGTATACAACATGTGTATCTAACGAATTATATTAAACTGACTTTTTCCCTGGGATATGTAAGTAACTATTTCATAGTAATGTTAGTCTTTCAGACATTAGATTGTGAACTCATTTGCTTTAAACAGTCATTAAAATGACTTATCCACCCTAATTTCGGTGGATAAATACATGTAAGTATTAGAACACGGATGTACCTCTAATGCATTTTGTTTACAGTATGGAGGAAACGTCTACCTGTTTTATACATGTTCAGATATTTTACACCTAGATATGTCTGCCTTCACTAAATATAGGAATGTGCTCTTGGCAATTATATTTACACCTATAAACAAATATTATTATTCTATATTTTGACATATAAACATATTAGTTGTATAAAGGAACTTTTTTGTGTTGCAGACTGTACAGTTTGTTCAAGGAATATTTGTTGAAAAATATGATCCTACGATAGAAGACTCCTACAGAAAGGTAATGCAATAAATTAAGTGATACTACACTAATAGTACAAGACACGGATCATTTTTGAAACTCTAAAATGAAGACTTTTTTAAAAAAAATTAGCAAATACTTGGCCGTAGAATCTGAATGGCAAGAGCATTAAACGCATTTAACATCACTAACTCATTTGGCATCTATGAAGCATAAATAAATATTCATGAGCCAATGAACAAGAACAAGTGATTATCAATATGGCTTCTGTTGATGACATAGCCACCTTTTGAAGGGCCTACCTAAAGAGATAATTGCAATTTAAGCTTAAATATTTTACTGTCTATAAAAAGTTAATGTGCAATATTGTTGTGTTACGGTTGATGTCATGATACTGTGCCTCAACGATAATACCAATTCAGTCATAAATTCCTTCATAAAATCAAAAGCCTGAATGCTCTAAACAGGTCTAAAAGTTTAGGCAATTATTACATCCTACAGTTAGAAGTACTTGATCAAGATACTTACAAACGGACTAGACTTGTGTTCAAACCCATGTTGGCTGGCTTCAGCTTGGTAAGGCGGGTACTAACAATGAACTCTTTAAGAGCTCACCTTTTTTTATATCCTCCTAATAAACAAATAATGTCATTGCCAGTTGCTAACTTTAGCTAAGAGCCAGTTTGGGCCCTTGAGTAGATACAATTTTAGGACTGGGCCCCCTTCAAGATAACTTTGGTATAGTAAAGATTACTTTCAGTTTTTATCATATATCACAAAACAACTTCTATTTATCTGTTAGAACCAGTTTGTAACTTCATCTATAATTTAGAGACCTCTTTTCACAGAAATCTTTTCTCATTAACCACATTCTAAGCTTAGCCTTCTCCCCAAAACTTGCCTTGTTCTAGATGCCATGTTTGTTCTAACTTTTGAACCTAATATTTTCAAGGCCTTGTTAAATTTTCCCCTATACTTTCAAAGCCCTTCCATGACTGCTAAAACCCCATTATTTTACTTAACCACAAAGCATACATTTTTCTTAATTTCTACATGGAAGGCATTGAATAGAGTAGGATTTGACTGCTACTGAAAGCTGTCCACAAAGGTGGGTTGGTGCCTAGTGTTGAAGTTGGGGTAAGTCCGGCTTGAGTCAGTAGTTAGTGTAGGGTGCATTAGTGAACTCATAAAACAGTGGTTCTCAAACTCTATACCATAATGAACCACTTGAGACAGTTCATTATATATACTTCAAATGAAACATTTAAAATAGCCTTACCTTGATGTGCTTTTAATAGGATGGATAAGTGTGTGTGTGTGTGTATAGCTTATCTAGTTGTGGTAAGATTGACCCAGACAAACTGCAGTGACACAAGTATCCCTTGTCCTGTCTTCAGCTGGAGGGGGGCTAGGCCCACCTCTGACCTGTTCCCCATTGTTGTCTACCTCAACTCGCTATTGTCAAGGCACTGAAGCAGCTAGCTGGTGGCTTTGTGCTGGCTTGGTGTTAGAAGGGGAATCACTGAGAGCGAAGAATATCCCAGACTTACTGCTTTTCTGATGACCAGATAGAGTCACTGTAGTGGAAAATTTTACTCACGTGAGATTTGTTCTAGCTCTAACTATACAGGAAATCTTTTTTTTAAATAAATAAGTACTTTTTTTAATCACAGCCTTGAAAGTAAGGGGCAAGAATTTCAAGTCCTGTCCAGTAATTGTTAGACCCTCACCACTTCAGAGTGTCTGCAGTAAATTACACCAAAAATACTAGCAAGCATTATGAAAGTGGTAATATGTTCCCTACTGCATGTATTTAGACTATTCAGTAGATCTCACCTTAGACTTGACATTTGCAAATATTTGAAAGATCCACTTTCAAAAGAAACTAAAGCCACTAGTTACTTTTATGAAATATGAAAAGGTTAAATGGTCTCAAGAAACAAATAAATTAATCTCTGCTTCTGTTAATAAGGGCTTTCAGCTAGGATTCATAACAAAAATTAACGTATTTCTGACTACATGTTGTCCTGGAATGACTCAGACTCCCATGGATTTCTTGTTCTCTAAATTGATCTGATTCTGGAAGTCATACTTAATGTGAACAATATCAGTACACTTCCCTCAAGCAAGGGCAATAGCAATGACATTCTAACTTGTTTTGTGGTTTCTGTGCTTCTGAAAGCATTGTTTTGTCAACTGCTGTACATGAAGTTCAGACTGTAATCTGCTTTAAGTATTAAACTGCTTTGAAAAACTTCAGAATTCAATGACTACAATATCTAAATTATTTCAACATACTGTTGACTTGAGATTTCAACCCAAGATGTCTTATAAAGGAAATTGTATTGTGTACACCACTTAACAGCATCCCTTCGTAGTACAATAGTGGCTACTGAAGAGGCCTTATACTCTTCAGAGGGAGAAGAAAATGGAGGAAATGTGGAAAAAAAACAATCTTTCCTTCTTAAGAGTTTTTTAAATTTGGTTCAGAAAGGAAGCCTAAATTTAAACTGTCAATCATACATTAAAAAACTAAGTAGCAAGCTCCCTTGAATGTATCAATTTGCAAAACAACTCTGCCAATCCTCCTTCATGGGTGGAGTGACATGACAAGGACCCATATACCTTGACGGAGAGAGATTCTGTCATATTGCACACTTAAAGCAAACTGATAAGTGAGAGATTACATCAGGGAATTTCTACCACCTCTCCATTAATCCAGTTTTCCATTTTAACGATCATCAACATGCCACTTTAACTTTCTAGCTTTTGATCTTTGCTTTTCCTCGCAAGTATCAAGTATATATGTTTACTTAGTGCCCATTGAAGCAAGTACAGACTAGTTGTGTTCTCTGCTTATGGTAGACTGTATAAAGATTTATAATACTCTTTAATATATGGGTAGCATTTTCAGAAGTCCCTAAGTACTGCTTTCAAGATAGGTAGGCCCCTAAATCACTTAGGAGTTTCTGAAAACTTTTACCTTTATCTCCTGCTTTCAGAGTGCACAAACTTATTAAAAGCCAGGATCTTATTTTCCCTTACTTTGTCTTGTGTATTATAAGATTAATTGTAAAGGGAAACTAATTGCCTATTTGACAGTCTTTCTTGTTTTGAGGAGAAAAATGTTAACCTCATCTTTGTTTTCTTGGCAGCAAGTTGAAGTAGATGCACAACAGTGTATGCTTGAAATCCTAGATACTGCAGGAACGGTATGTACAACTAATTAGCCTCTGTATATATGGATCACACTCAGGCACTTTTAAAAAATACTTCCAAAGTAAAAGTGGAATAACAGTCTGTGGTGGTATACTGGTTTTTAATCATCCGTGGTGTAGCACCGACCACATTTACCCTCACCTACACGTAGCTCTTCATTGACCAGTGTTTAAGCAGAATTGGACATAACACTGCAGAAAGCAAATTGTATGTTGCCTATGATTCTTGCTTTATCTCGTAATAGGAAAACCTAAAATTAAGAATTATTATTCTGAGGGATAATTCACCTATGTAGGCATCTTAAATTTTAGCCCAGAAGGTGGTAATCCTGATTTCTGTTGAGGAATTCCCTATACCTTGCCCTCTCCTGAGGTGTGGTATTCTTGTTTTATTCTACTCTCTTCTTGGCAGCCAAAGTTGGGCTTAAGTGGAGACTTGTGACATGTATAGGCTTTGTGCTGACCCTCTACACAGAAGTGAATTTCACCTTTTATGGCCTGATCCAAAAACTGTTGTTGTGGACTCCCATTGACTTCAATGGGTTTTGGATCAAGACTCTTAGAGCAGACCTTTTCCTCCTTCCCCCCCCCCCCCCCCCGCCACAACAACTGTAACAGCAAACTGGTCCAGTAACGCTTCCTTGGGAATTAGCAGCAAAGTTCTCCTTAAATGTATAAAATGATAGATTGAGTGGCTTTTTTTCCAAAACCAGTAACGCTTTTATCAGATGTTGTGATCAAATGTGGTTGTAGCAGGATGATAATGAAAAGGCAGAGGCCTCACACAGTTGCATTGGCCTTCTTTTTGCTTTTGTTTTTCAATATTACTCATTCAGAGTTTTATTCCCCTTAAACTTATTTCTCTTTAGCTATATTAAGTTTCAGTTTTCTTATGTTGAAGAAAACGTTTAACATTTTCCCCAGGTTTTTCATTCTCTGATTCTTTATTATTTCTGTCCACTGATGTATTTTCCCTGTAATTATGAACGCTTTGGATGTTGCATAATATATAAACTGTCCAAAATTTGTGCCCTACTGCTTCCCTCATTGCATCATCTTTATTCACTTCAGCAGGGAACTAAACGTCCTATTCATGTTACCTAGCTCCTATTGGGTCTTAACTTATGATTATGTCAATCACAACGTTTTTGGCACATGCTGCAGTCCTAGCACTACAATCTGTGTATTGTATGGTAAAGCCTTACCGTGTTATAAGTTTCTCTACTATGGTGTTTTGGCTTCTACTTCAGTTAAATGGTTACCCCCTAAATATTCAGTTGTCCATTATAATGTAAATGGAGTATAATGCATTCATTTATGTACCAAAACTTTAGGTTTAGGCACCTTCTTTTTGAAACACATCCTTTAGCATAACTAACTTGGTTTCATTGTTGAAATTGAGTTGAATGCATTTGGCCGTCTTTTCTACTTTATCTACCTAAACCATTGCTTAAATATGGAACTCTAACTCTGTTGGGTGGTTAATATTATGGTGACAGAAATAGGGTTTTTATTTGAATCTATGAATTAAAAGCTCTTAACCTTTTAGAATAAAGGGAGGACTGAGACCATCAAAGTGCTTCTTATGGCTGTTAAGCAGTATATTAAAGAACTGTTAAGCGTAGAAGGGAAGGTGAATGGATGGTGAGTGGAGAAGCTGGTGAGTGAAATATGCTGTCTTTTAGATATTGAATAGAGGGGTGTGGATGGAGTTGTGAATATCCTGGGTAGATTGGGTTGTAGGTATCTGAAATATTTCAATCTGTCTATATTGAGCTTATTTGAAGCTGTCTGAGTCATCTTGTTCAGTGTTGAATTCACGAGAGTGGCTGATTCTCAGGGCTTGTCCTCACGAACAGCGGTGCAGCTGCACTGCTTTAGTGAATCAGCTACTATACCTCCGGGAGAGCTGCTTCTGTCAGCATAGTTAATCCACCTCCCTAAGAGGCAGCAGTCTACACCAGGAGTTTTCCACACCCCTGAGCAACGTAATTATACAGAAGTAAGTACTAAGTCTCATTCTAACAGAACTAAGCTGTAATTGCGGGTATAGGAATTTTCTGTCAGTATGAATTTAACTAAAGTTGAAGGAAGTGGAAGGAAACAAGTGATTTGAATGGACCAAAGTAATGGAAGACATTTAAAAGTAAAACGTATAAGTGAAGTATCCATGTGGAAAGGATTCACTGTCCTCTCAAAAGGTGTGGAATGAACCAGGATTTTTCAAGATCAAATGTATATTTGAATGTAAAAGATTGAATTGAATCCTGCAAGTAAGATACTTCTAATGCCAATCTTGTTGAAATGAGCCATGATATAGTGGAAGGTCTCAAACAGGAACTGATCTTCAGTATCAGCTTAATTCAGAAACACATGCTATTCATCTTCAGCACCCTCAAAATTGTAAAGATCAATGGTGTGTGTTCCATAAAAGTGAAAACTTTATAAGAAAAGTTCCAACCTATTAGGTAAACATTTTGACTTCAAAGTGGTATAAAATTAGCAGTTTAAAGAAATGACTGAAGCATTTCACCTTGAGTATACGTCTCCACACATTTCGTCTTGCGGGTCCCACACTGGATGCTGCAGGGGAAGAAAGCTAAAATTAGAGGAAGAGCTCAGTTGTAACATTTGAATAAGGTGGTTGGTTTAGTGTATGAAATGACCCAATAATGTTTACAAGCATCCACACAGGGAAAAATGCACTCCTTGTTACTGCTATTGATACTAACCTGAAAAAAGGACAGAAGGTTGTTCAAGTAGCTGATGACATCCAGTAATGCACATAAAAGCGTGACATCTTTCCCACTTGCTCAGACAATGAAAATAAAACGAGATTCTCAGGTACAGTCATTCTGAACTTCTGGTATATGGACGTTTAGCACACTATCCAAACCTCCATGGAGAAAGAGAAACATTTTAATGTAGTCCTAAAGCATGCAGCAGTTGTAGAATGACTTGAACTTCCACAGTGTGCCTCATACATGATGGCCACTATTTCCTGTTGGTATTTGGGACTCTCTGGAAGGCTATATTTCCAGTCAACTACCAAATGGTGTCAGTTTACGTGGAGCATGAGGACTCTGATCAAAATTTCACACATTTTTTTTACATGAGACTACAGAGAGTAGAGTCGCAAAAAGAACAAAGTTCTGCAGGTGCCAGATGTGTGGTGTTGGGTGTGGGGCTTTTTGGTTGGGTTTTTTAGGGGGAGAAGGGGGCCTATCTCAGAAGAAATCTCTGGATCTAATTAACAAAACTGGAACAATGCAAGCAAGAAAAAATCAAAGAAACTATCGAACCTCTCCATTATTTAACCAAATTGAATGATAAATACCAATGTACTCAGTTTATAAAAATTACTGATACAAGTATCTACTGCACAGAGTAGTCAAAACTACTGGGACAAAATCATTCCTATGCTAAATCCTCTGCTTATAAGAATAATTTCGGGACAAGCTGACTACATGTAGTATGATAATAAAGTGCAATGACTTGTAATAAGGCAATAAAGCTGTCTTGAATTTGATCACATCTTGCATTTTTAGGCATTTAGTATGTATAAAGTTTAATCCCAGTGTGGGGGAAAAAAGTCAAGTCTGCGTGAGTTGACATAGCAGGGAAAAGGACATTTTCTGTAGATAACCATCTTCTGGAGTCCTATGATGATTTTTCCAAGACCAGCTAGAAATGCTTCTCAGAAATTGGGCATTCCACGGCCTATATTGTCTAAGATTCTCAAAGATACCGAGAGAGGGGGAAAAATGCCATCAGGCAAAGCATGTAGGGTCAAGGCAGCACTTATAAAGTGGATCAAAATTTGCCAGAGAGAGAAATCCCCCTGTAAGTGGACTGTTGGGGATGCAGAAGAACTGGCAGTGGCACTGGGCGTTATTGACTTCAGGGCCAGCTCTGGCCGGTTTGAGCACTTAAAAAATGAGGGGATTGTTTTTAAAGAAAATGCAAGGAGAATTCAAAGACGCAGACATTAGGTCACATGAAGAATGGTTAGAAAACAAGTGGATTGAAATGAGACATGGCTTTGCTGAAGACATTTGGAATGCAGATGAAAGTGGAATTAATTTTCAAGCCCTGCCTGATGGCACACTCACCTTTTTAAATCAGACAAAAGAGGAAAGAAATCTAAAGAGGATTACTGTTCTGTTCATCTGTTTCTTGACTGGTAAGAAAATGAACCTTTTCATCTGGAAAAGTCAAACCTCAGTGTTCTAAAAACGTGACACATCCTCCAGCCCTCTCTGTTACCAGTGCAGCTGCCTGGATGATGATGTATCTATTTGAGTGGCTGAAGGACTGGGTATGAAAGTTTGGGCCAGGAAAGGAAAAAGATTTTTGCCACTAGTAGACAACTGCACAGCCCATGTGACAACAGATGTAGCACTGAGGAATATCCGAATTGAATTCTTCCCAAAGAACAGAACTTCACCTTTTAACCATGTGATCAAGGAATTATCAGAACTGCCAAGGCATACTTTCGCAAGCAAATGGTTTACATGGTATTGCACCACATTGATGATGACAAAGCCACTGTCGTGGAAATTGCCAGAAAGATGTCTTTTTAGATGCCATTCTAATGCTTGGTCTGAGGTTGATCCTTCAACAATCTGGAATTGGTGGGGGGTGGGGGGAAAGAGGTCTGGCCATAGCACCCATGGAGAAAGCAATTGTTGAGCCACCAAGAGAACTCAGTGCACACACATTTGGAAGAATGGATAGACATAGATGACAATGCTTTTGTTACACAACCTGTCTGATGAGGATATTGCAACTGAGATCAGAGACCAATTTGAAGTAAAACCGGAAAACAATGCAAGGCAGACTGCTGTGATGATGAGGAGGTAATTGTCCCATCCTTGACGCGAAGAGTGCGATGACAGCTTTGACAAATGGCCTATTGTACAGGAGCTTCAAAGTTTTTTGTTTTTGTTCTGTTTTATTTTTTTAACCTCCTACATCACCTTGAAAAGGTGGTTAATGTTGTGGGTCATGCATTGATCCAGAGAACACTGGACAAGTTTGTAATCAGTGACTGTCTCTGCATTGTGCATTCACGGTGCCAGACATACCACTCTGGTGACAGATGGTGACACTCCAAAATAAATATTTGTGAGTGAATACTGTTAGTCCATTTTGTTTTTACATTTATATTTATGCTATGAAAGTCAATGTAATGTACTTTCAAACTGCAAAAAAGTTTACAAATTTTGTATCTATCTTTGGATCGTTAAGAGGTGTATGTAGCTCTGCTGACTAACTTTGTGTAAAATTGTAATATGCTGTACAGTATCAATAGCCTTGAATAAAAGCACCAGCTAAATAATTGGATGATGATGATAATAGCATATTGCTCAGTTAGAATGTTGATATGGTTTTGTTTCCATATTGTATATGTTTAAAGAATTTTTAGTTATGGTAAATGAGATGGTTTTTCCTCACAGGACTGCAGGCTTTCCTTTTGGACAATTTCCCTTTTTGGACTTGTGTTATGAAATGAATAACACAGTACAGTAGAACCTCAGAATTGTGAACATCAGAGATGCTTTACAACTGACCAGGCAACCACACTCATATGGAACTGGAAATACGCAATCGGGCAGTAGCATAGACAAAATAAAGCAAATACAGTATAGTACTGTGTTAAACATAAATTACTAAAAAAAAAAAAAGGAAGCAGCATTTTTCTTCTGCATAGTAAAGTTTCAAAGCTGAATTAAGTCAATGTTCAGTTGTAAACTTTTTAAAGAAAACAGTGTTTTGTTCAAAGTTACGAACAACCTCCATTCCCAAAGTGTTCATAACTCTGAGATTCTACTGAATGTGTTTATTTTTTTTCGTTGAATAAAATCTTAATGAGTTTCTTTTCACTCTGTTTTTTGGTATGAGAAATTACAATAGCTTTGATTTGTCACTTTTCTGGCATTATAGATTTCTTGACAGATCCTAGAATTGTTATCTCCCAGTGTGGTGTTTATAAAAAGACCAAAAGTCAGATCTATAAGAATATCTGAGGACTATAATATTATGCTTACAATGCACAGGATAAGCTTTTTAAAGTGCAATTTATGTTCCAAAAACTTCACCACTTGTGATCCTTGTCTGGCTTTATGTGGACATTGGTGATCTGGCAGCTTCTGTAAGGAAATTCAAATTAACCATTGTATGTCTTTTTTTCATTACAGGAACAGTTTACAGCAATGAGAGACCTCTACATGAAAAATGGACAAGGCTTTGCATTAGTATATTCCATCACAGCACAGTCCACATTTAACGACTTGCAAGACCTAAGAGAACAGATTCTTCGAGTCAAAGACACTGATGATGTGAGCAGTCCCCTGTTGTAGAAAAAACTGATATTTAAAGTCCTCATTATAAATGCTTTTTAAAGCTGTACTTGCTTTAATCAGAGACATCATTAAATTCATTCCAAGCTTTAATTTGAAAGGCAAATTGACCAGTATGTGCATTGTACTGAAAATGTATCTTCTGCATCAAGCAGTCAGGGGGAAAAAAAATCATGCACTTTTGTATGATGTCTAAGGTGAATCTGTCATAGTCTGTTAATCTTTTGCTTTTAAATATTCCGTAAGTATATATCAGCTTATTTTGACTAGTATATCTAAAACAGAAGTACTGCAGAAGACCCCATCTTTCAAGCTTCTGAGTTTGGTCTTACAATTTCAGTCTTCATTGTTGTTCTGTGAGTGCTTATAACAGTTAGCTATAACCCAATTTTGCTTTCAACAGTATTGTTATAAAATGACTATTTTAGCCGTAGACACATCTTTGAATTTCTTGCTTACTGAAAGATGTACTGTAATTGTTAATCAGAATGTCAAAATGACCCAGGTTCTTTTTTTTGAGATAGTATTTGCACGACTAAACTTAGTATTACTTTCACACAATCTTAATTTGTATCCCTCTGTTACTAATGACTGGTCTTGAACATCTTAATGAGACTGAGCCTTTCACCATTTAATTGGGGCTATATTACTACAGTACGGGAAGTACATGGATAATTTTATCACTTGAGGTGAGGGATAACTTTCAAAAGTTTGAGTTTTATTGTTGCTTAAACTTGTGTTGAGGAGCAAAAGAAATTATTGCATAAAGGAAAAAGAGGGAGATTTAATGTGAACAGCTGCGTAACAAGTCTTATTTTGAAGCATTTTAAAGGGGGTGATATCAACTAGTAACACCGTTCCACTTCCTTCTTAGAATCATTTGTTTTGTTGGCTCTGAAGATCATAATCTTGTTTACAGTAACAGACATTAACGGGGGGAGGGGCAGAGGGAAGCTACTTCCAGCTTTTAGTTAATCTATTAAATGTTCATGAGGGATCTTGACTAATCTTCCTGAATAGATGTAGCTATATCTGCTACCCCTACTGCATGGACCCAGGAGACACTGAACTCTTAAATTTTCAGGAAAGTTTGTTGTGGGTGTACTACTACATGCACAAGATCTGGTGTATATCTTCACCTCCAGTTAATTCTCTTTTCTCTAATGGAACCCTAAGAGCAAGTATCATCCCAGTGTCATGAATGGAGGAAGAGCTTCATTTCTAGATAATATGAATCTTTTATTTGCATCCGAACCGGAACAAGTTATTTTTCTATTTTAGCAACAAATGAGCATTGCAAGGAATTGGACGAAAACCAAGGCAACTCTAAGATTTTTTTAAACTGAGTCTTAATTAAAAGTGTCATGCTTTTATGGGCAAACAGGAAACATCCAAAGGCTGCCTAAGTGGTGTATTTAGAATCATTTGGTACTGAAATATGTATACTACTTTTTGTAAACTCAAATCTGAAAGTCATTCAAAAGATGTGGAAGGAGAAGAGCACTAATATAGAAGATGAGAGTTCCAGGTTGCCACTTTGGCTAAAAACTAATCCTCTTGAAATGGTTTTCATAGATTTTTTTTTTCCTGTTTAAATCAAGATTGGAAATAAAGTGTAAATTTTTAACAGAGTAACTAACCATTGGAACAACTTACCAACAGTTGTGGATTCTCTATCACTGACAATTTTTAAATCTAGACTGGATGTTTTTCTAAAAGAGATGCTCTAGGAATTATTTTGGTGAATTTCTGTGACCTATGTTATACAGGAGGTCTGACTAGATCAGTGGTTTTCAACCTTTTTTCATTTGCAGACCCCTAAAATATTTCAGATGGCGATGCGGATCCATTTGGAAGTTGTAGTCATAGTCTGTGGACCCCCAGCGTCTGCAGACCACAACTTGAAAACCACTGGACTAGATCACAACGATCCTTTCTGGCTTTGGAGTCTATGAAGAAGGGTGAGCTAGGTCTGGGTAAACTCCTCAAGGCCAGATCATCCAATCTATATTCAAGTAATAAAACTCAATGAAGTCTTGCCTGACAAACTATAGGACTTGTCCTTAAAGTGTAGTTCCACTTTGAAAAGTGACTGATAAAATGTAGTATAAAGGCTTCATGGGGCTGTTTCAGTGCCATCTAGATCAAATGTTAGCACTAGCAACTAAAAAAAAAACTTGTCAGCTGGCTTCTTTCCTCTTCTGCATCATCTCAGCCCTGTGAACTAAATTGTGCCCTCTGTGATGTCCTGTGTAACCCTGTATTTGGTGGGTTTTCACATAGTAACTTGCCTGTAAATGGAGCTTAAAATAAACAGTTCTACTGAGGCACTGCACAAGAAGGAATGGAATCCAGTTTGCTCTCTTCTATTCTTGTTAGCTCTGCAGAACTAACCAGTTATGGAAGTAAAACTAACTGCTTACATGAGTAAGCGGGTCTGACTTGGAATAGGAGCAAATATCTGCATTTTAAAAAGGTCACTGTACATAAAATCTCATTTTAAATGAATAGCTGTATTTCAGGGCTTTTCCAAGTGTATTTGAAGGTACTTCAGGAAATCTAGCGGTAAAGCAGCTTCCAGTCTGTACCAACCATATCCTTTTAAAATGTGACATGGAACCTGCTACACTGATCAACTTAGCCTCATAACCTTCTCATTAGTATGTTTATGGGTTACTGCTTTTTATTCCACAAGAAGTGGGATGCGTGGAAGAAAAATCTGAGTTATATATTGGGAACTGAAGTTCTTCAAATAGCTAATCCTAACACATTCATCCTATCTGCTCTACTTGCCATTCCCAAATCACTTCAGATTATTTACATCTGACAGATAATGGAAACTGAAGCGGGAACATGTCCCGTGTGTTTGTATATAGGTATAGGGTCGCTGGCACTCAGTGTGCATCAAACTTTCCTGAAACTTAGTTCCCAGCAACTCCTGGGTCCACTAGCAGTGTGCACAGGCAAAGAGTGGGGATTATGGACATTACCCACTTTGAAAACTCCAGTTACAGGTAAGTAACTCAGCTATTTGTCATTAATTCAAGGTCAGAAACTACTTATGTTGCATAAGCTTGGTTTCGCTTCAGATACTTGAATAACACAGCCTTCTCTGAGTGTTTGCCACATAATTCATTATTGCAGTCTTTTAGGAAAGAGATACTTGGGGGAAGACAGAGCAGTGCAGAAGCAAATTTTCTCTGACAAGGCTAAATGAATTTGGTAAACAGCTTTGAGTAAATTGCATCAAAACTGTTCTCTCTACCAAATCAGTTGGAAAGCTTAGAATGCTATAGCTAAGTTCCACAGCCATGTATTTTCTACCAAATGATAATATAAACTACTTTTTAGGGCTGTCAAGCAATTAAAAATAAATCATGGTTAATCCTACATTTAATCGAACTGTTAAACAATAATAGGATACCACTTATTTAAATAGTTTTGGATGTTTTCTACATTTTCAAATGTATTGATTTCACTTATAACACAGAATACAAAGTATATAGTGCTCACTTTATATTTTTGATAACAAATTTGCACTGTAAAAATATTTTTTCAATTCTAATAAAAGTACAGTAGTACAATCTCAGTAATTAATTCTACATCTGTAAGTTCAATTTTATCTACAAAAAACTGCATTCAAAAACACACCATGTAAAAATTTGGAGCCTACAAATCCACTCAGTCCTACTTCTTGTTCAGCCAGTTGCTCAGACAAACAAGTTTACATTTGCAGGAGATAATGCTGCTTGCTGCTTGTTTACAGTATCACCTAAAAGTGAGAATAAGTGTTCGCATGGCACTGTTGTAGCTGGCATCGCAAAGTATTTGTGCCAGATGCACTAAAGATTCATATGTCCTTCATGCTTCAACCACCATTTGAGAGGACATGCATCCATGTTCATAAGGATTTCTTCTCGATAAACATCCAAAGCAGTGCTGACCAACGCATGTTCATTTTCATCATCTGAGTCAGTCAGATGCCACCAGCCGAAGGCTGATTTTCTTTTTTGGTGGTTCGGGTTCTATAGTTTCTGCATTGGAGTGTTGCTCTTTTAAGACTTCTGAAAGCATGCTCTACACCTCATCCTGCTTAGATTTTGGAAGGCCCTACAGATTCTTAAACCTTGAGTGATGTAGCATCTTTAGAAATCTCACATTGGTACCTTCTTTGCCTTTTGTCAAATCTGCAGTGAAATTGTTCTTAAAACGAACATGTGCTGCTGGGTCATCTGAGACTGCTATAACATGAAATATATGGCAGAATGCGGGTAAAATAGAGTAGGAGACATACAATTCTCCCCCAAGAAGTTCACTCACAAATTTAATTAATGCATTTTTTTTTAACAAGTGTCATCAGTTATGGAAGCATGTCCTCTGGAGTGGTGGCTGAAGCATGAAGGGGTATATGAATGTTTAGCATATCTGGCACGTAAAGACCCTGCAATGCCAGCTGCAAAAATGCCATGCGAACTCCTGTTCTCACTTTCAGGTGACACTGCAAATAAGAAGAGGGCAGCATTATGTTCTGTAAATGTAAACAAATTTGTTTGTCTTAGCGATTGGCTGAACAGGAAATAGGATGAGTGGACTTGTAGGTTCTGAAGTTTTGCATTTTGTTTTTGAGTGAAGTTATGTAACAAATGTAGATTTTTTTTTTTTGTGTAACAATTGATTTCACTACAGTACTTATGAGGTGAGTTGAAAAATACTATTTCTTTTGTTTGCCATTTTTCAAGTGCAAATATTTGTAATAAAAAATAAACAAAGTGAGCATTGTATACTTTGTATACTTGCAATTATAATCAATATTTGAAAATCTAGAAATTCAAAAATATTAAATTTCAATTGGTATTGTTTAACAGTACAATTAAAAATTGTGATTAAGCATGATTAATTTTTTGAGTTAACTGCCATTAATCAACAGCCCTACTTCTTTTGTATTTTCCGAGGACACTCCTAATTTTCTGTTTTGCAGTTTCTTTTGAGGAGGGGGCACATAAGCCTACCCCCCAAAAAAAAATTGGGTACAGTTGTCATGGGATAAGAGGGAAGATCCTTTCATGGATTTAGAACTGATTTAAAGACAGGGAACAAAGGATAGGAATGAATGGTAAATTTTCAGAATGGAGAGGGGCGACGAGTGGTGTTCCCCTAGGGTCAGTCCTAAGACCAATCCTATTTAACTTATTCATAAATGATCTGGAGAAAGGGATAAACAGTGAGGTGGCAAAGTTTGCCGATGACACTAAACTCCTCAAGATAGTTAAGACCAAAGCAGACTGTGAAGAACTTCGAAACGATCTCACAAAACTAAGTGATTGGGCAACAAAATGGGAAATGAAATTTAATGTAGATAAATGTAAAGTAATGCACATTGGAAAAAATGACCCTAACTGTACATACAATAAGATGGGGGCTAATTTAGTTACAACTAATCAGGAAAGAGATCTTGGAGTCATCGTGGCTAGGTCTCTGAAGACATCTGTGCAGCGGCAGTCAAAGCAAACAGGATGTTAGGAATCATTAAAAAATGGATAGAGAATAAGACACTATCTTATTGCCCTTATATAAATCCATAGTACACCCACATCTTGAATACTGCATACAGATGTGGTCTCATCTCCAAAAAGATATACTGGTATTAGAAAAGCTTCAGAGAAGGGCAACGAAAATGATTAGGGGGTTGGAATGGGTCCCATATGAGGAGAGATTAAAGAGGTGTCATAAACAGGTAGCTAAGAGTTAATGTCTCTTTCACCTATGAAGGGTTAACAAACAGTGACCTGCAAACACCTGACCAGAGGACCAATCAGGAGACAAGATACTTTCAAATCTCATGGAGGGAAGCCTTTGTTTGTGGGTTTTGGGTTTGGGTTTCTCTCTGGGTCCTGGACAGGACTAGAGGTGCAACCAGGTTTCTGCCAATCTCCCTGCTACAGTCTCTTATCTATTCAGAATTGTGAGTAAGAAAAGGCGATCATAGTCTTTTAATTTTTTTTTTCATTTACATATGTGTACTTGCTGGAAGTAGCTTAAATTGTGTTTCTGCTGGAGAAAGTTTCTTTCTATTGTTTATAAGTTGAAAGACCTTGTAACTTTTTACCATCTAAAGTGCAGAGATAAAACCTTTTACTTTTTTCTTTTTCTTATTAAAAGTTTTGCTTTTAAGACCTGTTTAATTTTTTTCTCCTAGTTAAGGTTCAAGGGAATTGGTGGGGAGAAGGGAAGGATAAATTTTCTTTGTGTTATATTCACACAGCTTGTATTGCCTCTGGGTGAGGGGGAAGGTAACACTCCTCTGGGTGTGGTGATTCAAGAAAATGAATCAGGCGACCTCCTAGTGTTCACAGGGCGGGAAGAAGCGGGGAGGAAGAAGGGAGGAGGGAGGGAATGGCTTATTTCCCTTTGTTGTGAGACTCAAGGAATCTGGGTCTTGGGGTCCCCTGGGAAGGTTTTGGGGGACCAGAGGGTATCAGGCCCTAAAAATTCCTGATTGATGGCAGCCTATCAGATCTAAGATGGTAATTAAGCTTAGGGGAATTCATGCTAGTACCCATATTTTGGACGCTAAGGTCCAGATTTGGGAATTATACTACGACAAGAGGCTAGGAAGTTTCTCAGCTTGGAAAAGAGGAGACTAAAGGAGGATACGATAGAGGTATATAAAATCATGAGTGGTGTGAAGAAAGTAAATAAGGAAGTTATTTACTTGTTCTTCTTCGAGTGATTGCTCATATCCATTCCAGTTAGGTGTGCGCGCGCCGCATGCACGTTCGTCGGAGAAACTTTTACCCTAGCAACCCAGGCAGGTCGGCTGGGCGCCCCCTGGAGTGGCGCCGCTATGGCGCCCAATATATATCCCAGCCGACCCGGCCACCCTTCAGTTCCTTCGTACCGCCCGTGTCGGTCGTTGGAACTGTGGAGCGTGGCTTCGCTGACCTCCACACTCCCTAGCAGCTCATTTCGCTATCGTTGTATATAGTAGTTATAGTTTATTGTTGTGTGTGTGTGTGTGTATATATGTGTGTGTGTGTATATGTGTGTGTGTGTATATAAAATATAGTTGTTAGTTAGTCAGTTATCTAGTGTTATTAGTGTAGTTATTAGTTGTAGTTTGAGGGGATCGGGGACCCCCCCTCTTCCCCGCACCGGGAGCCGGAGCTCATGCCTGGCTCATCGGGCTTCAAGCAGTGCTCGGCTTGTCACAAGCCCATGCCAGTTGGAGACCCCCATGACTCCTGCTTGAAGTGCCTCGGGGAGTCGCACTTATCAGCCAAGTGCTCAATCTGCAAGTCTTTTAAGCCGAGAACCAAGAAGGAGCGTGACATTAGATTAAGACAGCTCCTTATGGAAGCGGCCCTGACACCTCCGCCCTCGGCACCGAGCACAAGTCAGCCGGTAAGCAAGGGCACCGCCACGGCACCGAGCGCTGCCACCAAGAAGCCGGCACCGAAACCGAATCCGAGCTGCTCCCTCTCCCCGAGGCCGAAGGTGGCGAAGGCGCAGATCATCCCGCCACCAGCTGCCTCGCAGTCAGAGCCTGCGCCAAAGACGGATCGCCCGGCACCGATACCTGCCACGGCACCGTCTAAGCTGGTACCGTTGACTCCGACCTCACGAGGGCCGTCGAGTCCGGCACCTGGCGACTCCCCGGTGCACACCGTGGTAGAGCCTGCTTCGCCTTCTACCCCGGAGACGTTTGCCGCAGCGAGGGATCTGATCGCCATCACCGAGGCGCCGTTGCGGGTACTACACTCCATGGGCAAACCGACCCTGACCAGACCAGCTTCGGTCAGCGTAGCAGACCGGCACCGCTCCAGATCGCGGTCCCGCGGACACTCTGCATCGAGGCGTCGCTCATGCTCTCAACGTCGATCTCGGTCCCGGCACTGGTTAGACTCCCAGCACCGGTCAGGCTCCCGGCACCGGTCACCTTGGCACCGCTCACGCTCCTGGCACCGGTCAACGTCCCGAGCGTCAACCCGGTACTCCCGGTACCGCTCCAGCTCACAGCACCGCGGTGGGCGCCGCGCCTCCAGGAGCAGATCGCGACAGAGGCACTCGGGATCCCGGTCGACCTCCCAGCACTGAGCCGGTCGCAGATCCCGGTCTCGCTCTCAACACCGACACCGGTCACCACTACCCAGAGGTGTAAAGTCTTTCTTTCGCCGCTCCACCTTGGCCATCTAGAGGCACGTCGGCATCCTCCCAGGCGGGTAGCTACTACGAACGGGACCAGGATCCCGAAGTACCGCTGGGAGTGTTCCAGGACCCCCACCCGCAGGACGCAGGGGCCCAACAGTGGGGTTTTTGGACACCCTGGGCATATCATCAGACCCAGGGTGCACCCGTGCCCCAGACACGTTCTACCGCCTCAGAACATCGGGTGCCAGAGGCCACTGTTTCCCGCCCCCCCCCCCGTGGTTGAGTCGGATAAACAGCCGCCACCAGACTCCCCGGGTCAACTCGAGCAGGAACCAGTCCAGGAGCAGGAGACCGCACAGGATGCCCTCATCCCAGGAGTATCCTCCTCCTCCTCGCCAGATGAGGCAGTGGCTGGGTCTTCAGCGTCAGGACCCCCACCGATAGACCTCAGGGCCCACCAGGACCTCCTCCGTAGAGTGGCCCTTAATATCAACCTACCTGTGGAGGAGGTCCCAAAGGTTGAGGACCCGGTAGTGAGCATCCTCTTGGCCGATGCACCTACCCGGGTAGCCCTCCCATTCATAAAGACTATCCAGTCTACCGCCGATAACCTGTGGCAGTCACCAGCCTCCATCCCGACGACAGCTAAGGGAGTGGAAAGGAAGTACATGGTACCCTCTCGGGGGTACGAGTACCTATATGTCCACCCTCCTCCTTCCTCCCTAGTTGTCCAGTCTGTCAACGACAGGGAACGGCACGGCCAACAGGCTCCAGCCCCTAAGGCCAAGGAAGCTAGGCGAATGGACCTCATGGGGCGCAAGGTGTATTCGGCTGGGGCCTTGCAACTCCGTGTGGCCAATCAGCAGGCCCTACTGGGCCGTTATAACTATAATATATGGGCGGAGGTAATATATGGGTGGAGGTGGATAAGTTCTCCGAACTTCTACCCCAGGACTCACGCCCGGAATTTAATGCGTTCCTGGAGGAGGGTAAGAAGGTGGCCAGGACCTCCCTCCAGACCTCCCTCGACGCGGCTGACTCAGCAGCCAGAACCCTGGCCTCGGGAATAACCATGAGGCGCATTTCATGGCTTCAAGCCTCCACACTACCTCCGGAACTCCAATATACAGTCCAGGACTTACCCTTTGACGGGAAAGGGTTGTTCTCGGACAAGACGTTCTCCAAATTACAAAACCTGAAGGACAATCGAGTCATCATACGCTCGCTGGGGATGCATACACCTTCCTCCCAGCGTAGACCCTTCCGGCCCCAAGCACAACGCCCATACTTCCCACCCCGTCAGAGGCAGGACCTCAGTAGACGGTGTGGCCGGGGGGGCCGCAGATGCCAATCCGGCTCCCAGGGAGGCCAAAGCCAAGGGCCCTCCAAGGCACCACCGGGCTCCAAGTCCGGCTTTTGAAGGTGCGCCCGGGGACGGCGTACCAGACGCAAGACAGGATCCTTCCCCTACCTTCTCCAACCGCCTCTCCCACTTCCTCCCGGCGTGGTCCCGGTTAACTTCAGACCGTTGGGTGCTACGCACGGTGAAGCACGGATACCACCTGCAATTTGCTTCCTCACCCCCTTCCCGCCCCCCTTCCCGGTCCCTCTTCAGGGACCCCTCTCACGAGCAACCCCTTCTGCAGGAGGTTCGTTCTCTCTTCGTGGCGGGAGCTATAGAGGAGGTACCTCTAGGTGAGAGAGGCAAGGGGTTCTACTCCCGATATTTTCTGATCCCCAAGTCCAAGGGAGGTCTCAGACCCATCCTAGACCTGCGGGGCCTCAACAAATGGATGCTCAAGTTGAAGTTCCGCATGATCTCCCTGGGAACCATTATCCCATCCCTGGATCCTGGAGACTGGCATGCCGCCCTCGACATGAAGGACGCGTACTTCCATATCGCCATCTTTCCACCACACAGGAAGTACCTTCGCTTCACGGTCAGACATCAGCACTTCCAGTTCGCGGTCCTACCCTTCGGCCTCTCCATGGCCCCGAGGGTGTTTACCAAGTGCATGGCCGTTGTGGCCGCCCACCTCCATCGGCGGAAAATCCACGTCTTTCCGTACCTCGACGACTGGCTTCTAAAGGGGTCCTCCCAGTTGCAGGTGCGGCGACATGTCGAGGCCGTTACAGACCTCTTCTCCCAGCTAGGCCTGCTTCTCAATGCCGAGAAATCCAGCCTGGTCCCCACAAAGAGGTTGGACTTCATAGGCGCGACCCTGGACTCTACTCAAGCCAGGGCTTACTTACCTCAAGCCCGCTTCCAGACGATCGTCGTGATTATACGGAGCTTGCAGGCCTCCCCAATCACCTCGGCTCGCACCTGCCTCGCACTACTAGGGCATATGGCTGCATGCACTTATGTGATGAAGTATGCCAGGCTCCGAATGAGGCCCTTCCAAATGTGGCTTCATTCCGTATTCCGCCTGGGCAGGAACCACCTAGATGTATTGGTGACGGTCCCCCCCCCGACCCTCTCCGCTCCCTCGACTGGTGGCTGACCCCATCCCTAGTATGCGCGGGGATGCCGTTCCATCCACAGCAACTGTCGATGACTCTAACAACCGATGCATCATCCCTGGGGTGGGGGGCCCACCTAGGGCACCTGCGTACCCAGGGCCTCTGGTCGTCCCAAGAGCTGTCACTCCACATAAATGTCCGGGAGTTGAGGGCAGTCCGCCTCGCCTGCCAGGCGTTTCAATGACGCCTACATGGCCATTGTGTTTCCGTACTCACAGACAACACAACGGCCATGTGCTATATCAACAAACGGGGGAACCCGTTCGTCTCCCCTATGTCAGGAAGCCATTCGACTCTGGGACTTCTGCATAGCCCAGTCGATAGATCTGGTGGCATCCTTCCTCCCAGGGGTCAAGAACACACTGGCGGACAGACTCAGCCGATCCTTCCTATGCCACGAATGGTCGATCAGACCGGATGTCATCCATTCCATCTTCCAGAGGTGGGGATTTCCCCGCATAGACCTCTTCACGACCAAGTCCAACAGGAAGTGCCAGGAGTTTTGCTCCTTTCCGGGTCTCTCTCCCGGGTCGATCACGGACACATTTCTCCTGCCATGGACCCGCCACCTACTGTATGCCTTCCCTCCGTTCCCTTTGGTGCACAAAGTCCTGTTGAAACTATGCAGGGACAGAGCGCATCTAATCCTGATTGCACCTGCGTGGCCCAGACAGCACTGGTTCACCGCCTTGCTGGACCTGTCTGTGGACCTTCCAATCCCCCTTCCTCTCCACCCAGACCTGATTACGCAGGATCAAGGCAGGCTCTGTCACCCGGACCTACAAGCCCTGCACCTCACGGCATGGCTCCTGCATGGCTGAACGCGGCGGAACTCAGCTGCTCCGCACCAGTCCAGCATACCCTCCTTAACAACAGGAAGCCTTCCACTCGCTCAACGTACAGGGCCAAGTGGAAGCGCTTCTCTTGCTGGTGCGCTACTCAGGGGGCGAACCCTCCGCAGGCCCCGATTCCCACGGTCCTAGACTACCTCTGGTACCTTAAGCAGCAGGGCCTGGCGACATGCTCCTTAAAGGTACACTTAGCGGCCATATCCGCCTTTCGACCAGGAGAGGGTAGCCGCTCCGTATTCTCCCACCCCTTAGTCGCCAGATTTGTTAAAGGCCTGGAGCGTCTCTACCCCCCCGTACGCCGCCCTGCTCCTACCTGGGACCTTAACTTGGTCCTGAACAGGCTCACGCTCCCGCCATTTGAGCCACTGGTGACTTGCTTGCTCACGTACCTGTCATGGAAGACGGCCTTCTTGGTGGCCATTACATCGGCCAGACGGGTCTCCAAGCTGAGAGCTCTCATGGTGGACCCACCCTACACCGACTTTCATAAGGACAAAGTGCACCTGCGACCCCACCCGGCGTTCCTCCCTAAGGTTGTTTCTGCCTTCCATACCAACCAGGACATCTTCCTCCCGGTCTTCTTCCTGAAGCCACACTCTTCTCGGAGAGAGCAGCAGCTACACTCCTTAGATGTATGCAGAGCGCTCGCTTTCTACATTGAGCGAACAAAGCCATTCCGGAAGTCCCCTCAGCTGTTTGTGGCGGTCGCAGAACGGATGAGGGGTCAACCAATCTCCTCTCAGAGGATTTCCTCCTGGGTGACTGCATGCATTCACGCATTCTGCGACCTAGCTCGTGTCCCCTCTAGCCACCTCACGGCACATTCCACGAGAGCTCAGGCGGCGTCGGCAGCCTTCCTGGCGCACGTGCCTATCCAGGAGATATGCCATGCAGCAACCTGGTCGTCGGTCCACACATTCACCGCACACTATGCGCTAGTCAGACAATCAAGAGATGATGCGGCCTTTGGCATAGCAGTTCTAAATACCGCCACGTCTCACTCCGACCCCACCGCCTAGGTAAGGCTTGGGAATCACCTAACTGGAATGGATATGAGCAATCACTCGAAGAAGAAAAGACGGTTACTCACCTTTGTAACTGTTGTTCTTCGAGATGTGTTGCTCATATCCATTCCAAACCCACCCTCCTTCCCCACTGTCGGAGTAGCCGGCAAGAAGGAACTGAAGGGTGGCCCGGTCGGCTGGGATATATATTGGGCGCCATAGCGGCGCCACTCCAGGGGGCGCCCAGCCGACCCGCCTGGGTTGCTAGGGTAAAAGTTTCTCCGACGAACGTGCACGCGGCGCGCGCACACCTAACTGGAATGGATATGAGCAGCACATCTCGAAGAACAGTTACAAAGGTGAGTAACCGTCTTTTCCCAAAGTATAAGAATTAGGGGCCACCAAATGAAATTAATAGGCAGCAGATTTAAAACAAATAAAAAGTTCTTCACACAGTGCACAGTCAACCTGTGGAACTCCTGACTTCAAGTTGAGTAAGGATGGAAAACTTGAACAGGAGTTGTGTGGTCTCAACTTGTAATTTAACCAGTCAAGTAGTTTTTTCACTAGCTGAATACAGCTGGCAGTCTTCAGTTAGGAGAGGCCTTGGAGTGAATAGCTTGAGCTGACTTAATAAAATGAACTCACTTGAAATATTTTGCACATGTGACCAGATCCTGGGATAACAGTTCAGTGTACAGTTCTGTAACCTGATCATCTTCAAATCAAAATGACTTGATGTAACTGTTAACAAGTAGCACACAAAATCTGCTTCATGTAAGATCCCAGGTTTCTCTTGTGCTGCCTTTTTTTTCCCTCATCAGCTGTAGTGATTCAGCTTCTGGCTTCAACTTTACGTGTATAATTTAAAATATCTGTCCTATTTAGGTGCCAATGATTCTAGTTGGCAACAAGTGTGACTTGGAAGATGAAAGAGTTGTGGGAAAGGAGCAAGGACAGAATCTAGCAAGGCAATGGAATAACTGTGCATTCTTAGAGTCTTCTGCAAAATCAAAAATAAATGTTAATGAGGTAAGGCTTATTACCTTAAGAGAAAAAACAAATGAATTGCTTTTCTAACAACTTACTGCTTCTTGCTGTCTTAAAAACAAAATTCTGAACTTCCAGTTAAATTCCCTTAGATTTCACTGGGCAGAATTGTACCCCACAAGAAATTTTATATTATTAGATGCTTGTAATCAAGACTTACCTAGCTGTTTATAGCTAGCTTCCTAGTTATAAACTTACGGCTTTGGGCTTGCAACTGCTTTTATTTCTGCTTGTTACAGATTTTTCACTGAACATGCAAGTGTTTCATTGTTGTACTCAGTTGTTCATTGAAAACACATTGGGCAGAACACTTGTTCTTGCTTTTTCAAGTTTTTTTTTACTCTTCTGATAGAGATGGAAGTACAGGATAGCTTCTTGGAGACCAGTAGGGAGTATCCCTGCCACAAGAAATGTCTTGCACAAACGTCGTTGCCAATTGTGTTAATATAAATGATCTTTTGGGGTCTTGTAGGCCTTAAGCATATCTAATTTTAAACTATATCATAGCTAATATCTGTGTTTTCCTATTTAGGATTTCTGGAGACTACCTGTTAGCCAATAGATACTTTTACCATTAAGAAAATGGATTTAATACATTTTATTGGATTAGATTGAATTTGATGCAGTAGAAATGGGTAGGAATAGAATATTTCAGTGTGGAAAATGCCAGGAAATAATTACTAGCGCAGCTACAACCTATGAACTTGTTGCAAGACATTCAGAGACTGAGAGATGATACTGGGGGGAGAAGGAACCTTATTTACAAGTGAAGCACATGCTATTTAATTGTAGTATGAATTAGTGTTCTCACGAAATTCCAGTCCTAGTACAATTGCAATTAGATATGTATTCCTACACTTCCGTAGTTCATGTATTTTTTTTGTTATGAGCTTTTCAGTTATTGCCACATTTTACCCCTGAGGAAGCTGCTGAATTAAACTTTTTTTATTTAAAATCAGGATAGTACTCAGATATTAAACGAGTTATTAAATTAGACTGATTTTTTTCATATATTTAAACACTAAATTAATGGCTCTTATCAAATGTGTAACTTATACCCAACTGGTTACAAAGCATGTAACATTCTAGAATATACAGTAGAATTCTACTAGAGTCTTCTTTAAGGAATGTTTTCTCTTTAGGAGGAGTAATTCTATAAAAAGTACATAAACTGCTTATGGCTCAATTTTGTCCACTGTATTTGACCTGAACACTTAATTACAAATCAAAACACTGCATATAGTTAATCATGTTGAAGTGTGAAATACAGTTCAAATATATGTGGGTACAGGAAACTTTGCCTGCAAGACAAGCTGCTCTTGATACTAAGTGAAGTATTACACCTTACTTCCAGTTAACTGAGAGAATCTTGGCAGCTTTAACTACAGGGGGAGGTAGAAAACAAATAGGTACCTACTCATATTTTAAACAGGTCTCAAAACATGAAGGTTAAACGTGCACATTTTTAAGTGAACAAATGCATGAAAAGCTTAGACTGAAAGTCAGAGAAGTGGCTTAAATTGCCTAAACTAAAACTTCTTGTGTTTATAGATCTTTTATGACCTTGTGCGGCAAATTAACAGAAAAACTCCAGTGCCTGGAAAAGCACGCAAAAAGTCATCGTGTCAGCTACTTTAATTCATAGATGTACTGTAGCTCTGAGCCAGGTAAGCTTGCTCACTTTCTTAATTTTCTTAGCTTTTTTGTTGTTGTTGACCTACCACTGTTTGTTTTCAAAGGTTCAATTTAGCTATTCAAGTAATCAGAATGCAAAATAGAATCAGAGACTTTATTTGTTTTAACATAAAAATAAATCAGAGACTTTATTTGTTTTAACATAAAAATAAAAGTATGTATTTGAAATTGGAATGGCAGAGCCCAAAAAACCTAAGTCAAATGCAACGGCATGCATATAAGAGATGCCTCTGATGGACCAAAATCTTTTGCCGGACTAAAGAAACAACTTTGCATACACATCAGAAAATGTAAATATCATGAGAGATATCTTAAAGCGTTAAATGTAGCTAGCCAAAAGTAGGCAGGCTTATATGAAGTCTGATTAAACAAAATGTATCTTACCAACAAAATAATTGCAGTTCTGGAAGTCTGTAGTATACTACTGTACAGCTAAAATGTCATCTTTCGCTTTGATCTGCTGTAAATATGTACGTAGGCTTATAGAATGTGTTAAGCTATATTTTTTTTTTTAACTACTTGCTCTGGACTGTAAGGTTTCCATAACTTAAAAACATGTCCTGATAGAGGAGTTAGTCTTTTAAAAAAAGAAATATGTTGCGAAGTATATATTTGGAAGCGAACTGTTGGACAATCATGTTTCATGTGTCATGCCTTGAAACTTTTTTACCTAGAGCTATTGGTTTACTAGATTAACTTTTTTTAATGTGACAATTTAACTAATGCCTTATATATTTTAGAAGGCTAAGAGCAAGCTTAAGCCTGCACTTTTTTTGGCAAGATTTTTGAGAAATTGGTGAGTCACTGACATCAGAGTGTCCTCAGATTTCCTTTTCCTGGTCACTTGCATTTTCAGACTGGGTATGGAGACAATGCTATACTCTCATAGTTGTCCTGTCATTGGACAACTGTCACCTGTTCATCTTGATTCTTTCATGTCTGTTGTCCCCCTTCAGTAGGCTGTTCAAATGGATAGGATTGCATTTCAGTAGTTCTATTCTTTCTCAGTGTTCTGGTACAGGATTGTCTCATCCCTTCCACTCAGTGTATTTGAAGCTTGTGCGGTTGGCGGGAGTTTTGCTGTCTGAGCTATGGTATCATTAGTACAGTGATAACATGCAGACCTGTCTTAAAATTCAGACAGTGCATTGTCTTTTTTTCTTTTCCAGTATCTGGCCAAAAAAGTCTAGGCTGAGTGAAGTGTCTGAATCCAAATAAAATTTGAGATTGTTTGTTTGGTTCCAGAAGCATTTGGAGCACCAGATTGGCGCCCCCCCCCCCCCCCCGCCCTCCAAAAAAAAAAAAAAAGGTAGTAAACTGATGGGTCTGGACCAAAACCCCAGATAGCTGCTGCTGAACACTGGTAGAAGTGGCAGTATTCTATGCACTAATAATAATCCATACCCTAACTGCACGGTTTGGGCTCATCACCAGTGTAAACTACAAGCTGGTACAGAAGAAGTGAAAGTTAATCTGTTTAAACTCAGTCATGTGTAGAGTTTATCCAGGAATGAAGCAATGGGGAAAAAAAAATTTCATGGCTGAGTTAGTGAAATTTTAAACCTGGTGCTACAAATTGGGGTTTTGATGCTGCATAGTCTCACCACTTCAATCACTCTCTACTTCAGAATCCCATGGCTTACGAAGTTGTTATAGCAAATGATTGAGGCTAATGTTTAAGGTCATTTAAATGCATTCTGCCTATATTTCCCTAATCCCACTAAATTCACACTGACAAATGGTGTGCCTATGGGGGCATCAGCAGCCACCTGGGTTTTTTGCCTGTCTAATGTCTTTACAAATCCAACTCCCACCACTCCACCCCCAAAAACCTCAAGTGTCAGATTGTAGTTCTGCACATGACTGCACTAGCAACTCAACACAGTAGGCAGAGCACATTGAAAGAAATGTTTAAAGAAAAACTTAAACTCCTGGTTTTCATTGCTTCTCAATATTTAACAAGCAAGGTAGAAAGGTAGAAACTATACTTAATTTACACTTTTATTTTTTAATAAACCTGGGGTACCTCTTTGGGTAGGGTTTTTTGTTTCTCTTGCCCATGTAATGCTACGTTCCCATTTCTAAATATATCATAAATTCTCCATCTGATTAGTTTTCTGAAACTTTTTTAAAGCGGCAGCTTCCAGGGCTGTTTTCATTGAAAGGGTGAAAGTGAAAGGTGTCCAGTTACAGTGAATACCCATGTAACTTTGGAGTATTGAGGCAAAAAGGTCGGATAATACACTTGTACACAAGTAATAAAAATGCACTTATCAAAACGTAGTACTTTTTTTTTTTTTTTTTTTTAAGTAAAACTTCAGTTTTGGTGACACATTGGCTGATTGGCCCATAAAGTCCCCCTTTCTTATAATATCCTCATCAACCAATCTGACTGCCTTTTCTAAGGTCCCTTTTGTAACTAAATTGTGTTATAATGTACTTGTAAAATTTTGCTTCTGACCAAAATGCATTTGGAAAAAATCTTTAAAATCCTTTTATACTAAATCGGTTCATGAACCGATTTTAGTATGTGTGCTATAAAAATAATTCTCAGAGCCCTTTTAACAATTTTTTATAATAGTCTTCCATTATACCTGATCCAAAAATCTGTGAAATGCATCATTTCACATGACTTAAAGAAAAGGAATAAGTTGCTGGTATAACTGTGTGTTACAACTGTTAACTTTCCAGCATGAAAACTGAGTCCTGTGTTTCCGAAGCATGGTGCATGAGCTGTTTCAGACAAAATGCAGAACTTTTTGAGAGCTGATTTGGGGTGCAGGGGGTGGGGGGAAATGTTAGTACTAGGTAATGGATATTTATAATTTTTAAAAGGGACATCATTTTAAATCAAACTTTTTACCTATTGTTGCAAGTGACACCTAAAATTACTACTGTATTTCACTTTTAAATTTCAAGTTGATGTCACTAGGTCTGTATACACTACTAATTTAGGGTCTTAGTAAATTTTGAAAGTAGCATTTAATTCACCTTAGTTACACTGAGATGCAGAACTCTTCAGTCCTAGAAAACTGTGCTTTAATACTAATCTCCTGTTTCATTGTTACAGGTCTGAAGAACTGTTGCCCAATTCAACAGTGCCAGCATTCCAACTTTATTAAACCTACCAACATTTTAAATGGACTTTCCTGTGGTGGTACCCTTTAAGAAGTGGATGAAAGCTACTACATCAGTTTGCACATTCTAATCACTTTCCAGTGTCACAAGAGATTTTTACTTATAAATATTCTAAGTGTATGCAACTGGTAAAACCAGAGCCTACATCCAGTATTACTGATAAGAGACATTCATCCACCAATGTTGTACATGTATGAAAACTGTGTACTGTATACTTCAATAATCCCCATACTTTCTATTGGAGAGTACAATAATGTAAATCTTGAAAGCACCACTATTTTAGCATAATAAAAGAAAGTCCAAAGAGCTCCTATATAGACTACTCCAGATAACTTTGCTTCATCGGTATTTGTAGCTTATTGTAACTTTTTTTAAAGAAATACAAGATCATCATCATCATCATCATATTATACAAAACCGCTTTGATTAACACAACAGCTTTAGTTTTTTAATTTTAGGAAAAACCTGTGGAGACAGTGATCTAGTCTTTAAAATAAGAGTCCTTTCAGTATGTCTGACTAAAGACATTGCCTTTAATATCTGTTGGGAAGGAAATGTCCAGACTTTTCAACCTTTTATTGTATGTTTCCTTTTCCTTGTTTACATAGGGAACAATGTTTATAGTTGTGTGTACAGTGGGGGTCTACAACAAGAAGTGTATATTTTAAAATGATTTTTTAATGATTTAACAGTTTTGTAAATCATTTTCAGGCTTCTGCAGCTGTAGATTCTCACTGTTAATTCCCTTGCTTGCTCATGCATAAGTGTATTTGCAATACCAAATATACAGGTTTTAGTACTTTTGCCTGTTAGTGATTGTTTTACATGTGTAATGTTTTGGTTGAGATGTTAAATGGTGGAAGAGTTCTGTGGATGTGAATGTGGGAAGTAATTTTAATCATGTGTAATTGGTCACAGGGCCTAAGTTGCAGTAATTAACTTTTGCTGATTTATTTAACAATGCCTTGTTGCTTTGTATGAATTAACGTTTGGGTGTAAAGATTGTGTGTATATCCAACAGGGAGCCACAGTATTTAAATTGACCAGCCTAATGTTACAACTGCTTTGAGGTGGCCAAATGTAAACTAAAAGCCTTAATTAAAAGTGGTGCAATTTTGTATGACTTAGCATCAGTAGTTCAATAAATTTGGATTGCCATGCAAGGGCTTGCATTACAATTATCTACTACTTGAATGTTTTGTGTAATGTTTTAACAGTGCCGGTAAGTATGGGTTTAACAAGCTTAAACATAATGTGCATTTTGCACTGTGAGGCTTCATAGATCTTAAGATCAAAAGGGACTATTATGATCATACAGTCTGGCATCCTGCATAACACAGGCCATAGGAATTCATCCAGTTTAATATGGGTGAGTAAGTGCCCATTGATGACCAGGACTACAAATGTTGTTTAGTGGTACCTAGGGGGGGGACGGGGGGGGGTTCTGTTTTTGTTTTTTTTTTCAGAGCACTAGTGGTACCACATTGAATGCTTCCTTTAGTAAAATGGTTTTTTTACACAGGGAAAGGAAAAAATCTATAAGTGTGTTTGATGTTCAGTGGCTATTTTGGGGTACTTGGAAGTGTTCTGTAACTATTGTTTGACTTTTTATACAATGATCTTATCTCTAAAATCAGCATGTTATGGCTATAAAGTCTCTATGAATGAAGTGGACTAACATACTGCTGCTTTCTAGATTAAAACATACTTCTATTTGATCTTGGGCAAACTTACTTATTGTAATGAAATCATCTATGCCATGCTAGGTCCAGAATTAGCTCTTACACACGCTTTAAAAACTTTAAGGTTGCAAAGTCAAGCACTCAGGAAATAGAATTAAGATTGCTTGTGCCACCTTAATTCAGCCCCTTGTTTGCATATGCATTATGATCATCCTTTTACATGACAATCACATACTGCTTCTTTTCCACAAGACCCCTGCCTTAGTCAGTGCACAGAATAGATAGTGCTCACTAAATGAGTATAGAATCATAGAATATCAGGGTTGGAAGGGACCTCAGGAGGTCATCTAGTCCAACCCCCCTGTTCAAGGCAGGACCAGTCCCCAACTAAATCATCACAGCCAGGGCTTTGTCAAGCCTGACCTTAAAAACCTCTAAGGAAGGAGATTCCACCACCTCCCTAAGGAACCCATTCCAGTGCTTCACCACCCTCCTAGTGAAAAAGTTTTTCCTAATATCCAACCTAAACCTCCCCCACTCCAATCTGAGATTATTGCTCCTTGTTCTGACATCAGGTACCACTGAAGTCAAGATCCATCCTCTTTGGAACCCCCTTTCAGGTAGTTAAAAGCAGCTATCAAATCCCCCCTCATTCATCTCTTCTTCAGACTTAACAATCCCAGATCCCTCAGCCTCTCAAGTCATGTGCTCCAGCTCCCTAATCATTTTTATTGCCCTATGCTGGACTCTCCAGTTTTTCCACATCCTTCTTGTAGTGGTAGGGCCCAAAACTGGACACAGTATTCTAGATGAGGCCTCACCAATGTCAAATAGAGGGGAATGATCACATCCCTTGATCTGCTGGCAGTGCCCCTACTTAATACAGCCCAAAATGCCATTAGCCTTCTTGGCAGCAAGGGCACACTGACTCATATCCAGCTTCTTGTCTACTGTAACCCCAGGTCATTTTCTGCAGAACTGCTACCTAGTCATTTGGTCCCTAGTCTGTAGCAGTGCATGGGATTCTTCCATCCTAAGTGCAGGACTCAATATTTTGTTTTAGCCTCATTGTTCAACATGTGTGGCCTCATGCCATTAGTATTGCAGATTATTCAAATTCTTAATTGAAGACTGAATTATTTCCGCATGGGCTTTTCTATGGCACTCATCACTGTAATATGAGTGCTTCACAAACATACATTAATTTTATAACATCTCTGGGGTGAGGGAGTGATATCACCACCATCTGTAAAATGGGGAGTTGAGGCACATATTAAGTAAAAAATGTTGCCAATTGTGGGTGCTCATCTTGATGACCAGGACCTAATTTGTCAGAATACTTAGCATTGTGAGGCACTTCATATGTTCAAAGCCCAGCTCTAATTGACTTCAGTTGCAGCTGTGAATTTCAGCATGTCTTCCAATCAGAACCCCTGGATATCAAGTTGGGCACCCAGAGCTTATGCACAGGTGTCTGCACTCTGATCTGCTGCCACTGCCTCATCCAATATCAGAGGCCAGGTCCCCTCCCCAACCCTGACCAGAAGGCACAGCATCCATTGCTTCCTGGGGGCTGCCTTGCCCCACATTAAAACTTGTGTGGGCATTGGTATGGGTGGTGGGGCCCTTGGACATTGAAGGAGCCTCCAGGATGTATGGGAAGGTCATATACCTAACATCAGAGGCTGCTGTCCAGGAGGTGGTGGAGAAAGGCATCTCGGGTGACTTTTTTGTTTTTTGTGCCCCTCAAGCTCCTGGAGGCCCTAAGTGCACATGAACACTGCCCTTCAGTGTTCTCTTGCTGAGCCATAAGGACTCCACTCTCTGCCATGTCATCTTGTTCTGCTAGCAGACTGCACAGCAAGGGGAGCTTAGAGGGGTCATTCCTGGTGCCCTGTACCATGTCCATTCACTGGGGGAGGCTTGGTGCTTCCTCTGATGGGTTTTGGGGAACGTCCAGAGGGACTCTTGGCCTGGTGAGGAGGGCTGTCCAGCATCTCCACTTCTCAGGAGGGTGTAGGCCCTGCTTCTGCTGATGATGCCAGCAGCTGATAATCTTGCTTGAGTGCAGGAGTTGTCCTCCCTCTCATGCTCACACAAGCAGACAGATGCTGCTGCTAAAAGCCTCCTTTTTCTTTTTTTTTTCTTTTTTTTTTTTTGGGGGGGGGAAGGTCTATGGAGGAGAAGGTGGTAGTGATATTGGATAGGTCCTCTCCTGGGCTATCTCGGGGAGATCATCCCTCTTTCCCCAAGCGCTGAACCCATCTCTCTTGCACTGTGGACCACCTCCTCCCTCTCTGGTCAGCCTTCCAAGTACACCCTGGAGACCTGGGTACTGGCTATGGAGAGAGGAAGTGCAGCAAGCGTAAGTTGTGGGTCCAGCCTCTTCCTGTCAAAAAGCAGGAGGCATCCTCCTGCTTGGCTCCTGGAGAGCCCAATCGCTGGGCCTACTTTTGTGCCCCTTCAGAAAGCCCATCTGCTGGAGCTGCCTCACAAAGCTCTGGCAGCAGAAGAGGACAGATGTCTCCCTCAGAGTCCCTTATAGGGGAAGCATACAGCCCCTGCCCTAATGGAACTCACCTCAATCTCTCCTGGAGAGTACCTCCCCAAGCAGGGGTCTGTATGATCTTGCAGGAGATGGAGGCCCTGGATCTATCTCCTTTAGCCCAGGTGGAGGATGACACTGAAGCAGGTCTTGATCTGAGCCCCAAGTCCATCGCAGGGCCTGCTGCTCCATTCTCAGTGTACTGCATGGGAAACTGCCCCCTGCTCTAGATGATGGAGGCAGCTTCTGCTCTTTCCATGTGCCCAGCTACAGCTGGCCCCCTGCTCCACATCACTGAGCCTATTGAGGAGATGGCTGGGGCCAAACAGCCAGGTTTGGGGCTTTCTGGGGCCCCCTCCTGAATCAAGGCAGGCGTTCCCATGTGTACCAAATCAATCATCATCCAATCTGATGCCAAGGGTATAAGCACCAAACCCATCATGGCACCCAAGCCTGGTGTCATAAAGGGGGACCCACAGCTGCCCAATCAGCCCCTGTGCCTAGTGAGATGGTACCATAACTTAGCCATTGGGGATCCCAATTTCATTCCTGATCCCTACACTTCCACCTCCCATCCTGTTGCTATCCCTGAGTGGCATATTCCCTTTTTCTGGAGGGTGGTATTTGTATTCTCTTCTCTTCCACCCATCAGGGGCTGCCGTATTCCCTCTGCTGCTCGCTTCTGTGTTGGGGGCCACGGTGGAGAATGCAGTGCAAGTGATACTTCACTGAGGTTTTGCTAGTGGTGAGGGAGAGACCCGAAAGCCGCTGCCTGATGCCCCTGGCTGAGTCTACGGACCACTCAGCCCCTACCATGCTATGGAACAAGCTGCACTGGTTCTTGTAGGGGTGCTGGCATCTGGTTTTCAACAGGAGTGCCCACTCAAAAAGGGCCCCTGGTGGCTCTGGTCAGCACTGCATCCCAAACCATTTCCTGCACCTCAACTCTGAGCCCCCTCCTGCACTCCAAACCCATTGGCCCCTGCATGGAGCCCCCTCCTGCATCCCAAACCCTTCAGCCCCATCCCAGAGCCCTTACCCCCTGCTATACTCCAACCCCCTGCCAGAGCCCTCTTGCACACCATGAACCTGTCATATCTGGCCCCACCCTCGAGGAAGCGCCTAGAGGAAGCTCTGAGCCTCCTCCTCACCCCCATGGGATTGTGTGTGACCCACGACTGATTTTGTGTGTGTGTGTGTGTGTGTGTGTGTGAATGGTCCCTGATAGAAAAAAGGTTCCCCACCCCTGGTTTAAGGACTAGTAAGTAAGAAATAGTATTTTTTCCCACTCTATTTAGCTAAAAGTTCCCAACACTGCTAGGGAAAGCTAGTCCAGCAGTTCTGAAAACCCAATATTTTTAGTCTAATTAGACGAGTTTTCAATATCTTAAGACTACTCCCAATTAATCAGAAGACTTTAGTTACTAGAGTGGTTAGAGATGCCACAGCATAAGTTGTAAACTAGCAATTGAAAGATTTTTTTAAAAACTATACAGTTAATTAATAGATTTAAATATATGTATTAGGACACAGCTGCATAGATCCTTCTTCCAGCAGGTAAAGGTTAGCATCGTTTATCAAGCTTAAGCATTATGAAGACATAAAAATTTAGAATATTTACACAAAACTAGAGCACTTTGCAATGCATAATGTAAAACTGATTCTGTAGAATGCAGTATATAATTGGAGCCTAGTACAAGAGCAGAGTTATCACTTCTATTACAGTAGAGGTCCCCCATTATCACAGTATCTGAGCATCTCACAACTTTAATGAAATTATCCTTACAACACCCATGAGAGGTAGGGAAGTTCTATTATCCCCATTTTATAGATGAAGAACTGAGGCATACCTCCTAAAGGGTTGCCATGGCCTGAGGTCAATCTGAGTCAAGTTCTCAGTTCCTATAAAAATGCTCCAAATAGCCAGTGTCTCACAGCCTCTGACAACCAAACTTCTACTACTTGCTTTCTCATGCTAGACGTATTCTAAACAAAGGTGGGGTATGAAAGGCAAGTATCTGATGCTTTAAAACCAGGCTGTTCAGGGCCCTCACCTTGACTCAGGGTAGGTGGGACCTGTTAGCAGTGGCAGGCAATTCACCAAGAAGAAAAACTGAATAAATTTTCTCAAGCGGAGAAAAAATTGTTAAGAGTACTGAGCAGCAGCAGTTCTCTTACAGTGCTCTGGAGAGATAAGGGGAAACCACATATACATCCACCAGATGGTTAGGAAATGCAGCTTAAGAACTGGGTCTGGGTTGTAAGTTTTACTATGCAAATGGTAGTGGAAGGAGAAATGGTGCAGGAGTGTGGTTCACAACAATGGTAACACTGTTCAGGAAATCATCAAGGTGTATGACCATTTAACAACTATCTGAATAGAAGCAAAGGAGTGCAGGTTGGTTGTTGTGCTGTATATGTCCCACAACAACCTTGTCCTGAGGAAGAGGTTAGACAGGGCCTACAGTAACTAGAAGATTTGGCCAGACCATAGGAATTATTGCTCATACGGGCTCAAATTGATCAGGGTATGACTAGATACTGGGACAGTATGCACTGAGATTGCAGAATGCAGATGTTGCTGCACTGCTTGACAGGTGTTTAGGTAATGAGTGGGCAAATGTCAACACTTGTTTCAAGAGAAGAGAAAGTCATCTTTGCACGTACTGAAGCAGCAGAATAAGCATGCAAATAGATTTCTTGATAACCTAAATAAGCCAGAGGAGGAAGTTAAGGATTGTAAACTTTTCCTGAGCAAAATGGTCACACCCCAACACGAGCCACTGGTAACAGTTGCAACTGACAAATGGTCCGGGCATGAGCTGTGTCCCAGCGAGACATGCATCAGGATACGGAGATTGTGCAGGGAGACTGCAGAATAGGTTAGGGAAACAGCTGGAAGGTTTGAGACAAAAGGTACACAAATTGGAACAGTGGAAGTGTAGTGTATCTTTAAGAACATTTTGATCTGAGAAGCTGAGACGGTATGTAGACACATTAAGCTGGGTAGACCACAGTCTCATGAAGAATGGTAGTTAACAAGAAGATGCAGAAAGAAATAAGAGAAATGAGAAAAGTGATGTAAAATAACTTTTTGAAAGAAGACATTGCCACCTATAGAGCCTCCAAGCAAGCAGCAAAGCAAGCAGTCAAAGGCAAGAAACCTAACTTTAGGCAAGCTCTGTGAGATGAACAACTGCTCTCAACTTTCCAAAAAGAAAGTATATTCAATTTTGTGAACAAGAAACAAAAGGAAGAAAAAGAGGGAACATACCATTTGTAAAGGATACGGGGGGCAGACTGCTTGTGGTGGAAGACGTGCAAGTGACGGTGAGAATACTGCAAGGATATACTTAACCAGAAACCTTTATATGCTACACTACCATCATGTGAACCAATTATTACAGATGTTGATCTCTCAGAGGCAAATGTCAAGGCTGCAATGCTGAAGATGATACCTGGAAAAGCAGCAGAACTGGACAAAGTCACAATAGAAATCATCAAAGTCTTAAGAGAGGTTGGTGTATGCTGGCTTATATGAGACCTGCATGAAGTCTGAAAAGAGAAGAAAATTGCAAGAGAGTGAAGAAAGTCCACACTGGTACTGATATACAAACAAAAATGTGACATACAGGACCATTCAGAGTACCAAGGAATTAAGTTGCTATCCCACTGCATGAAACTGTCCAAAAGAATCATATACTGTCGCATTTGCTGAATAATGGAGCCCATTTTAGGAAAGAGCAGTTAGGTTTTAGAAAAGAAAAAGGGACAATAGGTGGTGTGGTCATTGCTAGACAGTTGGTGGAGGAGAAGCTGGAAGGAAACATTGAGTATGGTTGGGCTTGCATTGACTTTGAGAAAGTATCCAACAAAGCATCTGGGTGACTGCTGGTGCCTCTGCTACAATTCTATAGGGTACTGGAGGATCTTGTCCAGATGGTGATGGGTTTGACTCAACTAGGTCTACTTCTAGGGATTACAGAGCTTGGTGGAGTAGCCTTTTAGTTCTTTATAACTGACAGATGGAGATACTTGCATAGTTTTTAATACTAATAAGTCTAAAATGTACAATTATCATGTTTATGATGGTAGTGCCTGGGGGCCAAACTAGAGTAGACTCCATTGTGCTAGGCATAGAATTTAGTTTATGGGAGCTGGGATTTCAAGTATGGGTATGCATATACCTTTTCCCACCCAAGAAGTTACCTATTATTACAAGTTGTAAATTATGTTAGAATATCCTTCCTATTTTATCAACATCTTATTATTAAACCAACTGCCTATCTGTTGTATCAATCAGGCAAGGCACCAACAAGCTTCAGCAGGACTTTATTTTTACAGTGGAAACCTCTTTACCAAGCTGCTGCTGCACCCTCTGTAACTCTCACTCCGCCTCCTCAATTCCTCAACTCCTCCCTCCTCCTTCCTGTCCTTTCAGACTTCCAACAGCCAGTGCTCCCAGTTCTAATCATTACAAGCACATCTAAACACCACAGCATCTGGTACTTTTCTGCAAGATATGAGATACCCGAGATAAGAGTAATAATTTTCATTTAGTTTTCAGTTGAGGATTTGAAAGCATTTTACAAATAAAGCCTCAGACACCCTTGTGACATAAGTAGGCAAACATATTCATTTTACAGAGTAGAAAGTTGAGAGAGGATAAGTGACTTGCCCAAGGTAATAACACCTCAGTAGGGAAACTCTGACTAGAAGGCAGGCCGTCCTGAGACCCACACCACACTCACTCTTCCTCCGTATTTTATACCTTGGGGAATAAGTATTACCTTCAGAGGAAACTTTCTTAAGAAACTAATTTAATACCTATAGAAGTGCCAATTCTAGGTTAAGCTAAAAATCAAGTAGTTACAATTTTTGCCTGTTTGTTTCTTAAGAGTAAAATAACTTTACAAGAAGCAGCAGGTAGGTAAAAATGCCACATTTCTATAGAAATGTTCAGAGATGGTCAAATGTGGGAATTGCTGGGAAAACTCCTGCATCAGTTTCCCAGTAGTTTTATACTGTTATTATTTCTTACATTTCCTAGCCAAGACTTCTTTAAAAACATGGACACTTCTATGTGTCTTTGGGGACCCAATATAAACTCAATGGTTGCCTCTCTGAGGGACACCTTTAGCATAAGAAGAAAATAGAAATAGGACCATCTACACTCCTAAATAGTGCTGGCTGTCATATTGGGGGGAAGAGTATTTCTTTCACCTAATTAGTAGAATTAACATGGATTTTTGTTTTTAAAATAGTATCTACAGGGGCGGCTCTATGTATTTTGCTGCTCCAAGCATGGCAGTCAGGCATTTTTCGGCGGCGCGCCTACGGAAGGTCTGCTGATAATGCGGATTCAGTGGCATGCCTGTGGGAGGTCCCACGGTCCCATGTCTTCGGCATACCCACTGCCGAATTGCCACCGAAACTGCGGGACCATGGGACCTCCTGCAGGCATTCTGCCGAAGGCAGCCTGACTGCCACCCCCGGCATGCACTTGGAGCGCTGGTGCCTGGAGCTGCCACTGTGTATCAAGAAGTATTTGCCCTCAAGCTTTGTTTTTCAAATTGAAATTCATATGTAAAGGTAATTCTTACGTTGAGACTCTAGTCTACTTACTGTTTAAACATTTTCTTTTACAAAAACACAACTCCAATTGCCATGAGGAACTAGCTGTTCACCTAAAAGCAACAGCTTTTCATGCTGCAATGTATTTACAAAAGTAGTAGTAATTCCTCCCTCCCCCCAGACAAAACTTCAGCAAGATTCCAGCCACAAAAGCTGATGAAGTTTTTTTCTCTTCCACCCTCTCAGGTGGTAGTGATATTCCTCTCATTTTTATCCAATGACTCCTTCTCTCCCTCCACTTTTCCCTGAGTGGCCCTTTGTTAGGTGTCTTCCCTCTAATAGCTGAATGCAGGACCAGCTCCAGGGTTTTTGCTGCCTCAAGCGGAAAAAAAAAATGCCACAATTGCAATTGGTGCCTGCTCCACCGTGCCACTTTCTTCTTCAGCGGCAAGTCCTTCCCTCCAAGAGGGACCGAGGGACCCACCACCGAATTGCCGCCGCTGAAGAGCCCGACATGCCGCCCCTTCCCCTCGGCCACCCCAAGCACCTGCTTGCTGACGTGGTGCCTGGAGCCAGCCCTAGCTGAATACAGTTTCCTTCTACAGTTTGCCAAGCAATTACTTGAAGAAGCTTCTCTGTAGGAGGAATGTGTAGTACTCACCTTCTCAGGCCCAGGACCTAAGCCCATGACGTGGCAATACATTGCTACTTTTCTGCTGGGTCAACACCATGTTACCCATGTTTACTGGCAATAAGAAAGGGATATGAAAGGTATTTTTAAATAAATGATGAGGAATTAATGTCTTAACTGTTACAACTATTCCTCTTCCACTTTTTGAGGGGCAGCATCCATGCCTTTCCTGAAGCCATAAGTCATTTCCTTTCTTAACCCAAGGATCTATCTGGGGTGGGGATAGTGGCTATAGTCAATACTACTAGCTGGGTTGGCAAATGAGGTTTCTAGAGCACAATCAGCTCAGTTCCTTTTTTTGTGCATTAGCTAGTTACCATCAAAGACCATCTTAATTCAGATGGTACAGCACAGGTTTCTCTTTTAAAGCAATTACTAATGCCTAGCTATCAGTGAATTGGCTGGTAAGGATTAATAGACTCCTTCCCCCCAAGACCAATCTGTGTGCTCGTCCTTGCCACATTATTGGAATTGTCAATTTGAAGGTTACCAGAAGCTCCCACATGGCAATTCCAATAGCAACATTTTAATAATTAAAGTGTGAGTATCATCTCTGAAATAAATTAGCTATGATTGTTTGTGTATTTATTCACACTATATTGAACTCTTTGTGTGTCCTGGTTTGAACTGGAGCAGGCTCATGGTACAGGAATTTTGGTGCAAGGGTGGGGGAGAGAGCAGAAATTTATCTTGTGGCTTTTTTGGCCTATTGAGTTTAATTATAGGTGGAGCTGGTAGGGCTGCCTATTAAGATTTCCTGACACTTTCCATTATAAAACCCCATTTTCAGTTGCTTATAACTTTGCCAAACTGTTTAGTCTGAAATGCTGGGTTTTTGCTTCAGGCTGAGTTTTTATTTTTGGAAAATTTCAATCAAAATGGGTCAGCAGTTCTGAGAACTAGGCTAGGGGAAAGGGTTTTGTCCATATTAAAGATCATTGACAACTTTTTCTTTAAAAAAAATTACTGTCCCCATGCTTTGGAGCAGAAACTTGAAATTTAACAGAGACCTGGGATGTGGCTTTTGCCACCTCCATTATAAACCCCAAGAGTTTGACTAAGCAATCTGCCTTAGATGCTTATTAGAGGCTTTAGCAGACAAAAATCTGTAAAGATTCTATCCTCACTGAGCGTGCCTGAGCCTCTCATTACTCATACTGCTGGCCAGAGTGTGCATGTGCTGTCCCCACAAGGCAGATGGACCAGGCTTTATCTTCTCGCAGCTTTGTGACCAGACTGTACATATACTATCTGTGCGCAACTGAGAATGCTCCAGTCCTGGGCTACAATGGCAAAACTAGACTTTCCCTGTAGTGGCTGGGCAGGGCACTGGAACTGAAAGCAAGGAGCCTCTTTCCCCTGTGTTCTCAATAAACCCAATGCTGGCAGCTAGGGAGAAGGCTGTTGGTTTTGAATTGTATTCACACACTGCAGTGCAGGGTTAAAGTGAAGGAGCTGCGGAGTGCCTACTGCAAAGCCCGTGAGGGAAACTGCTGCTCCGATGCTGCCCCCACCACCTGCTGTTTTTACAAAGAGCTGGACGCGATACTTGGGGGTGACCCCACCTCCACTCCGAGGACCACAACAGACACTTCAGAGCGGTGGGAGGAGAAGGAGAAGGAAAGCAAGAGTGAGGGTACTGGGGTGGGGGGAGACACCTCAAAGTCCCAGGAGGCATGCAGCCAGGAGCTCTTCTCAAGCCAGGAGAAGGTAGTCAGTCGCAGCAGCCGGTACTTGGTGGAGGACAAACAGAGGAGCGGGTTCCCGGTAAGTGACTTTTATTTTCAGGATTGAAATTTTTCGGGAGAGGAGGGAGGGTTAGGGCTGCATGCATGCATGCCTAGATGTGGAACAGCGCATTGATGTGGTCTATCACATCACTGTAATCGGCCTCGGTAATCTCTTCAAAAGTTTCAGCCAGAGCGTGGGCAATGCGCTTGCACAGGTTTCTTGGGAGAGCCACTGCGGTCCTTGTCCCAGTCAGGCTAAAGCGTCCGCGCCACTGTGCTGCGAGGGGTGGGGGGACCATTGCAAGACACAGGCAAGCTGCATAGGGGCCAGGGCTGAATCCACATTGCAGTAGAAGACCTTCCAGTGCTTCCCAGGTGACCCGCAGCAGTGAGATATCTTCCAGGATAAACTCTTTTGGAAAATGTTGGGATAGTGTTCAGTGTAGGTGCCCCCTGCAGCTGTTTGCTTTCCCCAATGCACAGAAAACCCGAAGACGGTACAGCCCTGAAACAATCAGTCCTCCTTACTCATCATTTTGGGGCTCCCGTGGGTTATGTGCGCTCTCTTTGGGATGGGAAAATTATGCTATTGTGAAGACTGTTACCCTCCTTAACTGCGGGGGAATAATTGTCTGGTATAAACAATGCTGCCTCTGTTAAGTGTTGCATTTTTGCCTTTACAGATGCAACCTTGAGATCTTGACTGCCCATGTTATCAACGGCTGAGAGACTACAAAACCTCCGGAAGAAGCCGCGAAAAAGCAAAGGAGACATGCTGCAAGCAGTTATGCAGCACTCTGTCACAGAGAATCAAAAAGTGCAGGACTGGAGGGAAAGGGAAAGCAGGATCCACCAGAGAAATGCAGCAGACAGGAAGAAAAGCACAAAGCAGCTGATAAGCATCCTGGAGCACCAAGCAGACTCTATCCAGGCGCTCGTAGCCATGCAGGCGGAGCATTACCGTGCCTGCCCCCCCTGCCGCCCTTGTCCTAAAGTTCTTTCCCTTGTGTCCCCATGTCAGCTCAAAACCCCCTTCCCCAGCATCCACGTTCTTACCACCACCACCAGCTGCCTCCAGCACCTGTACATTTACCAAGCAGCCCTGAGAACTACGACCCTTACCCTCTACACTCAAGCCCCCTCACCATGCAGTATAGCCATCCTGAAGTGCAGCAGTCATTGCACAGCACTCCAGACAGGACATATTCAAACCTGTGACTGTACAGTTCCCCTCCCCACCCTCCTGCCCTTTTAGGTTCCCAAAAACTTGTGTGTCTGTCAATAAAGTTATTTTCTTTTCAATAAATGAATTCTTGGCTTTGAAAAGTCTTTATTATTGCAGAAAGTTAAAGATACCTTAGCCCAGGAAAGAAACAGGCACTGCAAATCAGCTTAGCAAACACTGATTCATACTAACATTGTAACCATTGCACTTCGCTCCCGTGCAAGGCACCAAACATTACTGTTGGTTTTCAGCCTCAAATTCCTCCCTCAAGGCATCCCTAATCCTTGCAGCCGTGTGCTGGGTCTCTCTAGTAGCCCTGTTCTCTGCTGTACAAATTCAGCATCCAGGCGTTGAACCTCGGCGGTCCATGCCTGACTGAATCTTTCACCCTTCCCTTCACAAATATTATGGAGGGTACAGCACACAGATATAACCGCAGGGATGCTGCTTTCCCTCAAGTCCAGCTTCCCATATAGAGATCGCCAGCGCCCCTTTAAACAGCCAAAATCACACTATACAGTCATTCGGCACCGGCTCAGCCTGTAATTGAACTGTTCCTTGCTGCTGTCAAGGCTCCCTATGTACGGTTTCATGAGCCATGGCATTAACGGGTAAGCGGGGTCTCCAAGGATTACAATGGATATTTCGACGTCCCCTACTGTGATCTTCCGGTCTGGGAAAAAAGTCCCGGCCATCAGCTTCCTGAACAGGCCACTGTTCCAAAAGATGCATTCATCATGCACCTTTCCGGGCCAACCTGTGTTAATGTCAATGAAATGCCCACGGTGATCCACAAGTGCCTGGAGAACCATGGAGAAATACCCCTTCCGATTAATGTACTTGGATGCTAGGTGGGGTGGTGCCAGAATAGGAATATGTATCCCATCTATCGCCCCTCCACAGTTAGGGAAACCCATTTGGGCAAAGCCATCCACAATGTCCTGCACGTTCCCCAGAGTCACAGTTCTTCTTAGCAGGATGCGATTAATGACCCTGCAAACTTGCATCAACACGATTCCAACGGTCGACTTTCCCACTCCAAACTGGTTCCCGACTGATCGGTAGCTGTCTGGAGTTGCCAGCTTCCAGATTGCAATAGCCACTCACTTCTCCACTGGCAGGGCAGCTCTCAATCTCGTGTCCTTATGCCGCAGGGTGAGGGCAAGCTCCTCACACAGTCCCATGAAAGTGGCTTTTCTCATCCAAAAGTTCTGCAGCCACTGCTCGTCATCCCAGACTTCCATGACGATATGATCCCACCACTCAGTGCTTGTTTCCAGAGCCGAAAAGTGGCGTTCCATGGTGCTGAGCATGTCCATGAAGGCCACAAGCAATTTTGTGTCATATGCATTACGCGACTCGCTGTCATCATCGGACTCCTCACTGTCACTTTGGATCTTAAGGAATAGCTCAACTGCCAAAAATGATGTGCTGGCGAGACTCGTCAGCATACTCTTCAGCAGTTCGGGCTCCATTTCCCACAGAAATCGCGCTGCACAGAAACCGTTAAAAGAGGCAAGATGGCACTAAACATGGACGGAAAAACAGAGATTGCTGGGATGTGAAGCGATGCATCACGGAGCATTGGGACAGGAAGCAGAATGACCCGCACCCTCCGCCCCCTTCCCATAACCCACGGCACCAGAATGGGAAGAGGTGCTCTGTGGGATAGCTGCCCACAATGCACCACTTCCAACACCGCTGCAAATGCTGCAATTGTGGTCACACTGCAGCGCTTTCCCTACACAACTGTACGAAGACAGCTTTAACTCCCAATGCTGCACACCTGCAAGTGTAGCCAAACCCTCAGGAAGGAGATTGATATCACTGAATTCTGAACAGGTATGACAAAATATAGTCTCTGCTAACTTTCAGGAAATGGTTTGTAATGAATAGCGCTCCTCTATAAATATATAGACTGGTAAGTCTTTCTCCTAGCCCTCACTTATGGAATGCGAGGACAGAAATTATCTGCTGTGTGTTTCAGTGAAGTGTCTGAAATCTAGTTATAGAATAAATAGGAAATTAAAGAATTAAGAGTTATCTTAAATTTGAGTAAGGAAATATGTGTGTTGTAAAGAAAGTCCCTGACTAGCAAGAAGAAGGAAGGCCTTGAAAGTAATGAGTCATAAGGCCAGAAGGAATGAAGTAGAGAAAATGTCTGGTTAAAAAAATAACTAAATAATGGGAAATTTCTAAGAAGGGCTCTGACCAATAGGGGTGACTGTAGATGGTTTTAAATAAGACTTAGGCTTTGTCTACACTGCACTTTCGTTGGTAAAACTTTTGCCATTCGGGGTGTGGAAAAAACAGGTCCCTGAATGACAAAAGTTTTATAGACAAAAAACACTGATGTGGACTGTGCTTTGTTGGATCTTGCTCTCTCCCTCCGCCAAAGAGCAGCTACATTGGCGCACCTGTTAGCGGGAGGGCTGTGTCACTAAAAGGTGTGTAGTGTTGACATAGCCAGAGTATCTTCGAAAGAACCAACATGGCCCTTTCTACCCCCCTTATCAATGTTGCCTAAAAAATTAGCACCTATGTGAAGCCAGGTGCAGTGGAAAAACTGGTCAGCAGAAAGGAGGGGAAAAGATAGGGAGGAATGGCCTTGAAGAGAAAGGTGGTTTTAATCCGGACAAGATTTATAACTGGAATTAAGGGTGAACTGTCTCAAAAAATTTTTTCACTTGTATCGATAATTCGCAGTGACATCACTTGTTTGATAAAAGGCATAAAAAAAGTAAACTTTTAAAGGGTTCACTGAGAATACCTGCATGACCAAGTTGGAGCTGACCAATATGTGTCTAAGCATCCCTGGGTTTAGTCCGTCTCTAAGAATCTTGATCAAATGCTTATAACTGTTTTGTTATTGTTTGGATGTAGTAAATTGCTTATTAGTTAGGCATGTTTAGCGCAATTGTATAAATACCATTTGGCCTCTGGATTTAATAAAAGAATTTATGGTTAAATTAGTGTCGTAGTAAGACACTAAGTATACATCATAATTCCAACACTAGTTCATTACTTTTCCACTTTTCTCTTGGATATAAGGGCAGAACCTGTCAGCCAGAATTACCAATTAATTTCTGTTCAGCAGTGGAGTATTTTCCTTGAAGCAGCATTAATCTCCCATACAGTAATCGAGGGAAGACTGCTAACTCCCATTTGTGGGTGATAAGTAAAACGCTTTCCCTAGCATAGGCGGGTAAGTGATAATTTTCTGAAACTTTTATTTTTAATAGACGGTATTCCATGCCTTTGCTGTTGGAAAGAACCTTCCACCTGTGCATTACAAGGGTAACGCCCTTGCTGTCCTCCGCACAGCTCCAGCGCCTCTGCTGATGCTCCCCCAGGGCCAGGAAGCAGCAGCGGATTGAAATTAACGAGCGTCCGGTGCCTTTGGCGCCTGAAGCCGCCACTGCTGTCAGTCGCGCTCCGCGGGCGCCGGAAGCCCGGCGAGCGGGCAACTTTGACGCGCTCGCCCCGCATTGCTATGGGCGAAATGCCGGCAGGACGGGAAAGCCCGGCACACGCTTGTGCTCCCGCCGGCCGGCGAGGATAACACCTCCCCGCGCAGGGGCGGGGCGGGGCGGGGCTGAGCTGGGCGAGCAGCAGGCACCGGGTGCGCGCAGGCTCCTCCGAGGGGTGGATCTCGCTGCAGAGCCCCGCCATCGGCCGCGCGCACCCGGGAACGTTTGTGTGCAGCCCCCGAGCGCCACGCGCGCGATGGAGGGGGAGGGGGAGCCCCCTGCGCCTCTTCGAGGTGGGCGCGCAAGGCCTGGGCGCTCGCGCCGCCCTCCTCCTCCTAACTCAAACGCGACCGTACAGCCCAGCGCAGCCGCTATGCGCATGCGCAATATAGCCTCGCTCCTTCCCCGGCAAATCCGGTCTCGTTCAACTTCCGGTTCAAAGGACCCAGGCGCTGGCGGAAAGCGGCCGGGCGGGCTGGAGAGTCCGGCGTGAAGCGGCGGCCGGGCCCGGGCCATGGAGCGGTGAGCGCGGCAGCCGAGCGGGGCCCGGGGTGAGGGAGGGCCTGGCTCGAAGGGAGCCAAGGCCCCAATCGGGGCCCCCAGTCTTCTCGCCCCGCTGTCACGGTGGCTTCGCTTCTCCCGCCTCCCCTGAGGCGTTACAGCCCCCGAGAGCCGGCGAGCGCGGCCCTCCCCTCTCGCCTGCTGGCTCGGCGCCGCCTTCGGAGCCCTCTGCGTCGGGGGAGCAGTGCGGGGGAGGTGTCCATGGAAACGCCGCGGGAACCGGCTCTCCCCCCCGCGCAGACTTCCCCGAGAGGCTCTGGAGCGACGGCAGGCGGTGGGGGACAGATCAGTTACACAGACCCCGGGGGGTCCCGGGAACAGATTATAAAGCCAGAAAAGGCTGTTGTGCTCTCTGGTCTGACCTCCTGCGTAACCTGCGCCGGGCCACGGGACTTCTCCCAAATAAATCTTGCTGCCTCAAGTCCAGTTGCTCAGGTTGAACTAGAGTAATTTTGTGGGGGAAAATATCCGTCTCCACCGTAACCCCTGGTAAATTGTTGTAATGGTCAGTTAGTGCACACGCTTTTAACACGGGGGATGTTTTTAGTCTGAACTGGTCTAGTTTCAACTTCGAGCCTTTAGATCAGGTGTCTCAAACTCAAATGACCACGAGGGCCCTATGAGGACTAGTACATTGGCCCAAGGGCTGCATTACTGACACCTCGGCCCCGCCCCCACTCCATTCCTTTCATGAGGCCCCGCCCCTTCCCTATCTCTTCCCCAGGGGTGCAGGAGGGATGAGGGGTGCGGCAGGGGCTCACGGCAGGGAGTTGGGGGGTGGGTTGCAGGAGGGATGAGGGGTGTGGCAGGGGCTCAGGGCAGGGAGTTGGTGGGTGCAGGAGGGGTGAAGGTGCAGCAGGGGGTCAGCAGGGGATTGGGGTGCATGAGGGGTGTGGCAAGGGAATCGGCAGTGGGTTGGGGTGCAGGAGGGGTGTGGGGTATGGCAGTGGGTTCAGGGCAGAGGGTGGTGGGGTGCAAGGAAGGGGATTAGGGTGCAGCAGGGGGTTCAGGGCAGAGAGTCGGGTGCAGGGTGTGCAGGCGGCTTGAGGAAGGGGGTTGGGGTGCAGGAGGAGTGCAGGGTGCAGCAAGCAGTTCAGGAAAGAGAGTTGTGTGCAAGAGGGGTGCAGGGTGCAGCAGGTTACTCAGCAGGAGCTCAGGGTACAGCAGGGGGTTGGGGTGTGGCAGGGGGCTCAGGGCAGTGGGTTGGGGTGCAGGAGGGATGTGATGGGGTGCAGGTGTTGCAAGGGGCTCAGGGCAGGGGGGTTGACTGCAGGAGGGGCTTGAGGGGGTAGGCTCTGGCCCAGTGCGAACTGAGGGCAGGGCAGGCTGTGCCTGTGCTGCTCTGGGAAGTGGTTGGAAGGTGGGGGAGCAAGGGTACAGGAGCATGTATTGCTGTTGTTTCAGGCACCGCCCCCCAGCATCTCCCATTGGCCGGAAATGGGGAACCGCAGCCAATGGAAGCTGCTGGGGTCGGTGCCTGAAGTAACATTAACACATGCCCCTGTGCCTCTCTTCCACCACCTTCTTTCCACTTCCCAAAGCAGCTAAGCTCCTGGTAGTTAGTCCAGTTAAGCTAAGGGAGAGCAGCAGCCATGTCACTATAAATTTGTAGTGTAGACCTGCCCTAAGTTGCACTAAACCCTCTTTCTAATACTATTATAGGCAGATGCTAGTCTCTTTCATAGTCAAAATTAGACTGGCTATCCTCAGCAAAACGGAACAAATTTGCCTGAAATTCCAAATCTTGCTGATCTTACAGTATGGCAGTTTTTTTCTGGGTCAGTTTAAGCAAATCTGATGTATTCAAGAACTAGGAAGTTTAAAATAAAAAAAATAGTGAAGTGATCTCACTTCTTGTATGTTTTCCTAGATATCTTAGTTCAAATACGTACAAGAAGTTGACCAGTGTTTTGGGGAGACAAAACACTTTCAGCAGAAATCTTGTGCAGTGCTTAACTCTACATAGGGTCCAAAATATCTCATGTGCATGGGGTTCCTAATCTACGTGGAAAACCGCCAAGGCTACAGAGCCCCAGAAGTCAATTTACATGCACTGGGTAGCATAGAGATTCACTTAGATTAACAGATTTTAAGGTCAGAACAGACTACCATCTAGTCTGCTAGGCTCTGGCCCAGCCGCTCTAGGTAAATGCTGGGAGATGGTGTGGGGGTGACTGTGAGGAGCTCACTACCGCAGAAAATAACTTTGCGGGCTGCATGCGGCCTGCAGGCCGCATGTTTGAGACCCCTGCATTAGATCTTGTTATATGTTTTAATACAGATAAATGCAATGTCATGCATTTAGGACCAAGAATGCAGGTCTGTATTGTGCAAATCAGGGACTCTGAAAGGAGCTACTAGAATAATTTCAGGGCTGGAAAATCTGCCTTACAGTGAGATGCTAAAGAAGTTAAATCTAGTTTATCTAGGAGAAGGTAAAGAGGTGACTTAATCATGGTCTACAGCAGGAGTCTGCAACCTTTCAGAAGTGGTGAACTGAGTATTCATTTATTCACTCTGATTTAAGGTTTTGTGTGCCTGTAATACATTTTAATGTTTTTAGAAGGTCTCTTTATATTAGTCTATAATATATAACTAAACTATTGTGTGTAAATTAAATAATATTTTAAAAATTTTTTTAAAAGCTTCATTTAAAATTAAATTAAAATGCAGAGCCCCCTTCCCTCCCCCCTCCCCCCCCGACCAGTGGCCAGGATCCAGGCAGTGTGAGTGCCACTGAAAATCAGCTTGCATGCCGCAGATTGCCTACCCCTGGTCTACAGATATCTATATAGGGAAGAATAATCTGATGATGGGTCTTAAATCTGTCAGAAGAAGGTACAATGAGATCCAGTGGTTGTAAATCTGAGTTTTTCTAGCTTCAGCTAGAAATAAGATAACTAATCAATAGAACACCGTATCCATGGACATGCTGGATTCTCTATCTCTTGAAGTCTTTACATCAAAACTGGGTATTTTTCTAAAATATATACAGTAGCTCAAATAGAAGTTACTGGATGAGGTTCTTGGGCCTATGTTATACAAGACCTCAGACTAGATGGTAGTCTGTTCTGACCTTAAAATCTGTTAATCTAAGTGAATCTCTATGCTACCCAGTGCATGTAAATTGACTTCTGGGGCTCTGTAGCCTTGGCGGTTTTCCACGTAGATTAGGAACCCCATGCACATGAGATATTTTGGACCCTATGTAGAGTTAAGCACTGCACAAGATTTCTGCTGAAAGTGTTTTGTCTCCCCAAAACACTGGTCAACTTCTTGTACGTATTTGAACTAAGATATCTAGGAAAACATACAAGAAGTGAGATCACTTCACTATTTTTTTTTATTTTAAACTTCCTAGTTCTTGAATACATCAGATTTGCTTAAACTGACCCAGAAAAAAACTGCCATACTGTAAGATCAGCAAGATTTGGAATTTCAGGCAAATTTGTTCCGTTTTGCTGAGGATAGCCAGTCTAATTTTGACTATGAAAGAGACTAGCATCTGCCTATAATAGTATTAGAAAGAGGGTTTAGTGCAACTTAGGGCAGGTCTACACTACAAATTTATAGTGACATGGCTGCTGCTCTCCCTTAGCTTAACTCCTCCACCTCTGTGAGAGGTGGTAGTTATGTTGGTGTGAGAAGCTGCAGGAGGTGGTAGTTACGTTGGTATGAGAAATTGTCCTGCTGACATAGGGCTGTGTACACCAGCCCTTACATTGGTATAACTATGTTGCACAGTGGTGTGAATAATTCGCACAAATAATTTTATAGTTTAGACCAGGTCTTAGTTTCAATTTCTGATTTGTGGGGTTTAAGAAAAATTATATATTCATTTTGAAGAGGAAACAGTCTAAAACAATTAAAGTTACTTAGTATTCCATCTGTAGTGTCTCTAAATATTATATAGAACATTTGCATAAGAAATAGATTTTAAAAATTCTTTGCACAAATGTGCCATGTTAAGGCTTTCTGCACAACTTTCTCAAAGTACTCTGACTAATGGCTTAAACCAGGGGTGGCCAAACCGTGGCTCACAAGCCCTCTGCCGCTTTTTTACAGTTAAAGTGTAGCTCGTGGATCCCCCCCCCCATTTCTCTGCCTACCAGACTGTGGAACAGAGCTTGGGGCTTTTGTCCTGCAGTGGGGTGGTGGGGCTGGGTGCTTGCCAGAGATGACTAGTGTCTGCTGAGAGTGGGGCAGTGGCAGATTAGCCACTGGGCCAATGGGGCCAGTGTCCAGGGGTGCCCTTGTGCCCCAGCCCACTCCGCCTACCTGTGTGGTACTCCTGCTGGGCAGTGGGATCAGGGCCCAGGGGAGCTTGCCCTGCTCTGTCCACCTGCCTGGTGCTCCTGTTGAGGCACGGGGGCTTCCCCTGTTCCCCAGCAGGAGTGCTGGATGGGGCAAGCCCCCGCTCCCTAAACCCATTTCTCGGGGGGGGAGAGGCAGGGGGACTGCAGGTGGAAGGGGTGGGGAAGGGCCCCCACATGCTCTGGCCCAGGGCCCCACAAAAGCTTAATCAGCATCTGAAGTGGAAGGGCACAATTTAAAGGTTCAGCCCCCCCCTGCAGCTCCAGTCATGTCTCCCCCGCCCATGCCCTCCTGTTATCCTCATTGGCCCCTCCTTGCAGCTCCCAGGTGTTAGCTCTGCATAGAGAGGGAGTAGCAAGTTGCTGGGAACTGCAGGGTGGGGCTGCTGCTTTAGCTCTATAGAGAGGTGCCCCTGCAGCTCCTAGCTGTTTGCTGCTGCCTCTCCTCATGGCCTCAGCTTCCAGCTTGCCAGCTCTAGCAGCTGCTGTTCAGGGAGTGGGTACAGCGTTGGCACCATGTGACTGAGCAGGGACAGCAGACCCTTTCACAAATCTGGGGGAGCATGTGACCCCCATGTGCCCCCCCATTTCCTCTGGCTTCTGCCCAGTGGGGAAGAGGGGTCTTAGGGTTCAGCCCCATGGGGTGCACCTTCCAGGGCTCGGGACTTCAGCAGGAGTGGGGCTGAAGCCCCAAGCCCCGCATTCACCTTCCAGAGCTCAATCTCCGAGACCTCCATCCCCATATGGCAGAAGTCCCAAACCCCACCACGGGGCTGAAACCTTGTGCCACAACAGTCACCTTCCATGGGGCTGAAGCCGCAAACCCTGAGAAGCACCTCCCATAGGGCTAAAGCCCTGAGATCCCCTTCCCTGCAGGGCTGAAGCCCTGACCCCCAGCAGGTGTGCCTTGGCTTTCAGACTTCTGAAGATTGTCATATGCAGCTTGGACAGTCAATAAGTTTGACCACCCTGGCTTAAACACTGCAGACTCAACAGCGTTATGAGAATCAAGTGCTCCACAAGAACTTTTTAAATAAAGGCTGTTGCTGGATAGATATCAGTATTTGGAGTTCCATTTTAAAGTTTTTATTTTTTGATTTTTTTTCTTTTTAATTGAATTTTTGAGTTAGTGCCATAAAGTTACTGGCTACAGTTCTCATTGTTTTGGGAAATGTAATCTGAATGTGTTTACTTATAGCAACTATTTTCCTATTTTGTAGGAATGAATTTGGAGAGATGTCATCCACACAAGATGTAGACGTGACCAGACCTGCTCGGAAACAGAGCGCTAAAAAAAGAGTTTCTAGTATCCTTTTTCTGTCAAGGTTTTTTTCTGCCTGTTTTAAAGGGTATAAAAATTGTGATCGCTGAATGCAGCAGTTAACTTTTCGTGGGTTTGAGTATAGTAAATGAAGACTTCCCAAAAATGGAATTCTTGTCAGGTGAAGAGTACTGTAAAATGTATTCCTTTAATTTCATGCACATTTGAAGTCACAAATTTCATTGAAGTATATGTTAAAAATCTAATTTCTGAGAACTTTATACCTACTGTTTTAAAAGTAACTTCTATAACTGAAAGAGTTTACTTTTCTACTCTTTCAGTTAATTTGCTTGTGCACTCAACAGCAATTTGTTTCACTGTTTCCCCTATGTAGTCCTTCAGTTTTACCTCATGCTCGCAGTAGGATTTCATAGAGGAAGAGGAGGGATATTTTAAAAAATGTGATTTTATAAGCACAAAGATTGGGTGGGTGGGTGGCTTGGGGTGTGTGAAGCTCCTGGAACATCTTGACTCCATATTTTATTTTTAATTTGACTTGGTTCTCAGTTAAGTCTCCCTTCAAGAACTCAGTGAAACTAGAAAATCCAGGTTAGTTTGATTTGGAAAATGAATATTATTGTGTATTTAGCAGCATACTACACCACCTTGCCTGTTTAGCAGAACTTTTCCAAGTGATTCTTTAGGACTAAACTAAAAGACAGTTGTATATTTATTGAAAGACAGTTTTGCAGTAATTTGTGTTTTGTCTTGTAGAGTTCCCCTAGCTCCTCCATTACATTTGTTTTAAACTTCAAAATATGTTTTATCATCTAGGCTATTTTCATACTATGCTTAGATCAGGGATTGAATAATTAATTTATCCATGACAGGTGGGAAGCTTCTGCAAGAGTGTATATGGGCATAAGTTATCAATTTCTGCAGAATTGAATGGTTTACTTTCAAAAATAGTTTTTATGGTTGAGAGAACAATTTTCTATGTGTGAATTAATGCAGTAATATTTTCCTAAAACTGAGAGCAAGGGAGTCTGTTGCTGGTAGCTGTCCTAAGCAACTACAGAATAAAACTAACAAGACGCTGGTCCTGTTCAGAATTCTGAAGAACAGCAGGGAATCTAGTAGGGAAATTGACAGGAATCATGCGAGTTTCATGCTGCTTGGCAAATCTAGAAGCAATCACACACTGGAGTTATGTATTGAGTAAGAGGAACCACAAAACAAATTGAGGAAAAGGTAGAGGAGAAGAGAATTCTTCTCCCCCACCCTCTCCAAAGCAACTAGCAGGCTTATGTGGCTAGAGAGCAGATGTAGAAAGCTTTTCTTTCTTCTTTCTGTGAGGGGTGGAATTTCAGATTAAGCAGATACATCAGCCTTTGGCTAGAATGTAATACTACTAATACCCTCCTCAATCCCAGCACCTGTGGGTCTGGAATACTTCCCAGAGGGTTTCTTCTAGACTCCTCACTGTGAGTCTCCCTCCATCCACACACTCATCTTCAGTATCTACCTAAAGTTGTTAGGTTTAACCTTAGTCCTCTAGCTATTAAGTCTGTGGCAAATATTTCAAGTTTATCTAACAGGGACTGTCTCTTAGCCCTGTTAAATTTAGTGGACTAGATGTACATTCCTTTTGGTATCTTAAGGATTTCTAAAGATGCTATTAGCAGCAATGGTTCATGTATATTATTAATCACTCACAATAGTTTTGTAATGGACCTGAGATGGAGCTTAGGGCATTCTTTCTTAACGTGTCCACCAGTTCTTGCATCCCTGGATGACAGTCTTGGTAATGGAGTATCAAGAGGCCAGATAGTTCCCCGAACTCCAGGGTCATTGCTTCGCCAGTCCGGTAAGTCGTTTGGGATTTTTTATTTGCGTGCGCCCCACCCTCTTCCTTCTCCACTTCCATGAATAGTAAATTGTAGTTTGTGATAACATTAAATGTTTTGTTTTCTATATTTTTATTTCTCACTATTCTATTTTACCTCAAAGACTTTATTCTGTAATTGTCTTAAAGTTTGTTAAGGCTGAGACAATGTTTCTTTCTGTGTAGCAACAGGCATACTGACAAAGCCCATATGATAATAGTAAAGATAATGTTACCTAAACTTTGAGAGAGAAACAGTTAAGCTCTTTCCTTAGTTAACTGAATGTAGGACTTCATAAGTACATTTACAATCTCAGTTACTGATTTTTTTTTTTTTTTTTGGCAACAGAGCTCCATAGCTTTAAACTTTCTTTTTAGAAAAATATTGTTTTGCTTTTCAGTTACTTCACAAACACGATGTTCCACAAAGCAGCTAGATATATCTACCATCCTGGGAACAGGAGGGAAATCGCCTCAATTTACACATACTCCTGGATTCTTTGGCCATCTGTCTATGGTATGAAGATTATAGGGCATGTTGCTCTCCCTTCTTCGCTCATATGAACCTTATGACAAGGTTTTATTTCATTGCTTAATATTTTCAGATTCCTATTAATTGTACATTTTGAATATTAGAAAATGGTAATGTTGCTTGCTTATTAATATGTTTTTGCTCATGTTTTGTATCAAGCTGCGTTAGGATAACTAGTATTTAATTAAACACAAAAAATATAAAGTTTATTTTTTTAAACAAAACAACCCTAAATGTTTTGGATATATAAACTTCTCATCAAAACATGTTTCATATTTACAACTAAACTGTTAAAGGAACGGAGGGATTGTTTGTAGTCAGGGAATTAAACTGATTATGTAAGGTCAGCCTGGGAAAGCTTTCAATATGCACAACTGAAAGTGATTGAAGCATAAGTTCCCACTCACCAAAGTCTCTTAAAAATGAGACAACAGTCTTCTAAATTATTTAGGCTGACCGTCAAACTTAAAACCAGTAGGTCTTATCCCTCCCTCTGCATTTGGCTAGAAGGCAAAAAGGCTAAGAGAGAAGAGAAGCAGTAGGAATAATGTGGGAATGGAATTTGAAAAACAGGTTGGAGAACAGCAAGGACCTATGTTCACATTTCAGGAGGTGCTTAATATACTGCCATGAAGATGATGATGTCTGATTCCCTGTCTTCACTGGTTCAGTGAGAGTATCCTTCAGGGTCAGGGAAAAGACCTAATGGCAAATCAGTGGGACCTAGTGTGTAGTGTTGGTGATGGTAGTCATGGTGATGATTATTAGGATGCTTGTCATTGTGAGGTGGTGATAGCTCCAGTCTCTGTCACTCTCAGCCGGCTTGCTGCTATGCTCATCTGGGTAAGTTACCACATGGTCCCCCAGAAATAACCAAAAAGAGTGATCGTCATGTCCCTTCAAATGTAAGTATTTTCCTTAGTCCTTGTTTGTACTGGGGCTGTCAAGCTATTAAAAAAAAAGATAATCATGATTAATTGCGCTCTTAAACAATAATAGAATACACCATTCATTTAAATATTTTTGGATGTTTTCTACATTTTCAAATATATTGATTTCAATTACAACACAGAATACAAAGTATGTAGTGCTCACTTTATTACAAATATTGGCACTGTAAAAAAACAAAAGAAATTGTATTTTTCAGTTCACCTAGTACAAGTACTGTACTCCAATCTCTTTGTCATTAAAGTTGAACTTACAGATGTAGCATTATGTACAAAAAAAACTGCATTCAAAAACAAAACAATGTAAAACTTTAGAGCCTACTTCTTGTTCAGGCAATCACTCAAACAAGTTTGTTTACATTTGCAGGAGATAATGCCGCTTTTTGTTTACAATGTCACCTGAAAGTTAGAACAGGTGTTCACATGGCACTATTGTAGCCAGCATCACAAAATATTATTAAAATACTATTTTTGTTTAACATTTTTACAATACAAATATTTGTAATAAAAATAATATAAAGTGAGCAATCTGCACTTTGTATACTGTGTTGTAACTTAAATCAGTATATTTGAAAATGTAGAAAAACATCCACAAATATTTAATACGTTTCAATTGGTATTTTATTTAAATGTGATTAAAGTTGCAATTGTGATTAATTTTTTAATTGTGATTATTTTGAGTTAATTGCATGAATTAATCCGCACCTCTGGTTTGTACCCTGTCTCATTTTGTTGCTGTTCCTAAAACATACCTTTTATCATAACCTCACCTGAAGCCTTGAAAAGTCCTAATGAACAATTTTAATTCAAACTGGTTTATGTCAATTTTTGGCTCTGCTCTGCGCGCGCGCGCGCTCTCTCTCTCTCTCTCTCTCTCTCTCTCTCTCTCTCTCTCTCTCTCTCTCTCTCTCTCTCTCAACGTGCTTGTAGGTTAAAATTATTCTGCTGTTTTCACCCATTTCGGACAATTTAAAACTTCAGTCCAAGTTACGGTTTGACATAATACAGTTTAGGGAGAGAGGAGGATATGTAGTTTAAGAGTGAGTGAAATTTTTCATCCTTCCCATTACATTAGAAAATCATATACATCCAGACTTGTACCTTTTTAAAGGCAAATCTGTCGTATCTAAAAGCTGAGTCATTTTTAATGTCTAGACGTACTTTGCTTGTATCCATAAGAAATAATCATAGAATGAAGAAGCTTGAAAGCTCCTGACAGTTTAAAATTGCCTTTATTTTTCCCTATGTTGTTCTGTGTTTGTGTTTTAGTTGGATGACAGCAATTGGACAGCTGCACTCACACCTCAGCATACAGGAATGTACACAAACCTAGACTTGTCCAATGTGACAGAAGATGTCACCATGAGTGCTGTTCTCTTGCGTGAGGATGATCCCGGAGAAGCTGGTGAGATGACTTTGAGCTTTCACAACAAAATAAAATGAAACAATTATTATTTTGTGCAATTCTTAGATGTATGTTCCACTTCCTTATTGTAATGTTTTTCCAGAATGTCCTTTCCTGACTCTTCTCCTCACCCCCACCCCCTTCTACTTGCTGTCTGGAGACGATACTTTGTGAGTTAATCATTGAGAGAAAAGAGACTTCTTTAGAACATGGAGTCACAAATAGTCTGTCAGTCCTAGAGATGTAAGGTGTAGAACAGCTGCATCTTATGGAGCTAGGCACTTTTGGTGTATTTTTAAAGCTCTCTCATACAACCAGCTCTATAGCAAAAGATGTGGTATAATTGCTGTGTCCTTACGTAATTCACTTTCTTAGTTGCAGTGGTAAGTTTTCATGACATTCTGCAGCGTGTGCATAGTTCATGTAAGTGTCTGCATTTTATTTTCATCATGACTGTGCCAAAGAAGAGCTGCCAATGAGATTTTATTGAAATTGAAATTATTTAGGCTGGCCTTCAAACTTAAAACGCGTACTATTGAAAAATAGTACTTTGTATAGTTCTTGAAAATGTCGAATATAAATTTATCTGTTATCAGGAGAATTTCTGTGTGTTCAGTTTTCAAAGTATGGCATGCTATCATGACTCTTTTTTTTCTTTAATGTGTTCTAGCTACTATGAGTATGTATTCAGATTTTCTGCATTCGTTTTTGAAGCACACTTCAACTACCATTTTTGAACTTGTAGAAGAGTATGAGAATACTTGTAATAACCAGGTAAATTATTGTAAAAATTTCACATTGTATTTCCTTTCATAAGAGGTTGTGTTGCTGAAACTAGGGATGTTTTTCCTTTCCGACCAGAACTGCTAGTTAAATTTTACATTTGGAAGGAGTTGGGCATTTTGTTTATTTACAAGTAATGTACAAAATCCTGCTCCTCTGAGCACGAGAACCAAAAACAAAAGGAGCAGTTTCTTAGCTTGCAACCCCAGGCCTTTTTAGCCAACACCAGACCTAAAAGCGCTCTGTAGCTTTTCCCAGGGTTATAGAGTAGTCATAGATTCATAAGACTAGAAGGGTCCTCAAGAGGTCTTTTAATCCACTCAAACATTATCTAGACCATACCTGACAGGTGCTTGTCTAACCTCTTAAAAACCTCCGTTGATGGAAATTCCACGGCCTGTCTAAGCAATTTATTTAATTGCGTAACCACCCTGACAGGAAGTTTTTCCTAATATCGAGCCTAAACCTCCCTTGCTGCAGTTTAAGCCAATTGCTTTTTGTCCTATCCCTGGGGTTAATGAGAACAATTTTTCTCCCTGTTCCTTGCTAACAACCTTTTATGGATTTGAAAACTGTTAACATATCCCCCTTGAGTCTTCTCTAGACTAAACAAACCCAGTTATTTCAATCTTTCATCATAGGTCATTTTCTGGACCTTTAATCATTTTTGTTGCTTTTCTCTGGACTTTCTCCAATGTGTCCACATCCTTCCTGAAATGTAGTGCCCAGAACTGGACACACTACTCCAGTTGAGGCCTAATCACTGTGGAGTAGAACAAAATAATTAGTTCTTGTGTCTTGCTTACAACACTCCTGCTGATACATCCCAGAATGTTTGCTCTCATTTTTTGGCAAGTGTTACACTGTTGACTCTCATTTAGCTTGTGATCCACTATCACCCCCAGATCCCTTTCTGCAGTACTCCTTCCTAGGCAGTCATTTCCCATTTTGCATGTGTGCAACTGATTGTTCCTTCTTAAATGGAGTACTTTGCATTTGTCCTTATTGAATTTCATCCTATTTACTTCAGGCCATTTCTCCAATTTATCCAGATCATTTTGAATTTTAATCTTATCCTCCAGAGTACTTGTAACACCCCTTCTTCCCCCTGGTTTGGTATCGTCCTCAAACTTGATAAGTATACTTTATAAGTGTACTCTCTAGGCCATTATTTAAATAATTGATGAAAATATTGAGCACTACCGGACACAGCACTGATCCCTGTGGGATTCCATTCAATATGACCTTCCAACTTGTCTGTGAATCACTCATAACTACTCTCTCTGGGAATGGTTTTCCAACCAGTTATTTATCTACCTTGTAGTAGCTGCATCTAGGTTTTGTTTCCCTGTGTCACAGTGCTCATGGCTAATACTTGGCTTCTTTTCTTTTTTTGCCTTTGCGCCTCTGTTCTTGTCTGTTCTCACTTTCTGTGTTCTCTCATACACCCCCACACACCTGTTCACAACACCCAGTGGAATGCCCCCACTATCCACCTGGTGCTAGTTTCTGGGCTAATTCTATTAGGCCTTATTTTAGGTATGCCCCCGGAAGTGTTTCTCAGAGCTATTTTAAGTGAAGGGTGCATTAACACATTGGTTTGAATGAGGTTTTAACTCAAAAAAAAAAAAAAACCAAAAAAAAACCAAACCGGGTTTCACCCCCAACTCCACCCACTCTCCTCCTCACTTGGTGATGGGGTCATCACCCACAGTTCGGGAGCCACTGATACAGCTGTTAAAATGATTTCTACCTCTAGAGGCTGGATAGTTCAGTCACTGCAAAACAATTGTCTACAAGACATTAGTCTGACCTCGGCCATATCGTGAAAGGGAATTTGTAAGACTTCTTTCCTGGCATTGATTACACCATTACCGTTACTAACCCTAATGAAATCCAAGCTCATCCACTGTTTCTGCCACCCAGACTTCTTGCTCGAGGTCCAAAGTCCTGTTTTTGGATGGATGCTCTTGCCCCCATCACTGTCTCCATTAAGACTGGTTAGGTGGTTCAGTGTTGGAGCCTCGATTCCCTAGCCTTTTAAAAACATCTGGTTTAATAACTTTGTTTGAGCCAGCATCAGTCACCGATGTGCTTGATTTATGGATCCTATTACACACACTAGCCAGACTCCAGTTACTGTTTGTGTAATTTCCCATATCTGACCAAAAACTGTGAGGCTAATCCTTACTCCTCCATGAAACTTTATCCCCATCACCTTGCTGTACTCCTATTTCCTGAACAACGAGAGGCTTTCACGAGACACTTCCAACAGTCTGTCTTGCCCGGTGTTAATTTTATAGCAACTTTCTGTGTTTGTGTGTCTAGTTTTAAAACATTACCAGCATTAAACTGAACTGTTTCCTTTAATTTTTGTGTCATTGTCAGTTTCTCTTCTTTTAGAAACCAAATTTATCACTGTTTCTAGTCGCTCACTAAAATCATGAACCAGATTAGAATCCCCTCTTTCACAGAGCTGTGATTACAGGACACATGGCAATCAGCTTCTGTCTTCCTCGCTAGTGGTTGTTTCCTCTTAGCTAGCATGCATTGCTGCAAGGAAAGATTCAAGTTCTGTGGCAAATTTCACTTGCTCTGCAAATCCAAGTCCAGCTGAGCATCTAACTGGTCCATCACCAATTTGTCCTGGAGGGCCTCATTGGTATCTTGGTATGCCAAGAACACAAGTCTCTGCTGGTCCTCTTCTAGGTCAGGTGGGGTTTCTTCTTTCCCTGTCCTAGCTCTTATCTGTGCCCTGGCCAGCGCAGCTTGATGGCTAACGCCAAACTGCATGTCAAGGACTTGTACCAGTTCTGGATAACTATTTTCTGGGTTAAGTTCTGCATAATCAAAGTTTGAGCACTCAAATTGGCAGCTAGTACTTCTCTTTTCTTTCCCTCTTCCCAGCTATTACTTTGATGTATAATGTTGAAGTGAACCACATAAGCCTCACATGGAGTCATTCCCTCAAAGGTAATGAGTTTTTGCATCACTGGAGCTGGGACAGCTGGACCTCTCCTCTCTGGGCCTCTGATTTACAAATTGGGTAGGAAAGTGTTGTGAATGTCCAGTTTTACCCAAGTCCTTTGGCTGGCTCAATTCCTCATCCAGACAGCTGCCTTCCACTGTCATCTGACGCACTTTGTTTTCCTTCTGGAGCTGAATTTTCCAAGTGGGCTAAAGCTTACTTGGTCTCCATGATTTCATGGAAAGACTTCTGATCTGTGGCAGTCAGGTTGCTGGTCACCACTATGATCTGTTTTGCCATTCCAGCCTGGAGCTTTGCAGCTGGGCTTCACAACCTGTCTGGACACTGAAGTTCTTGCTCCAACAGAGATTTGACCGTCACCTGCAGGTCAACCCTCAGCCCTTTCTGAGAATTCTCCAGATCCTGCTTTATTTCCTTTTGTGAAGCCTCCAGGTCTTGTTTTAAATTCCTTTATCCATCTTTATTCAAGCATCACCATAATTTGCTCCATCTTGGTTCAACAGGAAGACAAGCTTACAATTTCTTTTTGGAAACTGGTAGAGCCCTGTGTAGATAGAAAATTTGTATCTACGGATATAAATTGGTATCCGTGAAGCTGCAGGGCTCTACCAGGACCTGCAGCGGTGAAAGCAGCAGCATGTTAGGACGCTGTTCCTGAGAGCCAGCACCCTGCACTGGCAGCTCCTCTGGCGTTGCTGTACTGCCCCAGCCCCACCCACTGGGGTGGGCACCAGCCCCACCAGCATCTGTCCCTGGTCGTGCTAGTGTGTGCGAGCGGCTCGTAGGCCCCCAGACACAAGTCCCTTCCATGCAGCGCCTGCTTCTCCTGTCTGGTGGTGTACGTGCTGCTCGCATGCACTAGCATGACCAGGGACAGCTGCCAGTGGGCAGAGCTGGGGGCGATGCAGCCATGCCGGAGTTGGTAACAGCATGGGGCACTAGCTCCTGGGAGCGGTGACCTGACATGCTGCTGCTTTCACCAGTGCATTCCCAGTAGAGCCCTGCAACATGAGACCCAAAAGTGCTCTTTAGCTTTTCCCAGGGTCACACTATGCTCACGGGTTAGATCTTGGCTTCCTTGCCTTTTTTTTGCCTCTGTTCTCGTCTGCACGTACAAACACATTTCTAGGCAGATTCTATTAGGTCTTGTTTTACATGTGGCCCCATAAGTGTTTCATGCAGCTCGTAACAAGGACTTAGTACGTTTCATTTCAGTTAATGAGTCATGGTGCTTAGAACTGACTATTTGCAATTGTTCAGGCAGTTGAGGATAGGCTTAGGCCATGCGTACACTTCATCTTATACTGACCTAAGATATGTTTCTCAAGGATGTGATTAAGCTACTCCCTGAGTGATATAAGTTACACTGACCTTATCGCCAGTGTGGACAGCACTGTGTCAGTGGGAGAGCTTCTTCTGATTATAGCTACCACTGCTCATGGCAGGAGGGTGCTCTCCTGTTGGCTTAGATCATCTGCATCAGTAGTGCTACAGCAGCACAGCTGCAAGCTCTGTACTGTAGCTATAACATTAGTGCTTCTGCTCCTAACTAATGAAATGAAAGGGGCTTGCTTATTTTAAGATCTATCTTAGCTAACAGACAGTACTCAGGGTAATGCAAAAATTGCTTGACACACAATAGAAAACGGATAACGTACTGTATATCATTATTTACATCAGGTGAATATACTGGGGAAAATAGTTTACCGAGCGACTCCTGGACAGCAGAAATTTTCAAAGACTGCTAGTGTTTTGTGGCTTCTCAAGCAAGAGATGGTAACCTGGAGACTACTGTCCTCACTTTACAGGTAGTTTTTTTTTTTTAAAGTATGTTGGTTTTACTTTTGCAATGAGTTAGTCACTTAGATATACAGACGACCAGATTTATATTCTGCAAGGAAAAATAGTTAAGCAGCTTTGCTTAGTGTAAACATACTGCATAAATGTTCATAAGAGTCACAATTGACTTGTCATTGCATAGGTAATAAACATGAATGCTAGATCTATCAGTGCCCTGGTCTACACTGGGGGGGAAGGGAGGAATCGATCTAAGATACGCAACTTCAGCTACGAGAATAGTGTAGCTGAAGTCGACGTATCTTAGATCGACTTACCTCGTGTCCTCACGGAGCAGGATCGACTACCGCTGCTCCCCCGTCAACTCTGCTTCTGCCTCTTGGCAGTGGTGGTGTTCCGGAGTCGACAGCACAGTGATCGGGGATCGACTTATCACGTCTACACTAGACACGATAAATTGATCTCCGATAGATTGATCACTACCCACCGATCTGGCGGGTAGTGAAGACCTGCCCAGTGAGTGTCGTCGTCTTTTCATTTGTAGTTGTAGGGAAGACTTAGGGTATGTCTACATTACGGGATTATTCTGATTTTACATAAATCATTTTTGTAAAACAGATTGTATAAAGTCGAGTGCACGCAGCCACACTAAGCACATTAATTTGGCAGTGTGGTCCTGTACCGAGGCTAGCATCGATTTCTGGAGCGTTGCACTGTGGGTAGCTATCTCGTAGCTATCCCATAGTTCCCGCAGTCTCCCCCACCCATTGGAATTCTGGGTTGAGATCCCAATGCAAAAACAGTGTCGCGGGTGATTCTGGGTAAATGTCGTCACTCAGTCCTTCCTCTGTGAAAGCAACGGCAGACAATCATTTCGCGCCCTTTTTCCCTGGATTGCCCTGGCAGACGCCATAGCATGGCAACCATGGAGCCCGTTTTGCCTTGTCACTGTCACTTATGTGTACTGGATGCTGCTGACAGATGCGGTACTGCAGTGCTACACAGCAGCATTCATTTGCCTTTGCATGGTAGCAAAGACGGTTACCATCCCTATTGCACCATCTGCCATTGTAAATTGGCGATGAGATGACAGTTATCAGTCGTTTTGTACCGTCTGCTGCTGTCATGGGTGCTCCTGGCTGGCCTCGCTGAGGTCGGCCAGGGGCGCATGGACTAAAATGGGAGTGACTTCCCGGGTCATTCCCTTCTTTATGTTTTGTCTAAAAATAGTCAGTCCTGCCTAGAATATGGGGCAAGTGTACTAGAGAACTAGAGAGCACAGCTGCTCTATGTCAGAGCCCCAGAGATCCCGCAGAAATGATGAGCTGCATGCCATTCTAGGAGGTGCTCCTGCAACAACCCCACCCGTTGCTTCCCTCCTCCCCGAACCCTCTTGGGCTACCGTTGCAGTGTCCCCCCATTTGTGTGATGAAGTAATAAATAATGCAGGAATAAGAAACACTGGCTTTTTAGTGAGATAAAATGAGGAGGAGGAAGCCTCCAGCTGCTATGATAGTCCAGGCAGTACAGAATCTTTTCTTTAGACATGAAAGGAGGGGGCTAATAGAGCTTAGCCTCCAGTTGCTATGATGAGGACGGTTACCAGCCGTTCTGTACCATCTGCCGGGAATGACCGGGAGTCATTCCCATTTTTACCCAGGCGCCCTCAGCTGACCTCACCGAGGCCAGCCAGGAGCATTCACAGCCTGATGATGACGATGGATAGCAGTCATATTGTACTGTCTGCCACCGGGAAGGGGATGCTGGTGTTCAGCGCTGCAGCACCCCATCTACCAGCAGCATGCAGTAGACATAGGGCAACATGGAAAAAAGGCGAGAAATGTTTTTTTTTTCCCTTTTCTTTCTGGGGGTGGGGGCGAAGGGTGTAAATTGATGACATATACCCTGAAACACCCGGGAAAATGTTTTTGACCCTTCAGGCATTGGGAGCTCAGCCAAGAATGCAATTGCTTTTTGAACACTGCGGGGACTGTGGGATAGCTGGAGTCCTCAGTACCCCCTCCCTCCCTCCATGAGCGTCCATTTGATTCTTTGGCTTTCCGTTACACTTGTCACATAGCACTGTGCTGTGGACTCTATCATAGCCTGGAAATTTTTTCAAATGCTTTGGCATTTCGTCTTCTGTAACGGAGCTCTGATAGAACAGATTTGTCTCTCCGTACAGCGATCAGATCCAGTATTTCCCGTACGGTCCGTGCTGGAGCTCTTTTTGGATTTGGGACTGCATCGCCACTCGTGCTTATCAGAGCTCCACGCTGGGCAAACAGGAAATTAAATTCAAAAGTTCGCGGGGCTTTTCCTGTCTACTTGGCCAGTGCATCCGAGTTCAGATTGCTTTCCAGAGGGATCACAATGGTGCACTGTGGGATACCACCCGGAGGCCAATACCATCGATTTGCAGCCACGCTAACCCTAATCCGACATGGCAATACCAATTTCAGTGCTACTCCCCTCGTCGGGGAGGAGTACAGAAATCGGTTTAAAGAGCCCTTTATATCGATATAAAGGGCTTCATTGTGTGGACGGGTGCAGGGTTAAATCAGTTTAACGCTGCTAAATTCGGTTTAAACGCATAATGTAGACCAGGCCTTACAGTGGGAAACACATAACTTTAACTTTTTTCATATTAACCATTAATAAAATTTTGTACTTTTGTCTCTAGAGATAGAATACAGTCTGCCCTGGAAGATGAAACAATGTTTGAAATTACGGTAAGCTTTGTGCTATAGAGAGCCTTTTTATTTTGTTTTAGGACAACTTTTAAATCTAAATACGCTTGTCTTCATTGTTTGCAACCCAAGTATTGCACCATTCAAAACTTGAAAGTAAAACTGACTGTAAACAAAAATTAAATTGATTTGATTTTCATTGTCTAAGATCAAAGACCTGACTGCATAAATTATGAAAAATTAATCAGATTAAATGTTCATTTCTTAATATTAATAACATGGGAATTGGTTTAAAATATGATTAAATTGTATCTCTATAACCACTCCATATAAAGTTGGAAAGTTTGTTCTAAGTGGTTATCTGTCCATTTCTTATAAGCTCCACTGGCACAGATATTGGTGTTCGTATTGGATAGTGAAGAGTTGAGAATTACTTGAAGATGGAACAAATTTGAATGATCTAGGAGGCCTAGGGATGTTTAGCGTCTTGTCATCCTGATTTCTCTTATGAATGCAGACTGAAGAGTTTTGAAAAGCTTTCTTGGTCTATTTCTCTCTTTGCTCTTTTTAATACAAAGCAGTGTTTGCAGCCTGTGCTGGTAGAGTATATTTAGGAAGGTTAAAGAGGAAGAGGGGTAACTTTTCTTGTAAAATGCGAACTACAGATAGTCTTTGTCATAAGATATCTCCAACTAGTACTGCTTTAGTTGAGGAGGAGAAGCCTGTCAATATTTCTAAATTTAACTCTACCAAAAATCAACCCCCTTTGCCCTGCTCCACACTCCCGCCCCGCCCCCCCCCCCCCAAAAAAAATCCTCCAGGTTTTAGCAAGAGCCTCTTTCTCCTATTTTTGGTGAGGGTTTAATGAGAGTTAGATGTGTCTGGCAAAGGGAGAATATTGTGTTGTGTTGACCAATTTTTCATTTTGTAATTTATAGCAAGGGCACTTAGAATCTTGAGTTAGTGCCCATTTTTATTTTCATATAAATCTAAAATAAATACTTGAATAACCTGACTGGGATCCAAAGTATACCAGTATCTGCTATCATTATCTAATTTGTAACATGTCACCTATGGACTGATTCTGCAATCTCATGTTTAAACGTAATTTTATTTTATGGTGTAGAACAGATATACTTTCATATCTTGATATAATGCATAATTTTTTTCTAAGCTACCAACATAAAACTTGTAGAAGGTCAGTGGATATGATATTAATTGGTCTTCCCTGAATTCTCTTGTTTTTGCGATTTACATTCTGATACTCTGTTTATTTCTTTATTAAAAAATAAAAGCTCTTTCTTAAATAGGTTCTAAATGCTAGTGAAAAGACGGCTGTAGGCATCTTGTTTCAGAAAGACTCATTAGTTCGACAAAGCCAGGTATGATTTTAAAGATATAGGAGTAGATAAGCTAACAAGCTTTAGATACTTGTTATACTCCATTATAATCTGTAGCAAATGCTATGTAGAGTATATTAAACTGCTTCTAGCACTATGTATTTCTCTAAAATGGGTTTCCTGGGTTATATAACCTCATTAGAGATTGCATGCATGGTTCTTTTTGTGAAGGCAAAAGTTTCTTAGTTTCTGCATTGCTGGAGGCCAGATATGTTCTTGAAGTTAGTATGAAAAGGGCAGAGGATTAGGAGTCTTTAGAGCTATCTTCATCTGGCCTCTCCTTTACTAGCCAACATATGGAGCAAAATAAGCTGCTAATCAGTATTGTAACATGAATGGCTAACAAAAGCGGGGATTGAACACACAATCAGTCATGCTTGGTTACTTGAGAGATATGGGTGCAGTAATCTAGAGACGTATATACATTTTAGGATACACAGATCATGAATGGGCTAGGATTGGGCTGGGAGGCTGGTATAATATTTGTAACAGGAGTGTTTTTAAAAACAGCCTAATTTTATATTCCAGCTGGTGGTAGATTGGTTAGAGAGCATTGCCAAGGATGAAATTGGAGATTTCTCTGACAACATTGAGTTCTATGCAAAATCTGTATATTGGTAAGTTACTGAATCATCATTAAGGGTCATGCAGAAGTTTATCTACACTGCATGCTTCCTACAAGTATTAAAGCAAACTGGATGATAAAGCTGTTTTAACAACTTGCTGTTAGTTTTTAAAAAAACCTCTAAGAATTAAAAAAGAAACTGAAAGGAGTTGCCAGCTTTTTAAAAGCTAAGGATGTTTTTTGGTCAGCTGTTGACACGGTGACTTCCCAAAAAAGAGAATTCAGTGCATTTCTTTATCCAATGCCTAGTGCAATAGTACCTTAATCACTATTTGAGGTCATTAAGTATTACCAAAATAGACATAATTAATAGGTAGCTACCTGACAGTAATTTTATTACTTGAGATGGATTAAATAGTGTGTGTTAATACAATGATCTGTCCCTTATTATTTCTTTGCTCAAATTCCTGTTGCTGTTACTCTGTCTATAACGCCTTGGCAACCGTAGTTCTTGTCGTATTCATTCTCAGCAATGAGTTCAGGTCAGAAAATACCAAATCCCACATGGATTTTAAATCAGACTTTGACCAATGATACGTTCTGGAATCCTGAAGTGAACTGAGTGTGCTAGACTGACTTCAGAATTTTAATATACAGTCTAGTTTACCACACTGAAATGATTCCATTATTTGGATGAATGAAACAAGTCGAGGTGAATTTGATCATATATCAGTTGGTGGTTTTCTTTCATGTTTTTAGCTGAATTATATTTACACAACAGAATTATAGCTGACAGGTCTCAAAGGAAACTGTAGAAATTGATACACTGAGAACCCATGTTATGAAGAATCAAAGTATCCATTACTTTGTTTTGATGTGCCATCTTGGAAAAAAAAAATTGATATCTTAAATGTTTCTTTAAAGAGAACACTTCTCATTGCTTTTAGGGAGAACACTCTACATATTTTGAAGCAGCGACAGTTCAGCACATACATTGGAAGTACTCGTCCCCTGGTAACTGAACTAGTAAGTATAATTTAAAATGTTTGGCTTCATGGTAGGTGTAAATTGGATTTTTGGGGTAATTAGTATATTTTTTTCCTACCCAGCACAACTTCCCCAAAAGTTCAGGAGCTGAGTCTTAAAAATGGAATAACTCCTGCAGTAGATTTTATTTATTTGTTTTCATTTTCATGATAACAGCCCTGACCATCTGGGAAAATTATGTACACTGTCTTTATTGTTCTGGGCATCCGACTTTAGTCCATCATGGATTTTGTTTTTCTTTCCACCTTCCCCTTTCTTTCAGCAGAAGTGCTTCTTAGCTATTCATGGAGATGAGTGGCTTTATTGGTACTTTTTTTTTTTAAGTGCTCCAAAATGTTAGGTGCTTCAAAACAAACAGTATCCTTACCCAGAAGAGCAAATTATCTTGATTTAACTTGATACTACATGTGAAAATCATAAATTAACAAGGATAAAGGAGGATAAAATGGATTAATGACAAGTGGCAATAAATAACATGATTACTCAAACCATCATGTTGTTGTGCAAGTGCCTTTCTGATTCCCTTTTTAAAATTAATTTTTTAATTTTAGTTACCTTTGGCCCTTCACTTAAAACCTCACTTCCGAAAACCTTACAAGAATAATTTGTGTGACAAAAGAGGTTAGCTTGATGAACTGATTTGGGGAGGGCATGCCAAATGTAAGGGACAGATGCTTATGGAGCAAGGTAATAAATGGGGTATCAAGGTTGACATCATTGGAAGAGTGGAGAAAAACAGTGGTGAATATGAAAGAAGGCCATGTCAAATTTAGATTTGGGCTGTGTGGTGTAAGGACCTAAAAGTAAGAACAAAATGTTTGTTTGAATTGGATGTGAAGCACTATTTGTAAGCTCTCTAAGACACACTTTTTGTACTGCACTTAGCACAATGAAACCCCCATTCTGTTTGGAGCCTCTGGGTGCTACCATCCTCTTCTGGTTTCCTCCCATTATTATTTCTCATGTATTGAAAACCAAGAGAGTGCTGTCCAGGAAGGAGTAGTAATCAACTGTATCAAATGCAGAGGCAAATTCAAGAAAGATGAGCATAGGCTTTGAGAATTGGTGAGGTGGTGGTGATTAGTGGCATTAAGAGCAATTTCAGTGTTTTGAAGAAAGCAGAAAATAGGTTGGAGTGGATCCACGAGAAAATGAGAAGAGAGGAAGTCAATGTAACAGTTGTAAAAGGCCTTCTCAAAGAACTCAAAGGTAAAGGTAGGAAAGGAAAAGGTCTGCTATCTGGAGAGACAGATTACAAGGGGGAAATGTTTGTGGTGAAAGGAGCAAGAGGACAGGGCTTTTGAGAAGGCGAAAGGATTGAAATTGATGAACAGTAATCTCTTGGGCTCAGTGACTGGGGAGGCGAAGAGGAGAGACCAGAAATGTAATGCTAGTTTTTATGCAGACTAGTCAGACTGTTGTCAACATGGGAAAGTGAGTACAGATGGATTTACTATCATTCATAACCTTTGAGACATTCATACAGAGGGAAATATCTGCAGTGTAGGGGATGGAGGATTCATTGTCCCTTTTTCTTTTTTTTCTTGTAGGACCCAGATGCCCCCATAAGACAGAAAATGCCACTCGATGATTTGGATCGAGAAGATGATGCCAGGTTACTCAAGTACCTATTCACTCTTATCAGAGCTGGGATGACGGATGAGGTAAGCCACAGAACCTGTAGTGTCCTTCCCTTTCCTTTGGACTTGTTCAAACATTTTAAAAACTGATTTAGTTCAACCAGTACAAACTTCTGTGTGGACATCCATATGTTAGTTCAGCTTTCATCCAACTACAGGTGCTGATTGCTGATGTCACATGTTAGCTCAACTGCAATAAATCAGGTTTTAACTGATATGAGTGTCCGCACTGAATTTAAAATCATACCTTTAGTTAAACCAGTGCAACTTTGGGTTGAGAGCAGGCATTATGGTAGATAAATTGGACTTAGGGCTGTCAGGCCAGCACATTAGTAGCACTGTTTGGTACTAAAGTAGCTTAGTACTGACAGCTCAGTGCTGTATGGTACAGTTAGACCATCTGAAAGAGCTTGTAAGCTAGGCCTTTCAAAACCATTAAATTATCCTGTGCACCTCCTTTTTTCGCATATGAGTGCTGTACAAATTTGAAAAATAGCAGAATTGATGCTTCTTGGGTTTCCATCTAGTACTGAATTGCAAGGATGCTTTTGCTCTTTGCTGATGTAATCATTTAATGATGGTTTTACCTGGCTGTAGTAAACATTAAGAATGGCTTCCTTTCTTAATGATGACTCTGATTTGAAGCTATGAAAATAGCACTCAGATTTCATGTTTACTAGGAGAAAGATGACTACTTCATTTCTTTTTTTTTCTCCTTTTTCTGTTGTCCCTGGCAAGCCATAAATGCTTCAGTAGTCAAATCTCTCTGAAGAACTCCTGGATAGGCATGAATAGGATAGTAGGAGTTTGTGGTTTTGACCAGCACAAAGAGGTTACTCTTCTCTTTCATTAATCCATTGGCTGAAGGTAGCTCTGCCTTTTTTTTAAATACCTTACATAATTTGTGTTGTAAATCTACTATTGCCCACAAATCTGAGGGGAATTACAACACTGTCACTTGGAGGTCAGCCTGCCATGGTATGTGCTGTGTTCTCAATTCAGCAGCACCCTTGCAATTCCTATCCTGGGCCTGTCATGGTATAATTCCCCACTCTGAACCTTAGCGTCCAAAAGATGGGGTACCAGCATGAATTCCTCTAAGCTCAATTACCAGCTTAGTACTGGTAGCGCTGCCACCAACCAGGAATTCCAGTGCCTGGTACACTCTCTGGTCCCCCCAAAACCTTGCCCGGGGACCCCCAAGACTCAGACCCTCTGGATCTTAACACAAGGAAAGAAAACCCTTTCCCTCACCGTTGCCTCTCCCAGACTTCCCCTCCCTGGGTTACCCTGGAAGATCACTGTGATTCAAACTCCTTGAATCTTAAAACAGAGAGGAAAATTCACCTTCCCCCCTTCTTCTCTCTCCTCCTCCCAGACTCTCCCTGAGAGAGAAAGTAATCCTAACACAGAGAGAAAATTAACCTCTCTCTCCCCCTTCCCTCCTTTCTCCCCACCAATTCCTTGGTGGATCCAGACCCAGTCCCCTGGGGTCTTACCAGAATAAAGAAACAATCAGGTTCTTAAACAAGAAAAGCTTTTAATTAAAGAAAGAAAAAACAGTAAAACTTACCTTTGTAAATTTAAGATGGAATATGTTACAGGGTCTTTTAGCTATAGACACTAGGAATACCCTCCCAGCCTAAGTATACGAGTACAAATTAAAATCCTTCCAGCCAAGTACACATTTGAACTCCTTCCAGCCAAGTACACATTTGCAAATAAAGAAAACAAACATAAGCCTAACTCGCCTTATCACCTAGTACTTACTATTTTGAATCTATAAGAACCTGTATCAGGGAGATTGGAGAGAAACCTGGTTGCACGTCTGGTCACTCTCAGAACCCAGAGAGAACAACAACCAAACACTAACAGCACACACAAAAACCTCCCTCCCTCAAGATTTGAAAGTATCCTGTCCCGTGATTGGTCCTCTGGTCAGGTGACAGCCAGGCTCACTGATCTTGTTAACCCTTTACAAGCAGGCAAAAGAGATATGAAGTACTTCTGTTTTAATAACTCTTACTATCTGTTTATGACACGGCCTCTCTTGAGTAGAGGCTCCCCGTTGTGCCAGTGGTTTTCATGATTAATAGTTGAATATTTGTATTATGGTAGCATCCGAAGGTCTCTGTGGTGGGGTAGGGGCTGCCAGGATGCTAGGCACTGTACCCCTGCATAATAAGGGGGAAGAAGTTCTACTCCAAAGATCTTACAATCTTAGAAACATAGGAATATAGTCACTTGTTAGAGGTGAAAGTATTATCCCACTGTTCCTAGCTACCAGCGTTTTCAGTTTTCTTCCCTCCATCGTCATGCCCAAAAGTGACAAGTTATTGCAGACTCTGCGGCTTGAAAAGACTAAAGAAAGCATGACCATTTAACACCGTCTGCCTCACTATTCTGGCAGTTCTGTCAGTCATGGAATTGATACATCAGTTAGATAAGGAAGTAATTGGTTGTGAGATGAGTAACCTTGAACAGTGTGTGCTTGCTTACAGTCCACACAAGCCTATTTTTTTCTCCCTATTGCTTTTACTCCTGCTATATATTCATCTAGCTAGAATAGGTACTACAGTTGGCTTTGATGGAAGCAGACTCTTTGAGTAAGACTATTCATGGCAGTATATAGCCTGATTTATATTGTTGGCACAAAGGATGGAATTTTCCAAAGCACCTGAGAGTTGGGTACCTAATTCCTTCAATAATGTTGAAAAATTTCACCCAGAAAGTGGCATATTTTCAAAAACTATAGAAGACTTCATCTAAAACAACTAGAGCTGTCAAGCGATTAATTGTGTGATTAAAAATATAATAGAATACCATTTATTTAAATATTTTTGAATATTTTCTACATTTTCAAATATTGATTTCAATTACAACACAGAATACAAAGTGTACAGTGCTCGCTTTATTTTTGATTATCATTTTTACAGTGCAATACTTGTAAACAAAAATAGTATTTTTAATTCACCTAATACAAGTAATGTAGTGAAATCTCTTTATTGTGAAATTTGAATTTACAAATGTAGAATTATGTACAAAAAACTGCATTAAAAATAAAAGTGTAAAAAGTTAGCACCTTCAAGTCCACTCAGTCCTACTTCTTGTTCAGCTAGTTGCTCAGACAAACAAGTTTGTTTACATTTGCAGGAGATAAACGCTGCCCACCTCTTGTTTACAGTTTCACCTGTAGTGAACAGGTATTGTCATGGAACTGTTGTAGCTGGCATTGCAAGATATTTATGTGCCTAATGTGCTAAAGATTCATATATCCCTTAATGCTTCAACCACCATTCCAGAGGACATGCATCCATGCTGATGACTGGTTCTGCTCGATAAGAGTCCAAAGCAATCCAGTCCAAAGCATGTTCATTTTCATTATCTGAGTCAGATGCTACCAGCAGACAGTTGATTTTCTTTTTGGCGTTTGGGTTCTGTAGTTTCCGCATTGCTCTTCTAGGACTTTTGAAAGCATGCTCTATACCTCATCCCTCTCAGATTTTTGGAAGGCACTTCAGATTCTTAATCCTTGGGTCGAGTGCTGTAGCTCTCTTTAGAAATCTCACATTGGTATCTTTATGTTTTGTCAAATCTGCAATGAAAGTGTTCTTAAAATGAACAACATGTATGCTGGGTCATCATCTAGGACTGCTATAACATGAAAACAGCAAGGAGACCGGTGGGACCTTAAAGATTAACAGATTTATTTCTTCAGATGCATTGGAAGAAATGTTTTGTTTACCCACGAAAGCTTATGCCCAAATAAATCTGTTAGTCTTTAAGGTGCGACCGGAATCCTTGTTGTTTTTGTGGATACAGACGAACACGATGCTATAACATGAAATATATGGCAGAATGCAGGTTAAACAGAGCAGGGGACATACAATTATCCCGCAAGGAGCTTAGTCACAAATTTAATTAACACATTTTTATAACGAGCATCATCAGCATGGAAACATGTCCTGAGGAATGGTGGCCGAAGCATGAAGAGGCATACGAATGTTTTGCATATCTAGCACATAAATACCTTGCAATTCTGGTGACGTCAATAAAAGCGGGCAGCATTATCTCCTGCAAATATAAACAAACTTGTTTGTCTTAGCAATTGGCAGAACAAGAAGTAGGACTGAGTGGACTTGTAGGCTCTGAAGTTTCATTGTAACAAAAAAAAAAAAAAACCCTAAATTTGTAAATTGCACTTTCGCGACAGTACTTGTATGAGGTGAATTGAAAAATACTGTTTTTATCATTTTTACAGTGCAAATATTTGTAATAAAAATAATATACTCTTTGATTTCAATTACAACACAGAATACAATATATATGAAAATGTAGAAGAACATCCAAAATATTTAATAAATTTCAATTGGTATTCTGTTGTTTAACTGTGTGATTAAAACTGAGATTAATCGTGATTAATTCTTTTTAGTTAATTGCATGAGTTAACTGCGATTAATTGACAGCCCTAAAAACTAGTTAGAAGTGAAGAATATATGACAATGGGTTAAGCCAGCAAAGCTCTTGATGAAAAAGATAAATAGTTGTACTATAGTACTTCTCTTGCACTGTTAAAAATCCCTACTGAAAAGTCCTATATACATCACTGGAAAATAAAACCAATGAAAAAATAAAATCTGGAATTTTTATTTTAAGATCCTTTTAGTTTGAATTTAGACTTTCCAAAATATAAGCACATTAGTTTGTGCAAAGAAACACTGTTGATGATTAACCATGTTCTAACATCTATGCATTGCTAGAGGAGAATACATGTGCTTTTGCTGCCTTGAAAACTGTTGATCAGAATGTTCTTTGCTGTTTTACAGGCACAACGCCTGTGCAAACGATGTGGTCAGGCCTGGAGAGCTGCAACTCTTGAAGGGTGGAAACTGTATCATGATCCAAATGTAAATGGAGGTACCTAGATCAATATTTATCTGAAGCAGACCCAGAAAGAAGGCCTAGGATTTTCTTGTTGTCTGGATCTGTCTAAAGGAAGCACAGCTCTCAGCTGCCATTTTTATGTTTTGAAAACACTTTCACAGGTGTATGATGGAGAGGAACCATCTTTGTCTTTATAGCTGACACCATATGAATATTTTAACGCTGAAATTTCTTTAAAAATGATTAAATTTGAAAGCGTTTCAACCGAATCCTGCTAACACTCCAAAAATCACTTTATCAAGATACTCTCACTCATCTACATTTCTTTAAAGCTTCAAACCTTAATGACTGGGAAACATATATTTAAGGTTTCCAGACAGCCCCTCACCACTGCCTTTTAATCTTTCATCACACACTTTTGTGCTATCTAACTTATCCCAGCTAACCAAGCACTGAGCCCCCCTGAGCTCACCAAAGCAGGACTCCATTCCTGCAGCTGTTAACAAATCAATGAAAAGTTTTGGTGATAAAAATTTCCCTTTTCTGGTGTAATGGGGATGGTGTACAATGGAGGAAAACGGATGCTTTGAGCCACATGGAATGCTTTAAGTTCTCTGCCTCTTCTTCTGTATTCTCAGTACCTTGCAGGATCGAGCCCTATCTGGACCCAGTCCAGTTTGAAATAAATAAATAAAATAAAATAAAAGGCATATGCTTTAGGTGCTTTACTGAATTAGAGCCAGAGTGCCCAATCTCTCACAGGATTGAGTCTTCCATATCTGAATCTCCTGTACCTCCTTATTTCTCCTCCATGTCCCACCAGTGTACCCTGTATATAGCCTCTTTTTCCCCACCCCCGAGTCTTCCTCTTGTGTATATACCCTTTCCAAGATGAGTGAGCACAGATCCGTGTGCCAGTTGGCGCCCTGCCTTGCCATATTTCCTTTTAGTGAGGTATTCCTCAATCCATGTCCCTACCTCTGGCTTAGCCCAGCGGTGGGAGTAAAAAGGTCTGTTTATGTTCATTAAGCTTTTGTTTAAGGATAAAACTGCAGCTAAACTTTTGAAGTACTGTAACTTTAAAACATGCTCACCACACTGGAGAAAAACAACCTCCTATTCCATCTGTGGCACATAGTAGTCTAATTCCCTATGGGCTGGTCCAATTTCAGTTGTGTTTAGTGTACAGCTGCTGAGTGGTGTTGATGGCCTGTGCTATATACTGGAAGTCAGACTAATGATCTGGTAGTCCCTTCTGGCCTTGAACTCTGATTCTATGAAACTTCAAATACCCATTGCTTTAAAAATTATTCTTTTTACATATAGGAACAGAGCTGGAACCAGTGGAAGGGAATCCATATAGATGCATTTGGAAAATCAGTTGTTGGCGAATGGCAGAAGATGTAAGATAAATATTAAGTTGCTTGGTATTGTTAATGGGTAAACTTTTTTCCTGAAATCAAGTGATACTGACACTCACTTCCACACAGTTGAATCTACCCTTTGTGCTTACATCTCAGGGGTTTTTTTTTTCAGTGTTTCTGAGAGGATTCCTCAAGTGGGTAGTATATTTGTGTGTCCTAATTAATCTGTGAAACTGGCATCACAACTGAGACAAATGGCTTAGGAAACATCTAAAAAGGATTAGTTCTCTTTCAGGAATAAGAGTGAAACTGTAGATATTAGCTAAGATATCATTACAGGGACTGATGATCTTCATTCTTCTTGGCATAAGAAATTTTTCCTGGGGTCAGGAAAAATCTCCGCTTTCTCCCAACTCAGTATAGTATTACCTAATAAGGTATCTTGGGAGTTGGAGGTATATTTAGCAGTCATTAACTATTCTTGGAAGCTGCTGAATCGACCCTGTTATAATGGATTGATGTCTAGTAAAATTTCAAGTGATTATGAAGTTGAGCAAGAACTCTAATAGAGATGATTTTTCTTAAATATATGTATTAGGAGCAGTTTAATAGATATGAGAGAGCAATCTACGCAGCACTCAGTGGGAACCTCAAACAGGTATGTGATATTTCATGTCAGATAAGTACTATTTCTCTTGGTAAAAATGCATTTCTTTCTCATAGCTGAGAGCAGAATTTTAGATAGTTAGTACGGTCACTTGTGTAATGTTTGTAAAACCTAGTAAACAAGAAGATCGTAAACATGATAGACACCTTTACATCATTATCATATCTAAATTAAGCTAGCACAATCAAACTTTATAGGTTTTTTTGTTTTGCCTTCTATCAATAAAGCCAATTCAGATTTTCCTGTTTTGGTCAGTCCAGATTTCTAGTATTCTTTTGATAGCTATGTTAAACTAGCTTTCATATGACAGAAGTGTGAGATGGAAAAGGATCTAATGTGCTATTTAGTCCACCTCCCTGCTGATGCAAGAGTATTTCCCATTTGTCTTCACTGTCTGTGTGCTCTAGTCTTAAGTCTTAACCAATAAGCCCCTCACCACTTGATGAGATTATTCTACAATCTGATCTCACTGTCAGGCTTTTCCTATATTCAGCCAAATTGTGCCTTTTTCAGTTGTTTCCCATTACTCCTTTTAACACCTTCAATTATCTTCCTTTTTCCCCCCTTGGTTTTAGACCTTTCACATATCTTTGGTATGTTTTCCCCACCCTCATCTTTTAACACTAAGCTATACATATTATTTTTTCTTTCATTTCTTCAAAATGTAATCCTTCCAATTCCTTAAGGAGAGCACTAAGTACGTTGGCTGAGACACCTGGACCTGGGAAAAGACAACTTTAAGTTCTACATTTAACATCAACAAAAATCTCTGCTCAGCGTGTAGCTGTAATAAAAATAAACAAGATGTTAGGATTGGACAGTAGTACTGATAATATTACTATTTGTTCACATAATGGAATTGTGTGACTGTATCTGGGATATCATGTTCAGTTCTGGTCACTCTGTCTCAAAAAGATATAGTAGAAAACTTTTGCTGATTTTTGAATGTGGGATTACACTGGGCACATTCACCATCTGGGAGGGGAATGAGTGCTTGTTTTGAGGATTTTTGCGTGTAGTATAGCAGTTGAGATTGCAAAGGCATTTCGGAAGGGTGATTGAACTCCAGTTCAGCAACTGAAAAGGAAGAGCTGGGTCTATGCACTTCTCAGTGGGGTTGTAGGCAGACTGAGCAGCTGGGGAAGGGTGGATATCTTGTCAAGGGCTTGCTAGTAATATTGGAGCATCCATGATTCCTCTGTTACTTACATTTTTCTCATCAGCAAGTTAAATAGAAATCCATGACTTAAATAGAAGCATGTCCATGATTGCTGCATGTCCCATGCACTCTTCCCTTTTATTTCCACTGTCCACCCTTTCCTTGAGCCCAAAGGAAGCAAATGGGAAGCTGCCTTGGAGGTGACTGAGCCCCTTCTATATAGGCATGAGATCCGCCCAGGGAGTGCACCCTGTGACAGTCATGAGCACAGTCAAGCCCCAAGTCCAGGCCCCATAACTAGTTTTGATTGTCACTTCTGTATAATCTTCATACAGAAGTGACAATCTGTTCTTTGCATCTGTTCCTACCTTTTTGCTCTGAAACATTGTAAGCTTTTGGTGGTTGAATATCAGGGATTCATGCTCTACTCAAGGGAGAGGAGTTATTTAAGTTAAGGCCAATACTGGCACAAGAACAAATGGATATAAACTGGCCATCAATAAGTTTTAGCCTTGAAACTAGATGAAGGTTTCTAACCATCAAAGGAGTTAAGTTCTGAAACAGCCTTCCACGGGGAATAGTGTGGGCAAAAACCCAAAGTTTTATGACTGAGCTTGCTAAGTTTATGGAGGGGATGGTATTGCTATTGCAGGCAATCTCATATGGCCTACCTGTGACTTCTATTAGCAAATATCTCCAGTGGCTGGAGATATTCCACTGGATGGAGGCAGAGGGGAGCCCTCTGAGTTACTACAGAGAATTTTTTCCCAGGTGTCCAGCTGGGGGGTCTTCCCCACATACTCAGGGTCTAGCTGATCACCATATTTAGTGTCAGGCAGGAATTTCCCCCAGCTCAGATTGGCAGAGACCCTGGGGAGGGGTTTCGCCTTCCTCTGCAGCATCAGGTACGAATCACTTGCTGGTCTAAACTAGCATAAGGGGTGGATTCTCTAGAACTTGAAGTCTTTAATATATGAGGACTTCAGTAACTCTGTTAAAGATTATGGGCCTGTTGCAGGGGTGGGTGAGGTTCTGTGGCCTGCAATGTGCAGGAGGTCAGACTAGATCATGATGGTCCCTTCTGGCCTTAAAGTCTGAGTCTAAATAAAGGACATTCAGAAAGTGGAAAAGAAGAATGAATGGAGGCATGGACTGGCAATTGTTTACATTGGAGAGGAGATGAAGAAAAGGGGATGTGATAGTATACAAAATAATGATGGCATAGAGAAGGTAGATTGGGCCCTGGTCTTAACTCTTTGTATAATAGAATGGGGATATTCAAGAAAATTGAAAAGCATCAAATTTAAAATTTATAAAAGGCAAAACTTTTTAACACAATGTAGTATTTGCTTGTGGAACTCATTGCTATATCATGTTGCTGATGCCAAGAGCTTAGCATGATTCAGAAAAGGATTGGGCATAAAGGCTATAATTTTCAAATGAGCCTAAGGGATTTAGTGTACAAATCGCATTGACTCTTATTTGGGTACCTTGCTCCTTTAGGTCCTTTTGAAAATCTGTGTAATATAGGTAGGAAGAACTTCCAGAGGTACAATACTAAGGATTAAAAATCTAAAAGAAGCTAAGTGTTTTGGCAGATACAGAAACCCTCATGATTCTGGGCGTATAAAACCAGCATCTAACTAATGGGATTCGGCTACAGCAAGATTTCTTGTGCCTTTCTTTGAAGCATCAGAGGCCACTGTTCGAGACAGGATACTGGACTATATAGACCATAGATGGGATCCCATATGGCCATTACATCTTCTGATATTTCTCTAGCTCTTTAATTCAGACTTTTTTCTTTTTAACATGAAGCTTCTTCCAGTTTGTGATACCTGGGAAGATACAGTCTGGGCATATTTCCGGGTCATGGTGGATTCGTTGGTAGAGCAGGAAATCCGTACATCAGTAATGACCACAGAGGAACTGGAAGAGCTCCCTAGAGAGTATTTAGAAACAAAGTAAGTCTTTAGTACTGTTGTGCACTTTAACTTCAATAAAGGTCATATGTGATCTGCAGTCATTCAAATTAACTGTTTCTGTACCTTCATTTTTCTCTTATTTTGAAGCTGGACTTTAGAAAAGGTTTTTGAAGAACTCCAGGCTACAGACAAAAAGGTAAATACTTAATACAGAACTTCCAGTCAACATTTTTGTGTATTTATATTGTCCCAGGGAACTGCTTTTAATCCAGTATTTAACAGAATGATTTCAAATATGCACTGGGACTGAAGAAATCAATGGCAAGCTCTTTTTTTAAAAAAAAGTCATTTGGTTTTAATCTCCTTCTGAAAGGTTCTATTATAGATTTCTAAGAATTTTTTTTGCCTCCATAGTGGATATTTTTTTGAATGCAAATGAATTAAGTTTCAAAATTCTTCCCCTCGCCCCCACTGCCAGCCCATTTGACAATGAAAGGAATACAGGCAACTTAAAAACCTGAAAAATTCAAAAAATGAGGTACACTTGACCCCAACTTCCTCTGCCAAACTGGCTGACTATACTGAAGAAACAGTGAAGCTGACTATCAAGTGCTCTCAAATGTACAAAGTAGGAAAAATGAAAAAAGAGAATTTTTCCCTAATCTTGTTTCTTGTACTAATACTAGATAAAATTTTCATTTGTGATTTGATTCAGTGTCCTTTTAAGAGGTTTCAGTTTTTGCATACTAATACATAGCGGGAATCTGAACAATGTAAGATTTTATTAATTTGAGTAGGTCACCCATCCATAGTACCTTTAACATCTAGGGTATTAATTACATTTTTTGCACAAGATTAAACTGAAGGCCTGTTTATAGACTGAAGACACATGTATTTACCCTGTTAAATATTCACTTGATAACATGCAGAGAAATATGCTTTAACAAGCATACGCATATATATACATACACATGCTCCTACCTAGTTATCCCCATAATTTCAAATTTGTGTTTAAGACCTTTACAGTTGCATCTCTAGTATGTTCCATGCATTAGTTCCTAAAAGCACACAGGCTCTTCTTTGTGTATATATGTCTGGGCTTCATTTTCTTGTCTGTTGCGTAGTAGTTTTGTGGCATCCATTTTCTCTTACCTTTCAAATTGTATACATCTCCATCATGCTCTTTTATTCTCACTAAGAGCACAAACATAGATTTTTTTCCCTCCCCCAACAGTATTAATTTCTGCTGTTAGTCTATAAGGTGCCACAGGACTCTTTGCTACTTTTATTAATTTCTTAGACACCTTTTCTTCCCCTGCCCCAATTCTGCCATTCTTTTCTTATGTGGCATCCCTAGTATCTGACAGTACGTCAGGTGTATACTCTCCTGCACTTTGCACAATACCCTATTCTCAGCATAGTTATTTGATTCAGGTTAGCCCTCATCAGAGAGGGATCCTATTATATTATGGGTTACACTGTATGGTATATATGGTTTTCACAGGAAACTTGAACTTTTTTTCAGAGAGTTTTAGAGGAGAACCAGGAACACTATCATGTGATTCAGAAGTTCATTATTTTGGGAGATGTGGATGGTAAGCTTTGTTCTGTGACTTTTTTTTTTCCAAAGGTCAATTCTTTTTATTATTTATAGTGACTTTTATGGGAACTTACAAGTGAAAATGTTTCCTAACTTCTAACCATGCAAAGTCAGTCTGAAAATCAAGCTGATTTCAAATCTGGCTTACATGATGCCAACAATAAAGATTCTACAATCAGAACTTTAGCATTGCCTCCTCGACTAGTATTGACCTCAACAGTCCAAGCAGAAGTAAAAAGTAGTAAAATATAATTTAGTCAGAAAAGCATGCAGATTCTTCTGACTACATTTGGGAAGAAGACTGGTGGAATAAAAATGTCATTGTTCAGACTAGAACAGCATGTTGAGAGCTATGCTTTAATAAGATGGGGGAGGGACAGCTCCGTGCTTTGAGCATTGGCCTGCTAAACCAGGGTTGTGAGTTCAGTACTTGATGGGGCCACTTAGGGATCTGGGGCAAAATCAGTACTTGGTTCTGCTAATGAAGGCAGGGGGCTGGACTCAGTGACCTTTCAGGGTCCTTTCCAGTTCTATGAGATAGATAGATCTCCATATAGATGAGTCCTGTTGGAACATTCTAGCTCTCCCAAATACATTGGGTTGAAATATTTCTCAGCTGTCATCTTCTCCCCCACTGTAAAGCTAATGTAGACATGTACTTTGTGGCTACAGGCTTGATGGATGAATTTAACAAATGGCTTTCCAAAGACAGAAGTGTGCTCCCTGGGCACCTCCTTCGGTTCATGACGCATCTTATTCTGTTTTTCCGCACTGTGGGACTGCAGACAAAGGTAAATTCCATTTGTTTTATTTAATTATATTCTGCCTCTTGTCATGAAACCTAGGCTCACTGAATTAACACACACACAAATATGAAGTACACAAATTATGGCAAATTGCTAATAAATTGACCTGAATAGAGGAGGAGTTAATCCTAGAATCCAAAGTAACACTTGAAACAAAAAAAAGTAGAGTGGTACAAAAAGACAACCAAATCCTAAATAAAATTAATATATCTTACAGTGCTTGCCAAATTTTTGTCCAAGGAGAACAAATGCCAATCATAGGAGCCATTTACCGGTCAAGACCCTACTGCCAAACTCACTGTTTTAGGCATTGGCATTAAGAGCATCTCAGCTACTATGAGTATGAAGCAAGAAGAGGTCTCTCCAAGAACCTGGTATCAGACCATTCAGTGTTTTAAAGACAATGAGTAACAGCTGGAATTGCACCTGGTGCTATGGGCTGAGGGAACCTCTGCTTAAATAGTGAGCTACTTCATTCTGCACCAGCTGAAGCTTTCAGGTATTTTTCAAGTGTAGCCCTAAGCATAGCACATTGTCAACTAGAGGCTGGGTGAGACAAGATGTGGGCTGACTAAGAAAGGAGTAGTTGTAACCTCACAGAATCATGGAAATGTAGGGCTGAGAGGGATTCAAAAGTCAAGTCCAGCCCTGTTTTGAGGCAGGGTCAAATAAACCTAGACCGTTCCTGACAGGTGTTGGTCCATCTTGTTCTTGAATCCCCATCATTGGAGGTTTTTCACAATGTCCCTTGGAAGCCTATTCCACAATTGAACTACCCTTATAGTTAGAAAGTTTTTCCTAGTATGTAACCTAAATCTCTCTTGCTGCAGATTAAGCCCATGACTTCTTGTCCTAACTTCAGTGAACATTAGACATCAGTCGTTCTGACAGTCATATGCAGTCTCAGATAATAAAAGGCATTGTGAACTGCTGCCTGCAAATGTAGGAATTCTAGCCTGCAAACCATTTTGGCAAAAGACAGTCGTGTATCCTTATTAACTTATGTAGATGCCATTCCATCCCATTTTTCTAGAGGTTTTCTCATAACTACAATCATCCCTTTAATCTTGTCAGGATTTCAGTCAAAGCCAGTTTGCATTCAGCTAAATCTTTCTCAGCCAGACGCTGGGAAAGTAGTGAAAGCAGATCTAAAGCTGCATTGAACTAGGTATCAACCTACTACAGTTACTGCAGGGGCAACTTCACACGAGTACACTAGAAGGAAAAATGAGTAGTTGAATACTACACTCTGAGGGGAAAGAGTGAACTTGATTAAGGGCCACTCCGTCAACCATCACTGAATCCCACAAGGAAGATGCAGTTTTGCAAACTCTTGTGATTTTTTTTTTTTTAAAGCTGCAGCTCCTGGAGGCATGTTTTTAGCACGAGATTCTGACTTCATGGTTTTAGAGAAAAGTTTGCAAATGTGACTTGAGTGTGTATCCTAAAAGGTCAAAATACTGAAGGCAAATATAAAAACTCAATTTTTTTTTAATCTTATGACTTTTGTGGGGCATGACTCATACATAACTAGGACCCTACCAAATTCATGGTCCATTTTAGTCAATTTCACAGTCAGAGGATTTTAAAAATTGTGAACTTCTTGATTCTAGCTATTTAAATCTGAAATTTCATGCTGTTGTAATTGTAGGGGTCCTGACCCAAAAAGAAGTTGAGGGGGTTGCAAGGTTATTGTAGGGCAGGGTTGTGGTACTGCTACCCTTACTTCTGCGCTGCTGCTGGCAGCGGCGCTGCCTTCAGAGCAGGGCAACTGGAGAGCAGTGTCTGCTGGCCTTGGAGCCCAGGTCTGAATGCAGAGCCACCGCCAGCAGCAGAGCAGAAGGATGACATAGTATAGTATTGCCACCTTTACTTCTGCACTGCTGCTGCTAGCAGAGTGCTGCCTTTAGAGCTGGGCACTCAGCCAACAGCCGCCACTCTCCAGTTGCCCAGCTCTGAAGGCAGCACAGATGTAAGGGTGGCAATACCGTGATCTCTTCCCCCTCCAAAAAAAACAAAACCCTCTCTAGTATAGGTGAAAGCACACACAAGACCAGATTTCATGGTCTGTGATACGTTTTTCGTGGCCATGAATTTGGTAGGTCCCTTCTGAACTCTTTTGGGTTGGGAATACTGGAGATGTCAAAACCTCAATCAGCAGTATCCAAAGCTACTGATATTGAATAAAATTCACATGTACAGCTTCACCTTTAGTCCTTTAAGATGCCATCGGACTCCTTGTTGTTTTTGTGGATACAGACTAACATGGCTACCCCTCTGAGCTTTAGCCTAGTCAGTCAGCAGGATGAGATCAGCCACCCTCAATAGCAATACAGTCAGTCCAAGGTCAGAAACCAGACCCGTGGTGGTGTAGGAAATGTGTACGTTACCTGCCCAGTAGTGCCCCCTGCTGGCTAACTGTGGCTCTGCAGTGCCCTGCCTCAATTTCTTTCTCTGTGCCCCCTAAGAACTCCGAAGATATAAGATGCAGTTCTGTGATATGGAAATGATTGAGGCAGAGACTGTGTACATCAAGATCTAAACAGGATATAGCATAGGACTGTAAAAAGTCTCTGGGTAGCAGGCACTGATACTTGGAGCACTCTTCAGCCACCAACTATATCTAAGATACGAAGAAGCAGGAGATAATGAGCAGAACATGGTAATGCAAAAATATGATGCAGAGGTAAAAGCTGCCTGTTCCTTCGATTAGTGGTTGTGTGGACAACAGATGATTATAATTTTCCATAGGACAGAAACAGTGTGTGGTCTAAAGGCTGAGCACTAAAATCCCCAGAGCATTTTCAAAACCTCATTGGGACCAGGGGACCGCCAGCCTCCAAGAGCAGATCATAGAAATGGGTCCACCACCAGAGCTTGCTGCAGTGAGTAAATTACTGAAGCAGTGATATTCAGCTAGCTCTGTGTCTGCATCTAACCTTGGCAATCTTATAAGTGCAATGGGGAAAATGGCAAAAAGAGATGCATAGTTGCTTTCACTATGTTATTTTACTTAAAATTGAAATCTTTTTTTTCCAATTAAGGAGGAAGTCTCTGTTGAAATCTTAAAAACCTACATTCAGGTAAGCTTTCAAAAGTATAGGGGCTTTTTCTGCTCTGCTCAGCTGTGGTTGGGGATAGGGGAATAAAAGGCAGCTTTAAAGTTACTGTAGCATATTTTAATGCAACAAATGGAAACGCTTGAGGGAGAGCTAAGAAAAATATTAATTAATGAATCCTACTAGATGCACAGGAACTCACTTGCACATACTAGAGCTTGTGTTAGCAATGCCTAGGGACATGTCTACGCTTACCGGGTATTGATGCTGTGGTGATTGAGGCTAAATCGATGCAGATCATTCTCCTGTAGACTCCGGTATTCCACCAGAAGGAGAAGCATAAGGTAAATCAACAGGAGAGTGCCTCCCGTCGACCCAGTGCGGTATAGTCACTGCAGTAGGTCGACCTAAGCTAAGCCAACTCCAGCTACCTTATCCACGTAGCTGGAGTTGTGTAACTTAGGTCGACTTACCCCCTGTAGTGTAGACAAGGCCTGAGTGAGAACTAGTTTGATAGACTCCTGCCTGTAAATGAAGATTCAGTTGAATCTTTTTGTCTAATCTTGCCTTTTAGAAATTTGTGTTCTGCATTCTGATACTCATGATGCTGGGCGGTGTATATATGTAAAAAATAGAAATGGAATATAGAATGGGTTCTGTACAGAAGCATATTCGTTATCGTTGTATTTAATATTTTTATTTTGCAGCGGTTGGTGAGTGAGAAGCACACAGATCTAATAGCATTTTATGTCAGCCACTTACCTCAGGAGCTAGCTGTTGCTCAATATGCTGTATTTTTGGAAGATGTCACGGAAACTGAGCAACGTCACCACTGCCTTGAACTAGCAAAGGAAGCAGGTAAGAAATGCTGAGGTTAGCCTTATAAGCTTTTTCTGCCTTTGATGTTACCTTTCAGAAACATTAGTTCCATTATTACTAATCCCAGCTACACAAATGTTGTTGGGCAGTTTTCACTATTTTCAGTTACACTAAATTTATATCATTTTTGTGAACAGTTACATTTTTAGGACTGGCCTATGTTTCAGGAGGATCAGTCTCTTTATAACTGTTTCCTGGAATTGGATTTTTCTTTCTAAATTAACCTGTTAAATTTTTTAACATGCAGTCACTTCCGAACCAGAAGGGAAACAAATGCCAAGTTAACTGCCTGACTGATCCACGTATCCTTATTTTTGCAGTGAGTTGGCCAAGGCTTTCATGATTCTTACCCCGGCCCGAATTAAAGAGCATGCAACGAAGGCTGTTGTCAGACCCATGTACTGACTCTAGGATTTGGCAGAGCTGTGAAGCTCACTGTCCCTCTCCCTTCCTGCTTACAGTGCTGCTTTCTAATCCTCCATTGTGGATGTAAAATTAACGTACAACCTTTCCCTTCCTCTCTTCCCACTGAACAAAACTCCAGCTAAATGGCCAGCTTTGCTGCTTGCCTGGGAGGGGCTCTACTATCACGTTGAAACTGGAATCTCTTGCATAGAAGTATCTTTACTGTGAGGCTGTCTAATCTGTTGGTCAATGCAGCTTCTATGCATGTTCTCTGGTTCATAAATACCCTTTCATCTAGGCAATATTCTGCCTCCTTTTTGTTTTGTTTTGTTTTTTTTCTGAAACAGTACACTTTTTGTTTAGAAAACAAGACAATATGACAATATAAGTATACTTTCTTTATACTCATAATTGGAAGGGTGTCTATTTTTTCCTTAGCATTTTTATTCATCTTCCAGATACAACTTAGTTAAGATAACATCTCTTGCCAAGCAAGTTACTGATACAAAATCTACAAAAGCACTGCTGTGAGGTTCCCTTAGTCTCTAGACTATTAAATCAGTTGTGTTGCCTTCTTCAGTCCAGGGTTCTGGGAATAGCTGGGTCTTAAAATATGTGCCTATATATCAGTCCTACTAGACAGATGGAAAAGCATACTTAAACTTTAATTGTTTTACTGTCCCTTCCCACTGTTTGTGATTTTTTTCTTTAAAAACTCAAATGTCATTCTCTTTAATGCTGATAATCAGTTTTGCATTTCAAAATCATATGGGTCAGTCTTGCAGTGAGCACAGTCATATAAGTGACTAGCACTAAAATAAAATGATCAACACTTCCTATAAAAATTGATTAAATATTGATATATAATTTTATCTTAAACTTAGGTCTGGATGTTGCAACCATAACAAAAACTGTTGTTGAAAACATTCGCAAGAAAGATACTGGCGAGTTCACTCACCATGACCTGGCACTAGGTACAGGCACAACAGAGGTAAATGTCTATGTACAGATTTCAGCCAGCAGTACAAAGATTCCAGTGTGCAATATTCAGGAACAAGACTCTCTTTACCGACAGTGTCCATATTTCTGTTTTCAAGCAAATTAAGGTGGAAAATGAAAATTTGCCTCCTCCCTTAGGGTCATTGTCAACACCACTCAACAGCAGCTAAGCGGTACTTTGGCGATCATGATACTGTAATTAGCCGTGAACTCACTTTCCCAAAGTATGGTTTGTGAGCAACTGGCCGAGTGGAGCTACAGGAATAGTAATTAACTGAAACTTTTACTGGAATAGATTTTGGGTGGAACTAGGCTACCAGAGAATATTTGTTTTTCCCAAATCTTTTGGTAGTAGAACTGCGATTAAACCAGTCTACCATAAGCGTCCCATAAAGCTGTGTGGAGACTTCTTGGTAGGACACTATTTAATGCCTAGAACCAAGTGTATTTAACATTTGCTTTATCCTTGAAAAAGAACTTAAGTCTAATAAATATGCTTTTACAGGAAGATCGCTTGAAGATTGATGTGATTGACTGGCTGGTATTTGATCCTGCACAAAGGGCTGAAGCACTTAAGCAAAGCAATGCTATAATGAGGAAGTTCTTGGGTACTATAATTTTACAGATTTTATTTGTGTAGTAGATTTTAACATAGTCTCATTGCCAATTAGTCTTGGCAATCTAAGAACATTAGATTTGGATTAAAATCGTATAGCTCATTAAAGAACATGACTAGGACAGTGAAGAGGGTCAAGTATCCTCCATCTTGAAATTCTATCAAAATTGTATCATAAGCTGGTCACCAGCATTAACCAATTTTGTAATAACATTATAAAAGTACTGAAATTCTTAATCAAATTGTCACAGCATCCAAAAAACATGAAGCAGCAAAAGATGTGTTTGTGAAGATTCCACAAGATTCCATAGCAGAAATATACAATCAGTGGGAGGAACAAGGAATGGATAGTCCGCTTCCAGCCGAAGATGACAATGCTATAAGAGAGCATTTATGTATCAGAGCATACCTGGTGAGAATCAAATGCACTAAACGTTGGGTACTTGAAATCACTTATGGGTAACTATAGTTTTTGCCTCTTATATTAGGATTGGAAATGGCTCTGGAGAAGCATGTACATATTTGAGCAAATGTGCACTGTAGTTGAAATGTTACAAAGTGGTAGTGGTTTTTCTGCACTGTTGACAAATGTTGATTCTCTTGAATAACTTTGGAGAAGCAAGATGTGCTAAATTCTTCTATTGTAAAAATTTAACGAGATCAATGTAACAGAGCAATTCACAGATCAATCAAAGTCTGAGTAGCAATCTTTAGCAAAAGAAGCAAAGAATCCTGTGGCACCTTGTAGACTAACACATTTTGGAGCATGAGCTTTCGTGGATGAATACCCACTTCGTCGGATGCATGTAGTGGAAATTTCCAGGGGCAGGTATATATATGCAAGCAAGAAGCAATGTTATCTCTAGCTTGCTTCTTGCTTGCATATATATACCTTCCCCTGAAATTTCCACTGCATGCATCCGACGAAGTGGGTATTCACCCACGAAAGCTCATGCTCCAAAACGTCTGTTAGTCTGTAAGGTGCCACAGGACTCTTAGCCTGGATCTGTAAAAGCAGCAAACACGGTTACCCCTCTGAATCTTTAGCAAATGTTTTTTTCCAATGCAATTTAGGAAGCCCATGAAACATTCAATGAGTGGTTTAAACACATGAACTCAGCTCCACAGAAGCCTACTTTGCTGCCACAAGCAAGCTTCACTGAAAGAGTGGCCCATGAACATAAAGAGAAGAAGTATGAGGTATACAGAATGTGTAGATGTTAGTCTCAAAGTTTGTTGACAAAATATGTTGAAATGTAAAAATGATCACACAAATACTCTACATTCCAATAGTCCCTGTTCAGGACAGTCCACTTTTAATACAGTAGAAATGTACTAATTCACATTGATTTGGGAGATCCATTTTTTGAATACTGAAAATAAATTTTAAAAAAATCAAACATAGTAAGGCTACTGCATTATAAAGTGCTCCTATATTTTAAAACTGTATTTAATCTTTATTTATAGTACTTCATAATATACTAGTAAATATTCTCTTGTATAATTTTGTAAAAATATTCGGTCTTAGTAATACGAGACCTCTCTACTGTATTCTGCTAATAAATCTTCACTGGACAGTGAGGGAGACTGATGTTTTGTGTGATGATCTATTGTATTTTACTACCCTCTTATCTCCTCTTATAAAAGATGTTGCAGGTTTTTCTCACCTAAAGACCCTCTTTATAGACTTCACATGTTGGCAAGTACAAAATATACTGTAGGTAGTTTAATTGAAACGTGCAGTCTTGTTCCGGAGATATGGTAAAATAAGTTGTCAGAATATTCCTCTTGTCTGTGTCTGTCTGCTTCGAAACTATCTGTTTAACTCTCTTAATGTAGGTAATTAAACATGCATGACAGTGTCTATTAGCAGCTGGCATTTCAGCGAGCAGCTAAAATTTAATGTTTTTATTTAGAATTAGATCTGTCAATGTCTATACATTAGATTCAAATATCAGTTCTGTTAAAATAGGCCTTGGATATTCAATTTACTCTGTTTTTCTCCTTCAGATGGATTATGGTATTTGGAAAGGTCTTTTGGATGCTGTAACAGCTGATGTGAAAGAGAAAATGTACAATGTCTTGCTATTTGTTGATGGAGGATGGATGGTTGATGTCAGAGAGGTAAAATGCACTCTTGTACCTCAGAACAGGCCTCCAAAAAGCTGTTTCTACCCAATAATAAGAGACATTAGTACTTCCAAGTTTCACTTGCTGTTGCTGCTCAGTTACAATTCACTCTGGTGACTTGACTATCACCATGCATGGATTTTTTTCCCACCATGATTGGGAATATGAGAATTGCCCTACCAAGTCCAGAGTCCTGTCTCTGACAGTGTTTAGTACCAGATTCATCAAAGGAGGTATAAGAAACCATGTAGTGGACATCTAAAGAATAGTGTGCTGACAGGAGTAGTTTCTTCCAAACTTCTTCAGCTAGTGTCTGGCTTCTGCCCTGCTTGAGATCAAAATGTGAATTTTCAGGACAAATCTATCTGAAAGAAGTTTACAAACTACATTAAATATGGTTGGAAAACATGGACTGCTTTAACTGGACATAGGCAAAATGTGGAGTTAGCAACCAGTCTGACAGCACTTAGGGAAAAATACCCTATTATGAAACCTTATTTCCTTTTGTGTTAATTTTTTTAAGGAAAATCATTTTCTTTGCAATACAATAACCATTTGTAGATTGTTTTTAAGTCTTCCAAACTTGTAAATATGTGTTATAGCTGTTTCCACTATGTTTTGCTGCATGACTTTTTCCCCCTGACAGTTAGAATTGGGCAGAAGTACTGTTGCTTTGTGAGGACAATATAATAAAACCTAGTAAAGGAATGTACTTGTAACTAATGCATACTTTTCTATGGTAAGGATGCTGAAGATGACCCCGAACGAACACATCAGATGATCTTGTTGCGAAAACTGTGCCTGCCTATGATTTGCTTTCTACTTCATACGGTTTTACACAGCACCAGACAGTACCAGGAATGCCTGAGACTAGCTGATGTGGTTGCTTCAGAGCGACACAAGCTCTATGTGGTGAGACAGAGCTCAAAACCACTTATTTATTTGCATTTTAAATCTAATGTAAAGAAATCCACAATTGCTTAGTATAGTTAAAACTACAGAGTGTGTCTTTGTAAACGAAGACATGAAGCTACAGTTAGAAAAACAAACACTAGGTCATATGGTTTAATCTTGTTACTGCAGTAGTAAAGGATTTCTTGACACAGTTAACCTTTTATGCGAGTTTTTTGCTATACTTTATTTCAAAGTTGATAAGGGCCATGAGAATTACACAGAAAATATTCAGATAAACAGTATCTCATTCTTCTGCATGGTGCCATTGGTGTGGTTTGGGGGTTTTATTTTATTTTTTAAATTGTAATAAGAGATTTATTGCCCTGCCATTACATTTCATTGCTGGTAGAGAGCTTATAGAGCAGTACTCGCTGATACAATTTGTACATTGAATACCTTTATGTTTCTAGTCCTTATGGCTGTGAAAAAATCTTTTTCCAGTGTGAATCAGTAAGGGACTGTCTTGCAGAGTTTGCAGGTAAACCATCATATGTAAGAGCTATGACCTGCCCAACTCAAGAGGCATTGACTCTGAAGCCTAATGACAACAAACATATATGTTAATATTACCTATTTCCCTGCTGATCTTTTTAGTGGAAACATCAGGCTGTTCTGGGTTAGTGAGTAGGTTTTGAGGTTGGCTGGATGACTTTGTGTATTCAGTCACTCTCTTCCAATCCTGACACCTGATCATGGAGTTCTGTTGAGACTGCCTAGACATAAGTTGAGCAGCGTACTTAAACCACTGTTTACTTGCAAATCTGTCTCATCTGTAAAGAAGATATGACTTCATGTATATCTCTCTTTTATTTTCAGGTGTTTTCTAAGGAAGAACTCAGAAAGCTGCTACAGAAGCTGAGAGAGTCTTCTCTAATGCTTTTGGACCAGGGTCTTGATCCTCTGGGATATGAAATTCAGTCATAGTTCTGCCATTCTAGTTATTGATAGGAACTTTTGAATGGCACTATGAATGGGAAGTCTGGACATCCTGTTCTGTTTGAAAAATACATGAACTTTTGGGGTAATAATGTCTTTTGTAAAATTAAACTCAGATTTGAATATCTGTAATGAAAAATGCTGACTAAATACTTGATGTAAGTTCATATACAGTCTTTTTTAAAATGTTTTTTCCAATAAAATTGCTTTGTAAGCAGAAACCCTAATGTTTGTTGATTCTAACGTAAAAGTGTACATTAAGACCCCAATGCTGCAAGTGACTCCAGATATGTGAACAGACCCCTGACCTTGCTTAATCAGGCAGTTCCGCAGGAGCCACTTGTGGACTGGAACGGTCAGCCGCCAGCAGAAGAAGAATGTCCAGAAGCCATGATCCCTCAATTGAGGAAGAAGGCTGTGCTGGTTAACAAACTGACCTGGGTTAGAAACTAAGTGGAGGCAGCTATAAACATAATATAGATTAAAACAAATGGAATAATGGGGAAGTTGATGGTAGGGAGTATAAATCAGAAGTTAGGAATTCTAGAAAACTGATAGAGAAGCAGAGGGACACAGGGAGAAACTTGTGACCAGCATAGTTAAGGACAATCAAAAGAAGTTTCTTAAATATATTGGGAACAAAAAGAATCCTGACAATGGTGTATTGGTCCATTACTAGATAGAAATGGTAGAATTATCAGTAATGATGCAGAAAAGTCAGAAGTGTTCAATACATATTTCTGTTCTGTATTTGAGGAAAAAAAGATCTTATCATATGGTCATAACTCTTTCCATTCCACTAGTCTCTTGGGAGAATGTTAAACTCAAGCTGTGAAGTTTGACATTTTAAAATCCGGTCCAGATAACTTGCCTGCAAGAGTTTTAAAAGAGCTCATTCAGGAGCTTGCAGGACTGTTCATGTTGATTTTCAATAAGTCTTGGAGCACTGGGGAAGCTCCTGAAGACGGGAAGAAAGCTAATGATGTGCCATTTTAAAAAAAGGGGAAATGAGATGACTCGGGTAACTATAAGCATGTCAGCCTGACATCAATTCTGGGCAAGATAATGGAGTGGCTCAATTAATTAAGGATTAAAGAAGGGTAATGTAATTAATGCATATTAAGATGCGTTTATGGAAAATAGATCCTGCCAACTAACTTGATATCTTTGAAGAGATTACAAGTTTGGTTGATAAAGGTAATACCACTGATGTAATATACTTAGACTTCTGTACGGCCTTTGACTTGGTGATGTGAGATTTTCATTTAAAAAAAAACACTACAACAATATGGATTAAAACCTGATTAATGTAATTGTAAATGGGAAATCGTCATCAAGCAGATGTATTTCCAGTTGGATCCCTTAGGAATTGGTACTTGGTCCTATGCTATTTAATGTTTTTAATCAATGACCTGGAAGAAAAAATCATCAGTGAAAGTTTGCAAATGACACATAGAGTGAGGGAGTGGTAAATAATGAAGTTAGTGGTTCAGAGCGATCTGTATCACTTGATAAACTGGGCTCAAGCAAACAATATGCATTTTAACACGGCTAAACGAATACCTCTAGTAACAAAGAATGCAGGTCATTCTTACAGGATGGGGGACTCTATGCTGGGAAGCAGTGACTGAAGGAACATTTGGGGGTTGAGGTGGATAATCAGCTAAATGTGAGCTGTATGTGATACTGTGACTAAAACGGCTAATACAATCCTTGGATGCATAAATGGGAATCTTGAATGAGTAGAGCGGTTATTTTACCTGTTTGGCAATGGTGCAATCACTGTTGGAATACTGCATCCGTTCTAGTGCCTGCAATTCAAGAGGAATGTTAAATAGGAGAGGGTTCAGAGAAGAGCTATGATAATGATTAAAGGAATTAGAACATACACCTTATAGGGACAGACTCAAGGAGCTCAATCTATTTTGCTTAACCAAGGAGAAGGGTAAGGAGTAACTTGATCACAATCTATAAGTATCTCTGTGGGGAGCAAGTATTTAATAATAGGCTCTTCACTCTAACAGAATGGTATAACAGAACCCAATGGCTGAAAGTGGAAGCTAGAAGTTCAGATTGGAAATAAGGTAAATTTTTAACTGAGAATAATTAACCAATGGAACAACTTAGCAAGGGTGGTAGTGGATTCTCCACTGACAATTTTTTACATCAAGATTGGATGTCTTTCTAAAATACATGCTATGGATATGGAATTATTTTGGGAAAGTCCTAAGGCCTGTATTATACAGGATGTCAGATTACATGATCTCAATGGTTCATTTTAGTCTTGGAAGCTAAGAAGTGCAGTGACGAAGGGAATGAGGCTGCAGGGAAATGTGTGTAGGGAAGTGTGAAAAGAAGTGGGAGGAAGGGACATTAAATTAAGAACACAAAAAGGAGTTACTACTAACCCTTTTTTAAAAAAGACTATTGCTTTAAAGGCAGTTAAAATATCTGCATATATTCTTGATATTACTCTCTCATTTCATGTAAACAATCAGTGTAGTTGCTTCAGGGATGGTGTGATCTCAAAAGGGGAGACATGGTCCATGTTTTGAAAAAGTTTGAAAATTCTTGTGCCAGAATCATCATTTCCTTTAGAAACCCCACTTTCAGTATGTTTATAGCCATCATTTTAATTACACATTTAACTAAAACCTGGAGCGTATTTTTTCCTCTCTCCTAGATGGAGAAGAGCAAAGAGGCTAGAGCTGACTATTGCACACACAGGTTTTGATTTAGTAACCCGAGCATCGTAGTTCCTGGTCTAGCAACAGCTCAGAGTTTGAAAGGGAAGCCTCTTGTCAGTGTCCATGCCACAGACCCTTTCTGTTTGTATCAAGAGGCTGTTCTAATGGGCTGGTCAAGATAGAACTCCCTTTGAAATTCATTGCTGCTCCTAACAGTGGATATAGAGGAACAAGATACTCTCTCCTTCCCAGAGTTGGGAATGCTGTAGAGCCAGCTGAAACAAAGATGGGTGGGAAACTGAACCTAAGCATGTCAGCTCTGAGTACTAATCACAGTACCATCAGGCCAATCCTATATACTTCTGCTTTTTTATTAAGATCAACTGATTTCCCCATTTAACAAGGAGTTTCACTACAACCACAAAAACCGAATTTCTAAAAGAGGTACTGCTTCTGGGTGCTTGTGTACATATCCATTTTTTGCATTGACTATATTCAGTTCACAGACAAAAAGATGTCAGAACAGCATATGTTACCACTAATAATAAAAATTCTGCAGGCTTAATTAGGTCCTTAGTGACACCTGTACCTTGAATGAGTTTGTACAGGTGTAATTGACGGGAACTTATTAAACATTTTCTTAATGCACTCGTTTTTGAAGCACAAATGCCTACCAAAAGATGTAATGGAGTGTGTGTGGGGGCGGACACCTGAAACATCTTAGTGTCTGTGGGGAGGAACTGTGCTAGGTATCACTCCTCACAATGTCTGAAGCTGTTTTCCATTTTGATTGGCTAGGTATTGGATGGTTTTGTTCAAAGTGCTGCTCATTTGGCACCTTAAGAAGCTGTATTTGAATTGGCAAAATAATTATTTAACTGTCTTCTATGGACAAGGAAACTAACAACCTGTTTTTGTCAGTGAGATTGTACAATGTTTAGGGCAGTGGTTCTCAAACTTTGCTGCACCGCGACTCCCTTCTGACAACAAAGATTACTACAGGACCCCACAATGGGGAACTGAAGCCTGAGATCCACCACCCTGGGTGGGGAAGGGGGAAAAGGCCCAAACCCAAGCCCCACTGCCCGTGGAGAGGGGACTCAAGGACTTCAGCCCTAGGCAGGCAGCCTGTAACCTGATCCCCACCAGCCAGGGCTGAAGCCATCGGGCTTTGACTTCAGCCCCAGGCGATGGGGCTTGGGCTTCAGCTCCCAGCCCCAGCAAGTCTAATGCCAGCCCTGGTGACTCTTGTTAAAATGGGATTGCGACTCACTTTGGGGCCTGACCCATAGTTTGAGAACTGATGGTTTAGGGTGATAGAACCCAACTTCAGCTCTCCAACACGAGGCTACTTTCAGATCTTCTGCTGCCCAATGTCCCTCAGGAAGATTTTATTTTCTAGCTGTTTCTCTATCAGGAAAGGAGTTTGCTATATGGGTTAGTGGGCTACTCTCCGTTCTCTGCAGATCAGGTAGTCTAGAGGCATTTTTGCATCTCATCGTGGGGACACAGATTCGAGAGGCTGTGGGATTTTGCTGTGGGTTAATTTGTTTGAATATGGTGATAGGACTAGAAAGGACATTTTGGGTCATCAAAAAGAACAAGGAGTACTTGTGGCACTTTAGAAACTAACAAATTTATTTGGGCATAAGCTTTTGTGGACTAAAACCCACTTCATCAGATGCATGCAGTGGAAAATACAGTAGGAAGATATATATACACAGAGAACATGAAGAAATGGGGGTTGCCACACCAACTCTAATGAGACCAATCAATTAAGGTGGGCTATTATCAGCAGAAGGAAAAAAAACTTTTGTAGTGATAATCAGGATGGCACATTTCAAACAGTTGACAAGAAGGTGTGAGTAACAGTAGAGGAAAAATTAGCATGGGGAAATAGCTTTTACTTTGTGTAATGACCCATCTACTCCCAGTCTTTATTCAAGCCTAATTTAATGGTGTCCAGTTTGCAAATTAATTCCAATTCTGCAGTTTCCTTTGAAATTTTTTTGTTGGAAAAATGCAACTTTTAGATCTGTAATTGAGTGACCAGGGAGGCTGAAGTGTTCGCCAGCTGGTTTTTGAATGTTATAATTCTTGACATCTGACTTGTGTCCATTTATTATTTTGTGTAGAGACTGTCTGGTTTGGTCAATCTACATGGCAGAGGGGCATTGCTGGCACATGATGGCATATATCACATTGATAAGATGTGCAGTTGACTGAGACTCTGATAGTGCGGCTGATGTGATCAGGTCCTATGATGGTGTCCCTTGAATAGCTATGTGGACAAAGTTGGCAACAGGCTTTGTTGCAAGGATAGGTTCCTGGGTTAGTGTTTTTGTTGTGTGGCTCCTGGTGAGGGGCTGTCTGTAAGCAAGGACTGGTCTGTCTCCCAAGATCTCTGAGAGTGATGGATCGTCCTTCAGGATAGATTGTAGATCTTTGATGCTGCTGCTGGAGAGGTTTTAGTTGGGGCTCTCTGTGTATATACATCTTCCTGCTGCATTTTCCACTGCATGCACCTGATGAAGTGGGTTTTAGCCCATGAAAGCTTATGCCCAAATAAATTTAGTCGGTCTCTAAGTTGCCACCAGTACTCCCGTTCTTTTTGCTGATACAGACTAACACGGCTGCTACTCTGAAACCTTTTGGGTCATGAAGTCTGGCCTCTGTGATACCAGGCAACACTATGGTGTGGGCCTGTTCCTTAACCAAGCAAACTGGGGGCACAAGCACTATTGGAGGCTGCGTCGGACCCTCGGTCCTCTGAGGGCCAGAAACCTCATTCCCAGCTGGGCACATTCCTCCGGGGCCAGTTCCCAGCGATCCCTGCCTAGGCGGGCCCGACATCCCCGCTTCGCTGGCTCGCCTCCCTGCACTGGCTAGCGACCGCCACGGGACCGCGCTGGGTGAGCTTAGCCCGGCCCCTCCCGCCCTCTGGCTCCGCAAGCGGAAGCTCCCGCGCCTCGCCCCGCCCCCGTGTGGCGTGGTGCTGGGCGGGGAAAGGTGGCGAGCTGGCGGCTCCTGCGCGCGCGGGCGCTGTACTCGTCGGCCGGGCAGCCGGCCCCGCTGAGCGCGGAGGCGGCTGCCGGGCGCCATGGGGCCGGGGCCGGGGCGAGGGTGGCTGGCGGCCGGGCTGCTGGTGAACCTGGCCGCCTCCATCTGCATCGTGTTCCTGAACAAGTGGCTTTACGTGCGGCTCGGCTTCCCCAACCTGAGCCTCACGCTGGTGCACTTCGCCGCCACCTGGCTCGGCCTCGCCCTGTGCCAGGCGCTGCGCGTCTTCGCCCCCAAGAGCCTGCGGCCCCGCCAGCTGCTGCCCCTGGCGCTCAGCTTCTGCGGCTTCGTGGTGTTCACCAACCTGTCCCTGCAGAGCAACACCATCGGCACCTACCAGCTGGCCAAGGCCATGACCACGCCGGCCATCGTGGCCATCCAGAGCCTCTTCTACGGCAAGAGCTTCCCCCTGCGCATCAAACTGACCCTGGTGAGCGCCCGGCGCCCCCGCTTTCAGCCTGGCCGCCGAGGGACCGGAGCGGGGAGCCCCCGCTGGGCACCCGAAGCGGGGAGGGCGGATCGGGGAGGCCCCGGCCGGGGGAGGCAGCAGCTCCCTCTGACTTTCCCCTCTCCCGCTTGCCCCTTGCCAAAGGGTTATTTCCCCCTTTCCAGGCACGTTACCGCTCACTGGCTTAGTAAATCTGTTAGTTGAGTCACCAGGATTTCGATGGGTCTGTGGCTCCTTGGGCAGAAGCGGTGGGTTAGTGGATATGTTTCTCTCGTGTGCTGGTGACGGGGGTCTAGGTGCTGTTTGTGTGGATTGCGGGGAAACCTCTGAAATAGCCAGTAATGAGCAAAACTTCACCACGATCACCAAATGCTGCCACCCCATCTCTAGCTACTAGGGGCCTCAAATGGAATTTTAATTTTTGTGGGTCAGTGTTATGGCCTTCACGTCATTTTGATTTTTTTTTCATACCATCAAGGGATTGTAACAGTGTTATATGGTGCTTCTGGCCTGTTTACCAGCACAGCAGGGAAGAAAGTGCAAGTCAATCTTTGTAAAATTCTATAAAGATGACACGTGCTAGTTGTTATTACTTCCAAATACAATTTGTGTATAGCTCATGCCATGTCTTAATCACGGAATATAACTTTACAATCTCTAGTTATAAAGCTTGAGATCAACTCTGGATAAAAGGGTGAGGTTGTGTGTGCAGATCTTTCCAAAACATTGGGGGAGAACAAGTTTTGATCCATTGAGTTCCATCTGCAGCAAATGTAAATAATAGCCAACATTTTCTTTCCTTACAGATTCCCATAACTGTAGGTGTATTCCTAAATTCCTATTATGACGTGAAGTTTAACTTCCTTGGAATGGTGTTTGCTACCTTTGGTGTTCTAGTTACATCCCTTTATCAAGTGGTTAGTAACTTGTTCTTCTCTATGTGCATGCTTCATAACAGAAATAACTTTTTGACACCTTGTTTCAAATTTCAGAAAGTAATAGAGGCAGGTAAGTGGTCTCGAAATAGTCTGCCTTAGGTTAGTTGTGGGCTGTAAGTAGTAGAGAAGAGATTTCTGGTACTACATAGCTGTTTAGCAGAAAAGGGCATAACAAGATACAGTGGTTGGAAGCTGAAGCTGGACTAATTCAGACTAGAATTTTAAGGCGCACATTTGTAACAGTGAGTGTAATAACCACTGGCACAACTTACATAGTAATGTGGTAGAATCTCTGTCACTTGAAGTCTTTAAATCAAAACTGGATAGCATTCTAAAACAGTGGTCCCCAACCTTTTCGTCTGTCGGGTGCCAGACGAAGGACCACTGTGGAGGTGGAGCACCCACCGAATTTCGGCGACATTTCGGTGGTGCCACCTCTCAGTGACGTCGCTTGTCGATGGCAAGCGGCGTCATCGAGAGGCATCCCTGCCGAAATTCAGGAGCGACACCTCTCGATGATGTCACTTGTCAGCGACAAGCATCATCATCGAGAGGTGTCCCTGCTGAAATTCGGCAGTATTTCGGCGGGTGCTCTCCCACGGTCCAGGACGCGGGCGCATTAATATGCCCCTGCGGGTGCCATGGCGCCCATGGGCACCACGTTGGGGAACCACTGTTCTAAAAGATGCACTATCACTTAAACAGAAGTTATGGGCTTGAGGCAGGAATCACTAGGTGAGGTTCTGTTGACTCACGCTAGATGATGACGATAGGCTTTTTTGACCTTAAAAATAATGCTCTTTATTAAATGTTAGCATTATTATAGTTAAGTGCAATAAAATATTAAGTTAATGCCTTCAAAATAATTTGTCTAAGGTTTTTCATTTATAACATTCATTTTACTAATCATAGATGCAAAGATAACAGTAATTGTATTAAATTATACATGCTGAAAATCTCAGTTGTAATCAATATCAAAATGAAGTTTAGTAAATGTATAATTAAAGGAAGGAAAACCCTGGAATTATAAAAATGTTAGTCATGCTTGTTAGCATATATATCGTAATGCCAACTGAGGTGGGGGCATAGGGAAAGTAACAGCAGTTAGGAGTAGATTTTATTTAAACATACTTTAAAGCAGGCCTGCAAAACTTGTAAAGCAGCGAGGGCCATGTTTCTCCAAAGAAAACAGCTGAGGGCCGAAACCCACTGCCCCCCTGAAACAACCCCCCTCCACCGCTACCCACCCTGCGGAAACAAACCCTCCTTCCCCAGCGCCACCCTGCCGAAACAGTGGTATTGAACCTTTGTAATATGTTACAATAGGCCCCTAAGGTAGTATAATTAAGGTAAAAGAAAAATGTCTTTTTGCTAGAAGTAGAATAAGATCTTCCCCCAACTTTGTAATCAATTGCCCTGTTGAATGAATGAGGTGTGAATGAGGAAGGCGTGGAAGGCAGCACCTCTAGACAGCTGCAACCCTTGGAGAGGGGCTGGGAGCCAGACCAAGGACAATTAGGGCTTGGCTACACTGGCACTTTACAGCGCTGCAGCTTTTGCGCTCAGGGGTGTGAAAAAACACCCCCCTGAGCGCTGCAAGATACAGCACTGTAAAGCCTCAGTGTAATCAGTGCCGCAGCGCTGGGAGCACGGCTCCCAGCGCTGCAAGCTACACCCGTAAGGGATGTGGTTTACGTGCAGCGCTGGCGCTCCGATCACACTCACTGCCGCTTTGAAATTTCAAGTGTAGCCATACCCCTTGTCAAGTGGACTAGAGAAGAGCAGACATACTGACGGCCTCGGGGGTTAGAAGCAAGCACTTTCCTTTGGGAACACCCTCTTTGCAGCACTGGGACAACCCCCTCCTCAAAGAAAAGCAGCAAAAAGGACCAATTTTTATGAGCGACAAGATCAATAGAACAGGTCATCCACCGACTCGATGCTTGCCTCCTCACCCCCCCCCCAGTATAAAGCCACCCCGCCACTGCTCGTCCGCTTGCTTCCTCAGCCCCTCCACCACTGCCTGCTTGCCTCCTCAGTCCCCCCCTTACCTGCCCCCCGCCACTGCCCGCCAGCTCGCCTCAGTCCCCCACTCCCTGCTCGCTGCCTCAGTCCACCTCCCCTGTCGCTGGCTCACCTGCCCCCTCACCACTGCCCGCCGGCTAGCCTACTCTCCCCCGCCCCCCCCCCCCCGCTGCTGCCAGCTCACTTGCCTGTCCACCACCAGCTTGCCGTCTTCTCCCACCGCCAGCTCACTTGCCTGCCCCCCGCTGGCCTCATACCTTCTGCTGCTGCCCCAGCCCCCTGCCACTGGTTCACCCTCACTCCCCAGCCTGCCACTGGCCTCTTCACCACCCCACCCACCAGCCGGCCAGTCAGCCATTGGCTTGCCCTACCCTGCCGCTTGCCTACTCACCCCCCCCCCCCCCCCCGTGGGCCGCACAGTGAGCCCACATGGGCCACATGCTGCCCGGTGGCCGAATGTTGTGCAGGCCTGCTTTAAAGTACTACTAGAATTTATTTTTTGTGACTGGCATAAGAATATTCTACAGAGCTGTTGTCTATTATGTACTTTTCAGTGGTTCCCAACCAGGGGGATGCAAAGGTCTTCCGGGGGTACATCAACTCATTTAGGTATTTGTCTAGTTTTACAACAGACTACATAAAAAACACAGGCAAAGTCAGTACAAACTAAAATTTCATACAATGACTTTATACTGCTCTGTATACTATACACTGAAATGTAAGTATAATATTTACATTCCAATTGATTTATTTTATAATTGTATGGTAAAAATGAGCAAGTAAGCATTTTTTTTCTGTAACAGTGTGCTGTGACACTTTGGTATTTTTATGCCTGATCTTGTAAGCAAGCACTTTTTAAGTAAGGCATGGTACCAAAGAGGAATCAGACTCCTGCAAGAGGTACAGTAATCTGCGAAAGTTGAGAGCCACTGGTTTAAAGAGCTGCCTAAAATATGCAGTTCAGTTGTTGCATGCTTTCTCACACATTTGTGGTAACGGCATGCAAGTTAACTTGATGCAGTCAGCTATGGCTTTAATAATCATGCTCAGGCATCCCATAATAGTAGAAAGTTGAAAAGATCGGTAGTGTCTGTAATACTGCTTGCCCTTATGGGATAAGGTACTGAACCCTTACTTGGGTAGATCCAGAATTGGTGCGAGAATGAAAGGAGCCAGCTTTTTCCAGCCCCCCACTATTTAACTGTTCTTATTCAAGTGGCAGACCCTCTCATAGAGTATGGGAGGAGACGAAGAATAGAGAGAAGATAAAGGGAGGAAAATTCAAGCATTAGCCATCAGACATTGTAATGAAAAAGCTCTTTCAGCCAATTCTCTTCCTTCCTCATATGCCTGCAGCCAGTGGCATACCACTGTCTACTCAGTATAGGGCGGGAAGACTAACACACATTCATCTGGTTAAAATATTTGGTGTTCAGTAAATGGAAGTGGAAAACACAAGTCAACCTATTTATTATGTAGTGCCGGCCATATGAGTCTCTCTCCTTATTAGTAACCAAGTTCCTTTTATATGAGGACTTGATTTTCCTCATGTTTAACAACTTTATCTCTTGGTTTTAGTGGGTAGGAGCCAAGCAGCATGAGTTGCAGGTTAACTCTATGCAGTTGCTGTACTATCAGGCACCAATGTCCTCTGCCATGTTGTTGTGTATCGTACCCTTCTTTGAGCCAGTATTTGGAGAAGGGGGGATATTTGGACCCTGGACACCTTCTGCTGTGGTAAGATTTTATATTTTATTTCTTTAATTTAACACCAGTGGCATTATCACTTAATATAACAACTTCACCCACAGTCATTGACAGTGAATGCGACGGGTTGTGAGGAAAGAGAATCAGTCCCTGCTCCCTTTAATTGTTTAAGCCCCACTGTGTGAGAGAGGAGTATCTCTGTCAACAGGTTTGCCTGTGGCCTGGTCTACCCTTCGGTCAAAATAGCTACAGCACTCGGGGGTGTGAAAATCTACACCATCCTAAGCCCAACATAAATGTAGCTAGATTGATGGGTGATGGTTTCCCTCAACCTAGCTGTCAGGGAGGTGGAGTGACAGAGAAACCTCTTTTGTAGTCTGCATCTATGCTCTCAAGTTATGTCATTGTAGTCTGTGTAGTGTAAAAGTGGCCTAAGAATGTTCTCTCCTTAGTCTTGTTTCTGGTTAGAGGGCATTTTAGTAACAGGAAAAAAGTAGACATTGGCTCCCTCTAAAGTTCAGGAATAAGCAACTTTTTAAACTATTTAGGAAGCTTTAGTTGCCATGTAAATATTAGAAACGCAACAATCATTACAACAGTGAGTTTTTGTTTAGAGTATAATGTGTATATATAGTAATATAGTCATCAGATTTCTCTCTCTTACAGGGTGTTACTTTCATAATGAGCATCATTACAACATCCTTTACGTGTCATTTCTAGTGATTTTATTAAATTCAGTAAAATCTCTGATTACACATTTAACAAACCAGACATATATCTGTCAAATGTTAATATTAAAAAAAAATGGACAGTTGTGCTGATTATTTGCAGGTGAATGCACTTTGTCTGAGTACTGAGTAAATGGTAACCAAATATCTAAGTGTCTACTTGTCCTCTGTGTGTTTTGCTGGGTACATAATTGGTGTGTTAATATTTCCATGACAGCCTCCCATATTTTGTGAATCATTCCTCTAGAGTTCGGCCATTTTTCTTTTCCCAAGGAGAGGTAGATTAATTCTTCATTTCCTTTTGTGTGACCATTTCTGACAGGAAGCCCCAGCAGGATTAACAAAGGATCGTTTAGTAATAAATGTCCACCAGTGTTACTAGATACCTAATATTTTAAACATAGTGACAGATAACCCCCCAGATGAGCCACCAACCATGAGTTCATATGTAAATCAAATAATAAAGCACTCCTCTAGACTATCTAAAATAGATTAACAATACAAGTCAAAAGCCAAAAGATTCGAATTGACAAAGAAATTAACCTTTCTATTCTGCCCCGCCCCCGCACAGACTTTACAAAATCTAGAAGTTTGTCCTAGTTTTTTTTAAAGTAAAATTATGTAAATGACCCTGGAGCTAGCAGTCGCTCTCCACCGTGGGAACGATACAAAAGCTTTCACTGCTCCCTGACTTCACTTCTGGCGGAGGAAAACTGGTAGTGGTTACTTTCTGCAGTCAGTAGCTGTTTTGTACTGGGAGGGCTCTAATCTCCTTCTTCATCCTCATCTTCTTGATGTCCCTCAACAGGATCAGGGCTCAAATATATATTCATTACATACTGTTGTCTAAGGTGGAAGGTATCTTTAGTTTAGAAAGTGCCAGTTACTCAGTTAGTGATATGTCAGGCAATGATAGATGCAAGATCTCTCTCTAGTGGTACTGAAATCAGTGACTGGAATAATGAATAGTCACAACAAATGGGACAGATATCTTGTAATTATTTCTGTAATCTTAACTAAGTTTTGCATCTAAAAGCTGTGATCTCTTAAATATGGTTATGGAACATCATTTTTGTGAGCGAGCAGTTGAATATCTGGGGCCATTTCTCAGACATAGCAAGTAAAGAGAAAGAAGATGCGCATTTTGTAGCACAATTCACATTCTGAGACCGTGCTCTGAGCTACTTAAATCCTAAGTGTCTACGTTAAATTAGAACTCATGTTTGCCTTTTTTTGTTCTGTTTGCTCTCTTCTCTTGTGTGATATCTTGCTGATTTGCATTTGACAGTAAAGAAACCTGATTAAACAATTTGGGGTGTAACTAGAGATGGTCAGAAATATATGTTAGATTACTGACTGTGTCCATTAATCCACAGTTAATGGTGCTGCTGTCTGGTATAATAGCTTTTATGGTAAACTTGTCCATTTACTGGATCATTGGAAACACATCACCTGTCACGTATCCTTTTTATTATTGGCCACTCCCATTGTTTTCAGATGAATGGCAGTATTCAGTCAAGTATACTTCACAATTAAAAAAGCCCACTGGACAAATAGGCTGCTATTTACCTGCTTTATTGTGAATGTTGAAACTGGAAAAGCACAATCCAGTTTCTCAGTGTTCTTTCTCACAGTATGTATAGACAGTTCTGGTTAATTTAGTAGTAAGAACTTTATGTCCATATTAACAGTATTAAAACATTTACACATGTTTTGGTGACTATAGTAAATGCGTAAAGTGATTCCTGTTTGTATATCAAATATCAGTTAATTTGTAAAGTATTTTGTGCGAAAGGTGTTACATAAATGCAAGTTAATTATAATTGCACAGATAAAATTGAAAAGTTGTGTGAATAAAAATTGATGTGAATGACCGTAGTCCATTTTGGGGATAGATATAGGAATGCATAAGAGATTCACTGTTTGTTTTTAATATTTTGATTATTTGTTATGATCCTTAACAGAGATGTGTAGATATAATATGTTTGGACACTTCAAGTTCTGCATCACTCTGTTGGGAGGGTACCTGTTGTTTAAAGATCCACTGTCGCTTAATCAGGTCCTTGGGATTTTGTGTACTTTGTTAGGCATTTTAGCTTATACTCATTTCAAACTTAGTGAGCAGGAAGGGAGTAAGAGTAAACTGGTTCAGCGTCCATAAATCAAGATCTTCTGGAGATGATAAACCTTCAGACGGAATGAAAACCGATATTAAATATGCACTGATTGTAGAAAGGGCAAACTAGCTGAAATAAAATTTGTATTAATATTAACACCAGGATCATCATGCTGAAACAAAATAAAACAAATCATTACATAAAACATATTTTCCATCTTACTCTAGACTATATTTAAATAGTAACATTTTAAAAAAAAGATCAGCTGGTGTAAGTCAAATTAGAATGAAAATTCTGTAGAAGTGATTAGACTTTCATACTGAAATCAAATGAGCTTATCTTGGTTAATGTTACAGTAAATGCTGAAGGAACTAATTTTGCCCTTTGTAGTGATATGCCCGTGTTACTATTGTAAAGAATCTTGTTCGAGACACTTATATGCAGATATTCTGGTACATGACAGCACATGCTTCCTGTTTGTCTGGTAGATGAAAAGGCAAATTGCTTTTTTGTTGGTATGTTTTTTTAAAAAGCTGTCAAACATTCTGATTCCAACGTGCTTGCTTGCGAGTCTGGTAACTACCTAAATAACTTTCAGTAGAACGGATCGGATAAAATTATTAGTGGAGTGGAGACTCAGGCAACTGATCTATCTAGTTATCAATTTGAACTAAAACCGAATGCCCCAAACTTTGGGAAAGTTGGAAACCAGCTCTGAACTTTGCAGCTCAAGTTCATCTGTAGATCTGCCAGGAAATTTAGTAAATCACTAGTGTTTTGGAAAATGTTCGGTTTCTGCTTCATGATTTTCTAGTGTCAAAAACGGACTTTCACAAGACCTTTTGAACCTGTATGGGCTTAGTAAACCTACATAGTTGCTTTAATTGCCAAGTGAAAATGGTTTTGCAAGTAAGAACACAAACACCCACCTGTTTGGGGCAGCAGATAAACTATGCCAAGACTCTGTCCAAAGACATCTTTAAGTTTAAAAAAACAAAAACAAAACTAAGTAGGTGGGATGTGGGAGTTGAACCTCCTGTTGTTTTAATTCATTCTCTAATGTGCACGTGCACTTCCCTCCTGCCCTCTGCCCTGTAGCTCTCTCAGAAGGGCAAGGTGCATCCTATATTCACAGGTTCCACTGTTGTTGCTGTTCGTATAGGGAAACGCCAGTGGGTTGCTGAGAAATTTAATCTCTTTCATGCTGCCCATAATATGCTGGAAAGACAATCTCTTCAGGGGAATCTGCAGCAGATGATGACCTTGGGACGGGCACAGGTTCTACAGTAAATTAGAGGTGCTTTGAAGATTACCTTAGGCCAGAGCTGTGTGGTTTTTTGGCCATTTGGAAAGACAGTTTTGAGAGCCATGTTGTAAAAAATGGAAAGTTATGTCAATTTTTGTACTTTCAGTAAACGCGGTAGAAACATACATTTGCCAAATTGGCAAGTGATTAGAATTCATTTGCATTACTTCACTGGCATTTTGTTGTTTTTATCTTCATTTACTTATAGTCGCTTTAAAGAGGAAAATCATGTGAACAGAAATGTGTATAGGTTTTACAGCCACCAACATAAATGGTTAGGTAGTTAATTCTTAGCTTTTTTTACAGATGAAATGATTAGAAACCTTATGTTTATGTGCAAAAAGCAATCTTAATCAAATTATTTTTACAATGAGGCCTGTTTTCAGGCTTGTACATTGTTCAGTTTTCGGAGTTCAATTTTTAAAAACAATTTCTCTTGTGTAGCTTACATTTACATCAGATTACTCTGTATTGTTTCAGTATTCTAAACAGCTGACTTCTTTACCACTGGTATCTGAGGCATTGTACAGGTGCAAGAAAAAATTCTTTTGTATACATTTTTATAAATCTATAATTTCTTAGAATTTAAAGACATACGGACTGCTGAGAAATATGTGAAGAACAGTGCAGTCTTTAGGTGCATATTCTTGAGTACATGCACTGGAAAAACATTTTGCATTGATTTGTGCTGTGCACAAGCTCTCCTAAAATGTAAATAGACCATGAGGACGTTCTTAGGATTAGAAATAAGATGCCTGAAAAGCCTGTGTGATGACAAAATCTGAGATGGGATTGATGTACATAACGAGAAAAGAACTGAATAAAAACATATGATGCAAATGATTTTCACCACAGCATCTGATCTTCAAAATGGCAAAAGTAAATTAAGAAAGTAATTCAAAAGCATTGGTGACTGAAAAGGATACATTATAAATATAATCTGTTGCTGGAAAATGTACAAGTCCTGTAGGACACTGAAGTGACTGGATTTTTTTCACATATTTAACAGTTCTACTTTGGGTTTTACCTAGTATGACTGATAAATAAAATAATTCTTGAACTTCTCTCTTGTCTTTCTTTGTCGAATGTTTCAAAATATTAAACAGGGAAGACTTGTGTAATCATGGTCTAAAGAGATTCCTTGATACATAGTTAGGGAGGACACTGAATTTAATTATGTGACCTGTACTCAAAACATAACAATAGCTAGAGGTGCAGAAGAAGGGTCGCTGGATTTTTTTTCTGATTGAATTGACTGCATTTTGAATGAAATGTCTGTGGCATCTACAATATAAGACAAACACCACTTGTGGTTTTATAAACTTAATATACATGCTCAAGGTGTCACACTTCATTGCTTTTGTGGGGCAATCTCACTGCATTCAAAGGCTCCTGGAATCCATTCCCCCACCCCCAGACTTCCCATGTGCCACTTTCCCATCCCTCTATATTTCAGGGACTCACTGCAACCCCACCCTTACATTAAAGGTTCTCTGTACTCCTCTTCTCCCCTCCCCCCCATTAGCCTCTTCTCCCTCCATTCCCCTTTCTCCACATAAATGTCCATCATTCTCCACTACATGTCAGTGGTCTGTGCTCCCATGTCCCTCTCCTATTGTTTTATTGTCCCAGCTACGTCGAGGTCTGTGTGTCCCTTTATCCTCCCTGCCATCCTTCCATTACTACTTTTCTCTCTTTTTGGTAGATAAGTAATTCTGGGTGTCCACCTTTTGAATTGGAGTATGGGAAGGTGGGCAGAGTTGAGATAGGGGACTTAATATACTGGAAGATGTTAATAGCAGCCATCAACAGGTTCTTTGAGCTCTTGACAGCTGAAGGCCGACGAGCTGTAAAAAGCTCCATGTGTGTCCCATTTTTCCACCTTCTGGTTTTCACCAAAATGAAGAGTTCTGCCCACTGATGCCTAGATACAGCATTCCCTGAAATTTTGGAATTGACTGACCACAGCATTTAAAAGGTTTTGTGTTTAGATCCAAACAACGAATGGCTGTTGTGTTGAATATGGGGCCTAATTTCATTCAGCCAATTATGGTTCTGACCTCGGATGAGTTACAGGAGGGAAGTGCCTCATTTTCCCCATCTGTAAAATGGAGATAACAATCAAGACCTCCTTTGTAAAACGCTTTAAGATCTACTAATGAAAGTTGCTTGTAAGAGCTGGATATTAAGCACTTTTGTATCCAAATCAGACCAGGAAAAATTACACTATTTTAGGATCCAGTCTTATTACCCTCACACTCTCAATCTCTTCTGAGGTCACTGGACAACTCATAGCTAAACATAACAGGATTACTTTTAAACTGTAATTACAGGAGAGGGAGAGGCATATAAAAAAAAATCCCTAGAAAATACAGGTCTCTGTTCCTTTTTCTAAACTATGTGGATTTGGTGGATCTGGCATGTTTCCTCATTTGTGCCTGTGTGTGTGTGTGTGTATCTCTCTCTCTCTCGTTCTCTGTGCTGACAGGAAAGCAATAAAACTTGTAGCCAAGCTCTCCAATCCTGAGGGAAAAGCAATAATAGCATCTTTTGCCACATATACTAAAAGGGTTTCTTACAAATTAATGCTCTTCTGCCAAATGCTTGTTCATTAGGAAGTAACTGGTTCTAATGCATTCAAATGTTGTTTTAATACTTTATTCCTGCTAATTGCCTGTATTTAAGATTCTAAGTCATCTTGCTTTTCATTAACAGTAAACCAGAGAATTAGAATTTTTTTTTAATACGTATGGTTCCTGTTGTGTGTGTTAATTGGTCAGCTTCAGTCTTTGGTGTTCTCTTGTGACAAATTTAAACATCACAGCACGCCTTGCTGTTGAGCTTGCTTACTGCCCCTCCGCCCATGACCTCAGCCCTCCAGCTGGGTTGGTGTTAGTCCTTTTCCCTTTCAGAGTGCTACAAGGTTGAGCGTCTCAGGAGGTCAGTTGCCCTAGCTTGAGGGCATGAAGACCCAGGCCTCCTTGAGTGTGGCCCATTTGCTCAGTCCCTTAAGAAGCCCAGTTGGTAGAGGAACCCAAGCCCACCCACTCTGTTCCAGGCCAGGGCCTTATATAAAGTGGCTGTCATCAATCTCTCCCACCCTTTACTGTTGTCCTGGCCTGCTTCTTACTGTGCTTCACCTTTATACACAGACTATACAGACGTTTTTTGTAGCAAATGAGAACACTGAAATAACGTTGATAAAACCTCTGCATGTTTGGCAGTATTTGTACTTGCTGATCTTCTACGACTTGATAAACTATGGCAAAGGTTGGGAGCACTGTGCCAGGGGAGCTTTTTCTGCTGATGGTAAACAGTTCCTTGTCAGCCTGGAGGCTGAAGGGATGTGCTTTGCTGCTGTTCCATGTATGAAAAGGGGGGTTGTTTTTGGAAGTCTACCTTCGAGACAGAGCTTCCATTCAGCAGGAATTTATCCTGCCTCTGCTCACACTAAATGAATGCACAATGGTAGCACAAGACGAAAGGAACACTGAGGCCTTATTCAGTCTGCCTGTAGTTTTATTAAATTTCTCTGAAATAGTCGTAGGCAGGTAGATTACCCTTGATAAGGGGTTTACTCTACAGGAAGGACAGGAAAAAAACCTTTCTGTTTAGCTAGGGAATATTTGTAAAGCTCTAATGATAAAAATCACTGAATTCATAGTGACTTATGGACAGTAGGAGCTGCAGAAATATTTAAAGCATATTGAAGTAAAACTTAGTTCTAAGAACTTGTTTAGCACATCTGTTTTCATAAAACCTACTAGCAATAAACCCTCTCCACCCAACATCTGTGTTTTAACTGTGCTGTGTCTATGTGCTTGGGTTGTAAATGATCAGGGATTTTGTTCTTGATTAATATGTTATAAAGTACTGTGTATAGCTGTGGTACTGTCCAGTTAGTAGTAATACTTCTGACAACGATATAGACAGGTGCTAGTGAAGTTTGTCAGCATGTTTGGGAGGACAGAAAAGAGGCAAGTGAAGGCTCTCATTTTAAGCACTGAAAGGAGGGGGGCTTTTAATTCAGTGTTGTTCAAGTCAAACTTAGGATTGCATTATTGACATTAATAGAGAACCTAACAAGGCAGGAAGCTTAAACATTGTTCTTCAGCAGATTGTGACCTTTCACGAGGCAGTCATTCTCCAAAAGTGTGTCCTACTCCCACAGAAATCAATAGGTGCGTTAGCAGGGATTTTACTGGGAGCAGAATTACGGCTTACATTGTCAGGGTTTTTTAAAATTTACGGATCAGAACATTCCCCCACTCTCTGTCATCTTAGTGAGAGAGAAGGGAAAAAAATGGTAAGTAAACAAAATGAGGGCTGGAGATAATGTGAATGTTGGTTTCCACAGCAACTCATTTTCTCTCTCATGAGTGTAAAAATCCAATTCTGTCTTCCTATGGTAGGTGGCAAAAACTAGGTTAATGCAGAGTTAAGGTTTCCAGATGACAGCTTGTGCTCTTCCAGAATGTTGAGTGCAGCAAAATTCAAACTTCAGGAAATCAAGCGTCTGTGGGTTTAATGAGTTGTAGCTGTATTGAATGGCAGCGGTGTGTTTGTGAGCTGAGGAGATGAGGATTAGTTTGAGGAGCATCACAGAGCTGTGATTGTGATATTAGATCAGGATTTGTGCCCACCCTGTGAAAACAGGAAAGGGAAGTATGTGTACCTTGAGGATGTAGCCTGCATCATTTTATTGCAAAATTGTGTAGGTTGTCTCAGTAGCAAGGCACTAGAAGGGTTTTGACATGGGAATTGTCAGTAGGGAGGTGAAATATGAGAGCAGTCTGTGGGTTTACTGATGGGCTAAGTTCCCTCTAAGCTGTGCAGCCGTGCAGCAGGCTATCAAGGGCCATGCAGGCACGTAGGGGGGAGAGGTGCCTCTCCCCCGGCCCTGGAGCTGCCGCAACCGGCAAGAGGCACTTCTTCGCCCAGCCCTGGGATGCTGTGGCGAGAGAGGGCTGGGGGGAGTCCATTCTCCCCGCTGCAGCCCCAGGGCCGCCTGCACCCCAAACCCCTCATCCCCGGTCCCACCCCAGAGCCTGCACCCCCAGCCATAGCCCTCACCCCACCTGCACTCCAACCCTCTCCCCCAACCCTGAGTCCCCTCTCACACTCCAAACCCCTCGGTCCCACCCCCCCTCACCTTCATATTGCTGTACATAACAAAATTCATTCTGTGCATGGATGTAAAAAATTAGTGGAAACATTGCTGATGGGTAAGGGAAAATGCAGGTTTTGATGGTATCCTGAGAGTGTGAAGTGGTTGTTAAATTTCACAAATGTGGTATTCTGCCGGAAGAGCAAGGCAAGTATAGGGCAGTGCACATAGAATCATAGACTATCAGGGTTGGAAGGGACCTCAGGAGGTCATCTAGTCCAACCCCCTGATCAAAGCAGGGCCAATCCCCAACTAAATCATCCCAGCCAGGGCTTCATCAAGCCTGACCTTAAAAACCTCTAAGAAAGGAGATTCCACCATTTCTATAGGTAACCCATTCCAGTGCTTTACCACCCTCCTAGTGAAAAAGTTTTTCCTAATATCCAACCTAAACCTCCCCTACTGCAACTTGAGACCATTACTCCTTGTTCTGTCATCTGCTACCACTGAGAACAGTCTAGATCATGGGTAGGCAACCTATGGCATGCGAGCCAAAGGTGGTACGCAAACTGATTTTCAGTGGCACTCACACTGCCCGGGTCCTGGTCACTAGTCGGGGGCGCTCTGCATTTTAATTTAATTTTAAATGAAGCTTCTTAAACATTTTTAAAACCTTATTTACTTTACATACAACAATAGTTTAGTTATATATTACAGACTTCTAGAAAGAGACCACCTAAAAATGTTAAAATGTATTACTGGCAAGCAAAACCTTAAATTAGAGTGAATAAGTGACGACTCGGCACACCACTTCTGAAAAGCTGCCGACCCCTGGTCTAGATCCATCCTCTTTGGAATCCCCTTTCAGGTAGTTGAAAGCAGCTATCAAATCCCCCCTCATTCTTCTCTTCTCCAGACTAAACATTCCCAGTTCCCTCAGCCTCTCCTCATAAGTCATGTGCTCCAGCCCCCTAATCATTTTTATTGCCTTCTGCTGGACTCTTTCTAATTTTTCCACATCCTTCTTGTAGTGTGGGGCACCAGACTGGACACAGTACTCCAGATAAGGCCTCACCATGTCCCTCAGTTTGCTGGCAATGCCCCTATTTATACAGCCCAAAATGCCGGCAGCCGTCTTGGCAACAAGGGCACACTGTTCACTCATATCCAGCTTCTTGTCCACTGTCACCCTAGGTCCTTTTCTGCAGAACTGCTTCATAGCCACTCGGTCCCTAGTCTGTAGCAGTGCATGGGATTCTTCTGTCCTAAGTGCAGGACTCTGCACTTGTCCTTGTTGAACCTCATCAGATTGCTTTTGGCCTCTAATTTGTCTAGATCCCTCTGTATCCCTACCCGCCAGCGTATCTACCACTCCTGCCAGTTTAGTGTCATCTGCAAACTTGCTGAGGGTGCAGTCCACGCCATCCTCCAGATCATTAATGAAGATATTGAACAAAACCGGCCCGAAGACCAACCCTGGGCACTCCGCTTGATATCAGCTGCCAACTAGACATCGAGCTATTGATCACTACCCGTTGAGCCTCACGATCTAGCCAGCTCTCTGTCCACCTTATAGTCCATTCATCCAGCCCATACTTCTTTAACTTGCCGTCAAGAATACTGTGGGAGACCGTATCAAAAGCTTTGCTAAAGTCAAGGAATAACATGTCCACGGCTTTCCCCTCATCCACAGAGTCAATTATCTCATCATAGAAGGCAATTGAGTTAGTCAGGCATGACTTGCCCTTGGTGAATCCATGCTGATTGTTTCTGATCACTTTCCTCTCCTCTAAGTGCATCAGAATTGATTCCTTGAGGACCTGCTCTATGATTTTTCCAGGGACTGAGGTGAGACTGACTGGCCTGTAGTTCCCCGGATCCTCCTTCCCTTTTTTAAAGATGGGCACTACATTAGCCCTTTTCCAGTCATCCAGGACCTCCCCCAATCGCCATGAGTTTTCAAAGATAATGGCCAATGGCTCTGCAATCACATCCACTAACTCCTTTAGTACCCTCGGATGTAGCACATCCGGCCCCATGGACTTGTGCTTGTCCAGCTTTTCTAAATAGTCCTGAACTGCTTCTTTCTCTACAGAGGGCTGGTCACCTCCCCCTCATGCTATGCTGACTAGTGCAGTAGTCTGGGAACTGACCTTGTTCGTGAAGACAAAGGCAAAAAAAGAATTTAGTACATTAGCTTTTTCCACATGCTCTGTCTCTAGGTTGCCTCCCTCATTCCAGGGCTGCCCAGAGGATGGGGCAAGTGGGGGAATTTGCCCCAGGCCCCACAGGGGCCCCCACGAGAATATAGTATTCTATAGTATTGCAACTTTTTTTATGGAAGAGGCTACCGAAATTGCTTTGCTCCAGGCCCCCTGAATCCCCTGGGCAGCACTGCCTCATTCAGTAAGGGGCCCACGCTTTCCTTGACTTTCTTCTTGTTGCTAACATACCTGAAGACACCCTTCTTGTTACTCTTAACATCTCTTGCTAGCTGCAACTCCAAGTATAATTTGGCCTTCCTGATTTCACTCCTGCATGCCTGACTCCTCCCTGGTCATTTGTCCAATCTTCCACTTTTTTTAAGCCTCTTTTTTGTGTTTAAGATCAGCAAGGATTTCACTGTTAAGCCAAGCTGGTGGCCTGCCATATTTACTATTCTTTCTTCATATCGGGATGGTTTGGTCCTGCAAGCTCAATAAGGACTCTTTAAAATATATTCTTTAAAATATAGCTCCTTTCCTTGACAGTGAAAAAGCAGAGTGCAAGTAAGGGTGTTATGGGTGTCGCACAAAGAGGGCAAAGGTAAGGTTACATGGGTGTATACCTTAACTCTGTCTTTCCTGGTTTTCTAACATTTGAATTTTGCTGAAGCTGACGTTCTGGAAGAAGATGAGCTGTCATCAGGAATTCTTAATTCTCCATTAATCAAGCTTTTTGCCATTTAACTTCCTTTTTTAACAGAAAGAAAACTTGTTGGTAGGAATTACTGGTGGTTGTGGCATCATTTGTAGATAGCATGCAGGCCAAGAGGACAACTGATTCTGACCCTACCCCCTTCCTCGTCTTCCCCGCCACTACTCAGCCCCACCAAGTATCCCTGTTCCTTCCAGACCAGCTGCCTCCCACTGCTCTGTTTTGTGCAGGTTTCCCCCCCCCTACCCCAGGTGTGTGAGCATGTCCCTCGTGTGTCTGGTGGTGTACCCAGGTTTCCAACTGGACCCATCCTTGGAATCTGATTTTTTTTCCTCTGTGGATGACATGAGAACCCAAAGGCTCTTGTCAGAGTCAACATAATTTTCTGAAAAGAAGCTGTATTCTGTGCACTGTTTGGCCAGCTGGGTTTACACAGGGCCCGTCGGGGTCCTGGCCACCGGTCCGGTGGGCTCTGCATTTTAATTTAATTTTAAATGAAGCTTCTTAAACATTTTAAAAACCTTATTTATTTTACATACAACAATAGTTTAGTTATATATTATAGACTTATAGAAAGAGACCTTCTAAAAACATTAAAATGTATTACTGGCATGCAAAACCTTAAATTAGAGTGAATAAATGAAGACTCGGCACACTACTTCTGAAAGGTTGCCGACCCTTGAACTAGGCGAAATAGGCAGTGGCCTAGGACGGCAAGTGGTTGGGGGTGCCTAGGGCTGTCCTTAGGCATGGGCAGCTGGGTAGGGCACTTGAAAATTTGGGGCACCACTGGGTCTTAATGTCCACCCCCTGGTTTTCCTATCCCTGTTCCTGCAGGCTCTGAGGGTATGTCTACATCTACAATTTTGCAGCGCTGGTTGTTACAGCTGTATTAGTACAGCTGTATAGGGCCAGCGCTGCAGAGTGGCCACACTTACAGCAACCAGCGCTGCAAGTGGTGTTAGATGTGGCCACACTGCAGCGCTGTTGGGCGGCTTCAAGGAGGGTTCGGGGAACGCGAGAGCAAACCGGGGAAGGAAACCAGCTTCGCCGCGGTTTGCTCTCGCGTTCCCCGAACCACCCTGCAAACCGCAGGGAAGGAGACCTGCTTGCTCGGGGGTTCGGGGAACGCGAGAGCAAACGGGGGAAGGAGACCAGCTTCGCCGCGGTTTGCTCTCGCGTTCCCCGAACCCCCCTGCAAACCGCAGGGAAGGAGACCTGCTTGCACGGGGGTTCGGGGAACGCGAGAGCAAACCGGGGAAGGAGACCTGCTTGCTCGGGGGTTCGGGGAACACGAGAACAAACCGGGGAGGAGACCTGCTTGATTACCAGAGGCTTCCTCAGGTATGCTGGGATACCTGCTTATTCCACGGAGGTCAAGAAAAGCGCTGGTAAGTGTCTACACTTGATTACCAGCGCTGGATCACCAGCGCTGGATCCTCTACACCCGAGACACAACGGGAGTACGGCCAGCGCTGCAAACAGGGAGTTGCAGCGCTGGTGATGCCCTGCAGATGTGTACACCTCCTAAGTTGCAGCGCTGTAACCCCCTCACCAGCGCTGCAACTTTGTGATGTAGACAAGCTGAGTCTTCCTGGGAAGGGGATCTAGTAGTTAAAAGAGGGAGTCTCCAGCCTGCCAGACCTATTAGCACAACACTGAAACTGTTAAAAAAGAGCCATTCAAGGGGTAATGAAGACATTTAACAGGCATTTGCCAACCCCCAGGTATCTACTGTCAGTTTCTGAATGTACTGACAAAAACAGTTGTGCATGATTGTAAATATTTACTCAGAACATGTCAGTCTACAGGACCTTAGTTTAAAATTTGCTTTAAACATATTTCATTAGTGAGTTGGTGAAGATTATAAAATCACATCTCTAAGAAATCCTTGCACAGATTTTTAGATGCACAATCATCTTTAGCCTTAAATGCTTGGATCTTCAGACATATGGTTTTTTAAATAAATTCTTCAAAAGACCACCCTTATCTAAAATACACATTTTAATTACTATAGTAAAAAAACTTACTTCCAAAGTCTTCCTGTCCTTTCTGTCCATCCATTTCTCCCTTCACACACACACACCCGCACCACCTTGAAGGAAGCAACAGCCCTTTGCTTCTAGATAGCTGGACAAAGAGTTTCCCTTTCTTTACTTCTGACTATCTGATGAACTAGTTTTAAGCAAAATCAGTACCTTAGTAAGATATAAAATCCTTTGTTATGCCTAAAATCTTTGGAAACATATTTTTTTAAAGTTGGTGAAATTGTTATGGAGATCACACGTAGTATGATTAGTGTCCCTTTTTCTAAAAGCAATTAACGTTATGAACACACTAAACCTCTGTGACTGATTAATCTGGAATGATTACTTTACGAAGGCTTGAGTACATGCTCAGGGTTTAGCTGATCGCCATATTTGGGGTCGGGAAGGAATTTTCCTCCAGGGCGGATTGGCAGGGGCCCTGGAGGTTTTTCGCCTTCCCCTGCAGCGTGGGGCATGGGTCGCTTGCTGGTGGATTCTCTGCAGCTTGAGGTCTTCAAACCAATTTTGAGGATTTCAATAACTCAGTCCTGGGTTAGGGGTTGTTATAAAAGTGGATGGGTAGGGTTCTGTGGCCTGCCTTGTGCAGGAGGTCAGACTAGATGATCATATTGGTCCCTTCTGACCTATGAGTCTATGAGTACATTTAAAATATAAAATCAGCTTAGAAATACTGATTATGAAAATGTAAAACAGAGAAGAGCTGCATCATGTATTCCATAATATTTAATGTTGTATTTAGCAAGACAGCTGACTCACCCTTACTACAAAGTTTTTGCAAATAAATCTCAGAAACTTCAGGGTATATCAAAAAACCTGTGACTGACATTTTTTATTTCCAAGTTTAGTGCCTTTAATTAGGTACCTTCTGCATGTCCATTCTGTGTGAGGGAGAGGGTACAGAGACCTCTGCGGGGAACTGTGACTCTCCGCCACTGTGAGGTGGGCCAGGTGTCTTGTTCTTTCTGCCTTGTCCTTCCGCCTCTGCCTGGCTGCAAGCTCAGGCTGCTGTTGGGAATAGGGGCACCAGTTTAATAATACTGCATAGGGCCTCATAAATCCTAAGGACGGCCCTGGGGGCGCCAAAAAGTGGTGCTCTGGCTCAGCAGGGAGGAGCTGCCTTCCAGAGCCAGAGTGTCCCGCTTGCGGTGGCAGCGAGCCCCAGCCATGGAGGAACCGGCACGGCGCAGGGGGGCAGGAGTCCTGCAAAGGCGGCAGCAGCGCCTCTAGCAGGGAGCAGCCTCTCCCCCCACCCCTTCTGTCCGGACTGCGGCCTGGCACCTCCCCAGGGGGCTCCTGCAGGCTGCAGCAGATGGATACGGGCAGAGGCCTCAATGCGCCCCCAAGCTCCCCCTTGCCACGCTCGGGTTCTGTGGCTCCTGGGCCTGTGAGCTGCTGGTGGGGTGTGGGACCCTGAGCCTGCTCCTGGAGGGGCGGTGGCTCACACTCCCAGGAACCGCAGAGCCTGAGCGTGGCAAGAGGGGAACTGGGGTGGGGGGGACGGCGCACAGGGGCCTCTGCTCACATGCATCTTCTGCAGGAGCCCCCAGAAGGCAGTTCCTCCCTGCCAAGCTGCTGCAGCAGCCCAAACCTGGCAAAGCCAGTGAGTGGACACGAGGTGGGCACTGCTGGGGTGGGGAGGGCTCACAGGGGGGCTGTGCACCCTCCAGGGGTGTTCAGGGGCAGGGAGGGGGGGAACCTGGTCTGGGGAGCAGCCCCTGGGCACAGCTGGCCCTGGGGTCTATAAAGGCTCGTTGAGATTTGCCCCTCAATGAACCGATGTTACGGGGGGGCGCAAGGTGGAAGTTTCGTCTAGGGTGCAAATATCCTTGCCCCAGTCCTGAAAACTATGCCTATGCCCAAGGGTCTCAGCCCGGAGCCCCCAACCCTTACTGCGCCCTGGCATTTTTATGGCATATTGAGGGGGGGCCTCAGCAAGAAAAAGGTTGAGAACCTATGGACTAGATGATCCAAAAAACATGATATTTTTAACTTCTATGATCCTATTTTGCATGGTTTTTAAAAGCTTTTTTTGGCCACGAGATGGCACTGTTGCTGGCAAACAAATTTTCTGCTGATAGTTTGCTGCAGAGCATGGAGCTAATTCTGATTCTACAACAAAGACCTCTTGAATGGTTTTCTAAACATATTTTACCCTAAAGGAGTCACTTGGCAACAGCAGCACAATGCTCTTCTCTAGTAACTATGAAGTCTCACAGTTTGCAACCTCTTTCCCCCCTTCTCCCCACCTCTTTCCTTTAGTACTGTCCTTTCCCCCAGAAGTCTTATTTCTTGCCTTTTCTTCAGTTGCTCCCCAGCCACCTCTGTTTCATAAGTCTTGCAACAATACTTCCAATCTGCTGAAACCTGCTTAGAGCAAGATTTGGGCCTCCCCCTGTGATTTCTCTATTTCAGAGTAAGTGGAAAGAATTTTTTCTTAGAACAAAACCAAGAACTGCACATCCAGCCCTTGAGCTCCCGGCTGGGGAGCCTAGTCCTCCTCCCCCGCAGCCACACCGCTGTGGTGACCACACTCTGGCCCACCGCTCTGAGCGGGTGTGAGCTCCTGCTGCTGGTAAGGGGGCGGGGGGAGGGCGGGGGGGTTGCTAAGGGAGCGGGGAGTCCTGGGGGGCAGTCAGGGAGGAGAAGGTGGTTGGATGGAGCGGAGGTTCTGGGGGGGCAGTCAGGGAATGGGGAACAGGGAGGCTTGGGAGTGGGAGTCCCACGGGGCCTGTTGGGGCAGGGATGTGGATAGGGGTCAGGAGGGCAGTCAGGGGACAGGGAGCAGGGGGATGGATAAGGGGGTGGGATCCCAGGCGGCAGTTAGGGGTGGGGGGGGTCCCGGGATGGAGTGGTCAGGGGACAAGGAGCAGAGGGAGGTTGGATAGGGGGTGGGGGTCCCAGGGAGGCTGTCGGGGGTGGGGGTAGGGGTCAGAGGACAGGGAGCGGGGGGGTTGGATGGGGGCGGGGGTCCCGGGAGGGGGCAGTCAGGGGACAAAGCAGGGGGGGTGGATGGATTGGGGGTTTTGAGGGGGGCAGTCAGGGGGCGGGAAGTGGGAGGGAGCAGATAGGGGGTGGGGGCCAGGCTGTTTGAGGAGGCACAACCTTCGCTACCTGACCCTCCATACAGTTGTGCAACCCCAATGTGGCTCTCAGGCCAAAAAGTTTGCCCACCCCTGCTCTAAGCTGCCTGCCTAGTCATTATCAGTTGGCACCGTAGTGGACCTGATGGGAACCTAGAAGGGAGGATAGGGTAGTGGCTTTATGAACTAGTTGGATGCATAAGGGAAAACATGGAAAGAAGCATAAAAGCACTTCTAGGAGAGCTGGACAAAAAAGGCGAGCACCACAGGGGCAACAAGAACAGATAAGTAGGATGGCACTACATGGAGAAGGACCTTACTGAATAGAAAATCCTGCTGGGTTTTGTTGCTGAAACCAAATGGAAATGTAAGCAGACTCCAGACATTCAATTAAGGGCTACCTCTTATCTGTCTTCTCCCCCCTGCCTCCAAATTGCAGACTGAATTTACTAGTGAACCTCTGCCTAACCCTACCATCAACAGGATGGGAATCCAAATTTTGTGGTGGCTGTTCACAGTCATTCTAAGGGATATATTGCCCCTTGCATACATTCAAAGCATTTCCCATTGGTTTTTAAATAGGTGTCTCACGGGAGGCTGGATTTTTTTGTTAGTTAGGCTCTTCAGATTGCTCATTGTCCCAAATCTCAAACAATGTGTTGCTGCCACTTACATTAATCCTGTTAGTTTGTTGATACTATTCCCTTCTAGGCCACTCCCTGCCATAGAAAGATGCTTTGTGCTAGTTTAAGTGGTGCATTAGAGGGAAGACAACTAAGCACTGAATAAAACAATCCTGGTAGCAAATAGTATCATCCTACTTTGTTTAATTCAGGCACACAACCCATCATAAATTTGAGACCGGATATATATGAGCAGATATGAAGCAGTCGACTTTTCGCTGCAGGCGAGATCACTGGAAAAATATATTTTCACAGTTGCTGATTAGTAGAACTTGTTACTACAGTTACAGACTTTACCCATCTCTCTTAGCAACAAAAAAAATGAGGGAAGAGTTCAGGAGGAAGAAATACATTCTATTTCCCCACTCAGTGATGTCTTAGCCAAAGCTATAATGAACCTCATCAGAAAAATCTTTTCCTGGGATTTTCTGCTGCAGCATCATAAAAACACTCCTTGGCCCTGTCTTGAGACAGCCATTTAAAAAAAAAACATGCCCTGGCCACTCCACATCAGATAGAATAATTTTGTTTGGCATTTATATTTAACTTATCAGTTTAAAAATAATTTCCTAACATGGGGGAATCTGGTATAGATGGGGCTTAAATTTCATCACTCAGCTGCGTGCTAGATGCTGGTGATCTCAACACAAATTTGAGGGATTAGTTTTATTTATTTAATTTTTCTTTGCCAGTTAGAGTCTTAGTGGCAGATTCACAAAATTAGTTTGTTAACTCTGGTCTTGTGGTTGAGTCAGCTGTTACCAAGAGCCAGCATGAATCAGAATTGGGCAGGCAGGGACTGAATTAAAAACTGCTCCCAAATGTATGATGGGAAATCAATTAAAAAACAAGCACAGGAAGTGTGTGTACTGACCCAGAATTGTTCCAACATCAAGAGTGTTTTTGAGGCAGCTTGTGCTTAATTATAAAATAATGCTCTAACCAGTAAGGCCCCAGTTGAACTGAGTGCCTTTTAAGAGTCCAGAACACATGACTAGTGTTTGTTAGAAAAACTTTTTTTTAGGTCTATGCTAGCATTGTGTTTATGAAGCCATGGTACCTCAGGCTGTGGTTTCATCAGATTTTAGATATTAAACAGGGTTGGATCTGGTCATGTCTTGTACAGATGAGGAAAACATAAGAAGAGGTGTGTGTTGATTCAGTAACCAGCACTCTTCCCTCTGAGGCCCTATCCCCTAAAAAAATATTCAAGTTACCTGAACTGAGACTATGCTAAGTGGAAATCACAGCATGCCTTTCTGCAAGATGGCTGAATTTCTGTGCAAACAACTGCCCTACTGTGCTTCCCACAATGCCTTATGGAAGGCCATCATGTGATTGTGCTGACAGCTAGCCTGAGCCAGACCCAAAGACCCTCATTCTTACTGATTAATTCCATTATTTAGAACACTTCAATGTATACCAAAGATGGCCCAGCTTCTGGCTCAGTTGGCACTGAACAGAATGCCAGACAGTGTTGTGACAAAATTAAGGGTGTGAAGAAGCAGCGTGAGGTTTCAGAGAGTGAGAGTATGTCCATGGTACAGCAGCACAGCTGGTAAAAAATGGTGGGCGATGAGCATCCACTGGCAGCCCCCCCATGAGGTCCCCTCTACCCCCCCCAGTGCCTCCTTCCCACTAGCGGGCTCTGCTGATCAGTGCCTCCCCTTCCCTCCCTGCCCACTGCAATCAGCTGTTTTGCAGCATGCGGGGAGGGGGGGGCGGGAAGGAGTGAGGACATGGTGCACTCGGGAGAGGGGCAGGGGTAGTAGGGGCGGGAAGAGGCAGGGTGGGGTGTGGCACTGAGAGTAGAAGTGGAGTGGGGCCGGGGCCTGGGGCAGAGTCGGGGGTTGAGCACCCCCCAACACAATGAAAATTCGGCACCTGGAACTGCAGCTATGCTACTGTAGCGTAGAATGCTTGCTACAGCAATGGAAAGGGTTTTTCTGTTGCTGCAGTTACTCCACCTTTCCAGAGGCAGTAGCTAGGTCAATGGAAGAATTATTCCGTCGGCAGTTTCCACACCAAGGCTTAAGTTGGCTTAACTATGTCTCTCAGTGAGCCCAAATGACATTGCTAGGGCCATGTCTGTCTGTACTACAAATTTTGGTTGATGCAAAAGTTTGTTTATGTCACTTGGGCGCATGCATACTTGGCTGCTTGTGTTGGTGGTGTGCATATTCATGTCAATGCCAAGTGTGAAGAGTGCTAGGTGGGAAATCAAGAAAAGGCATTTCAAAATGCACAGGAGGTTTTAAGGGGTGGGGCGGTGGCTTCTGGTCTCCACGACCCCTTGGGCAGTGGAGTTTACAGTTGTGATCAGAACAATCATGTCATAGAGAATAGGGCATTGTGGAACAGCTACTGGAGGAATGTTAGGGTCAACACATGTCATATAGCATCTATACTTATACTTGTACTGCATTGACCTCAATAGGTCAACTGTTTGGGGAGGTGATTTTACTGAGTTGCTGTAACGCAGGGGTGAGCAAACTTTTTGGCCCGAGGGCCACATCTGGGTGGAGAAATTGTATGCAGGGCCATGAATGTAGGGCTGAGGCAGGGTGTTGGGGTGCAAGAAGGGGTGTGGGAGTGGGTGTGGTGTGCAGGAAGGGGCTCAGGGCAAGGGGTTGGGGTGCAGGAGGGGGCTTGGCAGGGGGTTGGGGTGCAGGAGGGGTGTGGGATGTGGCAAGGGGCTCAGGGCAGGAGTTTGGGGGCTCGACGGGATGCGCAATGTTGGAAGGGGCTCATGGCAGGGGGTAAGGGTGTGGCAGAGGGCTCAGGGCAGGGGGTTAGGGTGCAGGAGGGGTTGGGCTCTGGCCTGGCACGGCTTACCTTGAGCAGCTCTGGGGTGGCAGCAATGCACAGTGGGGGTAAAGCAGGCTCCCTGCCTTCCCTGGCCCCGCACTGCTCCCAGAAGTGGCTAGCATGTCCGGCAGTGGTTCCTGAGGGTGGGGCAGGTGGCTCCTCCGTGTGCTGCCCTTGCCTGTGGGTACCACCCCTGAAGCATTGGCTGCGGTTCCCCGTTCCTGGCTGATGGGAGCTGCGGGGGACAGTGCCTGCAGGCGAGGGCAGGGCACGGAGCCCTCTGCCTCCTCCTTCCCACACCGGCCACAGGGACATGGTTCCGGCCGCTTCCAGGAGTGGCGCGGGGCCAGGGCAGGCAGGGAGCCTGCTGTAATGAGATGGTTCCATAAGCTTGAAACAAATTTAAGTGTATACATACAAACAGGCAATGCAAGGCGACGTACATTGTCCTAACTTTGTAGTGTAGATCGGACTTAGGTCAACGTTTATTTTAGTTGTAGACCAGGCCTGACTGGATCATTGCAGTTCAAAGGCATTTCTGTCCCTTCTGAAATGAGCTCGATGGGATTCTCAGGCCCAAAGTATCCACCAAGCCTCCTGTGGACTTGCATAGCAACCAAGTACTAGTTTGGGAGCCAGAATTGTCAGTTTGTCCCAGACCTGCTGTGAGAGCCCCAGCTAATGGTAACAAAGCTGAGAACATGGCAGGCAAGATATAGTCCAGTATTCCAGTTCTTCTGTAAGTGTTACCATTCGTGCTTTCTGGACTAGGGACTGACATGACTTTTATGAGACCTAACAAGAACATACATGTCTGTTGCAACTTACGCGCATTTAAGATACGCGATTTCAGCTTTACTCTGTACTGCAGGGAGCCCGGAGGAGCCCTTTAAATGTCATCCCGGCCTGGCCGTTGGAGCTGCAGGCGGGATTTAAAGGGCTTGGGGATGTAATTTTGAGTATACACGGTTTTTGCTTTGTGCACTAACCGCGAAACGGAACCCTCGCGTAAGATAAGACTTGCCTGTAATGTGATGGGTTGGATCACAGAAGACCCCCTGGGAGTTGTCAACTGATGTGCCAAGACTACCTCTGCTCCTGTTTTCCCTGCCAGCTCAGGACTCCAGCACCCTGTCTTGCTGAGCCAGACACTCCCGACTGCTCCAACAAAGAGCCAGGGTCTGAATTACCTGCCCCAAAGCTGCAGGTTTACCTGAAAACAGCTCACAAAAGTGTGCTTGTCTTTAGCACTCAGATGCCCAACTCCCAATGGGGTCTAAATCCAAATAAATTTGTTTTACCCTGTATAAAGCGTATGCAGGGTAAACTCATAAATTGTTCACTCTCTATAACACTGATAGAGAGAGATGCACAGTTGTTTGCTTCCCCAGGTATTAATACATACTCTGAGTTAATTAATAAGTAAAAAGGGATTTTATTAAATACAGAAAGTAGGATTTAAGTGGTTCCAAGTAGTAACAGACAGAACAAAGTAAGTCACCAAGAAAAATAAAATAAAATGCGCAAATCTATGTCTAAGCAAACTAAATACAGATAATCTCACCCTCAGAGATGCTTCAGTAGGCTTTTTCCTCAGACTGGACACCTTTCAGGCACAATTCTTTCCCCTGGTACAGCTTTTGTTCCAGCTCAGGTGATAGCTAGGGGATTCTTCACGATGGCTCTTCTCCCTCTTTGTTCTCTTCCATGCCTTTATATATCTTTTGCATAAGGCGGGAATCCTTTTGTCCCTCTCTGAGTTCCCACCCCCTTCTTCTCAATGGAAAGATACCAGGTTAAAGATGGATTCCAGTTCAGGGGACATGATCACATGTCACTGCAAGACTTCATTACCCACTTGCCAGCACACATACAGGAAGACTTACAGGTAAAACACAGCCATTTGCAGACAATCTTCCTAGTTAATGGGAGTCATCAAGATTCCTAACCACCATTAATGGCCCACACTTTACATAATTACAATAGGCCCTCAGAGTTATATTTCATATTTCTAGTTTCAGGTACAAGAGTGGTACATTTATACAAATAAGATGACCACACTCAGTAGATTATAAACTTTGTAACGATGCCTTACAAGAGACCTTCTGCATGAAGCATATCTCAGTTACATTATATTCACTTATATTTTAGACTGCACGTCACACATAAGAACAGCCATATGGGGACCAAAGATCCATCTAGGCCAGTATCCTGTCTTCCAACAGTGGCCAATGCCAGGTGCCCCAGAGGGAATTAACAGAACAGGTAATCATCAAGTGATCCACTCCCTGTTACCCATTTCCAGTCCCTGGCAAACTAAGGGCTTGGCTACACTGGAGAGTTGCAGCGCTGGTGGTGGGTTTACAGCGCTGCAACTTAGTAACTGTCCACACCTGCAAGGCACATCCAGCGCTGCAACTCCCTGGCTGCAGCGCTGGCTGTACACCTGGTCTGCTTGGGGTGTAACGATTGCAGCGCTGGTGATGCAGCGCTGCTCATCAAGTGTGGCCACCAAAAGTACTGTTATTGGCCTCCAGGGTATTAGGAGGTATCCCAGAATTCCTGTCCACAACAAACTGGAAGAATGGCTGAACTCCGAGCTCCCCAGAGCTACTTATCTAAAAAACAAACACAGCTGCTCTTTGCTCCAGCTAGTGAGTGGAGGCAGGGGAATTGCTTTGGAATGTTCACAGCTGTTTGCTTGAGGAGAGAGGGGAGTCCTTGTTGAGCAGCTGCTTATGTGGTCTGAAGGCTATTTAGGAGTGCATAATTTGCATTTAGTGAATAAGAAAGGGGAAGGGGTCAAAACTTTTAAAATGATTTGAAGGTAGGTGCTGTGTATCTTCCAGTCCTTAGAACTTGCAAGGCAGGGAGCTGAGAACAGTGTCAGCTCCAAAAATCCACTCTCTCTGTCTCCCCCACGCTCCCTGTCACACTCCACCCCACCCCCGTTTTGAAAAGCACGTTGCAGCCACTTGAACGCTGGGATAGCTGCCCACAATGCACCACTCCCAACAGTGCTGCAAATGCTGCAAATGTGGCCACACTGCAGCGCTGGTAGCTGTCAGTGTGGCCACACTGCAGTGCTTTCCCTACACAGCTGTGTGAAGACAGCTGTAACTCCCAGTGCTGTACAACTGTAAGCGTAGCCATACCCAGAGGCTACGGATACTCTCCCTGTCCATCCTTGCTAATAGCCATTGATGGACCTATCCTTCATGAATTTATCTAGTTCTTTTTTGAACCCTGTTTTAGTCTTGGCCTTCACAATATCCTCTGGCAGAGTTCCACAGATTGACTGTGTTGTGTAAAGAAGTATTTCCTTTTGTTTGTTTTAAACCTGCTGCCTATTCATTTCATTTGGTGACCCCTAATTCGTGTGTTATGAGGCGTAAATAACACTTCCTTGTTTACTTTCTCCACACTAGTCATGATTTTATAGACCTTTATAATATCCCCCCCTTATTTGTCTTTTTTTCAAAGTTGAAAAGTCCCAGTTTTATTAATCTCTCCTCATACGGCAGCCATTCCATACCCCTAATCATTTTTGTTGCTCTTTTCTGAACCTTTTCCAATTCCAATGCATCTTTTTTGAGATGGGGCGACCCCATCTGCATGTAGTATTCAAGGTGTGGGCATACCATGGATTTATATAGAGGGGAATATGCTATTTTCTGTCTTCTTATCTATCCCTTTCTTAATGATGCCCAACATTGTGTTTGCTTTTTTGCACATTGAGTGGATGTTTTCAGAGAACTATCCGCAATGATTACAAAATCTCTTTCTTGAGTGGTAACAGCTAATTTAGACCCCATCATTTTATATGTATAGTTGGGATTATGCTTTGCAAAGTGCATTACTTTGCATTTATTAACACTGAATTTCATCTGCCATTTTATTGCCCAGTCACCCAGTTTTGAGAGATCCTTTTGTAGCTCTTCGCAGTTTGCCGGGGATTTAACTATCTTGAGTAGTTTGGTATCATCTGCCAATTTTGCCACCCCGTTTTTTATCCCCTTTTCCAGATCATTTATGAATATGTTGAATAGGACTGGTCCCAGTACAGACTCTTGGGGGACACCACTATTTATCCCTCTCCATTCTCAAAACTGACCATTTATTCCTACCCTTTGTTTCCTATCTTTTAATCAGTTACCAGTCCATGAGAGGACCTTCCCTCTTATCCTGTGACAGCTTACTTTGCTCAAGAGCCTTTTGTGAGGGATTTTGTCACAGGCTTTCTGAAAATCTGAGTACAGTATATCCACTGGATCCCCCTTGTTCACATACTTGTTGACCCCCCTCAAAGAATTCTAGTAGATTAGTGAGGCATGATTTTCCTTTACAAAAAACATGTTGACTCTTCCTCAACAAGTTATGTTAATCTATGTGTTTGACAATTTTCTTCTTTGTTATAGTTTTAACCAGTTTGCGTGGGACTGAAGTCAAGCTTACTGGCCTGTAATTGCTGGGATCACCTCTGGAGACCTTTTACAGTAGCATGCAGGATGGAAGACACCATCCACCCCTTCTTAAGGCAGCAAAAAAAAAAAAAAAAGGTAACTGGCAGAAACTGTGCCATCCGACTCCCTCAGAGACAGGTTTCTGGCATCGCTATGACTCATCTCAAGGTTGCTACTATTAATGTCGTCTGGTCAGAAATGGCCACTTTTGAGGGATGAAGTGACAGAATCTTCATACTTTCCATTTACACACAATAAGATGTATGTCTTGTCAACATTAGAAATGGTTTCTTTGTAGAAACATGGGTTATACTACCAAGAGTGCTTTTGCTGGTATAGCTCATTGGTTTCCCAAACAAAATAAGGTCTGCTGACAAACTGACTTTTTTTGCTAGTATAAATGTGTCTACGCTAGGGATTTGCTAACACACCTATGTGAGTTATGGGCAGGGTGACCATATTTCCCTATGCTGAATATGGGACACCAGGTAAAATTACGTGAATTCAAGCAAGTTAAACAGCAATCAATCAGAACTATGTAGTACAAACATTCAAATTTACATTAAGTTGACTGAGCCCCCGGTAAAAAGTAATACTGCGTAGTTGCATTCTTTTTATTTACCTTCTTTATCTTTAAGGCTTTAAGGTTCACCGAGGGAGGGGTGATACACACACCCCTTCCCTCCCCCCCCATGGGGAGAGGTGACACACACATACCCCTCTGTCTCATGGGAGGGTGACCAACCAGTGCTCCCTGCCCAGCACTCTCCACCCTCCATGCCTGGCTAGGCCCCCCTCTCCCAGTGCCTGGTACCATGTCTTCCTGAGGCAACACGTGGAGGGGGCACACAGGGTCACATACCCCCCTCCACAGATTTCTGTCAGAGTTCACACCAGAATGTGGCCAGCAGCAGCCTATCGGCACTGTGCAGGAGGGAAGGGATGGGAGCTACTTACAGCCACAGGGGAGGAGGGAGGGAGGAAGAGATGACCTGGCCCATGTCTCTGCAGAGCTCATCTCTTTCCCCTCTCCCCCCCACACATCGTGGTGGTGGGGGGGCGATGGGCAAGTGAAGAGGGTGCTAATCCCCTTCCCGGGTGGCTGCCGTGGAGCTGGCGGGGCAGGGGAGGGAAGGGGGAAACAGGCTGGAAATCACTCCCCCACACACTCCAGAGCTGGCATTCAGCGGGGGCTGCGCTGACAGACCAGCAGTGGGAGAGGCCTGGCCTCGCACTTGCTACAGCTTTGCCCAGCCACCAGCTTTGCACACCAACCCCCACCTTTGGCCTTTGGACCACCCCACTCACCACTGGGTGGGTGTGCAGCTGGCAAGCAGAGATCCAGCCAGCAGCCGGAGCCGCCAATACTGATGGAGGGAGGAGGCAGAAAATACAGGACAATTTGCACATTTTAAGGAAAAAGTCAGGTCACCTGCAGCAGGGCTTAAAAATGGGATATCTGGTCACCCTAATTAGGGGTGCATTTTTTCCCCGTATTCTGAACAGATATAACTAGGTCGGCAAAACTTTTAAGTGCAGGCCAGGCCTTAGTGGCACTAAAATAGTGCCTAAACTTTGTAGAACATTTTATGCAGCAGGAGCTGACTTAACTACAACGGCTAGACAAGTCCCTACACTCCTTGAAGGTGGCATCCTTTTTATAGTGTAGCTGCAGCCTTACAGAGTTCATCCATATGGTATAGCAACCTGGCTTTTCCATAGGGGAAATGTCTGTTGTAGTACAGACCCATATTCTAAAGAGGTATGGGGAAAACCTATTTCTAGCTTACAAATGAAGCAATTATGAATCATGTCTTTAGGCAGAGTTTAAATTTGTATTGGTCCTTAATGAGCAACCACAGACATGTTAGCTATGGCTCTAATCATGTCACCGGGCAGGGCTTTAAAGTGGTGGTGGCCTCCTTTTGTTTCTGGGCCATTGGAACAATGAGAATATTTGCTGTCTTAAGGGCACAAGCTGCCATTCCACCTAAAAATATCACACTCTGGTTTTGTCTACACTAGCAAAAATAGTCTTACAATAAAAACAGTCTTGTATTACAGCAACTGCCAACAATGGTGCAACTGCACCAGTGGCAGCAAGCAACAGTGTAAGCACTGTAAGGAGGGGGAGAGAGAGAAGCACACTCTTTTGCTTTATCATCATGTCATAAAAAACTATCAATACCAGAGGCATAGTATTGCTACAGCTGCACCACTGCAGATGTGAAAAAAGAACAGCAGATTTTTAAACTAGATCAATCACCCACTGGCTTACTATAAATTCTGCCTGAAAAAAGATTTGTGCCCAAAAGCTAATAAAAATCATGGTCAGAAACTTTTCCCCTGTTGATAGGTCTGGGAACAGTAGTTATCAGCTGAAGAACACTCTCACGCTCATTGGTCGCAGCAAGACACTCGCTGGCTGAGTGGAAAAGGATAGACATAACTGCCTGTTTTTTAAGAGCATGGGCTATATTAATCACAGTAAAAGTTACTGATGATTTAAACAGGCATGTCACTTATATACAGCCTGAGCAAAACTATGCCACAAATACAGCTACAAGTCCTGATACTTTGACATACATTTGTAAAGACTAAGCAAATGATATCTTTCTGTTTTGAATGTAATAGCTGTTGTGTTGATGTAAGAGGTGTTCTCTGTCTGTGCTTTTAATTGTTTTGCCCAAGTTCACTAGTTGCATTCTGTACAGGAATAAAATAGTGTTAATTCAATCATTTCCTAGTGTAGGGTAAAAACTGTCACTGCTGTTTTATGTTAAGTCCAACAGTAAAACTTCTAGCAGTTCAGCTCTGCACACTTTAATACTTTTTGTATGAGTATCAAGTTAGGTTCTGGCTACATTTGGTTAGGGAGGGATAAATCTGAGAGGATTCTTGCCTTGTCAGCTGTAGGCTAGGACATTCTGTCCTCATGAAAACAATCTTTATGCACTTTGAAATTCTCGGGATAATGGAATGTAAACACATCTCAAAAATTCTGGCAATTGTTTAAATGCCGCTCATTGTGTAACTTCTTGGACCTTGAGCTTTGTGTTTTAGAAGGATAACAAGACTGTCTTGAAAATCTAAGTACTTTACGCACAAATACCTAGATTTAATGATCACTGGAATTTTTTACATGGTCCTGTTGAAAAACTATTTGTCCAATGGACAAGCCCAGACATTTGTATAGCCCTGCGCGGATACAAATCTATACCCATGGATATAAATCGTTACCTGCGGAACCGCAAGGCTCTCCCAGGAACCGCAGCGGCAAAAGAAACAGAACGTGGGGCGGGGCTGCCACTCCCAAAAGCCAGTGTCCCGCACCAGCAGCTCCTCCAGTATGGCTGTACCGCTCCCAGTCCTGCCCACCAGGGTGGGCACCAGGCTTCCAGCAGCTGTCCCTGGTTGCGCTCTTATGTTAAAGGGGAACGCACACCCCCAGACAGGAGACAGACAGCTATGTGAAAGGGACGGGGGCAGGGCTGTGGGCGGTACAGCCGTGCCGGAGGAGCTGCCAGCATGAGGTGCTGGCTCCTAGGAGCAGCAGCCCCATGTTCTGCCCCTTTCGCAGGATGGGTACCGATTTGCAGTCATGGATATAAATTTGTATCCACGCAGGGCTCTAGACTTTTGTCTATCTCTTGTGCAGACAAGGGCATAGCTACATTATAATGGCTACAGCTGTGCCACTGTAGTTTCATAGCATAGATGCTTCCTACATCAATGGAAGAGGTTTTTCTGTCTCTGTAATTAATTCACCTCTCTGGGTATGTCTACATCTACAATTTTGCAGCGCTGGTTGTTACAGCTGTATTAGTACAGCTGTATAGGGCCAGCGCTGCAGAGTGGCCACACTTACAGCAACCAGCGCTGCAACTGGTGTTAGATGTGGCCACACTGCAGCGCTGTTGGGCGGCTTGCAGGGGGGTTCGGGGAACACGAGAGCAAACCGCGGGGAAGCAGGTCTCCTTCCCCGCGGTTTGCTCTGGTGTTCCCCGAACCCCCCCGCAAGCAGGTCTCCTTCTCCGCGGTTTGCTCTCGCGTTCCCCGAACCCCCCTGCAAGCAGGTCTCCTAACCCGCGGTTTGCTCCGGTGTTCCCCGAACCCCCCCGCAAGCAGGTCTCCTTCCCTGCGGTTTGCTCTCGCGTTCCCCGAACCCCCCCGCAAGCAGGTCTCCTTCCCCGCGGTTTGCTCCGGTGTTCCCCGAACCCCCCCGCAAGCAGGTCTCCCCCGTGGTTTGCTCCGGTGTTCCCCGAACCCCCTCGCAAGCAGGTCTCCTTCCCCGCGGTTTGCTCTCGCGTTCCCCTAACCCCCCTGCAAGCAGGTCTCCTTCCCCGCGGTTTGCTCTCGCGTTCCCCGAACCCCCCTGCAAACCACGGGGAAGGAGACCTGCTTGTCTTGGGGGTTCGGGGAACGCGAGAGCACACCGCGGGGAAGGAGACCTGCTTGCGGGGGGGTTCGGGGAACGCGAGAGCAAACCGCGGGGAAGGATACCTGCTTATTCCACGGAGGTCAAGAAAAACGCTGGTGAGTGTCTACACCTGATGACCAGCGCTGGATCACCAGCACTGGATCCTCTACACCCGAGGTTCGACCGGGTGTACGGCCAGCGCTGCAAACAGGGAGTTGCAGCGCTGGTAATGCCCTGCAGATGTGTACACCTCCTAAGTTGCAGCGCTGTAACCCCCTCACCAGCGCTGCAACTTTGTGGTGTAGACAAGGCCTCTGAGAGGTGGCTGGTAGCTAGGTTGATGGAAGAATTCTTCCATCGATTTAGCTGTATCTACAGTGAGGATTAGGTCGACCTAATTATATCAAACAGGGAGCAAACTTTTTTTTTTTCCTGAGCAATATACCTAGTTCAATCTAATTTTTAGGTATAAACCAGGCCTATGTTAGTTGTAATGGGTAAGTAGCTTTGTTGAGCTTTGGTACATCTCTAAACGCTACCTGAAACAGGATCATGTTCGACAATGAAAATTCTCTCAATATCCAAAAACATAATTATCCAAACTTACTTTGTGTTCTCCATGATGTTCTGATAAGCAAGGCTGTACTATATTACGCTATTAAAATGATTAAGATTAGAATTAAACATGTGCAGTTCTTACCTTTATTCTGCTTCCACTCTCAAATAATTCAGGTCTGTTCTTTCCATTCCTAGATTTCAATTTAAAAAATTGGCAGTTGTAGGTTTCAGCGGAAAAGTGGAAAACGTTAAAAACCAAATGCTTCAGTTTAAAAAAAAAAAAGGGGGGGGGTTAAAAAAAGATTTTGAATGCAAAATTTTGACCAGCTCTACTGACCTACAATTAACAGTATAATTAGTAAATACAATTGCTAGAAACAAATAATTCTATTACTAAAATTAATTTACATTTTATCTTTTTAATTTGAAGACCCTATACTTATAAAATATTTGAATCAGGGATTAAAGGAGAGGGTAGCTTCCCCATCTCTCCTTGGACTGAGTAAACAGCTGTTTTCCACACATTCCCCTCCTGTTTCAATCTACTTTAACCACTGATTTGCATACATTAGTAAAAATCAGTAATACATATGCCTATTATGGGGGAGTTTGGAAATCAAACTAGCAAGCAAGAGTGTCTTCATCTAGTACCAAACCGAATAAAATTTATTTTAATCTGGCATTGAATTAGTTATGTGAATGATATGAAAGGCTCTCTGCTTTTATTCACCTGGATGAAATGCCATAGACCACAATCAACTGTTCTATAAATAATATGTTGTAGCTGGATTTATTAAAGGATTAGAAAACTTTAACATCAATAGTAGTAATTGCTACTAAAATAAATGTAATCAAACCTTATACGTCAGTGTTTAAGGTAATTGACACAGAGGTCAGAAAAATTCTCTTTCCCCCAGCCTACCTCTATGGCATTGCACAACTGTCAGGGTGTATGATGCAAGCAAGCAGCTATACAGGAAACACTGGATGACCTAATATAGTACAGAGAATTTTATGTTCTTAATAAATAAAAAGGTGAAATAAAGATTTGCAGGGAAAAAACAGGGTTACATAGTAGACTTGCTATTATTGATGGGCCCTAATTTTAATCCTCTGTCTGCCTTTAACTCTTCACCTCTACACCCAATAAGTTTTGAATGAAATAATAGTAGTTTTTACAGAGGGTTTTATTAAAAAATGTAAAAGTAGCAAAGAATCCTGTGGCACCTTATAGACTAACAGACGTTTTGGAGCTCCAAAACGTCTGTTAGTCTATAAGGTGCCACAGGATTCTTCGCTGCTTTTACAGATCCAGACTAACACGGCTATCCCTCTAATACTAAAAAATGTAGACTTTGTGAGACAAGAGGGAGAAGAGAACATAAGCTGGAAAAGCAGCAAAGAGTCCTGTGGCACCTTATAGACTAACAGACGTTTTGGAGCATGAGCTTTCGTGGGTGAATACCCACTTCCTCAGATGCATGTCACATGCATCTGAGGAAGTGGGTATTCACCCACGAAAGCTCATGCTCCAAAACGTCTGTTAGTCTATAAGGTGCCACAGGACTCTTTGCTGCTTTTACAGATCCAGACTAACACGGCTACCCTCTGATACTTGATAAGCTGGAAAGGAAATGACTAGAAATACCTATCACTACATCCAACTTTTCCCTTTCCTGTGCCACTGTTTTTCTCTTTGCAGTTGAAACTGCTAAACTTGATTCAAACAGTTATTCAAGTAACCTCAGGCCAGGCAGGGATTTTTTGTCAGATGACCACGGCCTCGATCCTGTGATATGTTCCTTATGGGTGTAATCCTGCTGTCTGCAGAAATCCAGGCGTATGTTATATATGCATGGTTAAAGCCTAATCTATAGAACAGTAACTGGAGAGGATGATGATTTTATAAATCTATATGATTTTATAAAAAATTGATGAGTGAATATAATGTAACTGGAATATGCTTCATGCAAAAGGTCTCTTGTAAGGTATCATTACAAAGCTTATTCTCTACTGAGTGTAGTCATCTTATTTGTATAAATCACTCTTGTATCTGAAACAAGAAATATGAAATATAACTCTGAGGGCCTATTGTAATTATGCAAAGTGTGGGCCATTAATGGTGGTTTGGAATCTTAATGGCTCCCATCAGCCAGGACAATTGACTGGATGGCTCTGTTTGCAAGCAAGCCTTCCTGTGAGTCAGGCTGGGAGGAATGAAGGCTTGGGGTCTTACAGTGACATGTGATCATGTCACATGAACTGGAATCCATCTTTAACCTGGTGCTTTTTCAGTGTGTGTGGGGGGTGGAAACCCAGAGGGACAAAGGATTCCCACCTTATGCAAAAGATATATAAATGAGTAGAACAAAACAAGGAGGAGAGAGTAGCCATCATGAAGAATCTCCTCGCTACCACCTGAGCTGGAACAAGAGCTGTATCAGGGGAAAGAATTGTGTGGAAAGTGTCGTCTGAGGAAAACACTTATTGAAGCATCTTTGAGGGTGAGATTATCTGTATTTAGTTTGATTAAATATAGATTTGCACATTTTATTTTTCTTGGTGAGTTACTTTGTTCTGTCTGTAACTACTTGGAACCACTTAAATCCTACTTTCTGTATTTAATAGAATCACTTTTTACCTATTAATTGACCCAGAGTATGTATTAATACCTGGGGAGAGGCAAACAGCTGTGCATACCTATCAGAGTTACAATTTTTGTGTTTACTCTGTACAGTATAAGCTTTATAAAGGGTAAAGTGGATTTATTTGGGTTTGGACCCCATTGGGAGTTGGGCATCTGAGTGCTAAAGACAAGCACCCTTTTGTGAGCTGTTTTCAGGTAAACCTGTAGTTTTGGGGCAGGTAATTCAGACCCTGGCTCTTTGTTGGAGTAGACAGGAGTGTCTGGGTCAGCAAGACAGGGTGCTGGAGTCCTGAGCTGGCAGGGAAAGCAGGAGCAGAGGTAGTCTTGGCAGCTCCCAAGAGGGTTTCTGCCCCACTTACAAACCAGTTCACCAAGCAGGCTCAGCATGGCTCATGTGCTGGTCAGCCCCGCAGCTTGGTTCCCTGCTCCTTGTTTGCTGGCCGGTGTGGACGTCTGGCTTGGGGGGGAGACAACTGCCCCCTGCATGGCCGGGGAATAGGGCAGTGGGGGCAATGCGGACGGATCGCGGGCAGCAGGCAAGGCGGCGCTCTGGACACTGGGGAAATGCAGCTCCTGGAGTGTGTGAAAAGCGCTGGGTCAGGCCAGGGAACAGCGGGACTCAGTCTGGCCGGGCGCAGGCAGGGTCTTGCCGGGGCTGGGGACAAGCCCGGGCTAAGCAGCTTCCCTCCCCCCGCAGCCTGCGTGCTACGCGCAGCGAGGCCCAGGCCGGAGACCCGGATGCAGCTCGGGCCGGGCAGGCTCTCGTGGCCGCGAGGGGGCGCCCGCCCGCCGGGTGCGCAGCTAGGAAGCCGCCGGCCCGTGGGCGTTGTGTCGGGGAAATGGCGGCGCTCGGAGCGGGCCTGGCCGCGGCCGCTCGCGGGAGGTAGCGGCACCTCCCTCTCCCCAGCGGCTGGCGGTGCGTGGGGACGGGGCGCTGGGCCTGGCTGGCGGAGGGAGGGGCTCGGGCGGGGTAGGCCGGGCGCCTCGCCGACTCCTGGTGGGCAGGCGCCGCGGAGGGAGGCCGCGGGGGGCCCGCCCGTTAAAGAGGAACGGGCGGCCGCGGGGCTGGGGCGAGGGGCCGGACTGAGGCGGCCGCTCCAGCCGTTGGCTGACTCAGCAGCGGCGCGCGCGGCCCCCGCGGTGACTCAGCAGCGTCACCCCCGGGTCATGCTCGGACATGCCGGGCTGCGGCCAGCGGAGGAGCTAAGCCCCGACTTGCCTTCGCCTGGCGACGCTATTTAAAGGCGGCCCGGCCCCGCCGCTTCATGCCACTGCCGCGCTTCAGCTCAGCCGCGCGCCCGCCCGGAGCGCCCAGGGCTGGGCTGGGCTGGGCTCGGCTCCTCCGTGCGGACGCCCCGCTTCGCTCACACCGGCTCTCCTTGTTCCAGGCAAATGTGCAACACCAAGATGTCAGCTGGGTCGGACGACCGCCTGGGCGCCTCTGCCCTTCCCCCCGCCGAGCAGGAGGCACTGGTGAGTAGCCCTGGCCCGGCTCAGGGGCACCGCGGTTTTCCTGCTGGCTACGGGGCTTGCTTCCAATGGACCTGCTGGTAGACAGGTGTGGAGAATGTGGATGGTGACTGCGCCTATATCAGTGCCAGGAAACTTAGATGTTCATACTGGATTAAAGCCAGGTGGATTCTCTTCAATGGCACTACGGCTGGCTGTAGTCTTTTTGTTGCCCCAAGCAAAACCATTTTTTTTGGCTGCCCCCCTGCTGCCCCACCCACACCCCCTGCTGCCCCAGCACTGTCCGCCTCCCTTTCCCCTCCACCATTGCCCTCCCCCTGATGCCCCAGCCTTGGGCTCTCCCCCCAATCTGCACCCTCCTGCTGTCTCAGCCCTGGGTCACTGGTAACTTGCTCCCAGGGCGGGTCATACAGCAGGAATTTTAGCTGTGCACAGAATACAGACAGGTTAGGTTTCCATATAGTTACAGAACTGCAGTAAAGTGGAACAATTTTCAGCCTCTGTGATTGGAGGATATCTAGATGCATATTATAAGACTGTCCTACATAAATGAGGAAATCTTTATATGCCTTTATTATTCTTTTGTTTCACTCTTTTTCTTTTTATGGGGAATTTAGCAATGCAATGTCACTGTCTTCCTTTTAAACAACCAAAAAAAAAAAGGCAGTGGCTGTTGAAAATAGCAATTCCAGTCCTAAAAACCGCTGGGAAGCATTTCTTGCTCAGTTTTATCGTACTTTTTCTACAGTAAGTTACAGTGGATCAGCATATTTGATTTGGGAGAAATGAAGTAACAGCTGCCCAAATTGAGCTTGAGCACTCCTGAATTTTGAGGGTGTTCAGATCTGGAAGGTAGGGGGTAGATTCCCTTTCTGAATATTAGCTGTATCTGGAAAAGGAAAGTCAATTTCTGCTTCCATGGCTCAGAAGAGGAAATTCTCCTAAGTGCCTGGTACTGTATCTAAAGAGCTGCCCAGGTCCAGAGCCTCCCCTCCCTTACTTTTCATTTTAAATTCTAGTGGGATCCATGTACCTCCCTTGGTAGGCTTCAGATAGAGAGGGGCACTGTCCATTTAGTCCACCCAATTCCTTCTTTGGGGGCTGCAAGGTGAGGTCACACCAATATCCCTAATCCAGTCTAGAGAAGCCTTCTGAAGGGGATATCTGGGGCAAAGCCTTCTACTCCTTGGGCTAATTGTTTCCCATTCATGGTGCCACCCCTTTCAACTCACAGCAAGTTGCAGCATGGCTTAGCTACCTCACTCCCTACTCCTCCCTTTCCTGTTGATAGCGCCCAAGGGATTGCTGGGAAATGTAGTTCTTTCTCTGCTCCAGGGCTGACTCTATAGGCAGGGAGCTAGGCAAGGAACTACAGCTCCCAGGGTCCCATGGGTTCTCAGTTCTCATGCTGGATCCCCAGCTGCTCCTTGGCTCTGCTTCTGCAGGGTTGTGAGAGGGGAGGAAGTGAGTTTTTTTTTTTTTTTTTTTTTTTTTTAAAAAGGATGGCCCAAAGGCTGCCCCTTGCAAATGTGCCGCCCTAAGCAGCTGCTTGTTTTGCTGGTGCCTAGAGCCAGCCCTGAATGGCACACTTGTGTAATAAATCATGTTTCACGGTTGGGAGTGAAGGATGGCACAGTCACCTAAACTTTGTGTTTCTGGGATTTTGTTGCTTTTAAATGTGTTCTTAAAGAAATGTTTTAACAGATGTTTGATTTTAATGCCAAGTTTGAGCCCTGAACAGATTACTAGATCCATGCATCCGACGAAGTGGGTATTCACCTATGAAAGCTCATGCTCCAATACGTTTGTTAGTCTGTAAAGTGCAACAGAACTCTTTGCCGCTTTTACAGAGCCAGACTAACATGGCTACCCCTCTGATACTAGATCCATTCAGAATATAAAACCTATAAAAATAGCATTTAAAATGGAAATCTTGACAGAATCATGTTAGAGCATTGGGACAGGTGTATGTTCTAGCACTACATGGTGTTTGTATTGTTTCTGAGAGAGTGTGAATTTAACTGATTCTATTTAACTATGGTGACAGGTTTCAGAGTGGTAGCCGTGTTAGTCTGTATCAGCAAAAACAATGAGGAGTCCTTGTGGCACCAATTTTTTTTTTTTTTTGGCAAATAAATTTGTTAGGCTCTAAGGTGCCATAGGGACTTCTCGTTGTTTTCATTTAACTATAGGTTTTCAGTATGTGTCCATATCATCTTGTGCTGCATTGGAACTTAAAAGCAAGGGTAAGAGACATAGACCTTACAATGAAAAGCCCAGGGGTGTGGTGATTCATTAAGTGTGTCACTCTTCTGTCTGAGTACTGTACCAGTGCTGCAGCAATGGTGTTAGTTGCTATCCTATGGTTTCTGTCACATCAGATGTGACTTAAGTTATTAAAAAAGTTATGGCATGCTATTGCAAGTGAATTTACTTTGTTAGAAAAGTTAAATAGTTACGAATAGTTTAAAAGGCTAAAAAGGTAGGAAAACATGACAAAAGCCAGATGTTCATGAAAATATACCGTGCCGCTTAGGATGGAAAAATACAGTGATTCATTTAAAATCAAAATACCTTAAAAGTTAGAGGTTTTGTCATGGAAATCAAAGCAGTGATTATAAGGCCTTGAAATGCGATCAGATCTACAATGCCTGGGTGGATCCTTGTGTTAGTATAGAGTCCCATTGGGCACAAGCTTCCACACCTATCCAGTTGCAGAATCGGAGCTTAAATAGTTAAGGGCTTGTCTACACTGGCAATTTATAGCACTGCCACTTTCTCCTTCAGGGGTGTGAAAAACACCCCTCTGAGCACAGCAAGATTCAGCGTTATAAAGCTCCAGTATGGACAGTGCACCACTGCTGGGAGCCGCACTGGTAGCTATGGCCATCGTGACAGTGAGGGTTTTTTTTTGTTTTGTTTTTGAGCAATGGGAGAGCTCAATCCGAGCACTTTACCATGACTGCACAAACCATGTTAAAGTGTTTAGTGTTGCCCGTGTAGACTAGCCCTAAGTTCTGTCTACTTATGATACATTCTCTCTGTTTCAGTGAGATGTTCATTCCCTTTGTGAATCCGTTGTAAAAACATACGAATGGCCATATTGGGTCAGACCAATGGTCCACTTAGCCCAGAATCCTGTCTTCTGACAATGGCTGGTGCCAGATGTTTCAGAGGGAATGAATGGTACCAGGCAATTTATTGAGTGAGCCATCCATCCCCCTTTGTCCAGTCCCAGCTTTCAGCAGTCAAAGTTTAGGAACACCTACAGCGTGAGGTTGCATCCATGATCATCTTGGCTACTACCCATTAATGAACTTATCTAATAGTTTTTTAACCCACTTATACATTGGGCCTTCACAACATCCTCTGGCACCAAGTTCCACAGGTTGTCTGTGCATTATGTGAAGAAGTATATCCTTATGTTTAGTTTAAACCTGCTGCCTACTAATTTCATTGGCTGACCCCTAGTTTTATGTTATGTGAAGGGGTAAATAATACTTCCTTATCCATTTTCTCCACACCATTCATGATTTTATAGTCCTCTGTCCTGTTCCCTTGAAGTCATCTCTTTTCTAAGATGAACAGTCTCAGTCTAGTTAATCTCTCCTTATGTGGAAGCTGTTTTATATCCCCTAATCATTTTTTGTTGCCCCTCTTTGTATTTATGTTTATTCTAAGATCTTGTTTTGAAAGGGGACAACCAGAATTTCATGCAGTATTCAAGGTGTGGGCTTACTATGGATTTATCTAGAGGCATTATGATATTTAGTGTATTATTATCTACCCCTTTCCTAATGGTCCCTAACGTACTGTTCTCTTTTGTGACTGCTGCTGCACATTGAATGGATATTTTCAGAGAACTATCTGCAGTGACTCCATTATCTTTCTTGAGTGGTAACAACTAATTTAGACTCCATCATTTTGTATGTATGGTTGGAATTACCTTTTCCATTGTGCATTACTTTGCATTTATCAACTTTGCCTTTATCACAAGCTAAATATGAGTCAATAGTGTAACACTCTTGCGCCAAAAAAAAAAGCGAACATTCTTGGATATATTAGCAAGGAGTGTTGTAAGCAGGACACGAGAAGTAATTCTTCTGCTCTTCTCCGTGCTGATAAGCCTCAGCTGGAGTTTTGTGTCCAGTTGTGGATGCCTCATTTCAGGAGAGATGTAGACAAATTGGAGAAAGTCCAGAGAGGAGCAGCAAAAATGATTAAAGGTCTAAAAAACATGACCTATGAGAGAAGATTGAAATACGTGGGTTTATTTCATCTGGAGAAGAGAAGACTGAGAAGGGGACATAACAATTTACAAGAAGGAGTTAGAAAAATTATTCTCCTTACCCTCTGAAGATAGAACAAGAAGCAATGGGCTTAAATTGCGGCAAGGGTGGTTTAGGTTGGACATTAGGAAAAACTTCCTGTCAGCGTAGTTAAGCACTGAAATAAAATGTGTAAGGAGGTTGTGCAATCTCCATCATTGGAGATTTTTAAGAGCAGGTTAGACCAACATCTGTCAGAAATGGTTCAGATAATAATTAGTCCTGCCATGAGTGCAGGCGACTGGACTAGACGACCTCTCGAGGTTCCTTCCGGTCCAACAATTCTATGATTGGATTTCATCTGCCATTTGTTGCCCAGTCACCCAGTTTTGTGAGATCCATCTGTAACTCTTCACAGTCAGCTTTAGATTTTACAATCTTGAGTATTTTTATATTGTCTACAAACTTTGCTGCTCACTGTTTATCCCTTTTTCTAGATCATTTATGAATATACTGAACAGCACTTGTCCCAGTACAGATCCTTGAGGGACACCGCTATTTACCTTTTTCCATTTTAAAAACTGACCACTTATTTCTACCCTTTGTTTTCTATATTTTAATACTGATCTATGAGAGGACCTTCCTTCTTATCCCATGACTGCTTAGTTTGCTTAAGAGCCTTTTGGTGAGAGGCCTTCTGAAAGTACAAGTATATCTATTGAATCACCTTTGTCCACATATTTGTTGACACCTTCAAATAATTTTACTAGATTGGATTCTGCATGATTTCCCTTTACAAAAGCCATGTTGACTATTCCCCAACATATCGTGTTCATATGGGTAGTCAATAGGTGGACCATGGGCCAAATCTGGACTGCCAGATGCTTTTGAATGGACCCCAAAATCTTATTTACTTATAATTATTGTTACTGTACTTTATTTTATAATTTTCTCTGGAGTCTGAACTTTGCCTATCCCTTGACCAAGATAGTTGGACCTTGACCCCTCCCCCACAAAAAAGACTACCCTTGATCTGTAGTAAAGAACACAATTATCAGACACACAGTTTCAGCCAGTTTACATGGTACTGATGTTAGGCTTACTAGCTTGTAATTTCCAGCATTGCCTTGAGGCTTTTTAAAATTGGTGTTATGTTAGCTACTTGCCAGACATCTAGTGCAGAGGCTAATTTAAACAATAGGTTATATACCACAGTTGTTACTCAGCCGTTTCATGTTCGAATTCCTTTAGAACTCTTGGGTGAATGCCAATCTGGTCCTGACAAATGTACGCATAGTAAGTCATCAGTTTGTTCCAAAACCACCTTTACTGACACCTCAATCTGGGATGGTTCCTCAGATTTGTTACCTGAAAAGAATGGCTAAGGTGTGGGAATCTCCCCCATATCCTCTGCAGTGAAGACTGATGCAGTGGCCTTGACTTCACTGAGTTCTCCTTTACCACCTCGATCTCTAGTGGCCCCACTGATTCTTTGGCAGACTTCCTGCTTCTGATGTGCTTTAAAAAATTTGCTGTTAGTTTTTGTCTTTTGCGAGTTGCTCTTCAAATTCTTTTTTGCTCTCCCTAATTATACTTTTACACTTGATTTGATGTAGTTTGTTCCTTTCTGCTGTATATCTATCCATCTGTTGCATTTCAGTGGTATGTTTGTATTGTTGGGTTGAGCAAGTAATTAGGTTGCCTAACACTTTCCATATAAAAAATTTCTTGTGGCCCTTTTGTTTTTAGAAGCTCTAACTGCATCAAACCTTTGAAATATGGTGGAAGGGAAGTCCTTGGACTGAAGAGCTGTCCATTTTGTCCCATGACATTCAGTTCAGGTTTTGCTGAGAGATGCGTTTTTGAAAAAAGCTATTTCCCTTCTCTCACCCATTCTTCAGAAATATTTTGTCTCGTTGAAATAACTAAACATGAACATGTTAGGACCAGGTTCGTGCTGCTGCTGAACCAGCAACAGCAGCATTGCACCCTATATTGGGAGCACTTAAGAACTGTTAGAGCTGCTGTAGCACAAGAAGATGTGGGGAGAGAGACACAGGGGCTTATGCCCCAAACCAGCAAATAGCTCTAATGAGCCATCTAGTTAACTTTGAGGGCACTGTGGGGTAGGAGCTGCCACACCTCCTGGTGGTGCGAGAGAGCTAGGCTGGGTCCCGCCTTGGGATAACAGCCTTCTACTTACCAGCTAATGTAGTAAGCCTTGTAGTCAAGGGGGAGCAGTCTGTGCTACACTGCTGAAAGTTCAAGGTTCGCACCCAAGTGATGATGTATGATTTGGGGGAGGGAGGATTGTTACATTTGCTTGTAATAGGATTTGTTTATCTTTTTTCTTAAAAAGAAAAGCCTGGGAAATTATGTAAGCATGTAAACAAATTTTATTTAGGTTGCAAAGGCTGTCTTTGCCTCTGGAATCTTACTTTAGCCTCCATGTGCATATGTATTTTGTCACAGTCTTTAATTACGTGATGACACACAGATTTTCACAGCACTCCTATTTCATTTGATGTGACCGATAAATGCACTGTGGGGAATGACAAAATTAAGATTGCACAGGGAACCAAAATCTGCCATGTCCCAACTTAGCGATGCTTGACGTTTCAACGAAATTAACACTCTTTTAACATAGTTTTTGTGGGCGTAATACACAAGTAATCTGTGGTTCTTTCGGGAGGACATGCACTATAAAAATGAAATATGTTGTTTGCTTTTTTTCCCCCCCCAGGTTAAGCCGAAGCCACTGTTGTTGAAGTTGTTAAAATTTGCAGGTGCCCAAAAAGACACTTTTACAATGAAAGAGGTAAATTATCAGAACTTCTCACTAACAATGATGAGTAGCAATAAATTTAAGTTTCACTCTTACAAGTTTACCATACTTACTAGTTACCCCATAATGAAAGAAAAATAATGTGGCTTACTGGAAACGGCATTAGTGTGGAAGCTGGGAGATGGTTCTGTTCTTGGCTCTGCCATAGTCCTGCTTTGTGACCTCGATCAAGTCACTTAACATCTATACCATAGTTTTTCTGTCTGTAAAATGGAGTACTGTATATAGCTTTGAGAACTACAGGTGAAAACTGCTATGTAAAGTAGTATTTATTTATTCAGTTGTAGCTGATAATTGAAAAGAGAATAGACTCTTAGGGGGGTTGAAATAGGTTATTTTATATTTGTTTTATACTTTAAAGTTATAAATATATTTGACTTGCATTGTAGGTAATATTCTATCTTGGCCAATATATTATGTCTAAACAATTATATGATGAAAAACAGCAGCATATTGTCCACTGTGGCGATGATCTTCTTGGAGATCTATTTGGGGTACCAAGCTTTTCGGTAAAAGAACACAGGTAACATTTCATATTCTTTGTGATAGAGATCAGTATGAAATGTATGTAACACTCTGAACTTATCTGTTGGTTTGCAATTTGTTGCGTATTTTATTTGGATAAGTCTTGACAGATAGAATTCTCATAATTGTATGCCCCCTGGGCAGGTGTCCAATTTTTTTTAGAGGGAGGCACGATTCAGCCACATTTATATTTAAACTGCCAGACCTCAGAAGCAACACAAACTTCTGAGGTTTAGTAACCTTAGGGCAGGGGAAGGCAACCTATGGCACTTGTACCATAGGTGACACGCGAGCTGATTTTCAATGGCACTCATGCTGCTCAGGTCCTGGGCACTGGTCCGGGGGGCTCTGCATTTTAATTTAATTTCAAATGAAGCTTTTTAAACATTTTAAAAAACTTATTTACTTTATATACAACAATAGTTTAGTTATATATTATAGACTTGTAGAAAGAGACTGTCTAAAAACATTAAAATGTATTACTGGCAAGCAAAACCTTAAATCAGAGTGAATAAATGAAGACTCAGCACACCACTTCTGAAAGATTGCCGACCCCTGCCTTAGGGGCTTCTGTCTACTTTGAAGAGAGATTCTCCCCTCTACCACTTGAGGTAACAGCAACATAAGTTAGATGTTACACTAGCACTTCAGACTGTCCTCTTCCCGTTATGAACTCCTTATGCATGGGGGACCAACTCCAGTAAAGGGAGTTGCAGAGAAGAGGCATACTCTTTTGTTTTTCTCCAGGCAGCTACACAACTCCTCAGTGCAGAGTGATGGTGGCTGAAGATTTTTCTTTGCAACAGGCTACACTTTCTTCTGAAATAGGTTATATTGCTGCAAAGCCAATATGCATGACCTGGGTCTTGCCACTGCCCTAAAAGTTGAAGAAATTTTTCTCTGGATTAAACCCTGAAATAATGCTGTACAAGTTCCATTAAAAATGTTGTGAATCATGACTAGAGGTGGCCCAACTGCTGGTTAAGTGAGAAATGGCATTTTGGCAAAATTGAAACTTTCAGAAGAAAATTCCTGATCTTGTTGAAATTTTTTTTTTTTTGAGAAAAATTCAAAATGGAATTTTTTCCAACTTTTTAGAAAAAGGCATTTAAAGTTTCTTCAGTTTGTTTTGGTAGGGGGAAAACAGTTTCACTTTTTGTACTATTTTCCCTTTTTATAACAGGGTGGTGAAAGAGGAGTGGAAAGCTTAAAAAGGCAAATTCAAAGTGTTGGTGGTGGTTTCCCCACCAAAATAAAATGAAAACATCCAAAAATGCTGTGAAAAGTTTTGAGCAAAACAGAAACATTTTCATTTCTTTTGAATTTTTCATAAAATCCACTTACCTCTTTTTCAACCAGTTCTAATCATGACACTGCAAAATAATCAATATTTTCAGCTTGGTCTTTCTTCTAGTTTGGCTAAATTTACCACAGTAAATAGGAACTTCTAATTTTATAATTTTTAAATCTATGAAATGTCTGTTTTGTCTCCCTGCAAGGAAAGTATACTCAATGATTTCCAGAAACTTGATAGCAGTCAGTCAACAAGGTAAGTTAATGTTGAAAGGCCTTTTTTTTCCACGGGGACGGGGGGAGGTCTTTATTAATGCAAAAGTTCTGAAGGCTCTATTAACTTACTTTATAGGTGATATTCAGTTAACTTCAGCCATTGATAGATGATGTAATTATTGTCACTCTCTTGTAGCCCTGTTGGAGGTGAATTGCATCTTTTACAAATAAACTGTTTTAAGGTTATGGGTCTAGCACAGAAAATGGGCTTGAACTTGCTCATAGTGAAGTCACTGGCAAAATTTTCATTGGCTTCAGTGGAAACAGGATAAGACATTATGTGCAGACTTTGATTCCGCTTTCTTTACATACTCAACTCGGGCTAAGGAATATATTTTAAAAAACAAAATATTTGAAAATTGGTTCATCCTTAACTACCTTGTCTAATTTGAGTTAACATTTGTCTTGTAATAGTTGACACGATAAACAATAAAAGTAACAGGAAAAAAATCTATATACTTTGTTCTTATGAGTTTAATAAATCCATATATAATTTCATAAAATAGGCTATGGTCTATTTCAGTTTATTCATATCTGCAAGAGAAGGATGGATAATGCAGCTGTGATGTAACTTAAATTTAAGAAATGAGTGAAATGAAAGTTAAATATGGGGATGAATTTTTAATTTTAATTTTTAAAAAGACTCTTAAATCTACATGTAATCTGCTTGATTTTCCCAAGTATGGAGCACTTAACGTCTCCCATTGGCTTCAGTGGGTGCAGTTGGGTGCTCAACACTGGAAAATCAGTCAAGTCCCTAAATATGGGCTTTGGGGCTTAATGTAAGGCTCCTATTTTTGAAAATCTTGGCTAGAACAGCAGAGTAGAAGGATAGAAGATCTCAAAGATAAAATCTAGTTAAATAAAGAGGATATGTATTTACTATACTTAAATCTATTCTAAATGGATACCTTTTTGTCATGAAAATAACCAGTTGCATTGTGTAGTTCAGGGTTCATTCTGACAATGTAGTTAGAACAATTATTTGTGTGTCTTAGTAGTATATTAATGACTGTAAACATCTCTTGCAGAGCTTGATGTCGTCTTTTGTAAACCAGTGGATCTTGTATGTGTCCTCTTGTAAATAGTGTAGTAAAGTGTGTTTTATTTATAAGAATATTTTCTCCCAATATCTTTTCATCTATGAAAAATTCCAAAACTGTTACATTTTTTCTTATTATGTATATAATGTTAAAGAAAACCTTGAACGTTTCTTAAGAGTATGAAGTGATTTTTGTAAATGTTAAGTATACTCTAAATTAAGATTTAAAACAATATGTACAAAATATTTGCAGTATATTTTTTTTACAACTTTCACTGCAGTCCCTTGAGCCTGCAGATATTTCCTTTCTGATGCATTGCATTACGTATTCTTCTTTTTCAGAGTCTATGGAAGCAAACACATCTGAAAATGAGACCAGGTGTCAACTTGAAAAAGGCAGTGTTCTAAAGGTGATTGATCTACCTGATACATTCTAACATATACACTCTTTCAAGTTTCACAACTTCATTTGCTTTGCCATTGAGATTTGGGTGCAGTTGAAAGTTAAAATTAATTTCATGCTATCCACATTCATACTATGCTTACTTAGTATTTTTGTTAAACAGGAATCCATGCAGGAGTTAGTTGACGAAAAACAGACATCCCCAAATTTGACTGCTAGACCAACTACCTCATCTAGGAGGATGCTCAGTGAATCTGGTATGTGCACATCTATAATAAAATATTGAAAATCCTGCATACCTTTCAAGAGCATGTACATCTAGACCAAACTTGTATATCACTGGCTCATGTCGTTTTTTGTTGGGGAGTCCACATTTTCATGTTTTTAGCCATTGTGAAAGGTACCAGATTGACAGCCCTGGAGAATGAGCTTCCCTGCTTATCCATAGAATAGATACAATGTGACTAATGACAATACAGACTTCCCCACGTGTGTACATCTCCTAGCACAGCGGTTTTCAATCTTCTTTTCATTTGTGGATCCCTTAAAAATTTCGACTGCAGGTACAGATCCCTTTGGGAATATTTGACATAGTCAGCATACCCCTAGGGATCCGTGGACCACAGATTGAAAACCACTGTCCTACCACAGAGGGGCTCTGGTCCATGAGTAAGGTTTCTAGGTGCTATGATATATGTAATAACCTCACCAGCATGGTACAGCCATGATCTGCAAGGACTACCAGCGGGGTGATAGGGTAACTCAGTCTCCATGCCTGTTCAATTCTCTGCCTTTATACTGATGTCACCAACAAGGGTATCAGTGGTGTTTTCTTTGTGATGTGGACATCTTTTCATACACTCCGCTGAGACTATCAAACTGATGTCAGGTAACTCTTCAGACAGTCACCAGATTTTAACTTTTGGTTGCTGTTTGTAACCTACTTGTATTGGATTTAAGTCAGTGACACGGGGTGAACGGCTTTATTTTATCCAGTTATCTTGGTCCAGATTTTCAAAAGTATTTAGTCACCTAAATACCTGCGAAAACAGGCCCTCTGAATCTTTTCTCTTCCTCGCCCTGCTACCTGGCAACTTCATATTTATTGGTTAATGCATCTTTTTAAAATCTGAGGTGTTGATTCTGATATTTAGTAGCTGTAATTAATGGGGATTTTTGAGTGTTTTTTTGTGTGTGGGTTTTTTTTTTTTTTGTTATGTGTAACTTTCAACCTCTTGGTGGTAACACTTCATAACTTTCAATTATATGTAATACACACTGGTAATTTCCACACCAATCTGCATTTTATCACTACTTATCTGGTGATTCTTGATAGTGGTGATGAGTAACAATAACCTTTCACATAAAATCATAGCATGCAATATTTTATTTTGTTTTCCTGTGTTTGGTAATATTTTGTGCAGTTGTTTGATCTATGTAAGGTATTTCTGATATGATGATCTCTGTAGTATTTAGGGCAGTCATCCTAGCCCAGGGGTTGGCAACCTGTGGCACGCGTGCCAAATATGGCACGCGAGCCGATTTTGAGCAGCACGCAGCCGCCTGCCGCAGTCCTGGCCTCCAGCTCCACTCAGCCCCCCACTGCTCTCCCCAGCAGGGGCAAGAGGCAGAAGCTTGGTTCTGCGGCAACCAAGCTTCTCTCTCCTCCGCTTCTTCCCCCAGCATGGTGCTTTCCTGCTGCGCCTCCTCTCCATCCCTGAGCCAATCAGCTGATGGCCCTAGTGAGGGGGAGGAGGGAAGAGCAGCATTGTGCAGGCAGCTCCCTAGAGGAGACAGAGAGGTAGGGACGGAGCCTTGGGGAAAGGGGTGGAACAGGGCATATGCCGTCCAGTCCCCTGCCCTGAGCCTCTCAGGGCAGGGGGCTGGGAGCACCCCTACGAGCTGAGCACCCCAGCCCTCTGCCCTGACCCCCCACACACACTCAGCATTCTGCCCTGCAGCCCCCATACCCCCCAGCCCTCTGCCCTGCCCCTCCACACTCAGCCTTCTGCCATGCACCCCCACACACACCGAGGCCTTTGCACTGACCCTTGACCCCCCCCCACACACACACACCCAGCCCTCTGCCCTGAACCCCCTCCCCCAGCCCTCTGTCCTGACCCCATAAACCTCCCCACCCAGGTCTGGGGTCCCAGCCGCAGGCCCTGCTCAGCCCATTGCCAGCCTCGGTGAACAACCCCAAGCTGGCAGCAAGCTGAGCAGGCTAGCGGCGTAAGATCAGCATTTTAATTTAATTTTAAATGATGCTTCTTAAACATTTCGAAAACCTTGTTTACTTTACATACAACAATAGTTTAGTTATATATTATAGATTTATAGAAAGAGACCTTCCAAAAACGTTAAAATGTTTTACCGGCACGCAAAACCTTACATTAGAGTGAATAAATGAAGACTCGGCACACCACTTCTGAAAGGCTGCCGACCCCTGTCCTAGCCTATTGTAAAACTGTACTGCCATTCACACTATATTAAAAGAACACTTTAATGTTGTAACTCAAACTGGTGAAAGGATGAAAATTCACAGTTAATGTTTATAACTTGTAATACTTACACACAACCCAGAGTAATCGGGTGTTCTGTTGTGCCTGCTTATTGCAAGCTTAATCATTAACTCTGTTTTTGCATCCATTTGTCAGTTTATTACAGCCTTAAAATTCTTTTAATATATTGTTTTTATGTACACTGTTTTTTGAATTTGTAGGAGATCTTCCCCTTAAACCACCACGCTCATTACATTGGGATGGTAGCGGCTCCTTTGGAGCCGCTACTATTTCACTGTAAATGTTTAGAAACCGTGTGTTGGCATGTTATCAGTACCTCATGGAGAGATGACAACTTAATGAGGACAACGATGGACAGGAGCAACGGTTGGGCCTGGGGGCATCTAAGTTTGAAGGTTGGGGCTCTCAGGGCGAAAAAAAGAAAAGAGAGGTTCTGAGCCAAGAAGCATCAAGGGAAAGTAAGAGGAGTCACAAAGTATGTACAAGTGTTTTTTTTCTTTTTTTTCTTTTAAAGCTAAAGATGCCAGGCTTAGAGGCCCTGGGTGGATTTTTCAAACTTTTTTTTTTTTTTGCAGTGCAAAGAAAGGATTGGGCAATAGAGCGAGTTTGTGAAAGGCACCTGTAGGCGGCAGCAGGCTCTGTTGAATGGTCATTGAACCAATTTGTCAATCCTGGTAGGGAATTTGACTCCACTGCATTTATTACACACTGACTTGGCAGCTGCTTTTTAAGTCTTTGTCAAATTCTTTTATAATGCCTTTTCTTAAGGTCAGTGGAGTTGAATTTTGATACATTTATCCCCAAAATACTGTCTCCGTACTCCTGCCCTCCTTCATGCTACAAGAATCCAAAACATCAGAAACATCCAAAAAGCAGTGTTTTTGAGTTCTTCAGCTTAAAACAATGTTTCCACAGTTGACATCTTGAACATCACGTTTTAGCCTTTAAGGAATTTTTAGTGTGGATTTTTATACCCCCACAAATTGGGGTTATAGTAGAAATCCTGATACCAATAAATATACCATTGCACGCAAAGCTAAAATGAAATCCTCAATTTCCAGAGGTGGCCAGGAGTTCGTTCATATGATTCCTTAATCATAGTATCTATTGCCTGGGGAAATTTCCATTTATACATCTTAATGATGGGGCGGTCAGCGAAAAACAGCTTCAGAAATGTCAGTATTTTGCCCATTTTACACCATTTTCTTTTAGGAATATGGCAAGAATGTGTTTCATTGTCTTTTTAAAGTAGGTCAGGTGCCTTTATTTAATTTTCCATTGAAAAACACTGAATAATTTTAATATTGAAGTTCTAAATAAGTAAAATCCAGTTTAAACACCTACTAAAATGCTTGTAACATGCACTTCATAGATGCCTTTGGATTAATAAGCTTTTTCTCTCTGACACAGAAGAAAGTTCTTCAGATGAACAACCTAGTGAAAGAAGAAAACGGCATAAGTCAGACAGCATTTCGCTCACATTTGATGAAAGCCTTTCTTGGTGTGTTGTAAGTGGGCTATGCTGTGAAGGAAGCAACAGCAGTGACTCAATAGACTCTGCAAGTCCTGTAAGCAAGATGTATTTTTAATTATGTTGAGTTCTCAAATTTCCCAGACATGCATGTGGGTTATCATATTAATATTAGAAACAAATAATGCTTCTAGTGATGTCAGAGAACCTGAGTGTTGTGTTTTTATGTGGCTTGGATCACAAAACTTAAGAATGGAATTTTCTTAAATCTTCATCATGAATATTCAGAAAAGGAAGCAAAACAAATGAATTCTTAGCGCTTGCTACAGTAGAAAAAGAAGTGGTGCCCCTGAATTGTGTATTAATATCTGTATTCCCAGCGAATGTGTGTGTTTAGTGATTTAGAGTAACTTATTTACACTTGTCTCAGTTTCCCATCTGTAAAATGTGGGTTAATAGTTACACACCTTTGTTAAGGCATTTTGAGATTTGATAAAAGATGCTGTGAGTATTCAGTACACAGAAGTGAAATATTTTGTTACTAAATTCACACAGTATATCATCTGCTTTTCTGTATATTTTAAATGTTAGCAAATGTAAGTTAAATGTCACTTGTATTGTATTTCAGCATACTAGTTTTGGAGACAGTTCCAATGTTCTTTTAATTCACTTAAAATAATTTTTAAAGGTTTTATAGATCCAATAATACATTTCTAAATTGTGCAACTGCAGCAGAAATCCCAACATCTTGAGTGATATGAGGTATTTAGCTGAGACATGACTGTTATCTCTGGCTGGCAGCCAATTAAACAGTGTTTCTCTTTACTATTATGTTTAAATACACATGTAGCAGTATGAGTCATAAGTGTGTATTAATGATGTTTAAATATATTCCCCCCTCCCCTTTTTATTCAGGATCTTCATGCCAGTTCATTAAGCGAAAACTCTGATGATTGGTTTGACCAGAATTCTGTTTCAGACCAGTTCAGTGTTGAGTTTGAAGTTGAGTCCATTTATTCAGAAGATTATAGCCATAATGAAGAAGGACAAGAGCTCACAGATGAAGATGATGAGGCATGTATATTCCCCATCCTTCCCCTCCTCCCCCCAAAAAAAATCTGAAATGTTATAGCAGAAGCATTTTGTTGGAATCCAGTATGAAACATTTCCATAGTCTTGTTCCATGACTGCATGTGCTGTATGGCAAATATGTACTGCCATTCTTTATACTGAGTTTTCTTTGTACAAATTTAGTCATGATTCTGCAAGAAGCTCCCTGTAGGCAGAGCGCCATTGGGGTCATTTATAGGGCCTGAAGGGACCATTACAGTAATTTAATCTGACTTCCTCCATAACATAGGCCATAGAATTTCATCCAGTAAAATTCACTGGCTCTCTGTTGAAGTCACTGGCCTTCAGTGCAGGGTCAGGAGTCCACTTATGCATGTTTTTTTGCGGGATAAAGGCCTTAGCTTGGAATATATATATGAACTTTACTGGAAGAAAACCTCATAATTTTTGAAAGGCAAGACATTAAATATGATATTTATCGACATAAAGTTAAAAGTGAATAGAAGTATTTTTAGAATACATTTTAAAAAAACTATTTAAGATCTTATATCGGGGATTGCCAAACTTACCGACCCTCAGTTGTACACGACAATCTTCAGCGCCAAGGCACACCTGCTGGGGCTTGGAGCTTCAGTCTTGTGGAAGGTGCCTGCCGGGGCTTTGGGTTTCAGCCCCGCTCCCACTGAAGCCCCGAGCCCTGGCAGGCATGCCTGGCAAGGCTGAAACCCAAAAGCTCCACCTCTCCCCTGCTGGGCAGAAGCCACTACCCCTCACCACCCTGCTGCAAAGCAGAGGTCCTAATCTCCCCTCCCCAAGTCTGGTATATGGAGTGTGGGTGGCTCCGTGAGCCACACTTTAACAGTAAAAGAGCTGCATGCAGGTTGTGAGCCACAGTTTGGCCACTCCTGTCTTCTATCACTAAGAGACAGCATAGGTAGCCTTAAAAATTACAAATGCTGAGCTCTATGGTTCAGAGTATTAGAATTAATGTCTTTCATTTTCTATGTTGACTAGTGAAATGTTTGTATTGCTAAAGCTTTTGTTCACAATTGACATTATCCATTTGAGGGGGGCCCATTGTTATCTGTCTATATTGTAAATCTTCCAAGAGGCTGTTCCCAAATGAGAACAAAAGTTTCTAGAGCTGGTAATTGATTACAGTATTGTCTGTATCCGTAAGTAGTAGTGCTCCCTCTTAATTCCGTATGCCAAGAAAATGCGTGTAGTGTATAGCCACATCATCTAGAACTTTAGCAAGTACTATTTTCTATCTGGTAAAAAAGCTTTTTAAAAAAGTATTCTGTATGCTTTGCTACTTGTTCAGGGTTGTGTTTTTAGTAAAACATTTAAAATTAAAAACCAAGTAAAGGAAAGTTTTAAAATATATTTTCTTCCATCAGGTATATCAGGTGACAATATATCAGACTGAAGAGAGTGATGCTGATTCATTCGATGAAGATCCTGAAATTTCACTAGCTGTGAGTAAATACTTGGTTCATAAAAAAATCACAGGTCTTGTGAAATGAAAGACCAGGACTGAGAACATATATGAATTGAGTGGACGATTTTAAAAGTAAAATCTGACTTTCTTCATTAAAAAGAAAATTATAGGTTGAGGTCTTTCAGTTACCGACCTATAAATCAATCTTTCTCTATGCTATTTTAAAGTTGTGGACACAGGAATTTCAAATTTTACTGGCTCAGAGAAAGGGGCACACAGTTTAGAGCCTAGACCTAACTTTTTGTTTAAAATAGAAGGGAAGGATTTAAAAAAAAAAAAAAACTTTTAAATTTTTTGGAAACCAATAGGTAGCATTGGTTCTGTCTACAAAAAAACAAAATAAAACTGGCCCCTTTAATTTCAGTGTCCAATCTGAGTGAAATAAAGAAAATAGAAAAAAAATGTATATTGAAAATTCACTAAGGATAAAGGAACTGTTTTTAAATTGTCTAGAGGATTGAAAAGACCAGTTTATTTTTGTGTGTGTGTGTGTAAAGTTTTTTAAATTTCAGCACATTGGCTTGTCAAATTCTGAATTCAGACATTCTGACATGTCTTGAAAACTAAATATTAAAACAAGGAACAATTTCTTCAAATTGTCGTTATGAACACAGAAGTGCATAGGAAAATTAGTCATACAGAACATGTCACTAGCTGAGCTACCTTAATCATGCTTGTACTGTGTAGCCAGCTGTAATGATATCTCTGGGAATATAAGGAGATTGGTTGGTTTGGTGGGGTGGGGGTGAGGGGTTGGTTGGTTGGAACAAACAGAATATTTTTAAATTTACTTCTAGATTTAAATAGGCAATATACCTTTATTATTGCTCTTCATTCACTGTTCATGTCTGAGTAGAACAAAGGCTTCTAAAACAAGCATTTTAATTATGGTATTGCCAGTTGCAGCTCCATAGTTAAGGTTAAGTTTTGCATTCCCCAGAATTACAACACTCTGAGAGTGGAATTTATATAAATTTGTTAAATACCTTTAGGTGTGAGAATGAATTTTAAAATATATGTTTTAAGGAGTTGAGCATCCAGTGTTAGTGAGACTGAGGTTTTTGAGGAAGGATCTTGAATAATGTACACATTTCATATAGTTTAAACTCATTGAAATCTTGAGCGTAGACTACACATGAAAACTTTTTTTAGGATTAATGATTTTTTCACAGTATTCATAACTGAAAGTTTTTTTTCCTTCAGCAAATACTGGAGAATAATGTTCGACTTCAGAGGATTTCAGAAAAAGGTGCTCTTTTAAAATAGCTGCCACCTTCAGTTGTTTTCAGTGGTACTGAAGCCACAGGCTTCCTCAGTTCGTGATTTTGAGAAGAGCTAATTGTTCTCAGTACAGCCAAATATTATTCTCTGCCTTGTGATCTCACAGGGCTACCTGCTAAAGGCAGCTAGGTGTCTCCTTGGGAACAATGGGAGGCTATAGCCATTTGTAAAGATATTGACCTATGATCTCATTTACATTAAGAACAATGGGTAATGGCAGCCATTTTGAAACAGGGCAATTCTTTGTGAGTTTCTCCAAAGAAGATTGTGTGCACCAGCCTCTACTTGCAGGTGTAAACTTTCAGTTAAGAAAAATAATGGCAGAAAATGATCATTAATCCTAAACATTTCCTAATACCATTGGGAGTGGTAGGAAAATCAGGTTAATCTGACCTGGGACGACAACACACAAATGGCTTTATCACAAACAGGTTAGATGGGGGAGAGGGAGTAGTGGGGAAATGGCAGTGATACTTCTCAAGTTTTGTACACAGAATAAACTCTGCCACATGATATGGCACTCTCAGTAGATTGTGCAGATACTCAAAATAGATCCATTCAGTGAGGTGCATATGCTCCACTGGCTTTTTGGAGGAACCCAGATGCTCCGCTGGGGTCTGCTAGTCTTTTTTTTCCTTGACTGGAGACAGAAAACAATGGGATACTGTCCCACGGCCACTAACTGGTGGCACCAGAATAAGCTGTCACTCACAGTAAATTACAGATCTTCACAGTATGATTTTCCTTCTTTTGTATATGCTTTGAATAATGAGTTAACAGTGTTGACGTTTTAAAGTATTATAATTGGGTGATTATTATCACCCACTAAGATAAATGAATCAGGTCACATACCCCTCGGAGTTGTTTCAAGTTCTGCAAATGGAGACTGACATATTTGCATCAGTTGCACTCTGTTCACATTTTCAAGGCTCAGTAACCTAACAGCTAGAGACTTTTATTTAAAGAAATGTAGGTTCTGGGATCATGAAGGCAGCGTAAGAGAGGTTCCAGTATGATGTACTACCATATACAAACTAAAATGGAATCTTAAATCTGTAAATGAGTTTAGTATATGGTGTTGTTACAAGGCAGACCTAAAGCTATTTGAGTGCCCTAAATGTACATTTCTATACCTTAACATGTTTGGATTTCTTTTATGTTTAACCTTAACTCAGAATATCCTGCGTTTATAATGCTTGGTTGTAGAAAAATTACAGCATCCCTGTAACATATTTTTCCTAAATTACTGATAAGTACTTGCAACCATAATTTCACTTTAACATAGTTTTATTTTTCTGTAAATACATATGCAGATAGTCTGTGCAATATGCAGACTTACATTAAAGAGGTAGAAGACCAATTTCTAAACCACATCATGGAATAGATTTGAGTCTAGCTCTAATGACAGTGCTGAATGTATACAGTTTTGTTACATTGCCTGTGTAACACATTTTCTTTGGCATTGTTATTTACTTCAGTTTTGAGAGAAATTTTTTACACTCAAATTTTTAATTGCGAGGAGAAAAAAAAGCAAGATTGAGAAATTGTGGTGTAACTGATTTTAACTTTCCTCTTCCTAAAACTCTTTCCATCTTAAAATGTGATGATTGACCAATTTTGTTTACAAATATTGAGTAAATACTTTAGCCATAACATAAAGAAACTATAATCACCTTCAAATTTTTTTCTATAATAGTAGGAATGCCAAATAAATGTTTAACTTTTAATTCACTAAAGGATTATTGGAAGTGCACTAAATGCAATGAAATGAACCCTCCCCTTCCACGGCATTGCCCCAGATGCTGGGCTCTTCGTGAGGACTGGCTTCCTGATGAAAAGAATGACAAATCTGAAAAGAGAAAATTGGAAAGTTCCACGCAGCTAGAGCATGTAGAGGGTTTTGATGTTCCTGACTGTAAGAAAATGAAAATGAATGAAGATAAAGAACTAAGTGTTGAAGAAAGTGAGGATACAACAGCGCAAACTTCTGAATCCCAGGAAAGTAAGGAACACTCTCAGCCATCTACATCTAGCAGTATCTTCTGTAGCAGTCAAGAGGATTGCAAAGAACCTGAGAAAAAAGAGACAGAAGACAAAGAGGAAAGTATGGAATGCAGTCTGCCCCTTTCCAGCATAGAGCCCTGTGTCATATGTCAGAGCAGACCTAAAAATGGCTGTATAGTTCATGGCAAGACAGGACATCTTATGTCGTGTTTTACTTGTGCAAGGAAACTGAAAAAGCGGGATAAACCCTGTCCAGTCTGTAGACAGCCAATTCAGATGATTGTGCTAACTTATTTTAGTTAGAAGGAACTTCAGCATAACTGTGCACAGGGCCGGCTCTAGCCATTTCACTGCCCCAAGCATGGCGGCACGCCGCAGAGGGCGCTCTGCCGCTCGTTGGTCCCACGGCTCTGGTGGACCTCTCGCAGGCGTCCCTGTGGAGGGTCCGCTGGTCCTGCGGCTCCAGTGGACCTCCTGCAGGCACGCCTGTGGGAGGTCCACTGGAGCCGCGGGACCAGCGGACCCTCCGCAGGGACGCCTGTGGGAAGTCCACTGGAGCCGCCTGCCGCCCTCCCGGCAACCGGCAGAGCACTCCCTGCGGCATGTCGCCCCAAGCGCGCGCTGGGGCCTGGAGCCGCCCCTGACTGTGCAACAAAGCCTCAACAGTCTTTCTTAAAAACTTCCATAGACTTGAACAATTAAGAGAGTAAGGAGCTATTTTTCTATGTTTAACTAAAGACATAATATTTTGGGTGATTATTTTTTTCGTTTGGTTTTAATGAAAAGTGGATCTTAAAAAAATTGCACTGAAATTGATAGTTTTCTTCATTAGGCATTTGGGGAGATTTTAAAATACCCAAATGCCTGAAACTTATTTCCATGTTAGGGAATCTGTCGCAACAAGACTTGTACATCACAAGCAGATCAGTAATGACACTTGTACAACTATATAGAATATCCATTTTAAAATAGTGAATGTAATGTTTTTGAGAAATGAGAGCGATCTCAAGTTTCATTATTGTGAAAATCAGTTTTTCTTTGCTCAGTAAGAATTAATAGATTTTATAATTTCAACCTTCCTATCTTTCTACAAATTCCAGTATCTGTTTCTTAGTCAAGTCATTGGGGAAAATCAGAACTCCTTAAGAAATTCCTAGGAAAATTTCTATTTTGAAAAATAAAATGTTGACGTCATTGCTGAGAATTAAATTTATTTATCAAAGTAAATTGGGGGAAATATTTCTGAGACTACTTCAGATCACCCAAAGATGTGAAAGCAGCACAGTGATATTTTGCATAAGAGTTGTTTTTTAGTTCAGTAGTTTTTTTAAATTGAATCTGTGATTCTTTGTTTTGTAAGGTTTTTCTGAATATTGAAGAGTTGTGAGGTGTAGATTGGCCAGTTATATATTGAAATCAGACTTCAATATAAAATGTTGATCAAATTTCTTTGGAAAAAAATCTGTAAAATTAAATATCCTTAAAACTAGTGTGTCCAGTTCCTTGGTAACTCACTTTTCAGTAATGAATTTTAAAAAATCTCTCAGTACTTGACCTCTCCACCCTCCACTACCCCCAAATTCACTGTCTTGTGAAACTTCTCTGTACTTTACATGTTGCTGAATGTTTTGTTTGTGTGGTGAATTCCAAGAATGCTGTGAAAGTGTGTATTTACATAATTTTTTTTTAAATGCCGTTAAGTTACTTAGTTCTACTGGTATTTTGAGGATTAAAAATGTAAGGTTTTCGATAATTTTGATGAGAATATTGTACAAAAATGTGGCTTTCTTTTCTTCCCTAATGAGGTCCTCTTGCAGAGTGTAATATTGAGAAGAGAGGTGCAGATTTTGGGGCTTTCTGATTTCAAGGGCAGCATTCCAAAGTAGTTTAACCAGTAAAGAATGGTGAAAATGGGAGCACCGTTCATTTAGTGATGTCAAATACTGAGGCCTGGGGTAAACACAAAAGTTGAACCATTTTAAGTATATCAGTCATCATTTTAACATATGCGCAAAGTGCCTCAAGTGGCCAGGACTCATCACCCAATTTGGTCTGCTGGTTGGATCAGTAGCTTCCCCAGCATGGACTGGGTACTGATGGGGTATGCGACATGAATGCTAATTGATGGCTAAGGGGTACATCTCCTCTAAGTTGAACACAGCAGTACCAGTATTATAATACTTATAAATTATTCCCTCGTGGGAATGGGTATAACTGTGTCCGCAGTTGGGGCTGTACTGCTATAACTGTTTGGTAAAAGATCATATCTGTAACAGTAATAGTTATACTGGTATGTGTAGACCAGGCCTGAGAGACACTAAAGACAGGAATATAGAAAAGCATATTACAGAGCAACTAACAGAGCCAGAAATGATACAGTCAAATCTTAATAAACCACACAATGATTTGTGTGCAGTTTGCACACTAAGTATTCTTCTAGCCTCATTTCTGAAAAAAGATTGAATTGCCAAGGACTGCAGTGAGGTTTCATTTTACTAAGACTTACTTATTTTTACATTTTTCTAGTACTTTTTTAATTATGGACATAAATAATTCATATTGTACTATAGTTGTCAAATAAGTGAACAAAACCATTTTGTGGTGGTTTCCTTTTTAAATTTTTAATCACTTAAATTTCAGCAGTTTGCTAGCTGGAAGGATAAAGCTAGTCTCTGATAAAACTGTGGACATGTAGTCCCTTCGGTTTTGTCCCTTCTCTTAGTCACTTGAGGAACAACACCATGAATGTGCTTACAAGAGAGCAACCTGGCTTCCTTCCTCCAAAAGGATTTGGTTGTCTCTCTGTCATGTACAGCTTTTTCTAATCAATGCATATTGGAAAGAAGGGCCCAGGCATTTAAATAGGGATGGAGTAACCTATAAAATTTTGGAATAGTCTATAGCGATGGTTGCAGGATTTCTGTGGTGCTGGTTTTGTCACAGTAGAGAAACACCTTTCCATCTTTAGGCAGATGCTTCTTTGTAGTTGAGGGTTACTTTTAAACCCACAACTTTTTTTTTATAAAGAACTCCTTGCACAGCTTCTGCTTATTATTATGGTGTGTTACTTCATAAACATAACTATGCTAAAACTTGCAGACAACTCCTGTGTTGGATGCAGAAGATCAGAACCAAACAGCAAAGTGATCTGGGGGCTATTAAGAGTAGTGGGGGCTATTGAGAAGAAGGAAACAAAAATGTAAAGTCATATGTTCAGAAAGAGGCAGTAAATACAATTGCTACTAAGGGTTTTAACTCTTCTCTTCTACTCTCATAACAAAATATTGCTGCCTCTTGCTAAAGAATTGCACCTCTAGCTAGCACAGTGGGTACGTATTTTTCATCATTCCCTGCTTTGGAAAATTGTCAATTATGTAATTTCCTTTTATAAAGAATATTTTCCTCCCCTGAGAGTAGAGTATCCTTTGCTTAGTTGTCAACTTTAGCAAAGGAATAAAACAAGCAGTCCACAAAGTTGGATTCCTGATATAGTCTATTCTGTGTAAGCCTTGGAATGCTATGAACCTGCCCATAGCCAAAGTGATTTTGTAATTTATGACTAGGAAATCTTCTGACAGTTAAGAGAGAATTTTTTTGTGCAAATTGTGAAAATGGGCCAGTAAAATCATTTACCCTCGTCACAGCACTGTGGAGCTGGATATTTCAGGGCTTCCATGTCCTCCTGTGTCATGGAAAATTGATATATTTGTCTGAATTAAGTCTTTCGGGAGTACTGTGTGCATTCTTGAGTGCTGCATATGAAGTAGTTTTTATCACCAAAAAAATTTATAAACTTTCCTCATAAGGTAAAAATCCAAGATTTGCCCCAGAATGTATGCTATTTACATGAAAGCACAGATGCTCCTAAGACATGGCAGCTGTCCTAAGAAATCAGGTTATCAGGGTTTGCTATCATATCCTCTGAACATTCTAGTCTTGAGGCTTTCTTTCAAGGTTCAGAGTTTAAAAGGAAGTAGAGAAATCATGTACCCAAATTAAATTTTCCAGTACTTTGCTAATAAGCCTCAGAGTCTGAGAATGGCATTCATAAACATGTCTTAAAAATATATTGGAGCACCTCAGTAATTCTATCAAATGCCAGTTTTTCTATATTGAAGTCCCAGGTTGAAATCTACACCAGACTCACTTTTTTACAAGTATCTGACCCATATGTTGAAGACCTAGAGTTCATCATGAATTATACTCCAGTTCTTCTAAAACTAGGCAAATTAAACCCGAAGCAGAGTTAATGGTGACCAACCTTCAGTACATCTCTTATTTATAATATACATAAATTATTGGCAAATGCACCTTTGTTACTTTAGTTTGTGCAGTAATCAATGCAAAACAAAGTTCACAGCCATATTACTTGTATGGTGAGCTCTCGGAAATTCTACTAATTTAATGTCAGGTTAGTTTTAACTCTTAATTTATTATCGCTTGTAAATATTCTTGTATTTTTGGAAACTTAGCAATGTTTGCTGGTTTTAATTTATTGAGTGGGAGGGGGTGGAGGTGGGGAGTGGGTACCTGGAGAGACAAGGTAGGTGAAGTAATATCTTTTCTTGGACCAACTTCTGTTGGGGTGAGTCACAACCTTTCAAGCCACACAGTTTTTCTTCAGGTGTGAGACAGGTACTCCTAGTGTCACAGCTAAATGCAAGCTGGAACAGATTGTTTACTACAAGTAGTTAGCACATAGTCTAATCTAAGGGACATTCAAGGTAGAGTGGCCTGTTAACACCTTGTAGTCATAAGACAAAAAGAGGAGGTTAGTGGATTGCAGATTGTTGTAATGAACCATAAATCCAGTGTCTGTTCAGGCCATGAATTTTAGGGCTTGGCTACACTGGCACTTTACAGCGCTGTAAAGCCTCAGTGTAATCAGTGCCACAGCGCTGCTGCAAGCTACACCCGTAAGGGATGTGGTTTACGTGCAGCGCTGGGAGAGCTTTGAAATTTCAAGTGTAGCCATACCCTTAGTGTCTACCAGAGTTAAGAATTTTAAGCTCCCAGGCTCATCTTTTGAAAATTGTTGAGGTTTCCTTTGCAGATGAGGACTGATAACATCAGATATAACACAATCACTTTGTGGTTGGTTTTTTTAATTCATTTTTATGTGTAAAAGCCAGAGCTGGCATTAGAGGGTAGCAAGCAGTGGAAACAGTTTTTAAACAAAAACCCTTGCATTGTTTTCAACTGCTATATACCAGCATAGTATGATTGTATCAGAACTGGAAAGTAAAATGATTAGAAGCAAAAGTGGCTTGTCCAAGTTGAGAGAGAGAAACAAATGAAAGCTACAAAAATAATGAAATCTGTTTCCATTTTAGTAATCTAAGAGGCTGTTGGGTAAGAAGGTTACTTATAGACAGTGGGTATAATAGCCAAGGGATGCTGAAAGGGTGCTTGGGCCATTGCCTGACTCGCACTTCGTCCAGAGGCCCTGCTCCTGTGTCTCACTCTTACTCTGTGGCCCTGCCCACGTTGCCTCTTCCCCTGAGGCCCCCAGCCTCTCATACCTCAACCTCCTCCCCTGTGGTCCCTCCCATTCACATCTCTTTGCCCCCGAGGCACAAGTGGCACAGGAAGAGGAGCCCTTGGGGGAGGGGACAGAGAAGCACAGTCAGTGGGTGGGGGCGGGGGACCCAGGGGGGGCAGGAGGCTGAATTTGGCACTGGTGCCCCTACCACCCTTCTAGGGAGCTTCCAGCCCTGGGACTCAGCCTCAACTGCAAGAGTCATGTCGCCCATGAGGTTACTTTAGAGTAATTTCTTTTAGGTGACAATGGCTCTTAACCCAGTTTAAAAATCCTTAACTAATTAGTTAGAACCATGTGCGGATGGCTGAACAGCTGTGTCCCCTCAATTCCCCAATCTGGGATGCCTTTTACACTGCTTTGCTGTGAGAACAACCGCTTGTGGCCAGTTCATTCACAGCCTCTAGCATGCAAAACCCTGTTATCTCAAGTGGAGGTTCTCAAACACTTGATCCAAACACACACTGATTTAGATAAAAAGTTTATTAACTACAGAAAGATAGATTTTAAGTGATTGCACGTAATGAGGCATAAAAATCAGATTTGGGTTCAAAGAAAATAAAAGGCAAACATACCTAACTTAACAAGCTAAGTGTACTTAAAAGCATAATAGTCTCAGCATAAGCTTACAGCAGTCTGGCTGGATTGCTTCAGCCAGAACCACCTCTAGTTCAATAATGCTTCCTTTGTCTTTCAAATGTTCTTGATGTTGTGAGTGGAGAGAGGTGGTTTAGCAGCCTCTGTTTCTCATTCTTATACCCTTCTTCCCTCTTTGAGGATTACCTTCAGCTGAGGTTCAGCAACAGTCAGTCTGTTTACATAGAAGACCCCCAGCTGTTCCATTACCAATATGTAAAGTTCTCATTCACACCCTTTTCCCTGCCAAATAATGGCTGCTTAACTAGATGATAGTCCTTCCCTCCCCCCATAGAATATCAGGGTTGGAAGGGACCTCAGGAGGTCATCTAGTCCAACCCCTCAAAGCAGGACCCATCCCCAGACAGATTTTTAGTCCAGTTCCCTAAATGGCCCCTCAAAGATTGAATTTACAACCTTGGGTTTAGCAGGCCAATGCTCAAACATTTGATTGTGCTGATAACTGCCTGGAGTCTCAATGTGTTTTTTGTCTCTGAAAAACCAGTTAGGGCCTGCTTTTTTTTAACTTTGGAGCAGGTCACTGCAATGTTATACAGTGTAGAATCTTACAACTTTACATACAATGTTACCACACGCATTTTACCAGGACAATAATGTTCAGCAGATTATGTCCAAATATCTCACTTTTTTTACCAAATGTATCCTATTCTTTTAAAAAGGATGAACATGGGGGTAGAGTCTGTCACTCTGCTATACTGCTTTCACATGTAGGCACACTCAGACTATCCCACCAGGCCAAATGTTTTAATACATAGACTCATGAGACAAGGTGAGGGGTATTCTTGCTACTACTTACACCAATCTGCATGTTGTTATCAAAAGGATCTATATATATATATATGTATGTATATATATATATATATGTATGTATATATATATATATATGTATGTATATATATATATATATGTATGTATATATATATATATATATGTATGTATATATATATATATATATGTATGTATATATATATATATATATGTATGTTTGAATAAATGACTGTGTACTCATGACAGTAAATGTTTATAACTGCATGTGTGATATTTAGTACACTTTTTTGTGATCCTTCACCTCATCTGGTGCAGAATGATACAAGGTGTGGATATTTGGATGATCACATGGTGAATTATAACTGCAGGGATATTTGTGTATTTATGTAAACAGAAAATACTGCATGTCTTTATGCAACGATTCCAAACCTCGTTCATTCCCTGATTTGGAGAGAGAGACACTTTCCTCATTGGCAGTTGTCTATTTGTGCTTAGAAGGATTGATTTAACACAGCTCACCAGAAATAAAGCCCCCAGTCCACAACACTCCTGAAGCTAAAATCTTGGATGTTTAAAAATTGTGGCAAAGAAAGGATATATTTTTTTTAAATGAAAATCCCAGAGATTTTGCTGATCTCTTCATAACTGAGTAACAAATATATAGTTATATAGAAAAATTGGAGAGGGGGGGCAACCTGTCTACTCAGTTACTACTTCTAAGTGTATACTGTTTTACTTTAATAGCACTGACGCTATAAAAATTCCAAGTGATTGAATTTTTGTAGTATATTGTAAATGTTAATATTTATTAACAGTACTTTAGAAATCTGGTATATTTACCCTTGGTCTTTGTAAATATTGCCCTTACCTTAAAAAGTGGTTTTGGTTTTGGTTTGGTTTTAAGGACAACTTTGTTTGCAAACTGAATTATATCTGGTGGATTAAATAAATCCTGAAAATATTTGCTCAATCCTGCAGTTTTTCTGCATGCAGAATTCCTTTGGTCTTTGAGAATGTATATGGATTACAGGATTGGGCCCTTGCTCATTCAAAATAAGACCACACTGCATTGTAGTGATTTCAAACAGCTCTGCAATATTGACACCACTCATAGGTTCATCAATATTTTAATGGCTCAAAATATTAAAATATTTTGAGAGGATTTGTAATAGCAAATATTAATAGTATCTGTCAGTGGCCATTAAATTAAATAGCATTTAAAAAGTGCACGTACCTTTTAAAAGAAACAAATCTTTTCAATGCTGGAAAAAATATGTAGGATATATTTGAATTATTTTAGTGTCCTTTGTATGAAATCACAACTCTCAAGGAACTTAAGGTTTTATTTTCTGTTTATAAAATAGAGCAAATGTAATAAAGAATCATTTGAAATCCCTCCTGACATTTGTTGTCTTTTAATTTTTTTCTTCTTGACTGTATTAATCAAAATGATTTGAAGGATTCAAGGTCAGTATTTTCTTTGTTAGAGAATGAGATCTGTGTTTCCTCATTGCCAGCATATATTTTCTTTTTTCTTAAATTAACTTTTTGTAAATCCATGTATATGCAGCCTTGATCCAAAGTCATTTGAAGTCAGTGGGAAGCTCTTAAGGCTCCTTATTGACTTCAGTGGGCTTTGGACATGTACTACTTATGCCAACTTAGGTGAAAACAATCAGAACTTAATGTCTATGAATACTGCTAACTAAAAGGTTCTGAGCTCCTGCTGCATTACAGATTTGTGGTTTCATACAGTCAGTGATCTTGCTCTGTGTTTACTGGTTTGTAACTCATCTTTCTGTTCTTACACTACCTCAGTCCCTACTATAACATAGAAAAAAAATAATAAATACCTCCTATAGAGAAGCTAACAAATACAGGAAAATTCTTATGGTTAACTTTCAAAGAAGCAAAACTCAGTGAATTGTAATTTGCATGTGCAGAGATATTGTTGTGAATCTCTGTTGTTCTTGACAGTCTTTTTTAATTCACCTTGTAAACTAGATGTGTTTCTAAGTCACTAAAGAATGAGGGAGGTTTTGTGCAGCTCATTTAACACGTGTAGTTTCCTATAGATTGAAAGAAATTGTATAGCATAGTGGATAAAGTGTTTGAAAATGCAATGGTAGTTTGCACTAAGGCTGTACTTTTATTAATATTGTAGTTGGAATTGCATTATTTTTATAACAAATTATATATATCTGTACCTATAATAAACCTGATACAAAACATATCACGAAAAATGTTCTTGTGATTTGATCATTCAAAAGGCCGGTATTCGAGGGGATAAAGACACCTCTGTAAGATCTGAGGGAGATCCATGAGAGAAATCATTACTCAAAAACTTTCTGATTTTGCTGTAGAAAAGGGATGTCTAACAGAACTGGAAGAAAGGAGAGAAGTCGAAGCTATTTAAGAGAATTATTTTAGAGAGAGTATTACTGACATGGGACTATTTCTACCATCTACATGAGAACCATACAGTTAAAACTTTACAGTAGTTGTCTTTAACCATACTGTATTGAAATGTCTGCATTCTGATTTGTTAATGCTTTGCTGTCAGTTCACCTCCGGTGTAAATAACAAACATGGTTGTCCAGCTTCCCATTTTCCCCTAGCTAAAAACATGTTTGATTAAAAATGTTGTTAATAGCTAACTTCTGTGTTTTAAAAAAAAAAAAATTGTGTGCTGATTGATGCCAAAGGCTGAGGGGGGTTAGAGTTTATTCAGCCCAAAATAAAGTGAAACAGAATGTTCTAAAAGTGGACATGGAAATAACCTGATGATTGACATTTTGTGTGCTGAGCACCGATATCCATTATGTATGCAATCCGAAATACAGTAACATTGCTAAGGAATAGTGTAGTAGATAGTGTTTCTGAACTTTATAGAAGGACTTGTGTTGCACTCTATTATGCCACACCCATATAATATATATATAAATAAACCAGTAGAGTGTCTGTGCTGTAGGATATGTTGTGAAATAAACAGCTGTATTATAAGATTGATTATGAATAGTAAAGACATAAAATATGCTCAAAATCAAAGGATCTATTGGAGAGATAACTAAAATCATTACTCACCTTGGAAAAGTTTGATACGCAATAGTAATACTATATACAACATTAGCAAAACATTAAATATTCAGTGGACTAAATGAGCTTTACAATGCTGCAAAATTATTCCATTTCTACAGAACAGAGGAATAAGAAATCAATTCCTAGAGGAATCACATTTTCAGAAAATCGGATTATTGCCTTCTGTCTTCTCAGTGAGCGTGGATTATTTCAGCAGCTTTCTGAAAATAGGAGTTAAGAATTTTTCACTGCCTCCCAGTTTCCTCACATACATTCTTGTTACCGCTTGCCATTCTACTACTGGTTCTTCACGTGCTGGGCCCTGTATGTATTCCATTGTAGGTATGCATGGGCTCCATGCGCCTGAGACCAGGAGAGTCGCTGGGAGTGTCCATTGGTCTGTGCCTGTGCTCTTCCCCTCCTCATGCTCTGAACTAAATGTGTAAGGGGTGTGTGTGTACCAATTGCCTCTACTGTTCCTCTTATCACTGCATGGTTTGAGATGGAACAATCCAGTGTCCTCCAAGTTCTTCCTTGGACTTTACATAGTGTACATACAGTGCTTATTACAGAGTTTTATTTAGTACAGCGAGGCACTGAGGAGTCATATATCCCCTTTGGGGACTCCTTGCCTGTGTCCTGTTGTGGACATTGAATTATGCCCAAGGATACAGGATTCAAAAACTATGTTTCCTGCCTTCAGGCCTTCCCAGTCAGCAACAACCTTCAGAAGTGATGGTACTGCCTTGGAAAAGCACACATCACCAGATGCAGATACTGCTCCTTGCCCAGACACACCCAGCAGGCATGGGAGTTGAGGATCAGAAATCATCTTATGGAGCAGGTGAGACTTCAGTCTGATCTAGGCTGGGCGACTCACCTATACATCAGTCAGAGGTGTTGAGAAGCATGCCTCCTAGCACCGTGGCTTCTTTAACAAGGGTGAGTAGCAAGTAGAGTTGAAGACTCCTGAACACAAGGAAAGCGCACTCTAAAATCTAGAGAGGTCTCCCTTCAAACCCTCCTCTAAGATGAAGATTTCCTCTCCAACTCTCTCTGAGTTGGCTGAATTGTTGCACTCTGGTCACAGATCCCAAAAGAGTCGTGGTGCCAAGTTTCAGGCATGGAAGGCTAAGATTTTGGTTCCAGGACCAGCTTCTACTGCTTCACCATCGGTACAGAGCAAGGAGAAACACTGTGGCTTCCACTACCCTCCGTACCAAAGAAGACAACATTACAAAGAGCCATTTGCACCGGTGGTACTGACATGCTCACATATATAAGCTATGACTTCCAAGACACTTCCTATACCAGCTCCATCAGTACAGGAGACAATCTTCATTCCCTGTCCAGGGAGAGGTATACTACCAGTGAGGATATCATTCTCCTCCCTGATCCATGCACTTCTCATTCTTTTGGAATCTGTTCTCTGTTGGGAGATTTTGATACCATTTGGTACAGAAATACTACTAAGAAAGTAATTGTTCTCCACTGCCATCCAGCACTAGGGATGCTATGACATTGATGGCACCGAGGGTGTCGCCATGAGAACTGGACTCTGTTTTCATCTGAAGCATCTGACATTGAGGAAGGACTATCATTGGTCCCCACCAAGGGAAGTTAGCCTGGCTGCAGGATCCAGAAACTCCTGGCCCCTCCATAACCCTATAGGGTGGCATACCATTGGTACCCTATGCTCTGGGGACCCCCTCAATGGTGTTAAACCCCCAGTAGGTTGGAAGAGAAGCCAGGAAGTAATTTCCCCTCCCTCCTTCCTATAGGTACCCTTGATCTGTATCTGATCACGGGTAGCAATCCCCTTCTCTCATCCCCAAAGGAAGGAAAAAGCACTAGGCAAGTAATGAGTACTAACAACAATATGATTTATTAAAATAACATAGTTAATGCACAAATTGGCATAATGCTAGGACCTCAAAACTATAAGTGGGTCAACAAGATAAACAGATAAAACAGTACATCACCATTTCACAGGGATACCCGGAGGGGAACAGGGATGTCACAACAGGATCGGGACCATGGCTGGTAGAAGAACAGACAAGGACAGTAACCAGGAACAGCGTGGACTGGACAAGGATCAGGAGCACTCTTGGGAACAGGTGAGTTGCTCTTCCTTGATGTTGTTCTGCAGACATTGAGCTGCCTGTGGGACAGACAGCATGCTTCACAGGGTGTTCCAGGCTTTTGTGCTCTCCTGTTACTAGGCAGGCTATTCCCAAGTCACATGACACAATTTTCCCGCTCTTACTGAAAAAGGGCAGCAACTGATGAAGAAGAAGGGGGTCAAACATGGAAGCAAACAACCACTTAAACAAAATGGAAAAACCCCAAAACAAGCCTTACAATGGACCCTTCTCACTGGCCATATTGAGGACCATGGGATCTTTATACACATTAGCCAGAATTGGTACAGTCCTGTATAGAATTACACTATATCCCTCTTCTTCAAGAGAGCAAGCTGAGCTCTCCCAGAGCCCAAGGAAGAGGAGGAATGAGGATTGGATCTATCATCATCATCTCCTGAGAAGGCAGTTGTGCCTAATAATCACAAACCATTCCAGCAGCTATTAAGGAGCATTGATAAGGTGCTTCAGATCCCTGTGGACAAGGTCCAGGAATCGCCACACAATGCCTGGACAGTCTACAGAGTGCAGGGCTAGTAGGGTGGTGCTCTTAGTGTAGTGAATGAGGTTCTCCTAGTACCGGCTAAGATGGCGTGGCACACTCCAGCACCATGTGCACCTACTTCTAAAAGTAGTGAAAGATATATATTTTCTTAGCTAAGGGAGCAGAGTTTTCTGTTCACTCATCCTGTCCCAAACTCCTTCGTGGTGCAAACTGGTGGTAAAAGTGGAGACAACTGCATAGCTGATTTACCCCTTTGGATAAAGAAGCTAACCACCTGGATCTTCTGGGAAGAAAGGTATTCACAATCAACCAGCTTGCAATTCCAAATTTAGTCAATTATCAAGCATTACTGGCAAAGTAGAATTTTGTCAACTATTCCAAGTTTTCAGATTTTTGAGAGATGCTTCCACGGGAAGACACACTTCCAGGCCCTTACTGAAGAAGGTAGGCTGGTGGCCAGATCACCTCCAGGCTGTAGTAGACATGGCCAATGCAGCCTCTAGACTGATGGCAACAAGAATCCTGGCTTCACTTTTCAGGGTTCCCTGTGGAGGTACAGGTCACTGCTGAAGATTTACCCTTTCAAGGGGCAACCTGTTCAGCCAAAAGACTGAATTATTGCATATGTTAAGACTCAAGGTCAAACTTCTGCGCTCAGGGAATATCCCTGAAGTGTTGCTGACCTCTTCACAATTGACTAACAGATATATTTATATGAAGAAGAAAATAAAGCCTAATGTTGTTATTTCTAAGTAAAGCTATGTTTTAATCAAGGGTATTCTTAGTAAAAGTCATGGACAGGTCACAAGCAGTAAACTAAAATTCATGACCCATGACCTGTACTGCACACCCACTTGGATGCTCTGGGGTGGGAGGTGGCCCAGGGGTGCCGCAGGTACTGTGGCTGGGGGGGCAGCCTGAAACCCCCATTGGTGCTGGGAGAGGGCGGTGGCAGTGCACAACCCAGGACCCCACTAGTGCTGGGGAGGAAAGGTGGCTGACAGCTTCGCATGGCTTCCCAAAGCAGCTGGCCTGTCCCGGCAGCCCCTAGGTGGGTGCACTTGGGACTACCACCATTGTAGAACTAGATGTGATCAAGTTCTACTGAACCATACTCTTTCAAAGGCCTTCAGTTTCCAAGGTGGATTGGTTAGGATGGTATGGCCAGTCTGCAGTTCCACATTGGTGGACAGAAAGAAATTGGTCCATATATTTACCTTTGTCCAGAAAAGACAGCTCGCAGGACAATCCCAAAGCATATGGTGTAAGTTGAGTACCTGCTGCATTGCAGCGCCAGCATTTGTCAAACCTGGGTACTCTGGACTTGAAAAGTCTATATGGAATCTAGTGCATTCTCCAAGAAATTTTCTATTGGACCTATCTTAACACTGCTTGCTAGATTTGGGGTTGTATAGTGGAAGAAATCTGATTCCACTCAATGTTGATAAGGGAAACTAATCACTCATCTTCCCATTTCTTTCTAACATTGTCCGTGCTGATTGCCAGTTTGCCTGATAGTTTGGAATACAGACTAGACAATGACTTAAGTAGACAGTGTAACTTTTTCAGGAAGCTCCAAAGTTAAGGATTCTGGGGCTGCAAAGCCATCTGAACCAAATTGGTGTTGCAGAGCATGAAATTATTGCCATTCCTTCTTTGGGTCCAGTTGGAATTTCTTCCTAAGACGAGGAAGGAGCATGAAGGAATCATTTTCAATTATGTGATTAATGCTCAAAATGTCTTTTTTTTTAAATTCAATCAGGCCATAGAGTGCGTCTACATGCAATTAAAATTTTTGAATGACTCCAAACTGAAGTCTCTGAATGTAATAAGGAATGATATTTAAACTGAGGCACAACCAGATACCAAGCTTTCCAAGATGTCAGAATTGTGACCGATTTCTTCTTCGGAAAATTGTAGAAGTCTGATTTTAGAATTTATTCTAGCGGTGGTGGGGCTACAGTTCCTTCCTACATGTACAGCCAGCCTGGAGAGCCTGAGCATTGAAGGGCCAATCATTATGCCATTTGTCTCAAGATTCAGGCTAATATAGTAAAGCCTAAAGTTGGGTAGACTCAAAGCCTCCTGATTTGATAGGCAGTTGCAGTTTTTCCTCAAAGGATATTCTGGGCTTGTTGCCCACACCCCACAAGAAGATCTTACAAATGTTAATTCTGAAAAAAAAAATAGCAGAAGGGTAATTATAAACTGACAAGGAGCTAAGCATAAATAGAAGCATTAGGAGGACATTCATCTTTAATATATTAATCTCTACCCCAAAGGGATAGAGGGAGGGAGGGCCTGCCATCTATGTATATCCAAAACTACTGGTGTGGTAAGAAGATCAAAATTAATTTTGACTCTCTCTTTTATATTACTAGAAAAGCAGACTCCTAAGCCACTGGCTGATTTCCTCCTGTTGCCAGCGAAAAGTTTTGTCTAAGAGGGTGACATTATGCACTTTCTGAGAGATACTGACAGCTTCCAACTTGTGCCAATTAATTTTGTGCCCTGGTGATGAATAAAAGTATATCATCATATTTTTGTCTGTTAGGACCCTATGTCTAATACCTTGGATCCCCTACCGTGCTCTGATTTGTATTGCATGCAGCTCCAAGGCCAAATCAAATAGGAGAGGAGGCGGGGACAACCCTCTCTATTACTGCAGGACTAGAGACTGAAAAGGGGAAATGTAGTTATTGGTTGTAACCTGGGATTGGAGCATGGAAGTCTAACCTAGGAAATGAAAGAGGGACAAAGTCCATATTTTTATAGGATGAAGAAAAAATACCTCCGATTTGCTCTATTGAAAGCTTTTTCCACATCCACCAACAGAACAGCCATCAGTTTTAAGGCATTTTGATAGTAGGACAGCACATCAAGTTGAGTGTCTTCTGACCCTTGTGTCTCTTGTATAAAACCCACCTGGTCCAGGTGTATTATGCTCATTACTTTTTCTAATCATCCAACTAGGATTCTAGACAATATTTTAATATCAGTTGATTATGGATATTAGTAAATAGTTAGCATGTTCATAGGCATCTTTGTCAGGCTTAAAACTGACAGAGATTAGGGCTTCATTCATTGAAGAGAGCAGAGTGCCTCTACCAAAAAGCCTCAGTGTATACTTTGGCCAGTCTGGAAGTCAGAGTGTCTTTGAACTGGGCATAAAATTCACCAGGAAAGCCTTCGAGGCTGGGGCCTTACCCAATTTCATGTTGCACAGGACAGCTATGCGCTCAGAAGTTTGTAAAGGGGAATCAAGCAAAATTTTTTTGTTCTTCTGTTAGCTGGGGGAGTTGCAGGGTTTTTTTTTGGTGTATTCCTCAAGTAATTAATCGTTAGGGGAATTTTCATTTAAATATGAGCATTGGTAGAATTTAGAGAATTGTTCATTAATACTTTTTTGATTGGTGAGTATCTGCCTCTGACGAGTGAACTGAGAGGATGTTAGCTTTCAGTGAATTAGTTTCTCAGTTTTGTTGCTAAATTCCTAGTATGTCTCTCTCACTCTAAACAAAGCAAATTCAGCCTGACATTAACCTTGGCTATTAATTTCATATCTGAGATGGGTCATCTTGGAGTTTATCAGAAGAGGGAGAATCAGCCTGCTTGAGCCTTTACATTACATTCACCAGCTCACCCTGCTTAGCTCTCTCTTTATGAGAGAAGTAGGATATTATTCTTCCCCTTAAGTATGCCTTGAAAGTGTCCAGTGAGATTGCTTAGGAGATCAAATGGTTGTCATTGGTCTCAAAGAAAAATTGTGTTTCTTTTCCACAAAGTTTTTTTTTTTAAATTGTGTCTCTAATAATAAAGAGGAGTTTAACCTTCATCTTCCAGTAGCCCCTATATTTCAGGAGATGAGTAGCCACACCACAGGTGCATGACCAAAGATCATAATAGGTGTTATTTCACTGTTAATGAAATACAAAGCCACCTGATACCAAACAGAATTCACTCTGTGATTATAGAGAATGCAAGGGTGAGAAAAAGGTGTTGTTTCTACCTCTAGGGTTCTGCCGCCTCCATGTGTCCTTTAAGCCCCATTCTTTCGTCTGGGCAATAATGGTCTGCCTCACAGAGGATTAGGAATTGTGGAGTCTGCTCGATCTGTCCAAAAGCAGGTCTAACATTTTGCTGAAGTCCTTTGATATAATCAGATTTCCTAGGGAGGAGTCAATCTCAAAATAATTGATTGAAAAATGAGGAATCATCTTTGTTGTAACACACTTTTTTGTTAACTTTTATGTAACATGGGAGATGCCAGCGTTGTTAATTAAGAGCCTTCCTTCCATGTCTTTATCGGTTGATAGGATTTATGGGTTCAATTTTTTTATTGAACTGAATTAACACCTGCCTAGACTTGGCTGGGTAATTACTAAAAAAGCCTCAGGCTCATTGAGGTGGGGTTCCTGGAGGACTGTTAGATCAGCTTTCAACTTGAAGTGACACTTGTTTTGTTTTTGTTTTGTTTTATAGGGTTATAGTGACCCAAGGACAGAAAGGCACATATGGATTCGGGGATCCCCAGGGTTTACCAAAAAGGGATCATGAAAGGTCTCTACTGAAAGCCTGTTTCACACTGGTCATCGTGATTGTGAGATGTCCGTACAGAGAATATCTGAGGGGTTATGTATCCATGCTGAAAATTATTCTAACTAGGCCTTGTAGTCAAAGGCAGGTCACTCAAAGATAGTGTGCCTTGAGTCATACTTCTCCAGACAGGGAGGTGGGAGACACTTATAACCCTGGTGGACCATTGTGTGTCTTACAACAGAAATCTATAAGCATACTGAGTCAAGTGTTAATGAAGAGCTTACCTGGACTTCAGAAGGCAATTAATGGGAAGAGTTACACTGTGTGGGGGATGACCCTGTTTTCAGGTGAAGATCAAAGGTCTTGGTCTGGTATATCTGGGGTGCAGACAGACACCTGAGCTACCTTCAACTTGTGAAGACAAACCTGCTGCAAGCTTGATCTTGTGAAAGGGGGATGGATTTCAGCATTATTCTGGTATATTTAAACAGTCAAAACATTTATTGATTGTCCAGCCAACATTTTAAAAATATAGTAAACTTGGTTAAAAAAAATCTTAGGTTTCAATTATATAATAATATACACTCTTTTGCAAATACAACTTTTAGCTCTTAAAAAAACACATTTGTGCATTGATGTGCTAGAGATAATGTCTTCAAGTCTCACCTAATTCATTCTTGGCTTTATTTGAAAACTGTATACAAAACAGTCATTAAAGCCAAGAAATGTAAAGTAGGTTTTACTGCTGCTGAAATGCTTTCAAAATCCTGATAAAGAGGTTTGGTAGGGCATGAAGCATCTCCTGCTAGGGTGGAGATCTCTGAGAAAACAAAGTCATATTTCAAAGCACTGAAGTTTTCAGGACCATTTGGTACTAGCAGTGTCTTTAATATTGATCCAGATCCAGGTGCTGTAGCCTAAGGACAAACAGGAAAATGTTCTTACTAGCTTGTTTAACATGTTAGCTCTTGTCATTTTAGTTCAAAATATGTGTAAAGTAAATTATGTGAGTGCTTCTTTGCATCTAATGCAGAGATTGGATGTTGTGCTCCTCCTGTATAAATTAGTTAGGTAGATTGTGAAAGTAAAGATATAGAATGAACATTAAATGAGAAGAGTGAGAAATATTTTACACAAGTTTAAGTCTATTTGCAATAACATTGCCGATAACAGAGGAGAAAACATACTAGGTATCTCTTGGCAATTTTTTCACAGAGAACAAACGGGATTTAGTTAATTTTGCTTTAGCTGGTTTATTGGCTAATGATGAATGAACAATTAACTATTGGATGAGACAAATTATCAAAGCAAAAGAAATGAAGTCTGCATTGAGTGAGCCGAAGTAAGAATATTTTGTTTGATTAAGATGCTAAGGACAAGAATAAGTGCTGGGTAGAACTCAGAATGTGTTTGTCCATATTGGATGGAAATAACCACAGGCAATAATAAATATTACCATGAACTCTGACCACTCAGGATTTCTCCTTGCTGTTTGTTGCATGTATTAACAGTTAGATGGGAGTCTCTGCCTTGCATAGGCCAAACAACTAGAGTCAACAACTGTCATTCACTTTGCTGGCTGTAGGTTGGGAAGTGTATTTATTTCTTTTTTTTAAAATGATATTCTATTCTTCTGAAAAGTGACTGTATAAAAATGGCAGCTTCTTACTCAGTCAGTTCCCTCACAAGGTTTAGAGTCATATCTGTTAACTTAAGTGATATGTTTACTCTTGTAACTCTGCGGAGTCAACACAGCTAAGACTGAGTGAGCAGTGGATTTTATTCTGTCTTGTAACTTAATACACATTTCTGTTAATTTACAATTAGTTAAATCTATGAAACTCTTTTGAAGAGCTGAGTGATGCAGTCAGAGGTCTCAGCTGGCCTGCAAAACCTATCAGTTGTGGTGATGCATTAGAAGGAAAAATCCAGCTTCACTTTCAGATCCCCAATATAAGTTTACAGGGCTGGTTGGTAGAAAAAAAATCTCGTCACTTGTAAACAAACATCTGATGCGAAAATCCACTGAAGCAATAAGTAAGGTTATGACTTAGTCACGGATGTCATGGAATCCATGACTTCTAGTGCCCTCCATGCCTTCAACCTGCAGTGGCTGGGCGCTGCTGAAGGCCTGTCATGTTACTGCCTAGATATTAGGCTTTAGAAAATGCTGATAGTTTGTCCAACTTTGCATTCCTTTTAGAAAATAGGATTTTCTGTACTGATTTTTCTCATTCAAATGTGCAAATATGGCTCTGCATACACAATGAGAAGGTGCCATTTTTTTACAGTCACTTTTCAGAGCAGCACCATGCCTCAACTGGAAACATTGGAAATAGGCAGGTGTAGCTGCATTTTTAAATATTTTTGATGGATACTATTGATGGTTTTTTTTTAATCTTTTTTTTTTTTTTTAGATTTGACAAATTGTCAACCTGTCAAAACACAGAAAGTAAATATCCTTAAATCAAGCTCTAATAATTTTTTAAGCAACATTTTTCTTTCTCTGCCTCTAATTTTGATGATCATTAATGGAAATAGTTTTGTTGGGGTTGTATGTGTATGATGAAATCAACATTTATTGACAACCAATAAAAATCTAGCAAAGAATCCTGTGGCACCTTATAGACTAACAGACGTTTGGAGCATGAGCTTTCGTGAGTGAATACCCACTTCGTCAGATGCATGGCTATAAGGTGCCACAGGATTCTTTGCTGCTTTTACAGATCCAGACTAACACGGCTACCCCTCTGATACTCAATAAAAATCTAATCCTGCTCACCCTAGAAATATGCAACTACTATTTAAAAGGCCTCTGAATGAAAGAGATTTTGTTCTGTCATGCCAGTCCTTGCCATTCCCCCTCCCCTTGTACTGTGTCCACATGAGGCTTTTTGTACTTCTCACCTGCTCACTTTTCAATAAGTAATGGATATTGCTAAATGCGAAATTGATGAATAGTGATTTGATGATATTACCAAGAGGAGAATGGCTGGCTGTTTTCAGCAATTAGGGGAACCCCCTGCCCTGTGTAGACACTGTACATTTATTTTATTAAAACAAAACAAAAATCCAAATCCCAACACCTTAATTTTATAGGATCCTGTCTCTGGCAATTTCAAGAACTCTCTGAACATAATTTAGAAATGAAGGCTTAGCAGAGTAGTCATCTTACATTAAGCACATAGCTTCCAGGCAGGAGGAGAAGATAATATTCTCCATGTTGATTGGTTCTATAAGGACAGATATGTTCCCTTCCTTTGGCTTCAACTATTACATTTGGTATAGGCTGTCCATGCCTGTCAAGAACTTGACCTTTGACACCTATGAGGCAGGGAGAGAGTATGTAAATGTGATTGTTGGTTTCACTTTCCGGTCTGGAAAAGCCAGTTTTTTTGTCATTCATTGCAGCATATGCTTGTTTCATTCATTTTCCTCCCAAAACTAGACACAGAATTCTTAATCATTTACCTTCCATCAAGTTAAAATGCAGCAGTGTCAGCTTTTCCATTTCATTCTCTAAAGATACAATTTCATAGTTTACACTGATGGTGCTGCACCTGTTCTCTACAGAAAAACTTGCTTAAATCTCTTTTATGCCCTTGAATTTATTTACCTAGCTTGAAACAAAACAAAAAAAATTCATTTACCCTGTTAGTGTGGTCAAACATTGCTTCTTGACTAGTGTTTCAAAAAGGCAGAGTAGTATTGTATATTTACTTATATTTTAGTCTTCCCAAATCTTCTAACACACCAGATTTCCAAGAATGAGCAGTTTTGTTAACTGACTTGTCTGCAGCAGTTAGTTGAGACAATATTGATGAAATGTTTTAGCTCAGTTTCTGCTATTTTAGTCAATATATTTAATTAAAAAGGTATAATTTTGGCTCAGTAGCAACCTTGTCACTGTGTAAAGGTTGTGGGTTCAGATCCACTCACCCAACCCCATGTTATTGGTGATTTGTTTTTTACTTATCTTGTTCAATGAAACCCACAGGTTGAGCAATCTTACTCTAAGGTTTAAACAGTGCTGTATTAAATCCAGATTTCATTGTATGTGTGTGTCTTCCAAAAGAATATCTATCTGTTAAAATTAATGAGTAAAGTCTAGCCTATCAACCACCTTTCAATAATCAAGGACCATGGGCAAAAGGCTAATGGGTATCTCTTGCTCCAAATTACTGCAACAATAAATAACATTACCACCATCTGTTACAATAAAAACAACAAAGCCCCAATACAGCAAAGGCTCAGTTTTCCCTTTTGATGTTACATTTTTTTCCTTCTTAGTTACAGGTTAATTTTGATGTTGATCACCTCGGAGTTAGATTTATTGCAATTTCCTTTTATTCTGCTTTAGGACCCATGCAGGCAGCTTCTGCCTCAACCATCCCACTCCTCCCCTGCATCTACCACCACACACACACACACTTCCACTAAAAAACACAACACTGTCATCTGGGACAGATGTTCAATATGAACACTTCTGAAAAATTTGGTTGCCATGAGTCGCTTCCCACCACTCTCTGTTGCTAAGCTCATGCAGATAAATGTATAACCAGTGTTTACCTAGTTTATAAAGCCTTTCCGACATTCATTTTGCCTCCTTGCAAGCTCTAAAGATTATTTTGCCAATAGGGTAACAAGAAGCAGTCAGTCTGTTAAAAGTGCCAAAGAAAAGGCACATAAGTCAGTTCAGAATGCAGAGAATGTGCTATGACAATTAAAGAAAAGGAGACATTAAGTTTTAAAACTGAGAGTTAGAAAATGAACCAAATTTAGCAGTGACATTAGGAATGTAAGCAGGAAAGTATGGTAGCTGACACTGATTTGACAATGTGTGTATAAAATTAATAATTGATACTGATCGTGTATTTTCTAAGGACCAGATTCATTCCAAGTGTAAGCAGGTACATTCCTCTCATTCCCCATATGCAAGTGGAGGAAAGCTATACAGGCATAAGGCACCTTTATAACGTATTCACACTAGGGGTTGTACTGGTATAACTCTTTCAGTAAAATATCATACTCCTAGCCGATTCAGAATCTTAGAAATGCAGGGCTAGAAGGGACCTCGAGAAGTCACCGAGTCCAGCCCCCTGCATTGTGGCAGGACTAAGTAAACCTACACTATCCCTGACAGGTGTTTATCCAAAACCTTCAGGGATGGGGATGTCACAGCCTCCCTTGGAAGCCTATTCCAGAACTTAACTACCCTTATAATTAGGCAAAACTTTCTAATATCTAACCTAAATCTCTCTTGCTGTGAATTAAACCAGTTACTTCCTGGCCTACCTCCAGTGGACACAGAGGATTGATCCCTGGTCTCCATATAGCAGGTCTTAACTTACTTGAAGATCCTTATCATGTTCCCACCTCAGTCATCTCTTTTTAAGACTAAACTTCCCCAAGTTTTTTTAACCTTCCCTCATAGGTCAAGTTTTCAAAACCTTTTATAATTGTTGCTGCTCTCATCTGGACTCTCTTCAGTTTGTCCACATCTTTCCTAAATTGTGGTGTCCAGAACTGGACACACTATTCCAACTGAGGCCTCACCAGTGCCAAGTAGAGTGGGACAATTATGGCCCATGTCTGACATACAACACTCCTGTTAATACCCCCCTAGAATTATATTAATACTTTTTGCAGCTGCATTACATTGTTGACTCATATTCAATTTGTGATCCACCATATCCCCTCGATCTTTTTCAGCAATACAACTGCCTAGTCAGTTATTCCCTATTTTGTAGTTGTGCATTTTTTCTTAAGTGTTGTAATTTGCATTTGTCTTTAATCTTGTTGATTTCAGAGCAATTTTCCAGTTTGTCAAGGTTGTTGTGAATTCTAATCCTGTCCTCCAAAGTGCTTGCAACCCCTCTCAGCTTGGAGCCATCAACACATTTATAAGCATGTTCTCCACGTCATTCATGACAATATTGAATAGTATCTGACAAGGACTGCACCCCGTGGCCTGGGGGCACCCCGTGGCCTATTAGATGGCCTGGATCTTCCCTTTTCCAGTCCCCCAAGTGGGCTGCCCAGCTTCCAGGGACCTGACCTCGGCCACCCGTTACTCCCCCTTGTCTTTGTCCTGCTTCCCAGGCAAAAGGTGTCACCTGGTCGCACTTCGCTCCTGGGTCTCAGGTTATATTTGCGTGGACAGCTGGGCAGCCTCACCTGCCCCGAGGGCCTGAGCAAAAATCACACTCCCAATTCCCACCACCGAAATATTGATGCAGTACACAGGGAAAAGGCAGTACACATAGTATTAGTATAGGACACGTCACACTTTGTAACCCTGTTATCCTCTCGGTGCTTACAAAGTAGTTTAATAATTTGTTCCAATATCTTCCCAGCTATCAAAATTAGGCAGACTGGTCTATAATTTCCTGGGTTCTCTTTGTTGCCCTTTCTAAAGATAGGTACTATGTTTGCCCTTCTCCAGTCCTCCATGAGCTCTTAACAATAATTGTTAATGGTCTGAACTTGCTTCAGCTCAGTCCTTAATTACTCTAGGATGAATTTCATCGAGCTCTGCCAATTTGAATACATCTAATTCATCTAAATATTCTTTAACCTGCTGTTTCCCTATTTTGGCTTGCATGTCCTTCCCCCCCACCAGTATTGTTAATAGTAATTTGTTCAGGGCTGCCCAGAGGATTCTGGGGGCCTGGGGCCCTCAGCAGCGGGCGGCTCCGGTGGACCTCCCGCAGGTGTGCCTGCAGAGGGTCCGCTGGTCCCGCGGCTCCAGCGGAGCATCCGCAGGCACGCCTGCGGGAGGTCCACCGGAGCTGCGGGACCAGTGGACCCTCCGCAGCCACACCTGTGGGAGGTCCACCGGAGCCGCGGGACCGGCAAGCAGCAGGGTACCCCCCGCATGGTGAAATTTCTAGAGCCGGCCCTGTTTGGCGGCGGGGGTCCCTTCTGTTCCGGGACCTGCCGCTGAAGTGCCCCGAAGACCCGCGGTGGGGTCCCCCACCGGCAAATTACCACCGAAGCGGGACCCGCCGCCGAAGTGCAGCTGGCTCTTTGGCAGTAATTCGGTGGCGGGGGCTCCCGCCGCGGGTCTTTGGGGCACTTTGGTGGCGGGTCCCGGAACGGAAGGGTCCCCTGCCACCGAATTACTACCGAAGACCGGGCTGCACTTCGGCGGTGGGTCTTGCTTCGGCGGTAATTCGCTGGCAGAGGGTCCTTCCGCCCCAGAGCAGAAGGACCCCCCGCCGGCGAAGACCGGGAGCGGAAAAAGCTCTGGGACCCGGCCCCGCAAGAGTTTTCCAGGTCCCCCGGAGCGAGTGAAGGACCCTGCTCCCGGGGCCCCGAAAAACTCTTGTGGGGGCCCCTGCGGAGCCTGGGGCCTGCCTTGCCCTCTGGGCGGCCCTGATTGTGTTCAATATCTGGTCACCATTAACCTTCCTAGTGAAGACTGAGTGAAGCATAATAGTCATTAAACAGCTTTCCTGATGTCATCAGTTATTAGCAGGCCTTCCTCACTAAGTAGAGGAGCTACACTTTCCTTTTTCTTTCTCTTGCTCCTACTGTATTTAAAGAACCTCTTCTTATTGCCTTTAATGTTGCTTGCTAGGTGTAATTCGTTTTGTACCTTAGCTTTTCTGATTTTCTCCCTATATACCTATGCTATTCTGTTGTACTGTCCTTTAGCAATTCATCCATGTCTCCACTTTTGCAGGATTCCTTTTTGATTTTCAGGTCATTAAAGAGCTTCTGATAAAGCCATATTGGCCTCTTACTGTTTTATCTGTCCTTCACATGGGGATAGTTTGCAGCTGGGCATTTAATATTGTGTTCTTGAGAAACTACCAGCTGTCCTGAACTCCCCTTTCTCCCTTAGATTTTCTTCCTGTGGGACTTTACCTACCAGTTTTTGAAGTCTGCTTTTTTGAAGTCCGTTCTCATTCTGCTGCTCTCAGTCCTTCCTTGCCTTAGAATTGTGAAATCTGTCATCTCATGATCACTTTCACCCAAATGGCCTTCCCTTTTCAGATTTACAACCAATTCTTCCCTGTTGGCAGGGCCGACGCTACCATTTAGGCGACCTAGGCAATGGCCTAGGGCGCCAGAATTTTGGGGAGGGCGCTATTTTGCCGGGGGGGGGGGCGGTACGCGGGTCCGGTGGACTTACCGCAGTCATGCCTGCGGCAGGTCCACCGGAGCCTTTAGACCAGCGGACCGCCTGCCGGCATCACTGTGGCAGCTCCACTGGAGCCTTTCCAGCAGCGGACTGTCCGCCGGCATGACTGCGGTAGGTCCACTGGACCTGCGGGGGGCGGCAAAATGGCCGTCTGCCTAGGGCGTCAGAAACCCTGGCGCCGCTCCTGCCTGTTGGTCAGTGTAAAATGGCTACCCCCTGGTTACTTCCTCCACTTTCTGAAACAAAAAGTTGTCCCCAATACATTCCAAGAACTTACTGTAAATTTTGTGGTTTGCTGTATTAATTTTCCAACAGATATCTGGGAAGTTAGTCCCCCATTACTACTCCATCTTGTGTTTTGTGTATTTCTGTTATTTGTTCTAGAAATACCTCCTCATCTTGATTTGGTGCTCTATAGTAGACCCCTACCATGACGTAATGCCCATTTTTTCACTTTTTTCTTTACCCAAAGACTTTCAACTGGTCTGACTCTTCCCTCCTTCTGGTCCCCAGAACAGTTATACCAATTGTAATTATGTATGTAGAGTCCCATTTCAGACAGAGATGCAGTATAAAGTAGGGCCATCCAAACTTTTACTCAGCTGAGGGACCATAATAAGAATGGCTGCAGCATTCAATTAGGCAAATTTCAGGCTCTTTCACCTTTAATATGAAAAGCATGGCCAGTGGATAGAACATAAGAACAGCCCTACTAGGTCAGACCAAAGGGCCATCTAGCCCAGTATCCTGTCTTCCAACAGGGGCAGGTGCCCCAAGGGGAATGAACAGAAGAGGTAATCATCAAGTGTCGCACATTCCCAGCTTCTGGCAAACAGAGGCTAGGGACACCATTCCTGCCCATCCTGGCTAGTAGCCATTGATGGACTTATCCTCCATGAATTTATCTTAGTTCTTTTTTGAATCCTGTTATAGTCTGGCATCCTCTGGCAAAGAGTTCCACAGGTTGACTGTGTGCTGTGTGAAGAAATACTTCCTTTTGTTTGTTTTAAACCTGCTCCCTATTAATTTCATTTGGTGCCCCCTAGTTCTTGTGTTATTTACTCATTTACTTTCTCCACACCAGTCATGATTTTATAGCCCTTTACCATGTCCCCCCTTAGTCATCTCTTTTCCAAGATGAAAAGTCCCAGTCTTATTAATCTCTCCTCTTATGGAAGGCGTTCCATACCCCTAATAATTTTTGTTGCCCTTTTCTGAACCTTTTCCAGTTCCAACTGATATTACAAGTCCTAGCCTGCAATGCTTTATTAGCATCTAAAGGCACATCTACATGGCGTTTTTTTGGGAATATGATTTTGCATATAAACTTTGGCAGAATAACAAATCCAAAATAAGCACTTATGCTGAGACTGCTAGTTGCTGCAAGGTATTCTTGCATATAAAATATTCCGACACTGTAGAACCCTATGGGCTTCCCCTCATGTGCCACTGATAAATTATGTAAGGGAAGAAAACCCATTTTGGCCATCTACTACACTGCTTATGTTTTTCCTTGAAAGCAAAATATCTGTAAGCATCTAACTTTTTTTTAAAACTATTCAGAAAGAGAGGATTATTTAGGCTTGTGCTTCTCAATCTTTTTGATACCAGGGAGTGACTTGCTGCCTTCCTAAGCCATATTAGGGCAATCTCAGGGACTGGTGCTGGTCCATAGACCGGTCGTTGAGTAACAATGACTTAGACTATGTCTATACTATGAGCGAGAGGAGTGATTCCCAGCGGGCCTGTGTACACATACTCACACTAGCTTTCATCTGTGTATGTGTACATGAGCAGGGAATCGCACTCCTAGGTCACAGTGTAGATATAGTCTTAGAGTGCAAGGTCTTTGGGGCAGGAACAGTTTTTTGTGTTTATACAATGCCTACCACAATGGGGTCTTGGGCCGTGACTGGGGCTCTAAGGATCTATGACAAGTTTAAAGAGTAGGGTGTATTTCTGCCTGTGAATCCTGACCATTCCCTGCCCTCAGGTTTTCTTTATAACAAATTTTATAAACACGCTAATTCCATAATATGCTATAAAATACATAAGTATGCTTACTAGAAATGTGCACCTACGTTTTCCTTCCAGGATATGGAATCGGGGCCCATATGAGCAGGCTCCTATTTAAGCACTGTATGCCTATGCATTAACCCCTATAAGAAAACTTGAAACAAACTGTTGCACAGGGAAATGTCTCGTGTGTGCGCTGTGGGTTGGTCTCTGTTAAATCACTGCTCGCTTCTGACCTCTTCCATTTAAAAGTTGCTGCCCTCTAGCACTGCCAGCCTTTGCCCACATGGGGGCAGAGTTGCTACATTTCACTTAAAAAAAATCTAATTCCTTCTTCCCCATGCTGCATTTCTCTGAAGTGAAACCCTATAACTGTCTTTAATTACTGAACATCCCAATAGAAACTGCCATCTCTAATCACACACAGCCCACTGTAAATTACCCAGGATTGCCTCATCCTTTGAAGTGTGGGCGTCACTTTTAGGTGCACCACACTGTGCAGAAAACTCATACTAAACCACAGGTCGTAGGTTTAGAAAGAAGTTTAATGAGGGTGAGTTCAGTGACTTCTGTCTTATTCCTGGCTGAGGGAGGGACTGGGAGGGTTCCATTATGGTGACATGAGGCAATACTCCTTGAGTGACGAAGGCTTCTGCTCAGTTAGGGTGACCAGATGTCCTAATTTTATAGGGACAGTCTCAATATTTGAGGCTTTTTCTTATACAGAAGCCTATTACCCCCCACCCCTGTCCCGATTTTTCACGATTGCTGTCTGGTCACCCTATGTTCAGTCCTTGCTGGGCAAGCAGGGCAAATGTTCCTCTCTCTCCCCTTCATACTAGGGAGCATATGAGGAGCATAGGTGGACAGTTTCCTCAAGGGCTAATATCATAAGGCTGAAGTCTGTTGCAATGTTATCAAATCTTGCAATACTTGACATCTTTCTTAGAGACACAGCTTCAAAATTAATGTTTTGTTTTGTTTTTAAATGAAAAGTAAGATTGTAGCCCACATGATTGTGGAGAAAAGCTTGAAAACGTGACCTCAGTACATCCCACTTGCTTAGAAACCAGAAGGCAAAGAAAGAGAATCCAAATTATTATTTTTTTTAAATCTTACTGCATTTAAGCTAATATCTTGGGATTTGGGGGGGGGGAGGGAGGAGATGGGGCATGACTAACGAATAAGGATAAGATTGTTACGGAGGTCACGGAAGTCATGGATTCCATGACTTTCAGAGATCTCGATGACATTTTCTGCTTCAGCCATGGGGTACAGGAGCTGAAGCTGTCAGCCAGTGGGGACCCAGAGCCTTGAGCTGGCTTGGACAGTGGGGGAACCTGGAGCTCCCAGCCGCTGTGAGTGGCGGGGGACACAGAGCTGCCGTTGTGGCAGTGACTGCTGAACCCCTTTTCCCCCCTCACAGCAGGGCTCGGGTGTCATCATCCCCCATCAGCCTCTCCCCTGCCAATTATTTTTAGTAAAAGTAACAGACAGGTCTTGGACTTCTGTGAATTTTTGTTTACTGCTTGTGACCTGTCTGCGGCTTTTACTAAAAACAACCATGGCAACTTCTTAACCTTACTAATGAGTTTTGGCAATACTAGTTGCCAGCTGCTTCTAACTGGCTCCTAGTTCTGACACCTCAGTAAAGCCACAGAGGAGTGGGAGAAGCCATTAATTTCCTAAGTAGTTGAGCCGTGCTCCTTCACCTGTGTGTGTGTTCTCTCCCTGCACCTAGCTACTATAGATTCTAATCTCTTATGCCCAGTATTGGCTGTATGCCCCTCTCCCCCTCAGCATGTGTCTACATCAGAGCTGGACTCCTGTAGATTTTAGATCCCAGCATCTCTCTAACTCCTTTTGCCTCCTGAGCCTGGAGGATGGAGGCAGAGGCTAGGATATTTGTCTGACTCCTCAGAGGACCCTGTTTTGAACACTGCCCACTGGTGTCCACTTCCCAGAGACTGGTTGAACAAAAGTCTCTATTTTAGGTGACTTCAGTTTTGTAGCTGCTCTGCATATAGGAGCACCATAGAGATCAATGGGAAGATCTGTGCAGAGAACAGCTGCAAAAATGGGCCCTCTGTGTGGTCACGGGCTTATGAAGTTTTAATCGATACGTTGAAACCTGGACGGCTGTCAGGCATGAAGAAGGCAGATGAATTCTGCTCTTAATAGCTCCAGGAACCTAAATGAAGCAAACCCACAAAAAGTAAGCCCCACCCTTTTCCCATTTGACACAAATGATATGTTTTGTCAGTCCATTTAAAAAAGCTTTTTCATAAATGTCTCTTAGAATGGCTGCATCTTTCCACAGATTTCTATTTTAATCAATGCTAGTCATTGCTCACTGCCCCAATAGGTGTGAAAGCTGGATGTATGTGCTTTGACTGCTATGTGTCACTACTGTGACCATATCTATCCAACTTGAATAAAGCTAGATACAGTAAAAGCTTTGTTATCCAACAGGTTGGGGGAATCGGGGGTGCTGGTTAGTCAAAAATTCCGGTTAACTGAGTTATACTTACCAATGGAGGGAGGGAGTTTGGGTGCAGGAGAGGTTGTGGGACACAGGCTCTGGGAGAGAGTTTGGGTGTGGGTGAGGCTTGGGGCAGGGGGTTGGGGCATGGGAGGGGTTTTTGGGTATCAGATTCCGGCTGCACTCACCTTGGGCAGCTCCCTGCAAGTGGTGACATGTCCTTGCTGCTCCTAGGTGGAGGTAGGACCAGGGGGCTCTGGGTGCAGGCATTACCTCCGCTGCTCCCATTGGCCATGGCTTCTGGCCAATGGGAGCTGCGGAGCCAGTGCTCGGGGTGAGGCAGGGACAGCACACAGAGACCCCATAGCCATTCCTCTGCCTAGGAGCAGCAGGGACATGTCGCTGCTTCTGGGGAGCCACGCAGAGCCAGGTAGGGAGCCTGGCATCCCTACTGAAGATTTGAACTTGGAGATATCAGAAATGCCAGTTTCTAAAGCTTTCTGTTTGGTAAAGTGCCAGATAACACAGCTTTGACTGTAAATGGGTCTGTTCGCATACACTTAGTTTGGAGATTTCCTCTTTTTTCTCAAACCCCAATCTCAGGTTAAATGGGGTTCACCTACATCACTCAGTTTTTTAAAAAATGTTTGCATTTTTCTTCAGAACCATCTATGAATGAATGCATTCACAATCTAATATTCCAGATGTCCCAGTTGCTTCTGAGCAACATTCTCTGTCTCACTATCCTCCCTTAGCCACCATCATGCTCACAAGATTGTTTCTAAAATGAGGATGGCGCACACAGCTCTCTGCTACATCCGTCTCTTAATTCAGCAAGAATCAAGAAAAAACGGATTTCATATTGAAAGGCAAAGTCCCTTATAGAAGTAGTTCTTTTGGTTCTAGCCTGTTGCTGGAGAGCCTGTTACATGTCCACGTCCATGTTGTTACTGCAGCTGACCCTACAAGCTGTATTGGAAGTTGAGCAGATGAAATTCAAAATACAAAAGCCTACCCACCGAGATGAACTTGTTTAATGTATTCAATCAAAGCAGCTTTGTTGTCATTCCAGAAGTCCTGAAGTTGACTTGCTGGTGGATATTTACAGCATGACAACTCCAATGTAATTTCAAAACATTGTCCCCAGATGTAGTTGTAATCCTGCATCCCACCTAAGAAAAAAAAATTCTTTGATTATTACAGCAAGAGCCACTGAGTAAGACCTAGAAATGGACTAGGAGACTTGCAACTTTTTCTAAACTCTAGCCTTCTTGAAGCATTTCCTTCATTTCCATGATGCAAGGGCAATTCAGTTAGACAAATTACCACAAATTGGGAAGTACAATTGTTTTTTAATCCCATAGTCAGTTAGATTTATGATCCCCCGTGGAAAACCTGCTTACTTAAAAAAGCAACCATCCCAAAGTGCGGTAGAATTACTAGAATGAGGCTATAATAATGGTTGAAAAAGGGCACCCTTTGATTCAAAACCTCTCTTCAACTACTTGTATCTATAAGGGAGACACAAAATTATATTTTGGCACTAAGTTTGTCATGCTCAGTTGTGCCTCAAAATCCTTTTAGTCATTTGAATTATGAATGTGGGGAAAATGTGATTTTTTTTTTACAAGAAAAAAATTGTTCAGGTGTGGGTTTTTTTGGCATGCCGAGAACCAAAGTGAATTGATTTAAACAGGGAGGATACACTATCTTACACATATTTATCTAAGCAATGATTTAGCTTAAAATACATTTATTCAGCATTTTAGTTTTTACACATTTTATTATGTTAGAAAATGGCAAATGATATCTTATTTATTAGATTTATTTATTTTTTGTGTGTGTCAAATTATTTGGATTGAAATGGAATTAAATTAGAAATTCACGAAAACAGCATTTAGATGTTTTTATTAGTTAAATAAAACTTACTGTAAACGTGCTGGACACAAAAGGAAAATATGTATTTTTATCAAAGCATGTTCTGCATTTAAAACTGATTTATTAAACAAAGGAAGTATTATCTGTAGTTCATGAATTGAACTGATTTTTTCTAGTCACTATGTCCTTCAAGATTTTAGAACTAGAAGATCTCACTCTCTCACACTGAATTTTTATTCATAGATTGGAAGAGGAAAATAAGCTTCCATGTTTTTTCAACTCCTAATTGATTTCTTAACTTTGAATTAACTAGCTAATGAACTGAAATACATGAATAAACTGAAATGAAGAAAATATTCTCTACAACTTCAGAAGAGGTTACTGCTGGACTAGCACTACAACAATCTCTGGTTCCAGGTGCTAAGCCAATGGCTTCCACCACTTCAGTGGTTTGACTTTCTTTAAAACTTTGTCAGTAAACAGGTTTGAATATATTTTTTATTTAAATGCTTTAAATAGGTTATAGTAAGTTTGGACTAAACATAGGTTGTCATAATTTCAAATTTAATTTTGTGTGTTTATTTTTAAAAATAAAAGGTATTTAATTTAAATAAAATTCCATTATATATATTTTAATATAATGATTTTTATCCACCTGCTGTAGTACTTTGGTTTTAAAAACCTGGATGTGGCATTTGCAGTATGGAGAACTCTGGGAGGAATGTAGGCTTTGACAAGCTTGGGAGAAGACTGGTTGAGTAGTTGAAAATAGTTTACTAAATACGTGTATAGTGTCACTTTTCGTAATGATTCTAGTACATAGAATGTGGTTATTCAGGTGTGTATATCTGGTTATTTACACATGGATATAAATAGGGGTGTTTTTGTTTCAGTGATTAGACATGAAGATATGTTACGTAAATGTGAAACTGGTTCTTTCATTTTTAAACAAAAGGAGAGAGATTTTTTTATCTCAGCTACACCAGATGAACTCTACCGATAACTGGAGTTACACGTGATTTACACAAGCATAGCACAGATAAGAATTTGGCACAGAGTTCATCATATATGTATGTGCATCTATGTTAATGCATAAAAATTAACCTCTTCCCTCTCATTTTGTGTATTGTAGGGGCGGGGGTGATGGAGCAAGTGCAAATGAAGGAGATGGACTTGTGGTGTTATTTGAATGAGGAAAAGCTGGCCTGACAGCAGAAGGGGAGGGGAAACCTTCGTGGATGCTTGCCAATAGACAGATAGCTGTGCCAGGTGGTTAAGGAGGAGCTCTGAAGAGATGTGACAGATTGACAATGTTCTGCACAAACTTAATTTCATAAAGATAAACTTTACTGCATTAAGTATAATACCTTTCGGTCCACTGTATTAAAAATGCACCTTTATGTACTATTGTGGAATTGTATGGAACTTTGTTAGCCAGAAGACACAATTAATGCAATCTGCATTTAATTGCAATTAATGTAATATGAGGAACTTCAAAGGACCTTTTGGAACAATGCATGCAAAGTGGATTTCCTAGGAAATACCTGGGAGTAAGGGGAATGCAAATGACCCATTGGAATCCATCCCTTTGAATTTATGCCCTTGGCAGAGAAACCAAGTGTCTGCTGATTACCTGCTCCCGGAAACTCCAGATCAAAGATCCCTGAACTGTATAAGGGCTGGCCTAACCGAGTCATGAGTGTGCTTGTTCTGAGCTGAAACTGTGATGAACTTGAAACCGTCAGGAAATCCCTTGGGTGGGGTTCTGAAGGATTGCTCCTGCCAGAGCTCATGGTAGGGTTGAGGTGAACTCTAGTTAATAAATTAGTATGCGTGTAGGTTCTTTTATTGTTTTTGATGTTTTCTCTGTAGTGCTTTTATCTTAATAATAAAATAGGAAGTGCTAGGTGGTTAACTTACAATTGTTACTGATCCCTGTTAGTCTCTGAAGAGAGGCCAAGAGAAGCTTGCTCTGAGTGCTTGTCTTTTACTGATAACAACATGGGAGGGATAGCTCAGTGGTTTGAGCATTGGCCTGCTAAACCCAGGGTTGCGAGTTCAATCCTTGAGGGGGCCATTTAGGGATCTGGGGCAAAAATCTGTCTGGGGATTGGTCCTGCTTTGAGCAGGGGGATGGACTAGATGACCTCCTGAGGTCCCTTCCAACCCTATGATTCTAAGGCAGAGAACTGTTCAGCCTGGAGATTACTTGGTCAGAAGAGAGAGAGATGCACCCGAGAGAGATGCACCCAAGAGAGGTAACAGCCAGGGGAGATGGAAGCCAGAGAGCTGATGTCCTTGCTGGACCACAGACGGGGAGTACGGGTGCAATTGCCCTGAACTGTGACAGGTGCTATGCTGGCTGATGGAGCAGTAAAAGAGCCTGGCTTAAGGGCAGGGAGGAGCTGAAGACCCAGCCAGTGGAAGCTGGCCCATTAACTTGGGTTAGCTAACGTACTGGTACATGCTGGATGATCCACAAAAGCTTGAGTCCTGAAGTGCCCAGATTAGTATGTGCAAACACAATGGATAGCTCAAGTTAATTAACAATCAGCTCACTTGAGTAAAACTTGTGTGGACAAGTCACAGAACTTTCGCTGTCAAGGAATGCAAAGGTGTGTTTTAGCAAGTACATGTTGGAGAATCAAATAAAAGCAGTAGAGATCAGAGAAAATTGGAAAACACTGAAATTTTTACCTTGCAGTTGGTACCAGGCATACCCATTAGTAATGCCATATGGAAAGACTGGTTTATTCCCACATTCATTCCCTTTGTACATGCTGGCATGGTTGGAGGAGTAGGTTTTTGCAAGGTGTATGAAAACATCATCATCTCGTGATCTGCTATAGCCTTGTAAAGAGCCAGTAGCTGTATAATAGAGATGACCACAGTACAAGCCAAGTTAATGTTAAAACACACAAAATATTGTCTTACATAAAAAATATGAAGCCCCCAAACCTACACATCAGTTTGTGTGATCCAGTGAAACTGTACTATCAGTGTATCAGTGAGCTTGTGTAAGTCTGGTGCTTCTCTTCAACACATGAGGCATTTTGTTTTGCTCATACTGAAGCAGGCAGAAAAAACTGGACCCAAATAAGAGACACAGATATTAGCTTACCTGGGTTACCGTTATCAAATGTATAACTGGCAACCAGTGCTCCACCATGCAAGTTAGCTGAAAGAACAAATGTCTCATTTTGTATCCAATTTATCACTGCTTGAGTCTCTGGCTGGATTGTGACATTGTTACTGTTGAAAACATCAGGGAAATTCCTATTCAGATCTTCCCCATTCTTATTGAACCTGTGAAAGAGAAAATACAGTTCTATATTTGTTAATCTGTTGAATCTGAGTAGATTCACAATGCTTTGGATCTGTGTTAGTGACTGTTGGGAACAGAGTTACTGGAACGGTACATGGAAAGAATGAGCATCACAAACTGTGTTTTCACAAATCACGAAATAGTGACTTTATTCTGCATTGTGTATGCTACTAGCCTCTGCCCACAATGGGCAGATTACTGTAGAGTAATTAATATATTTCCAAGTGGAGACATTGGGAGTGATGCTTGAAACATCACACAAAACATAGTAAAATGTAACATTGCATAAGCAAATAAGGGAGTGTATGAAATAAAAGGGTGTGTTTTCCACTTGTTTAGAAAGAAACCATGACTCACACATGACTGCCAGTCATAATGCAGTCATTCCAAGCATGTGGCTACAAAAACTTTATAGATATTCAAAGCATTTTTTCCTCTGACGGTGTTTGAAATTCCAACCTGTGTTCAAGTGCTTATTTCTGCCTTTCTTTTCTCCACTAGGAGGACAGTCTACCCATCTGATTAATATTGAGCTTTGGGTGTTAATTTTTAAAAGTCTCTGTCATGGTACAATTCCCCACTCTAAACCTTAGCGTTCAAAAGATAGAGGAATTCATGCCTGGTACCCTAAGCTAATTACCAGCTTAGAACCTGTAGCGCTGCCACCAACCAGGAATTCCAGTGCCTGGTACACTCTTGTCCCCTCAAAACCTTGCCCGGGGACCCCCAAGATCCAGACCCTCTGGATCTTAACACAAGGAAAGAAAACCCTTTCCCTCACCGTTGCCTCTCCCAGGCTTCCCCTCCCTGGGTTACTCTGGAAGATCACTGTGATTCAAACTCCTTGAATCTTAAACAGAGAGGAAAATGCACCTTTCCCCCTCCTTCTCTCTCTCCCTCCCAGATTCTCCCTGAGACAGAAAGTAATACTGACACAGAGAGAAATTAACCTCTCTCTCCCCCTTCCCTCCTTTCTCCCCACTAATTCCCTGGTGGATCTAGACCCAGGCTCCTGGGGTCTCACCAGAATAAAAAAACAATCAGGTTCTTAAACAAGAAAAGCTTTTAATTAAAGAAGGAAAAACAGTAAAAATTATCTTTGTAAATTTAAAATGGAATAGGTACAGGGTCTTTCAGCTATAGACACTGGGAATACTCTCCCAGCCTAAGTATACAAGTACAAATTAAAATCTTTTCAGCAAAATACCAATTTGAACTCCTTTCAGCCAAATGCACATTTGAACTCCTTCCAACCAAATACACATTTGCTAATAAAGAAAACAAACATAAGCCTAACTCGCTTTATCTACCTTGTACTCACTATTCTGGATCTATAAGAACCTGTATCAGGGAGATTGGAGAGAAACCTGGTTGCACATCTGGTCCCTCTGAGCCCCCCGAGTGAACAACAACCAAAACTAACAGCACAACACAAAAACTTCCCTCCCTCAAGATTTGAAAGTATCCTGTCCTCTGATTGGTCCTCTGGTCAGGTGACAGCCAGGCTTACTGAACTTGTTAACCCTTTACAGTCAAAGAGATATAAAGTACTTCTGTGCTATTAACTTTTCTCATCTGTTTATGACAGTTTCATTAGCTTAGCATCAATCCTTTGGATGCTTCACCCAATGGGAAAAAAAACCCCATCCTCCATTTAAAGATTCTTAGCCCACTTGTTTCAGGAATAAATATCTACCTTATCCAAAAGCAGGGCTTACTCTAGTTCGATAAAGCGCCAAATCCCCTAGGTTGCCAAAGTGACTATGATAGCCACGGCAAAAGACCCAAGAGAACCCAATTCTTAGTTACACAAGTAGTCCTAGTACAATCAGCACAACTACTTGCATGAATATGCAGGATTGAGCACTTTGTTCTTCTCTACCTTCCCAACTTTGTTAATTTGTTCTCTGCCACTTAGCATTTCTCTTCCTTATACTTTTCCATTCTGTCTCTTTTTCCTCTGGCTTTTTAAAATTGTCTACCTTTTTTAGTCTCTGCAGGGTCACCAGCAATAACACTAGAACATATAGGGGTTTGCAAAAGTGGCACAGCGTTTATGTTTTCTTTGGCATCAAATATTTTGCACACACAGAGCCAGCTGCCATTAGTGCAATATCCCTTGAAGCCAGGACCATTTGCACAACCTCATCCACATTACTGAGACTGCTTTTTAATACTGTTTTGTAATTCTGCCTTTTGTTAGCATAGATGGGGCCTAGGGCTTTGTCTTCATTGGGAACTTGACAGTTCTCCTGCCAATGGTCTAGTACCACTGCAGCTATTGTGAACATGGCTGCTAATATTTTTACCCTGTCTTAACTGGATAAAAGCAATATGGACAATGTACAAATGTAAAAATGCTGCGGGCAGTCTATGCTAGCAACATTGGAGCTAGACCAACCGTCAGAGAATTGACAAAAATTCTCAGTGGAGATGTGCTGTAAGAATACAGCCATCATTGCTTTAGAGGAAGCACTACACAGCACCTCCCCACCGATGCAGAGTTCTCTATAGCTGTCTGTTCCATCTTTGCCTAAAATTGGCCCAGAGTAGAAATCAACTGAGACACCGTAAGTGTTCTGCTGTAGGGGTGGGTGGAATAACATGTGCTTTTGTAGTGCATAAAATGTCTAGTTTTAATGTGAATTCTTAAATTTTCTTTCTTGGTGGGGCAGGTGAGAAGTGGAGGCTTCGCCCAGTTTGGCATTTGTATTGTTAAACACTGTATTCATTTATGTCTTCCCCCACCCCCAGCAAACAGATTCATTTTAAGATTTCCATCTTCCACCTCATCTCAAAGAAGGGTTGGGGGCAGAGGGCATTCCGCCTGCCCCTGATTCTGAAAATTTGAGATTCTCAGTTGAAGTTAAGTCCTTGTGACTGTTCTTATTTTTTGGCATCTTGGGGATCCCGAGAAGATGTACTTTGAGTCAGAATCCAGAACAACCCAAGCTTAAAACCACTTAAAACCGATGATCATTCCTCTCTAGTTCAGAGCTGGCATTCTCTCTCTCCTCCCTGTACCCCTAGATCTCCAAGGGCACATGCATGCACATGCTTTCTCTCTCGCACACCCAGTGTCTGACAGCTTTCTTCAAAGCAAAGCCCTGTGTCCCATTTCTTCAAAGCAAAGCCCTGTGGTCTTCTAAAGACTGTGGCCCAAAACATATCCCGAGTGTAGCTTCTAGGCTATTCTATCCACCAAGTATGACCCAGCTGCTTGGCTATCTCTAAATGTTAACAAAACAAACAACAACCTCCCTATTTACTGTCTCCTCTGCCCCCTACTCTACCCTGAAAAAACACATATCCTTACCTTCCTTCTGAGTAATAACAATCATGCGTTGTTGTAGCTTCAAATCCATCCGGGTTCATTGATGGCATGATATGAATCCGTGTGCTATTGATTAGCCTTGTAACAACTGGATCACTCTTATCATTGGTCACCAGGAAGTCTATCAAATGGAGCAGCAGCTCCCTGCCAACTGTCTGTATTGAGAAGAACAGTTTTTATTTTTCAAGTCCACTGTGAAGAAAGGAAGACACTCAACACAGTGCTTATTTGATCTGACAAAGATAATACTGTATGATATAAACATGACACAAAACTATAATTATAAAAGAAATGCACTGTGGTCAACATTATTTTGTTACAATTCTTGGCCTCTAAAAAATTAAATGTAATTTAATAGAAGAGAAAGAAATGAATGTGCAGGGGTCACTTCTAACAAGTGATTTTAAATTCGGATTGACTGGGGTTTCTTCTGTAGTGGGAACTGAACTGTGCCAGCTACAATGATGTTTAAGTAGTATACAGATAGGGATTGTTTGTTTGAGACCCATCTTAGAACTATGCATTGTTGGCACGTTAGAATATTAAAACCATCCTATCAATGCAGGGTTGTCTGTACTAGGGAATTGCACTGTTGCATGGGGCAATATCTTCTTACTAGCCATCTTGTTTGGTTGCACAGCGTGCACCATATCTACACACAACACACTATTCAACCACTGGTGGGCCTGTGGATTTTTGCACTGATCCCACAATCCCTTGGACCTTCCTGGGGCAGGTGCATAATGCCCTTGTCCAGGGGCCCGTTAATTCTGTCGGCAGCGCTGCCTATGGATCTTTGCACTGGGCCCTGTTTATTCTACCACAGAACACTGCTCACCCATATGGATACATAGCTTCCACGCATCACTTGTCGGCTTTCAGCACTGCTACTCGCACATTACAGGCACAGAAAAATCACCACCACAACTGTGGCTTCCAATAGTGGTGTACAGACTTATGTCATACATCAGCATTTGTAAAACTGTCAACATAACAATTTACAATAACTGCTACAGTTCTTACTTAGTCACAAACTTCTACGGAATAAAGGATTCTGGTTTGGGCTAGTTCCTAACCAGCATTTTACACGGGATTTAGAACTATTCATTATGGGATTCTTGAAATATGATGTGATCTTTGCAGCAGTTCATGTATTGCTAGGCATCAAAACACCTAACTTAACTAGTCCCACAAGAGAGGATTTCTTCTAAAAAATAACATGAATGTTAAATATTTTTTTAAAATTCATTTCTTTTACACTTAATCTCTTTAAAAACATAGAGGACCCCAGTAATAGTCACTCATGAGTTTGCCGATTTGTCTTAAACTGTTGGTAATTATCTTCCTTGTCTGGTATATAAACAAAAAACTCTGTTTTATGAATCCAGAAATTAGTAATAACTAAGGCCCTGACCCTGCAACAAACTCCTTAGGGGGAACGCCCAAAATAAGCCAACAGGGCTTTGTTTTGGTGCAGACCTCCATTCTCACAGACAGGGGTGAAAGTAACTTAACGGGGTTGTGTTGCAGGGCGGCCGGGGTCCTGGGCAAGGTGGGGGGTGGTGGCTCTGGGCTCCCAGAAGAGGCGGGGCCTGGGGTGGAAGGGGCAGGGCTGGGGCCAGACTCCCCCAGCTAGCCCTTCAGTGCTGCCTGGCCCGGGGCTCAGATGGTGATTTAAAGGGCCACGGGCAGACGCTCCTGGCACCCCACATCCCATCAGTGGCCCTGCCAGTACAGACGACTGTGTACCGGTGCCCTCTTTCTTAGTGGTACGCTGTACCAGACCAGCTTACTTTCACCTCTGCTCACAGAGCTCATAGCAGGATGAAAGCCAAAAAAGAGAAGAAGGTAAATGCACTTTGTCACATTCCCCTACCCCCTATTCCACAAAATCAACAGTACTTAATAGCCCTCAGTTTTTGTGCAAATTATTTTATTACATGGCTCTGACGTGTAGGAGTAGAATTTAAAAATAAGTTTATCGAAGAAGAGGAAAGTAGATGCTGAATGCTGAGTATTTAACAAAGAGTGGACTTCAAAATACTTTTTTACTGATGTGGCAGGGAAAGCTGTGTGCTTACATTGCAAAGAAAGTGTGGCACTATTCAAAGACTACAACTTAAAACCGGCATTTTGAGAGCAAACATGCATCTACATATAAGAACATGTCTGCCGAAGAGAAAGAAAAGCGCATTAGATGGTTACTCGAATGCAAAAGAGCAAAGTTTTTTCACAAAACTGTCCGCAGCACAAGATGGAATTAGAAGAATGAGCTACATGATTGCACACAATCTCCAAAAACAGCAAACCATTCTCCGAGGGAGAATTTATCAAGGAATGTTTGGTTGACTCTGCTGCGATATTGTGCCCAGACAAGAAAAAGCACTTCGAAAACATTTCATTGTCAAGGTGAACAGTGGTGAGACATAGAAGAAAACTCTGAGAACCTGGACCAACAGTTGAAAAACCAAGGTAAATGATTTCTCATACTTAGCACCAGCACTCAACAAAAGTTATGACATTAGAGACACAGCCCAGTTGTTGATTTTCATTCAAGGTATTACTGCAAATTTTGGACTTACAGAAGAACTAGCATCGATGCAGTCAATGAAAAATATGACCACTGGAAAAGATCTACTGGAGGCAGTAAATAACAGTGTCTCAAAATTGGGATTGGAGCGGAAGAAATTGGTGTGTGACCACTGATGGAAGCCCTAATATGACAGGCAAAAATGTTGAATTGTTGAAAATAATACAAGACCAAGTGACAAAAACAAACTCAGAGCAGAAAATAATTTTTCTACATTGTATTATTCACCAAGAGGTCCTCTGTAAAAGTGTTCTGAAGTTAAGCAAGGTCATGGATACAGTTACAAAATTGGTCAACTTTATTGGAGCATGAACATTAAACCACAGGCAATTTGTCTCTCTGCTAGAAGAGTCCGAGTCAGAGCTCAGGGATGTTCAGTACCATACAAATGTTAGATGGCTTAGGTTGGGGGAAGTTCTGAAAAGAGTGTGGAGTCTGAGAGCAGAGATTGATTTGTTTTTGAAAACGAAAGGCCAAGATGTGGATTTCCTTCAACTGAACGATGTGAACTGGCTCTCTGATTTTGCATTTGCCACTGATGTTATGGGTGACATGAACAAACTGAACTAGAAACTTTAAGGTAAGGGGATTTTTGTTCATGACATGTATTCCCTTGTCAAGTCTTTCATGAAAAAGTTGCTCCTGTTCCCATCAGATTGGAAAAGATGGTTACTCACCTTTGTAACTGTTGTTCTTCGAGATATGTTGCTCATATTCATTCCAATTAGGTGTGCGCGCATCACGTGCACGTTCGTCGGAAGATTTTTACCCTAGCAACACTCAGTGGGTCAGCTGGGTCGCCTCCTGGAGTGGCGCCGTTATGGCGCCGGATATATACCCCTGCCGACCCAATGGCCCTTCAGTTCCTTCTTGCCAGCTACTCCAACAGAGGGGAAGGAGGGCGGGTTTGGAATGGATATGAGCAACACATCTCGAAGAACAACAGTTACAAAGATGAGTAACGTCTTTTCTTCTTCGACTGCTTGCTCATATCGATTCCAATTAGGTGATTCCCAAGCCTTACCTAGGCGGTGGGGTCGGAGATGTTGCAGAATGCAAAACTGCTGAGCCAAATGCTGCATCATCTCTGGACTGTTGAACTAATGCGTAATGTGAGGTAAAGGTGTGAATCGATGACCAGGTAGCTGCTCGACATATTTCCTGGATAGTAACATGGGCCAGGAAGGCTGCAGATGAAGCTTGAGCCCGAGAGGAATGGTCGGTGAGGTGGCTAGCCGGAACATGAGCCAAACCATAGCATGTACGGATGCAGGATGTTACTCAAGATGAAATTCATTGGGATGAGACCGGTAGGCCTTTCATCTAGTCTGCCACAGCTACAAAGAGCTGAGGTGACCTTCGGAAGGGTTTTGTTCTCTCGATATAAAAGGCGAGAGCCCTGCGAATGTCTCGGGTGTGCGGCTGTTGTTCTCGAAGCGATGGGTGCGGCTTCAGGAAAAAGACTGGGAGGAAGATGTTTTGATTGACATGAAAGGCGGACACCACCTTAGGGAGTAAGGAGGGGTGTGGTCGCAGCTCTACCTTGTCCTTATGGATTACCATACACGGGGGGTCCGCAGTCAAGGCCCGAAGCTCAGATACTCGTCTCGCTGAAGTAATAGCGATGAGGAAGGCTGTCTTCCAGGAAAGGTACAACAGCGAGCAGGTGGCCAGTGGTTCGAAAGGAGCACCCATAAGCTTGGCTAGCACCAGGTTGAGATCCCAGGTAGAGGTCGGGCATCTGACTTGAGGGTACGAACTTTCCAATCCCTTGAAGAACCTTGAAACTACGGGGTGAGAGAAGATTGATTGGCCATTTTCCCCTGGGTGGAAGGCGGAGATGGCTGCCAGATGCAGCTTTATGGAAGAGACCGCTAGGCCCTGTTCTTTCAGAGATCAGAGGTAGTCCAGGACAGTAGGAACAGACACCTCCCTGGGGAATGAGCTACACTGAGCACACCAGCAGGAGAAATGCTTCCACTTGGCCAGATATGTCATCCTAGTGGAAGGCTTACTACTGCCCAAGAGCACCTGTTGGACGGAGGCAGAACAACGCAACTCAGACTGGCTCAACCATGCAGCAACCATGCTGTGAGATGAAGAAACTGCAGGTCCGGATGGTGAAGCCTGCCAAATTCCTGTGTTATGAGATCCGGCCAGAGTGGCAGGGGAATCGGGTCTGCCACTGAGAGGTCGAACAACATGGTGTACCAGTGCTGCCTCGGCCACGCTGGAGCAATCAGGATCAGGTGGGCACTGTCCCTGCAGAGCTTGAGTAGGACTCTGTGGACGAGCGGAAATAGTGGGAAGGCATAGAGCAGGTGCCTCTTCCACGGGATCAGGAATGTGTCTGAGACGGAGCCCAGGGAGCATCTCTGGAAGGAGCAGAACACCTGGCATTTCCTGTTCTCTCAGGAGCCAAAGAGGATGTGGGGAAACCCCCATCTCTGGAAAACAGAATGGATGACGTCCGGATGAACTGACCACTTGTGAGATAGGAAGAATCTTCTAAGGTGATCCGCCAGAGTGTTCTGGACTCCTGGGAGAAAAGACGCTACCAAATCGATCGAGTGGGCTATGTAAAAGTCCCAGAGGTGGAAGGCTTCTTGACAGAGGAGGGAGGAGCGTGCTCTGCCCTGCTTGTTTATGTAAAACATGGCCGTTGTGTTGTCCATTAACACTGATACATTACGGCCTTGGAGATGGTCTCCACACCTGGCATGCTAGACGGACCGCTCTCAGCTCCCGCACATTGATGTGTAAGGCCAGCTCTTGAGGCGACCAGAGGCCTTGAATGCAGAGGCCCTCGAGGTGGGCACCCCAACGCAGAGATGATGAGTCCGTGATTAGGGCCATCGAGGGTTGCGGTGGGTGGAATGGCATCCCTGCACAGACTAGAGTGGAGTTTAGCCGCCAGGTTAGGGAGCCCAAAACCTTCCAGGGAATAGTGAGCACCGAGTCCAGGCTGTCTCTGTGTGGTTGGTATATTGATGCAAGCCAGGTTTGAAAGGGATGGAGGCATAGCCTCGTGTGCTTGGTCACAAAGGTGCAGGAGGCCATGTGACCTACTAGGCTGAGGCAAGTGCGCATAGCCATTGTCGGGAAGGTTTGAAGACCTCGAATAATTGAAGCCATTGCTTGAAAACGCGACTGCGGGAGGCAGGCTCTGGCCAGATTGAAGTCCAGAACCGCTCCGATGAAGTCTATTCTCTGCATGGGTGTCAGAGTAGACTTCTCTGTGTTGATCATCAGGCCTAGGCTCCCAAAGAGCTCTTTGATGATGCACAGGTGCTGCGACACTTGTAACTGGGAAGTCCCTCGAATGAGCCAATTGTCGAGATACGGGTAGACGTGTACCCGATGATGCCAGAGGGAGGCGGCGACTACAGCCATGCATTTTGTGAACACACGCAGAGCCGTAGAAAGGCCAAACGGAAGTACAGTGAACTGAAAGTGTTGATGGTTGACCACAAAACGGAGGTACCGTCTGTGTGGTGGGTAAATTGCGATGTGGAAGTATGCATCCTTCATATCGAGGGCGGCATACCGGTCTCCCGGATCCAGGGACAGGATAATGGTCCCCAGGGTTATCATGCGGAACTTCAGCTTTATCATGAAGTTGTTGAGTTCTCGCAGGTCTAGGATCGGTCGTAGACCTCCCTTTGCCTTGAGGATTAGGAAGTAGCGGGAATAAAACCCCTTGCCCCTCATGTCTTTTGGCACCTCCTGTATGGCTCCAAAAGCTAGGAGTGACTGGACCTCTTGTAAGAGGAATTGCTCATGAGAAGGGTTCCTGAAGAAGGATGGGGAGGGAGGTTGGGAAGGCGGGGTTGAAACAAACGAGGTGGTATCCCACTTCCACGGTGCGCAGGACTCAACGATCTTAAGTTAGCTGGGACCAGGCAGGGAGGAATTGGGAGAGGTGGTTGAAAAAGGGAGGAGAAGGATCCGGTAGAGCAACTGGTGGGTCGCTCTCGGGCATCCCATCAAAAGTTCTGCTTGGGCCCTGCTGGTGGTTTAGGGGGCGCCTGATTTTGACTTCCTTGAGGGCCAGACTGTCTCCAACGATTCCCTGTACCACGCCTTCTGCTAAAGTCCTGACGTGGCCTAGGCAGGGCATAAGGGCGGTATGGCTGGGGCCGGAAGGTCCTGCGTTGGGTCACTGGTGTGTGCATACCCAGCGAGCGCATTATAACGCAATTGTCCTTCAGACTTTGCTATCTGGGGTCAGTCTTATCTGAGAACAGGCCCTGGCCTTCGAAGGGCAAATACTGAATAGTTTCTTGTAATTCAGGGGGAAGGCCTGTTACCTGGAGCCAGGAGATACGCCTCATCGTCACTCCTGATACCAGAGTTCTGGCTGCAGAGTCCGCTCCATCCAGAGAGGCCTGGAGGGAGGTTCTTGCTACCTTTTTACCTTCTTCAAGTAGGGCCGTAAATTCTTGATGGGACTCCTGGGGAAGAAGCTCCGTAAACTTCCCCAAGGACACCCACGTGTTAAAGATAATCGACTTAGGAGGGCTTTTTGGTTTGCCACCCTAAATTGAAGGCCCCCGCCGAGTATATTTTGCGGCCTAGGAGGTCCATACGTCTAGCCTCCTGTGACTTAGGAGCCGGGGCTTGCTGGCCATGACGCTCCCTCTCGTTCACCGATTGCATCACTAAAGAGCAAGGAGGTGGGTGAATGCAGAGATATTCATATCCCTTTGAGGGGACCATATATTTTCTCTCTACTACCCTTGCTGTAGGTGGAATCGAGGCTGGGGATTGCCAAATGGTGTCCGCATTAGCCTGTATGGTACAGATAAACGGAAGTGCCACTCTAGTAGGTGCATCAGCTGATAGGATGTCCACGACAGGGTCCTCTATTTCAGGGACCTCCTCCACCTGTAAGTTCATATTCTGAGCCACTCGTCTCAAAAGGTCTTGATGGGCCCTGAGATCAATTAGTGGATGGTCTGAGGAGGGTGTTCCCGCCACCGCCTCGTCAGGTGAGGAGGAGAGGAGGAGAGGCCCAGGACCAGGGGGTCCTGTGGAGGCTCCTGTACTTCAGGAGCGTCATCTGCGTCAGCTGGAACCTGTGTGTCTGCAGATGGTATCGGAGCCTCATCCGTGCCCTTGGGGGGAGGTGGCTTACTGTCCCCTGTGGTACCCGGTGTTCTGACGGGGCCGATCATGGAGCCACTGATGGAGCACCTTGGGCTTGGTGGTATGCCCACGGTGTCCAGAAGGACCAGTGATGAGGCCCTTGCTCGTGGCTCTGGCTCTCTGGAAATATATGGCTGGGGACGTCAGAGTCACACTCCTGAGGAAAGGATGTGCTACCAGCCTGTGATGACACCGATGTGTGTCTCGATGGCCACGGCGGTGCCAATAGGCCTTGGGAGGGAACCACTGTTCTGGATGCTCGATCCCGGGGCAGTACTGGGGAGTGGTACCGGGAGCTATAACGGTACCATGAGCGAGACCGGGACCTTCTACCGTAGCGGTGCCTGGAGGTCGACCGGGATCTCGAGTCCCTTCGTCTGGAGCGACTGCAGGATACACGGTGCCGAGAGCAGTGCCGTGGGTCGGGTCAGTACCGGAAGCATCTGGCTGGCGAACGAGATGTCTAATAGTGCCGCAAGCACGACCGGTACTGCGATGGAGAGCGGTGCTGAGACTGCAAGCGGCGCCGGGAGCGGGAACGGCGTGATAGAGAGCGTCTGTGAGACCGTGATCTTGAACGACGTCTCTCTGTTGGACCAACGGAAGGTGGCCTTACTTGGGCCGGTTTCCTGATGGATTGTATGACTCGCACTGGCGGTGCCTGGGGTTGAGACCATGTTGGCTCCATCATGGTGATGAGCTCTCTTACCGTGCAGAAGGTCTCCGGTGTAGAAGAGACGGCAAGCTCAACCACAGCATGAGCCAGGGAGCTGTCAGGCAACAGACTCAATGGCCCTTGTGGGACCGGAATCGATGGTGCTGCGCTCGGTGGAGCCGCAATCGGCGGTGCCACAGTCGACGGTGCCATGGCAGATGACGGTGCTGGACGAACCGTCTTCGAAGAGCGCTCCTTCTGTGGAGCTGAAGCAGCTGGAGTGCTATGTTTCTCCCTGGGTCTCGGGGACAGGGAGCAGTGCCAAACAGATGTCGGTACCGGTAAGAGTCGGTGCCGGGGCACCTTCTCAGTACCGGAGCGGTCCGGGGTCGAAGGGGCGCTCCTTACAGAAGCAGTCTGTTGGGCGCTCGGTACAGACACTGCAGGATTAAGTGCCGACTCCATGAGGAGCTGTTTCAATCGAAAGTCCCGCTCCTTCTTCGTCCTTGGTTTAAACGACTTGCAGATGCGGCACTTATCGGTAAGGTGGGATTCCCCAAGGCACTTGAGGCAAAAGTCGCGGGGATCCCCTATTGGCATCGGCTTTTGGCATACCGACCACAGTTTGAATCCCGGTGTCTTGGGCATGGGCCCGTACCGGGGTGGAGGAAAGGGGCTAATCTCCAATCCCCCCTTAAACTATATACACTAACTATAAATATAACAACTAATACTAACTATAACTACAAGAACTCGAACTATACACACAATAAACAGCAAAGAACTACAAGTAGCTAGGGACGTGGAGATCAGCAAAGCCGCGCTCCACAGTTCCAACGACCGTCACGGGCGGTAAGAAGGAACTGAAGGGTCGTTGGGTAGGCAGGGGTATATATCCGGCGCCATAATGGCGCCACTCCAGGGGGCGACCCAGCTCACCCACCGAGTGTTGCTAGGGTAAAAATCTTCCAATGAACGTGCACGCGGCGTGCGCACACCTAATTGGAATTGTTATGAGCAAGCACTCGAAGAAGAAACAAGCAGTTCACACACTTCCCCACTTTGCAACGGATTACAATATCTGACCAGAACCTGGAAATAATTTGTTACTGATATGCATGCTGAATTTTCTTGCCACTTTGAGGATTTTAGAATGATAGAAAATGACATGGCTTTGATCTCCTCCCCTTTCACATGTAATATGGTCCGTGGACAACACTCCAAGTGACCTCCAACTTGAGCTTATTGACTTGCAGTGTGATGCATTGCTTGCGGAGCAACTTAACTAGTGTCACTTCCGAGGTTTTACACATCTCTCAATGAACAGAACTTTCTGAAGATCAAGGCTCATCAAAAGATGTTTATACTGTTCGGATCAATTTGTGTCTCCGAGCAGACATTTTCTGTGATGAAATTCAATAAATCAAAGAACAGATCTTGGATCAATTATGACCACCTTGCAGCAGTGCTCCGCATTGCAACAACAGAAATGACATCTGACAACCTCCCTTGTTAATGCCCAGAGACTTTCTTTTTCACACTGAGTTTAATTTCTTCTTTTACACTTAATTTTAATAATGAACATAAGTTGTAAGTAAAAGCTTAGTGTTAGTGTTATTACAAATTTTACAAGTGTTCACAAAACAGTTTGCAATATAAATTGCCTTCTAAGATAAGTTTTGGATAATCATATATTCAGTTAATTGTTATTAAGTGTAATTACTTTGTGTAAACAATATAACGGAGGTCTTTTTACAATAGATGGTAAGGTAATTTCATTCATAGGAAATGTGCAGTCTGTGACGACTTACCAAAATTTGTGGAGTGGGCCCCCTGCGAAAATCATTGCCCTCCCCTGATCTAGAGACTAAGACCAAAGAAATGGTTCCCGCCTCTATAGATGTGCAGGTCCGATGCAAAGAGGCATGTCTGGAAACCCATGATAAGACGCTGAGCATGGAAAGAGAGTACCAGGAGGCTTATGTGGATACCAGTGCGTTAGCTGATGAGCTAGACATGCAGAAAGACCCCCCAAAAGGAGCAGGTAGCAGTCTGATAAAGAAGCGGGTGTTCTGCGGCATGAACACTAAGATCCCATGCACAACAGAGGCTGCAATAATGGCAGTAGCCCCCTCATCTACAGAGTAAACCTCGACAATAAGGGACTGGGGCAAGCTAGAAGAGAAAGCTGCTACTGCTGATCGGAACCAGGCTGAAATCCTGGAATTATGGACACAGGTCACGCAATACTGGCAGAAGCTGGAAGATATCTGCTCTTTATGGGACAGGATTGTAGGGCAAGCAGTAAAACAGGAGTAAGGCTGACCTGCCTCACAGTGGAGAAGGAGACAGGGGAACAGCAGTGCTTTCTGCTGCAAAAGGAACTTACTAAGCTCCAGAACCTGCTCAAGGTCCAGCCAGGATCAAAGTCCAACTCGGCTAAGGAGAAAGAGCTGGAGTTGTGTGGACCAAGGCCACTGCAGAAGGAAGATGATTTGGACAAGGACATATATCTGCCTGCTGAAGCAGAGAGCTGCCAGACTATGGCTCTAAAACCCTAGGATCTTGATGAGGCAGCAGAGCAAGGCCAAAACCAGAAAATCAAAGAACTATACTAAAAAGAAGAGCTCTTCTCAGAGGAAAAAGGAAGCTAAAAATAGTCCTAACATGCTGAATGTTGTCCACACAATAGTGTGGGTATGGAAAGAACTGTTGCTAAGCCAGGTATTAAAAGCAGTGGGCAAAACAATACAGTCCCTGGTCTTTGGAAAACCTGGAAGGGATCTGAACCTGGATAGAGAGATCTTTAACTCTGAAGGATGTACATGCAGATGCATCCAGAAGGACTCCTCTCCAGATCTGGAGGCCACAGTAGAAGAGTTTATTTCTTGGGAAATCCCAGCTTTGTTGATCTGAATGCCTCGCATGTGGTAAATTATGACATGCCACTGAATATGGACAGGGCAACGAGTTGTATGGGCCTGTGGTGCCCGTGCTCCACCAATATGAGAGCACGGCGGACTGGTTCCACCAAAGTTCGGGACCAGGTCTCTCCCCCGGCCCTACATGCTGCCCCCATATGCCTCCCCCAGAGCGTCCCTTCCGGCCTGCCACCCTTGGGAAATTTAAAAGGGCCCCGGGCCCCCGCCGCCACTACTGACAGCGCAGCAGAGCTAAGGTGGCTTCCTGCCCGCCACTCCACTTCCGGGAGCAGCCAGCACGTCCCTGCGGCCCCTGGGGCGGGGAGTGGGCATTTCCATGCACTGCCCCTGCCCCAAGTGCCGATTCTGCCAACTGCGGCCAATGGGAGCTGCAGTGGCCCAAGCAGCGGTGCGCGGAGACCCGTCTGGCCCCACCGTCTGCAGCTGCTGCCAGAGGGGGGTGCGGTAAGCACTGCACCTAAACTTTCTCCCAGAGCCTGCCCCCGCACCTCCTCTTGCACGCCAATCCCCTGGCCCAGCCCAGAGCCCACACCTACTCTGGCACCCCAACCCCCTGCCCCAACCCAGAGCCCACACCCAAACTCCCTCCCAGAGCCCGAACCCACCCTCTCCCACACCCAAACTCCCTCCCAGAGCCTTAGGCAGGTGGAGGGGGGCAAGACTTGGACCTATTCTGGGCACCACCAAAAATTATACAAACCTGCCACTCCTGAATATGGAGGGTTATGTGCAACATACGGGCTACCTACAGAAAGGAGGACCCAGGCTGTGGTAAACTTCATATTTCTCTGAGAGAGATAAGAGTATTGCCCAGGACCTGGTGGACTTCCTAATGTTAGCCAAACAAGATGTTCCCCCTTGGCTGAAGAATATGGCTAAAGAGTAACTAATTCAAACTGGATTCTCCAGAGACCGACAGACAAAGAAACAGCCAACAAGACTGATGGGTGATTTCTGGTAAGCTTTTAGCCTGCATCTAGAAACGTTTATGATTTGTTTTCTCTGTAGAGCTTTTACTTTAAGAATAAATGTGCTTGCTTACAGAGAGCTGTGTGGTACTCATAACTGCTGGCAATGACGCTACCTTAGCCTTTACGGAGAAAATAAAGTGCAGACTTTAGCCTGTTTAGGCAGTCTGGCTTGCTGGGAATATCAGTGTACGCAGGGACCTGCGCTGTCTGCGGGGGAAAAAAACCCAGTCCGGAAGGAGAGAGACTTGTGTCTTCACTCAACAGAGGTAATGGCTGAAGAACCAGGAACCTAGAGTGGGTGTGCTTGGTGTACCACAGACGAGGAATACATGTGCAGTTGCCCTGAACTACAATACCAAGCACTAAATGCTCCAGGTATACTCCACTTCGTTTGCTGAGTTTATACTTGAATGAGCCAGAGCCGGTTTAAAACTTGTATTTGTACAAATACATTTCCTTATTGGATGGTATCCAGCTGTATCTGTGCCAACCTGTTGATATTTGGCACTTGTAACAAAACAGGAGAACTACTGAATATCATGAGCATGCGGTGTCTTCCTCCCTTTTGCCACTGAATGAAATGTCAAAGCCTGTTTCAGAGCTAGTAAGTGCACTAGGTGTTACCAATTAGACCTGTTCTATCCCACACAGTCTCTAGTTATCTTATGAGATGGTTTAGAAGAAGAATAGAGGGAGCTGGGGTGAGAGGAGGAAAGGAGTGGGGAAGTAACTTGAGATTGGTTTAAAGCACTATGTATGTTGTGGAAGAATGTTAATCCTTTGCCTTTTTAAAAATGTCATGTTCTGGTGAATGGACTTCAGAGATTTCCAAAGACAAAAACAATCATAGTGCTACTGACCTTGTTTTTTAGTTACAGTATAAACACTTGTGTGTTATGCTGCTTATTGGCAAAACACATCACATCCAAGTTATTTAACTTAGGCTAGAGTTGAAAGACAGGAATCTAGCAGAAAAGAGTACAGTCCACTCTATAATCAAACACATTCTTTGCAAGCTCTTTTCTCAGCATCTTCCACTTTTTTTCTTTTTTTCATGCAATGGTGCACAGCAGAGACAATCTGCTAGTCAGTTTTCATATGGTTCCTTGAAGCAGTTTCTTGGGGTTTTGTTTTTTCCTGGTGCTCAGCAGGTCACCTTTAGCCAGACTCTTCCTGGGAATTTTGAAGATCTAGATGTGGTTTTCACTTATTTCTATTGTCTAGAGTTAGGAGGCTTCTTAAAATCCCTGGGAAACATCCACATATATAAAGAAGACACTTGTCTAAAAGAAAATCTTGGGACACAAAACACAGGAACTGCAGAGGCAGCTAGACGGAAAGGTTTGCTTTGGCAAGTCTTTTACCTCAATAATACTTGATATTTGAACACAAACAACCAAAATGCAACCCACTTATCCACCAGATTATCTACCTCCTACCTAGAAGCCTTTCTTTAATAATAATTCTTTTCATTACATGGAGGTTAATGTTTTGTGATGTCACAAGAAGCCAACATTATAGATACATTCTTTCACTTAGGCTAGTTCAACACTGATCATGGGCCCAGTTTCTTGCAACAGAAAAAAGATAAAAGATAGCTGTAATTAAAGGAAAAACTATTGTGAGTTGTAATAAGATAATAGGGCAGTGGGAGCTTTCTTCTGAGGCCCAGACAACTTGATAGCTGTAACAAAGTTAGGGGAGCCAACTGTTCAGATTAACTGGTGAATGGGATAGAAATGTCCAAGTAGGTAATACTTAGAAGTTTTAATGAAACTATGGGGGAAGGTGCATACCGCGGTGTAACTGGGATCTCTAGTTTAGTTGTGCAAATGGGGCTTACATCATTAGAGCTGGCTGGAGAACAGCAATTCCACTGCACAGCAATGGTTGAGGTTTCAAAATTTGTTTTTATTCTGCATTGCAACAAAAACAAATCTTTTCAAAGGTGGGAGAGACTCGTGTTCCAGTCCCTGCTTTTCAATGCACTTTTCATTCCAGATCACTCTGGATCAGGCAAAGCAGGACCTTGAATCTGGGCCTCCCACATCCCAGGCCAATACCCTATCACCAACCAGAGAATGAGTCTCTGGCTACGTCTTCACTACCCGCCGTATCGGCAGGTAGCAATCGATTGCTCGGGGATCGATATATCGCGTCTCATCTAGACACGATATATCGATCCCCGAATGCGCTTATATCGATTCCGGAACTCCACCAACCCCAACGGAGTTGCGGAGTCGACATGGGGAGCCGCGGACATCGATCCTGTGCCGTGAGGACGGTAATTCGATCTTAGATACTTTGACTTCAGCTACGTTATTCACGTAGCTGAAGTTGCGTATCTGAGATCGATTTTCCCCCGTAGTGTAGACCAGCCCTCTTACTTAACTTCCTGATGAAAACTTCATAGAAACAGACCAGTCTCCACACAACCTTTTGGCTTTTAAACAGTATATTTTGTCAGAACTTCATTTAATCAAAAATGTTCTGATCAGTTCTAATCTGACCTGAGCTGACAGTGATAAAAAACAATAACTTTAACATTGTTGATCTGAGCTCCATTCAGGCCCAGGGACATGGAGCTATGCCAAATAGAATGAAAATTTGTTCTGGTCTCTAGACACACCAGAGTGGAGAGTATAAAACAAACTATTAGCATGACTTGGTTATGTCTCTATTAAAATAATTTAACCTATTCTAAAAATAACTTTAATGTTCTGATTCTGAAAAACAAACAAATCTATCTGCTCTCCAAAACAGAGGCCACAACATTAAAATGTCAACTCCTCTGTTGGCAACCTTCCAAAACCACAGCATGTTGTGTTTTTCTTCCAGCTGCAGATATGCATGGACTGCACACAACTCAAACACATCACAGATCATTCTTATGAGCAGGGTCTCCACTGTAATACCCAACATTCCAAACAAAATAAGTAGGTCCAATTTTAGCTTTACCTGTCTGAACACTGTCCTTCTAAAACTCTTTGTTGTTGACAACTGGCTCCTCAGGGGGATATACAATACATACCAGGTATGCTATACAGCGGGCAAATGATGAACATACAGCTTCATTGTAATAGTTGCTAGCCTAAATAAATCAAGTCAATGCATGCTGTACATGTAACACAACACTTATTGGCTTTATACATTAAAGGGGAGGTTGAATACCGCACCAGGGGACCAGCTCAGCAGAATTTTAGATTATGTGAATGAACATTCAAAGTCCCTCATGTTTTGCTCTATAGGACTTAGCTTCCTGTACTATAAAATCTGTTTATGGCCAGAGAGGAAAACTAAATGTCAACTTTACACATGTTAATTCCATACACAGAACATGGATCTAAAGGTGATTATGTGTCCCTGGAAAGCAGGAACAGCCCTGTTTCCAGGATCTCTCCCAGCTTCCCAATTGTTTTTTACATATGCACCAGAGTGCTGTTACAGCGTCTTGAGGATTTGATTGAAACTGGTTGTTAGAAGGAGCTGATGGGCAACTGAGCTAATGAACTGTGCAGGTCAAGGACTACTCCCCCACAAACAAGCCTGTCTTAGTATCACTGTTTATCTCTGTCTACTCAGTCAAATGCACATAGTGAGATTCTGAGCAATGCATTGAGCTTAGCTACCCAGTGCCCAAAGAACAAAGTCTGTGCATTCTAACAAGCAATGCAAGAAACTAGTTTAATTAGGGGACATTTGTCATAGGTCAGTGCTGTAATTACCTCCGTAAGCGTTTGGGGGCATTGACTGTTTTTGTTCTCTGTTTGTATGGCACCTAGCACAATGGGGCCTGGTCCGTGATGAGGTCACCTGGCGCTACAATAAATTAATCCACAATATTGTTCTAGCATAGTTTGTGCTATTCTTTAGGAGTAGAAAGCCTGTGCTATATAATCTATATTTCTTTCTAGATTTCAAGAATGTATAACATGGAATTTTGCTGCTATCCTACAGAATTATTGCCAAGAACTCCCTCTCAGATTGGGAGTCTATATCAGTCAGATGTAGTCGATTTTGAGGTAAAATTTAAGGCATCTTTTACATGCCTATTAAATGTAGCTATAGCTTTTGTTTTAAAAAGGGACTTGAGTAAGATATAGATGAAATATTTGAAGAAAGGAGAAATCAGAAAAGTGAAAAAATGAAATCTGTGCTCACAGGTACAGTGGATATTGTACAATGGGATTACAGTAGTAGCCAAAGCAGCAAAGAGTCCTGTGGCACCTTATAGACTAACAGACGTATTGGAGCATGAGCTTTCGTAGGTGAATACCCACTTCGTCGGATGCATGAGTAGTAGCCAATGTATCTTCAATAAAGACATTCTTTCTACAATGCCCTGATGTCTGCAAGTTTCTGTTTTGTATTCATAAACTGTTATCAGCCACATTAGGTGAGGCATTTTAGTGATGGGTACCAATGCAGAGTCTGTCTTCAAAAGTAAGCCAGCTGGCACTAGATAAGGCAATTATCACTCATTTTTGGACTCACTGGGTTGTACTTAATATTACCGATAAGGCTGTAGTACTTTCCTAGAAAGGCTCTTACATTTGAGACTCATTCCAAGTTATGCTAGAGTCTCAGGGCATTATCCAGAAAGGGGACATGTAAAGTTTACTCCATGTCTGCCATCTCAAACAGGTATCAATTGATGCAAGAGGAAGTCTAATGTGCTCTGTGTAAAGTGCTGAACTCTACAACCTTACATTTAGCTTCTGTGGACATTCTGCATGAGGTCCATATACCATACATTGAATGTTTAATGTGCTTTCTCTCTAGCGGACCTTAGAGGTGATCTGTAATGGAGAAAAGAGAATGCTTGTTCTCTTTTTGATATATGAAGGAAGCCTAAATGATTTGTTTTTCCTCAAAAAATAAATGCTTATTTACATTAGAAATTCAGGTATTGTCTGGGGTGGAAAAAGACAGGTGAACTAATGAAAATGGCAGTATCACAGATCCAAGGGAGGGAAAGTTGTGCTATTAAAAGGGAAAGATTTTTAATCTGACTGTTTAAAAGCTTTTTTGGAAGTTTTGTTGACAAATTTTGGAGAAAGGAAGTCTTCTTGTTAAAAATTAATACACATTCCTTCAATTAACTTAAGAGCTCACACAAACACCTGAGACCTTCCAGAGTTCCTCCACCAAACCCAGGAAAGATCAGACTTGAGATTTCTTAGATTGAAGAAAAACAAATAAAATGTAAACATTTCAGGCTTTTTCAAATAGGCACAAAGAGCATAAGCCCATTTCAAGTCCTTTGTAGGTCATCTTTTAGAATTTGGGAGAAACTGGAGGGGTACAGTAAACCCCAATAATTAGTAATATGAGCATAAGCAAAATTCCTTTTAAGACCCCTGGTAAATGTTTTGCTACAAATTACATTGCAAAAATTGAAATTGTAGACGTACCTCATCCCCATGCATATTAGCAATATACTTGAATTCTGGTATGCCAATGGTATGTTGGGTTGGAAACCTTCCCAGAACAAGAACCCACAGGTCTCTACCTTTAAGAAGGGAAGGGAAAAGAAATTTTAAGTGTCAAATGAAAAACTTTTTTTTACAAGCCTACCCTCCGTATAGCATAATATAGTAGTTTTTTTTTAAATAAACTTCAGAACTGTATTTTGTCTTCAAAGCCCAAATTAAAAATGTACGGAAGTATTTTTGTATAATATTCCAGTCTTCAAGCTAGACAGTTATCTAAGATATTCATCTGTGGGGGGAGGGACCCACAAACACACAAGTCTGCTACTAAGCGACAGGAAAACAAAAGAAAACAGCTTCCTCAAGAACAGGCAAAATATTTCAACACCAAGTAAAGTAGGAGCATCAACTTGCAAAATAAAATACAGTAATGAATTGTTGGTGAGACATCTGGAGACACTGGAATAACTATAACAACGTTTCTCTGAGGTAAACAGGGATAAGAAATGAGTCATAAAAATAAAGTTAAACTATAACATATTATCTATAGCAATAGTTTTTGTTGTTGTTGGGTACTGGTCTTGCCACCTTTCCTCATGGGAGGAAATTGCAGGATTAGGCCCTTGATTATCAAATTTAAATTGGCTGCCAAAATGTGATCAGATTTAGGAAGTGAAGTAAGATACTCTGCCACTATTCAAAGCTACCATCTTATCTTTCATTGAAAGGGGAGAGTTAAAGGGAAAAATAGATTTGCTGAAATTAATATTCTGCCTAGCGGACCCTGGAACTACCCACAACCAAAGCACTCATTACTCTGTGTAAAATAAGCTAACGGATGGAGACAAAACTTGTCTTGTACATGAAAATAAATGGACCTAGTAGGTGTCTGTTCTTATTAGCAGCATGCCAAAATTATAAATGTTAAAGAAAAACAGGAAGCCTATACCTACTTTTTAAAAGGATAATATATTGAAACATTACTAATCCGTAGCTATTCCATACAAAGGATTGCACTACAGCAAAAATAAAGGTACATACTAACAGAAAACACTGCCTTATTGGGTGACCAGATGTCCTGATTTTGGAGGCTTTTTCTTATATACGCACCTATTACCCCCCACTCCGTCTCGATTTTTTATACTTGCTATCTGGTCACCTTTCTGCCTTACCTAGTGGATCTGTGGGCCTGCTTTTTCCAATCTTTTTTTAAGCTTGTCAATTTTTTTTAAACCAAAAGCAGACCACATGTAATGGACCACTCTGATGCACATACACATTTAGCCCTAAATCTAACTTCTTCAAAGTGGATTGCATTCAGATATTCGATCAACAAATATTTTTGTGACTAGTAGAGCTTCTGTTTTACCATATTAGAGCCATTTTACATTTGTGAATCTTCAAAACTGGTCTGCATGATTCGTCTGAAGAAATCAAATAAGTTTATTCCATACTTTAAATACTTGGCTGATCAGTCTGTGAGTTCTAATACCAAATACTCTGAGCCAACCATGGGTGATATTCACTTAATACCAAACTGCTTTGCAAACAAAAAGGCTTTGGCAATATTTCAGTATACAATCTCCCCCACTCTCCTCTCCTCTCACTCTCCCCCAAAAAAACCCTCCCCAGCGCAATAAAAAACAAACTAGAATTCACCAAAATTTTTATTTGGCTAGTATCATTCAGCCAGATCTATTTAAGCCCAGTATGTGCCACCCTTACTCGCAGTTAGCAATAATACCTTACCATACAAGTAGTCCCACTGAAGTCAGTGGAACTACCCTCAGAATAAGTAACTAAATGTGAGGAAGAATAGCAGAATCTGATGATTCTTGATAAGAAAGAAAAGAGATAGTAACAGCATGCAAATCTATTATCTATCTGAGGGTTTTATACTGCTGCCCACCATCATAGCACTTGCAGAGTGCTCTGAGACTGACTCCTGATGGTCAGCGCAGGTGACCAAGACTGGCTAGATCTGCCTCTCACTCTAGTCAAGTTCTCAGAAGCCCTCTGCCACATGCCCACCAATAAATTATAGTATCTCAGTGCCTTCTGTGTAAAATCTATAGCAATAGTGAAGTCCCTAGTGGACTTAATGGAGTTTCCAGCACATATCCCTTTTTGTCAAACTCTGCTTGGGGTAGGATGTTTGTTGGGGGAAAGAGAGAAGGGGAGTTAGTAGGGGGTTGGAAATAAAAGTGATGTTTAGATTGTCAGAACCATTTATGATGGAAGGCTTTTGCAAAGAGGAAGGTTTTGCAACATTTCTTAAAGATAGGCAGACTCTGGACTCACTGGATCACCTCTGGAAGACTGTTTCACAGCTGGATCCCCTTGCCAGAGAATGCCTTCTCCTCATCTCTCACATCTTTGTGATCTGCATTGTTCCAGGGAAGCACAGCCCTCATGGTGGTTCATAGTCAAAATTTACCCTTTGATGTAGCTAGGGCTTGACCCATTATTACTCAGCCTAAAATCTAGAAAATCATTATTTGCTATAGGATGCAAAATAAACTTTACATAGCTTTGACACATCCACTTCTGTTCCATACAAAAGTTATTAATGAAACTGTTTATGTTAAAAGGTCACAGGCAGGTTCCACAAGGGAGAAACCCAAAATATGAAATAACTAAACTTTTAAAGCACATCCACTCTCCCAAAACACAAGACAAACTTGCTGTAGTAGAAAGTCTCAAGCCTGGAAACATCATCTCCTGCAAAGGTGCTACTTTTATTCCAAGGTGAAATCCTGGTGCGGAGCAGCATGCAGTCCAGATAACAGGACTAAGCATTCAGCCATGTGCACATGGGACCAAATAATACTTTGAGTGCACAGCGTCAAGGTATTACGGAGTTCTTGACTGGGAACAGCGTAAATTAACAAGCTCATCAAGGCAGGGACTATTCTTTAACAATTGTTGTACAGCATCTAGTACCTGGTAGAGGCCTATAGGAACTACTGTAATCCAAATATTGTTAAACTCTTGGGATTTTTGGTGTTTTCATTAAAATTACAGTGCTTAGAGTTGTGCAATTATGTTAGAATGAGGTTTTTTTTTTAAGTTTATAGCACTCATGATTGTAAAGAATCTAGAAAATGTGAACACCCAAAGGCACAAAAGGCAAAATAAGACCCCACATGTTTTAAAATCTTGTGATTTTAAAGCCAGATTTAGTTCTGTGCATTTGGGATTGGCAATACTGTATTTTCTTATAGCTCTTCATTAAACATTTGTGTTTCCACTACCAAATACAAAGGACTTTGAATTTATCTAAATAATTCCGCTTTGAAATAGGACAGTATTTAAACAGAGACTCATTAGGCTGTTTCAGTAGGAAAAAGGCAAGTGCCTCTTCTGGAGAAGTAGCACCAAATCATTAACTTCACTGAATTTTTGCTTGAATAAAGACTGAAGGATTTTGGTTCTTCATGATTAGTGAAGGGTATGAAAAAAATGGTTACTCAACTTGGTAACTTGTTCTTCGAGATGTGTTGCTCATATCCATTCCAGTTAGGTGTGCGCGCACTATGTGCATGTTCGTCGGAAGATTTTTATGCTAGCAACACTCGGTGGGTCGGCTGGGTCGGCCCCTAAAGTGGCATAGTTATGGCGCCGGATATATACCCCTGCCGACCCAATGGCCCTTCAGTTCCTTCTTGCCGGCTACTCCAACAGAGGGGAAAGAGGGCGGGTTTGGAATGGATATGAGCAACACATCTCGAAGAACAACAGTTACAAAGATGAGTAACCATCTTTTCTTCTTCGACTGCTTGCTCATATCGATTCCAATTAGTTGATTCCCAAGCCTTATCTAGGCGGTGGGGTTGGAGTGAGATGCTGCAGAATGCAAAACTGCTGAGCCAAATGCTGCATCATCTCTGGACTGTTGAACCAATGCGTAATGTGAGGCAAAGGTGTGAATCGATGACCAGATAGCTGCCCGACATATTTCCTGGATGGGAATATGGGCCAGGAAGGCGGCAGATGAAGCTTGAGCCCAAGTAGAATGGGCAGTGAGGTGGCTAGCCGGAACGTGAGCCAAATCATAGCATATACGGATGCAGGATGTTACCCAAGATGAAATTCGTTGGAATGAGACCGGTAGGCTTTTCATCCGGTCTGCCACAGAGCTGAGGTGACCTTCGGAAGGGTTTTGTTCTCTCGATATAAAAGGCGAGAGCCCTGCGAAAGTCTAGGCTGTGCAGCTATTGTTCTCGACACGATGGGTGCGGCTTCGGGACAAAAACTGGGAGGAAGATGTCTTGATTGACATGAAAGGCGGACACCACCTTAGGGAGTAAGGAGGGGTCTGGTTGCAGCTGTATCTTGTCCTTATGGAATACCGTATACAGGGGGTCCGCTGTCAAGGCCCAAAGTAATAGCGACGAGGAAGGCTGTCTTCCAGGAAAGGTACAGCAGCGAGCAGGTGGCCAGTGGTTCGAAAGGAACACCCATAAGCTTGGCTAGCACCAGGTTGAGATCCCAGGTAGGGGTCCGGAGTCTGACTTGAGGGTACAAACATTCCAATCCCTTGAGGAACCTTGAAACTATGGGGTGAGATAAGATTGATTGGCCATTTTCCCTTGGGTGGAAGGCGGAGATGGCTGCCAGATGCAGCTTTATGGAAGAGACTGCTAGGCCCTGTTCTTTCAGGGACCAAAGGTAGTCCAGGACAGTAGGAACGGACACCTGCCTGGGGACTGAGCTACGCTGAGCGCATCAGCAGGGGAAACGCTTCCACTTGGCCAGATATGTCATCCTAGTGGAAGGCTTCCTACTGCCCAGGAGCACCTGTTGGACGGAGGCAGAGCAACGCAACTCAGACTGGCTCAACCATGCAGCAACCATGCTGTGAGATGAAGAGACTGCAGGTCTGGATGGTGAAGCCTGCCAAATTCCTGTGTTATGAGATCCGGCCAGAGTGGCAGGGGAATCGGGTCTGCCACTGAGAGGTCAAACAACATGGTGTACCAGTGCTGCCTCGGCCACACTGGAGCAATCAGGATCAGGTGGGCGCTGTGCCTGCGGAGCTTGAGTAAGACTCTATAGACGAGCGGAAACGGTGGGAAGGCATAGAGTAGGTGCCTCTTCCATGGGATCAGGAATGCATCTGAGAGGGAGCCCAGGGAGCGTCCCTGGAAGGAGCAGAACATCTGGCATTTCCTGTTCTTTCAGGAGGCCAAGGGGTCTATGTGGGGAAACACCCACCTCTGGAAAACAGAATGGATGACGTCTGGATGAATCGACCACTTGTGAGACAGGAAAGATCTGCTGAGGTGATCCGCCAGAGTGTTCTGGACTCCTGGGAGAAAAGACGCTACCAAATCGATCGAGTGGGCTATGCAAAAGTCCCAGAGGTGGAAGGCTTCTTGACAAAGGAGGGAGGAGCGTGCTTCGCCCTGCTTGTTTATGTAAAACATGGCCGTTGTGTTGTCCATGAACACTGATACACTACGGCCTTGGAGATGGTCTCAAAACACCTGGCATGCTAGATAGACCGCTCTCAGCTCTCACACATTGATGTGTAAGGCCAGCTCTGAGGTGACCAGAGGCCTTGACTGCGAAGGCCCTCGAGGTGGGCACTCCAACCCAGAGATGACACGTCCATGGTTAGGCCATCGAGGGTTGCGGTGGGTGGAATGGCATCCGTGCACAGACTAGAGTGGGGTTTAGCCACCAGGTAGGGAGCCCAGAACCTTCCGGGGAATAGTGAGCACTGAGTCCAGGCTGTCTCTGTGTGGTTGGTATACTGAAGCAAGCCAAGTTTGAAAGGGACGGAGGCATAGCCTCGCGTGCTTGGTCACGAAGGTGCAGGAGGCCATGTGACCTATTAGGCTGAGGCAGGTGCACACCAATGTTGTTGGGAAAGACCTTGAATAATTGAAGCCATTGCTTGAAAACGCGACTGCGGGAGGCAGGCTCTGGCCAGATTGGAGTCCAGAACCGCTCCGATGAAGTCTATTCTTTGTGTGGGTGTCAGAGTAGACTTCTCTGTGTTGATCATCAGGCCTAGGCTCCCAAAGAGGCCTTTGATGATGCGCAGCTGCTGCGACACTTGGTATCCCACTTCCACCGTGCGCAGGACCCAACGATCTGAAGTTAGCTGGGACCAGGCAGGGAGGAATTGGGAGAGGCGGTTGAAAAAGGGAGGAGAAGGATCCGGTAGAGCAACTGGTGGGTCGCCCTTGGGCGTCCCATCAAAAGTTCTGCTTGGGCCCTGCTGTTCAGGGGGCACCTGATTTTGACTTCCTTGAGGGCCAGACTGTCTTCAACGATTCCCTCTACCACACCTTCTGTTAAAGTCCTGATGCGGCCTAGGCAGGGAGTAAGGGCAGCGTGGCTGGGGCCGGAAGGACCTGCATTGGGTCACTGGTATGTGCACACTCAGCGAGCGCATTATAACACAATTGTCCTTCAGACTTTGCAATCTAGGGTCAGTCTAATCTGAGAACAGGTCCTGGTCTTCGAAGGGCAAATCCTGAATAGTTTCTTGTAATTCAGGGGGAAGGCTTGATACCTGGAGCCAGGAGATACGCCTCATCGTCACTCCTGAAGCCAGAGTTCTGGCTGCAGAATCTGCTGCATCCAGAGAGGCTTGGAGGGAGGTTCTTGCTACCTTTTTACCTTCCTCAAGTAGGGCCGTAAATTCTTGACAGGACTCCTGGGGAAGAAGCTCCGTAAACTTCCCCAAGGACACCCACATGTTAAAGTTATATCTACTTAGGAGGGCTTGTTGGTTTGCCACCCTAAGTTGAAGGCACCCGGCCAAGTATATTTTGCGGCCTAAGAGGTCCATGCGCCTAGCCTCCTGTGACTTAGGAGCCGGGGCTTGCTGGCCATGACGCTCCCTCTCGTTCACTGATTGCACCACTAAAGAGCAAGGAGGTGGGTGAATGTAGAGATATTCATACCCCTTTGAGGGGACCATATATTTTCTCTCTACTATCCTTGCTGTAGGTGGAATCGAGGCTGGGGATTGCCAAATGGTGTCCGTGTTAGCTTGTATGGTGCGGATAAACGGAAGTGCCACTCTAGTAAGTGCATCAGCCGATAGGATGTCCATGACAGGGTCCTCTATTTCAGGGACCTCCTCCACCTGTAAGTTCATATTCTGAGCCACTCGTCTCAAAAGGTCTTGATAGGCCCTGAGATCAATTGGTGGAGGGCCTGAAGAGGATGTTCCCGCCAGGCGAGGAGGAGGAGAGGCCTGGGACCAGGGGATCCTGTGGAGGCTCCTGTACTTCAGGAGTGTCATCTGCATCAGCTGGAACCTGGGTGTCTGCAGATGGTATCGGAACCTCATCCGTGCCCGTGCGGGGGGCCAGCTTACTGTTACCTCTGGTACCCAGTGTTCTGACGGGGCCGACCGTGGAGCCACTGATGGAGCACCTTGGGCTTGGTGGTATGCCCACGGTGTCCAGAAGGACCAGTGATGAGGTCCTTGCTCGTGGCTCTGGCTCTCTGGAAATATATGGCTGTTGATGTCAGAGTCACGCTCCTGAGGATAGGATGCACTACCAGCCTGTGATGACACCGATGTGTGTCTCGATGGCCACGGCGGTGCCAATAGGCCCTGAGAGGACGCCACAGTTCTGGATGCTCGATCCCGGGGCGGTATTGGGGAGTGGTACCGGGAGCTATAACGGTACCGTGAGCGAGACTGGGACCTTCTATCCTAGCGGTGCCGAGAGGTTGACCGGGATCCCGAGTCCCTTTGTCTGGAGAGACTGCAGGATACACGGTGCCGAGAGCGGTGTCGTGAGTCAGATCGGTACCAGGAGCATCTGGCCGGCGAACGAGATGTCGAATGGTGCCGCGAGTGCGACCAGTACTGCGGTGGAGAGCGGTGCCGGGACTGCAAGCGGCGCCGGGAGTGAGAACAGTGTGATCGAGAGCGTCTGTGAGACCGTGATCTTGAACGACATCTCTCTGTTGGACCAATGGAAGGTGGCCTTTCTCGGGCCGGTTTCCCAATGGATTGTATGATCCGCACCGGCGGTGCCGGGGGTTGAAGCCGGGTCGACTCTGTCATGGCGATGAGCTCCCTTGCCGTGGCGGTCTCCAGTGTAGAAGGGAGGGCAAGCTCAACCACAGCATGAGCCAGGGAGCTGTCAGGCATCAGACTCAACAGCCCTTGTGGAACCGGAATCGACGGTGCCGCGCTCGATGGAGCCGCAATCAGCGGTGCCACAGTCGACGGTGCCGTGGCAGAAGACGGTGCTGGACGAACCATCTTCGAAGAGAGCTCCTTTTGTGGAGCTGAAGCAGCTGGAGTGCTATGTTGCTTCCTGGGTCTCGGGGACAGGGAGTGATGCCGAGCAGATGTCAGTGCTGAGGCTCCCTCTTGGTACCAGAGCGGTCTGGGGCTGACGGGGCGCTCCTTACAGAAGCAGTCTGTTGGGCGCTCGGTATAGATGCTGCAGGATTAAGTGCCGACTCCATGAGGAGCTGTTTCAATTGAAAGTCCCGCTCCTTCTTCGTCCTTGGTTTAAACAACTTGCAGATGCGGCACTTATCGGTAAGGTGGGATCCCCCTAGGCACTTGAGGCAAGAGTCGCCGGGATCCCCTATTGGCATTAGCTTTTGGCATGCCGAGCACGGTGTGAATCCCGGTGCCTTGGGCATGGGCCCGTACCAGGTGGAGGAAAGGGGCTAATCCCGATCCCCCCTTAAACTATATACACTAACTATAAATACAACAACTAATACTAACTACAAGAACTCGAACTATACACACAATAAACAGCAAAGAACTACGAGTAGCTAGGGACGTGGAGATCAGCAAAGCCGCGCTCCACAGTTCCAACGACCGTCATGGGCGGCAAGAGGGAACTGAAGGGCCATTGGTTAGGCAAGGGTATATATCCGGCACCATAATGGCGCCACTCCAGGGGGCGACCCAGCTGACCCACCGAGTGTTGCTAGGGTAAAAATCTTCCAACCAACGTGCACACGGCGCACGCACACCTAATTGGAATCGATATGAGCAAGCACTCGAAGAAGAAGTTTCTTTTGGGAGAGTACTGAAGGGGGAAATTTTTTTTTCCCTCACGTCCATCCTCAAGTTTAAATAAAAACTAAGAAGATGATCTCTTATGGGTATCCATGAGTCTATCTACTCTGAGAGAGAGTTCAGTTGTAAATCCCAAATAGAGGGAGGCCCTTACTCCACACAGCCAAGAGTTAGGAAACTAAAAAGGTATGTCTGCACTACTACAGCACTGCTGCAGCTGTAGTTTAGATGATTCCTACATCAATAGAAGGGATTTTCCCCATTGCTGTAGTTAATCCATCTCAAGGGGTGGTAGTTAGGTTAATGGAAGAACTCTTTATCAACCTAGCTGCACCTACAGTGGGGGTTAAGTCAACCTAACTGTCACACTGGGCATGAAATTTTTCACACCTCTAAGGGATGTAGCTAGGTCATCTAATGTTTAGGTGTAGATGAGGCCTAACTCCCTGAGATAGGTGGGACTTAAGCTCCACCCCTCTCCTCAGCATGTCTTACTGGCTAGCTTCGGCACTAGTGTTTCCCCCCAGGAATTGAAATTAGGGGGAGTGTTTGAATTTATGGGGGGTCAGAGCCGACGAGCGGTGAGACCGTGAGGGTGAAGGTGGGCTCTATGGTACCACAGTAAAAAATGGAAAATGTTTCATGGCCATTTTATTAGATTTAAACTCATGTTTTAAAATCATCACACAAATTAAAGTTGGCTGCTCAAGCCTTCTATGAAGCACCACATTTACAGCCTTTTTGGTTTCTTGTTTTAATTTTGCACAACTCTGTTAATGAACTTCTTGAATGCAGTGCGTTCATCTTTGGTGGCTTCTCGTGTGTCCGGTACTTCCATTCTGTCAACTGATATGCTCATTAGATCATTCACATGATCAGGCAGAAGGCAATTTCTTTCAGAACACAAAATTCAATGAGGCAAACGAACACTCAATTGTAGCTGTTGTGACTGAGAGTAGCAAGAGATGAATTCCTACTTCTTTCATCCCAGGAAACATAGCATAAAGATCAGGTCTAGCCACTAGTGATGATAAAAAAGAAGTTGAAGTCAAATCTTCATTCATTCATCATATGATATTCCACTCTGTGTTCAAATTCTCTATTCTGTCCTGAGCACATGGCAGCCCATTGCTGGTAGTGCCTTACTCCACTCAACCGCCGGTGTTTTATAGGACAGGGACCTATAGAAGCTATGTAGAGGTTGAGCAGAAGCTATAAGTCACCGTTGTAGATTTTTAAGAATCAAGTCTGTGTACTTTTTCAGTTGCCTTAACAAACACTTCTTGTCCTCTTTATTTAAGGATTCAATATAAATGCCTTCATTAATCAACTTCTGGACTGAAGTCTTTGCTTCTACCAGTACTTTTTCAATGGATAGCTCTCTGATCCAAACGTAGCTTCTATTGCTGGATAAAGATCTACTAATGTTGTAGCAGATGCCTGGATGGCATTGTTTAATGACCCAAGTGGTTTCAACAGTAGACTTACAAGAGAGAGAATGGCAATAGTCTTCTGTGAATGTAGTAGCAAAAGTAATCCACCAGCCTCACTACATAGATCCATCCCATCTTGGAAGATACTTTCCAAAGCCAGTAATAATGGCTGGAGTAATTTCAGGACAACAGCCAAGGATTGCTCATGAGAAAGCCAGCGGGTTTTCCCAGGTTGGACTAATTTGAACTTCAGTCCCAGTGTATCTTCTATGTTTTTCAAGATATTCAGTCTTTTTGGACTCTTGCTGAAAAAAGAATATAATGAAGACATTGCATTTATAGCTTTTTTTTTCCAAATGTCTTTTGAAGAGTCTGCAGCTCATACTAGCGCTAGTTGCAGTAGATGGCCTCTGCAGTGTGTATAGGAGAGATAAGGGTTACACTTTTCTCTGAGCAAAGCTTGTACTCCACCATGTCTTCTAGTGAAGTTTGCAGCTCCATCAAATTCACAAGCTGCCATTTATCTGGAGTTCCATTGACAAGAATTTAACTCTAAGATATGGGTTGTCACAGATGCAGCCAATGGGTCTTCTATTACTTGAACATCTAGAAATGCACCTACTGGACTACCACTGACATCAAGATAATGTACACAATGACTTAATACTTGATGCCCATTTGCATCAGTGCATTCATCAGCCATGTATGCATTTCTTTTTTGTGGTGAGAGAGTTCTTCACTTTTTCAGCTGTTGAGTCTTTCACTGTTGCACTGCATGCTTCTAACTGACTGGTTTCTTGCAGAAAGATAGTTTCTTGCAGAAAGATAGCGAGCATTTGCTGGTCTTGTTCGGAACCAGTGTTCAACTTCAGGATGAACAAGTGACAATGCACTTAACATTGGCCTGGAGTTTGTAGTGTGTGTGGTCTCTCTCTTGCTTAAATAGAAAGTATGATGCCACAGCCATGTTTGTTCGCATGAACTTTGTGTCTCCAGCATTCTTAACAGCCTCATTAATGCTTACCAGTGTTGTCCTTGGTCAGTGGAGACTCAGAGTTCAGAGGTCCTTTCACATGAGTTCACCTCCCAGGTGGGGAGCAAGAAGGCACCCTGCTCATTCCTCCAGCTGCTCACTGTTCACTCTGGCCACTGTTGTTCATTGTGCCATGGTTCACTCCATTGTTCTGTTGCCAATGGCCCTGCACAGTCACCTTCTGCTGCCACCTGTCACTGTGACCTCTGCTAGGTGGTCTCATAGACTCATAGGTCAGAAGGGACCAATCTGATCATCTAGTCTGACCTCCTGCACAAGGCAGGCCACAGAACCCCACCCATCCAATTTTATACAACCCCTATCCCAGGACCGAGTTTTTGAAATCCTCAAAAATGGTTTGAAGACCTCAAGCTGCAGAGACACCACCAGCAAGCGACCCGTGCCCCACGCTGCAGGGGAAGGCGAAAAACCTCCAGGGCACCTGCCAATCCGCCCTGGAGGAAAATTCCTTCCCGACCCCAAATATGGCGATCAGCTAAACCCTGAGCATGTGGGCAAGAGTCACCAGCCAGCACCCAAGAAGGAGTTCTCCGCAGCAACTCAGTACCCATCGCATGCAACATCTCCCCGCAGACCATTGGGCAGACCTGTCTGGTGGTAATTCAAGATCAATTGCCCAAATTAACGATCCTATCATAACATCCCCTCCATATACTTATCAAGCTTTGTCTTAAAGCCAGGAAAGTCTTTTGCCCCTACTACTTCTCTCGGAAGGCTATTCCAGAACTTCACTCCCCTAATGGTCAGAAACCTTCGTCTAATTTCAAGCCTAAACTTCCTAATATCCAGTTTATACCCATTCGTCCTCGTGGTTACATTAGTACTAAACTTAAATAATTCCTCTCCCTCCCTAACATTAACCCCCTTGATATATTTATATAGGGCGAGCATATCCCCCCTCAGCCTTCTTTTGGCCAGGCTAAACAAGCCAAGCTCTTTGAGTCTCCTTTCATAAGGCAGTTTTTCCATTCCAAGGATCATCCTCGTAGCCCGTCTCTGAACCTGTTCCAGTTTGAATTCATCCTTCTTGAACATGGGACACCAGAACTGCACACAGTATTCCAGATGGGGTCTCACCAACGCCGTATACAACGGTACTAACACCTCCTTATCCTTGCAGGAAATACCCCGCCTGATGCATCCCAAAATCGCATTTGCTTTTTTAACAGCCGTATCACATTGGCGACTCATAGTCATCCTGCTATCAACCAGTACCCCAAGGTCCTTCTCTTCCTCTGTCGCTTCCAACTGATGCGCCCCCAACGTATATCCAAAATTCTTATTATTAGTTCCTAAATGCATGACCTTACACTTTTCACTATTGTATTTCATCCTATTTCTATTACTCCAGTTTACAAGGTGGTTCAGATCTTCTTGAATAGCATCCCTGTCCTTCTCCGTGTTAGCAATACCCCCCAGCTTCGTGTCATCCGCAAACTTTATTAGCACATTCCCGCTCTTTGTGCCAAGGTCAGTAATAAAAAGGTTAAATAAGATCGGTCCCAAAACCGATCCTTGAGGGACTCCACTGGTGACCTCCTTCCAGTCCGACAGTTCACCTTTCAATACGACCCTCTGGAGTCTCCCCTTTAACCAGTTCCTTATCCACCTTACAACTTTCATATTCACTCCCAGCTTTTCCAATTTAACTAACAGCTCCCCGTGCGGAACCGTGTCGAACGCCTTACTGAAATCTAGGTAAATTATATCTACCGCATTTCCTTTATCTAAGTAATCCGTCACCTTCTCAAAGAAGGAGATCAGATTGGTTTGGCACGATCTACCTTTAGTAAATCCGTGTTGCAATTCGTCACAATTACCATTGACCTCTATGTCCCTAACTACTTTCTCTCTTAAAATTTTTTCCAAGACCTTACATACTACAGACGTCAAGCTAACAGGCCTATAATTACCCGGATCACTCTTTTTCCCTTTCTTAAAAATAGGAACTACATTAGCAATCCTCCAGTCATACGGCACAACACCCGAGATTATCGATCGCTTAAAAATTCTCGCTAACGGACTCGCAATTTCACGCGCCAGTTCCTTTAATATCCTCGGGTGGAGATTGTCCGGGCCCTCCGACTTCGACCCATCGAGCTGTTCAAGTACGGCCTCTACCTCAGTTGCAGTAATATCCACTTCCATATCCACATTCCCGTTTATCATCCCTCCATCATCGCAAGGTTCCTCACTAGTCTTATTAAAAACCGAGGCAAAGTACTTGTTTAGATGTTGGGCCATGCCTAGGTTATCCTTAACCTCCATTCCATCCTCAGTGTATAGCGGCCCCACTTCTTCTTTCTTTGTTTTCTTCTTATTTATGTGGCTGTAGAACCTTTTACTATTGGTTTTGATTCCCTTTGCAAGTTCCAGTTCAATGCGGCTTTTAGCCTTCCTCACTTTATCCCTACATGTTCTGACCTCAGCAAGGTAGCTTTCTTTACTGATCCTGCCTTCCTTCCACTCCCTGTAAGCTTTCCGCTTTTGTCTAATCCCCTCTCTGAGTTGCTTGCTCATCCAGTTTGGCCTGCAACTCCTGCCCATGGTTCTTTTCCCCTTTCTCGGGATGCAGGCTTCCGACAGTCTCCGCAGCTGCGACTTAAAGTAATTCCAGGCCTCCTCCACATTTAAATCCACTAATTCCTCCGTCCAATCCACTTCCCTAACTAATTTCCTTAACTCTTTAAAATTAGCCCTTGAGAAGTCAAAAACCCTAATCGCAGATCTACATTTGTTTATCCTTCCATCTAGTTTGAACTGAATCAGCTCATGATCACTCGAACCAAGGTTGTCCCCTACCACCATTTCTTCTACAAGGTCCTCACTGCTCACCAACACCAAGTCTAAAATGGCATCCCCTCTCGTAGGTGCTTCAACTACTTGATGAAGAAATCCATCCGCTATCACATCCAGAAAAATCTGACCCCTATTATTCGTGCAAGTACTCGTCCTCCAGTCTATATCCGGGAAGTTGAAGTCCCCCATAATCACACATTTCCCCTTTGTGTTTACTTCATTAAAGACATTAAAGAGGTCTCTATCCATATCCCAATCCGATCCTGGCGGTCTGTAGCACACCCCAAGCACTATCTCAGGGGACGCTCTAGTTGCTTTTTTACCCAGCGTGATTTTTGCCCAGACGGACTCCGTCTTATCCATTCCATCGCATCTTATTTCGCTACATTTAATTTCATCATTGATGTACAAGGCTACTCCCCCACCTTTGCCTTTCTTCCTGTCTTTTCTGAACAGCACATAGCCTTCAATACCCGTGCTCCAGTCATGAGTACTATTCCACCAGGTTTCGGTAATCCCTATAATATCCGGCTTCACTTCCTGCACGAGTAACTCCAGTTCCTCCATCTTGTTACCTAGGCTCCTCGCGTTAGTGTACAAACCTTTTAATTTTCGGCATTTGGCGTCAGTGACATTCTTTCCCCCGTCGTGCACAAACTGTCTGCCACCAGCATCACCCGTTACTCTGGTTTCTACTCCACTATTCCTCCTTGGATCAAATCTTGGGGCCGCAAGGGTATCCCCGCTCACTTTGTTTACTTCCCTCTCCAGGTTATGTTCTGGCGTGGAGATCTCCCGAACATTTCCCAACCATCTCCCCCAACTTTCTAGTTTAAAGCCCTCTTGATGAGGTCGGCGAGCCTCCATCCTAGAATCCTATTTCCCTCCTTGCTGAGATGAAGTCCATCCTGAGCAAACAGTCGTCTATCCGTAAACGCGTCCCAGTGACCGTACATCCCAAAGCCGTCCTTATAACACCACTCCCTGAGCCATCTGTTGATCGCCATAATCTTGTCCCTCCTTCGTCGCCCCGCTCTAGGAACCGGCAGAATCCCACTGAAGATCACCTGAGCCTCGATGTCTTTAAGCCTCTTCCCCAGTCTGAAATAGTCCTCCTTGATACAGTCCAGTGAGTAACTAGCCGTATCGTTCGTTCCCACATGAAGGATAATCAACGGATTTTTTCCCGCTCCCGCTAAGATCGTATTCAGGCTCAAGTCCACATCCTGTATCTTAGCCCCCGGCAGACAGCACACTCTTCTGTTCTCCCGATCCGGTCTAGTTACAGGCCTGTCTACTCTTCTCAGTAGAGAGTCTCCAATCACGTAGACTTGCCTTTTCCTGGTGACAATGCGATTCTCCGGTCTATCCCCCACAGCAGCTGGCCGTGATTCCTCCTGATTTGTATTCGACCTCACAATCCTCCTAGGGCTCGTACTTGATGTCGCCTCCACTGACTGCTCCCCTCCATCTGCAGGACTAGCTGCTTGCCTCTTCTTCCTTGCCGTTACTCCTTCAGCAGCCCGCTGTGTTCCATCTTCATTTCCCAACTCAGCAAACCTATTCCTGAGTTCTATTTGTCCATCGCTGGCCCGTCTTATCCTCTGTCTGGTTCTCCTAGTGACATGCTTCCACCGTCCACTTTCCTCACCCAACAGTCCCTCCTCAGAGTCCTTAGGTCCTGCTTCTGTCCGCTCGCCTGAGCTTGTCCCCTGTGCCTCATCATGTCTGTGTTCCATGATCTGCTCAAATCCCCTTCTAAACTCAGCCAGAGTTTCCACTTGCATCTCCAGTCCCCTTACCTTTTCCTCCAGCAGCTCTATCAGACGACACTTCATGCAGATGAAACTCCTTTCAGGTGCTCCCTCTAGGACCATGTACATGCCGCAGCTGCCGCACCCAGTCATCCTCAGTGTGTCTGCACCTGCTGCCTCTGCCTCCATCGTAGCGCTGCAACTCTGTGCCTGGCAATCCACAGCTCACACCGCACCGCAGGCCACCGACCAGCACAGGGCTGCCTCTTCCCTGGTCTGCCTTCCCGGTTCCTCTTCCTTGGTCTGCCCTGCAACCTCCCCCTGGAAACTCCCACTGAAACTCCCCTGTTAGCCGCTCTGTTCGCCGCCTCCTGTGCCGCTGCCTGAGTGCCTGGCTCCTTATATAGGACCCCTAATCAGGTAAGCCCCGCCCCCAACTCAGGGCTCAGCCTCGCTCTCAGCACACAGCCCCTAGCAGCCTGCACACACACTCACTCACACACAAACACCACAAACTACAAAAACCACAAAAACCTGCTCCTCCAACAGCACTACCACTGAAACTCCCCTGTTAGCCGCTCTGTTCGCCGCCTCCTGTGCCGCTGCCTGAGTGCCTGGCTCCTTATATAGGACCCCTAATCAGGTAAGCCCCGCCCCCAACTCAGGGCTCAGCCTCGCTCTCAGCACACAGCCCCTAGCAGCCTGCACACACACTCACTCACACACAAACACCACAAACTACAAAAACCACAAAAACCTGCTCCTCCAACAGCACTCCCACTGAAACTCCCCTGTTAGCCGCTCTGTTCGCCACCTCCTGCGCCGCTGCAGCTGACTGTGCCGCTGCCTGAGTGCCTGGCTCCTTATATAGGACCCCTAATCAGGTAAGCCCCGCCCCCAACTCAGGGCTCAGCCTCGCTCTCAGCACACAGCCCCTAGCAGCCTGCACACACACTCACTCACACACAAACACCACAAACTACAAAAACCACAAAAACCTGCTCCTCCAACAGCACTCCCACTGAAACTCCCCTGTTAGCCGCTCTGTTCGCCGCCTCCTGTGCCGCTGCCTGAGTGCCTGGCTCCTTATATAGGACCCCTAATCAGGTAAGCCCCGCCCCCAACTCAGGGCTCAGCCTCGCTCTCAGCACACAGCCCCTAGCAGCCTGCACACACACTCACTCACACACAAACACCACAAACTACAAAAACCACAAAAACCTGCTCCTCCAACAGCACTCCCACTGAAACTCCCCTGTTAGCCGCTCTGTTCGCCGCCTCCTGCGCCGCTGCAGCTGACTGTGCCGCTGCCTGAGTGCCTGGCTCCTTATATAGGACCCCTAATCAGGTAAGCCCCGCCCCCAACTCAGGGCTCAGCCTCGCTCTCAGCACACAGCCCCTAGCAGCCTGCACACACACTCACTCACACACAAACACCACAAACTACAAAAACCACAAAAACCTGCTCCTCCAACAGCACTCCCACTGAAACTCCCCTGTTAGCCGCTCTGTTCGCCACCTCCTGTGCCGCTGCAGCTGACTGTGCCGCTGCCTGAGTGCCTGGCTCCTTATATAGGACCCCTAATCAGGTAAGCCCCGCCCCCAACTCAGGGCTCAGCCTCGCTCTCAGCACACAGCCCCTAGCAGCCTGCACACACACTCACTCACACACAAACACCACAAACTACAAAAACCACAAAAACCTGCTCCTCCAACAGCACTCCCACTGAAACTCCCCTGTTAGCCGCTCTGTTCGCCGCCTCCTGTGCCGCTGCCTGAGTGCCTGGCTCCTTATATAGGACCCCTAATCAGGTAAGCCCCGCCCCCAACTCAGGGCTCAGCCTCGCTCTCAGCACACAGCCCCTAGCAGCCTGCACACACACTCACTCACACACAACCACCACAAACTACAAAAACCACAAAAACCTGCTCCTCCAACAGCACTCCCACTGAAACTCCCCTGTTAGCCGCTCTGTTCGCCGCCTCCTGTGCCGCTGCAGCTGACTGTGCCGCTGCCTGAGTGCCTGGCTCCTTATATAGGACCCCTAATCAGGTAAGCCCCGCCCCCAACTCAGGGCTCAGCCTCGCTCTCAGCACACAGCCCCTAGCAGCCTGCACACACACTCACTCACACACAACCACCACAAACTACAAAAACCACAAAAACCTGCTCCTCCAACAGCACTCCCACTGAAACTCCCCTGTTAGCCGCTCTGTTCGCCGCCTCCTGTGCCGCTGCCTGAGTGCCTGGCTCCTTATATAGGACCCCTAATCAGGTAAGCCCCGCCCCCAACTCAGGGCTCAGCCTCGCTCTCAGCACACAGCCCCTAGCAGCCTGCACACACACTCACTCACACACAACCACCACAAACTACAAAAACCACAAAAACCTGCTCCTCCAACAGCACTCCCACTGAAACTCCCCTGTTAGCCGCTCTGTTCGCCGCCTCCTGTGCCGCTGCCTGAGTGCCTGGCTCCTTATATAGGACCCCTAATCAGGTAAGCCCCGCCCCCAACTCAGGGCTCAGCCTCGCTCTCAGCACACAGCCCCTAGCTGGGTGGAACCTCTCCTGAGGTTCCACCCAGCTCTCAGTGATTTCAGCTGAGCTCTCAGTGGGAGAACCTTGCTGCTAGTGCAGACTGGGCTGTTTCTTCCACAGAAACACTGTCCCACAGCAGGTCTAAGCACTTAGACCTGATTTCAGCTGCAGTGGTCACTTAACAAAACAAAAGACTATCTATGGAGCCTAATCAGCTCTGTCTTTAAACAGTGGAGAGGGGCAGGTCAAATAGTACTTGTGACTCAGGCAGACCATCAAGCAAAACACCTGTCCCCACCCTCTCTTGATGCCCTCAATCAGCACAGGCTAAGTACAGTTCTACTGCCCTTTACTCATACAATAAGAACAACATTACATTACATTACCCCCTGCCCCACATTAAAGTGATTTGTAACTCAACCCCAGCCAAAATCTATGACTTGGGCAACGCAGGTCTGTTTGCTGGATACCTAGGTAGATTAGGTGTGAATGTAAATACAGTCTGGTCCTGAAGTCTTTTTCCCATAACTCATCACTAGCTGTCAGGGAGAGCTCATTTAGACTTCGCTTCAATAATTTGAAATTATTAGGTTGGACAATCTCCCCAGAATGAATGCTCTGACATTGTCATAAAAAACAGCTGTATAAAGAAGCTAGTCTATATTTATACTTTTCAAATCTATTGTACTTTTTCAGATACACATATTTTATCATACACTGTATATGCTTTTAAAGTGTGTATTAATGTTTCAATTTCAATTCAAATTTGCAAACAATCACTAAACTGGCAACACTGCATATAACTAGTTCACAAAACTAGGGTGGGGGTGGTACGGGCTGGTGTAGGCAAATCCCTGTTCGGCACCTACGCTATTGGCATAGCTGAAGTCAAAGTATCTTAGTTCGACTTGCCACCGTGAGGACGGCCAGGAGAGTGGACCGCGGTGGCTCCCATGTCGACTCTGCTTACTCCTCCTGCTGAGGTGGAGTACAGGCATTGATTCAGGGATCAATTTATCCCGTCTAGATGAGAAGCATTAAATCAATCCCTGATACATCGAACACTACCTGCTGATCCAGTGGGTAGTATAGACGTACCCTAAGAGATCCCAAAAGCTTAGGTTTAGTTCGTCTAAGTCTCAGTCTTTGATCACCAAATCTATACAGTTTGCTGAGTCTAAAACAATATCTTCCCTCCACTTACTTGTAGGAATCTTCAGTTGGAATCCATGCAAACTCTTCCTCTGCTGAAATCACTGCTAGCCAGTCAGCTAACTGATTAACCAATCACTCAGTTAAGTCACACGTGTATAGATGTAAAGAAAACCCTGCTGCAAAATGCTTCAGAATTAGGGACAACAGCTTGTTTTCTGCTCCTGGGCTCAGCTTCTCCCAGCTCACAGGACACGTGGCCCTTGGTAAAGCAGCTGCTCTGACTGCATGTCCTCATGGAGTCTGACCTCAGCAACAAGGAACATACAGTAACTCCTCACTTAAAGTCATCTCGGTTAATGTTGTTTTGTTGTTACATTGCTGATCAATTAGGGAACATGCTCATTTAAAGTTGATCAATGCTCCCTTCTAACATCTTTGTCCACTGCTTGCAGGAAGAGCAGCCCATTGCAGCTAGCTTGGAACCAGGGTGGAACAGTAGCCTCCCCACTAGCCTCCCCATCAGCTTCCAGCTCCCCTAACTTCCCTGTGCTGCAGCCACCCAGCAGGCTATCAATCAGCAGTTCAGCTATCCCTCCCCCCATGCCATGTGCTGCTACTGCCCTCTGCCTTGGAGTTGCTCCCAGAGACTCCTGCTTGTAGGGAAGGAAGGGGGCTAATGTCAGGGTGTCCCCCTCCCACCTACTCCTGCACCTCACTTACCCCTTCTCCATATAGAGCAGGGAAGGGACACAGATGGAGAGAGACAGAGGCCTTGGCTACACTGGTGCTTTACAGCGCTGCAACTTTCTCGCTTAGGGGTGTGAAAAAACACCCTACTGAACAGAGCAAGTTACAGCGCTGTAAAGCGCCAGTGTAAACAGTGCCCCAGCATTGGGAGTGCGGCTCCCAGTGCTGTAAGCTAATCCCCACGGGGAAGTGGAGTACCTGCAGCGCTGGGAGAGCTCTCTCCCAGTGCTGGCACTGCGACCACACTCGCACTTCAAAGCGCTGCCACAGGAACGTTCCCGTGCAGTGCTTTGAAGTTGCAAGTGTATCCATACCCAGAGAGAGCTTGGGGCAGCAGCTGCTGTCTCAACTTCCTGATCCACTTAAAAAGACAATGCACTTAAGAGTGGGTCAGCTTACTTAAAGGGGCAGTGTGCATCTCTCTCTCACTCTCCCACACATAAGATGAGTGTCTGTCTCTGTCTGCTATGCGGTCTTCCCTCCCTCCTGTTTGTGCTGCCTTGATGAAAGGCTACATTAATAAGGTGTTCACTCTTGAGGGCTCAGCCTCAGAGGCTGACATCAAAGGAACTCCCACAAAAGAAGCTGAGGTGCTACAGTCGCTTTGAGGCGGTCACCCCCCCGCCAGATGCTTCAGTTTTAATAGGCCATGAAGGATTATTTGAGGATTTAAGGTGGAGTACTATTAGTAGTAGATAGCAAAGTTGTTATCAAGGAGAAGTTAGGAAAGAATTGCTAAAATGCCTGCATCAGTCATCCAAGATTTCAGAAGTATTAGAGAGAGAGAGAGAGAGAGAGAGCCCACTACAAGATGAATGAGGTAATACCTTTTATTGGACCAACTTCTGTGAAAATGAACTTCTGTGAACTCTTCTTCAGCTAGAGCTGTGATGTATTGACCAGGTACATCACATGACATTCAGAATGCAATACAGATGTGCTTGAATACAGTGACCAGAAAGATCCCATGAAGAAACGTAAGACTTTTAGATCAGCCATCAGATAAAAAAAAAGACATGGGTTTTATTTTTTGTTTCAAGGGAAAAATTTCTTAGTAGTTGTTCACTGTTGTTCTAAACAGCCTGTAGTATTCAGAGAAAATGAGAAGACAGACTAAAAACAGCATTTTCTGACAGACCATTGGAACGTAAGGACCATGTTCTGTTGCCCGTCATATTGGACTTTGCAAAGCATCTGGGAATATATTCGTCACATTCAAGGGCTAGATATCAACAGTGAAAGGGCATGGCAATAGAGGATAAATGACAGTTAAAGTCATGATTTATAAGGTAGTAGAACTGGGGTCGGCAACCTTTGAGAAGTGGTGTGCCAAGTCTTCATTTATTTACTATAATTTAAGTTTTCGTATGTCAGTTATACATTTTACGTTTACAGGGGCTGGCAGATGGAACCCCAGACTGGCAGTGAGGGTGGCAGATGGAACCCCAGGTCGGCAGTGGGCTGAGCCGCTCAGCCCACTGCCAGTCTGGGCTTCTGTCCCCTGGCCTCTGCCAGCCGGGGTCCCAGCCGCCAGCCCCACTCAACCCGCTGCTGGTCTGGGGTTCCGTCCACCCAGGCAGGCAGCAGACTGAGCAGGGCCGGCGGCTGGGATCCCGGCTGGCAGAAGAGTGCCACTTAAATTAGCTGGCGTGTCTTTGGCACGTGTGCCGCAGGTTGCCGACCCTTGTAGTAGAGGCATGCAACAATCTCCATTTTGCTCTGACTTGTATGTTATTCTTTTGCACAGTTGTTTTTAGAAGTGTACTTACTGGCTTCCATTACAGCAAGGAGATATTACAGCTATTCTTGGTTTTGCTGTACTAATTAAATATGAAACAAGTAGCACCACAGAGGCAAAGACAAGTTCCAATATTCAGAGTGTGGCAACAACTCATCTGACAGGAAATTTCAAACAGTTTAATGCATCAGAATTGGTGATACAACCAGATCTCAATAGGTTTATGTTATTTCAAAATAGACCAACACACTTTTGAGTGAAAATTGCTTGCTCTGAGCAGAAAAAGGTTGTTGAAAGGTAAAGACATCGAGACTAGTTGGAAGTCCTATCACCTTTGCAGTCCATAAAACGCTTTGTACAAAACATAGAAGTTCACAGATATGTGCTATAGCTTTGAGATAGTGTCTATCTATGGTTCCCAGATGCAGACAACTTGTTTTATGTCTTATGATGTAAAGAGACTAAACATCTCAGTGACTGATATGCTGCAAATGCCTGTAATAACTGCCACAGTTAAAAGGATAACTGCACCTCTGACCCCTCCTGATCATGAGTGCCCCCCTTCTCAGGTATCAGGCCTCCAGCAGTCATCTTGCTCCAGGTGGAATCATTTGATTCTTCACTCTCAGATGGGGTCTCAGGCTGCAGTCCTCTGGTGCTAATTAGGACTACCTCGCAAGCCTGAGTTATGGTTGGTACCTGCAGTTCTACTCCTTGAGAGCAATGACCAGCAGCCTTCACTGATCAGCAGTGCCGTCCCTACCTATACACAAAGTATGCAGCTGTGTAGGGCACCAGGAAATGTGGGGCACCAAATTTCCTGGTGCCCTGCACAGCTGCATGCTGCTCCAGCCCCAACCCCTGCCCCATGGTCCCTAACCCAGCCACGCCCCGCCCCCACTCCCCTAAGGACTGAAGCAGGGCTGGGCCTGCACTCATGCGTAGCAGGAAGTGCAGCAACCCAGCTCCATCAGTGCTGCTGGTGAGTGCTGGGGGCAGGAGCGGCGCCAGGGTTTTTGGCGCCCTAGGCGGGGGTCCTTCCGCGCTCCGGTCGTTGGCGGTAATTCTGCGGTGGGGGGGTGTCCTTCCGTGCTCCCGGTCTTCGGGGCACTTCGGCGGCGGGTCCCGGAGCAAGTGAAGGACCTGCCGCAGAATTGCCGCTGCTGACCCAGAGTGCGGAAGGACTCCCCGCCGCTGAATTGCCGCCAAGGTCGGCAAAATGCCACCCTCCCAAATCCTGGCGCCCTAGGCGACTGCCTAGGTCGCCTAAATGGAAGCGCCGGCCCTGGCTGGGGGGGGCGGTTCCCCCCTGTCCTCCAAGTCAGCCAGCCCCCCTTGTAGAGGCCTGCTTCTCCCCCCTACACCCCCCCGCATAGAGCCCCAGAAAAGCTAAGGACAGCCCTGCTGATCAGATAGCCTTTCAAAACACAGTACTATTTATTTAGAACCAAAGCATTCCAGATAAAAAGATCTTAAAATATTAAAACTTATGTCTTCTTTAAGGCTTACCATCCCCTGGCAGCGACAACTGCTTCAGATACTCCTGCAGGGGATGTCTGTTCTTGTCAGTGGGTTCTCTGAATGAACAGCTCATCCTTCACTCTCTCCAGAGTTTCTTTTTAACCATTTAGCAACCCTTTATTCTCTTGGTCCCAGTCTTGGCAAGACAGCGTGTGTAACTTTGGCTGGACCTGATTTTATAAGGACAGTCCCGATTTTTGGGTCTTTTTCTTATATAAGCTCCTATTACCCCCCATCCCTTGCCCTGGTTTTTCAGATTTGCTGTCTGGACACCCTACCACTAATAGGTCAGCCATTGTTTTGTAATCACCACCAAGTATGTTTGAGATGCTGCTTATCTAACTTGTGTTGCCTTCCTGCTTGTTTTTCCAACAGCCCCCTATTAAACTAAATACACTCACTGGGGAAACTCCACTAGTTACTGTATATCTATACTGGACTTAAGTCATACAGCATTCATTAAATTATTACACAGCAGCTCCACGTCCACCAGAGTAACATCTTAGGGCTGTCCATTAGGACTCCAAGTAGAGGCAGTCATGTGCTTCAGGGCTACGGTGCATGTCTCAAAGTTCTAAATAGTTTTATGTATTGTATCCTCTGTTTAATTATGAGGTGCCCAGGCCCAGAGTAATCCTGCTCCTTTAGAGTCAGGAATAGCACTGTAAACCCTCAAATATCCACATAGCCAACTTGAATGTTGGCACAAAAGTCAGTTACTATACCTGTACCAAGTATGTCCTTCAAGGCATAAAAGCAGTAAAAATTGCTTGCATCTAGTACAATCTCTGCAATATGATTTTTTTTGTTTCAGATGTATTTTATAACACAACTATCATGTAATACTCCATTCCATCACTAAAAACTGGTTGGTGATAGGAACAGAACACCATAGATACATAGAAAAGGAAAGTTAAGGCTGAACGGGATCTTGTTATGTACAACAAAAAGCCTTGTATCTCTACTGTAATCAGTTTGTTTACTTAGTTCTATTTCTGGGATTGCAAGTTGCTAAGAAAAACCAACAACATACTTTTTACGAGTGAAGAGCTCTTAAATGTACATGTGATGCATCTAACAATACATAGTAGGAGTTCTAATCTATTGCCCTTTTTTGTGAGAAGTGTGAAATTGCTGTGTGATTAGTACAGAAAAATTGCTAAGGGCAAGAGTTACCACCATCTTAATTTTTTTTAATTTACACAGGTTTGTAATTAACTGATCAAATGCTGCCAAGCGAAGACTCATTATATTACAAACAAACGAGTTTTTGGCGTGATCTACACTGGCCAGGGCAACAGGATTAGAATGAGTTTGAGCATAGCACTGCATAATGAGAATTAACAAACAGATTAACATGAAGTTTAATGTTACTTCATGGGTAACACAGGCATGCATCAGCACTGCACTGCACGTCCTGGAATTCTTGGAGCTAAATGAACTAAAACTACAGGTGCCTCAAACATCACAGATCCATGTCAGACAATTTCAGTGCCCTAATGAATAATTAACAAAGCTCTCTGGGAAAGACACTCTTTATTGCCTGTATACAGCCATGCTGTTGGCACTCAACAATATCTAGAACAACCTGTTTTGTTAAAACAGGAAGCACTAAGTTCAAGATATCATCGCGAGTATGTTGGTGTTATGAATTCAGTCACTGTTTAGCCTTATTTAGCAGAATTTTGTGAAAATGACAAGAGATGTTTTTAAATTGGAATTTAAAAAGTCTGATCCATACAAACATAGTCCTAAATAATTAAATGAACCAGAAACAACAACATTTTAATTTGAACAGCTGCTCTCAGATTCTGTCATTGAAATGGGAAACAAGATCTCATATCCTTTAAGGAGTATTCATGACAGTCTTTTAGCAAAGACAACTTGTCTTTAACAATTTCTACAGTAACTAAATTCTAAGCACTATGGCTGCCTATAACAAATGGTATAACACAGCTCTTTGTCACACTCAGAGACACATTCTAGTGTCCTTCGTTTCCCCTTGGTTTTGAGATATCAGTCTGAAGTTAGTGTGTATCAAAGCGAGCTCTGTACTTTAACCTAGTTTTGTGCTGCCAGGATTGGAAAGCACAACTGGCAAAATACTACCACATCCAGTCAATTCTTTATGAATATACAATCTATTGTGGTCTGAACTTGTACCAGGAGTATCCCTGTGACTAGATGAGAGCACATGTGAAAGAATCCATTAGCCATGCTTGAAGTTCCTAGGTGTGTTACCCTAGGATTACCTTATTCAAGTAGATCAATCTCTCTAGACACCCACAGACAAACTAACAGTCATGAATGAATACACAAGTCCTTCAAGGCCCAGTGGGCTGGTGTGGAGGGTTGATGAAAGGATTAGTGAATGACACTATAGCCCAGATTTCTAGAACAGTCGTTCTCAACCAGGGTGTGCATACCCCTGGGGATACGTAGTGGTCTTCCAGGGGGTAAATCAACTCATCTGGATATTTGCCTAGTTTTACAACAGGCTACATAAAAAGTACTAGCTAAATCAGTACAAACTAAAATTTCATACAGACAATGACTTGTTTATATGGCTCTTTATACTATACACTGAAATGTAAGTACAATATTTATATTCCAATTGATTTATAATGATATGGTAAAAATGAGAAAGTCAGCAATTTTTTGGTAGTAGTGTGCTGTGACACTTTTGTATTTTTGTGTCTGATTTGCAAGCAAGTTGTTTTTAAGTGAGGTGAAGCTTGGGGTATGCAAGACAAATCACACTCCTGAAAGGGGTACACTAGGCTGGAAAGGTTGAGAGCCACTGATCTAGAGGCACTGCAACCTGATCTCCCTTTTCAGGAAGGTGATTTTCTCTTCAAAATAACTTCTGGTGCAAATATTTGTGTCCATTACAGACCTGGTTGAGTTCTCCCTGATGGATATTCACCAGGCTGCTCTGGCTGTATCCAAACACTGGATCTACGTGCTTCCACAATCCCCGTAGACCTCAGAAGGCTTCAGCCACAGCCTGTGGCCTCTCAGGCACATGCTCTGTCTGATACCACTTCCAGGGAATGGCACTCCACAGTTCAACTGCCCTAAGCCTCCAAAGACACCCCTCAAGTCACTCAAGAACAAGAACACCATTTCCAGAGCTTGATCCTCACGGGTATTCTGCTTTATAGTTTAACACTTCTTCAGGGATGCGTAGTTGAAGCAAGAACCCAGAGATTTTGCAAAAAGAATTCTAAACCAATCACACTTTACTCATAGAAAAGCCAAGGAACTATATATGGGAAGACAACAAAACCTGCACACAAATCCCTGCCTCAGTTCCCTAACCACTCCCACAGTCCTTTGGGATTTGGTCAGTGTCTGTTCAGAGACTGCAAGATTCTGCCCTGCCATACCCATTCCTCCTGTTCAATCCTGTCTTCTTGTTCTGGTCATTGAGAGACCTTGTCCTTTTATAGTTTCTAGTCCTCTCTGCCAAGTGATATGCCTGGTCAGTCTCAGTTCCTCCATCAGGTGATCTATTGCTTTGTTACAGCCCACTTGGAAGAGCTGGTTTCCTTTGGCAGTGGCCAGCTCTTCTGTCTAGATCAAAGGTAGCATTTAGGGAGGTTTGGGGGGGTTGCAGGGAAGGAGGGGAACTGTTGTCCTCCCTCTCATAAATTTTCTACCATATATGGGTGAAGTTTGCAGCAGGAGGGAAGATGCAGCCATGTTCTGCTGCCATCTGCATCCACTGCCCCGCCCCTACCCCACCCCCACCATGGAGTGCCGCTTGGGACTGAGAGCCTGATCTGCTGTGCAGAGCTGGGCAGGGGCTGATGTCAGAGTGTCCCCCTCACCCCACCCCTTGTGTCCTTGGGTGGGCAGAGCACGCCCCTTGCCCCAGCTCCCAGAGTAGGGTTGCCACGCATCCGGTTTTCAGCCGGAATACCCAGTTAAAAAGGGACCCTGGCAGTTCTGGTCAGCAGTGCTGACTGGGTCGCTAAAAGTCTGGTCAGTGGTGCAGCAGGGCTAAGGCAGGCTCCCTGCCTTCTCTGGCTCCACGCAGCTCCCCAGAAGCAGCCGAATGTCCAGTTCCTAGGTGCAGGGGCAGCCTGAGTGCCGGCTCTGCAGATCCCATTGGCCCAGCCAATGGGAGCTCCAGGGGCGGCACCTGTAAGCATGGGCAATGCACAGATCCCCCTGGCCTCTCAGCCTAAGAGCCGTACATGATGGCCACTTCCAGGAGCCCGTAAGCTCTGACCGGTCAGAGCCTGGACCCCCACCCCCCGCCCCAGCACTGAGCCCCCTTCTGCACCCAAACTCCTTCCCAGAACCTGCACCCCCTCTCACACTCCAAATCCCTCAGTCCCAGCCCTAAGCCCCCTCCTGCACCCCAAGCCCCTCATCCCTGGCCCCACCCCAGAATCTGCACCCCCAACTGGAGTCCTCACCTCCTCACACACCCCAACCCTCTGCCCCAGCCCAGATCCCCCTCATGCACCCTGAATCCCTCATTTCTGACCCCACCCCAGCACCTGCACCCCCAGGCAGAGCCCTCTCCCCAACGCCCTGCCCCAGCCCAGTGAAGATGAGCAAGTGAGCAAGGGACGGGAGGGACTGAGTGAACAGGGGTGGGGCAAGGGTGTTCAGTTTTCTGCAATCAGAAAGTTGGCAACCCTACCTCAGAGCTGCCCTCACTGTGTCACTGAGAGACTGAGTGCATGGTTGGTCCCTCAGCAGCAGCATCCCCGCAGACACAGCCCCACCCTGCATCCTGAGCTATGCCCCTCCTGAGTCCCAGCACACAGGCCCTAGCTACCCCTGCCTGGACACTGGGCTACACCCCTCTCCGGACAGTCCCTCTCTGCAGCCTGAGCTACCCACCCTGCCTGCACCCTGAGTGGGTTTCAAACTTTTTGAGCTGAACTCCCCCTTTGCATTATAATTTTTGTTTGTGCCCCACCCCCCATCTTCAAAAAAAAACTAGTTTTCAGGTGCCTAAATAGCCCCTGGAATCACAGTTAAAGTTGCCTCCCCCAAGTTTGAAATGGCACCCCTGCTTGAATCCACAAAGGGACTTAGGCATTGTGATGCTCAGTGTTGCAACACCTAACTTTTAGGCACTTAGAAAGTAACAGGAAAATCACTGTGATCCACAATACTGGAGGTTAGGTGCCTAGGCTCCACACACAATGAATGGGGAGAGATAGGCACTCTCACACAGAGAGGTGCCTAAGAGTATGTCTCCACTGCAAACAAAGACCTGCCGCAAGAGTCTCAGAGCCCAGGTCAACTGACTCAGGCTTGCGCTATGGGGCTAAAAATAGCAGTGTAGATATTTGGGCTCAGGCTTCCTGGATTTTAGAGCCCAGTCCCACTTGTCTACCCTGCTATTTTTAGCCCCAAAGTGAAAGCCTGAGTCAGTTGACTCACCTAAGCAGTTTCTTGCAGGAATGAGTTAGGCCCCTGCCTCATTCAACACAAAACAGCTGAGGGAGAAGGAAACGGTACCCACCTTATAACTTGTAGCCCAGTGGCTAGAGCATTCAACTGGGAGGTGGAAGACCCAGGTTCAATTTCCCCCCGCCTGAAGAGAAGAAAAGTGGTGAGAGATCCATGTTCAAATCCCTTCTCCCCCTCTGGCACATCCCAGGTGAGTGCTCTAGCCATTGGGCTAAAAAGTTATAAGGTTGGCAGCACAGCCACCTCCTCTTCCTCTGGCCAGATTTTGAATGGACTGTAATCCACCAGGCAGCCTCCGAGCACACCTAATGATCAGGTGTCGCAGGTGAGATAGCCAGTGTTCATCTGCCTATCTCCTGTTAATTGGTGGCTCACTCTGGGGCTTAGGTAGGACACAGGCATCCAGATACTTAGAGACAGCAACAATGTGCAAGCCCAGAATCAGAAACTTAGGAGCTGAGAGAAATTTTACCCTGAAAACTTAGGCAACAAGTGAGCTTGGCCTCTGCAGGGATTGGGGGGAGTTTTGAGCATCGCAGTGAAGCCTAAAACTGGCATTTAGGCCCCCCAAGTACTTTTGTGGATCATAGCTTTTGTCCAAGGGTCAGCCACTCTCCACTGTTAGCCCTCTGCTAGGTCCAATATTTCTCCTGACACTCCCTGTGTGTTTCAGGTGGCTACAATGCCCAGGTGAAGGCACAGAACAGGTTTACAATCAAATTATCCCTCACAAAACAACATAGAGTTTGAAGACAAGCATAGGTACATGCAGACGTACTAATCCATCACAGTTAGCATTTGTATAGATAATCACTCTATTTCCACCCACAAAAAGGAAACTAGCCTTTTGAAAAAATCTAGGCCTCTACTCTGCAGTGACTTGTCAACTTCTGACTCGTGTTACCAAGAATAGCCACCTCAGGAGCATTTGTATTGAGACAGGCAAGATGTGAACGCCCCAGGGCAGCTCCAGGCACCAGAGTAGGAAGCTGGTGCTTGGGGCGGCCAATTCAAAGGGCGGCACTCCGTCTGGTATCGGGGCAGCATGTCCAGGTCTTCAGCAGGAATTTGGCGGCAGGTCCCTCATTCCCTCTCTTCCTTCTTGAGCTGCTGCCGAATTGCTGCCAAAGAGGAAGAGAGGGAGGACCCACCACCAAAGAAGCGGCATGATTGAGCTGCCACCAAAGTGCCACCGCTCGTCTTTTCTTTTTTTTTTTTTTGCCGCTTGGGGCAGCAGAAAAGCTGGAGCCAGCCCTGGAGCTCTCAGGAGAATAGTACAAATTGTAACTATATGTGATGTAATATAATAAAATGGATTCAATTCATGCTCACTGAAAGAGAGACACACATGAATACAGATCTCAGTGGCCTAAACACAGAGCTGGGAATTAACAAGGGAATCCACCTGGAGCAACAGCTTCACTTTTAGCATTCCATAGAGGGAAAACCCTTGTGGCTTTGTGAGCAGTCCAGAGATGGACAGAGGCTTCCGGCAGTGGTCTAGAAAATGCAGCTGTTTTCTTACTCCCATTGCTTGACTGGGTGAGAGAAAGCAGCTGTTCTAGCCATTTGGAGCAGGCACCTCATCGCCCTGATCACTGACTATAAAAACATTGCTCTCCTCTTAAAGGCAAGAGAAATGAAGACAAACAGGAGGATCTGAGACAAAACAATGTGTAGGTACAGATTCTAATTTAGTTTCTGCTCACATACTTTATGTGTCTAAATGGGTGCATGTACATGCTTTATAAAAACCTAATATACAAATAAGATCACTGTCATACAAACAGCTTTTAAAAAAGTGACTACATATTGCTTTCATCCCATTTCCTTCCAGGTATGAAAACAACAACAACAACAAACAGATGGACCTTGTTGTGACCTGAAGGTCAACAAATCTAGGCTCTGGCAGTGTGATGGCTGAAGCTAATTTCACAGTGGAGGACCCTTCACTGAAAACTTCTTCATGATTAAACCAGAGTGTATGTGTTTGTTTTATCTTTGGTGTCTCAGCTGATCTCACATGCTGTGGTGTTGCACAGGGAGAGAGCCAGTCTGAGATAACCAGAACATGATTTTTCTTATAAAGCCCTGCAAAAGTTAACACCATAAATTTCCCATGGATATGAGTTTAAAGGCAGAGCAGATCATGGAGCACTGACCTAATGTGCCCCCAGTGAGGAGTAACACTATCTCATTCTACTCTCACTGAATTATCAGTGTACTTGCTAGGTGTAAGAAGAAGAAATATTGTTCGATGACAGACTTTTTATTTAAGTCAATAGGAACTCCACTATAGCACTCCAGGAAGTGGCACTTTATAAGAGAAAAAGAATTGCCGTGGCCTGTTTGTTCCATGTTGTTAAACCCCAGTTCTTTTACAGACATTACATATTTACTTTCTAGCATCAGTTAAGGATGTTGGCACAAATAAAAATGCATGATACAATAAAAATTATTGGTTTTGAGTTTCACAAGACTTTTGGGGTTGTTAATTTCACCAGCTGTGTTTTGGTTCACAGGTAAGAATTGTACTATCCACTTGCTTTGCCTGCTCATTCTTATCAGCAAACAAGACATAAAAAGCTGTAAGGATCTTGCTTATGGGGGAAAAAGGGCTTTTGTAAGTTTAAAATCCATGGCTTCTCCCAAGCACAGCAGACAGAAGGGGTGGCCTGTCATGCCTGTACATGGATGTAGTTAGGAGATCCACTCCAGGCTTGTTTCTATCTCAAAAAGGGATAATGGGATTTTTCCATATGCTAGTTTTGAATGACTCCATTTTCATGATCTGGATGATTTTTCTTTTTTTTTTAAAGAGCTTGAACTGGTTCAGTCTTGGTCATTTAAAAACTGATAACCTAAATATTTCTATAATAGATGCTGGTTCTACACAAATAGAAGGGTATGGTTTGTTTTTGCCAGGTTAGTTTTTTTCTCTCCCTCATGCTTGAGTGAACAATATTGCTTTTCTATGTTACTATAACAGATGGGCAAAGTGCAGTTTGTGGGCTAAATGCAGATTAGGGAGTACTATATGGCCTGTAGTCACCCTTATCTTCAATACAAAAGGGTGGCTCACCGAGGCTGATTTTGTTTGGATAAAGATAGGCAAGCTGCACCTCCATATTTAGAAGGGAACAATTACAGTCTCCTCTTGTAAGTACCATTTTAAGAGGACATGCTTCCCATTGTAACATTCTAGATAAAGTCATTATCCAGTTTAGATTCACAACTGGAACTGTATGAAAATCTTCCACCAACATTTTAAATTGAAAATGGATTTTTTGGGGGAAAAAACAACAAATGTTGTGGAAAAAAATCCATTTGTCAACAGCCCCCCCAAATCATTTTTTAAAGCTTTCTACACCCTCCCCCCCCATACAAAATGAAAACAAAACTGTTTTACATTTGGGGGAAGAGGAGAGGAATTTCCTAACAAGCTTTACTCATTATGATCACAGGGGACACAAACAACAAAATATAACCTTTATAAATCATGCACATAAAAATTGCAGTCATATTGATAGGCTACAAAGGCCTATAAAACATCATGAAACAATTACAGCCAGGTAACACCCTGTATTTCTCACAATCTGTTATCCTTAGCAGTCCTCAAGTGTCTGAGTCAAGTTATCACAGTCACTGAAATGATTACCAGAGGTAAACTGCTGTATTTTTTCTTCCTACAAATAGGTATAGTAGATATGCATAGGCCCTAGAAAACTACAGATTTCAAATGTAAGATTCAGTCTAATGAAATCCCTCAGTACATTTCAATATTGGTCTAAAAGGTGTATTTTAAAATGTATTCGCTAAAATGTTTTAGCTAACATGTCATAAGAGTCTGGTGAAGACAGGATAAGTTGTGTTTCAACATGGCTTGTAGAGGTGAATTCCAGCCTAGAGCCAATGGTTTTAAAGAGCTAATAAATATATTTAAAAAAAGAACCCAAAACAATCCACCTTTTAGTCTAGTCTAGACAAGCCTTAAAGGTCTTTTTCCTCTGTTTTTAGCTCCTTTCCCCTTCTGCCACACACTGAATACATCACGACAAGATTTCATAAGGCTGTTAATATGTCAAACTCACCTACCCATTTGGTTTTAAAATTAACATTTATGCCTTATCTGGAATCTTGTTAACGTGCACTTTAATGCCACATGCACTGACAAAGACCAGAGCAATGCTAGCTGGGAGGGGAGATAAAGCTAGAGGGAAAGAGGCAGGAAAAAGGGGAAGTACCAGGAGAGCCACTATCCTCAGGGAGAGTGGGCAAAAGTTCAACTAAAACATCATAACAATTTTTAGAATGCTCCACTTTTATGAGGGCCTGATTCAGAGCCCACTGATGTGTAAAATGTTCCATTTAGAACGAACACTGAAAACCTGAATAACTACGTTATCCATGCATCTTGTGTCATGTCTAATTAGTTCTGCGAAATACCAGTTTAAGATCAATTTGGGGGGAAATGTGCTATCAAGGACCAGTAACAGGAGAGAAAAGCCATGTCTGTATTAAGCAGTCAAATGAAACAAGAGAAGATAAGATTCTAATATACAGGAATGTGATTCATACCACGTATCCAAGGGGAAAGATTTGCATCATTTTCTCAGTAGGCATTGTTCCCTGTGGATTTTTTCTTTAAAAAAAAACAAACAAACAAACAGAAAAAACCCCATAAGTCAGTCATAAACTCACTAACAAACTGATCAGTCTTAAAGTTAAAGAGCTGCTTTTATGGGGTACACACATACGGGTAATAGTTGAGATGGCTGTGTGATGAGGAGCTTTCACCAGACACAGCATTTAGCTACTTTTAATAATGGGTGCTATAGAGAAACATTTTTTTGGTTCTGTGTTTGTACAGTGCCTAGCACACTAAGGTCTCGTTCTATGAGTACATCTACACAGCAGCTGCGAGGTGTAATTCCCATCTTGGGTAGATATACACATGTGAGCCTGTGCCTAAAAACAGCAGTGTGGCCACTGTGGCATGGGCAGTGGCTTGGGTTAGCCACCCAAACATATAATCAGGAGGTTGGGCGGGATTGTACTCAAACCACTAGCCTGAGCCACCGCGGCCGGCCATGTAGCTATTTTTATGAGCTAGCTTGAGCAGAAGTAGCGTCCGTTCATCCATTCAAGATGAGAATTACATCTCCCAGCTGCTGTGCAATGTACTTTCAGATTAGGATTCCTAGGTGATACTGTAATACAAATAACTAGACTCTTGTGTCCTGTTTTTTTCTCCTGTTTGATCACTTACTCATTAGATTCAAATACAGTACAGATACAGATGCAATGCTGCAGCTATGCCACTGCACTGTAGTGTAGACACTTGCTACAGAGACCCTCCATCTCTCCCCTCAAAAAGCAGTAGCTAAGTTGATGGAAGAATACTTCCACTGACCTATTAGTGTCTATTACTGGGGCTTCAGTTGACTTAACTACTTCTCTCAGGGGTATTGCAATTTTGTTCATCTTAACTATATTCATACAAAGATTATTTACCTATTATCAAGACCTTGTAAGATCCACAAGTTTGCAACATTTTTAGAGTGATGGCAAAGTAACAATACTAAGGAAAGATATAGGGTTATGCCATTATGATATGTTACCAGGAAAGAAATAAGTTTGTGTTACTTACTACAAACTACTGAACAAACTGGAATATTTTCCCCTCAACATTGGGCCTCAGTTACACTCTGAAAGTCTTCCAAATCTTGTGACTCTGACATAAATTCAGAGTACCTCTATTAAAGTCAAAATGTTACACAGCTGAAACAGATTGACAAGGCCTTGCCATTTGCTCTACTGAGTGGTGGTTACACAAGTCTATAAACTAAGGGCAGTGTCTGGGCCACCTTATTTTTGAAGTGTGAATGATTTCTCTCTTAACAAACTCTCTACTCAAAGAGGCAATTAAAGCAGCGTGGCACTGGAGAGCTACAGGCGCACTCCGCTTTGCAGGAAGTAGAAAGTAACATGGGAACCAACTACAGATTTGGTTTTAATTAAGAAATTATCTTTTTTGTTATATTTATTTATGGAGGTGAATAAAGCAGCAATTACTCTGATTCGCCACTAATAATACGATGCATAATGCAGTAGTGCCTAGGAGCCCCAGTCATGGAACAGGAGCCCATTGTGCTAGACAGTGGACAAATGCATAACAAAAACACTAAACTCTTAGGGTGAGGGACTTAGGCTGTGTCTATACTATGCAGCTTTAGCGACACAGCTGTGCCACTACAGCCAGGCTGCTAAAAGGCACACGGTGAAGCCATTATTTGTTGTCAGGAGAAAGCTCTGATGCCAACAAAAAACTTCCACCCCCAATGAGTGGCATTAGCTTTGTCAGCAGGAGAGTATTCCTGCCGACAAAGTGCTGTTCACACTGGTGCTTGTTGGCAAAACTTGTGTCTTTTGGGACTGTGTGTGTGGGTTTTGTTTTGTTTTTTAAAAACACCTCCGAATAACAAGTTTGTCTTTCACTTGCCAGTGTAGACAAAGCCTAAGTCTCAATCAAGAAACAACAGGCAGAGGAGGGAAGGATAGCTCAGTGGTTTGAGCATTGGCCTGCTAAACCCAGGGTTCTGAGCTCAATCCTTGAGGGGGCCACTTAGGGATCTGGGGCAAAAACTGGTCCTGCTAGTGAAGGCAGGGGGCTGGACTCAATGACCTTTCAAGGTCCCTTCCAGTTTTAGAAGATTGGTATATCTCCATTTATAGATATAATACACATTAGGGGCACCACAATGAAACAGTGTTTTGTTTCTGACTACTTTATATTGCAATCTACAAATGTGTTTAGGTGCTTTTCAAACAAACAAATAGGAAAACACAGTCCCTGCCAAACTACATACACCAAACAATAAATACTACATGTTTCTCAATATTCCTGTCTCATATGAACTTCAGGAGGAAATAAGCTTCCCATCATGCAATGTCTGTCAACTTGTGTCCCCCTTCATGGCTGGCTTAAAAATTAAGTAGAGAAACTGTAGGTCTATTATTGGTGGAGACAGTCAACACTCTCTCAGGTAAAGAATGGTACCAGTATCTCTTAAACAAGCAATTGCATAAGAAGTGAAATCTTGACATAGGTCATCTCTCCAGTCACCACCCTATTCTAACCCATTTTTTTCTGGAAGGTCGTTGATAAAGCAGAGGTAAATCAGTTCCACAAACACCTGCATTCCTGAGATCTACAGCATTTTAAATCTAGAATTAGACCTGGCTATGGCATAAAGACAACCTAAGTCTCATTGGTTGATTTTCTCCTTTTGGTGATGGGTAGGCATCAAGTACCCATGCCAATTTATTTGAATCTATTGGCTACCTTTGATACCATTGATCAAGAGGTTGATGTGTTTTGTTGATGTGTTTGCTGACACTGACAAGGTTAGATAGAGTGGTTCTTTTCTGTTTGACAACACAGACTAGCGTTGGTCCACCACTCTTCTGGCTGCACAGCCTGTATGTGGGATGATAAGTTCTGTCCCGTCAAATCGCTACTGGATGTATGTAAAGCCATTGGCGGGGGGGGGGAGAGAAAATGAGACTACTTGGGCTCTTAGACCATCAATATGCAAAAAGCACTCAGCTTTGTTTCCTTTACATTAGATCCAGATGGTGAAGTATTTTAGCTTTCTAAGTACTTAACTGGGGATTGGGGTTATATGACCAACTCGACAAAATTCATGTTTTCCCCACCTGCTCTGGGTATCTGCTTATTCAACATAATGAGTTTGTCTGCATTGTTAGTAAGGTGAGTTATCTAGGACGCCTACTAGATCCTTAGTTACTTTGTTGGCTCATAAGAAGAAACTGTGGCCAGCCACAGACATGCATACTCTTGATTAAGAGATTATGACCTTTCTTCTCTGATGTGGGTCTTGCCACAGTTATCCATACCTGTGTCACTTTCAGACTGGATTAATGCAATGCACTCTGCTTGGAGAGCTACACTTGAGGACCACACTGAAGTTGCAACCCGTACAGAATATGACTGCCTACTCCTTTATAAGTGTTTCTTGCATGACACTAGTGTACTATAATCTCCACTGACTTCCTGTTCATGTCCAGATGCAATTAATGTTGGTGTTTCCACTATGTACATCTTCTTTAGATCCCACCTCTCCTTGTTTCATGTTGACAGCATATCAGCTGAGATGCCCAACCCTCATATTTAAATGTCTAGGGACTGGGAACAGGGCATTCTCAACCCAGAATTCATTCTTCCCACTGGTCTGTCAGAGCTGCTGTTAGAGATGGGGTAAATGAGGAAGTATCTTTTATTGGACCAACTTCTGTTGGCAGGGAGGTACAAGCTGAAGAAGAGTTCTGTTAGCTCAAAAGCTTGTACCTTCAACCAACAGAAGTTGGTCCAATAAAAGATATTACTTGACCAACCTTGTCTCTCTCATATCGGGGACCAACACAGCTACAACAATATTGCAAAAGAGCTGGTGTTGACTTTTAGGACATGCAGTGAGTCTGCTCTGCTTGCAGAGGGAGGGAATGGGAATTTCATCAATTTCTTTAATTCGGTAGTGTCCTTGATATTGGGACAACTGTTTGATTATCTCTTTAGTGTGGAGGGTTTTTTGTACATATGCTTAGAAGTATATTTTGCAAGTTTAAGATACAATATCTACTTTGGCCATATTATGCATATGAAATGCAGTATTACTGCTTTACACATCTATTTTAAAGAACTGTAATGTGTAACCTTACTAATCAGTCCCTACAGAGAAGATACATTGCTTGTTTAGTCATTATGACCGCAATCATGCGATGATCTCAGTGAGGATGGACACTTCCATCATGTGGAGCTCATTACACAGTGAGGCCTTCATGGGCTGATCAATATTCTGTTTAAGAATGGTGCCTCAATTACAGTTAAATATCCTTCAAATTCCAATAAAAGCTGCAGTACATAATCTTAGGATAAAAGCTATAACTTTGGCTTCTCTCTCTTCAGTCATCCCACCTATACACTAAATCCTTTGTTACCATTCAAGAAAGAGATCTTGGAGTCATTGTGGATAGTTCTCTGAAAACATCCACTCAATGTGCAGCGGCAGTCAAAAAAGTGAACAGAATGCTGGGCATAATTAAGAGGGATAGATAATAAGGCAGAAAATATCATATTGCCTCTATATAAATCCATGGTATGCCCACATCTTGAATACTCTGTGCAGATGTGGCCACCCCATCTCATAAAAAATATATTGGACTTGGAAAAGGTTCAGAAAAGGGCAACAAAAGTGATTAGGGGTATGGAATGGCTGCCATATGAGGAGAGATTTATAAGACTGGGACCTTTCAGCTTGGAAAAGAGACAACTAAGGGGAGCTATGATAGAGGTCTATAAAATCATGACTAGTGTGGAGAAAGTAAATAAGGAAGTGTTATTACTCCTTATCATAACACATGAACTAGAGGACACTAAATGAAATTAATAGAACTCCTTGCCAGAGGATATTGTGAAGGCCAAGACTATAACAGGATGAAAAAAAGAACTAGATAAATTCAGCCAGGATGGGCAGGGATGGTGTCCTTAACCTCTGTTTGCCAGAAGCTGGGAATGGGCAACAGGGGATGGATCACTTGAAATGAACAGAACAGATAATTATCCTCTGGGGCACCTGGCATTGGCCACTGTCAGAAGACAGGATACTGGGCTAAATGGACCTTTGGTCTGACCCAGTATGGCCGTTCTTATGTTCTATATTCTTATCTAAGGATCATATAAGAATATTAATTCAGTGCAACAGTAAGATGGCATAAGTACTGGGTTTCTAAAAATAAATTGTGTAACTATTCAATAAATAAATTCCAGTTAGTAGAAAATATTATCCTGAAAATGAAATGGTGAAGTTATGTATTGATGACTGCCATATACACCTCTACCTCGATATAACGCTGTAATCGGGAGCCAAAAAATCTTACTGCGTTATAGGTGAAACCGCGTAATATTGAACTTGATTTGATCCGCTGGAGCGCACAGCCCCTCCCCTCCAAAGAACTGCTTTACTACATTATATCTGAATTTGTGTTATATCGGGTCGCGTTATATCGGAGTAGAGATGTAATTTGTCAGACAGAATTTTTCCAGTTGCAAGCACTGGAAAATCAGCCTGGGATTTAAAATAACAAACTCTGTTCTTTCTCATTGCCAGTAAAAAAAATTCTGCAATTAGAATTTAGCTGATAAATTTTGTTGATCCAAGAGGCAGAATAGAACCTAGTACTACATAACTTTGGAAAAGTGAGCTAAGTGTGGCAGAAGAATTTGTTTTATTTAAAGTAAACAGACACCAAAGATAATGGGTTAAATTCTCCCCCGAGTTACACCAGTTCCTATTATTAATGGTATTGTAAGTGCAGAAAGAATTTGGCCCATAGAGCAATTAAAATTAGGAAGCTGTCACTTTACAGTCAGAAAGTCATCTGTGTAAATCTTAAGGCCTGATTTTCAGAAGCTCAGCATTCCAAAAATAAGGTCCTCACTGTCCCTATGCATGTATGCATTAAAATAGGGTAATAATAATAAAGTTACATATTCAAACATCATGTCTAAAATAATGCAAAATGCCACATGTGGATCTAAAAATCATAACATCAAGACCAAATTCTCCCCTAACTTAAACCTCATGCAAACCTACTGACGAACACGGCTCCTACTCTGAAAACTGAAGGAAGTGTAAACCAGGGTAGATTTTGCACAGAAGAAGGTAGAATTAACAGTGACTCATGCAGTCTGTGCACCTTCAAAAGATGTTAAATTTATCTAGCCCAGGATCTGAAAGACAGCATGAAAATTATTCCCTTTTCCTCCTCCTCCTATTACCTCAACTCATTTTCCTATTTTTTACTAGATTGGTATAAGGTCTTATTATACATCATTGTACAGAGCTACAAGTTTAGATAGAACTATTAGTAGAGTCCTGCAAATCCATGGATATCCACTTCATATCTGCAGACCATTTTTGCAGATAATGTATTGGATGTGGATACAACCATGCAGGGCTCTGCTCACCAGTAGCACTTGGCCCATGGTGTCCGGCTCGGGCAGCTGGAGGAGCACAGTGTGCTCAGGGACAGCAGCCAGTGGTTGGGCCTTGGTGGAGGCCGGAATTGGGGATTTCCAGCCCCCACTCAACGCACCACTTCCTGTCCAGCAGCTCGGGCCCCTTGGGCTATGCCAGCATCCCCAGCGACCATGGCCTGGTCGGGTGCACTGGCTTCACTCCCGGTCCGCTGACTCCTGGTCAGCAGGGCCCCCCCAGCTGCAGGGATTGGAGCAGGCAGAGCCCCAGCACTCCACCCCTCAGCCCCGCTGTGATGGAACACACACTGCTGCTGCTGTCACTTGTGAGCCCCCAGGGGCAACACCCAATGCAACAACCCTTTTCCCCCTAGCCCTTTTCTCCTTGAGACCCCACCCTTGTGCCACCTCTTATCCTCAATCCTCACCCTTATGCCGCCTCCTCCCTGCAAGACCCACCCTCTGCTCACTCATCTCCGCTCTCCCACTACCTTCGCTAGCCCTTGTGAGATGCCTTGCTGCTGTGGATACACATAAAAGACACCTAGCAGATCATGGGTCAGATGCATATTAATTCTGACAGATGCGGATCCACATTTTTGAATCTGTGCAGGGCTCTATTAGTCATAAGAACGGCCATACTGGGTCAGACCAATGGTCCATCTAGCCCAGTATTCTGTCTTCCGACAGTGGCCAAAGCCAAGTGCTGTTTGTTCCCTCTGAAGAACAGGCAATCAAGTGATCCATCCCCTATTGTCCACTCCCAGTTTCTGGTAAACAGGGATTGTATTGAGCATCTGCGTGAAATCGCACTAGCTCAAGTGGTGAGTAGAAGTAAAGATACAGATAAGATAATTGATAAGAAATGGCACGTAGTAACACTGTTCCTTTAAGTGTAGCTACTGCTCGGGATAGTATCTTTATAATACCAATTCTTCTATTAGTCTTCCATGGACCTTAATGTTACCATAAGTATCTCTTGACCGTTTTCCTTGGGGAAGAGGATTGATGTTTAGTTTTTAAGTTTTCCTCAGGATCCTGGCAGGGATATAATGGGTGATATATATATGTTCCATCTCCCTTGAGAAAAGCTTGAGAAAACTGTATGCCAGAATCCAATGTTGATCCCAGTGATGTTGGGAAAGGGTTAAAGTAAGCTCTAGTTTCATCATTCTGGAAGCCAGTTATCTCTGCTAGTGGTCATGTGGGAAGGTTTCTAACGTTGTTACTGGAAGTGGGATGAGATCCTCTGCTGGCTGCTGAGAATGAAAGGACCTTCTTGCTTTCTCTCCACCCAAATCCCAGATACCACTTCCCCCGACTCCTCCAAATACTTCTGGTAGATGAAAAATGCAATACTGATGTCTTCTCCTGCAGGGTTCCCTATCATCTTCATTTGTCTGCCCCACCCTGCTTTATATGGTATTAATACATTGTTCAGTGCCTATCTACTATTTTCACTGCTCTGCTTAAAGTGCTTCTCTTATCACTTCGCATGATGCAAGTTTAGCAGGCAGAGCAGGGGGCGCTCCTGAGACAACACTTTTGGCTTCCACTTTTCCCATGTGCTTAAGCAAAGCGGGGAAAGGGATGCCAAAATCCTTGGTAATCTTTACTCACTGACAAAGGATCAGTTTGGGGTTTTAAGTCAGTGGGAGCTGTGGGTGATCAGTTCTTCTAAATGAAGGGGTCTGATTTTTCAGATGCCTAAATATTTATTTAGGGGCCATACTTTAGGAACTTAATTTAGAAAAGTTTAGTCTTATGAGTCCAAATTCAACTTCAGTTTTGCCACATAGAAGCCTGTGTGGTCCTGGGATGGCAATGAAGGCAGGATTGGCCCTATAGTTAACAGTGAAGGTCCCTCAAGATAAAAATATTAAAAGTGTATTAACATTACTTGCTGATCAGTTATTTCCTTAAATCAAGAGTGAGTGAGTGGTCTGGCAGTTGCTTTCACAGTTAATACCAATGGTGATTGAGATCTAGCCAAAACAGAAGAGCCTGAACTTTAAAAATCAAATTCTCTTCCAGACAAGTACTGTTTCAGTCAGAAAATGTGAAGGCATACATTTACTTTTATTTTTAACCATACATGAAAGAGCAACTCTAGCTACTATAATTCTTCATGCTAATCTGCCAACAATGATGCAGCTTTATCTAGAACATAATCATAGATTTGATCATTGCTACAATTGCTCTTGCTTAAGCAAAAACAGATTAATCAGGATTATGTGAACAGATGTTTCTCAAGAATGTAATTCCTCATCTCTAACTTTATACCGTATTTCTTAGAATAATTTCATTGTTCCTTGATCAAATGAAAACTACTGTACATAAACTTCTTTTTCAGAACACTTGAGAAGATGTGCATAAATGGACATGCGTGCTAATGTCCTTATTAAACTGAGTTTTTAAATTTCTTTAAATAAAAAAATCCCAGGCACAGCTATGTGTATTTTAGACAGTGCTGAAATCTAAAAAATAAATCAAGCTAATCTATCTACATAAAGCCAGAAGCCTCAGCTGTAACTGGTTATATTTTCCCAAAGAGTTCCAGAGTTGGAGTTAAATGAGGAACACAATAGCGTTGATTTCAGCACCTAAGTACTTTTTACAGTCAGTCTTGTATTTGTTGGACTAGTGGGTGAATCCAGGAAGACTATATATCCTTTAAAGTATCAGAGGGGTATTAGTCTGGATTTGTAAAAGCAGCAAAGAGTCCTGTGGCACCTTATAGACTAACAGACGTATTGAAGCATGAGCTTTTGTGGGTGAATACCCACTTAGTCGGATGCATGGGTATTCATAAATTAGAAAATACACATTACAATATCATTGTTGTAGCTCTGACTGGCTTGGACTTTTAGTAAGTTAGACATCTTACACCCATTTTAAAAATACTGGGATCAGCTCTATTTTTGAAGTTGTAGCCCAGTAACTGTCTAACTTCAGAGCAGTATTTCAAAGGAGAAATTACATCGTGGTTTAATATACACTGTACTAAATGCTGCATTGAGGAAGTTTGCGTCTCTCAAGCTGTAGTAACAATCTACATTTAAACACACACAAATCCCTGAAGGTGCAGATTTAAGTAGACCGATGCTAGGAACTACAGAAATAGAGCAGTCGCCAAGCCCTTTACTTGTATCGCAATCAACTACCTGAGTATGTCAAATATCAAAGCATCTGCTCCCGGGCACAAACTACGGAGTTGAGAATTGTTTAGTGTTTGGCTAGAAGTCAGAAGTCAAGGCGCAGTTAGATCAGGCGTGGGTTGCCCCACTAGCCATTCGTCATAGGTTAATGAATTAACATACGGATAAACATCTTTACACCGTCTGACTTTTTATTCTGGCTGCTCTTCACATACTGTATAAGAGACAGACAGACACACACACACGGGTCTCACTCTGCTCCGGAGCTCGCCCAGCAGCAGCCTACCTGCCACGGACCGCCCGATGCTGCGCAGGGCGGTGATGGAGGGGTGCTGCCAGTGCACCTCCTTCAGGAAGGTCTCCAGCTGCTCGCTGTGGTGATAGCTGAAGTCCAAGCCGGCCACCACCGGGAGCAGGAGCGCCAGGCACAGGCTGCCCGCCCCCTGGAAGCAAACAGAGACTCCGTGTGACACGGGGCACGGAGCCCCGCTCGCCACGGCCCGTGGGCTCCAGGGGCTCAGCGCCTCCTTGTCCCACCGCCCCTCCCACTGCGCCGGGCTGAAGCCGGCCGGTCCCCGTTAGCCCGCCGGGGCCAGGCAAAGCTGGGGAAGGGGCGCAGGGGCTGCCCCGCCCGGGCTGAGAGAGGCGTGTCCCCCCGTTCCCGGCAGCAGCATCCCGGGGGCCGCGCGCCTACCCGCATGGCTCTGGCTCGGAGCAGCGGCGGCGCCCGCACCTCCCGGCGCAAGCTCTGCAGCCTGGGCAGGAGGCGGTGTAACCCCCTCAGGGACCCTGCCCTGCCCGCTGACTGACGCAGGAGCCGTCCAGTCAGGTCCCCGAGGCCCGCCCATCGGGGGGGCGGGGGTGAGAAGGGCTCGGGTCTGTCTGCCCCTCTCCCGCTCTCACTAGCCCCGGGGAAGCCTGAGGCTCTGCGGGAGGCAGCCGGGGGCGTGGACGGTCCCACCTGCTCCAGGAAAGGGGGCGGGGAGCTGAGTCCTCAGCAGAAAGGGTCCCTGCCGTGGCCGCCAGCCTGAAATGCTGAGCGGGGTAATGGGAGGCTCCGGAGCTGGAAACATCCCGCTGATTGCAACGTTCTGACAAGCCCGTGGCTGAGCCTTTTCACGCCAGGGAGCGATCCCCACTAAGTCCCTCTGGGGCGGGAAGGGGGCTGGTGAGAGACACACGAGGTAGAGGGGCAATCGGGGGTGGCTGCTGCCTCAGTTTCTCCAGCTGCAGAAGGTGGATAATACACCTTACTCTGTGACACAGGTGTTTAATATACTTAAAAATATGCAAGGATTTAGTTAAACAGCAAAAAATAATGAAGAGGATTTTTAATGGAAAAATGTGAATGTTGAGGGGGTGAATATAAACCATAAAACTTTAAAATAGAATGTGTATGTGTGTGTGGTGCGTGTACACAAAGTTTTATTACAAGTTACATCTATGAGAAAATAAAAGCGAACACTTGCTAGCTAGTGTAGATAGACACGTCTTACGTATTACTGCATGCATTTTAAAATGTCCTTGAGTCAACATTTGTGTGATGTCAGGTTCTCCTCTTCCCCTTTTGCTTCCCTCTCCCGTAAGAAGCCCTTTTAAAAAGTTACTTGTTTAAGTTTTAACAGTTTATAGATGATCAACCTAGGGATATCTGAAATACAATATTAGCCCGTAGTCCTGCAAAGACTTAAACCTTTAACTTTATACACTGTGAATAGTTCCATTAAACGTGTGTATTTGCCGACTAAAGATAAAATGGCAGGATATTTTTCATTTAAGCCCCTGTTCTGGTGTGGAAGTAGAGAAAGAACTGACAGGGATTTGGGGTTGAACTTGTCCAGGTCCATGTTTGAGATCTACCTAAATGTGCTTTGTTGTTTGTTTAAATTTGAGCAAATTCTTTTCAGCAATTTGAGTTATGTAAGAATGAAAAGTAAACACCATTCTCATTTAAAAAAAAACAAAAACCCATACATCCAGAAACAGAGCTACAGTAAAAATAATTGATGTTTAAAACCTCCAGCTTGATATGGACAAATCCTTCACTGAAGCCTAATTTTGGTGGTAATCATTTATAAAGTTCTGTAAATGTCCAGGGCATTGTACAGCTGTAGGTCAGGGTCCTGCCTGATTCTTTTACAATATAAAGACACAAGTGAAGGAGCGAGGAGAGAACAGAGTATTTGCTGTATGCCAACCCCAACTCTGCAATTACATGGAACAGGCATTCCCATAGGAAGACTTTAAAATACTCTGGTTCACTGGGAGAAGCACTCACACTCCCCATAGCCTGCCAGAATCTTTCCCCCCTTCCCCCCCAAAAAGTGAATTGTGCTCATCATCACTAATCCCAATCATAAAGGAGCACACACATACACAATATCTGGGTGTGGACAAAGGACTGGCCAGTGTGTATGCACACAAAATTCAATTATCAGCTACTGTACATGCTTGCATGGGGGCAAGATGCTGTGCTATAAAAGTCAAGCCAGTGTGCTGCAAGCTATTGTCTGGAAAAATCTCCTTAACAAGTAGCAATAAAAAGTTTATAGTGTACCTAACTCTCATATTGTGTTTCTGAAATACCTTTTTAAAAAAACTGCTTCCGAATTAAACTAAAAATCTAATTAATTAACTTTCCCCCTTCTTGCCTTCCCTCATCCCTTCAATCTTGCAATCAGATTTTTGAAGGCACAGGGGCCATCCAAACAGAATTGAATATAGGAGCAGGGCTGCCTCGCCTTCTAAAGTCAAGCTGCCTTGGTTACCTCTGTCCAGCTCAAGTTGCAATTTACCACTGTTGCTTCCCAGAGGATCTGGTTCATCTGAGATTACTGGAATGGCAAAGGTAGTCAGGGACACCCTGGGGGTTCAGTTTGTTATCTATTTATTATTGTTAACAGTAAATAAAGCCCAGGTACTGGAATACATATTCCTTATGTATATGCCTATGTTTGTAATTTTTGGCTAAAAATTTAGCCCCTTTTAAAATTAATTCATACATCATGTCAGCATGGTCCAGGGATAGGGCACTGTACTAAGTCAGGAATCCTGGGTTTTGTCCCTGACTCTGTCACTGACCTCGGGCCTCTCTTTTCATCTCTCAGTTCTCCATCTATAAAATGGGGATAACATTTGCCCTGTGTACCTTGATTTCAGGGGGAATTAGATGCCTAAATACTTTGGAGGATCTAGGCCGTTAAGCACTACTGATGAAAAGCACTATGTAAGTTTTATATTCTGAAATCTCCTAAATTTTAATTGCAGGGACTACAATTGACTTTAGTTAGCAATATAAAGTTTTACTGCCAATTTTTAATCTGCAGAATGAACCAAACAGTCATGCAAATAACTGGGTTATTACAAGATGACAACGATGACTTGATGCTTCTGATTTCATCTTTAAAATGTTTTTACAAATATTCTACAATTAAGGGACTGATCCTTCGTTCCATCCACTGAAGTCAGTGTGAGTTTTAACATGCCACTTTTAAATGCACAACAAATGCAGGCTCTAACTGCTTTGTTAGACAAATGTAAGTCACATTTTAAGGCCCATTGTATGTTAACAGTGATCAATATAGCCCTGTAAAATATACATATTTTTCCTGTAGGAGTAACAGCATTTCCAACTAAGTGTTTAAAAATCATAAGTCTGATCCCCAAAATCACAGTATTAGCTTTAAAATAATAAGATTTGTTTAATGTTTTTATTTCTCATATGATTTCTGAGCCTTTAGGGTGCACTTGAATCATATTTTCATTTCAGGCTTTTTGCCACAACCATGAGGACTAGAAATGTACTATTTTTTAAATAAAAAAATGAAAACAGATTCTCAACCAATCACATCTCCCCAAGAGCTGGGACTTTAAGAAAAATAGCAAATATTGAAAGATTTACAATAAAATTGCAAGAAATGGCAACAGTGAAAACCAACCCTCAATCTCTCCACGCTGGTGTCAGCAGAGGGAATATGCACAGCACAAGAAACACAGTCTCCCTGCTTTCACTTCCTGTGCCTGGGGCCACTGCAGCCCTCAGGAGCTGGAAGAAGCAATTACAGGGAAAGTCCTGCTCAGCCTCTGCATTCCTGGGATGGACCATGTTCAGCGCATACAGAAAAATCCTCAAAGAATTTGGCTGCCCAACTCCAACAAATCTCTGCTGAACATTTGTTATCTGAGACTTTCCAAAAACTCATCATTTACCCAAATTTGAGTGAATTTTCTCAAGGCACCAGTGTGATTTCTTTTTCCTCTCCACCACCACAACGTCCAGCTAAATTTCAAGTCCCTGCTCCGAAAGCATTGAGGAGCTAGAGCTTCTCGACATGGCAGTTGAAATAATATTTGTTAAAATGGGCAAAACAGTGTATTTCTCCCCCCCCCATTTTCATTCTTGGAAACAAATGACCTATTTTAGCTGAAAATTCTAAACAAACAAAACTAAACTAAACTAAACAAAAAACAGCCTATGGCAGACACCCAGCATGGAAACTTTCAGCCCAAGCACTTAAAGTTTGGCAAAGCTACGAGCAAGTGAAAATGGGATCTTATAGTGGAAAGTATCAGGCAACTTCAACTATATTCAGTGCTACCAACTCTGGCTATAAAACTGAAAAGGACTGAATTGTTTCTACAGAATGAAATACTTTTCCTGTTTGGGACCAAGTGTAATTTGTTTGATTTAGAGAGATGTCGGCCTTAAGATCTATTGCCCCAATATTTTCCACACCTTTTTTAATGATTGTTAAAAGTCTGAGGTTGAAAGAGCCTGACACAGGAAAGTCAACGAACTTGCCAAGAAAAAATTAGGATAGCATCAAGATTTCTTTTAAAACATGCTTCAGAAATTGGGATATGCCAATTGTTTCTTTTAAAAGGCCTCTATCTCGTGACACCTTCCAATGAAAGTAAAATGGCAGTAGCGTAAACCTATCTTTTGTAATTGCCCACTGCCCTGTTCTTGCCAGAATCTGTTTTGCACCAACTTCTGAAGTATCGTGTACTGGTCACTGTCAGAGACCTGATACTAGATTAAATGGACCATTGGTCTGCTCTAGAATGGCAATTCCTACATTTCTATCAGCAGAAAATTCTCTGCTTTGATTAAATAAAAAGCTGTCAAATCTTATAAAAATCATTTTAAACAAGTATTTGTATTGTGCAAATTAGTTTGTTATCAAACATTTAAATTTAAAAAATGAAGATGTAAGACAGCAAAGTTTCTAGTTTCAGGACTGCTTGAAAGATTATCCTAATGGCATGATTCGAGTGAGTGAGGGAGGAAGGCAAATTTCTTCACCCTGTAATGAGTCTAGCTCACAGTAGGTCATAGTTCTATTGACAGTCATAAAAAAAAATAAATCAAAGTACATGATTGAGGTAGAGCACAGATGTAATTACTTAACTTGATTGGAACGATTAAAATCATGTCTGATGTCATGCAGTTGTAACCTTTGGGTAGGCTAGAGTTCACTTCAGTTCCTGTCTCCAAGTGCCTTAAAAATAAAAACAAACCAAAAAAATCCCATAGAAAGTAGCTGGAGACCCAGAGTTCAGTCTCTAAGGATTTTCAGCAAGGATTGCACAGGGTCAACCTCTCCACATTCAAGTCCCAAAAGGAATTTTAAAAAATGAATTTAATTAAATAACTTTATAAAATTTTATGATAAAACAAATGTAATTTTTACAGCATGACATGGCTATTTTATAATCTGCACGTTACCTTCAGTTATACAGAAATAAAAATAATTAAAAACTGAACAGTCCAGTCCCCACAGAAACACAGTGAGAAGAAACAAAGTTCCCAAAAGCTTAGGTTTAGTTCATCTAAGTCTCAGTTTAGAGTCTTTGATCACCAAATCTACACAATCTGCTGAGTCTAAAACATCGTCCCTCCACTTGCTTGTAGGAATCTTCAGTTGGAATCCATGAAGACTCTTCCTCTGCTGAAATCACTGCTAGCCAATCAGCTAACTGATTAACCAATGAGTTAAGTATATAGATTTAAAGAAAACTCTGTTACAAGAAAATACAAAACTGAGAATAGCAAAATATAATGACTCTTTCTCCACTACTACATTTAAAGAAAAGTTGGTGAATCAGACTAGTTGAGACAATTAGACTAGAACAGTTTAGCTAACATCAAAACATTCAAAGCATACAATTAAAATAGAAGTTATTTTTTCCTCCCATGCTTCCCTGTTAAAGTGTTAACAATATCAATAGCCTGCTGCAAAATGTTTCAGAGTTAAGTACAACAATCTGCTTTCTGCGCCTGGGCTCAGCTTCTCCCAACTCACACAGGACACATGGCCTTCTGGAAAGCAGCTGTCCTGGCTCCAGCAACAGAGAACCTATTGGAGAAGACCCAAAACTACCACACCCAATTCCAGAAGCTTCTGCATGTGGAGTGTTTAATCCACCCAACAACAAAGAGCTTCCAGGTCCTGTGGGTCCTCCCCTTAGGCTGGGGGAGTTGAGGAGGAAGAATCCTTCAGCAGTGGGTGGGCTTTTGCCCGCCCACTTCCTGGATCCTAATAGGATCACTCTCCTGTAGCCTTCTGGCTCGACCCTGTCACTATATATATATATATATATATACACAGTACAAAGAGAATAGTGAGTTTTTAAAAGGAATTCTAATCAAAATCGTTAATTTTTCTGAAGGATTGCAGTTATATGGATCACATTAATATAGCGGCACTAATCACATGGCTTTTCTAAATACCATAAACAGTATTTACATAACATTCTTCTCCCTTTGTTTTCCTTAATGCTATGTAATTCTGCAGTCCTGGTGTATGCCAAATTGCCACTGAATTCAATGAGAATTGCATGCATCTAAGAGTTGTATGATTGGACCTTTTCACAAACAAAATATAAATTTTAATACATATTTTTGATTAACAGTTTGTCCCATTACAAATAAACAAATGTAAGAGAATGTAAAGAAAACAACAAAACAAAACAAAATCAATGAGCCAGAAAAAGCTCACTCCTACCTCCCCAGCCACCCCAGTAGGTCTCTTAAAGAGATATCTCCCTATTAGGCACATGTGTTACACAATCCTAGCCTTCTCACCTTTTGAGATTATGCAATCCTTTCATTCACAATTGTGGTACAAGTCATTATTAAGGGCCAGATACTATCTCCACTGTAGTCCATAGATTTTATTGGGAACTAATTTCAGCATTATCACCAGCATTGTAACAGACAATGCATCCTTTATGAAAAAAGCATAAACAGAAAAATTCAGGTGGATACCATGTAGCATTAACAATCATTTGCTGGCATTTGGTGTGTTAAGAGTCCACACAAGGACAAATCTAAGCCTCAGTGAAGACAGCATTTTAGTGTGGGTCTTGCAGGAAGGAAATATTTATGGACTGTGGACCCCCAAAGAGAGAGCAAAACATGTTGTGATATAACAGAATGGGGTGGGCAAACTTTTTGGCCTGAGGGCCTTATCTGGGTATAGAAATTGTATGGTGGGCCATGAGTGATCACAAAATTGGAGGTTGGGGTGCAGGGAGGGGTGAAGGCGCTAGCTGAGGGTGCAGGCTCTGGGGTGGGGCTGGGGATGAGGGGTTTGGGGTATAGGACGGTGCTCCAGGCTGGGACCAAGGGGATCAGAGAGTGGGAGGGGGATCAGGGTGCAGGCAAGGATTTGAGGTGCAGGGGAGGGGTTCAGGGGTGCAGGCTCCGGAGGGTGCTTACCTCAAGTAGCTCTTCGAAGCAGTGGCATGTCTTCACTTTGGCTCCTAAGTGGAGGCATTGCACCAGCCAGGTGGCTCTGTGCACTGCTCCATGCACAGGCGCTGCCCCTGCAGCTGCCATTAGCCATGATTCCCAGCCAACGGGAGCTGTGGGGGCTGCGCTTGGGGCGGGGGCAGCGTGAAGAGCACCCTGGCTGACCCTGCGCATAGGAGACGGAGAAGACACATACCACTGTTTCCGGAAGCTGTGCAGAAAGCCCCTGACCCCATTCCCCAGCTGGAATGCTAGAGCAGGGCGAGCCCCCAACCCCGCTTCTTGTGGGGAGATTGAGGGCCAGATTAAAAGTTCTGAGGGGCCAGAGTTTGCCCACTCCTGTAATAGAGCATTCATGGAAGTGACTATGTTGCCCTTTAGTGACTTATTGTAGCTTACAGAGATAATGAAAATCCTACTGTGATTGACAAGTATTGGATATTCTCCTTCACTAATAATTACTTATATTTCACCACAGGTGACACTTTGCAGACATATAGAAAAGATAGGTCCCTGCACATGAGGCCTAGTCTACACTAAAAAATTAGAGTGGCCCAACTACATTGCTCAGGGGATTGAAAAATCCACACCCCTGAACATATTGACCAGTCTAGACAGCGCTAAATCAAGGGAAGCATTTTTCCGTCTACCTTTCTGCCTTTCAGGGAGATGGATTAACTACAGCCATGGGAGAACCCTTCTCGTCACTGTAAGTGAGTGTCTAGACAGAAGTGTTACAACAGTGCAGCTGCAGCACTGCAAGTGAAGACATAGCTTGTGACTTATTGGATGATTATTCTTTCACTGCAGCAAATGAAGAGCCACTTACAAAGCTCACCTTGAATTTGAAAATTTCCTCTGTCTTGCAATCTTCCCTACAAGACTGTCATGTGATGCATCTCCTGCACCGATCAAAAGCAAGTGAGAAAAAAGTGCAATGACTCATAATGAAGAATTCAAATATTTTCAGTAAAACAAATGATAAACTGTAACAATATTGCACTCCAAGAGAGTGAGGGACAGGCTGTGGGAGAAAATAGTTTTCCGAAGCTGTGGTCCAATTTTTGAAGGATGTCTTTGTACCAGCTTTAGCAGTAAAACTTTCAAATGGATTCATATAATTAATGATATTACAATTGGGAATAATGCTGTATGCTCACAGGCTGCAACTTTCAAGTTCTGTGCATCTGCATGTAACATCAAAGACATGACAACTGGAGTTTTGGTGCGATGAAGAGTCGTGACACAGCTTTCCTAAACTTATAGCTGTTTCAAAGTATGTCTGTGGGTATATCTTCACTGCAAATTAACTTGGGCTCTGATGCATGCATTGCCCCAGCTCCTTTCTTGTACGCACATAAATCCCTCTCACCTGAGTTTAGTGGCTCTTTCAACCCCAGGCTAATTCGTCTGGAGATGTAGGCTACAATTTGAGTGAGGCTTTCACTCAGGGAAGTAACCTGTCATTTTGCAGTGAGGATGTAGGCTAAATCACTCAAGTCCTAATAGTCCTCCAGAGTCTTCCCACAGTTCCCCCTGGATGCCCAGAAGAATTGACAAGTTCACAAACAATTCACTGGGAAAGAATTTTAGAAGCTCAGCTTACTGCAGCACAAAGTATCATGAGATATGCCCCTAGAAGTCCTAGTGATGTAGGTGGGTACGTACAGCACTAGTGAGGACATAGTAACTCTAGTGTCGCTTTGTGGTGTGTCTGCTCACGCCTGCACCATGGCTAACCCAGGTGCTCAGAATTGGGTGTTTATCAATGCAGAGTTAACTCAGATGAAGACATACCAGTAGCATAACTAGGAGGGAAGCAGGGGGAGCAACCGCTTCCCACCAAGCACATTCCCCAAAAGTGGTGCCTTTTTAATTTTTACACTTACCCCAGCCACACCAGGTCTTCGGCAGCAATTTGGCGGTGGGTCCTTCAGCCGCGCTGGGTCCTCGGTGGCAAGACTTGGGTTTTTGTTTTTTTTTTCCCGCTGCTTCAGCGCCTTTTTTGGGAGGTGGGAGCAATCATCATTGAATGAGTGTGTTTCCAGTTGGGTCCCACAGGGATTGGTTCTTGGCCCAATGCTATTTAACATTTTTATCAATGACCTGGAAGAAATCATCATTTGTACAGTTTTCAGCTTACACATAAATATGGGGATTGCTAAATAATGAAGAGGACAGGTCACTGATTAAAGTTATTTGGATTGTTTAGTAAACTGAGTGCAAGCAAACAATATATATTTTAATATGGCTAAATGTAAACATCTAAGAACAAAAAATGTAGGATATGCTTTTAGGATGGTGGACCCTATCCTGGGGAAGCAGTGACTTTGAAAAAGATTTGGGAGTTGTGGTGGATAATCAGTTAAACATGACCTCTGAGTGTGATGCTATAGCCAAAAGAACTAGTGCAATCTTGGGATGCATAAACAGGGGAATCTCAAGTTGAAATAGAGAGGTTATTTTACCTCTGTATTTGACACTCGCGTGGCTACTGCGGGAATACTGTGTCTAGTTCTGGTGCCCAGAATCCAAGAAGGATGTTGATAAAATTGAAGAGGGTTCAGATAAAAGCCATAAGAATGATTAAAGGATTAGAAAACCTGCCTTATAGTGATAGACTTCTCTTTATTAAGCTCAGTAGATAGACTCAAAAAGTTCAATGTGGTGGCTTGATTACAGTCTGTAAGTATCTACATGGGAACAAGATTTAATAATGTACCCTTCAATCTAGAAGACAAAGTCAAAATAACACATTCCAATGGCTGAAAATTAAAGTTAGACAAATTCAGCATGGAAATAAGGTGTACATTTTTTATAGTGAGGGTAACTAACTATTGGAACAATTTACCAAGGGCTATGGTGGATTCTCCATCATAGACCATTTTAAAATCAAGATTGGATTTTTTTTAAAAGATATGCTCTAGAAAGTTCTATGACAGATGTTATACAAGAGGTCAGACTAGATCAGAGGTGGCCAACCTGTGGCTCCGGAGCTGCACGTGGCTCTTCAGAGGTTAATATGCGGCTCCTTGTATAGGCACCGACTCCAGGGGTGAAGCTACAGGTGTCAACTTTCCAGTGCTCACTGTTCAATCCCTGCCTCTGCCACAGGCCCTGCCCCCACTTCACAGCTTACCCCAAGGCCCTGTCCCTTCCTGCCCCCTTCCCCTAGCCTGCCGCACCCTCACTCGTCTCCTCACTCCCCAGAGACTCCTGCGTGAGGCACAGGGAAGGAGAGGAGGCAGTGATGGGTGGGGCAGCTGGCAGGCACGGCAGAGGAGCTGATGGGGGCTGCTGACATAATACTGTGTCTCTTTGGCAATGTACACTGGCAAATTTTGGCTTCTTCTCAGGCACAGGTTGGCCAGCCTTGGACTAGATAAACACAATGGTCTCTTGTAGCCTTGGGATCTAAAATAGTAATGACATAGTGAGAGCCGTTTTTTTGATATGACCAAGTGTTCACAAAGCAGCACAAAAGAATAAAAGAAGGGATAACAGGCTAGATTCTCTGATGCATTCAGGGAGCATAAGGATGCTTGCAATTGGCCAAAACTCACCAGCTGAGACTTCTCTGGCATGAGGGAGTTCTCAGTTGGTGTTATGACACCCTCTCCCCACATCCCAGCATAGGGAACATGCCAGGAGCAGAAGGGGATGTGGTCAGATCACTGTTATTCTCTAGTAATCCCCAGCTACTGGATGGCCTCAAGGTTCTTTACCAGCTGGCACAGTTTAGAGCAGTGGTTTTCAAACTGTGGGTCATGACCCAGTACTGGGTCGTGGAATGTAAGGCACTGGTCTTGGCAGCTCTGGTCAGCACTACTGACTAGGCCATTAAAAGTCCCATCAGTGGTGCTGCCCAGCTAAGGCAGGGTGGTTCCTATCTGTTCGAACACTGTGCTGCACCCTGGAAGTGGCCAGCAGCAGGTCCGGCTCCTAGGTGGGGGGGGCCATGCTACCCCTGCCCCAAGAACTGACTCTGCACTCCCATTGGCTGGAAACTGGCCAATGGGAGATGGGAGGGTGGTGCCTGCAGGTGAGAGCCGCGTGGAGCAGTTTGCGCGCCTCTGCCTAGGAGCCAGACCTGCTGCTGGCCGCTTCCAGGGTGTAGTGCTGTCCGCAGTGCCAGGACAGGCAGAAAGCCTGCCTTAGCACCCCTGCTACACTGTTGATTGGGAGTCACCTGAGGTAAACTTGTGCCCCAATCTCCTGCTCCAGCCCCAAGTCCCCCAAACCTGGAGCTCCCTCCTACACCCAAACCCTCATTCCCAGCCCCACCCCAGAGCCCTGACCCCATCCTGCACCCCAACCCTCTGCCCCAGCTCAGAGCTCCCTCCCACACTCTGAACCCCTTATTCCTGGCCCCACCCCACAGCCCTCACCCCAAGCCTCTGCCCCAGCCCTGAGCCCCTCCCACACCCTAAATCCCTTATCCCCAGCTCTGTTGGGTCACGAGCATCAACAAGTTTCTTCAACTGGGTTGCCAGAAAAAAGTTTGAAAACCACTGGTTTAGAGCAGTCAGGGCTAGAGTTGACTTGGCCCGATTCTGACAAACCTGCCATCTAGCGAACCCTGCATGCAGCAAAAACTGCATACAGTAGAGAAGCTGGGCCGATAAATGGCAATGCTTCACTTAAATTTTATTCTGGAATTGGTTTATGCTGTTCTCTGCAGTGGATTGGTGTATTAATTTGTATTTAGATACTGGTATTCACAGAAGTGTGTTTTAGTTGTTCTCCAAATGTCTTTAAGATAGTATGGTGGCTGCAGTAATGGAATTGCACAGTATTTTATATTTGAATTCTGTTAATTGAATTGGTACATATGCTGAAACACTCATAAATATAGTCTCTCTTGTTTGTGCTGGTCTCCAGCTGTGATGACTATTTAAACTCTTTCAGTATTTAAAAAAACCAAACAAACCTTGAGATCCTCACCTCTTAGTTTGATTGTGCCTCCTCTTTGTTAGCTAGCAGCATTATTGAATGCTAAAAGTGGTGCCTGTATTTCAAAGTAGAACTGTTGAGAAAAATCACTTTTCAATATTTTTGGTTTAAATTTTACAATACAGTTTTTTTTTCTGAGTGGTAGCTGTGTTAGACTGTATCACCAAAAAGAACAAGGAGTACTTGTGGCACCTTAGAGACTAACACATTTATTTGAGCATAAGCTTTCGTGGGCTAAAACCCACTTAATCGGATGTATGCAGTGGAAAATACAGTAGGAAGATATCTAATCTATCTATCTATCTAAGAGAGGTTAACATAAATAGAAAGTGTTAAATAAAATAATGACCAATGCCAGGAGCAACGAATTTATATTTATATAACTATATTTATGAGTGCTTCAGCATATGTACCAATTCAATTAATAGAATTCAAATATAAAATACTGTGCAATTCCATTACTGCAGCCACTATACTATCTTAAAGACATTTGGAGAACAACTAGAACACATTTCTGTGAATACCAATATCTAAATACAAATTAATACACCAATCCACTGCAGAGAACAGCATAAACCAATTCCAGAACAAAATATATATATACACACGCATATGTTTTTTTTCTAGTACTCATAGAAATGGTCAGTAATATTATTTTGTGACTTTCTTGTATTGCACTTAAGTCCTAGCACTTCACTCTTATAAGTATACTCTTGGTCCCTTGAATCATTTTGGGAGTTTTGCCGTGCTTTAAGTAGTTGCTTACCTATAATCAGCTTTTATTTCTTTTTCAGCTACATGGACCAGAAGAAATGTTTTTGTGGGTTGGAATTAGAAGGTTGAATCACATATGGAATTTTTTGAGGTGTAGTAGTTTGATTTATGATGTACAGCAGTGTTTCCCACACTTGGGACGCCACGTGTGTAGGGAAAGCCCCTGGCGGGCGAGGCCCTGTCTGCATGTTCCGCTGATCACAGCTCCCACAGGCCACAATTCGCTGCTCCAGGCCAATGGGAGCTGCTGGAAGCGGCGCAGGCCGAGTCGCTGCTTCCAGCAGCTCCCAATGGCCGGGAGCAACGAATTGTGGCCAGTGGGAGCCTCGATTGGTGGAACCTGAGGATGGGGCAGGTAAACAAATCGGCCCGGCCCGCCAGGGGCTTTCCCTACACAAGTGGCATCCCAAGTTTGGGAAACACTGATGTATAGAATTGCAGGAAAAGATTACCAAATTTTTTTAATAGCTAGATTTGTTGATGCATGAAAGAGAGGTTAACATAAATAGAAAGTGTTAAATAAAATAATGAGCTTCTGGATCAACCACTGGAGTCTGATGGTTAGCTTTTCTGTTGATTAAATTCATAACTTACCTTAGTGCAAATGACAGGTAGCGGCATCTATTAACACTAGATGTATCTTTAAGGGAAGATGTTTCAGACCGTTGGAAAAAGTTGAGAGGAAAGAGGAATCTCAGTGCGCAGTCAGTCCGCTGCTCCTGAACAAATTTTCTCTGACCAAGTCTGCTTTCTTGCCTTTTATTTTCAAGGAAGTTTGCCATTTTTTAATTTTCCTTGGCTTTCTATTGCCAGCTGCACATCAGTATAATTTATTTTGCCTGATTGGGTTTTCTTTAGGGTATTGTGGCCCTAAGAGAAAGAGGGAAAGATGACTGAGAACATTAAAGACTCACTGGACATCAGGCAAGTACCTTTGGTCAGGGCCTTGTGATATGGAGGAAGGAAATCTCAGCTGGGCCTCTGCTGAGGCTGTCTTTACTCTTCCACAGACAGCAAATAAAATAGGGGAGACTCAGAGTACTAGTGAAACTAGTTTGACTGGGCTGGAGATAACTTTGCAAGCTGTGGTTTCCTCAGCAAAAGCCCAGACCCTCTATACTGCAGCTTTTGGAAAATGTTATGATCACACACCCTTACAGTATGAGCTTACTAAAATAGACCTGAAAGTGTTTGGTCTTCATCACTGGCATTGCAGGAAATATAAATTTACGTAAAAAAGTGGAAACTTTACAAAGCAAACTCTGATGCTGCATTTAGTTTGTGGAATTCCACGCAGGATTATAAAACACTGTCCTCCTACAGCATTACGCAGTGAGGGTAGGTGACTCACTTTCTGAAGGTTCCGCATTTGCTTTTTGTTCCATTGTCTCTAACTTCTCGTGTAGACAGTGCTCTCACCAGCTCTTCCATGGGTATGGATTCTTTTATGCTGACATTGTACCATTGATGTTCTTTTTAGGCATTCAGTAAACAAAACAAATAATTTGTGATATCTTTCTGGAACTCTGACAGATTTTTGTGCTCTGGCTCTAAGTACTCAGTGTCATAATTGTTTCTGTCTTCTTCCACTTCACAGACCATCAAGCTTAAGTTCTGTCACAGTTGTTTCTTTTGTTTCAGTAAACAAAACTAATAATTTTGTGATCTCTTTCTGGAACTCTGACAGAACCATCTAGTCACTTGTGCATTCCTCTCCTTGTTTGTGTGCATCCACTGGAGTGGGGCGTTGTCCGTCACAAGGGTGAACCACCGCCCAAGTAGGTAATACTGTAGAATCTCCATGGCCCATTTAACCACTAGGCATTCCTTTTCTACTATGGCATATTGTTGCTCCTTGGGAAGGCACTTCCGACTGGGGTAAAGGATTGGGTGCTTCTCATCCCCCACCATCTGTGAAAAGCATCTGTTTGTAGAATGTATTACGTCTTGAAATCTGGGGCTTTGAGCACTGGATGACTGCAAAGGCTGTCCTCAGGTCTGTGAAAGCTTTTTCCACTGCCTTGGTCCACTTAACTATATCTGGTCCCCGAGCTCTTTTTGGGTCCATCAGAGGCGCTGCCCTCGTCATGAAGTGATGAGTAACTACCCTACTATCCCTAAGAACAGTCTGACCTGCTTTTTGTGGATTGGTCAGGGCTATTCCTGTATTGCCTTAACTTTGTTCCATTGGGGTTTCACCAGGCCCCTTCCAAGTACATACCTGAGGTATCTGGCCTCCGCTAGCCCCATTGCACATTTGGATGGGTTAGCGGTGACGACGGCATGTCTAAGAGCATGTAGTACCGCTTCCACTTTCCCCAGGTGTGTCTCCCAGTCAGGGCTATGAATTACTATGTCATCTAAATAGGCAGCAGCATGCTTGGCATGGGGTTGAAGTATTCTGTCCATCAACCACTGGAAAGTCGCGGTGGCCCCATGGAGCCTGAAAAGGAGGACAGTATATTGGAAGAGGTGGTCAGGTGTAGAGAAAGTGTTTTTTTCCTTGGCGTCCTGAGCCGGGGGATCTGCCAGTAGCCCTTTGTCAGTCCAAGGTGGTCAAGCATTGGACCTTGCCTAACTGATCCACCAGCTCATCAATATGTGATTGGGTAGGCATCGAATTGGGATACCTTGTTTAACTTCTGGAATTCATTACAAAACCTCAGGGTGCCGTCAGGCTTGAGGACCAAGACAATAGGGCTGGACCACTGGCTTCTGGATTCTTCAATCATCCTGAGTTCCAGCATCTTCTTTATTTCCACCCTAATTTCTTCGCTTTTTGCCTCTGGTATGCAATATGGTTTTATTGTCACCCTTGCTCCAGGACAGGTGATGATGTGGTGTTGGATAGCGGCGTATGGCCTCGTTGTGTGGAGAACATGTCATGGTTACACTGGATCATCTCAACAACTTCTGTTGGTTGTTCTGGGGCTAATTTGGGGGATATCCTTACTGACCTCGTGGGTCATCTGCCTGGGGTAGAGCCAGCAGGATGGTCAGGCATGTCTCCCAGTCGAGCCAGGGTTTCAGTAAGTTCACGTGAGATCTGTTCTGGCCTTCGGCAGCCTGGCTGCTTCACCTTATAATTCACCTCCCCTATGGCTTCCACAATCTCATAGGGTCCACACCAGCTGGCCAGGAGCTTGCTTTGGGTTGTTGGTACCAGCATCAGCTTCCGTTCTCCTGGTTGAAGTTTCTATGTTTTTGCCCAAGGGTTGTAGTAGGTTTGCTGGGCCTCTTGTGCTTTATCCAAATGTTTTTGTACTATGAGGGTCACTTGGGCTATTTGTTCTCTCATCTGGGCCACGTGTGCGATGATGTTCTTCCTCAGTTGGGTTGTTCCTCCCATTCCTCCTTGACGATGTCTAATATGCCACGTGGGTAGTGTCTGTACAGTAGGTCAAAGGGGGAAAATTCACTAGATGCCTGGGGAACTTCTCGTATTGCAAACATCAGGTATGGGAGGAGGGTACACCAGTCTTTTCTGTCTTCATCCACCACCTTTTTGATCATGCTCTTGAGAATGCAGTTAAACCACTCGACTAGACCATCTGTTTGGGGACGATAGACCAAGGTCCGCAAAGCTTGGATGTGGAGCAGGGTACGTAAGTCTTTCATTACTCTTGACATGAAGAGAGTCTCTTGGTCTCTCAGGATCTGCTCTTGGGGTGCAGAGGGCCCCACTAGTTGCCCGGGAAGGTGGTAGAGGAGGGAAGCGGGGAAGGGGTCTGGGTTTGCTCCTCACTCTGAGCCCAGCCCCTTTCAACCCCCTTTATGGCTTCCCAGGGCCTTGTGCCCCCTCACCCCCGCTGTGGCTGTGGCTTGGCAGGGGCTGCAGTGGGAGCCGTGCTCCCTTGTCCCACAGCTGGGTCAACTCTTGAGCAGGGGCTGTGTGCCCCCCAGGGCTGTGCCCCCTGCTGCAGCCACTGGAGTTGGACTGTGCCCTCCTCCATAGCAGGGGACTGGTCCTGTCAGTCTCCCCCTGCCATAAGACTCCATTACTCCCTCCTACCTAGCCCTGCCCCTGGAAAAATTAGTTGTGTAATCCAAAGAAAAACTTGCTGTGAAGTTCCACCAAATTATGCATGATAGGCCTTTTTGCAGACAACTGAGCAAACAGTGTTCTTAGGAAAGTCCTGTCAATGAGCAGTGTACATCACTCTAGGATGGTGCTATAAAGTGAACTCTCTCATTTTGGGAGGGAAATAGAGGAAGAGCATTTGAAACATAGAAATCTATTCATTTGCCAGTCAGTAGTCTGGAAGCAAATATTTAGCACTGAAGTAAAGCAGTATGTGGCTTATTTCACCTCATAAGGTGGTGATATCTTTGGCCTGGTCTACACTACGCGTTTATACCGAATTTAGCAGCGTTAAACCGATTTAACACTGCACCTGTCCACACAACAAAGTCCTTTATATCGATATAAAGGGCTCTTAAAACCAATTTCTGTATTCCTCCCCGACAAGGGGAGTAGCACTGAAATCGGTATTGCCATGTCAGATTAGGGTTAGTGTGGCCGCAATTCGATGGTATTGTCCTCCGGGAGCTATCCCACAGTGCACCATTGTGACCGCTCTGGAAAGCCATCTGAACTTGGATGCACTGGCCAGGTAGACAGGAAAAGCACTGCGAACTTTTGAATTTCATTTCCTGTTTGGCCAGCGTGGAGAGCTCACCAGCACAGGTGACCACGCAGAGCTCATCAGCACAGGTAACAATGCAGTCTCCTGAGAATTGAAAAAGAGCTCCAGCATGGACTGCACGGGAGGTACTGGATCTGATCGCTGTATGCGGAGAGGATTCTGTGCTTACAAAACTCCGTTCCAAAAGACGAAATGAAAAAACATTTGAAAAAATTTCCAAGGCCATAATGCAGAGAGGCCACACCAGGGACTCAATACAATCCCGTGTGAAAGTTAAGGAGCTCAGACAAGCCTACCAGAAAACCAAAAAAGCAAACGGAAGGCCTGATGCAGGGCCAAAAACATGCCGCTTCTACGCTGAGCTGCATGCAATTCTAGGGGGGTCCACCACCACTACCCCACCCCTGTCCGTGGATTCCGAGGTGGGGGTGGTAATCTCAGCCATGCCTGAGGATTCTGCGGACGGGGAAGATGAGGAGGAGAAAGAGGAGAACGAGCTTGTAGAGAGCACACAGCACTCCAATCTCCCCAACAGCCAGGAGCTTTTTCTCACCCTGACTGAATTACCCTCCCAGCCCTCCCAAGCCACTATCCCACACAATGAAGCCATGGAAGGGACCTCTGGTGAGTGTGCCTTTGTAGATATAAAATATGGCTTAAAAGCAAGCGTTTTTTAATGATTAATTTGCCCTGAGGACTTGGCATGCATTCGCGGCCAGTAAAGTTACTGGAAAAGTCTGTTAACATGTCTGGGGATGGAGCGGAAATCCTCCAGGGACATCTCCATGAAGCTCTCCTTGAGGTACACCAAAAGCCTTTGCAGGTTTCTGGGCAGGGCACCCTTATTCCGTCCTCCATTGTCATAAACAGATAGTTAAGGGTTAATGCCTCTTTTACCTGTAAAGGGTTAACAAGCTCAGTAAACCTGGCTGACACCTGACCAGAAGACCAATAAGGGGACAAGATACTTTCAGATCTTGGTGGAGGGAAGTCTTTGTTTGTGCTCTTTGTTTTGGGTGTTGTCCGCTCTTGGGACTAAGAGGGACCAGATGTCAGTCCAGGCTCTCTAAATCTTTCTGAATCAGTCTCTCATGTTTCAAAATTGTAAGTAACAGCCAGGCAAGGCGGATTAGTTTTATTTTTGTTTTCTCAACTTGTAAATGTCCCTTATTTGCTGAGATGATTTTACCTCTGCTTGCTATAACTTTGAACCTAAGGCTAGAGGGGGTTCCTCTGGGCTATATGAATCTGATTACCCTGTAAAGTATTTTCCATACTGATTTTACAGAGATGATTTTTTAACTTTTCTTTCTTTAATTAAAAGCTTTCTTTTTAAGAACCTGATTGATTTTTCCTTGTTTTAAGATCCAAGGGGATTGGATCTGGACTCACCAGGGATTGGTGGGGGGAAAGGAGGGGGGATGGTTAATTTCTCCTTGTTTTAAGATCCAAGGGGTTTGGATCTGTGTTCACCAGGGAATTGGTGAAGCCTCTCAAGGCTGCCCAGGGAGGGAAAGGTTTTTTGGGTGGGGGGGACAAGAAGTGCTCCAGACACTAAAATTTCTGGATAGTGGCAGAGTTACCAGATCTAAGCCAGTAATTAAGCTTAGAGGTGTCCATGCAGGTCCCCACATTTGTACCCTAAAGTTCAGAGTGGGGAAGGAACCTTGACATCCATGGTAGGACACTTGACCACGCCATGCATGTAGCAAGTAATCTGGTATCATTGCATGACAAAGCCTAGCTGCGTATGGTCTAGTGTTTGCTGGCATTCAAGCAACATCCGTTCTTTATCTCACTGTGTCATCCTCAGGAGAGTGATATCGTTCATGGTAACCTGGTTGAAATTCAGGAATTTAATTAAGGGTACAGAGATGGTTGGGCTGTTTGCCTGTGGCTTAAAAGAAATCCTTCCCTACATTTAGCCAAGCGGGGGGTGGGGGAGTGGGGGGAGAGGTGACTGTCACTGAGATTTTTTGTGTTTGGCTAGCTGGGATCTTCCCTGCTACCAGCCACACAGTGGAGGGTGTCTAGCAGCGATCTTCCATGATACCAGACACGCGGTGGGAGCAAGGGTAAAGCGATCATCCCAGAGAATTGAATGGGGTCAGTTCTGGTGCTGCACATTAACAAGAAAGAAGCAACACTCAATGGGCTTTGCTTGCTATTTGGGAAAGGAGGGCGCTGGATATATGAAGGCTGCAGAAGCCGAAAGACAATGGCTTACCATGGCCGCATGCAAGCCGAATTCTGCTGCCCAAACCTGTGTCTGTGATCTCTAACACTCAATATTAAGATGCAAAATGTGACCTTGTAGCGAGATCACATGTGCTATGTAAGGTGAATAGTATTGTTCACCGTGAAAGAGTTTAACCATTGTTCTGTAAAATGTATCTTTTTAAACACTTCTCTCCCTTTTTTCCCTCCTTCCTGCAGCTGCAAATTTTTCAAGTCGCCCTCCTCCGTCTCAAAGGCTATCTCAGATAAGGCGGCAGAAAAAAAAGTCGCGAGATAAATGTTCTCGGAAATCATGGAAGTGACCCACAATGAAAGAGCTCATCTGAATGATTGGAAGGACGTGGTATCAAAGTACAGGAAAGATGCCAGTGAACATGAGGAGAGGAGGGACCAATGTGAGGAGAGGAGGAACGCTCGAGATGAGAGGTGGCGGTAGGAAGATCAGAGGAGGCATGATGCAATGCTGGGGCTGCTGCGTGATCAAATGGACATGCTCTGGCATCTTGCGGAGCTTCAGGAACAGCTGCAGGATCACAGAGTGCCACTGCAGCCCCTGTATAACCACCCTCCCCCCTCACCATGTTCCTTAGCCTCCTCACCCACCAGACGACTAAGAACGCGTGGGGGGAGGCTCCGTGCACCCTCCCATTCCACCCCAGTGGACAGCCCAACCCAAAGGCTGTCATTATTTTGAAATTTTTTTAGTGGCCTTTTCCTTCCCTCCTATTCTCCTCCCAAACTGCACCTGGGCTACCTGGTCAGTTCTCTCCCTCTTTTTATAACTAATTAATAAAGAATACATCTTTTTAAAAGAAAGTAACTTTATTTCCTTAGGAAGCAAGCGGTAATTGGGTGGCTTACAGGGAATGAGTCAGTCAAGGGGGGGGGGAGTGTTTCATCAAGGAGAAGCAAACACAACAGTCACACCGTACCCTGGCCCATGATGAAACTGGTTTTCAAAGCTTCTCTGATGCGCACCACTTCCTGGTGTGCTCTTCTAATTGCCCTGGTGTCTGGCTGCACGTAATCAGCGGCCAGGTGATTTGCCTCAGCCTCCCACCCCGCCATAAAGGTCTCCCCCTTACTCTCACGGAGATTGTGGAGCACACAGCAAGCATCAATAACAATGGGGACATTGGTTTGACTGAGGTCTGAGTGAGTCAGTAATGTGCACCAGCGCGCCTTTAAACGGCCAAATGTACATTCTACCACCATTCTGCACTTGCTCAGCCTATAGTTGAACAACTCCTGACTATTGTCCAGGCTGCCTGTGTATGGCTTCATGAGCCATGGCATCAAGGGGTAGGCTGGGTCCCCCAGGATAACTACAGGCATTTCAACATCCCCAACTGTTATTTTCTGGTCTGGGAAGTAATTCCCTTGCTGCAGCCGTTTAAACAGAGACACTAGCATTGTGAACCCTTCTTGGCCATCCCACGTGGATGTTGGTGAAACATCCCTTGTGATCCACCAGTGCTTGCAGCACCGTGGAAAAGTACCCCTTCTAGTTTATGTACTGGGTGCCCTGGTGCTCCGGTGCTAAGATAGGGATATGTGTTCCATCTATCACCCCACTACAGTTAGGGAATCCCATTGCAGCAAAGCCATCCCCTATGACCTGCACATTTCCCAGAGTCACAACCTTTCGTAGCAGCAGCTTAGTGATTGCTTTGGCTACTTGCATCACAGCAGCCCCCACAGTAGATTTGCCCACTCCAACTGACTGATTCCCAACTGACCGGTACCTGTCTGGCGTTGCAAGCGTCCAGAGGGCTATCGCCACTCATTTCTCCACTGTGAGGGCTGCTCTCATCTTGGTATTCTGGTGTTTCAGGGCAGGGGAAAGCAAGTCACAAAGTTCCATGAAAGTGCCCTTACGCATGCGAAAGTTCTCAGCCACTGGGAATAGTCCCACACCTGAACACTATGCGGTCCCACCAGTCTGTGCTTGTTTCCCGGGCCCATAATCGGCGTTCAATGGCTAGAACCTGCCCCATTACCAGCATGATCTCCAAAGCGCAGGGGCCCGCGGTTTGAGAGAATTCTGTGTCCATGTCCTCATCACTCTCATCGCCGCGCTGCCATAGTTGCCTTCTCCTCGACTGGTTTTGCAGGTCCTAGTTCAACACTGACTGCACGAGAATGCGCCAGGTGTTTACAACATCCATGATTGCTGTCTTGAGCTGAACAGGGTCCATGCTCGCTATGCTATAGCGTCTGCACAGTTCACCCAGGGAAAAAGGTGCGAAACGGTTGTCTGCTACTTGTATAGAGGGAGGGGTGAGGCTGTACCCAGAACCACCCGCAACAATGTTTTTTGCCCCATCAGGCACTGGGATCTCAACCCAGAATTCCAATGGGCAGGAGAGACTGCGGGAACTATGGGATAGCTACCCATAGTGCAATGCTCCGGAAATCGACACTAGACTCGATACATGGACGCACACCACTGAATTAATGTGCTTAGTGTGGCCATAGGCACCGTACTTTATACAATCTGTTTTAAAAAACCGGTTTCTGTAAAATTGGAATAATCCCCTAGTTTAGTCATACCCTTTGATTAGATAGTTTGCACTGTATAATTTATAGCCTCTCTTTATCTAAATCATATGGCCACGTCAGCGGTGAGTAGATCCAAGTACGTGGGCTTCAGCTACATTATTCATGTAGCTGACGTTGCGTAACTTAGATCGATTTCCTCTACCCTCCAGTGTTGACTAGGGCTCAGTGGAGCAATTCAGAGACTGCAGCAGTCCATGAGCACTTTGAGCTGGAGAGAGAAGGCCCAAGTTAGCCTTAATTATGTCTTGTTTCATTTAATTATTTGTGTGGTTAACCGTTTCTAATGCTTCTGGTTTTCTAAAGATCACTGCTTGATGTGGCTGAATTCTTCTTTTTTTATAACTTGGCTTTTTCACATGCCACATGTTTTGAAGTAGATCAGTATGCGTCTAGGTAGGGCCATTGTCTGAGACTGATGCTGTAAATTGGCATAGAAACTGACTTCAATTTGGGTCATGTAGGGCCGAGCACATTGTCGGCATTTAACACATTATAATATTTTGGACTAACATCTCTGCTATGTTAGGGAAGTTTTGTGCCACTTTGCTCATGCAAAGCTGCCTTAAAGCCGACCACTGGATTATTAATCCTGCACAGGGTAATTCTTAGTTGGTGCAGAACTGCCACAGTGCCTGCTGTGACACTTCTCTCCCACTTGCTAGCACAGAGGGTGTGGCTGTGACTCCAGTATACCTGGCTCATCTCTGGAATGGTTTTTTAAAACCAGCATAAATTAGAGAAGCCTTAAGGTTTACATCAGGAACCAGAATGGGCCCAGGATGGGGGAGCACAAAGGTGGATACCTCCTGTCCTAAGATGTATGGAGTGCTCCTCAGCATCAGCCTGGGAACTGGACACATTTGTCTTGGGCGTGTAATAACCTTAGCCCCAGATTTGGACCTTAGCGTCCAAAATATGGGGGTTAGCATGAAAACCTCCAAGCTTAGTTACCAGCTTGGACCTGGTACCTGCTGCCACCACCCAAAATATTAGAGTGTTTTGGGGCACTCTGGTCCCTCTGAAAAACCTTCCCTGGGGACCCCAAGACCCAAATCCCTTGAGTCTCACAACAAAGGGAAATAATCCTTTTTCCCTTCCCCCCTCCAGGTGCTCCTGGAGAGATACACAGACACCAGCTCTGTGAATCCAAACAGAGTGAATCTCCCTCTCTGTTCCCAATCCTGGAAACAAAAAGTACTTTCCTATTCCCCCAGAGGGAATGCAACATCAGGCTAGCAATCCAACACACAGATCTCCCCGATTCCTTCCTCCCACCAATTCCCTGGTGAGTACAGACTCAATTTCCCTGAAGTAAAGAAAAACTCCAACAGGTCTTAAAAGAAAGCTTTATATAAAAAGAAAGAAAAATAAGTACAAATGTTCTCTCTGTATTTAGATGATACAACACAGGGTCAATTGCTTAAAAGAATATTGAATAAACAGCCTTATTCCAAAAGAATACAAATCAAAGCACTCCAGCACTTATATTCATGCAAATACCAAAGAAAAGAAACCATATAACTTACTATCTGATCTCTTTGTCCTTACACTTGGAAACAGAAGACTAGAAAATAGAACTACTTCTCCAAAGCTCAGAGAAAGCAGGCAGCCAGAAAACAAAGACCTTAGACACTCAATTCCCTCCACCCAAAGTTGAAAAAATCCGGTTTCCTGATTGGTCCTCTGGTCAGGTGCTTCAGGTGAAAGAGACATTAACCCTTAGCTATCTGTTTATGACACGCCCCCCAAATTGCAGACAGTGGGGAAGCTCACTGGCGGCGATTTCCTTCTAGAACTTGAAAATAAACAGATTAATACAACACATACACCTTTACATATACTCCTAAGTATATAACTAACAGACTTATACATTTTAAGAACACTTTTTAACTACTGAATTCTGGGAAACTCTCACGGGAGAGTGCATCAGCAACTTTATTAGAAGCTCCTGTGATGTGTTGAATTTGAAAATCAAAATCTTGGAGAGCTAAACTCCAACGAAGAAGTTTCTTGTTGTTCCCCTTGGCAGTATGAAGCCACTTTAGTGCAGCATGGTTGCTGAGAAACACGACAGGATGGAAGTTGTGATCTGTTGCTTCCTGCATGAGCACTGCTCCTATACCACGCTCAGATGCATCTGTGGTTACTAGGAATGGCTTGTCAAAATCCGGGGCCCTGAGCACAGGGTCAGACATGAGCGTTGCCTTAAGTTGGGTAAAGGCCTTTTGACACTCATCAGTCCACTTAACTGCATTTGGCTGGGTCTTTTTGGTCAGGTCGGTCAGTGGGGCAGCGATTTGGCTGTAGTGGGGTACAAATCGCCTGTAGTATCCGGCCAAGCCTAAGAAGGATTGGACCTGCTTTTTGGACCGTGGGACAGGCCACTTTTGGATAGCATCCACCTTGGCCTGTAGGGGGTTTATGGTTCCTCGACCCACCTGGTGCCCCAGGTAAGTCACTCTGTTTTGGCCTATTTGACACTTTTTGGCCTTAACAGTTAGTCCTGCCTGCCTGATGCGCTCAAAGACCTTTTCCAGGTGTAGTAGGTGTTCGGGCCAGGAGTCTGAAAAAATGGCCACATCATCGAGGTAGGCAACTGCAAATTCTCCCAGTCCAGCTAGTAGACCATCTACCAGCCTTTGGAAGGTGGCGGGTGCATTACGAAGGCCGAAAGGAAGGACATTGAATTCATACACCCCCGCATGGGTGACGAATGCTGACCTCTCCTTGGCAGGTTCATCTAGCGGTACTTGCCAGTACCCCTTGGTTAAGTCTATTGTAGAGATGAACTGGGCACGTCCCAACTTCTCCAATAGCTCATCGGTACGTGGCATTGGATAGTTGTCCGGACGAGTTACAGCATTTAGCTTACGGTAGTCCACGCAAAAGCGTATTTCCCCATCTGGTTTGGGTACCAGAACCACTGGAGATGCCCATGCACTGGTAGATGAGCGGATTATACCCATCTGTAGCATGTTTTGGATCTCCCGTTCTATAGCAGCTTGGGCATGAGGAGACACTCGGTAGGGTGGGGTTCTGATTGGGTGAGCATTACCTGTATCAATGGAGTGGTATGCCCGTTCAGTCCGTCCTGGGGTGGCTGAGAACAATGGGGCGAAGCTAGTGCACAGCTCCTTGATTTGCTGCCGCTGCAGACGTTCCAGGGTGGTTGAGAGGTTCACCTCTTCCACGCCACCGTCTTTTTTCCCGTCGTAGTAGACACCGTCAGGCCACTCAGCATCATCTCCCTGGACTGTAAACTGACAAACCTGTAAGTCTCTGGAATAGAAAGGCTTGAGAGAATTAACATGGTACACTTTAGGCTTTAGTGAGGAATTGGGAAATGCTATGAGGTAGTTTACAGCTCCCAGGCGCTCTTGGACCGTGAAGGGCCCTTCCCATGATGCTTCCATCTTATGGGCCTGTTGCGCCTTCAAGACCATAACCTGGTCTCCTACCTTGAAGGACCGATCTCTGGCATGTCTGTCATACCAGGCCTTTTGTTCTTCTTGAGCATCCTTTAGATTCTCTCTAGCAAGGGCTAAAGAGTGTCGGAGGGTGCTTTGTAGGTTGCTTACAAAGTCCAGAATGTTAGTTCCTGGAGAAGGCGTAAACCCCTCCCATTGCTGCTTTACCAACTGTAATGGCCCCTTAACCTCGTGACCATACACAAGTTCAAATGGTGAAAACCCTAAACTGGGATGTGGTACAGCCCTGTAGGCAAACAGCAACTGCTGCAACACTAGGTCCCAATTATTGGAGAATTCGTTGATGAATTTTCGTATCATGGCCCCCAAAGTTCCATTGAACCTTTCAACCAGGCCATTGGTTTGATGGTGGTACGAGGTGGCAACCAAGTGATTCACCCCATGAGTTTCCCACAGTTTTTCCATGGTCCCTGCCAGGAAATTAGACCCTGAATCTGTAAGGATGTCGGAGGGCCAACCTACCCTGGCAAAGATGTCTGTTAGGGCCAGGCACACAGTGTTAGCCCTGGTGTTGCCTAGAGCTACTGCTTCCGGCCATCGGGTAGCAAAGTCCACTAAAGTCAGTACGTACTGCTTTCCTCTGGGCGTCTTTTTTGGGAAAGGGCCCAGAATATCCACAGCTACTTGCTGAAATGGGACCTCAATTATGGGGAGTGGCTGGAGAGGGGCCTTGACCTGGTCTTGAGGCTTACCCACTCTTTGGCATACCTCACAAGACCGGACATACTTGGCAACGTCCTTGCCCATCCCCTCCCAGTGGAAGGACTTTCCCAACCGGTCCTTGGTTCTGTTCACCCCAGCATGGCCACTGGGATGATCATGGGCTAAGCTTAAGAGCTTCCCCCGGTACTTAGTTGGAACCACCAACTGTTTTTGCGGCTGCCATTCTTCCCGGTGTCCACCAGAAAGAATTTCCTTGTACAAAAGTCCTTGGTCTATAACAAACCGGGATCGATTAGAAGAGCTGAGAGGCGGTGGGGTGCTCCGTGCCGCCGCCCAAGCTTTCTGAAGGCTGTCATCCGCTTCCTGCTCAGTCTGGAACTGTTCCCTTGAGGCTGGGGTCACCAGTTCTTCCTCAGACTGTGGACTTGGGCTTGGTCCCTCTGGAAGCGATGTAGGTGATGGGGTTGTTTCCGTTGCTGGTGAACCGCTCTCCGCTGGTGCACCTGAGGGTATTTCAGGCTCTGGCTGAGCCTTTTGGGTATGGCTGTCTGTTGCTTCTGCCAGTTTTGGCTCGCTGGCGCCCTCTGGCGTTGAGTTTGAAGATGTAGTTGCACTTGCTGGTGCTGGTTGCTGTTCCAGTTCCGGGCCTGGGACTGGAGATGCTGTGGCTGTTTCAGTGGTTGGCATGGAATCCGGGTCCACTACCTCTGTCTGGGTCTCTGGTAACACAGACGGGGCCTCTGTGGACGGTTCAGGAACAGGAATGGGTCTGGAAGCTTGCCTGGTTTGGCTACGTGTAACCATTCCCACTCTCTTGGCCCGCCTCACCTGGTTGGCCAAGTCTTCCCCCAGTAGCATGGGGATAGGATAATTGTCATAGACTGCAAAAGTCCACATTCCTGACCAGCCTTTGTACTGGACAGGCAGTTGAGCTGTAGGCAAGTCTACAGCTTGTGACATGAAGGGGTAAATTGTAACTTTGGCCTTTGGGTTGATGAATTTGGGGTCAACGAAGGATTGGTGGATAGCTGACACTTGTGCCCCCGTGTCTCTCCACGCAGTAACCTTCTTTCCGCCCACTCTCAAATTTTCCCTTCGCTCCAAGGGTATTTGAGAGGCATCCGGGCCTGGGGATCTTTGGTGTGATGGTGGTGTAATGAATTGCACTCGCATGGTGTTCTTGGGACACTTGGCCTTGATATGTCCCAGTTCATTACACTTAAAGCATCTTCCATCTGATGGGTCACTGGGCCGAGGTGAGTTACTGGAGACTGGTGAGGTTGAAGGGTAGGGTATCTGTGGCTTTACTTGGGTGGTATGTGGGGTCTTTGGCTGTCCTCGGTTGTAGGGTTTATGGTCTGTGTGCCCCCTGGGGTAATCGTTCCCCTTGACAGTAGCTTTCTTGCTTTCTGCCAGTTCCATCCATTTGGCTCCAATCTCCCCCGCCTCAGCGATATTCTTGGGGTTTCCATCTTGTATGTACCGTGTGATGTCTTCAGGAACACCATCCAAGAACTGCTCCATTTGTATGAGGAGGTTCAGTTCTTCCAAGGTTTGAATGTTGTTTCCTGTTAGCCAGGCCTCATAGTTTTTTGCAATGTAGTAGGCGTGTTTGGGAAATGACTCCTCTGGTTTCCACTTTTGGTTTCTGAAACGCAGACGGGCATGATCTGGGGTTATCCCCATCCTGTATCTGGCCTTGGTTAGGAAAAGTTTATAGTCATTCATTTGGTGCTTAGGCATTTCAGCTGCCACCTCTGCTAAAGGTCCACTGAGCTGTGACCTCAATTTTACCATGTACTGGTCTTCGGGAATGCTGTACCCAAGACAGGCTCTTTCAAAATTTTCCAAGAAGGCCTCGGTGTCATCACCTGCCTTGTAGGTGGGAAATTTCCTGTGCTGTGGAGCAATATTTGGCGCCGGGTTGTTAGGGTTGGCTGGCACATGCAGCCCAGCTTTTACCAACTCCAGTTCATGTTTTCTCTGTTTTTCCTTCTCTTCATTCTCTTTTTGTTGTTTTTCCATTTCTTTTTGTTGTTTTTCCATTTCTTTTTGGTGTTTTTCCATTTGTTTTTGGTGTTTTTCCATTTCTCGGTGGTGGGCCAACTCTTCTTCTGCTTGTTTCCTTCGGTAGGCTACCTCTTCTTCTTCTAGTTTTCTTTTGTGTGCTGCCTCTTGGCTGCCTGTTCTTTTTGGAAGGCTGCCAGTTTCATGCTTTCTTCCTTTTCTTTCATCTCCATCTCTTTTTGTTTTATTTCCAGTTGCTGTTTGTGTTTTTCCATCTCTCGCCTGTGTTCAGCTTCTTTGATTTGTTCTTCGGCCTCAATTTTTGCCTTAGAAGTCATGGTTCCTGTTTTCTTGGGTTGGGGTGCCCTCCGGTGTTTATCTTTTGAACTGCAGGTTCTGTTGCCTCCTGGAGTCTGCCTAGCAACAGTGCTTTTTTCCTTTTCTCTCTCTAGCTAATGTTCAATGAAGGGAAACCAGAAAAACCACTTTATTTGCATGCCTATAAGTGCTGGTACTTGCCCCCTAATGGGAGGGCTATTGCATGACAAAAGACCCTTAACAGGTTCTTAATGGCTTCTCGCTTAACATGCAAGCCACAAACTGCGAGAGAGAGCAGAAAAAAAAAAATTTTCTTTGGTTCCCTTTTAAAACCAACTGTTTCTCTCTGCTAAAAAGCCCTTAGCAGAGAAAAGAAAAATATAATATTCCTACTGGCTTCTGGATTCTAATCCCACCTCTGCCACCATGTAATAACCTTAGTCCCAGATTTGGACCTTAGCGTCCAAAATATGGGGGTTAGCATGAAAACCTCCAAGCTTAGTTACCAGCTTGGACCTGGTACCTGCTGCCACCACCCAAAATATTAGAGTGTTTTGGGGCACTCTGGTCCCTCTGAAAAACCTTCCCTGGGGACCCCAAGACCCAAATCCCTTGAGTCTCACAACAAAGGGAAATAATCCTTTTTCCCTTCCCCCCTCCAGGTGCTCCTGGAGAGATACACAGACACCAGCTCTGTGAATCCAAACAGAGTGAATCTCCCTCTCTGTTCCCAATCCTGGAAACAAAAAGTACTTTCCTATTCCCCCAGAGGGAATGCAACATCAGGCTAGCAATCCAACACACAGATCTCCCCGATTCCTTCCTCCCACCAATTCCCTGGTGAGTACAGACTCAATTTCCCTGAAGTAAAGAAAAACTCCAACAGGTCTTAAAAGAAAGCTTTATATAAAAAGAAAGAAAAATAAGTACAAATGTTCTCTCTGTATTTAGATGATACAACACAGGGTCAATTGCTTAAAAGAATATTGAATAAACAGCCTTATTCCAAAAGAATACAAATCAAAGCACTCCAGCACTTATATTCATGCAAATACCAAAGAAAAGAAACCATATAACTTACTATCTGATCTCTTTGTCCTTACACTTGGAAACAGAAGACTAGAAAATAAAACTACTTCTCCAAAGCTCAGAGAAAGCAGGCAGCCAGAAAACAAAGACCTTAGACACTCAATTCCCTCCACCCAAAGTTGAAAAAATCCGGTTTCCTGATTGGTCCTCTGGTCAGGTGCTTCAGGTGAAAAAGACATTAACCCTTAGCTATCTGTTTATGACAGGGCGTCAGGCTACTTCTGTCACCATTCAGTATATCCTATTATTATATAACAATATATGTCAGAATAATGTATACAGCTATGTGGAAATAAGATCTTAAAGTGTTTAAAAATAATAATCTGGTTTATGTTAGTTATGTTCTTTGACTGCCTCCCACATAGGAAGCCTGAAAATACACATGAGGAAAAAAATCAACTCCCCAGAGGAGCCTATGCAAAGGAGATCAGAATGAGCTCTGTTTAGCAAATGTGGCAGTAACTTACAAGCAGTCCCTGTTTTAAGGATTTATGTTTGTCCTTTAAATTTCATCTGTTCAATTAATCACTTAAAACTATAACACACATGTTGCATGCAGTGCAAAATTAGGTTACAAGCTATCTCTAGTAAGAGAACACTTATAGTCCAGAGGTGGCCAAATTTACTGACTCTCTGAGCCGCATACAACAATTTTCATTAATTTGAGAGCTGGATGTACCTGCTGGGGTTTCAGCCCTGTGGGACATGCCTGCCAGGGTTCAGGGCTGAAGCACCATGACCCCCCCCCATCTCTGCTGAAAAGAAACTCCTACCCCACCACCCCACTACAAGGCAGAGGTCCTGAGGGCCCCCTCCCCCCCACCTCCCTGGGTCTAGTAGATGGAGAATGGGCAGGAGCATGGGGGGCTCTGCGAGCTGCACTTTAACTATAAAAGAGCTGCATGCAGCTCGCGAGCCATGATTTGGTCACCCCTGCTATAGTCTATATTCTTCAAAAAGTTGTTAATTAGTTTTATAAAAGATAACACAGAGAATTCACCAAATTAGAATAAATAAATATCAACAATCATGTCTGATAATGGTAACTACTAAAGTTTCCCAACCATTTTGGACATCAGAACATGCTTTTTTATAACTTCACCAACAGCTAAATTCCTCTCCCTACCCCCTGTCATGGGTGTGTGTGCAGACCTAGAGCATTTTACTGTTTGTCTATGAACATACTGGTTCATATAAAACAAACATCAAGGATATGACAGAGCTCTGGTACCTTTTACATTGGATCTGCTTTAACACTTATGAACAACCCCTCTTCCCAGCACATAGTCTGAGTGAACTGGCTGTGTACAGGAGAGGTCAGCAGAATTTAGGGATAATAAAGAGGAAAGGAATCTCACTCCCATGGGACATCATGAGAAATGGAACTGCTCCATGGCAGCCTCTGGCCTGCCATAGGAACTATGGCTGTTGCACTCTTCAGTCAGTTTGTGTGAGTAAGGGTTTGGCTACTGCAGTAGTTCTCGCCCGGGGCCCCCTAGGCGGCCTCAAGTAGGTTTCAGGGGGGCCTCCAAGCAGGATCAGCATTAGACTTGCTGGGGCCCAGGGCAGAAAGTTGAAACTCCATTGCATGGGGCTGAAGCCCAGGTCCCTGAGCCCCACCACTCGGGGCTGAAGCTGAAGCCTGAGCAATGTAGCTCTATGGGGGCCGCTGTGGCATGGGGCCCCAGGCAATTGCCCTGCTTGGTATCCCTAACACTGGCCCTGGCTTTTATATGCAGAAAACCACTTACTGTGGCACAGGTGGGCCATGGAGCTTTTATAGCATGTTGCGGAGGCCTCAGAAAGAAAAAGGTTGAGAACCTCTGGGCTCATGGATAGTTACTGATCCCCAACCTGTCCTCAAAACCCTTGCACAGTGGTGTACAGGGAGCCCATTGAAGTCACTCCTCTTCAAAGGCTTTCTACCTCCCTCTGCACCATTTCAGCTGTATTTAGGGCCTTCTTTAGATGTAATTTTAGCCAGAGGATTATTTGGCTCTTAAATACTTTTGTACTTGATATGACCTAATGCAAAGCATTGCATTTCATCATTAGATATAGTCACTCAAAATGTTGCCACAGGGTGTTTTTTGTTGTATTGTTGCAGAACAGGATTTTCTCCAAATAGTGCTTTTTTGTTGGATTAGAGATGCATACTAACTATACAAAATTAGCACTTTCCTTATCCACCATGTCCCATGGATTGTTCCATCTTGCCCTGATATACAACAAACCAGACATTAGTTCCAGTTGGTGAATTACAAATGTGTTTTATTACAGCATAACTCTAGCATAATTGCAGACCTAAAGCCTAAGACTGCAGTTTATCCTCATGGCAGTTGACAGAAATTGTGCAGGATGGGGCCCCTCAGCAGTTCCCAAATGAATGGAAGAAAACTATAATATACACTTTGCCTTTAACCATTTAAAATAATGGGCCAAATGCAAAGATGTAAATACATCTTCATTTAGCCCCAGTATGTAAACTACACTAATGGAGAATCTGAGTCTACAGTTTAGATTGGTTCTTTTAGATTTGAGTCCCTTAGACATCACCTTTGAATTTGACCCTTTGAGTTTAAGGGTGTCTAAGTTGTTATAATTTATCTACTGAGGATGAATTACGGGTGTCACTTTACATTGTGTCATATTGCAAGTCTTCTCCCTTTGCCTTGACACATTTAAACTTATCTATTGTTTTGCTAGCTGAGGGTCACAGTGCTCTGTAAATGTGTAATTTCACCAGCATCACAACAGATTTACACCAGCATATGTAAATTCAGAATTTGGTTCCTGAGTATATGCATGTGTGATTTCTAGCATCTCTTTCTTTTCCTCTTTATACCTAAGTATGGAATTTTGTTCAGAATTCATTCTTCCTATCATATTCTGCAGCAAAATCCCAGTGATTTGCTGCGTCTATCCAAAATCTTCTAAGAAAGTGCACTAGCCAATGGCAAATTGCACACTGGGATACCTACCCATGACACAAGCACTCCTGATGAGTATGTGCAGTGGCAACACAAGGAGCCAATTATGCATGTGCATGAGCAATATACTAACTGCAGCAGATTTATGCTGACTTAACTTGTATCAATCAAAATTTGTAGCGTATACATGATCTTAGTTTCTCCCAGTTAGTCTACTCCACACTCCCCAACTAGACTTTTTCCAGACACACCCTCTCTCCACTTCTTGTCAGAACAATTTCTGTTGGACTCCTCCACTCTGTGTATCATTATTGGTCGTAGGCTGAGTGTTTTGAAATACTGGGATAGGCATTGTTCTAGTATGTTGCACAGTGCTAGGTGTATCAGAAGTAAAACAGAAATTTGTAGTAGTGACATTACAAATGAGGCCTTCATATATAAATTTTATTGTGTTTAGTTAGTACTGTTAGATCATGATTGCTATAGAGGACAGCTCATTTACTTACCAGATCCGTAGTCAGGTGTCACCAGTATTGTTAGATATTTGGCTGCATGTGTGTGTTCTCCCTGTGAGCTGCCCCAGTTCTGCGCAGACAGCTGGCACAGCAGACTTTGCTCAAACTGCCCAATGACCAAAAGATTCGTTAAGGAATGAAGGCACCAAGCCAGGTTTATTGTCAACAAAGCCCACTAATAGCACCTGACAGACTCTATGAGGATATTAAGACAGGTATGCCCGTGACAATAGACTCTTAGACTTTAAGGTCAGAAGGGACCATTATGATCATTTAGTCTGACCTCCTGCACAATGCGGGCCACAGAATCTCATCCACCCACTCCTGTAACAAACCCCTAACCTACGTATGCATCTCAGTGAACGGCAGGAGTTTCCATTTCCCCCTCAGCTGGACCAAGACACTCTCTCAGAGATCCCTCTTTATACCCTGATACAAACAAGTTATGTACTGCCCCACTAACATAGTTAGTTACTGCCCCTTGACATGGCTAGTTATCACCCATCTCATTGTACATATTGATTCTATCAAAATATCTTTATTCATCACACTGTTATTCTGACTTTATCTTTTAGAAGGGGTGAGTGTGTTCCTCTTATCCTTGGGGAATGTTTTTGGTACCATCCTTGATATTGGAATGTTCTGGTACCACTCTTCTGGAATGTGTTTGTATGAATACGCTGTGCCAAGCACTTCTTAGGAATATGTATTTTTGCAATATCAGCCCTGTTCTTGCCAGATACTGTGAACTTGCAAGCAGGCAGGACCTGACATTTGCTCAGAGCCTGACTTTTGCTACCCTTGCTTTCTATCAGCAAAGCATTTGCCCACTATTTTAGTTCAGGCCTTAGGCTACACACCTGGCCTCTAATACAAGGCTCATAGACTCATAGACTCTAGGACTGGAAGGGACCTCGAGAGGTCATCGAGTCCAGTCCCCTGCCCTCATGGCAGGACCAAATACTGTCTAGACCATCCCTAATAGACATTTATCTAACCTGCTCTTAAATATCTCCAGAGATGGAGATTCCACAACTTCCCTAGGCAATCTATTCCAGTGTTTAACTACCCTGACAGTTAAGAACTTTTTCCTAATGTCCAACCTAAATCTCCCTTGCTGCAGTTTAAGCCCCTTGCTTCTTGTTCTATCATTGGAGGCTAAGGTGAACAAGTTTTCTCCCTCCTCCTGATGACACCCTTTTAGATACCTGAAAACTGCTATCATGTCCCCTCTCAGTCTTCTCTTTTCCAAACTAAACAAACCCAATTCCTTCAGCCTTCCTTCATAGGTCATGTTCTCAAGACCTTTAATCATTCTCGTTGCTCTTCTCTGGACCCTCTCCAATTTCTCCACATCTTTCTTGAAATGCTGTGCCCAGAACTGGACACAATACTCCAGTTGAGGCCTAACCAGCGCAGAGTAAAGCGGAAGAATGACTTCTCGTGTCTTGTTTACAACACACCTGTTAATGTATCCCAGAATCATGTTTGCTTTTTTTGCAACAGTATCACACTGTTGACTCATATTAAGCTTGTGGTCTACTATGACCCCTAGATCTCTTTCTGCCATACTCCTTCCTAGACAGTCTCTTCCCATTCTGTATGTGTGAAACTGATTGTTCCTTCCTAGGTGGAGCACTTTGCATTTATCTTTATTGAACTTCATCCTGTTTACCTCAGACCATTTCTCCAATTTGTTCAGATCATTTTGAATTTTGACCCTGTCCTCCAGAGCAGTTGCAATCCCTCCCAGTTTGGTATCGTCCGCAAACTTAATAAGCGTACTTTCTATGCCAACATCTAATCATTGATGAAGATATTGAACAGAACCGGTCCCAAAACAGACCCCTGCGGAACCCCACTTGTTATACCTTTCCAGCAGGATTGGGAGCCATTAACAACTACTCTCTGAGTACGGTTATGTTTCAGGATCTCTTTCTACTACACTCCCTTGGACTGGCTCCTAGCCTAAGCTTGTCTCCTGAGGCTCCTCATCTAATCTCAATATCTACTCCTCCTCCTCCAGCTTCTTGTTCCACTCTTTTTGCAAAGTAAGTCCCATTTCTCCCCTCCCCTACCTGCAGGGGTGGCAGGTTTGTAGAAATTTTGGTGGTGCCTAGAAAGATCAGAGCCTGCCCTCCCCGAACTCCACCCCACACCTGCCTAAGGTTCTGCGAGGGAGTTTGGGTGCCGGGAGGAGGTCTGGGGTGCAGACTGTGGGTTGGGGCAGAGGATTGGGGTGTAGGACGATTGAGAGGTCTGGGGTGCAGGCTCTGGATGGAGTTTGGGTGCTGGGTGCAGATTCCAGGCTGGGGCACAGGGTGGGAGTGCAGGATGGATGGAGAGGTGCAGGCTCTGGGAGGGAGTTTAGGGATGGGAGGGGCTGTGGAAGGAGGGAATACAGGCTCTGGGCTGCGGTGAGGGGTGGGCGTGTAGGAGGGAGTTTCGATGCAGGAGGGGGTGTGTGGGAAGGGGGTGGGGGTGCAGGCTCTGGGAAGGAGTTTGGGTGCTGGGTGCAGGTTCTGGGCTGGGGTACGGGCTGGGGTGCAGGATGGGTGGAGGTGTGCAGGCTCTGGGAGGGAGTGCGGAGGGCTGGGTGCAGGTTCTGGGAGGGAGATTGGGGGCAGGAGAGGGTGTGTGGGAAGAGGTGGGGGTGCAGGATCTGGGACAGAGTTTGGGTGCAGGCTCTGGGACAGAGTTTGGGGGCTGGAGGAGGAGTGTGGGAAGGGGCTGGGGGTACAGGATCTGGGACAGAGTTTGGATGCTGGGTGCAGATTCTGGGCTGGGGTACGGGCTGGGGTGCAGGATGAGTGGAGGTGTGCAGGCTCTGTGAAGGAGTGCTGAGGGCTGGATGCGGGCTCTCGGAGGGAGTTTGGGGCCCGGAGAGGGGGTGTGGGCTCTGGGAGTGGGTGGTGGGTGCTGGGAGTGGGGGAGGAGACTGCCATCACATGTGGCTTCCTTCCTCCCCTGCTGCCCTTCTCCATAGCCTCACTGGGGGTGGGGGATGGGGCTGACCCTTGCCCAGTGTTTGCAGGAGTGGTGGCTGGGAAGGGCAGGGGAGCGGATCACTGGGTCAAACACTCACCAAAGCCTCAGCAGCTGCTCAGGTGAGTGAGGTCCACTCCAGATGTCTCCTGCCGGAAGCCCCTTTGACGTCTGGTGCCGGGGGAGGGGAGGGCTGCCAAGCGTGTGTGTGCCCCCTCCTCCTCCTCCTGAGGTGCAGTAGCAGCAGCAGTTGCCTCAGTCTGATGCCAGCGCTGCTCTTGTGCTGTGCTGTAGCTGCCGGCAATGGAGGCGAGGGAGATCCTTGCCGCTTTTACTCAGGTTGGGGTGCTCCAGGGACCGCTCCAGGCAGGGCCAGGGGAGAGACCCAGCTCCAAACATTGGTGGAGCAGGGCTCCCAGCCCTGAATATTGCTGAAGCCCGAGCACCACAAGAGAATATAACTCGCCACCCCTGCTCACCTGTACCTCAGCAACTTGTGAGATCTGACTCTGCTCTTCCTTTCATCCATTCCTCATGGTGGTTCCTACTCCCAGTCTCTTCGTCCAGTCAGTCCCAGATGCCATCTCCCCCTGTTTCTCACCTGATCTGAATTTTTTGCTTCCAACCATCTGACTCCCTGTTCTCCTCCATTTCCTTCAATGATTCCCAGTTCCAGCCTCCCCTCCATTCAATTTAGACAGCCATTTACGTAAGTGGTTTGAAACGTCCACATTTGTTGATGTTATAACATGACTAAGTGATGCAGGTAATGGGAACATTTCTTTTAAAGCTTAACTTCTGAGGCTGCAATTTAGATATAGACGACACTGATTGTTTCTTTAACATCTTAAATCAGCAGGCATCTGTGGCCTCAAGGTAAGAAACAGAGAGATTTGCCAAAATTAGGCTTAAAACAATTCTTTACATGAAGATCTCATAAGGATCTTACTGTTGATCCTCTGAGGTTTTTCTTTCTTTGTCTTCAATTTCAAAAATGTACAAGAATAAAATTCCTCAGTGGAACTACTACTGGTAACTTCTCTTTTCAACTCCTTTCCTGCTATAGAAAAATATCACCCTAGCTCAGTCATTATTCAACACAGAGCACCAAAAGTAAAGCAGCACAATATAACGTTAAATTCTACCCAGCTGGAACACATCAGAGATTCTGTCAGAAGGAGGAGCATGGGTTAGAAAGTGTCTGAGCTAACTCAGGCTTCACCACCCAAAATTTAGAGGGCAAATCAGGCCTTCCATGACAGGAGTGTTTGAGGGACATTCTTATGATTAGGAGGCATGATCTATAAATTTGTGCAAATATTACTTTGACCCAGCAATGGCATAGCCACCATTCTCAGTGGAGATTATTCTTCTTTGGGTAAGAAATTATCCACACCTGGAAATATGAAGTGGTTTGTACATGGGACAACTGCTAGCCAGAATATACAGTAGGAGTATATGCTGCTTTGGCATTGTTAATAATGCATCCTTTTTTTTTTCTGGCCAGATAACATGGTTCCAGAGTTTGCTCTGTATTGTGCATTTACTGAGCAATCCTATGATTACTTTGCGAAAATAACTTAGATACCTTATTATTTTGCCAGTTGGAAAATGTTATGATGAGATGATTTTTCTAACCATAATTCAACCCTCTAGCTCTGCCTTATGTATGAGGATGATGTCAATACAAAGGTGGTACTGTTCAGGGTGAGCTGCACCTCTGCCTTCTCTGTGTTCATCTGTGGGAATCCATTCCGAGTGACAGAGGCAGTACCTGCACTTCTGTCAATGTGGAATCTTATAACTCACCCCATTTTTAGACTGGGGCTCCAGATTTCAGCTCCCCCTATTTACCCACCATGTTTCCCTAGCAAGCTTAGCTGGGTTTGGTGCTTACCAGAGATTTGCCTTTGAGAGCTGTGAGTGCTATGAAATACAGTGACATTGGACAACTTCCTCAAAACAGGTATGATTTATTTATTCACAGGAATGTAGCAATGAGAGAGAAAGGGGTTGAAACAACTTAAGGGTTATACCCTTATTGTCTTAACTGAAGCTTAGTACTTCCCTCAAGATATAGGCCCATCTTATCTCAGGTACCCCTGCTTCTCAATAGCGGGTTACAGTCTCCTCCTTTGGAAACCCTGCCTCTGTAGTTCCTTTCAGCTTCAAGATAGAGGCCATTTAATCCCTCCCAAACTCTGTTTCATTTTTCCCACTTAGTAGCCTCAGTGGGGCTAGAAATCCATCCAACTTGTAAATCAGCAAGATGGGTGTGGGGCAGGGCCGGTGCTACCATTTAGGCAGCCTAGGCAATCGCCTAGGGCGTCAGGATTATTCAGGGTGCGGCATTTTGCCGGGGGCGGGGGGGTGGCAGGCGGCTCTGGTTGACCTGCCGCAGGCATGCCTGCGGAGGGTCCGCTGGTCCGCAACTCCGGTGGAGCTGCCGCAGTCGTGGCTGCGGATGGTTGGCTGCTCGCGCTGCGGCAGCTCCACCAGAGCCACGGACCAACGGACCCTCCGCAGGAATGACTGTGGCAGCTCCACCGGAGCCGCGAGATCAGTGCAGGGGGCGGCAAAATGGCCGTGCACCTAGGGCGTGAGAAACTCTAGCGCCAGTCCTGGTGTGGGGGGAACTGTATTGTTTAAATACCAGTGATTGGTTATCTGGAACCATTGACTTTGGGCTTGTCTACATGGTGGGAAAATGCAATTTCTAAAGCACAGAAATGTGTTGCGCACTAACTGTCCTGCTGGTGTGAACCAAAAGTTTTATTATAGTGTGCTTTAATGCAGTGCTGTTTTAAATCACTATGCTAAAGCACAGTAGGGAATTTTTAATGCACACCAGCAGGGTCTACATGGACCAGTTAGTGCAAAACATGTTAATGTTCTTTAGAAATCACACCCCCATAAGGTGCATTACCCCAATGTAGACAAGCCATTTAATGCCTTCAGACATGCAATCCCACGTAAGACTGAACCTTTACTTATATTTTAACAAGCAACACCATGTCCAGGAAGCAGATAGGGGAACACATAATAACCACAAAAAATGTTACAGATATTTCCCATATTCTTAACAATCAGTATGTTACTTAGTAATTGAGAAATCCATCATGTATATTACTTACACCACATAACAGTAACTATGAGATCTTTATTCAGTAAGTTACATGTGTGTCAGTTTTAGCTGAAACAAGTAAAATACAATCTATATAATAAAAAATCTAATATTAAAAGTCACAATAGTGGCTTGAGAAAGAAAAAGAGTATTATTATTAATGTCTGTTCAGGGCTGAACTTAATGGGAAATCCAACACTGAAACCTTGTTCTTTTGAATCCATGTTCTGGTGATGGGTTGTGTATGTGTGAATCTATTCAGCAATACTGATTATGTGTCGAAAGCCAAAATATGATGGTGTATGTCTTTGCATAGATTTAATCACTCTAGTATCATACACATACTATAAAATGACAACCCACAATTAAAAAGCATCCACCAAATGCTAGAATAATACAATAGTTCAATTAGTTATGAAAAGAGAAGCACATACTGAAAATTCCATAGAGAAGAGCTCCATAGGATTTTAAAATAAATGATGGCTTAACCCCACCCCACCCCCAACCAGAAACCAACAACAACTCAGATACCACATGGAGCGACAGAGTGCTCTTATTCCATTAATAAATTTGGATTACTTTAATCTCCAGTCTTCCCTTGTTTAAGCATATTTCTGTCATGCCTAAGCTGGCTCACTAGCATTTGAAGAACTTACTGTAGCTAAATGGTTTTCTATCAGTGATGTGACAAAAATTGTATCTGCACTTTAATAGTAAACAGATTCTTGAGACAGAATATCTTTGTCTATGTAGCTCCATCCTGCTAGTCTAAACACTATAATTTCTGTTGGATTCTCCTACCCTCGCTCATTATGGACGTGATGAAAAGCCCATCAAAGTCAATGGAAAAATTTCCATTAGGACTTAATATTTATCCTGGAAGATGATCACTTGGGAAAACAACTGATATTAGCCCCTGACTAAAATTAGCAAAATTCAGGTTTGTCCTGGTCGGTCTGGTATTAGTAAACATTGCAGCTCTTGGTGACAAATACAGTATTAAGATCCATTCAATAATAACTTTCAACAGGAGCCCATTGTAGGTACTTCCTCAGGGCAGGGACTACAGTAAAACAACCAATTTTCATATTAAATTGCAGTATGTCAACACTTTTTATATAATATTTTAAATATTAATAATGACTAATCATTAAGTTTTTTCCAGTACAGATTTAGTAGTGGCAAATCTGTATGGGCAAATATGATTTATGATGCTAAACTGGCTAGATAGGAGTGCAAATGTTTTAAAAACTGATAACATTCAGATTTAAATTGTCCTGTTATCTATAATTTTGCTTCCACAGTTTTCTATCATTTTGATACAACAAAGTGTGATCTAACGTCCTTCACAAACATAGATTTGCAGTAGAGATCTAGATCTTCAGTTTAAATGTTAGAAGAAAAAGAAGGAACTCAGGATTACATTCCATCAACCACATTTCAGCCTCTTCCTGTTTTCAACTCAACATATGACGTTTGCTTTTGGGGTCAGTCTTTTGGCTAAGAAATAGAAAAGATCCATTGTCCTCTTGAATGTTTTTTTTAATTTTGTCTTTGGTGACACTAGTTCTTTGTTAAATAGTTCAGAACAGTGTTCCACTGAGACACCAGACTGACTAAAGTACATTACTGTCAGTATCCTATCAGATTTCTCTTTCGATTTTTATATTGATGTAAGCAGAGTCAAGATGAGCTCTACCCTGACATCTGGTGGTGAATTGTGGTGAGTTGTGGAAAAGAACTTCAGGGGCTGATCTTGTTTGCACAGGCACACCCACCTCACCTAGCAAGAGCCCAAATGATCACTTTGGCTGCTGTGGGATCCCCAGTTTTTCTGTTATTGGGGCAGGAAGAATAAAGTGTTGTTACCCTGATTATATGAATCAAGGACAATGAAACTGTTTTATGACAGAGGTACTCACCATCAACTAAGTAGCATTCACTAGACAAGGGACATGTGTTCCATAACCCAGTGAACTGAGAGAGGCTGGGGACAGGTATTTGTATCTGATGGCATGGGCCCCCTTTGAGGGCCTGAAATACCAATTGCTCTTGCTCTCTCTACTGTGGAATATCAGAGATAATTTTAATTCTATTAGAAGTCCAATTACAGGCTGCTGAGGTGAGGCTGAAACGTTGCTGAGCAGCTGGCGGAGCACAGCAGTTTGTAGGACGACTGGAGTGGCTCGTGGGACAGCTGGTGAAGCAGAGCAGTTTGCAGAGTGGCTGGAGCGGCTCATGGGATGGCTGGTGAAGTGGAGCGGCTCACGGTGAAGGCTGTGGCAGAACCCCATGGAGAGGCGGGGCAGTCGGGCTCAGGCCATGTAAGGTGCCCCTTAATAACGCTCCCCACCCCCCCGGGCTAGGAGGTAAAACTCTGCAGATAAACTTTTGAACTCTGGAGCTGCACTGACCAGGGACAGAGACTTTTGGGTTGTTGGACTTTTGGGTGATTTTTGGGTTGCTGGACTCAAGAGACTTTTGGGGTGTTGGACTTTTGGGACTTTGGGTGATTTTTTGGGTTGCTGGATGAAGACCTTGGGGGGAAAAGGATACTGCCAAACTTACCGGGGGGGGGGGAGGGGGTGGTCTTTTGCTCATGGTTTGTGTTATGAATCCTGTTTATGGTGTTTCCCCAACATAATGCCACATTGTTTCCCTCCTTTATTAAAAGGATTTTGCTACACTCAGACTCTGTGCTTGCGAGAGGGGAAGTATTGCCTCTTCGAGCTGGTTTTGCATTGTGTTATTGAAACGGAACCCCTAGATACTGAACCGGGCCCTTGTTGCTGCCAACTTGGACAGGCAGAAGGGTTACATTAGCTTAGTGTATTATTGCAAAGCCTCTTGTTGTGTGAAATGCAAGCTATGTTTTGCTCAAATTCCTCCTCGTGCTCACAGCAAATTTCAATATATAATTGCTGCAAATGTAGAGGACCACTATTCTATATAAACACAAGCTAATTATCTTTATCTTTACTTTAAAGACCTTTCACTGCCTAGCTTTGCCCTGCCTATCCTCTTATATCCTATTGCTGACCCCTACCTTGCCAATAATGCCAGTTCATTGCCCGCTAGTCCAGTTTTCCCTCAGAAATCTGTATTCTTTTTCTCATGGTATCCTTTAACTCTTTTTTCTTTCTTCACATGTAGTATCTAGTTGTGAACCTGAGAACTGAAATCTATTTGGAGCAGTATAACCAAGACAGAGTGCTTCATCCATTTCTATAAACTGCTCATTTTGTGCCACATTGAGGCAGGATGATATTAGTATAAAAACAGTTTCAACTTTCTTATCAAGTTCAAATCTTTCTTTCACTTGTTTAATGGTATAATCAGGACCGGCGCTAGGGTTTCTCGCACCCTAGGCGCACGGCCATTTCGCCGCCCCCCACGCTGATCTTGCGGCTCCGGTGGAGCTGCCGCAGTCATTCCTGCGGAGGGTCCGTTGGTCCATGGCTCTGGTGGAGCTGCCGCAGGCATGCCTGCGGGCGGTCCACCGGAGCCGCGTGAGCAGCCGACCATCCAGAGGCATGACTGCGGCAGCTCCACCGGAGCCGCGGACCAGCGGACCCTCCGCAGGCATGCCTGCGGCAGGTCAACCGGAGCTGCCTGCCGTCCCCCCCCCGGCAAAATGCCACCCCCTGAATAATCCTGGTGCCCTAGGCGATTGCATAGGCTGCCTAAATGGTAGCGCCGGCCCTGGGTATAATTAACTACTAATTGTTGCCATTTTTCGTATATAGAGGACAAACAGTTCCTGAATGAAGCTGAAATTGAAAAATTACTGAAAGGCCTAGAATGGGAACTTGAATTATAATTGTGGCTATTTTTTTTATGATGATCAGAACATCAGTAATGTCTCATTTGCAGGATCAACAGACTCAATGTTCTGCTTTTCCGTTTCAGTGCACAATATCATTCAGTTGAGTTGCACATTTGAAGAATCCAAAGAAAATTATTTTCTGCACAGTTGAGATGAGCACAAGTCCTCTCTAGCTTGCTACTTAACAAATGTTTACATTTTATTTTAGAAAAAATGGTTTTATTACATCAGTCAATTCACTTGCTCATTCCCTACCACTTCCTTCCACCATACCCATGTTGAATCAGATAAATTATTACATTGATATTTGATAATCACTGATCACCCATTTGCAACATTGACCAACAGCTTTCACATTTACTACAGGTAGAATGAGAAACAGCCCCAGTGAATTCAACATTGTGAAGACTGAAAAAGAAGACAAGTTAGGCAGCTTTACATAGAACCACACTGGGTTTGTCTTCACTAGACTTTACCAATTAATTTGAGGTATCTTTCACATTTATAAAAGCTAATATGGACAACTCCCATGGATTTCTTGCAGGCCAGAAACATTTGTTTCTTACCCTAGATTGACTCGAGGGAAAAATCTGATGCCCTGCCCACCGTCCAGAAGTATCTAGGTTCTAGCAAGTCAAGCCACTCTAGCACATCACAACCCAATGCATTCTCTTCTCTTTGGTATCCATTGTCAGCTGATTTTTATCCACTAGCCACATCTCTCTCCAACTAACAGTAGACTTTGTCATGCTTCTGTAACCTGTTTATTGTCTCCTAATATGTCTAAGAGGCATTATAAGTCCTTTCTTCACAGGAGCAGCTCTAGGCACCAGCAAAGCAAGCACGTGCTTGGGGCAGCCCATTTGCAGGGGTGGTAGGGATCCATCACGGGAGCTGAGAACCTACAGGGGGCCCTGGGAGCTGTAGTTCCTTGGTTAGCTCCCTGCCTGTAGAGCCAGCCCTGGAGCAGGAAAAGAACTACATTTCCCAGCATTCCCTTGGCCACTACCAACAGGAAAGGAAGGGGGAGAGAGTGAGGTAGCTGAGACCTCATGATGCAGCCTGCTGTGAATGGAGAGCTGCACTGTGAAGGGTAGGGATACCATATTTTAACATTCAAAAAATAGGATACTCCATGGGGAGGGAGGGTAATCCTGCCCTGCCACCATCCACTCCCTCTGACTGCCGCCGCCAGAAATCCCAACCCATCCAACCCCCCCCCCCCCAACTCCAGAGATCCTCCAATCACACAAGCTGAAAATTGTTCGACTTTACTGCAATTCTGTAACCATATGGGAACCAATCCCGTCTGTGTTCTGTGCACATCTAAAATTCCTGCTGAATGACATGCCCCGGGAGCGAGTTACCAGTGACCCAGGGTTGCGGTGGAAGGAGGGTGCAGGTGGGGGGGAGAGAGCCCAGGACGGGGGCGGCAGGAGGTGTGTGTGTGTGTGTGTGTGTGTGTGTGTGTGTGTCAATGAGGCGGGGAAGGAGGGAGCCCAGAGCTGGGACGGCACGGTGTGTATGTGTATGGAGGGAGACCCCAGGGCTGGGGCAGCAGGGGGCTGCGGCGAGGAGCGCAGTGCTGGGACACGGGGCAGCCAAAATTTTTTTTGGCTTGGGGCTGCAAAAAACCTAGAGCCAGCCCTGTTTGTTCACTTCCCTTTTAATTTTTTAGGATAATTAATTTTAATTCACAGACTGAAATTGGAGTCTAATGCTTCAGTATAAAAAACTTTGAAATGCAGTTTATGCTCCTGAAAGTATTGCAGAGTGACATAGAATTTTTTAAAAATAAATAAAAGCTGGAAATACTAGAAAAAAATGGGTGAAAAATCCCCCATTGGGCTGGGCTTTCAAGAGGAATAAAACATTCACAATGGGCTTTTCACATTCCTAGCTGAGCGGTTTAATAGACCACATTGGATTTTCTACTTTTTTTTATAATGGGTGTTAAACCAATAATTAAAATCTAATTTTTAAAAAAGTTGTATAATTTTATAGGACACAGTGTATGCAAACATCTCCAAGGCATATTTTTTTCCCAATCCTTTGGGTGTAATTTATTTTTTATTTCGCACACAAAAACAATTTTGTTAATAAAATACAAAAGAGAACACATAATAGTACAGCTATGTAAATAAAAGGGCACATGGGCAATTAGGGTATGTGAAGATTTTTTTAAACAGTTGTAAAGACATTTGTAAAACTGTTCAATCTGTTTATTCAGTAACAGTCACTGTATCTGCTTAGTATGTTAATGCTTGATCGCACATTAAAACTTTAAACTTTTGGCAGTGGATTGAACTAGAAGCTTTGTTGCTTGAGGCTGCTGATACAGAATAAATATTTTTGCAATGTTAATCAACTGGAATGTTCATAGCATACACTATCAATGGGCAATTTTTTGGCCAAAAATAATGAGGTTTTATTTATTTATTTGCAGTGTTCCAGTGGGAAAAAACTTCACCTAAAAATATTTGATTGAAAATGTTTCTTTTAAAGAATATTTTTTTAAAAGTGTCATTTAGCATAATTGTGATTAAATAAAAAGTGTTGCTGCTGAACTCTTATAATGGTGATTTTTTTATTAAAGTAAAGATTACATGTAAAACATTCATACTTTAGTATCTTTGTTTCCATAACTTGGAAGAAAGGGGGAAGAAGCACAGAATATTGATTTGGCTAGAGTGCTCTTTGACTTGAGGCCAGTTCTGATTACCATAGTGATGGAGAGCAGCAGTGGGAGGAAAGGAATTAGGACCTATTATTAAAAGGGGGAAATGACAGATCATGGGAAAGTACACAAAGAACGAAAGCTTTAAGAGAGGACAAAAATTACTTGGGAAAATAATGAAAAGCAGAAGAAGACGAGGAAGAGAGGATCAATTAAGACCTGGTCTACACTAGTCTGTTATTTTGGAATTAGCCTAGTTAATTTAAAAAAAGAAATGATTCCATCCACATGACCAAACTGGCTTTTTAGATTTAAAGGGCTCTTTAATTTGATTTCTGTACTCCACCTTGGCAAGTGGAGTAGTACTTAAATCAAGATCGCAATCCCAGGTTAAAGGTAATGTGGACATAATTCAACGTTATTGGCCTCCTGAGCTATCCCAGAATGCTCCCTTGTGACCGCTCTGGACAACACTCTCAACTCCGATGCACTAGCCAGGTGGACAGGAAAAGCACTGGGAACTTTTGAATTTCATTTCCTGTTTGGTCACCATCAGCATAGTCCACCATCACAGGTGACCATACATAGTCCACCATCACAGGAGATCACGCAGTCCCAAATTCGCAGACAAGCTCCAGCATGGTCCGAATGGGAGGTATTGGATCTCATTGCATGTTGGGGAGATGAATCTGTTATGGCAGAACTACATTCCAAAAAGAGGAACACAAATACGTACGCTAAAGTCTCCAGGGTCATGACGGAAAGAGGCTACTCCAGGGACACAGAGCAGTGTCGTACAAAAATCAAGGAGCTCAGGCAAGCTTACCAAAAAGCCAGGGAGGCAAACAGGCGCTCTTGGTCACAGACCCATACATTCTGCTTTTACAGTGAACTCCATGCAATTATGGGGGATGACGCCACCACTACCTCGAGGATGATGCCACCACTACCCCACCATTGTCTGTGGACACCTGGAAGGGGGGAGTTGCACGGAGTGAGAAGGAAGAGTCACTGGAGGACGAAAAGAAGGAGGACGACGACAGTGTGCAGGTGGCAAGTGGGGAATCCGTTTTCCCCTCTAGCCAGGAACTATGCTTAATGCTGGAGCCAATAGCCTCCCCACACTCCCAGTGCAGACTCCTGGACCATGACCTTGGAGAAGGTACTTCTGGTGAGTGAGAGCCTGATCGGAGCCAGGCGGTGGGGGGCAGAGGGGAAAACCCAGCAGCGCTGGGCTGTTCGCGTATAGTTTAAAGGGTTCATCCCCACTCAGAGTCCCATCGGAGCCACACGGGGGAAGGGGGGTTGGGTATTGTGTGAAGTGATCATCCCAGACAGCCCACAGGCCCTCCTTTCTGGCAAACCCACCAGGCATTGCTTGCTATGGGAAAGGGGTCCCAGCAGTTTGAAAACATTGAAATGAATGTAGAAGAAGCAGAACGCCGCATGCCCCTAGGCTGCCTGCAAGCTGAATTCTGTTGCCCGGCTGTGTGTGATGGCTTACTCATGCCAAAGTGTCCCCTTTGTTCTCTGAAATGTATCTTTTAAAATACTATCCTCCCCTTTTCTCCTCCCAAAGTTGAAAAGTTTCCACGTGGCCCCTATCTACTCTGTCCCAGAGGCTGGTCCAGATTAGAAGGTGAAAAAAACAACTCGGGAAGACATGTTTGCTGAGCTCATGCAGTTCTCCTGCACTGATAGGGCCCAGATGAATGCATGGAGGCAAACGATTGCAGAGCCCCGCAAAGCATTACAGGAACACGAAGAGAGGAGGGACGCGCACGATGACAGCAGGCAGGATGCTATGGTCAAGCTCATGGGGGAGCAAACTGACATGCTCCGCTGTATGGTGGATCTAATGCGGGAATGGCAGAAAGAACACAGACATCTGCTGCAGCCCCTGTATAACCGCCATCCCTCCTCCCCAATTTCCATAGCCTCCTCACCCAAATGCCCAAGACCATGAGGGGGGAGGCTACGGGGACCCACACTCTCAACCCCAGAGGATCGCCCAAGCAGCAGAAAGCTGGCATATGTGAACTTTTGATTTGGTTTCTGGACTTATCCTTCCCTCCTCCTCCATCCCACTAACCCAACCCCCCCCCCCCCGCCGCAGTCTGCCTTCTGATTTCTCTTAATGTGTTGTGCAACAAATAATAAAGAATGGTTTTTAAACAATTTAGACTTTATTTCCTTTCATATATATAGGGGGCGTGTAACTTCAAGAGAAATAAACACAGCTGTTACACCGTACCCTGACCAATCATGAAACTGGCTTTCAAAGCTTCTTTGATGCACAGCACGCCCTCCTGTGCTCTTCTAATCGCCCTGCTGTCTGGCTGTGCGAAATTGGCAGCCAGACGAGTTGCCTCAACCTCCCACCCTGCCATAAAACGTCTCCCCGTTACTTTCACAGATATTGTGGAGCACACAACAAGCAGCAATTACAATTGGAATATTGGTTGTACTGAGATCTAACAGAGTCAGTAAACCACGCCAGCGCACTTTCAAATGTCCAAAAGCACATTCTACCACCATTCTGCACTTGCTCAGCCTATAGTTGACCTGCTCCTTGCTACTGTCCAGTGTGCCTGTGTACGGCTTCATGAGCCATGGCATTAAGGGGCAGGCTGGGTCCCCAAGGATAACTATAGGCATTTCAACATCCCCAACAGTAATTTCCTGGTCTGGGAAGTAAGTCCCTTCCCGCAGCTGTTCAAACAGATCAGAGTTCCTGAAGATGCGAGCATCATGCACCTTTCCTGGTCATCCCAGATTGATGTCAGTGAAATGTCCCTTGTGATCCACCGGTGCTTGCAGCACCACGGAAAAGTACCCCTTGCAGTTTATGTACTGGCTGCTGCAGTGTGCCGGGGCCAAGATAGGGATATGCGCTCTGTCTATCGCCCCACTGCAGTTAGGGAACCCCAGCGCATTAAAGTCATCCACAATGGTCTGCACATTTCCCAAAGTCACTACCCTTGATAGCAGCTGGTCAATGATTGTGTTGGCTACTTGCAGCACTGTAGCCCCTATAGTTGATTTGCCCACTCCAAACTGATTCCCGACTGACCAGTAGCTGTTGGCGTTGCAAGCTCCACAGTGCTATGGCCACTCGCTTATCAACTGTGAGGGCTGCTCTCGTTTTGCTGTCTTTGCGCTTCAGGGCAGGGGACAGCAAGTCACAAAGTTCCATGAAAGTGGCCTTACTCATAAGAAAGTTTTGCAGCCACTGGGAATCATCCCAGACCTGCAACACTATGCGATCCCACCAGTCTGTGCTTGTTTCCTGGGCCCAGAATCAGTGTTCCACAGCATGAACATGGCCCAAGGCCACCATGATCTCCCAATCCCCATATGCCATGCTTCTAGGAATGTCTGTGTCCATGTCTTCATCAGTATAGTAATTGCATTGTTGTTGGTTCCTCCTCTGGTTTTGCAGGTACTGCACATACTACTGCATAATGTGCAAGGTATTTACAATGGTCAAAACTGCAGTGGAGATCTGACCGGGTTCCATGCTTGCTGCGCTATGGCGCCTGCACAGGTAATCCTGGAAAAAGGGCGCAAAACGAGTTGTTCAGTTCAAGATGGCCAATAAAAGGCGGTAAACAGTTGTCTTCTGGAGCTTTCACAGAGTCAGGAAGCTCATTAGAGCTGCAAGAGCGGGAGAGCAGAGTTTGTGGTGGAAATGTGAGCAGAGTTTGTGGCGGAAGCTGTGCGGCTCTGTTCACGATGGCCAAAAAACGGCAGGGACTTACCTTTTGTAGCTTCCACGGGAGCCCAGGATAGACAACGTGGAAAAAGCGGCGGAAGCTTTGCGACTCTGTTCATGGTAGCTCCACCTAAACCAAAGAGGAACCAGACTGCTGGCACTAAACATTAAAAAGGTTGCAGAGCAGTTTTTAAACTAGGAGATGGGGGAAAGCCGACTGCTGCAGAGGAGCATGTGGATCGGACACAGACTTCTCTTAGGGGAGAGTCTGATGATAGGGAATCTCTAGGTTATAGTAAGGAACAGAGGATGGAAGAGGATAATGTAAGGGCCGGATCAGATGATAAACAGTCACATAAAAAAGAATCTGGCACATCAGAAAAGGGCAGACAAATAAACAGGGACAAGTTTTTAAAGTGCTTGTACACTAATGCTAGAAGTCTAAATAATAAGATGGGTGAACTAGAGTGCCCTGTGATAAAGGAGGATATTGATATAATAGGCATCACTGAAACCTGGTGGACTGAGAGCAATCAATGGGACACAATCATTCCGGGGTACAAAATATATCGGAAAGACAGAACAGGTCGTGCAGGGGGAGGAGTGGCACTATATGTGAAAGAAAATGTAGATTCAAATGAAGTAAAAATCTTAAGCGAATCCACATGTTCCATAGAATCGCTATGGATAGAAATTCCATCCCCTTTTAAAAATATAACGTTAGGGATCTATTATCGACCACTTGGCCAGGACAGTAATAGTGATGATGAAATGCTAAGGGAAATTAGAGATGCTATCAAAATTAAGAACCCAATAATAGTGGGGGATTTCAATTATCCCCATATTGATTGGGAACATTTCACTTCAGGACGAAATGCAGTGATAAAATTTCTCGATACTTTAAATGACTGCTTCATGGAGCAGCTGGTACAGGAACCCACAAGGGGAGAGGCAACTCTAGATTTAATTCTGAGTGGAGCGCAGGAGCTGGTCCAAGAGGTAACTATAGCAGGACCGCTTGGAAATAGTGACCATAGTACAATAGCATTCAACATCCCTGTGGGGAGGAAGAACACCGCAACAGCTCAACACTGTGGCATTTAATTTCAAAAGAGGGAACTATACAAAAATGAGGGGATTAAACAAAAGTTAAAAGGTACAGTGACTAAAGTGAAATCCCTGCAAGTTACATGGGCCCTTTTTAAAGACACTATAGTAGAGGCCCAACTTCAATGTATACCCCAAATTAAGAAACACAGTAAAAAAACTAAAAAAGAGCCACCATGGCTTAACAACCATGTAAAAGAAGCAGTGAGAGATAAAAAGACTTCCTTTAAAAAGTGGAAGTCAAATCCTAGTGAGGCAAATAGAAAGGAGCACAAACACTGCCAGCTTAAGTGCAAGAGTGTAATAAGAAGAGCCAAAGAGGAGTTTGAAGAACGGCTAGCCAAAAACTCCAAAGGTAATAACAAAATGGTTTTTAAGTACATCAGAAGCAGGAAGCCTGCTAAACAACCAGTGGGGCCCCTTGACCATCGAAATACAAAAGGAGCGCTTAAAGACGATAAAGTCATTGCAGAGAAACTAAATGGATTCTTTGCTTCAGTCTTCACGGCTGAGGATGTTAGGGAGATTCCCAGACCTGAGCCGGCTTTTGTAGGTGACAAATCTGAGGAACTGTCCCAGATTGAAGTGTCACTAGAGGAGGTTTTGGAATTAATTGATAAACTCAACATTAACAAGTCACCGGGACCAGATGGCATTCATCCAAGAGTTCTGAAAGAACTCAAATGTGAAGTAGCGGAACTATTAACTATGGTTTGTAACCTGTCCTTTAAATTGGCTTCGGTACCCAATGACTGGAAGTTAGCTAATGTAACGCCAATATTTAAAAAGGGCTCTAGAAGTGATCCCGGCAATTACAGACCGGTAAGTCTAACGTCAGTACCGGGCAAATTAGTCGAAACAATAGTTAAGAATAAAATTGTCAGACACATAGAAAAACATAAATTGTTGAGCAATAGTCAACACGGTTTCTGTAAAGGGAAATCGTGTCTTACTAATCTATTAGAGTTCTTTGAAGGAGTCAACAAATATGTGGACAAGGGGGATCCAGTGGACGTAGTGTACTTAGATTTCCAGAAAGCCTTTGACAAGGTCCCTCACCAAAGGCTCTTATGTAAATTAAGCTGTCATGGGATAAAAAGGAAGGTCCTTTCATGGACTGAGAACTGGTTAAAAGACAGGGAACAAAGGGTAGGAATTAATGGTAAATTCTCAGAATGGAGAGGAGTAACTAGTGGTGTTCCCCAAGGGTCAGTGCTAGGACCAATCCTATTAAATTTATTCATAAATGATCTGGAGAAAGGGGTAAACAGTGAGATGGCAAAGTTTGCAGATGATACTAAACTACTCAAGATAGTTAAGACCAAAGCAGATTGTGAAGAACTTCAGAAAGATCTCACAAAACTAAGTGATTGGACAACAAAATGGCAAATGAAATTTAATGTGGATAAATGTAAAGTAATGCACATTGGAAATAATACCCCAACTATACATACAATATGATGGGGGCTAATTTAGCTACAAGAAGTCAGGAAAAAGATCTTGGTGTCATTGTGGATAGTTCTCTGAAGATGTCCATGCAGTGTGCAGATGCGGTCAAAAAAGCAAACAGGATATTAGGTATCATTAAAAAGGGGATAGAGAATAAGACTGAGAATATATTATTGCCCTTATATAAATCCATTGTACGTCCACATCTTGAATACTGTGTACAAATGTGGTCTCTTCACCTCAAAAAAGATATTCTAGCACTAGAAAAGTTCAGAAAAGGGCAACTAAAATGATTAGGGGTTTGGAGAGGGTACCATATAAGGAAAGATTAAAGAGGCTAGGCCTCTTCAGCTTGGAAAAGAGGAGACTAAGGGGGGATATGATAGAGGTATATAAAATCATGAGTGATGTGGAGAAAGTGGATAAGGAAAAGTTATTTACTGATTCCCATAATACAAGAACTAGGGGTCACCAAATGAAGTTAATAGGTAGCAGGTTTAAAACAAATAAGAGGACGTTCTTCTTCACAGAGTGCACAGTCAACTTGTGGAACTCCTTACCTGAGGAGGTTGTGAAAGCTAGGACTATAACAATGTTTAAAAGGGAACTGGATAAATTCATGGTGGCTAAGTCCATAAATGGCTATTAGCCAGGAAGGGTAAAGAATGGTGTCCCTAGCCTCTGTTCATCAGAGGATGGAGCTGGATGGCAAGAGAGAGATCACTTGATCACTGCCTGTTAGCTTCACTCCCTCTGCGGCACCTGGCATTGGCCACTGTCGGTAGACAGATACTGGGCTAGATGGACCTTTGGTCTGACCTGGTATGGCCATTCTTATGTTCTTATGTAACCAAAAAAGGGCAGGAAATGTTTAGATAAAAGAGTAGATAGAAAGACGAGAAGACATGCGAGGTGGATTCATAGTACTAGGAGACAGGTGGTGCATCTGCTGGTAGTATGGCATCTGCCATAGCTTTCACAGAGGGAGGACTGAGTGATGGCACACACCCAGAAACACCTGCGAGAATGTTTTTGTTCAATGCTAGGCTCAATACTGTGGATGCACTCCAACAAATTAACGCACTTTAGTAGGGAAACAACACTGAATGTATAAAATTGCTTCCGAAAATTAAAATAAAATAAATTCAAATTAATTTTGTACTGTAGATGTAACCTCAGAAGACAAATGTCTGAAACAATTAGATAAGAAGAAAACTTACCCTGAAGATGTCCACTGATGATACTTAACTCAAATTTTCTGATTGTGGTGGGTACATGTAGCAGAGTGCTTACCCTGCTTCTGCCCGGAAGCGCTTAAAACAGCCCTGGGGGAAGACTGTGGCTGGGAGCTACTAAGCTGGGCTGATTATGAAGTGGCTGCAAGTGGGCCACGCCCCAATCAGGCACCAGCTGGCCCCTATAAGACGCTGTGAGCCAGAAGCCCAAGAAGTCTCCCTCTCCAGCCATAGAGGGAAAAGGGCCTGACTGCAGGGATCTGGATACAGGGTACCTGAGTGAAGCAGGGCTGGGGAAAGGCAGAGGAACTGGGGAGCTCCAGCCTGGAAAGCCCCAGGCTGTGGCCTCGCAGAAGGCCAAGGAGTACTAGGGATTGCAGAGGGCAGCCCAGGGGTAGGCCAAGGCAGCAGGTCCAAACCCTCCTTGCCAGTGATGAGTAGGCTGATGCTGCAGTCTGCCCCAGGGCGTGGGGTTAGACAATGACTGGCAATAGCCATATACTGAGGCAAAGTGGGGATAGAGGGTGGGGGTCCCTGGGGAGGGGAGACCCTGACAGAAAGGGGTTACTGCCAGGGGACAGCACCCCATGTAAAAGGGCACCAGGGTTCAGGGAGGGACACGAGGGCCAGAGGACAGGCAGATCACTGGCCTGCAGAGGGCGCTCCAGAGTTGGAACCGAGCTAATTCCCAGGAGTCACCAGCAGGGGATGCTGCAGGAGTGAGTCCACTCGTCTACAGTACATATCCTCAATCAGCATATCACAAATTAAATATTTCCATGAATTTGCCCGTTTTTAAAATGCCTGCATCAAGTCCATCAAATCTGGTTAATAATGATAATATGAAACTGGAATCAATACAATAGAAACTAACTAGTAATTCAAGGGTCCTAGGGTCTGATTCAACAAGTTATTTAGGTATTTAGCAAGGTGATTAGCATCTTCAAGTGTTATTCAAGAAAATAGGAGCTAAAGATGCTCAGCAATGCACAGGATCAGGCCCTACAACCTGTGGATAAAACACATGAACAGTCCCATTGACTTAGATGAGAGTACACACGAGCTGAAAGTTACACAAGCAACTTGTTGAATTGGGGCCTTAGCCCTGGTCTACACCGGGGGGGGCAGGGGGGAAATCGATCTAAGTTACACAACTTCAGCTACGTGAATAACGTAGCTGAAGTCGATGTACTTAGATTGACTTACCGTGGTGTCTTCACCGCGGTGAGTCAACTGCTGCCACTCCCCCATCAATTCTGCTTGCGCCTCACATAATGCTAGAGTACAGGAGTGGATGGGAGAGCGTTTGGGGATCGATTTATTGCATCTAGACTAGACCCGATAAATCGATCCCCTCTGGATCAATCGCTGCCCGCCAAACTGACGAGTAGTGAAGACACAGGGAAATTACAGGCCAAAGTCAGTCCTGGCATAACTAGGCAAAAATGTCTTTGACTTACATGGGAGTTACACCCATGTATACAAGGCCCAATTTAGTGCTAAATATATGTTCTTCGAAGATTAGATGTGGGATTCACTGAAACAGCATTACAAAGAGTGCAGAAAAGAAATATGCTACTCCATAGTAAGTACAAAAATATAAGGGATCATGAACTTAAGAAATCAAAGTAGATTTTTATTTACATAGAGGAAATCTTAATATTAGAGATGGGCCTGCATCAAAATCCAAGACTAGGACACCCCACATTTTGTGGAGGAGGAGTTCTCAGAATCCAAGATCAGATCTGAATCTGAATTCCCTGTCTCATTCCTATCACTATGAAAGGACAAACCCAAACACCTGCATTTTGGTGGGGCTCAAAATGCTAATCTTGTTCTCACATCTGGTAATGCAGTGCACAGAATAAACTATTGATGGCAGCATTAGATGCACCCAAATACATTGATTTTAAAAATAGGGAAAATATGCTGTGTATTATTTCAAAAGGAGAGGCATGGCATAAAGGACTTTTTAACTAACATTTTCCAGCTCAAAACATTTCCTCTACTACAGAATAGATATTGCCAATTGTTTCTTGTCAGGACAGGCTTTGAACTGAACTAACAAGCAAAAACTGAATTACTTCACCCTTTAAGTGTGAGATTGCTTTGGGGCACAGAATGGAATTTACATTAGTTCTATCACATCTTTGTCTCTTTCGCTAGCATATGTAACCAAACACTGAAACCCAATTTTTTGCATAGTTTGTTTAAAAGTATGTTTTATTGGCATTTCACATTTGTTCTGCTTAATGTTTGTGAAGAAATTAGATGCCAAATTAAAAAACAAAGTATCAAATTGATCTGTTGTAATAGCCTGTAGGAAAATATTAAGTGCCCAAATGCATCTGACGCCATGTCAACTCTACAAACTTTGGCTGACAAAAGTTACATCAGCTTAAAGCTGCTGCAGTTAATATATCACTCATACACATGCATCCTTGGGTTTGTGTGTCAGTGCTGCGCGTACTCACCAGAATTGCTTGTGTCAGTGCAGTGTGGTGCACCATAGGTAGGTATCCTGATGTGCAAATCAAAACTATCCAGAGTTCTATTTTTTGGGAAGTTTTGGCAATGTGCGGTGGGGCAGAAATGAGTCACACAGGGTGACAGGGAGCAAGGGATCAAGTTTCTAAAACAAAATTTGAAAGAGAAATGTGTTAAAGAGACATAGAGGTAAACGGTAACTGGGATAAAATACAACATGGTTTTACAAAAGGTAGATTGTGCCAGACCAACCTGATCTCTTTGAAATGGTAACTGATTTTTTAGAGAAAGAAAATTCAGGAGATCTAATCTAAAGATATAAGGATTTCAGTAGGGCATTTGATACAGTTCCACATGGGAAATTATTAG